>NC_140375.1:11770000-13235000 GCF_054491055.1 Hypomesus nipponensis | reverse complement strand
AGAGAGAGAGAGAGAGAGAGAGAGAGAGAGAGAGAGAGAGAGAGAGAGAGAGAGAGAGAGAGAGAGAGAGAGAGAGAGAGAGAGAGAGAGAGAGAGAGAGAGAGAGAGAGAGAGAGAGTAGGACAACAATTAGGAGGGAGAGGGATGAGGTTAAGAGGGGGGCAGACAATAAGGAAAAAGAAGGAGAAAATTAGCGAATGTTCTGGAGCAATGCCTGTCATCAGAGGGAGTGTATTGTATACAGGGTCTCCAGAGGCAGAGAGAGGTGTTGTGCCTCAGACTGGAACCCGCTCTAATTGGCCCACAAGGCACCAGGGGCGGGGCTGGGAGCAGGGCTGCAGTGACAGCCATTTCCTCAGCTGATAAATCACCCTCTTTCCACCTACCATCCTTCTATTCTTCCTTCCTCCCTTTCCCTTCGATCCTCTCTTCCTCCCCTCCACTGCTCCTGCCTTCCATCCGCCCAGTCCGGCAAGCCCATGTCTCTGTCATTAAGACCCATCTACCTCGCCACAGCGTCCCAGGGTCAGCGTCAGTGATCGGATTATTGTTATTACATCTCTCTGCTGTACTGAACTCCGGAGCGCCTCGCCCACGCCTTCCGCAAAATATCCATTTACTCTGTCCATTGTTTCAGCCGCTCGGTTTAATGAAAGCCCAGTGTGGTGCTCCGGTTACACACACTGGGAGAGAACCATCATCATTATTATCATGATTAATATTTGTGATTCTTCCTGAGGTGTAGTTGACGGCAGGCAGCTCCTCCATAGTGCTCAGGTAAACACTTTAACGGCATGTCACATGGGGAGTCACCGTGCTCTCCCGTTACCATGGAGAGCCCAGCACGTTGAGCCTGATGCACTCTGGGTAGAAAAGGACAGGAGGAGACTTGCCCTCTGCTACCTCCCCCCCCTCCCCTCCTCCCTCTAAACTGCTCATCTCTGACTTATGAGAAGAGCACCCCATAATGGTTCTCCCCACACCTCACTCATGTCCAGATTACATGTGTAAATTGTCCCGCCGATCCGTCATGCTACTGCAGACAAGCCGGAGGTGCCGACAGCTAGTGCAGCAGTGAGCAGAGAAGAGGAACCCTGAGATTAGGACAGGATCTGCCCCACGAGCTGCAGGCTTAGTTAGAGGAAGGGTTAGCAACCTTGTTAGAGTGTCCACACACACACACACACAAACACACACACACTCCTGTCCCTCCCATGGGGAAGACACCCAGAACACACAACTCAAACCCTCCTTCCTCTAGCCACCACTACCAAGGCAACCAACACTCCAACCGCCCCCAGCCTCTCTAAACACACACACCCACACACACACACACACACACACACACACACACACACACACACACACACACACACACACCCACACACACACACACACCCACACAAGCACAAGCACAAGTACCCTCAGAGGGGCCCCCGCAGCCCAGGCCACCATATTGTCATTAAAGAGTGTGGTGCGGTGAGAGAGAGGAGCACAGGCCCTGGCCACATCTCCAGAGGCTGAGTACAGCACTCAGGAGAGCCCTCAGTCCCCCAGCAGCCTGCTGCTCACACAAAGGCTCAACACAAACTCTGGGGAACACTCAGGAAGGCCACCACCACCACACACACACACACACAGGTCACCGTGCACAAGCACACACACACACACACACACAAACAGGCCAAGGCACAGACACAAGAATACATAGGCTACTGCACACGCACGCACACGCACGCACACATACACGTGTGCCAATTCAAAATAAGCACACTCAGATAACTACTGCAGCAGAGAAAAACAGTAGCAGATTTGGGATTGGTTTCTTCCTTAAACTGGGACAGATGCTGAAGTGGATTAAGGATTAGCCTATTTCAGTCAAAACATTGCCTCAAATAAAATCTTAATTCTTAAACGTGTACACAGTATCCTTGGAAAAGGTCCAAATACCGGACAGATTGTAGCAACAATCCCCCAGACAGGCTTTTACCAAGCAGGCTTCATGTGTACCAAGCTGAAGGTAAGTCTGGGGCACAAGCACTATAATCATCTCCTGCATTTGTCTGTGTGTATGTATGTATGTGTGTGAGAGAGAGAGAGAGAGAGAGAGAGAGAGAGAGAGAGAGAGAGAGAGAGAGAGAGAGAGAGAGAGAGACAGACAGAGAGAGAGAGAGAGACAGACAGAGAGTGCGTAAGGTGGAGATGGGAGGAAAAGAGACAGTGTCTGGGTGGTCTGGAGGAGGAGGAGGAGAGGGAGACAGTGGGAGGGTGGATCCCAGCGAGGGGGCTTTCCTGCAGGCTAAAAGCGCCTGTGTGTCTCCAGCAGATGGACCATTGTGTGTGGGGGTCCAGGGGACAGGGTGCTGGAACCTTCTCCTCAGCCCAGGGTGGCCCACTCTTTATCCCTCTCCTCACCACTCCCCGCTCCCCCTTGGCCCTGGCTATTGTCCCCCCCGCTGTTTTGTATGCTGTCGCTTTTGTGCTCCTCTATGTATCCCACTTTTGTTGCTTCTCCTGAAACAAAAACACGAGCCTTTATTTTCAGTCCTGTTATTCTTTCTCGCTTTTTCTCTCCCCCCCCCCCCCCGGGCGTTGTTTTGTGTCGACCGAGGAACAAGTGTTGTGCCGGTTGTGACGGGAGCAGAATGCAGAATCCAGCTCGTCCCGTGTGCCGCGCAGCCCCGGCTGCTTCCCAGGGGAGGAATGCAGAGAGCACCACATCAATCAGGAGCCAGCCCAGACGGCCTGGGCAAGGAAGCAGCCATCACACAGTACTGCTGATTAGAGCAGGGGGTCACATCTCCTCCGCTCATCTCTGCTCCCAAGGCAGGCCCGGTGACACGGCTGAAAACTCCCATCAGGGAAAAAAGGACCCCGAGATAGAGAGAGAGAGAGAGAGAGAGAGAGAGAGAGAGAGAGAGAGAGAGAGATTCCGCTCATGATGCAGTTTCATCGAAAAAGTACGAAAAGCGTCCGACTCCCGTAACCCGTGAATCTGAGGAGCGGTCCTGTTGTCAGCCTATCCTATACTTTCCTCCAGACATATTGAGATGTGTCTCGACTCCAACCATGTGGTTCCATTTGACCCTCCCTGTTTGTGGTGTGCTGTCTCGCTCTGTTAGACTCATTAATTACATCATCAGTGTTCCACTGACGAGGACACCAGGGCCAATCGGAGGCCTCCCTGGCCGCACTTGGAAACATTTCCTAAAGCACCAGGAAGACCCATTCCTCCAGCATGTCGACGGCCCACGCCTGGCAGGACTGGCTCCGACCGCCGGGCCCAGGTCTGTGTGCTCTGGCACTACGCCTGCTTGCCTGCCTGTCTACCTGTCTGTCTGCCTGTCTGTCTGTCTGCCTGTCTGTCTGTCTGTCTGTCTGTCTGTCTGTCTGTCTGCCTGTCTGTCTGCCTGTCTGTCTGCCTGTCTATCTGTCTGCCTGTCTGCCTGTCTGTCTGTCTGTCTGCCTGTCTGCCTGTCTGTCTGCCTGTCTGTCTGCCTGTCTATCTGTCTGCCTGTCTGTCTGTCTGTCTGTCTGTCTGTCTGTCTGTCTGCCCGTCTGTCACACACCACTCTGGCCCTTAGGGCCCTTGTGCAGGCTGGAGATACCCGACCAGGGTCCTCCTACGCTCCCCTCAAACAACCTGCCGACTCAGAGCACAGGAGAAAACCAGGCCCCGACCATATTTATGACTACCTAGAAAAGCTGTAGTTAATTACAGTGTTTTAGACTTATAAATGACAGATTGCGGAGCTGCTGGTATAATTAGAGCAGGAGAGGCCGGGATCTGGGTTGGGAGAGCAAGGCAGGGAGAGAGGAGCCGAGTGGGGCAACCACTCTGGGATGCCCCAGTGTGCCCTGGGAGTTCTCCTGAAGACCAGGCCTGCCCCTGAGGAGGTCCCTGAGGTCAGGGGTCAAGCCAATGGCCTGCTTTAATGCACTCCATATCGTCAGCTACATCAGGGAGGGATTAGGGTCTCACCCCTCCTTGCCTCCTCATCTCAAAATAGACAGGATTCAATAGAACATAATGCACATGTAAAAACTGTAGACGGTTGCATCATACAGCAGGTGTGCCGGTTGCTCTCTCTCTCTCTCTCTCTCTGTAAGTGTGTGTGCGCGCGCTTGTGTGTGTGTGTGTGTGTGTGTGAGACAGATAGATTGAGAGAGAGGCTGTCACCCTGGGGAATACTGGCCTTAATCACCAGCCTCCTTCAACAGGCCTCTCTCTCACCTGTGACTGAATCATTACTGTACACAAGCATCCACACAAGGGCCTGGTTTTGGGGGGCGGGCGGGGCGGGGGGCTGTCACCCAAGACAGATGCCAGCCTACAGTGGGTCGCCCCTGTCCCCATACCCACCCCCGCCCCCCAGAGCCCCAGGCTACGGGCCCTCTCTCTCATTAGGGGTGCTGACAGGGCCTGTCCTCTGCCTGATCCCTCATCATTACAGCATGTCAAATCTCCCTGTCCACACACACACACACACGCAGATGGACACACACACACACCCCAACACACCCCAACACACACACAGTCATGTAGAGGTTGACAGGGGTGCTCCAGGGTTAAATGTGGCAGAGGCAGCTCTGATAGTGAGCCCGGTCAGAGGGCGAGAGGTGCAGGAGGAGGGAGGGCTGAGGAGTGCACACCCTGAAAGACAGACACTGAATGGAAATAATGGTTTGGAAATGCCTCAACAATGGCTGAAACAAAGGACCTTCCCCACAAACAAACAAACTAATCAGGAACACACAAACCAGCCCCCCAAACACAGGGAGTGCGAAGTGAGAGAGGCCCCAGCAGGAACTGGAGAAGCAGATCTGGAGGGCAGGGCATCTGCTGTGTCCCGCCTGGATCAGCACTCTGCTGCTACTGCTGCTGCTGCATGTTTAATTCAGCTCCCATCTCTCCTCCAGCCATGTCAACCAGCCCACAGACACAGCATATGGAGGCAGGGGTGGAGGGGGGAGGGGAGCGAGAGGATGAAGGGGAGAGGGGGAGGAGGGGAGGAGAGAGGATATGGGGGGGGGGAGGAATGAAGGAGGGGATGGAGGGGAGGAGAGATGGAGGGGAGGGGGGAGGAGAGAGGAGATGGGGGGGAGGGGAGGGAGAGGATGAAGGGGAGAAGGGGGGAGGGGAGGGAAGGAGAGGGGAGATGGGGGGGAGGAATGAAGGAGGGGATGGAGGGGAGGAGGGATGGAGGGGAGGGGGGAGGAGAGAGGAGATGGGGGGAAGGGGAGGGAGAGGATGAAGGGGAGAAGGGGGGGAGGGGAGGAGAGGGGAGATGGGGGGGAGGAATGAAGGAGGGGATGGAGGGGAGGAGGGATGGAGGGGTGGAGAGATGGAGGGGAGAGGGGAATGGAGGGTCGGAGAGAGGCAGAGCAGGAGCAGGGGGAACATGTTGGGGGTGGGTTGTGAATACCAGGACTGGAGGGTGAGGTTTGAGAGATATAGCTGCAGTCTCATTCAGTTCGCCGTTTGGCAATTCCACCATGCAAAAGCTCAAAGTGTCCATTACTTTACACCCTATAGAAGGTTCTTCTGTGAAACATCACAGTTATTTTAGGAAACTCCCCGAGGAGAGTCGTAACTTCCCACCTCAATGCACTCAGACAGCAGGGGAGGGGGGAGGTGTCACACTGTAGTGTGTGTGCGTGCGCGTGTGTGTGTGTGTGTGCGCTCGCATTTGTGTGTGTGTTTGTGTGTGAAAGGCATCAATACACCACTGCATCTTCTTAGCATAAAACTGGTGACTGATGAAGACGTAAAACAAATGCAACACAGCAATGCACCCTGATCAGAGCAAACATCCCCATGATTAAGCTATCACACTCTTAAAAGGCCCTTTGTCTACTGAATGAGGATCAAATGACTCACCTGAAAGATGGGATTGGGAAGAGGGACATAGCACCGTCAGGCGGACGAGGCAAAAGGAGAGAAAGAGAGAGAGAAAAAAACATTAGACAGACATTCCAGACGGTAAACACACGCCGTAAATACAAATGGAGCGCGTGAGTGAGCACCACACGCTGACATTCCACTTCCTCTGGAAGCAGCTGTATTCCATCAGCAGATATGGACTGGGTTTACCTTCATCCCAAACATCCTTCACCCAGCAGAGCACTATCTGTGCACCCCAGCCAGCCCCCAGCCAGCCAGCCAGCCCACCAGCCAGCCAGCCCACCAGCCAGCCAGCCAGCCAGCCAGCCCCCAGCCAGCCAGCCAGCCCACCAGCCAGCCAGCCCACCAGCCAGCCAGCCAGCCAGCCAGCCCCCAGCCAGCCAGCCCCCAGCCAGCCAGCCCACCAGCCAGCCAGCCCACCAGCCAGCCAGCCCACCAGCCAGCCCCCAGCCAGCCAGCCCACCAGCCCCCAGCCAGCCCAGCCAGCCCACCAGCCAGCCAGCCCACCAGCCAGCCCCCAGCCAGCCAGCCCACCAGCCCCCAGCCAGCCCAGCCAGCCCACCAGCCAGCCAGCCAGCCAGGGAGGGGGAGACAAAATGCCCGGCAGTTCCCTAACAAGACCTTTTACTAGTCCTCTTTTGCAGCTACATTAGAGACGTTTAGCTAAGGCAGGAGTTATCAACAGCACATCTAAAGAGAGTAGATAAGCATGGGAGGGGAGGAAGGGAGGGAGGAAGAGAGGGAGGAAGAGAGGGAGGCCAAGAGAGGGAGAGAGTGAGTGTTTGTAGAAGAAATCATTAATGCAAATGAGTCCCTGGACTCTGATGGACTGGTGTTAGTGGAGGGCTCTGCTGTTTTGGAAGCTTCATTGTTATTCATGATGCTGCTGGTGAGGATGGGGGTGGTCTGTTTGAAGTATCGCTGGCCCGGGTCTTATCGACCATCGCTACGGGGGCAGCGGTGGGGGTGGGGGGTGGGGGGGGGAACCAACCTCAAACCAGCCCTCTCTTCTGTCTGTCTGTCTGTCTGTCAGTCAGTCTCTCTCTCCTTCTCCTTAGGCTCGTGTGTATCTGTAGCACTACCACAAGCAGAGATCCTTCCCGGTGTATTTAACATACACCTGTAGGATGTCTGGTGCTAATGTGCTTGCGTGCTGCTCCCCGGCGTGTAGAAGCCTGCTGGAATTCTCTGAGACTCCAAACAACGGGCTCAACCTCAATGCTAATTTCTAAGACGAGTTCTTCCAGGAAAACAACTGCTACCTCAAAGAGTAGCACCTCAGAAGACTCCGGAACATTCCGTCAGACATCCCCTGGCAGGCGGTGTCTGTTAACAGCCCACTGTGCAGTAGACTTTAGACTGTAATAATAAACCAAACGAGAGACTCGTCTGTCAACCTCTCTGTCAGACCTCAAATACACGTGCGTGTGTGTGCATGTGTGTGTGTGTGTGCGTGTGTGTACACTGCACTTTTCCCCTCGGTGAAGCATGTGTCCATGTGTCCCAGGAGCCAGTGCGAGAGACAGGGCGGTGCGAGAGACAGATATGACTGGTGCCGTCGCGGGGTATAGACAGACCCTGTCAACAGGCCTGTCAGACACACACACACGCGCACACACTCGCACACACGCACGCACGGGCCCTCTGTCACCACCAAGACCTCCGACCTGCACTAACAGCATCATCTGCATATTAGCAATGCTCTCCAATTATATTCTGTCTGTCAGTTCCCTCTCACCTACTAACAATCAATACAGCTAGTCCTGAGAGTGCAGGTGAAGCATGTCGGAAGGGCGGGGGTGGATGTGTTTGAGAGAGAGAGAGAGATAGAGAGATAGAGAGAGAGAGAGAGAGAGAGAGAGAGAGAGAGAGAGAGAGAAAGACAGAGACAGAGAGAGAGAGAGAGAGAGAGAGAGAGGATGACCTTTTTCCATCTATCCCATGACCTACTTCAGTAAAGGAGGGGAAGGAGAGATGAAGGGGAGGCATGATCAGAATAGGAAGGAGGGATGGATAAATGGATAAATAAGTAAAGAGCTCATCCGGATGCGAACATGACTGCAGCCTCCTACCTTCTGCCCACGGAGCAGAAAGACAGGTAGAGCTGGGACAACAGAAAGGACTGGGAGATCTTTGGCCAAACATAACATCCTAAATGGAGTCGTCATGGGCAGATTGTGTTAACAGTGCTAATGTTTTTAATCTCACTAAAGCCTCAGTAAAACCTGTTCTTATCAGATAATGTGGTCGAGTTCATTGTTCTATGGTAAAAACCTTTAAATCTGTCCAAAATCACATGTGTCATTGTTAGGATAGAGAGCAGACGTTGGGTAAATCTTGTTTTAAGAGGATGTTGGCTAATTCCCTCTTAGTACAGAGAGATGAGACTATGTAAACAGCTGAGGCTGTGATGCAACCGGAATCCAGCACTGATGCAATGACCAACCATTCCAGGAAAAACACTGAACCATGCCTCTCCCTCCCTGCCTCCCTCCTCCTCCTCCCTCCCTCCTCCTCCTCCTCCCCCCGCTCTGCGCGACCTCGGCTCACCCAGGGTTGGTGGGGCAGCCAGGCAGAATCTATCCGTCTGAGATCAAGAGGAAGCAGGAAGCTGGAGGAGGTCGGTGAGGAAAGATTGCCTATCCAGGCATGAACACCAGGAAAGGAACACAGGTCAACACACTGCTACTTTGCCAGTCCCCAGTCTGCACACATGCACACACACACACAGTCTGCAGTCACGAACGCGCGCCTGAACACAGCAACTGTGGTGTTTTTTCAAGTAGGGTAGAAGGATCGCATAGCTTGTTACATTAGCTACTGTATTTTCCACCGAAACAGTCGTGTGAAATTATAGTGTTGTGTTTCGACACAGAAATGACATGTTTTCATTTTCTCCATCAGCTCCCCCCCCCCCCACCCTCTTGTCTTTCACTGACACTGTTACACCTAACACCACTAATACATGCAGACACACACACACACACACACAGCTGTGTGTCAACAGTCTCGGGGGAGTCCCACTGAGGTGTGAAGAGTGTGGCAGGATCACAGGCCTCTCCTCCAATTACCCCCCAATCTGGCCTCGTCTAATCTCCTTCTGAAAACACCCCGGCTGGAAATGATGCAGAACAATCCAGCCAGGCTGCCAGGTCGCCCCGCCGGGGCCACAGCAGCTAATCCTGGGCCACTGGAGTGCTCACAGCCCCTGCCTCTGGAAATACCATGACAGGACTCCTGGGCTCCAGATATGAGAGCAGCCTCGGTGCTGACTGCCTCTGCTCCCGGGGTTCCACCTGGGGTGCCTGCTGTTCTGGGGGGGGGGGGGGACCTGAACGGAGAGAGGCACTCTCAGTGTTGAGGTAGGGCGGACGGCCTTGGATGCCCTGGTGACACACTGGGGGGGGGGGGGGGTGGTGGTGGGGGGGGGGGAATGGCACCGTTCAACACAGACAGTGGACGACGTTGGGACCACACCTCGACCATGTCCCTTCTGTCCAGGAGTCTCCATTAGCAGGAAGGCTGCCTTCCGGATTGAGATCCGAGCAACCCCGCCGCCGCATATAGCTGTGCACGAATCAATAGGAATCCGATTGAATTTCAATACGCAGCCCCGTAGAAATGCATCAGTCACCGTCTGGTCTTCTGGAATGTGATGTTAATTAACATCTCTGGAATAGCTGGTGATTTCCATAAGTCAATCGTGATTGAAAATGAGTGATGGCCATAGAAGCATCACTAAAAACACAGCGGAGCCACGAGGCTCGTCTTTGATCCGAGCGCTCAGTTGAAATTGATTGGAACAGCCGTGGACAGCCCCTGCCGTCTGTCCCGGTCTAACAATAGAGCCTCGTTTCATCAGGCTCTCATCGCACTGCTGTCTGGCCTACAGCTATCTGGATGGAGGGATGGAGAGTGAGAAGGATGGACGGTGGGAGAGAAGGATGGGGGGGGGGGTGAATGGAGGGGTAGTAGGGATGGAAGGAAGAGGTCGGGGGCCCTTTAACAACGGCAGTGGAGTGAAGTCTCTGTCTTTATAGAGGACTGAATGTTAGCACTTAAATGGCTGCACGACAAACGGGAACATTTCCCAGCTCAGCTCATTGTTTAACCAAGAGCAACCCGGCCCAGCCTAGCCTAGCCCAGCCTAGCCTAGCCTAGCCTGGCCTAGCATGCACATGCTGTCACCATGGCCGCAGGTCTTCCCAGACATAAACACATTGGGTATTTTTATCCAGACCACATCATACCAGCCAGCCCAGTAGACAGCTGCTCTCAAATCCTGTGGCTGGCACATCTGGTGTACAGTCTGGGCTAGGCTAGGCCGGGACAAGGCCGTGTGGGCTAGGCAAGGCCGATGTAGGCTAGACAAAAATAGTCTAGGCTCAGGTAGACCCGTTTGGGCTGCACCAGACAACCTCCTCTGCTGCTCTTCACCACACAGAGAGCAGCGGGCTCTGAAGCTCTGATCTACAGTCATTACTAGAAGTCCTGGGGGAGGCTGTGGGTGACCTCCATCATTCTGTAGCTTCAGCACCTGTCCTCCTTCTGCCCAAGGTGCCCCCACCTCCACAGACCCACAGAGACCGCGGAGGGGGGAAACCGCATCTATTCTTTATAGAACTGGGATTAAGGAGCCCTTCGCCTCCCCCTACTCCCTCCATTCCACCCCCACCCCCCCCCCCCACCCAGTACTAAATTACTTCACACAGCATCCTGACTTCTGTTAGGCCTCTCAGTCTGAATGCCTTCAGCATGACGAGCCCTGCAGCTACAGAGAGATGGTAATGATGCAGCAGGCTGCGTACAGAGAAACCACATCAACCACATCAACACCCTCCCCACCCCCCACCCACACCCCGGCCGCCCCACATCACCCCCGCTCTCTCTTTCTCCACCTATTCTTTTGGATTTGACTTCTCCGTCTTTGTCTTTGGCTTGATGAAGTCTCTAGAAGTCAAGCAGACTGAAGGAGGGCCCCATCCTTCTCTTTATCTATGTGGAGGGGGGGGGGGGGGGCTTCAGAGCCAACAGCCCCCCCCCTCACCCCCCCCCAAACACACACACACGCACACACCCAGGCCAATCCCCACCCCGCCTCCGGTCCTGAACAGGAACCCCCATCCATTACTGACAGAGGGGGGTGGAGACGTGAATTATGTAGGACCCCCACAAGGTGCCTACAACAGTCCTCTCAATATTCCGCACGACATCTGCATTCCAGTGCAGTCCACAACCAGGAAACAGAAGCTCCCTTTTCACTTCATTCCTCAAAACCTGGAGCACAACACACAACATTGGGACGCATTTTTCTAATTTGCTAGTTTGCCAATCATTCAAAATAACAAACACGCCGTTGTTACCGCGGTGTGAAAGAGATGAATGTTCTAGCATGTTTTGTGCTAGACGTGGAACATGTGTGTATTAGCATGTGGGCTGATAAGCAGTCAGTCATGGGTGACATGAACAGGCGCTGAGAGACTCACAAACACAGAGCGTTAGCGAACACTCGCGCCACACAATAAGTCTGCACAGCCTTTGTTCGGGCCGACACATCCCTCGCTTTCCTCTCCCAGAAAAACAAACGGAGCGATAATTAACATTCCTCTCTCAGCATCTTTCCATTACAGCTGCAGTAATGAAAGCTGGAGATAAAGTCTTGAACGTTCTCCCTCTACCTACCTCATTTCCAGAGTCAGTCCGTTTTGAAGCGACCATTAGCAATTACTTTCTGTGCCTAAAGGACAACATTTTATCTCCTGTAATATAATTATGAAAATGATGTGGTACACCGAATCGGAATATAAGTAATATTTTCAAATGACTTCATACACAGTCCCATGGCTGGTTCGACTGACTGAGGCCGAACTGGACCAGAGAATCCATGACGATGAGCAGTCTGTCGGATGGGATTTCCTGTCCTTTCAGTCGTCTCCTCCCCATGTCAGTCAGCAGAGACCCCCTTCTCCTCCCCTCCCCTCCGCTCTCCTGCTCAGTACTCATCCCACACCATGACTATGATCTCCAAAGAGCGACGCGATAGTGACATGAGATTCAAATGAGATCGTGAGATGCCTTCACGATCACCTCCCTTCCCCCCCGACCCCTTCCCAGGGTTGTATTCCCCCCAGATAGGTTCTACTCTAATCCTCAAACAGTGTGGACGTGTGTAGCCATTAGCTGAACCCCCCACACCCCCCCCCCCCACACCCCCAACCCCATTCTCTCCATCGGGAGGTTCAGGTTAATATTACATTTGTGAGTCAGACTACATTTCTTATTTATTTGAGGGCAGTCTAGCATGAAAGAGTGTTCACGGGGCAAGGCATTGAATCGACTGACCTCCATCTCCCCCTCTATCAGATCAGCGTGTGTCGTCCCCCGCCCACACACCCCCACCCCCACCCCCTCATCCCCCAGCTCCTCCCACACCTGGGGGATAAGGGGAGCGAGGGGAAGGCTGCTTTCCTAACCTCTCCACAGCCTCGTTTGTCAGCTCTCAGAACAGGCCACGGTGCTTGTGTCTCCAACCGCTCCTTCAGAGACAAAGTCATCGTCATCAAAGGCACCGTTAGAGGGGTTGGAACACAGGGACCCACACTCTGTCTCCTCTCCATGCCGGGGATGACAGGCCTAATGTGTCCCTCCGCAGCGACAAGTGCCATCGTCTGCAGTTGTTTCAGAGTGCAGTACACAGCAACACTCTCTGACCATCCACTCACCAGGGAAGAGAGGGGGGGGGGGGCGACAGAGGGGTGGAGGACAGGAGGGGGAGGGGGAGGTAAAGACAGCGGGAGGGGTGGAGGGAGAGAAAAGGGACGCAGAGGGTAATCAGTATGTCTGTATGACCTTGAAATGGTCATGACTTCATCTGGAGTCAGACGGAGACAAGCAGATATGGAAGAGGTTGTGAGAGAGTCAGGGTCGTCCACAGCCGGATTTATGACGTCCATAAAGCTCGACATCAAGTCCTGGGAGACCACTGATGCCCTATTCAAGATGGCCTCCACAGAAGGACAACAGGAGGAGAGAGTGCCTCAAACAACCAGGTGTGTCTCCAGAACCAAACCCTGGTACTGGGGAATGTTCTCCACTGTCAGGGGTAAAGAGAAACAGTAGGGGTCTCTGACAGCAATTCAAACCTCTGGTGTATCATCTCTGCATTATGTAAAAGCACTTATTCTGTCATTTCCATTTATTTCCCCAACAGTGCCCCCTCTCTCTCTCTCTCTCTCTCTCTCTCTCTCTTTCTGTCTCTCTTTCTCTGGACCCCTCCATCATCTCTGAACCCCTCCCTCTCCCCTCCCCTCCCCGCCCTCCCTCTCTCTCTCTCTCTCTCTCTCTCTCTCTCTCTCTGAGAGTCCAGCCCCTCCTCTCCATCCCTCGCTCCCTCGCTCTCTCTCTCTCTCTCTCTCTCTCTCTCTCTTTCTCTCTCTCTCTCCCTCTGTCACTCTCTCTGAGGGCCCCTCCTGTCCATCCCTCGCTCCCTCCCTCCCTCTCTAGCTCCCTCTCTCTCTCTCTCTCTCCCTCTCCCTCTCCCTCTGAGAGCCCGGCCCCTCCCCTCCATCCCTCCCTCAGAGTGTCCCTCGCTCTTCAGCGAGCAGGCCTGACTGCTGTGTGACCCCTGTCCAGATGACGCAGTTCTCTCCTTCAATCCCAGGTCCTTCTCCGTCCTCTCTCTTTGTTCCCCAGCACAGCCACTCAGAGGAGAAGCGGCACTCAAGGCAGGGAGTACCGCCCCAGACCTCCACAACACCAGCTCTCTCTACGCCTCGGTGTTGGCGGAGCAGGAGGGAGCCCCCTCCCGGGTGAGGTCTTTGTGTTCACGGTGGTGGGATGATTACCATGTATATTTCATGTGCTCTCTCTCCCATCTCTCTGACTGGCCTCCAGTAAGGGCAGAGCAACAACACAACATGACGATCCCCACAACCTCGCCAAGGAATTCACACGCACGCAAATAAACACGCGCACACATGAAAAAAACACAAACAGGGGATATTTTGACGGTGAGGAAGCAGGATGGATATGAAGTAGGGGGTGGATCATTGACCGGGAGACTAAGAGGAGGAGCAGCGAGCGTGAGTCCACAGGTCAGGTGAGCAGGTACCACAGCGTGAACTACAACCCCTGCTCAACAGCCAATCATCATTTAGTCATTTCATTCCCCCCCGAGGCAAGTAGGGTGAAGTGCCTTGCCCAAGGACACAACATAATTTTGGCATGGCGGGGAATCGATCTGGCAACCTTCTGATTACCAGCCCGATTCCCTCACCGCTCAGTCATCTGAATCGTCACTCTCCTTTCACTGGCCCTCACCCAATATTAACTCTGTGTTTTAATGGGGCGTCTGGATGACATCCACAATCCCCTGTCATCACATCCACGGCTCATCGCCACAGAGCAGAGAGAGATTCAGCAGATACTCATCCAATTAAATGGAAAATTCCATCCTTTTTTCCCCTCATTAATTGAATGGAAGTCGCTGTGCAATGAACATCACGTCCATCATCGCAGCGTTCCCGTCACTGATATTTGCCACTCCTGCCTGGACAGGGCCTAGCAAGCTTGTTCCAGTCTCTGCTCACTGTTCTATGTACAGTGCAGTGCTGGGCAGTGCAGTGCAGTGCTGTGCAGTGCTGTGTTGGATCCGGTCCATCTGTGTGCAGTAGTGCCCTCGTCAGAGCAGAGCAGCAACAGCAGACCTTCTAATAGAACCCGACACTAGGGGAACATGCCATCACCAGGGACATCCGAATAAATTAGCTTATAATTTAATTTTTCTCCATTAGGGAAACAGCCAAGTAATAACTCACACAGTGGAAGCCTCTCTTCCACTAATGTCTTCATGTTCTACCAGACAGTCAGTGTTGGGGGTGGGGCTGTCACAGGGCTGTCATTTGTACACACGCACACAGAGTTGTCCTCGTTTCACGTCTCATCTGGCTGCTGTCTCCCTCTGTTGTGCAGATCCATGCAGATCTATCAACCCCAAGAGGCTCCCTGTCGATAGGGCCATGGACCTCCAGCTCCGGACGGCGAGAGGCTCACCTGTTCCTGACCGCTGCCCAGGACACAGGCCGGCCGCTGGGTTCCAGCTCGTCTGTCCACAGCTGCCCCCGGAGGAGGGCAATGTGTCTGGACGGCCATGATCACAGCACTGGACAGCCTGCTCTATAGAGCTGTGTGCGCAGGTGGGGACACAGCATTAGGACTGTGGGTGCACAGGTGTGTGTGTGTGTGTGTGACTGGGCTGGCGGTCCCCAGCTGTTGACAGGAGTCCAAGGCCCCACCTTCATGCTCAGTGATCCAGGTAATTACTTCGTCCCTCTGACCCAAACTCACTTCAACCACCCCCACCCCCCTTGGCCAATCACCTCCTCCCCCAGTAATGCCGTCACCCGGGCGCTGGAGACCCACAGATAGGACTCACAGCGTGCTCACAGCAGATATAGCTCCATTAGACCTTCAGAACGCCGATGATCACAATCCAGCCAGCAACCTTCCAGGTCCCAATTTAAGGCTCCAGTCCGCCCAGTAGAGATGGGCCATTGAGAAGGTAACTACAGGTCAGGCTACTTTTATTTAATGGCTAGGCTGTCCCTTTGTCAATGGGAAGCATTTATGTCATTGTAGAGCCATCATCTGAGGGGTCCAGGAGAACAGGGCTACCCTACCCGACCCCCAGGGAAGCGGACCGCAGCCAGACCCCCCCAGAAGTCCTGGGGCTATCTGCCTGTCTGGATCCTTACAGGAGCTGGACATGCAATCAGCTCAGGCCAGATTGGACCCAAGTAGCCTTGAGGAGTAGGAGGAGAACCCACGCCAATTCATCCCCCAAATGCCATCGACTTTCTCCTCATCCTCTCCTCCTCCTCTCACCTCCTCATCCCCCTCTCACCAGAGAGGGCCCTGATGAAGATCAGTCATTTCACAGCTGACACACTCCCCTTTTTCCATTTGATATCATTTGTATAAAGAGGGAAAATAGCAATGCTCCGTGCCTCTCTCCTGCCACATATCACCCTCTCTCTGTCCCTGATCAGCTTGGAGCGGGCAGGCTGTTGTGGAGGGCCACCTCTGCTATAGGTACAGGAGAACTGAGGGAAGTAGGCGATGGATTGGTGTGAGCGTGTGTTGGTGCCCGTGCATGTGTGTGTGTGTGTGAGAGAGATTGAGATTGTGTGTGTATGCGAGTGTGTGTGTGCGTGTGTACTCCCAAAAGTACCTCTAGTACAGAGAGGAGCAGTGGAAGGGCATTGCTCCTGCTCCAGCCCCAGTGGCTTTAATTAGAGTTTAGAATTCAGATACACACTATCAGCAAACACCTGGACATCTGGGCACGGTTCACCCCACACACACACACACACACACGCAGCCTCATGTTTATTTCACAGTGCAGCACCTCATATGTGTGTGTACTGATGTGAGTGTGTGTATACACTTTTCATATACAAAGTTATTAGTATGCGTGCAAAGCACACGCACACACGCTCGCAAACAGCTGTGCTTATGCTGGCCTTCCCACCCTGCACTGGACTGACCTGGACCAGGGCCTGCCTTCTCACTCCCCCCAGTGCCCCCCCATCCCCTCGTCTGTCCACCCTAGAGGGGCTGTGTCAGCTGGGCTGGCTGGCTGGCTGGGGGATCAATGCTGGGGAAACAGCCTCATAATGGCCTGGATTAATGATGAGAAATTTGGCGTCACCTAGTGAGCTCCTGGACATTCATCACTGGGGAGGTGGGGGTTGGCACTGAAGGCTCTTAGCCCCTCTAAGTGGGTAAAGGAGAGAGGGAGAGGGGGGAGAGGAGAGAGGGGAGAGGAGAGAGGGGGAGAGGAGAGAGGGGAGAGGAGAGAGGGGGAGAGGAGAGAGGGGGAGAGGGGGAGAGGGGAGAGGAGAGAGGGGGAGAGGGGGAGAGGAGAGAGGGGGAGAGGGAGAGTGGGGAGAGGGGGAGAGGAGAGAGGGGAGAGGAAAGAGGGGAAAATAGAGGGTGGGGAGGGGAGTGGAGAGAGGGGAGTGGAGAGTGGGGAGGAGAGCGAAGTAAAGGGGAGGGGGGGGCGAGAGGAGGATCTAATGGATGCTCTATGTGGTATCAGTCCACGGCAGGATGAACATGATATAGCCTTTAGCTGTCGTTTCACACCGTGACTGCTGGAGAATGCTGCCTGCTTGAACGAGGCCGCCAGACATCCATCTCACACCGAGGAACACTTTACATCTCTCCCTCTTTCACTTCATCTGCCCTTTTCTCCCCAGCTCCTTTGTGCAATAACCCTGGGAGAGAGAGGAAACTAAAACAGAGAGGGAACCAAGAAAGGGTTGGCTCCATCCATTCCCCCCGCCGTGACAGAAGAGGCGTAACCTGGAGAGGAAGGATGGGGAGAGGAGAACTAACTGGAACCGCGCCATTCAAGTGCATTTCTCGAACCAGACAAATAGGCTTTCACCCACAACCGAGGCCAGAGGGAAATTCACTCACACACACACACACACACTGTTCTGACTCTCCATTACCCAAACATGATAATGGGGCCAGAAACCCTCTCTTTGTGCTACAATCATGCCACCCTAAGAAGCTGCTTTCTGCTCCAGACACGATGCATGAAAGGATGGACGGATGCCGTCTACTTCCTCGCTGTCCTGCTGCTAATGGAGGACCCTCTGTCCCTGCCTGACCTCCTGCCCATGGCCCTTCCTTAGGACGCAGTAAAAACATGGCCCCTCTCTCCAAGAAACAGCCACTTCTTTTCAAGCAAGCAGACAGGCAGCTATGCAGGCAGACAGGATGATAGGCAGCTAGGCGGGCAGACAGGCAGGCAGACAGGCAGCTAGGCAGGCAGACAGGCAGATTCCCAATCTTCCCAGGATGAGGAAGCCAGAACCCTAAATCCATTGTAGCCATGGCACTAATGGACACGTGGCCTCCATCCAGCAGGAATGTGGAAGGTAAGCAGATATCAGGACCTGATGCTGTTGGCGCTGGGTGGGGTGGGTACGTAGGTGGGGGGACTGAGGGTAGTGAGGGTGGGGGCAATTAAGCGCGTGGCTCGGGGGGGGGGGGGGGAATGCAGGTGTGTGCTCCAGTGATAAGGACAGGAGCGCTCCCATTACTCATCCCCCTTCCGACAGCAGCAAATAGGCAGCCTGCGCATGACGAGGCCCCTCTGGCAGCTTCCTGCCGCTCTGCCTCACCCGAGGAAAGAGGGGGGGGGGGGGGGGGGGGGGCAGGGCAGAGATAGCAGCACAGAACACATTTCATCATGCCAGGAAAGACGGGGGGAAATTGGTGTGTGCAAAAAAGTGATTTAGAAAAACGAGCCGAATCTGCAGGCTGGCTCGTTTCAAAGCAATTAAGATTAATTAGGTGTTGCTGGTGCCACTTTATATTACTGATAGCAGGTTTTATTATCGCTAAAGTGCCACATTAATGGAGTATATGGCAACATTATTTCCAATGGATTTATTTACAAAACATGACAAATATCATTATAGAAGCAGGTGAATACACGAAAGAAGATTAAACAATAGTTCACATTACAATACATTATTGAGACTAAGAAACATGCTAAAAACTGTCATGTTGCTGTAAGTGACACTGAACTCACCCAAACAACTCAAATCAAGCAACCTTAGACTAAAGTGTTCATTCCAAGCCCTAACCTTCAAATGCAGGGCAGTAAATTCAAAATGTGGACTTTGCATCATTGCGAGTGCAGAGGTGGGTAATTAGCCAACAAATGCTTGGTTAAGCAGATAAGGAAAGCGGTCCCTTCAGTGTTCTCTGGCTCTGGCTGACCTTACTGCCGGCTGTGTTAGGACAGGAGTGCCTAACCTCTACACACACAGACAACCAGGCCACTGCAGGTCACACTGATGCTGTGCCTTTGTCAATGCTCCCAATACAGTCAGTCAGTAATATGAAGTACGAGAGAGAGAGAGAGAGAGAGAGAGAGAGAGAGAGAGAGAGAGACAGAGAGAGAGAGATAGAGATGGGGAGTGAGAGAGGAGGTGGAAGGAGAGAAAGAGAGGGAGAAAGAGACAGATCGAGGAAGGGAGGGAGAAGAAAAAGAGAGAGAGGGAGGGAGTCCCGAGGATGCTGATGGTCCCTTCCTCGCTGTCAGCACTTCCTGTGTGAGCTCCGATGCCTGGGGCGAAGGACATCCTGTCTGGCTCTGTCGACAAGCAGCAGCGTGCTGTTTCATGTGCAGCAGCATGCATATGGATGGGCAGGTTCCACCTCTCCACATGGGACTGGGACCTGAGCAGGAGGGGGGCTGCAGGAGAGGGGCTGCAGGAGAGGGGCTGCAGGGCCCAGGCTGCAGGGCCCAGGCTGCGGGGGACCCTGGTAAAGGGCATCTCTCTTTAGTGACATTCCTATTGTCATCTCTGACATTTAGCATTGTCTCCTTCAGATGTGCTGGGCGCCATCTCCACCCCCACTTAACCCGCCGCGGGGCCGCGGGGCCGCGGGGCCGCTGAGGGCTGGAGCTGAGGGCTGGAGCTCAACATGAGCGGGCAGCTGATCTTAGTCAAGGTGAAGAAGAAAACACACTACAGCCAGCTCCGATTTCAGCAGAAATAAATCTGCAGAATTGTTTTTTTCTTTTCTTATTTGTCCTGCTGACTAACATGACCCACACATGCTGATCTCAGCAGTTTCCCTATAAGCCAACAAAACAGCCTCAGCACCTGCCCCAGGCCCAGCCCCAGGCCCAGCCCCAGCCTCACCTCAGCCCCAGCCTCCACCTCAGCGTCAGCCCCAGCCTCACCTCACCCCCAGCCTCCACCTCACCCCCAGCCTCACCTCACCCCCAGCCTCCACCTCACCCCCAGCCTCCACCTCAGCGTCAGCCCCAGCCTCACCTCAGCCCCAGCCTCCACCTCACCCCCAGCCCCAGCCCCTTGGATGAGGAGCTGTGTGGCAGTGTGTGATACTGAAGACTCCTTGGCATGGAGGCCTGGCACCTCTCCGATGCTCGGCTCTGTCACCTGCTTGGCATCGCCCTGTTTAATTAGCTGAGAGTAATCACACGCTGGGAGATTATGACTAAATAACACTGGAGGCAGATCCATACACTGGAGACACCGTCGTTAGGGGAAACAATGGCTGAATGTGTGGATGGTGTGGAGGCAGAGTAAGAGACAACGTGAGAGTCGATCTGCAGTTTAACCAAAGAGGAGGTGAAACAGGTCTCACGCAGCACACCAGACAGACAAAGCAGCGTCTAGAACCTTCCTGGTGGGGCCTTGGGGGTTCTCTGAATGCTAAAACGCCCTTCTGTACGATGACACTCACACCCACACAGTCACACCCACGCAGTAATAGGAGTGCATCCAGGCAGGCATAGTGCAACACTCCCACCATGTCTCCGACTGCTCATTAGCAGTGATTGTTCTCAGCTGTTCCCCCTCAGTGTGTGTGTGTGTGTGTGTGTGTGTGTGTGTGTGTGTGTGTGTGTATGTGTGTTTTCCCCTACTTCACACAAGAGCCAGGCCTTTATCACAAATGCTTTCACACTTTCAGGAGATGATAAAGAGAACCCAAGAAGCAGTAAGAGTCTCTCTCTCTCTCTCTCTCTCTCTCTCTCTCTCTCTCTTTCTCTCTCTCTCTCTCTCTCTCTCTCTCTCTCTCTCTCTCTGACTCTTTCTATATCTCTCTCTCCTGTTTTTTTCTCTCTCTCTCTCTGACTCTTTCTATCTCTCTCTCTCTCTCCCTCTCTCTCCACAGTGTCAGCCTGGGTGTTGATCCGTTCAAATCAGGTTCAGACAATGAAACTACCGGGCATCTCTACTGCTCAGAACTGCATTGTTCCTGCTGCCTGCTTTCTGATCAGGGTTTCAGACCAGCACGCTGACAACAACCTCCAGTCAAGACACAACCCTGAACACCTCCTGAAGTCATGGAGGAGCACCCAGACACAGAATGTGGCCGCCACCATCCCTGCTGCCTCTCTGTATGCTCCTCACACACACACACACACACACACACACACGCTCATGCCTGGACACCAGAGCGGGCATTCACATCCAACCTTGACCTTTCCCTGAGAAAACAGAGGGTGCAGGGGGGATCACAGCACAGACTGGGAGGGGGGGGGGGGAATTTGGAGAACAGAGCGAGAGGCAGAGTCAGGAGTCAGGCGAGGTGTGTCAGGTGAATCACCGCTTAAAGAAGGAGACCCTTTGATCAGGAAGAAGAGAGGAGATGGACTCTGATGTTGCACATCTGCCTAGGGAGGACTCTTCAAAGGGGGAGCAGAGTGGAGGGCTAACGGGCTGTCCATCCCCTGCATCCGAAGCCAGTCTCCCTCCATCCCTGCCTCCCTCCCTCCCTCCCTCCACACACGGCATCCCAGTGCTGTAGAGGGTGTCGAGGTGGACAGGGAAACCATCTGTAGAGTCTCTGTTGTACCTTTGTTTCAGCTAAGAGTCAGTGGGCGAGACAATCCTGGCTGGCTTTGATGAGAGTAATTATGCTTTAAAGAGTGCCGCAGGAGCGCATTCATTATCCAGCCAGCCCACCTCTGCTCCTCGCCTACCCCCACAACTCCACACCCAGACAGAGCCTGCAGACACGCAGCATGCTCCCCGCAGACCCTGCACCGCTACTGGGCAACAACTCCGCCGCAACCCCCCACACACACACACACACACACACACGCACACCTCTCTGGAGCTCTGGAGCTCCACAACGCTCCAGCACGGACGCTTGGAAAGAAGACCCACACAAACAATGATAACACACACCAAAAAAACACACACACAGAGCCAGCAGTCACCAGTGGCATAAAGGATGAACAATAAACCTGGCTGTCCGCCCACATGCAAACATACACACACACGCACACTCACACACAAATACACACACACACACACATGTCCACACAACAATAAACACACAGATATGTCTACAGATAAAGTAAACCTAACCAGCGCATTCTGTTTGTGTAAACAGATTTATAAACCACTATTTGCAAATCTGACCTGAGGCTGGAATTCCTGACTCAGCTGACTTAAAGCTTTATAGACTCAATAGAGTTGAGGTCAATCCTGGAATTGATGGAATTGATTGCTAGAACCTAAATGTCTATCACATTTTGGGAGGTCGAAATGGAATCGAGTTTGGATTGATGAATTGACATAATTGACCAAAGCAATGCACTTTGCTGAACTGGCTCAAAAAATGAAGGGTTTGGAAGTTGTTCAAAATAAAATGGTGTAAATGTGAAGGAATCTTATCTCTCTTCTGAATCTCCTCTCTCTCCCCCTCTCTCTCACTCACTGTCTTTCTGTCTCTGTCTCTCTCTTTTTGTCTCTCTGTCTCTCTCTTTATGTCTGTCTCTCACTACATCTCTCTCACCCTCTCCCCCTCTCTCTCTCACTCACTGTCTCTCTATCTCTGTCTCTCTCTTTTTGTCTCTCTGTCTCTCTCTTTATGTCTCTCTCTCACTACATCTCTCTCCCCCTCCCCTCCGTTCCTCCCAGCAGGGGTATATGGCCTTACACTCGATCTAGAAGAGGATATGACTCCATCTTAACCACGATAGTGAGTGTGTGTGCTCGCACACCTGCATTTCCTGCAGGTGCATGTCAGTCCATCAGTCAGTGAGGGAATGTCTGTCTGTGTCAGTGAGGATTTGTCATGCATCTTTGAAGCCAGGGTGTGTGTGTGTGTGTGTGTCTGTGGGGGGGGGGGTGGCAACCACACTCTCCCTCCCTTCCTCCTTTCCTCCCTCCCCTCCTCCCTCAGCCCCCTCCCTCCTTCCTCCTCCATCTCCCCTGGCCTCATCTAACATTAATGGCTGTTGGTTTTTTAATGAGGGCGTGCATGTCCCTGTTCTGTGAGTCCATAGGGGGCTTGTGAAGGGGAGATTGGGGGGAGGGGAATTGGAGATTTGGGGTGGGGGAGGAGTGGTGGTGGTGGGGGGGGGGGGGGCACAACACGTCCCCCAGCTGGGAGGCTCAAACGAAGGCTTCGCAGGGTGGGGGGGGGGGGGGGCACAGTAAATATGACCATGTTCTCCTCCAGCCCTTCAAAGAGCTGAACAAGCCCCTTCTCTCCATGGTGTGTGAGAGGCTCAGCACCGCACATGGCCAACGGGTTTGAGAGGAAACAATACAGGCTCTGCTGGAGACCATTCTGCTGTCCCCTGTTCTGCCTGCGGTGCTGTCTGAGGATCAAGTCCAATCATCCTCCATGCAAACATCAGGAGGATGGAAAGGAACGGTAGGCCTGGCACATGGAACGCTGTTAACAACTACACACAAAGTTTCCTTCAGACGGCTGTTTCCACTGAGCGGGCTGGACTTTCATCATGTACACTGGAGGAGGCTGGAGTGCACGTGTACGCGCGCGTGTGTGTGTGTGTGTTTAAAGGGGGAGGGGTCACCGCCCTCCAGTAACCTGTTTGTGGAGGCAGCTATGCGTGCAGTGCAACATGCCTCTTAATAACAGTTACATATTTACAATCTAATGGGAACCCACCCAACTGTGGCCACAGAATGGACTTTCCTTTCACCCCGTCCACCTCTGTTGTGAGCCGTGTTGGTGGAAACCACCTGCTACCGCCCCGACCACTTCATAACAACAAATTGGAGGAATGGAGAGAGCAGTGGAGAGAGAGAGAGACGCTGGGGGAAAGACATGCAGGGAAGAAGAAATTGAAGTCGAGATGGAATCCATTTTAAAGGATCCCCCCCCCCCCAAACAAGCCAAGAAAATCATATGTAACAAATTGGAAAATCTAAACAAAAGTGAACATGCGCGTGCACACACACCCACACACACACACGCACGCACACACTCAGTTCTTGAGAAAGCCTTGTCATGAAACAAAGGCCATGGTAAAGACACTGTACACAATTGAATAAAGGAAAACAACCCTCATCATTGTTTGATTAATTACAGACCAGAACATGCCTCCTCCCCTCCACAGTTATACTGTGTGTGTGTGTGTTTGGGGAGGGGGGGGGGGGGGGTAGCAGTGGGCCAATGATAAAGCACCCTGGACTTTAAAAATGAATTTCCACCTCCTATTCATCTCCTCACCCCCTCTGCTGGGCTGGCCTGCACCCAGAGACAGAGAGCAGCTTCTCACCAGCTAGACACACTAGTTACATCCTGAACCTAGGAACAGAGAGCAGCTTCTCACCAGCTAGACACACTAGCTACATCCTGAACCTAGGAACAGAGAGCAGCTTCTCACCAGCTAGACACACTAGCTACATCCTGAACCTAGGAACAGAGAGCAGCTTCTCACCAGCTAGACACACTAGCTACATCCTGAACCTAGGAACAGAGAGCAGCTTCTCACCAGCTAGACACACTAGCTACATCCTGAACCTAGGAACAGAGAGCAGCTTCTCACCAGCTAGACACACTAGCTACATCCTGAACCTAGGAACAGAGAGCAGCTTCTCACCAGCTAGCCACACTGGCTACATCCTGAACCTAGGAACAGAGAGCAGCTTCTCACCAGCTAGACACACTAGCTACATCCTGAACCTAGGAACAGAGAGCAGCTTCTCACCAGCTAGACACACTAGCTACATCCTGAACCTAGGAACAGAGAGCAGCTTCTCACCAGCTAGCCACACTGGCTACATCCTGAACCTAGGAACAGAGAGCAGCTTCTCACCAGCTAGCCACACTAGCTACATCCTGAACCTAGAAACAGAGAGCAGCTTCTCACCAGCTAGCCACACTGGCTACATCCTGAACCTAGGAACAGAGAGCAGCTTCTCACCAGCTAGCCACACTGGCTACATCCTGAACCTAGGAACAGAGAGCAGCTTCTCACCAGCTAGCCACACTGGCTACATCCTGAACCTAGGAACAGAGAGCAGCTTCTCACCAGCTAGCCACACTGGCTACATCCTGAACCTAGGAACAGAGAGCAGCTTCTCACCAGCTAGACACACTAGCTACATCCTGAACCTAGGAACAGAGAGCAGCTTCTCACCAGCTAGCCACACTGGCTACATCGAAGCACCAGAGATGTCAGACTTTGCGTGGGAAGAAATAGGGAGAAAAAAAAGGAAAGGCACACTGTGGAGGGAGGGGCTGCGGGGAGGGGAGGGGTGGGAAGGCTCAGACTGTAGCAGTGTTTAGTTCCACAGTTCCAGAGCATATGCCCAGAGTAAGTCCTGTCAGGTTTCCGACAGCTTCACGGCTTAATGAAGACTGCAATCTGTTTTCCTCTGTGCACCAGAGAACAGCACACAAACAGGCCGGGGATTCAGGGAGCCACGCGTCAAACCACTCTCTCTCTCCCTTTATTTCTCCCTCTATCGCTCTCTCATCCAGCAGCAAGGTAAAACTCCACAGCTGGCAGGCGACGCCATCTCCTCCGTCGTAAGTCTCAAACCACCTACATCTCAGCCCGACGCTCCTTGTGGTACTAGCTCTCTCCAAACTGCTGTTGTGAAGCAGGAGACAGATAGAGCACAAACCCAGCAGCTGTTAGAGAGCTGTGCAGTCTACTGGTACATTTGTAACTCGACGACAAGCTCCAGGAGGCCAAGTCTAGTCCTTCCTCTTCCCGGACCTCCAGGACCTCCACCCCCTACCAGTCAGGTCCCATCCTTTCCCCCAGCAGACATGCGCTCGCTGGGGGAGCGGGGCACAGAGCTGAGCCTGGTGCGTTGGCACTGCCACAGTGCCACAGCGAGGTTCTTCCTCCTCTTTGCAGTGCCAGACAGTCTAACGTGGCCCCCAGCCCCAGCCCCCAGCCCCAGCCCCCAGCCCCCAGCCCCAGCCCCCAGCCCTCTCTTCAGCGTTGGCACCTGCAAGCCTGGGCAGCAGTGTGCCCACTCCAAGGACAAACGTGCCCGCCTGCGCCCACCCGCCACATGGCCCACCCCCGCTGAGAGCTCATTAATATGTAAGTGTTAATAGGTGGAGCTACAGTGTAATTGCGGGCTGGAACGGGATCATGTTTAATATTAGAATCCATTACAGCCCTGCTGCTGCCAGGGCCTGCAAATGAATGAAGACAACAGATGATTTAGCCCTGACGATGGAGACTGACAGCCCGGCGAAGGGGGACACTCAACATGGCAGCTGTTGCTCACATCTGTTGGCTGCCTCGTCTGTGGAGATGTGTGGTCCTTTGATACCAGCCACTCTCATTAACCTCCCTGCTTCCTCTGCTACTGGGGGTCTGGACCGGCACCGGGCACACTGCACCGCACGCAGGTTCTGTCACTGGGAGTCTGGCCCGGCACCACACACCAACACAAACAATTCAGTGGGATCAAAGCCATTTTTCTCCAGTTCTACTCGTCCACATTCACACCACAATAATTCATGAAATAAATAAAGGCTGAGGGAGAAAGAAAAAAAAAGTCTTTTTTTCCTCCCTCCTTTTCCCTTCTGCAAGTCCCTAAAGAGCATGTCGCTGGCAGAATGAATTTCTTATTGTTTAATTGATCCCCAAACAGCTCTCATCCATCATGAGGTCATTCAATATGTCACTGCTTTAATCTCCCCTGCCCCTAATCATATCTCCACAGCGCTGGCCGTTACATAGACGCCTCTAACTGGGCTGTGGACGTCTCTAATATGACCCCGCGCACGCGCACACCGGTGGTTGGAGTGCAGCAGTAGCTGAGACGAGCTGGAGCAGGGCAGGGCAGGGGCACAGGGGGCCACACTAACATCTGTGCCCCACTGAGGACTCCTACGGCAGCTAGCCACTGCAGCATGGAAGAAGCCTGGCAGGGGGGCTGGCTCACAGGGAATGTCTCAGTCACCACGTAGTGATGCTCAAACACTTCTGGCAAAAGTGTTCCAGCAAACTTCTGATGTTTATTTGGCTGTATGAGCACAGTGAGTGATGTTTACTAGGCTGTGAATCAACAGCGTAACGTTTCCTTGGCTGTGTAACCGTGTGGGGTAACGCTAGCTTGGCTGTCATGTTCTGTCCTGTTGTACAGCTTGTCTAGTGCCTTATGCATAAACAATTATTTTAGCTAGAAGATATGTTGTGCCCGGAATGGTTTGTGAGTCAAGCTAGCGAGACAAATTGCTATATTCCAATTGCTATATATATAAGTTTAGTATTAGCACACACACAAACACACACAAACACACACAAATGATCACCCACTCACACACACACCACATCCTGTCCCTGACACGTCAGTATAATGAATAGCCCCACTAATGAACGCTTACTAATTGATTGTGGAGAAAACAGGGTATTACTCACCAAAGGATGGCAGGTCTGAGAGGTGGTGGGACAGTTTGTCAATGCTCCATATGGCTCAGTCCATCCAGCCCTGGACACCTCATAATGACTAGCACACCAGAGGTATTACAGGACAAATGGTTCTTTAAGGCTTTTGTGTTCTTTGACGGTGGGCCGCACCGTAGCTTGAAGTGCTGTAATAGGGCTGGTCCTCTAAGAGATGAAGTGAACATGAAAGGTATCCCGGTGCGTGCTGACCACAATCAGGGGCGCCCAGGCAGCATGGAGGGACTGGGCTACTGTGTGGCTTCAGTTGGCCGGCAGACACAGGATCATAATGCAGGAGGTGTACATACTGGAGACTATTGTCTTTGATTAACTAATTAGCAGACACTATCAAGACTAAACAGAAGCCATTAACCGTGGGGGGGAAGCGAGAACTGTCATTTCCCTACGGACCCCCCCAGACAGGTCTCCCAGGTCCAGCCCACTGCTCCTGTGCCCAGGTCACTTATTAGAACAACTCATTTCGTTTTTTTAATGAAGCTTTAATTGACTTTTGTGGGCAGAAAGGAACACTAGCTTCCATGCCTTGACTGTGAATCAACAATATGATAGTGATCCAAGACAATGGGAACAAGTCCATCATGCACCCCCCCTCCATCCCTCCCCCCCCTCCTTCACACACACACACACACACACACACACCTCCTCTCATTCTGTTCTTCTCCAACCCACGCCCGTTCCCCCCCGGTCACGCCCCTCCACCCAGTGTAGTGTTCTCTACCTAATCTCCAGATTCTCCTCTTTTGCCTCTCTCAGCCCCTCTCTGTCATACGCGCGCACCCACCCTCCCCCTCCCCCATCCCCGCCATCCACAGAACTGCTGCCTCCTGGACTGACCCGTTTGAGGAATCTCAGTCCAGGAGGCATGGCCATGGCTGCTGGATGGAGCCGCAGTGCACTGATTGCAGGGACGGTTGAGGATAAATACAAGGCAGTGTGTGCACTGTGTGTTTCTGGGGTGGGAGAGGATGTGTCTTACACAGCAGATCCTACTGAGCTGTCTCCCTCGCTCTGCTCTGCAGACCACAGCAGGGGCCGTACCACAATCAAGAAATGATCATTATCATAAGTGAATGAGGGAGAAATGACTGGAATTAACAACCGGATTACTAGCTACTAACAGCTACTTTCTTAAAACAGTTGGTATTTTGAGCCATTTTGTATTATTATAAATGTTTACTTTCCTTAGTTGGCCAATTGGCTTATAGTCAGTGGGGAATGCCTGCGTCTACTGAGGTTGGTGTGTGTGTGTGTGTGCGTGTGTGTGTCTGTAATGAGGACCAGTAGTTGATGGGTGAGATGGGTCAGTGTGTTGCGTGACCACGTTCAGCTCCGTGGCATTAAAAGGCTCAGCTGCTGGAACAGCGTGCAGGAAGAGGGGGGTGATGGGACATGAAGGCCGGCCAGAAAGGGCCGTTCTGGTCTAATTGAGTCCTTTGGGCCACAGATTCCACTGATCAGAGACTTGTTACAGGAATCCGGTTTCATGGTTTCCTAACAATGGGATTTGTGAAAAGGGATTTGTATTCCGGGGGGGATTTCACCTTGCTTCTCACTGATTCTGTGCTTCTCTGCTGTTTGTACTTCCTCTTGTTGCTGTGTTTTAAATCCAATTACTGGAGCAGTCAGCTAAGTGTGGTGGTGGGGCTTATCTGTGCCGTGTTCCTATCTAACGCTGTGATGTTGTGGTGCATTAAGGAGATGCCTGCTGGACACAGCTATGGTGTTGCTGATTGCGGGAAGGTGTTTTGCGATTGGCTGCCTCGAGGCATTTCAGACCAGGCTGATGACGCATTGGCCACCGGGGGGGGTGGGGGGGGATCAAATGCAGGCTGAGAGATCAAAGCTCATTGGCCGATCCTGAGGGGCTTGGATTCAAAGGCTAACATTCTGACCCGGTGTCTGTAGGATCAAAATAATGATGATGTATTTAATGACTCAGGAGGTAATGGATAAGCCCTTTATCAAAGATAATGGAGCGATAGGCTCCATAACCACAGGCGATTACTGTGATCATCACAAGTGAGGTCCACAAACTGTTGCGAGGCGAGCTGTTCCACAAGCCCTGTTTTCTCCTGCAGCCCTCTGTGGAAGCACCAGGGACAGAACAGGCAGCAACAACAACCCATAATTGTTCATTAGAGAACTGGGTATCGGGGGTGTGGAGGGGGTTAAACACAGACTACAGGCCCTCTATTGCTGCTGTTCTCTCCTCCCCTTGCCTTCTCCCATCCCTCTGTACTGTCCTTTCCCCTCTGTTCTCTCCGCCCCCTCTGTTCTCCTTCTGTTCCCTCCTCTTCTCCTCCTCCTCTGGTCAAATCCCAGGAGAGCGACACAGAGAGGCGTGAGAGCAACAACACACACACACGAAACGACTCTGGCCTTTTTAAAGAGGTGTCAAACCTCTGCCTCCGCAGAGCAGCGTCTACACAGAGCTGTCTGTCATGCCCCCCCCCAACCCCGCCCCCCCCCACAGTGGCATTAGTAACACGAAGCTCTGGACTGCGCTCTCCTGACTTGGATAACAAACACCGTGCCGGTTATGAGGAAGTGGAAAGAAGCAGAACATGTATTAAAAAGGAGAGCGGAGATGAGAGATACTGAAGAGACAGAAGCAACATGCAGGCAGAGCGCTGTCAGTCTGGCCCCAACACCATCACTCACCTGAATTATGCAGCGCAGAGAGAGAGAGAGAGACGGGATGAGAGAGAGGGGAGAGGCAAGTGAGTGAGAGATGGGGAAGGAGCAGGGGAGGAGAGGAGGAGAGTGGGGAGGAAAGGAGGGAAGGAAAGAGGGGGTTGGGGGGGGCAGAATAGGGAGGAGGGAGGGACAAGGACAAAGCCTCTGTCCACCTGATGCCATCCAGGGCCCCTCGCAGGGCCCCTGACCCTCTCCCTGACATGCAGGCACGAGGAGGAGGCAGACACAAAGGACAGGCTGCCTCTCCACAGGACAGTCTTTGAGGCATCCTGGCTGGCTGGCTGCAGGACAAAGCATTCAGCTGCTGCTGCCCCTCGTTAGGCTGCTCCCTGCAGGTCTCACATGGGCAGCGGGGATGACCACCACCCCCTACTGGGGCGCATCGCTACTCTGGAGCCTGGCCTCACACACACACACTGACAAGACACACACGTACAAACAAACAAAGACACACACATGCAAACAGGGTGGGGTAAAAGGAGACATAGCTCTATAAAACACACCTGTTCTCCGGGCTGTCCCTGTTAGCATGGCTGAGTGGGGTTAACATTGAGCTGTCACACAAACTCACAAAGACACATGCAATAAGTTCCAGTCTCATACACAGCCTGTCCCAGTCAATGCACCAGAACCAGGCCCCCATCACCCCTTTCCGACTCCAGACACAAACACACAAACACACGGGCAGCCGTTAGCAGGGACCCGGTTCTGAGGCGATCAGTCAGTGACGTGCAGCCCCTCATACATCAGTCCATACAGCTGCAGTCAGCCTACAGCCGCACCCTCATACATTACTGTCCCTCCGCCTGTCACCCCATCACGCCCCGCCCTGCCGGCTGCTGTTTAATATGCCCCCTCCGGCCCCACCACAGCACTCCAGCTTTCCAGTAAGGAAAGGTCACCTCTGTCCAATTACGAGACGATCATCAGGGACGCGTGCCAAACGGCCACCTCACGTCTCCCTCCGGACAGGCAGGAAATCCTCACGCCCAATCACAGACTCCAGAAACAGACCCTGTATCCCTGGCTGGCTATATCCCTGGTTGGCTGTATCCCTGGCTGACTGACTGGCTGCCTAGATGCCTGCAGTATCTGAGCTGTGAGTATCTAGGGTGTGTCGATCCCTTGGGTAATGGGGCTGAGATGAACAGGTATCTGAGTGAGGACCATGTGTTGGAGCGTGAGCAGGTCACAGTGTTTCCTAGCCATGACGTGGACCATCATCTGTCCTGTCGTGACCCCCTGATGACCCCCAGATGACCTCCGCAGGCTGATCAATCTGGGTCCCGTCAGGACAGAGCAGGGTCCCCTCTATGCCCCTCACGGTCATCGCTCTGCTGCCCTCTCAGTCTGCTCCACTTAGCACCCTTGCAGAGCACGCGCACACACACACACACACAGACACACATGAGAGAGAGAGAGAGAGAGAGAGATAGGGGGAGAGAGAGAGGGGGAAGAGAGAGAGAGAGAGAGAGAGAGAGAGAGAGGGGAGAGAGAGGGGGAGAGAGAGAGAGAGAGAGGGAGAGAGAGAGGGGGAGAGAGAGGAGAAGGGGTCAGTGAGCTTTGAGCCTCTGGTGTGTCGATCTTAGCCAATTAGAGACAAGTGACAACTCAGCTGTGTGCTCATGACACAACTAGACCAGAGCCGACCTGTTAGCTGAGGCACTCCGCTGAACAGAGCCAGAGCCCAACACCCCCTCAACACACACACACACACGCACACACAGAGGGTAGCCAGGGATGAGGCCAGGGGATAAACTAAAGATTCCCTTCTTCTACTCCACACGACCACCGTGTTCTTGTTCTAGTTCCAGTGTCAGAGGAAGTGGCTGGACAGCAGGACTGTGTCACGGCTGGCCAGCTCCCTGACAACTGACGCTGTCAAGAGTTGCTCTGACAACCTTGCAAATCCCTTGACCTTTGCCCTCGGGCGATCAAAACTTGTGAACCCGAGATGGAAGAGAAACAGGGGTTCTTGTCTAAGGGTGTGGGGGGGCGGGGGGGGGGGGAGGGGGAGGGGCAAGTTCCCTTGGCAGCTGTCATTGCCGTCTCGTTACGCTGTGAAGATAATGGCGCAGCACCGACCGTCCCACAGTGGAGCAGGATGACAGGGGGGTGGGGTGTAGGGGGTGAAAGGGATTTGGGAGGGTGTAGGGGGCGGGGGGCGGGTGGGGGCCGCCAGGCTGCAAGCTGTCAGGGCGCGGGATCAGGCCCCGTGATTAATGAGGACGGGCGTCTCTCCACAGGCAGGCCGGCAGCACGCGCCTCACTGGTGGTGGCATGAACACAAACATCCAGTCCACACAGAGCAGCCTCTACACCAGCAGGGCCCAGCACTCACAAAGACATGCCACAAGGGCTCCCTGGCAGTGGGCCACCCTCTGTTTGTCTGGCTGTTTCTTTCCCCTTCTCTTTCCCACGCGCAGACACACCCATCTGAGAGGTAGCAGCTCTCTCTCTCTCTCTCTCTCTCTCTTGTGTGCTGTGGATGTGTGTACCCGGGTATAAAGAGCCTGTCTCCTCTCATTCATCAGGCTGCTCTGTGCTCTTCTCAGCCTCCACCACTAAACTTAGCTCTGGACTCCTGTTCACACACCAGACGGGACTGTGTGTGTGTGTGTGTGTTTGAGTGTGAGAGGGATGACAGGAAGGATGAGGGACCCCCCGCAGGGCAGCAGAGCAGGGCAGCCTTAGCCTGGCTGATGTCTGTCATTCAGCCAAGTTAATGACCCCACCTCTGAAATACTTGCCACCCCACCCCCACCATCTCACAAAGTGTCAAAAAGACACGCCGTCAGGGTGGGGGAGGGGCTGGGTGTCTGGGAGCGCTGCTGGCATGGGGGGGTGAGCTAGAGGAGGTGAGATAGACAGGGGGTGAGGGGAGGGGGGAATCATATTTATGACAATCAACACCAATGCTGGCATCGTGTGGTGATGTTTTGATGAATTGTATCCCCCCCCTCTACCCGGAGCGCCCCTCCTTCCCCTGCCTCCCTCCCCTGCCTCCCCCCTCCCCTCCCTTGACTCTCTCGACAGCATTCTTAATCGAGTCTAGTGACTTATTAAGGCTTATGAGAAAAGCGGCTAATTTCATTAGCAGACAGTCATGGCACTGCTATCTGATTTGCCATGCCTGGGGGGTGGGGGGGGGAGCTGGGGGAGGAGGGGAGTTGGCTGAGGGGCTGCACTGGAATGGTTATCATCAGAAGACAGTTAGGGAACAGCAATTCAGGGGATAAGGGATGGAGGGAAGGAGGGAGGGATGGGGGAGGAGGCAAGACGTGGAGAGGAGATAAGAGAGTCATGACCAGGGCTGCTATCAACCAAGGTGGCAAGGAGGGAGCAAGGTTAACTACGGCTGATTTCATTAGCAGGCTGCCGTTTGTGCGCCTCTGAAAGGCAGACCCAGGGAGCACTGTGTTATCTCCGTCTCCAGGTCAGGCTAGCCTGCCCGTTAGCCACGGAACACAAACACAGGCTCTGCATGGAGTTAGCCACCAACAAACATGAACATACATCAGCAAACAGCTCGAATCTTAGCATAAGTCCCCAGATGAGAGTGAACTTACTGAGGCTGCCATTACAGTAGGGGCCAATGGTAAGTGCCATGCCACCAGAGTGCTCCATTCAGGTCATATCTCTTGGCTGGAGGGTGGTAATCATGTTAAATGTACAAATGTATGTATGTGTTTTTTCTCTGACACTACGCTAATCCTGCTTTCCTCAACCACGTCCATCTCCATCTATCTACCAATGAGACAAACCTTAACTGGGTTAGCCAGCAAATGCCGGCAAGACCATGGCGACCAGTATATGGCGGGTCGCCATGGTGGCGGGTCACTGCCGGGGTCACACGGGGGTCAATCGATGGTCAGTGTGAGGTCACAGCCAGAGGTCAGCTGGGGTCAGCCTATCTGGTAGCAGTGGTTCGACCAGCCTATCAGCTCATAACACAGGCTTGTCATCATGCTAAATCATGGTGTTGCAGAGCTGTGGCTCAAACATCTGTGATAATAACTGTGATAAGCTGATGGATTGTAGTTCTCTTTTCACAGCGTTTTTAATCCATGTTAAGTGTTGTTTTTGTGTCCAATTTGAGACGTTTTACACAAAGACATATTTTTTTTTTTTCAATATTCATTAACTTAAATTCATACAGAAAAAAACATGTGTATGGTACACTTGTGAATGTATCACTAGAAACATAATTACACTAACAGCTCATCACCGCTAAGTGCAGATGTATTTCTCATGTGTTTTCATATCCACAGTATTTCTCAACATCTCCAGCTCCTGCGTTGCCAGCTGAATCCATATTCACAAAGTGTCAGAGCTCTTATTCATGCGTCTGATTCAAACACCGCTGCCACTGTCAGAAGCAGCGGGAGGAAAAGCAAGAGGTGGAATTTCCCACTTAATGCCAGGCAGCCAGGGCATGGCTGATGCGGCCCAATTAAGCAGTTCTCCTCATCCTGATCACAACAGGGCGTCTGGGAGTCACTGTTTCCCTTATGATGCCATTCAGGCCTCACATAGAGAAGTGTGCTGCCTGCCAGTTAACGGGCGTAAAAGGAGCTCGGAGTCTGCAGCAGGAGTGTGTGTGTGTACATGTTTACTGCACACACACATACATGAGATCACCCTTACCCACCTTGCACTGTGTCAAACATGTGTGCCAGCAGTGTGCCAGTGTGTGTGTGTGTGTGTGTGTGTGTGTGGAGGCCCAGTGTGAAACAGGAGAGTGTTAATGGTTTTTAAAGATGGGTGGAGTCAGTGAGGGAGTTCCCCGGCCCAGTCTGCCACACCTCCTCTTGTGATCACTCAGGGTCATTAGACTTCATTTCCTGCGTGGTAACAGGATCTCTGTGGATCCAAGACACATCTCCTCCATAACAGCAGCACTTCACATGAGGCACTGGTCTCATTTCAGTTGGCGGGTGTGCATACGTGTGTATCTACGTGTTGTTATCCAGTGCTAGCATAACACACACACACCCTCCAAGGAGGTCTTGTGAAAAACTAAACATGTACGCACACACACACACACACACACACACAGCACCTGCATTAATAGCTTTGCCCTGGACATTGTGGAGCATGCGGGGCAGCAGAGAGGTTCTAGAGATAAGACTGCTTAGCATCTGAATGGAGCTGATCTCTATGCAGCTGCTGTTTCTGCGTGGCTCGGAGCATGGCTCAGTCTGGTGCTACATGCTGCCAAACACATGTGCAGGGTCATATCTGCCTGCCTGTCTCCTTGCTTACTTATCTGCCTGCCTGCCCAACCTAGCTGACTAGCTAGCAGACTGTCTGGCTGTCTGGTTAATAATCTACCTGGATGGGTCGGCTGGAGATCAAGGTGTTCACACACATTACAGCTCCCAGTCCTCCAGCGTGTGATGTCATCATCCTGCACCTGGTCCACTGCATGGCACACACTATCTGCTGATGATGTCATGTTTGTGCACCTGTGTCAGGGACTGTCTCAGGGACTAGCAGGCCTGTTCACCTCTGTGTGTGTGTGTGTGTAGGACGTGTGTGTGTGTGTGTGTCAGGAGGAGGAGGAAGGAAGGGATGAAAGGCAAACTAGTTTTATCTCTGTCTCTACAGAAGGACTTCCCATCCAGGATATTCAGCTGTTTGCGGGATGAAACAGATTTCTGGGTTCACCCCGACCAGCGCAGTGTCTCACGCACCCATCCCCAGCTGTCTCTGAGACCGCACTCATAAACATCTAACCATCGGCCCACATCCCTTCACCTTCAGACCTGATCACGACCCTCGTATCACTTTCAAATGGCAGGAAGGGAGCGGAGCAGCGGGCGGGGGAGAGGAAAGAGGGAGGAGGGAGGAGAGCGAGACAGGGAGATCAGGTGACATCTCCAGGCTGCAGCTGTTGGGGGCTCTGGTGGTTGCTAGGTGTCTCCTGCAGCAGATGTAACCCAAGCCAAACACACTATCAGTCCGTGCCATGGAGATCACCACAAGTCATAACATGTTCAACGCCCCTATAACTCTGACTGACTCTGTGGCTCTGGGACACAAACCCTGGGGATAGAACACACGCACGCACACACACACACACACACACACACACACACACACAAACAGGGAAGCTGAGGTAGTGTGTGAGGCCCTTCACCAGGCGGAGAAGGACAGCTCCTTCCTGTCACTGTGGAATGACTTTCATGTTGTCACTCATTTCAAAAACTGGCTGACATGAAGACATGTAAGATCATTACAACCCCTCTGCTGCTTGTGTGTATGTGTGTGTGTGTGCGTGCACGCGTTGGTTGTGTGGGTGTGGGTGGATTGCTGCCACCAGAGAGCTCTATCCATCAGATAGAGAGCAGTTTGACAGTGTTGACCCAAAATAAACAGGCCTGACCCCTTCACACACACACACAAGCATGTACAGACACACACAGGCACACACAGGCACACAGAGACACACACACACAGACACACAAATGGTCACGGGTGCATACAGGTGAAGAAGTGAATGTGCATTCAAGTGTGTGTGTGTTTGTAGCTGAAGGTGCAACGGACATCTGAACCATGAACTCTAGTCTTGGAAGTCTCCATGCCACACACCAAAGGGTCAATCAATTTCAGCTGCACCCGATTCAACCCCATATCAGCTACCCCCCCCAACCTGCTCCTCCACGCCTAACTCCACATGATGGATCACCAGCCCTGGCCGTCTCAGAGGGACCGGGGGGGGGGGGGGGGTCTCTACGGGGACAGATTCTTCAGGACGGGTAGGCGTGAGGGGAGTGTTCTCCGATCAGACAGAGATCCAGGTTGGATAGGGGAGGCCAAGGTTCTCCAGGGGTCAGGGGATCCAATCCCACCTAACCCCCCACACCCCCCCCCCCCACCCCCCCTCCCTCTGAGTAGAGCGCCTCACGGGATGTGATCCAGGGTCACATTTTTCCATTAATATTATTATCACTCACTTGTCCCCTCGCCCACTCTGTCTGAGACAGCCAATAGAGAGCTATCACTGATTCATCTTGATCCGGCTGTAACTAACACACCTACACAGACACTTGGAGTGGACACATGGTAGTGAAGCAATCTGAGTAAGACACACGCACACACACAAGTACACCAACAAACACATGTTCATTCACACACACACACACACACAAGTAGGAAGACAGGCACACACATAGCAGGATCATCGGAGGTAGGCAAGTCTTTCATCAGGTCTGGTGCAACAGAGGCTCCCTAACCAGCCTGAAGATGAGTTTCAATGATTTACAGCTGACTCTAAACCTGATTGGTTGATGGGAAGCGGGAAGAGAGGCCAGTCACCCGCCGAGAGGCGATCCTCATGAACCCAGGGCTGTCAGGAGGATCTCTGGACAGGATGTTGTTCAGCTCGCACTCATTAACAGCTCCGATGCCCGGATCTATGGTTTAGTCATGTGCGGGCTCACCAAAGCTATATGTGCTTTGTATACAGGATGAGAGAAATAGGAGAGAGAGAGAGACAGAGAGAGATAGAAAGAGAGAGATAGAGAGAGAGAGGGAGAGAGCAAGAGAGAGGGAGGGAGGGAGTAAGAAAGTCAAGGGACAAAAAGAGAGTCCAGAGAAAGAGGGAGGCGGGCCTCTTTGTCAGAGTGAAGAGGCCATCAATAACCACAGGTCTATAAAGAGACGGATCAAAACCAAAACCAAAACAGGGAAGCACAACAAAACCCTGAGAGACGGCTGCTCCGTCTTGCCGGGGCCTCTAATGGGCGTGAGAAGCAGCAAGGTCAGCGGTCCTCGGCCGGCCTGGATGGGCTCGTGGCAGCCATGACGGAAGACCGCAGGCTTGTTTATTCACACTTGTTTAATCCTGTTTTAACACTCCACCCAGGGAGAGAGAGAGAGAGAGAGAGAGAGAGAGAGAGAGAGAGAGAGAGAGAGAGAGAGAGAGAGAGAGAGAGAGAGAGAGAGAGAGAGAGAGATGGATGTGGGGATGAGCTGGGGCGCGAGAGCGAGGTCAGGGGTCATCCGGAGCCTGGATCTCATTAAGACATCCTGCTCTTTCCCGCCTCTCTCTCTCTCTGTCTCTCTGTCTGCCTGGCCCCGCTCATTCCTCCAGTCTGGGTCTGCACTCATCCCTCTCCAGGTGTACCGGGCTGGATATCCTCTGCTTCACGTACTCATCTCCAGTTTCCCTGAGTAGTCACATGGAGGTCAGAGCTGGGACGCCGGGCCCACAGGAGAAACGCTGTCTCAGGGCGTGTGTGTGCGTGTGTGTGTGTGTGTGTGCACCTTTGGAAGGTCAGTGTGGTGGTTGGGGACTGTAGTACATCACATGATTTATCTTCCTGTAAAAGTGCTCAAGTTCCTTTCTGCTTGCCCTATAGTATACTGGACAGAGAGAGCTAGCAACCCTGTTACTGAGGCTGATTCAAACACAGATTGGTGTGTGTGTGTGTGTGTGTAAACCTTGCAGATAACAGACTCTCTTTATGGAGGTGAGTTAACTCCAGCCACACAGCCTCGGCGCTGACACATTCAATCAGGGATTCCTTCTCTGGCCTGTTTGCTCTCTGCACCTCTGTTATCACAGGATAACATTCCCCACAGCCTTTGCTTCTGTCATCCCTCTGTCCCTCCATCCCACCAGACTCAATCTCTCCATCTACACTGAACTTAATCACCACAAGTAGAGAATGACGTTCACCAGCCTCCCACAGTAACAAACTAATCCCTGTATAAGCCAAAGTACCTCCACCTCCACCTCCACCCACACACCAGCCTCCAGACACACACACACACATGCGCATCCTGAGACTAATAGAAAGACAAGGATTTCCAGTGCTCACAGGGTGAAATGCAGATTTGATATACCATCTGTGGTGTGATTAGAACAACAGCTCCCCTCTTCTGCCACATTATCCTTCATCACCTCTCAAGGACTCGGGCTGGATGGTAGGGCAGCTGGGGTGTGTATGAAAGAGTGTGTGTCTGTGTGTATGTGTGTGTATCTGTGTCTCTCTGTGTGTGTGTGTCTCTAGGCTGACCCCCCCCCCTTCTCTGGACACCCAGTCCCTTTATTAGACTCTGCTCATTCCAGACACACCAGAAACAGCTTGACTCTCCTCTCTGCTCCCTCTCACTTCCATTTTCCTGCTAATTACCTTGTTGTACGAGCACCAAATGCTACCTAACGACTCGCTTAATTGCAGAAGTGGTACATTAGACGATATCAAAGGACCTTTTTAAAAGTCATCCAATCCCGTTCTGAGCGGCGTTTAGAACCCAGACGCCCCAGACGTCAGCGCCGCGCACGCGCCATTTACATCTTTTAAAGGTTACAACGTGAACGAGGCTGGAAGGATGGGTTCTGTGTTTCTCTTAAGATTATGAGTGTCCTCATTTCTCTTTCTGTGTTGGTCCCTGCGGGCCATTCCAGAACATGCACACTTCTAACCACCCCCCTCCCCCACTACACACCCACACATTAACACACACACATTCACACGCACACACGCACACACACACACATTAACACCCACCAGAACGCCTGAGTCACAACCGACACTCCATTAACTGAACAGGCATGATAGCACCTGCACCACTGCGCGCGTGCGCTCCACACCTGAACAGATAGGAGCTAATTAGCGTTTTCCTGGGGACCCTATCGCCCCAGGTGCGTCTTGTCACACTTCCATATACATACACCCTATCTGCTGCGCTAGCGCTTTTCTCCGGCACAGTGACTGGGGGCCAGCGTCTCTGACACGGGCGTCACAATGATTTATGAACCTGCTCGTTGACCCAGTTTGTGTGGCGGGGAGGAAACGGGGGCGAGTTTCCCCCCGTCTCCTCAGCAGCAGAGAGCCGGCTGCACCCGAGGACGCCTCCTCGCCGGTCTGGAGTCAGGCTGTGGAAGCATGCGAGGGAGAACGAGATGAACAAAAGCAGAGCGCCTTGACACCCCCAGGGGCTACACATCCTAGTGCTTTCTCTCTCTCTCTCTCTCTCTCTCTCTCTCTCTCTCTCTCTCTCTCTCTCTCTCTCTCTCTCTCTCTCTCTCTCTCTCTCTTCTCCGCTGCTAATAACCAGCGGTGTGAGACAGAGAGAGAGAAGAAGAGGGAAAAAAAAGAAAAAAAAAACCTTGATGAAATCTGTTCTTTTGAGATTGCACACTGGCCTGACTTAGGCACCATCCTCGCTCCCAGCTCCAGGACGAGTGTTCTCCCGGCTCCACTCAACCCTGCTTGTCTGTGTTCATTGGGTAATACTTAATATGGGTGTCGTGTTTGAAGAGTGAAGCTCAGTCAATGCACTCGTCTGGCCAATCTGGCACGTATTAATAATGCAGGGCCTCCTTCCAGGGCCCTCCTCTGTCTCCCCCCGCCCCTCTTCCCTCTCCTCCACCCCTGAAGGAAGGAGTGGAGAGTGGAGCTCAGCTTGGTGTCCATGCTGCAGCAGCATGACCAGGCACAGCAGACACTCGCTTCAATCTGCTTCAGGAGCTGCAATTCAATTATCTCACCAGGGTCCTGCTCAACCACTCGTGAGAGGAGGGGGACGGCAGGGAGGGGGGGGGGGGGGGGAGGGGAGGGGAGGAGAGGAGGGTGCTGGGGCAGCTCAACCCCGGTCAGGAGGAGAGGGGAGGAGAGAGGGGGGAAGGTGGATGAACAGCGATATCATACAGACAGCTGATTGTATGTGAATTCACATTTAAATAGTGCTTAGACTCCCGTCCGGCTGAGATTAGCAGGGCTGGTACAGGGATGGCAGGGCCTGATAAACCTAATCACTGGGGTAAGCCCCTGTGTTGGGATTCAAGAGACCCCTCCTCACCACCTCCACACCCCCCACCCCAGCACTCTGAAAGGCCTGGCTGGAAGAGAGACAGGAGCTCTGGTGCTGGGGCCTCCAGCGTCCTCACTGCTATCTCCGAGTGTCACCAACTGGCAGGCTTGGCTTCCTCTCTTACTGACCCCTCACCCACTGAGAAGGCCCTCCCTTCCAGAGCACCACAGCCTCCATCACCTCCCCTAAACTACCTTGGTCGCTCAAGCCTGGCATGGAGGAGAGGGAGGACAAAGGGAAGACGGAGGAGTAGGAGAAGAGTGCGGAGAGGAAGGTGAGGAGGAGGAGCAGGAGGAGAGGGCGTAGAGGACAAGACGGAGAAGGTGGAGGAGGAAAATAAAGGGGGAGAAACAGCGTGAGGAACAGTGTGAGTAGAGAGAGAAAAAAAGGAGAAAAAAAAAGAATAATCTAGAGACTTCATCAATTTTTCATGAATTTTCATTTAGGCTGGGAGAGCCCTCTTACAGCGATCGATAGATCAAGCTGCTGTCACACAGTTGGCACCTGGGGGCTGCCGGGGTCCCGGAGGGGGGGCCGGACCAGATCAGAGACGGTTGGCCACAGCAACCCCCCCCCCCCATCCAATACGGTGCAGTCCCCGCCCCCTCCGCCCTCCACACCCCGGTCCTGCTGCTGAAAGCGATCAGAATGATCACCCCTGGAACAATCAGGTTCCCCCAGCTCTCCTGTATCCTCCCTCATCTGCTCCGCTTTCGCACAATGCACCCCGTTTACACACACACACACACACACACACACACACACACACACGCAGTAACAGCAGGCACACACAACAGCGCTGATTTGTACGTGCTACCTCTCTTTACAGGATGGACGGCATCTATTTCCCTAACAATGCATAAAGAAGCCGATGATATTGATCAGTGCAAAGACCAGACTTCATGAAAAGGTTCTCTCTCTTAAGCACCAGTCCAGACGATTCCCCAATGGCCCCAGCCCAATACTGCTTCTCTCCTAATGACCCCGGACCTGGCAGCCTCTCGCTCCTCTCCTTTCGCATGCACACAGCGGGTATCAAGTGGGTAACGTTCATTAACAAAGTTTAAACACATCTAGGACCTGTTGGCTGAACGCAGCTTGGAGTGGGGTCTGGTGTGGGATGGCTGAAGCAGCGCGCTGCTCCGGGGAGAGCCTGGGTGAGCGTGGACATGATTCGGGGGTCTGGGAGAGGAGGCCTGGCCCCTCAGGGCCCCCCTGGATCTCCAGCCTGGCCCTCCGGGGGAGGGGGGGGGGGGGGGACTGGCTTCAAAGGGGAGATTATTTGCAGGTCAGGTTATGCCTGTTGGTGTTCCCTTGCACACCCCTGTAAGCCTGTGTCAAATGTCCTACTGGGCTTTCATCTGTGCCCCCCTCCCCCTCCACTCCCCCTGGCCAACCAAACCCCCTGCCATGGCCAACCCCCCACTCCTCCCTCTCCCTCACTATGTCTGGCAGAGGAACCAAGAATCAAGCTTCACACAATCTCTTGACACATGCTATCCTAACGTTAGGATGTATCTCCCAATATGCTGTAAAGACAGACATAAAGTGAGCTATACAGAAGCTATACAGAAGCTGTATACATGACAGTAAAGACAATGAAAAGAATGAATCCTTTCTTCTCATGAGTGTGTTGTGAATGGCATGGCTGTGTCATTTGGAGGACCTCTCCTGACCATTCATTAAGGAAATGACAGATCTTCCAAAGCAAGGCCCGGCAAACACTGGCCTTTAATGTGATTACTCCACCCTTTTTGTCTATTAAATGTTGAATGAGTTCTCTCAGTCTGAGTGTAATTCATTTTCAAAACAAACACTAAGCAATTTCCTGCGGCGCTAAAATTGTGTTTCTGAAATAATGACATTATTAACTACTCGCTCCAATGTCCTCGAATGAGACAGTGTTTACTGGCCGTGTCTCAGTCTGGCTGGAGGTTCATCCAGCCAGCACGCCTGGAGCACCAGGGACAAACGTGTTTCCTGTGCTCCACCAGGGTAGAGGCAGCTAGAGGCAGGTAGAGAGGCAGGGATAGATAGAGGCAGCTAGAGAGAGGCATGGATAGATAGAGGCAGCTAGACAGAGGTAGGGATAGATAGAGTCAGCTAGAGGCAGGTAGAGAGAGGCAGGGATAGATAGAGGCAGCTAGAGGCAGGAAGATAGAGGCAGGGAAAGATAGAAGCAGCTAGAGGCAGGTAGAGAGAGGCAGGGAAAGACAGAGGCAGCTAGAGACAGGCAGAGACAAGTCGAGGCAGGCATGGACAGGTAAGAGGCAGACAGACTCACATGCTACTTCCAGCGATGCGTTGCGGCTGACGGCCTCCCCCAGGTAGTTGCGGGCGACACACACGTAGGAGCCCTCGTCCGGTTTGCTGCGTCGTCCGTGGACGATGCGCAGGAAGAAGAGGGAGCCGCTGGGCAGCAGCATGCGGTGAGAGCGTGGGTCGTCTTTGTCCGTCTCCACCCGCTCCCCGTCCTTGTACCACTCCACCGTGGGGGTGGGCCGCCCCTCCGCCTTGCAGTTGAGGGTGGCCGGCTCCCCCTTGGACACGATCAGGTCGGAGGGATGCTCCACGATGCGGGGCGGGGAGTCCTCCTGGCGCAGACGGGATCCTGGGGAGAGAGAGAGAGAGAGAGAGAGAGAGAGAGAGAGAGAGAGAGAGAGAGAGAGAGAGAGAGAGAGAGACATGGGACCATCAGCATGTTGTTTTGAAAGATCTCGGACGACTGAACATGAGTTGCAAACTGAAAATGCTGGAGGGCCAGGATGAACAACTTAACCAGTGGAATGAGCTAAAGTTGTTTCTAGTTTGTTTGTCTTTGCTCATCATGTGATACGAGGGCATTCTCCTGGCCCCCCAGCCTCCGGATCCACCCAGACCCCAGGCCTTGGGGCCACCAAGTTCAAGCCAGTCGGAGAACCATCTGCACCTCTCAAACATACACGCAAGGGCTCGTGGGTAATTGGACCCAAGGGTGAACAGGGGCATGAAGGCTTGGAGACCTCATATCTGAACATACACACACACACACACACACACACACAGTGTCCATGTCATTTCTCCAAGGGGAGTCAGTGTGAACACAAACAAATAAAATCAGGGGCTCTGCAGTGTGTGTGTGTGTGTGTGTGTGTGTGTGTGTGTGTGTGTGTGTGTGTGTGTGTGTGTGTGTGTGTGTGTGTGTGTTTGAGGGGCCAGAGCTGTGTTCAGAAGCTAATCCCCTGGGGTTGAGGGCAAGGCCTCCTTTCTTCAGAGTGTGAAGGCTGGTGCAGGCTGGGGAGTCTGGCAGCTCTGATAATGCTGGCCCTGTCAGAGGGCCCTGTGTGTCTGTGACCAAGTCTTAACCCACCAGATCACGTGCCAGGGGACACATTTACATGTACATGCACTGAGCCCCAGCCAAACTGCACACTAAAGGCCTTGATCCACTACCAAATCATCACACATACAAATACATACACACAGCGCAGGAATACAAACACATTTTAAAAAGGCTGACACTGCCAACTGTGCTTTTCTTCATCTCCCCTAAGAACAAGCTCCAATAAGAATCCAGAAAACCGCCAGTGGTTTGTGCTGTTGTATATCACAGACAATGAAACATTGGAGAACCTTCCAGTCCTCTGAATACTTATGAACACTGCATACAGTATCTGAAAAGGAAACTAAAGAACCTGCTTGCCATTGGTCGAGTACTGGGTACGGCACTGCAGAGGTTGATCTTGTGTGTGTGCATGTGTGTGTGCGAGAGAGAGAGAGGGAGAGGGAGAGAGAGAGAGAGAGAGAGAGAGAGAGAGAGAGAGAGCAAGAGAGATGGAGAGAGAAAGAGAGATAGAGAGAGGGGATAGGGTTAATGGCTGTGCCCTTCCCTGGAGCGTTGTGGTGCAGTGCAGTGTCCTACAGAAGGAGCACAGTGGGTCCAGGCTCTGTGTTCAGCACCAGGGTGTGCATGTGTCCCCCCACCCCATACCTGGAAAGCCCTGGGGAGGAGGCCTGGGGGGGAGGCCTGGGGAGGAGGGAGGGGGCGAGGGGTCTACTGTACCACTCCACAGCCACAAGGACAGGCACAGGGGGAAACACGGCCATCAGCACAAAGTGCACTTCAAAGGCATGAGTAAGAGGGTGTGTGTGTGTGTGTGTGTGTGTGCATGTGTCCTCCTCTTAGCAGGGGTCAGGCCTCAGACAGAGCAGTATTGACCCAGGAACAGGAGGTAGTCTGTTCCTTTCTCCTCCTAATTTGGGCTAATTCCCTCCATTTCCCTGTCATTGATTAGCGATCAGGCCTGGTGTCCTGTGCCTAAGTGGGGCCACAGACAGAAGCTTACAGGGGCTGGGGAGACACTGCCAACTCTAGTGGTACATGATCCAATGATCTGATCTGTGTAGCTGACTATGGATCTCCTGGCTGGGGAACCGCCGAAAAACATGCAGCTTTTTTCATTTATTGCCTCTCCTCTGTCCTTTGCTCTCCCTCCCTCCCTCCCTCTCTCCTTCCCTGCCTCTCCCTCTCCCTCTCCCTCTCCCTCTCCCTCTCCCTCTCCCTCTCCCTCTCCCTCTCCCTCTCCCTCTCCCTCCCTCTCCCTCTCCCTCTCCCTCTCCCTCTCCCTCTCCCTCTCTCCCTCTCTCTCTCTCTCTCTCTCTCTCTCTCTCTCTCTCTCTCTCTCTCTCTCCTGCCCCTCTTTGCTGGAGAGGTAAGGGTATAGTTTTGCCAGCCTCTCACACTGCCATCCGGCTTTCATACAGCGGGCACTGAGGCAGGGGTGGGGGGTGTTCTGGCAGTAAGTAACTTAACGAATGAAGTACTAATTAACATTATGACATTGATAAATGGGGGGTGAGATGTGGGCTGGAAGTGGAGACCCTACCCCCCCCCCCCCCCCCCCCAAACAGACAGCCAGAGAAACATTAATTCTTATCTCATTGGAGCATCTGCTGCCCTATAATCCTCTGGACCATCGCTTGGGTACCATGGCTACCAGCACGCATGCACCAGGCTAAACTGTGGCGACTCAATTCGATTTATATCAGTCTAATTTAGTTTAATCTAATTTGTATTCCAATCTACTGCTTTCTAATCACTTAAACCTTGAGACTCCATCTGCTCTCCCGTTTTCCTGTAGAAACAACCCCAGCAGATGCCTCCACAATGGCCCTTTCCCTGCCAGGGAGAGTGGAGCAGGGCTGCATGGAGGAGAGACCGGCCTGGACCCAGCCCTCCCTCTGTAGAGGTGGAGAGTGGAGCAGGGCTGCATGGAGGAGAGACCGGCCTGGACCCAGCCCTCCCTCTGTAGAGGTGGAGAGTGGAGCAGGGCTGCATGGAGGAGAGACCGGCCTGGACCCAGCCCTCCCTCTGTAGAGGTGGAGAGTGGAGCAGGGCTGCATGGAGGAGAGACCGGCCTGGACCCAGCCCTCCCTCTGTAGAGGTGGAGAGTGGAGCAGGGCTGCATGGAGGAGAGACCGGCCTGGACCCAGCCCTCCCTCTGTAGAGGTGGAGAGTGGAGCAGGGCTGCATGGAGGAGAGACCGGCCTGGACCCAGCCCTCCCTCTGTAGAGGTGGAGAGTGGAGCAGGGCTGCATGGAGGAGAGACCGGCCTGGACCCAGCCCTCCCTCTGTAGAGGTGGAGAGTGGAGCAGGGCTGCATGCTACTGCACCACTCAGAGAAAACAACATCTATCTACATTAACTGGACACCCTCATGGAATGGGGCGGGCGAGCGTGTAGAGACACATGGCTGCGCACACACACACACACACACAATGTGCCCAGGCCCCTTGTCCTGGTGAAGCATCCAGACCGACAGGAGAGAGCAGTCATCAGATCAGGGGGCATCTCGCTAGCGGGAGAGAAAGCCAATCGCCTCATTCCTATTGGGGCCCTATTCTCCCTCCCTTTACAGTAAAGGGGTTTCTGCCCTCCTAATGCGATCATTGGTGCTGTGCAATCAAGAGCTCCCTGAGGCGGACTGAGAGCACTTCACCAGGTCTCTGGGCGCTTGCTCCAATCAAACGCCTGGGTTTCCCCAATCTACTAACGCCAGTATTACTCTCCTACGCCAGCCCTGAGGAGAGAGAGGAGGAGAGGCTCATAGGATCCTGGAGGAGCGGGGCAGGAAACAGGGAAACAAACAAGTCTGCAGTCCGAGGACAGAGAGGGTGAAGGAACATCAAATCAAGGAGAAAATTACTGAACCGAAGCCTGCTCCTCTGACTGTTTACTACATGGGATGGTCTCGGGTGGCAGGTCAGTTAAAGGACAGGCGTGGAAGCCTGGTCTACTGGTCAATTTGTCTGTGCCAGGCTGCATATCTTTATAATGGATACATATGATGGGTTTAAATCAATTGGAAGCTAAGATATGGCATGATACATATGAAACCAATGACAACCAATTGCAGCCATGTCCAATCGTGCCGTCGGTTGTGGACCTGGTTGTGTATCTGGTTGTGGATTTGGTTGTGGATTTTTCCACTGGAACCACAATGTTATCGCTCTCGCCCAAACCCCAACCATAAACACCTCTTACACCCCACACGGAACTCCCACCGCCCCCTCGCTGGCCCCGTTCTCAGAGACTCTCAGAGAAAGCTGTTGAATCAGCAGGTCTCTGTGCCCGCCACTGACCACACAAGCGGCTCCCAATAGTATCTTTCTAACATGTTTATTCATGTGTGGAGCAGAAGGTCGGCCCTTTGATGATCTTTTTGTAATTATTTTTATTCGCTCCCGGGAGAAATCGTAGCCCACCACGCCAAATCAATAGACGCCCCAGTCTCCTCTGGAGCATGAAAGGAAGGGCTCCCTGAAGAGAGATCACTTATCCTGCCGGCAGACATGTGCGTGCGGACTACAGGTAACCAAGGGCAACCTCAGAACCAAGCGAGGGCTCCAGTCACTGAAGCACCATAAAACACGACCGAAAACCAAGAGGCAGCGCAGGACTGGAAGATGACGCAGAGGCCCCGTGTTTCCATCTCCATCCACAAACAGGTAGGATGTGCACAGCTGGTGCAGCCCCACTCCCCGTCTCTATCACCTGCCTCAGAGTTGGCCTACTGCTACAGCCCGGATTCATCTGGTTTAGGGGGGTGCTCTAGCACCTCCCCGTATTCACCACTCCTCTCTGGGGAAACACTGGGCTGTCCCTGGTGGCGACCTGCTACCTCCACTGGTCTGCAGCCCGTCACTGGTTAGTGCCCACCAACTAGCCAAGCAGCCAACCACACTGGGATGGGAGCGCATCGTAATGAAGCAGAAGGAGAAAAAGAGTACACACACACACAGGTGCAGCGCAGAGTCCAGTTCCATCATCTGCAGGAGCAGGTGAGAGGGAGGTATTCAGCCTTGTTCTCTGTGGGGATAGTGGGGACACTGGACTGTGATGCATATTAAATGATTTCCAATGCCAGGCCCACTCAAGTGTGAAGCCTCTCAGCCCCCCCCCCCGTCCTTCTCCAACACCCCCCCCCCCCCACACACACCCCACCCACACACACACACACACCTCATACACTTTCTCTCCTTTGGAGACTCGGTAGATCCAGAGCCTGGCCTTTGGAAGCTGCTGGATAGTCACACACACACACACACACCCACACCCACACACAATGTGTGCCTCCTCATTTGTCAGCCACATTTACGACACGTACCGTGTCTGTGTGTCCGGTGGCTGCCCACGTGCTCTTGTGTGGGGGCGTGATGTGGGCGCGATGTGGGCGCGTGTGCACGCTCTGGACATGCGGGTGTGTGCCTGCATCAGCCTGGCAGAGCAGGTGGGCTCTCAAGTGTTCAGCCTGTTCGCTCCCTCCCTGCCCCTCTAAAGAGCCCCTACCCAGGAGAGGAGCCCTGCCATGAATGGCAGTGATTGATTCTCCCTCAAGCATTGTAATCTCTTTACTCTCCACCTGCATCGCTGAGCAGCACAGCAAACTGAATAGGGAGAAATAAATACCGGCTTTATTGCTTTAGAAATGAGGGCGGAGGGGGGCGGCCGGCTGGAGGGCCTTCAGGTGTCTGTGATACATAGTGGTGAGAGATGAGTGGATAATTGGAGGAGCACCGTGGGCCCCCGGTCGGAAGGTAACCCACAGCCCCCCCCCCCCCCCAACCCCCCCGCATGTCAATGAGGCCCGTCAGAACCTCAGGGCTCCAGCCAGAACCACGGAGTCAGGACCCCGGGGCCACCTGGAGAAACACAGCGCTCAGGTGATACACTGAGGCCAATACACACCAGTGTTGCTCTGTTTGGGTTTGGTCACCCAGGATGTATCTGTAGCCCAGATGAGAGGTTTTCCATCCCTATTTCAGTAGACATCTTGGGTTTGGTTGAAGTGCAGAGGTCAAGGGGGAGAGTGGATGTCACATACTGTGAACCCTAACCACAACTCCAGAGTGACCGTGGTTGCAGGAACAGGGTCAGGAGGGCTAGGAGCATGGAGGATAGGACAGGGGGCAACCCGGGTCAGGGCTGGGGATGGATATGCTGAATCTGGAGGCTGGTTCAATGTCCCTGCTCTTCAGCGCTGAGGGATGTGTGTGTGTTTGAGTGTGGGCCTCTCTCTCCGTCTTAGGCTGGACAACTCATGCATTTTCATCACCAGCCCTGAGCTCCCTTTAAGACACTGCTGAGACACTTACCCCATCCACTACAACACCCCACAAACACTTCACTTTAAAGGGCTTTTGTTTTGTGCTGACTCAATAATGATTCATCACCAGCAACGCAATTGTTACAAAATCAAATGGGGGGTACTTTGTACACACAAAACGTTCCGTTGCAATTAAAGTATGGATACAGGTCGGAGGAGCAAGCACAGTCTCCCCGTGTCACTATCAAAGCTACATCCAGTCAGTGAGGTCACTGTAGGGCCATGCAGGTCACTTAGAACACGGCCACATTCAGGGGGATCATATCAACATGCCTTTCTCCAGCTAGTAATCTTCTGTTTGGGCAACAGGGAAACAAAAGCAGGGAGAGAAACTGTGTGTGTGTGTGTGTGTGTGTGTGTTTGGTTGCACAGGTGTGGTGTCTGCAGGTACAGGTGTGTAAGACAGGTGAGGAGGTTGGCCTCTTTCCTGCACTGTAGAGTCTTCATGCTCAATTAGTCATGTCAGCCCCCCTGCCCCTCCCCCCTCCCCTTCCAGCCTCAGCCCCTGGCTCAGAGCACGGGCATCGCAGGTGTGCCCCCCTCCCCCCCCCCCACTCTCTGTGTGTGTACATCTATGAGGGAGGAATTCAAACAGTTGTAAGATCTCTGATGGGGAAAGGTTGGGGGGGCAAGATGGAGTGTGTGTGCTGTAGAACAGAGGGGGAGACAGAAACACTGCAAACGGAAAAAGAAAGAGAGAGACTGCGTGGGAATCTTTATGATCCTGTTTTTTCGGCATTCTGTCATCTTTCATTCCTTATAAATTCATGATAAATAATGTTAATGCCACCTGAAAATATAACAATAACAAGCATAATCTTCCTGTCAACATATTTGTATTCCTGAGACATTATCTATCTCTCTCTCTCTCTCTCTCTCTCTCTCTCTCTCTCTCTCTCTCTCTCTCTCTCTCTCTCTCTCTCTCGCTCTCTCTCTCTCTCTTTCTCTCTCTCTCTCTCTCTCTCTCTCTCTCTCTCACTCTCTCTCTCTCTCTCTCTCTCTCTCTCTCTCTCGCTCTCCCTGTGTGTGCATGTGCGTGCGTGTGTCTCTCCATGGTAAATGTCAGAGCTAGTCTATGTTTGGCTGGGCCCTGGTAGAGCAGAGGTAAAATAAGGTAAAGTGGTATTATCTACCATGAGTTCTACCCTTCTGACAGGGCACTCATCCATGTGTGATACCTACAGATGACATGAGCTTCAAATAACTCCCAAACACAATACGAACCATAACCAGCCTTCGGGATCAGAGTAACACAATATGACATGGAACCAGCTTTCTGGATCAGAAAAACACAATAGTTTCAAGGTTTAAAGGTGTCCGATCTGGAGCTTGGAGAGCAGACCAGTGGTCAGGTCACGGTGTCCAGGAGGGTGTGTGGAAGGCAGGCAGCAGGAACCTGATCTGCAGGGTAGCAAGGAGCAGCAGCTCCAACATCACAGGGGGCTCCCAGCAGAGTGGCACTGCTGAGCAACACTCCTCACACACAATGCCATGAGTCTGACCTGGAACCTGACACCACCTAGCCTCATTACACACACACACACACACACACACACACACACGTCATTCCTTCTCTCAGTCCTCCTGATCGCCCTCTGTCTTTCGCTTTCTCTCTGTCAATCATCTCCTCTTGTCCTAGGATAGGAATCAGAGAGTAAACAATGTGTGTGTGTGTGGAATGGTTTGGTGCCTTTGTAAGCAGTGTTGTGTGGTGAACCAGGCCCAGAGCCAGTGATGACAGAGAGGCAGACACTGCAGCCTGGAGATCTCAGCTGAAGGCTCGTCATTACTGCAGCCTGATTCTGCAAATGAACCTCAATTACGGTCACGCCGCTTAAACACTGCCAACTCGTGCAGAACAATCACATTTGGAGGAGACATTACACAGTGACCTCGGCCCGATTCATCTTTCACCTACACTGTTTTCATCTGGGCTTACTTTCCATTACGGCCAGGCGTTTAGCCTTGTTCAAGTTCATCCATGTGATCGTCATGATCTCAGTCATCAGGGCCCCTCAACGCAACACTGGAAACAGACCACATCCTGTCGTTCAAACAACCTCACAAAGAAACTCAAATCTCTCGATATTCCCCAGTCTCCTCCACGTACGGTCTACACTAAAACACAAACACACACACACAAGCGCACACATTTCAGCATTGTGGAGGGTTCTGTTAGCCCTGACGCAGCTACTGTGAAACCCCAGCACTGCAGGGGAAGCAGCTCTCCACTGGGCCACATGGCACCCATGGGCGTGCCCACTCAGGGAGTCTGGACCTGGGCATCATGTACCAACACCACACTGCCTGCCACACCACAAGCTCCAGGACCAGACACAAGTATGAGGAGGTCCTCAGAATAGCACAGGGTCAATGGTGTATGTCCACAATACACGAACATGGTCTATTTCTGCTACACAAAGAACGTGCACCCTCCCACCCTCCGACGCCATGACAGACGGACCAGGGACAGCTGCTCAGTCTAACCAGGAAGTGTCCCAAGTCTGCTCTGTCTCGCTCATGTGTCCTCACCACAACATCTATCTAGACTCCCTTTGACGTCGCTTTCTTTCTCCGTTGGTCTGGAGAATCCCGACGGCCGTGTCAGCACTGAGCGCTCTGTGTCTGCGCTCTCTCTAAGGCACCCGTCCTGTCTGGTGGCATTCCTGTTTCCCCACCCCCGTCACTCTCCTTCTCGCGTCTGTATCATCTACCCTGCAGTCACCACAGTAGCCCTATTAATCACAGGACACTAAGAAGGGCTGATGCCATTCTCCAGACCGGGCTTTGTTGCCTGTGTTGGCCAGGGAATGCAGCTCCGGTCCTTTTTGTCTGCCTAAGTGGACTCTTACAGGCGGTTCCTCCCTTCCCAAGGACCCTCAGATTACTGCTGAATGGCCGGGTGATAGGTGGCAGGGTGGGGAGGAGAAGAGGGGAGAGGAGAGGAGGGGGGAGGAAGGGAGAGAAGAGGGGGAGGAGGGGAGGGGGAGGACGGGAGGAGGTGAGAGGAGAGGGGGAGGCGGAGATGGAGAGGTGGACTAGGTGAGGGAGGGTAGGAGAGGGGGAGAGTGGATGAGAGAAGGAGGAGGAGATGAGAGGGGAAGGAGGGGAGGAGTGGAGGGGGGGGGGGGGCAGGCTGTTTGGAGGAGTGATTCCCGGCTCCCTGGGAGATGGAGCCCTCTGCCTGCTCCGGCCGGCCCGCCATGCCTTCAGCCAGCGCTTAGCAACCAGTGGGTTGGGTTGTACAGAGAAAGTGGGAGAAGACAGGAAAGGGGGGAAAGGCCGAATGGACAAAGACAGAGAGAAAGAGAGCAGATAGAGACTACTGAAAGGAGACTAGACTGGCCGACTAACGGGGGGGACTGCTAAAGACATGACACCAAAGGACTTACGAAGCCAAGAATGAGCAGGGAACAGACAAAGGCAGGAGCTAGGCAGAGGGAGGGCCAGGAAGCCATGTTCAACCCTGCCCTCTACAAATAAAAGCAAGAATCTCCCAACAGAAAGCAAACAGTGAGGTGTGTCATTTCTTATGGCACAGCCGGTGTTGACATAACTAATGTGTAAGTGTTCAACTAAAGGCAATGGCCCTCCTCAAACACTGCTACAGGGAAAACATTTCCTCATATCCACAGGTTTTTTTTTTTTTTTTTATTTTTTTTTTACGACATTTACACACCACTAACATTTGCTAATCAGACAAACCTAAGAGAGCCTTGAGTAAATGTGACTTGCTGTGTTTGACATGTAGGGTTGGAGAGGAGGATGCACACTGAATGTGTCTGTGTTCAGTCCTCTCAACCACACCTCTCCATACAGGCCAGATTAGATGGGGAGTGTATTAGCCTGTCAGCTGGCCTGTTCTCTGCAGCAGATTTATGATCACCATCACATTTCTCTGCAGTTTAGGCTGTTTTAATTCATCTATTAAACCAGCTTGCTGCTCATCCAGTAATTCCCAGGAAGACTTGGAAGATTGTAAAAATGGTGCTGACTTGGCACTCTGTATTAGATTGGGTGAGGAGGCAGCCTGATTTTGAGTCTGCCAGCTAAAGCAATTATATTTTATCAATCTTAAAAATAAAAATAAAACATTTTAAGCAGATTCATCCTTAAAACTTGACCAAACAAACGTGAGGATATATGCTGGGTTCTGGTTCAATGTTTCCAGACTGCTCCCACATGCTTAATTTACTAAACCAGTGTTGACACATTTACAACCACTTCAAATATCAAATAGGCTACACCAGACCAACTTGTAACACAGAGTATTTGCTGATGTAAGAAATAAAATAGCTGTATTTTTTTCTATTGGATGGACTTACAGTATACAATTGCATTTGCAGTTCTTGGAATTCTGAACATGATACATTGAATTAATATAGGCTATACTATAGACAATACTGTATCGGATATTTAACACCCACTGAGTAGACTAGTACAGTAGAGTATGATTCCAACTGTTTGCGTTCCTCATTTTTCTATCACTTTTTATTTGGGTATTGATTCCTATTAATCCCCATTGGATCAACATATCTTGACCTTTGTAAGTTGACAGTGGCAGGTTCCATAGAAACAGCAGGTGTCAAACGGCGAGATACCATCCGCAACAGAGAGCTACAGTTTATGGACAGAGAACTGCCTTACAGGACAGCTGTGACGGTCCTAAAAAGATGGCTGTAAGAAATATGGAACCTCAAAAAAACAGTTTTGTGTCGTTACCAAACGAATGTAAACAGAAGTTCCAAAAGAACACGTATTTATGTAACCTCTCAAAGAAATCGGAAAGTTGAAAGGTCTCTCAATTCTCATCCACGTAGCATGTGGCAGCCTCTGTTATACTATGTCACAAGTGGTTCAAAATATAACTCTAATCAGCTCCATGTGACATGATCATAATTTAGAAAAATAAACACAAGCAAAAAGTCAGCATGAATATATGTGAAGTAGGCCAACATTTTAAATAACTTACCATCAACTTGTAAGTACAATAATCCACCAACAAGGATGAACGCTAGCGGACCCATACTAGCATATTAAACATCCACGGTCTGCACGCAAATTCCAGATTTAACCAGAGAACGAAGTCCAAATGGTGGCAAATTCTACTCCTCCTTTCTTCGTAGTAAAAAGTATTAGTTACTGACTAAAGCCAGTTGCAATGTCCAGGAATTGAAAGGATTCATTTTAGACAGCTCATTCGAGCCCGGGATAGACTCATCCCAATTCGCCAAGAACCAAATCAGTCACTGGCAATCCTCAGTGTTATTCCAGCTGCGGTCCCTTGAGTTAACTCGCACAAGTATTTTTTTGTTTTTTTAAATATGCCAAAATAGTATACTCTACATGAAAGCTGATATTCAAATAATGTTGGCAGAACACATTAGCCCTTTCTCGCATTTGGAGTTGCGGTCTTGCTTTCGCCTCCTTGAGACGCGTCTCGCGCACCTTGAGAATCTTCACCGTTGTCTCCACAGTTCCTCAACGATATTTTTTAATGTTCTAAACAAACTCTATTGCTTCTTTCACCTCAATAAACAAATAAATGGTTATATGAAAGGGAACCACCCACTCCCCGATATCCCATGTGCTTAGCCTGCACTCAATATACAGTCAAGTAGATGTTGCAGTATTCAGTTCAACAGCGTATCCTCTCTCTAGGTCTCATCAGCGCTACCACTAGGAGTCCATGGTCTATGCGCACTCCGCACAGCCGCAGCCCCAACTGAGACTTTCAGTCCTAGCAAGAATTCGAAGGGGGAGGAGAGAGACGAGAAGGGAGGGAGGGAGATGACAGGACATGGTTGAGAAGAAGGGAAAGGCTCGTGAGTGCGTATTGTTATTTCTGCCAGCGAAGTTTAAACGATGTGGACCTGTGCCCATAGGTCGTCTTTGGCCACTTGTGTTGTCCTTTCACACTGGTGAAATGTTTCATTTAGAAGGAAAACATATTCCTTAGCATACTCACTTGACTAGGCGGTTTCGTCTAAACCCCAGAATGAATGAATGAATGAATGAATACCCGGCTGGAATATCATACGTCTATGGGAGTTTAATTTGCGTGTTTTTGACGCCTTACTTTTTTTATTCCAGTAGGCTCTTGATTCTTTTAGTTGTCTTTCCAACCTGAGCATTGACAGTAAAATGAAAGTGTGGGGTAGAACAATCTATAGGTTATTGTATGTCATTCATGTTTGATGGCACAATTTGCGGCACTGGTGGAATGATTGCACCATTAGTCAGCTGTTTGCGCGGCCTGCACACACATTAAAGTCGCAGAGTAGGCTATTGGAAGATAGATAACAGCGCTGGAACGTAAATAGCCAATATTCAGAGTTGTAAATGACACACCCGTGCACAAAATAATGTAAATCGAAAATGAATGAACCAAAATCAATTATTTTTTAGGCCCTACAAACCGCATAAGATTCGAGGATGTTTATCACCTCAGAATACACTAAGATATATTTCCCAAATACATAGGCTGTACAATATGGGGTAGGACCACAAAAGATTTAGGGCTTCACAAATACAAATGTATAGCCTACTCCATGTATCTCTATCAGTATCAATACATTTCATTCAAAAGACATAGAAATGTGGGCTAAAATGAATGCAATAGCTATAGGGTGAGGCAATACACCCAGGGAGCAGCAGTAAGATAGTATGCCGACACAGGAGCAGCGGAGCCACTACAGTCAATCCACCGCTGCGCCGACCGAAAAGCGTAGGCTATAATGAAAAATAAACCGAAAAAGAGTGAACTCCGAGCGCCCCCTACTGCCACCATTGGTAACAACGTGATGGCCCCGGCATTCGGCGTGTGCGTTCCAACTAAATAAACATTTGATGAACACTGCAATGAAATATTAAAACTCTGGCAAGTATAATACAGACATTGTTATTCAGAGGGTAACAACACAATCGTCATGGTACCTAGTTATTTTCTTCTGGGTCTTAGTTGCGAAATTAAAGCTGTCATTATTATGAGGGACACTAACAATTAAAATGAATTAGGCCTAAGTAAAATTTGCAACTGAAATGAACATGTGGATGTAAGTCGTTGGTAGACTTGTGTTTGAACCTGTACTTCAGGGTGGTCAACAGAAAAACACAACGGGTGGAATGCCCCTTTTTCAAATGCTTCCACTTCAAACACTAGTCATGAAACAGCCCAACCTTAGACTGTGAGATGCAGTCATACTGCTACTTTGGGTGCAGGAACTATTCCGATGCCTTTAATACTAGCTTCTATAACATGGCCTTTTTCAGCTTTGTTTGTTTGTCAAGCTTCATGTTGGAGCTTGCCCTATGATGGCTTTGTGTGGTACAGAGACGTGTTGTAAGTCTGCTGTTCTACTCCCATAGCAGGCAGTGCTGTCAACTATCTACGCAGTGATTTGTCTTCATATCTAAATATGTTTGTGAGCTGCATGCAAATTCACAGGGCTTCCCCTGCTCTTCTGTGTCCTAGACTTAAATTGACAAAGACAAAAGCACACACACCCACACACACACACACACACACACACACACACATAATTATATAGTCTCAACAGTATTGCTGTTAGGGGTGAATAATAGCTAATGAAAGTGTAAAAGGTAGCTCTGTAAGCAACATAAATAGTGCCCGGTATGGCTGTATTGATGGAGAAGTAGAAATTGTAATTCTGCTTTTCTCCAGCTATCTGATCACTGTATCTCTGTTTCTCCCCCAAAAAATGGATGACTCCCCAGGGCTCTAAATATTGGCTGAAAGTGGATTTATTTTAATTAAAACAAGGGGAATGTTTACTCTGGGCTGGGCTTGTTACTCCAGAATGAGACAGCAGGACTAAGCCAGGCTGGGAGAAGTTATAGGTACCAGGGTAGAAGCTTATCCAGCGTTCCCCTGAAGGTGGAATGTCCACGTTTTTAATCAACTTCTTTTGTCAAAGGTACAAAAATGATGGGGGTTCCAGAAATAAGTCATTTCTTGTCACTATCCAGCTGTACATAAGCAGAGCTGGCACTGCACTGAACAACATAGTGCACTATTATCAGGGAAATAGCACACTCTCCAGATGACACATTCTCCTTTTCTTCTCCTGTCGGTGTTTTCTGACTGCAAACACCCACCACATGCTCCCACGGACCGATTAGTTCCACCTAAACAAATCACACCTCAATAACTGTCAACTTATTTGGACCATTCTGTGTCTTTAACCGGATCAGAGCTAATAACAAATCCAACATGTTCCTGGTGGTAGCCACTGGACCATCTGGAGACTGGAGGAGGAATTCTGGGTAAAGCTGAGCCCCAGTCATTACTAAGGGTGTTCAGTCTGACCTCAGTCTAAGTTATATGTCAACAGAGATTTTTCAAAATTACGTTGACTTGATTTGATCAAGTTTATGCTCAAAGTCCTCTGATATGAACAATGACCTTGGGTTCACCCATAAATTATTATTATACCTTCTATCTATGCATAATGATTTAATATCTTCCTGAAGTCTACACCCAGGCTAGACAAGCACAGCATGCATTGGGAAAGTGTTTGAGCGTGTCATTTGGTACATACTTTGGAGATGCCACAGACCTCCATTAGCAGGTTGTGTAATTACAACTGCTAATGATGGGAGATTTGATCCAGCGGTTGAGCTCTCAGAGAAGTAAATGGAACTGGTCGTGGGCATGTGTAGAGGGGACTATTTAAGAACCATCTAGATTAGCATACACACATGTATCTTACTCACATGCATGCAATATGTATATTTAATGCAAAGCCATTGAGTCTAACGCAGAGGGTGAAAAATGTATTTGGTTGGCAGGCAGTGACGAATAGTTGGCTTTCCCTCCTGAACAGGGGTCGTGGGAGGGAGGAGAGTCGGGAGGGGTGGAGGGGTGGAGGGGTGGAGGGAGGGGTGGAGGGAGGGGTGGAGGGAGGGAGGGAGGGAGGGAGGGAGGGAGGGAGGGAGGGAGGGAGGGAGGGAGGGAGGGAGGGAGGGAGGGAGGGAGGGAGGGAGGGAGGGAGGGAGGGAGGGAGGGAGGGAGGGAGGGAGGAAGGAGAGTTGGGGTGGAGAGGGGGACCATGAGGAAAGTGTTTTTAATTGTGTGGTGGGTCAGAGGTTCAGGTAGCAACATCACTCATGATCAGAAGGGAGTGGTATTCAGGGAGCTTTTGGCCGGACAGCGTTCATGGCTGAGTCTCCCCTTTCTAAGCTCGGGCAACTGTGTGGGGGGATGGGGGCAGGGGGGAGGTGTGCCTGGGTGATTAATGTAGATGTCAGTACGAGCACTGCCCCCCCCCCCCCCCCAAGCATCAGTAACACCTGGGGGGAGGCAGGAAGCTGTACCTGCAGCCCCCCCCCCCCCTCCAGCAGGGCATGATTGTTCCCTCAGATCCTCCTCTGTCAGCACTCCTGTCACTGGGCCCCGATCACAGCCTTATTAATGGGCCTCCCTGTCACACATGGATATTAAGCTGTGCTCTGCTCCATCCTGGACGATAATATACACTCATACACACGCCCACACACACACACACACACAAACACACACAGAAGTGAAATATGATTTCCTTATTTAGCAGGTTCAAGCGATTCTCTCCTAAGATGTGAAAGGATCTATGTATAGTGTCCTCTCCCCAGCCCTCTGTAATACACACAGCACATGGAATCCAATACCCAATGATGCTGAGTAAGGCATGAACTCTCGCCAAGATGTATGGTTTGGTAAAGCTCCTCCCTCAGTGTTGAGGTAGACCCCGGTAGTTAGAGCAGTCTTCACGGCCCCCGGAGAAGGGCCCGTTACAGCACAGCATGGAGCGGTTCACCTGGCCTCCACCAGGCCCCGCGCTCATGTCGGCCCGTGTTTCAAGAAGTCAAACACAGAGCCAACAGTGAGACAGAGAGATCTGTAAGCGCCTCCGTTTCAAGAGGATACCATGAGACTCGTCAACACATCTGCCTTCACCTGGACCCATATGGAGGAGCGAGGGAGCCACTGCCAAACCAGAGCACATGCAGGGTCCTGGGCTGCCTCAGTCTCACCGCCAGAATCTGGACAGACGGATGGATGGACAAGAGGAGGTATTGGAGACGTGACAGATTGACGGGACGTGAAGGAAGGAAGGTTCGACGCCGTTCCGCTGAGGTGGGCAGCCACCGAGCCACGTGCGATGACGTCATACGGGTGACAAGTGTGAGATGAAACACACGACCCGTCTGAGAGATCGCTTGAGGTTTGAAACCCAGAGTGCAGGCCCAGATCCATTGGCTCTTCTCCAGCCTCGTTTTCATTAGCTTTGCACCCCCACAAGCAGAAAAACGCCCTAAGTGTTTTTTCTCCCGCTCTCGTTGGGATTTACAGCCCAGTGTGGCTGAGGAAGCACACACTAGAGACCGACAGACCGACCGGGAGATCTTCCTGATTTACGATAGACCGTTTTCTTCTCTAACCGTGGACGCTGAGCTTCCTGGAGGGTTGAGGAGAGCTACTGTAGAGGAGTGCTTGGCTATATTGGAGCGCTTGGCTATATTATGAAAACAGAGTCGAAGCACGAGGGCTGACACCGTCAGTAGCCATAGGTCATGTACCACGTCCGTCTAACATCAGTGTGAGCGGCTCGCTCTCAGAGTTCCCACATCCAGGCACAACTGTCTTTTTGGACGTCGTGCCATCTGAGTTCCTCGTCAATCTCTGCTTGGAGCAGACGGTCCTCAGCTAACTGTCTGGCTGTCACTCTCCACACAACCCTCTGCTCCAAAAATAACCGTGGGTTTTCCCTCGCTGTGCTGTCAAATGTACCGTAGCCTTTAATACAAACCCCAGACGTGTCTTTGTTGGAAGCTGGGCTGGGCTGAGATGGGTTAGACTGGGCTTGGCTCGGTTGGGCTAGGCTGGGCTAGTACCTGCAGGATGCTGGGACGTTAATAACACTTCTGTGCAGAGGAATCCCCCAGGTAGGTCGCAGCCAGAGTCTGTCCTTGGGTATCCTGGGAATGTGCCCCTGGGAGGGTGCCCCCCCCCCACCCACCCCCCACCCCCCCCCCCACCCCCCCACCTCCTCTCCTCTGCCGCACCGCTGCCTGCTGAAAAAAAACAAAAACCTTCCCTCCCATTTGCGTTTCCTCCACCCTCACACTCTCTTCTCTTCTCAGCCTCTCTCCTCTGCCCTCCACTTTCTCCCCCTCTCCAGCTGCTTCTTTTTAACAGCAGTCCTGTCTCACCCGGAGTTCCCCTCTCTGACAGATAAAAGAGGGCTCTTCTCCAATCCCAGAAGGTTCTGCTCATTATCTAGGTTGCTCTTTCTCGCAGAGCGTCTTTATCTGTGTGTGTGTGTGTGTGAGTGTGTATGTTTGTGCCTCCCCCGCACCCCCAGCCTAGATAACAGAGTGAGAGCTGTTGTCATGACAGGCCAGGCCAAGCAGTCCGGCCCACTGAGTGATAGCCAGCCACCACTAATGAGTGAGGAGTAAATACTTGAGCTCTGACGAGACCAAGATAGGAGGGCAGGAGAGATGGAGGACAAGAGCCTCTCAAACATCTCTCCCCATTCCCCTCTTCTTATCAGTCTGGACACCATCCTTCCTCTCCAATCCTCCTCCACAGCCCCTGCTAACAGGCATCATTAGTAGGCTTCTCTGCATGTCCCACTGCCCCCCTGGATGTCTCTGGGAGTTGGACAGCTAACCACCAGGCCCCTAGTCTCTTCCAGCCCCACTCAACCCCTCTCAGCCCCACTCGGCCCCTGTCAGGCCTGGCTGACTTCCCTGACTGGACTGGGGGTCAAGGCCCTGACAGGAACCAGGCATGAATAAGACACAGTCACTCAGACATACAGGATGTGCAGAACTCTTCAAAGCAGAGTGGAGGGGGAGTGGAGAGGATGGGAAACAGTATACATATGGATTACAGAGCTGTCTTTTTATGGTGCAGTTTTGGGAACTAGGGTTTCTCCACAGCATTGCAGAGTAATCACAACGGGGGCTTAATTGTTGACAACAGTGTTTTCTGTTGGAGGCTTGGAGTGATAGTGAGATGTTGGATGTTATCATGCTCGGCTAGTTCATCACTAGAAACAACTCTATTCAAATGAAATGACAACAGACCATTTCCAGTGCTCCATTTTTCACAATCCCTTCATTTATCACTGACGGCGTGTTTGTTCAGGTTATCTCCCTCAAACTCACCCTTCTGGAAGCTTCCAGTTCCATCATACCTGTGTCAGATCAGTCCCACCACATCTATGTATGCAGCTATTTGAATAATTGTTGTGTGGTATAATTATGTCTCTAATGAATATTCATGATGTTGACTTATTCAACCCACAATATAGAGGTTCTCCTTCACTTTGTACTGCTCTAGAACATGCTGCTGGGATCAGAGACTGTCTAAAATACGATCTGGTAGAAAAGAGAAGCCAAGCAGCTTGCCAGCAGACAGGCTGACAACCAGCCTGCCAAGCAAGACAAAATCCCACCTCTCCCCTCTCTTAAAAAACAAAACAAAAAATGAAAGATATTATCCCTCAGGTATTATATAACGTAATGACAGATATGCTTTTAAATCTAGCAATAACAAGTCTCTGGTCTACCCATTATAAAATCATGTCTTTTCTATCGGTGAAATGAGCACAATGCTGGAACACTCCAGGATATCTGTGTATCTCATCTAGAGTTCCCCGTGTTTGTTCCTGCTGACTGGCTGCTTGTCCTGCTGCTGGGAGGAGTGCTTCTCAGGACGCCTGCTCCATTACCCTCTCATACACGCACCAGATTCTGGAGCACAGCCCAGAAGGAAAACTATTACTGCCGCTGCACTCCTCCCAATCACAGACCCCTACCCCCCCCCCCCCCCCCTCTCTCTCTCTCTCTCCACGCTGCTGTAGATGGGCTCTAATCATGACCAGGGAAATGACATTCACCTCGGCACATTACACTGTCTAGTATATGTCCTTCACCTAGGAGCCAGGAGGCGTGGAGTTGTTCGCTTGCATGCTAAGTGCTGCACTATGCTAGGCATACTGGACTGGGATGAATGAACTAGCACGTGAGTGTTTCACAGTGGCCTGACTCCTACGGACGAGGGGTGATAGAGAGCCCTTGTTTACAGTGAGCCCAGAGGACACAGTGGGGCACCCACCCAGCCCCCCTGTCAGGCCAGGGTCACTGTGACCCCCCCTTGGGGAGTGACAGCTGGATAATCACTTGGGACACATAAGTTGCCCCAGGGGCTCCCCTAATTGTTCCAGTGCTGCCTGTTTGATACCCCATAGCTAAAGGTCACACACACACACACGCAAACACACAGGCTCACAAATAAAGTGCTGAGCAGGAATCCAGTCCTTGCACACACAAAAAACACACACACACACACATCAGGCATAATAAAATAAAAAAATAAAAAATAAAAAAAATATATAAATGTAAACAATGATGATGAAGGTGTGCCCCCAGTGTGTCAGCAGCACAAACATGTTCCAGCTGAAGCCCCTGTATGATCTCTCCCCTCTGGTAACAGGAGGAACAGGACAGGGAAAGATATCCCAGTTGCACTTTCAGGGTTAAACTCTACTATGACCACTGGTCCACCAATAAAACAATGGAGGCCCATAAGTGGACATCCCAGGGTGGAAGTGGATATCTTGGCGAATAAGTGACCACAGTTACTCCCATCCTGTGACCTCCCCCTCCCAGTTGAATGCCTCCAACAAATCATACCTCCTGCCCCTTCCCCCCCCCTCCCTTCCCTAAAGGGGGGATTGGGCGAGGGGGGCAAGCGAGGGGGGAATCACACAGACAGTATGGATCGTCATTGTTTCCTCAGGCTCTAATGAAGTGAGGGTCCTGGACCCGGCCTCGGACATTTCCATCCCTCCCTCTGGTGATGGGCTGCAGCCCCCAGCCTCCAGCCCCTTGCCCCCTGCCTCGCAGCCTGGCCCCCAGCCTCCAACCCCCTGCCCCCAGCCCCAGCCCCAGCCTTACTCCCCAGTCATCAGCCCCAGACACTATCTCCCCATGGGTCCAGGCCCACAGCCTCTAACTGTTGCCTCGTAAGCAAGCGGCATAGCGACAAATCCATTTAATGACGGCGGTGTATTGATCCTGGCCTCGCCTGCGTTGCGCCAGGGGTTGGGGTGGAAGGGGGGGGGGCTGACTTTACAACCTGAGGGACCCCCTTTCGTCCAATAAAGAGCATCTTGGCGTGACAAAATAATAACCAAAAAAGGGTCAGAGTTCTACAATTACTGCTCCCCTGTCCTGACCCGACTACAGGTGAACAATGTCCCACTGGTTGGATGGAGACGGAGGCGATAGGGGGGAGGGGGGGGGGGAGAGAGTGAGGGGAGGGGGGTCCTCATTACAGACCCACGATGAAAAACCTGTTCAATTTGCTCAATTAATAAGTGCTGAAGAAGCTCTCCGCAGGCATCCCAGTGGAGCCATTACAGCAGTGCCAGAGTTAACACCACATACTGACACAGCTAGCTACGCTGGGTCATTAAGACCAACGTAACCTGCAGGCCGCAAACACACACAGCCTGGTCACATAGCACAGCAGAAGGAAAGAGAAGCAGAGAGAGGAAGAGAGGCAGAAAGAGAGAAAGACAGAGAGAGGGAGAGGTACAGAGAGAGATGGGCAGAAAGAGAGAGAGAGAGAGAGAGAGAGAGAGAGAGAGAGAGAGAGAGAGAGAGAGAGAGAGAGATGGAGACCTAGCCACACCATGGAGCTGTTATCACAGCGGTATTGGCCCAGATACATCTGGACTAATTACAGTAACATGCTGACTCTTCCATTTGTGTCAGTTATTGTGACATCAGCCTAACTCAGCGCCCCTGGGCTTCTAGGAGTCCCCAGCCTTCCCTCATGCACCCTCAGTGACCAGCTCCCAACCCTTCCCTGCCACCACCTCCTACTCACATCCTCTCAGGCACCACTCCTCTCATACCCACCATTCCCCTCCGACCAACGGCCTCTTCTCCATACCTAAACATGCCTTCATCCAGTCCAAGCACTCCTCCATAGTGAGCTGAACATCTGCCGGCAGACACGGCCAGCTTAATGATTCCCTCACATCACGAGCAGCCCATTGAGAGGCATTACTGGAGGATCGCTACTCTCCAGCCCAGGCTGGTGATCAGCAGCTGCTTCAAAGACAGCACACACTGTTTCCAATCCTCCCTTCATCATGTACTCCGTCGAAAAGCCTCTTTCACGTATTTGTGTTTACCTCAGGGTTGCTGAACACATTCATCCATGATCTGACCATGAACTGTACACAGAGAGAGAGAGAGAGAGAGAGAGAGAGAGAGAGAGAGAGAGAGAGAGAGGGAGGGGAGAGAGAGAGAGAGAGAGAGAGAGAGAGGGAGGGGGAGGGGGAGGGGGAGGGGAGAGAAAGTGAGGGGGTTGAAAGAGGAGAGGTCTAGGTAATCTCCATTAATATGCTATTGTATGTCACTGTGGTGATAAAAAGAGTTGTACCGTTCCCTTGACTACATGTAGGTGTCATCAAGGCGGCAACAGCCTCAGCTGTTCCTGCCTGTGCAGCAACATTAGAGGTCCATTAACTTAAATGCATAGCCGAGGTGCTCGGGCTAGTTCCCCGTGATCCATTTCCACATGTACACATTGGATGTCAGAACTTCATTTTCGAAAATTGAACTGTGAGGTCAGGTGACTGCCGTAGAAAACGCCGCAACCAGCCATCCATGACCGTCATGCGACAGACTGTGGACTATTTTCTAGTAGCAGAATAACTGAATGATTGTGTGAACATGTGGCTAGACAAAGACCTTGGTTTGACAACATTATACATTTTTTTTGTTTGTTTTACCACAATGTCAGCACCACGCAGCCTTGTGATTTTACTACGTGTCGTTGAGGTTGAGCATGTATGTGAAAAGGTTATTTGTTCTCTACAGCGGGAGGCCAGCACCTCTGGGAGGCTACATTTCTATAGAATCCAAACTGCAGCTCCAGGAGTCTGTTCATTTGACTCCTAAATAGACACGATAATATTGAACCATCCATTTTTCACCTCACACATTCACCTAAGACATTTCACTTGAAACTAGGCGTTTAGGATCAATTGTTTTGTTTTAATCAATTGTTCGCTTCTGTCCCCATGTTGAACTTTTCACTGCCATACTGGATGAGGTCTTCGGTCACTCTAATTGGAATGTTTTTACCCTTCGACAGACACAGCTCGTTGCTCTTACTGTATCTCTGACAGGCTTTATCTGGAAGTCTGATGTTTCTGTGAGTGAAAGCAATTCCACTATTCCCACTTAAAAGACCTTCCACTATCCCCTGAATCACAGGGGGGCAGAGGTGTGTGTGTGTGTGTGTGTGTGTGTGTGTGTGTGTGTGTGTGTGTGTGTGTGAGAGAGAGAGAGAGAGAGAGAGAGAGAGAGAGAGGGGGGGGTGGGGGAGTTAACGTATGCCAAGAGAGGAGATGTGGGTCAAAAGAAATGGCAACAATACGATGCTGTGAACAGTTTGTGGCCACTTCAATGATTTCTCTGTGAGTGTGTCATCTCAACACCTGAAGAAAAAGGACCCCGTTTTAATAAGACCCCTTGTTCTGAAACTACCTATTGATTTTCCCGGCAACGTGCTGTGGGCCAGCAGCCAGATGTGGCTTCTGGCTCCTGCAGCGGCTAAATTGAGCCATTTAGAAGCCGGGGCTGTCTTTAGAGACTCTACGCCTCTACACGACTATTTATTTCTATCAGGTGGACCTTCTTTCTTCTGGAGCCACAACACATTTGGCCTGCCTCGCTTGTACGACTCGCAGAAAAGCACAGACACGGGAAGGAGAAAACAAGTTTTCCATGTTCTTTTCTTTCCCACTCTGAACTGAGTTTGGGCCGGAGCAGGTCTCGGGTTGCGCTCCTGTGACAGTGGTGGTTTTGTAGATCCTTCTCCAACAGTAGGAATGAACCCCAAGAAACTATGGTTAACCATTAACGGCTGCTCCATTCAACCCAATCAACACAGCCTTGTTGACAAGACGTAAAGCGTGCTTAAGTGTGATGTGCATGCAGTGATCAGCATGTTTAAAACGACTCCCTCACAACACTGACAGGTATGTAGCCTTATGGAGGACGGCAGCAGGTGTGGCTATGAGAGGGCGCACTGGGAGAGAGCGACGGCTAGCTGCAGCCGTGACACCTCTGTGCTCAGCGCTAATCGAGAGGGAAATAAAGGCCTATCGGTATGCTGTAATCACTGGAAAAGTGATTTGTTTTCATAAATGAGAGTAAGCATATTCATCTGAGTTGCCAGCAGTGTTGGTAGTTAACCCCGCGATCCAGATAACACTGCATTCTGATGGATATGTGTGCAGGTTGAACTGGGACATTAGCAGCCATGGCTTGCTGTGCATCTGACATCATTCCTACGTAGTAAAAGTCATGAATGACACTATGTCATGCTCCATCTTAAAGAACCATTCATTGAAAACTATATATTGAAAAAAAATGTATCTTGCCAAAAACAGGAGAGGTGCCAGAGAGGGAAAAGGAGGTGATGAGTGATGCTAATGAGACCCAGATCACAGGGCTGTGTCCTCTGTCACAGCTAGGAATGAATCCAAACAGACTCAGTTAGGGAGCTCTGGAAGGGAGCCTGGAAGGTAGGCTAGTCTATGTTACTGGGAACACACCATCTTGATGGTACTGATAACGCTAGCCCAGCATGATGGTTATGATAACCCTAACACTAGTTTAGCATGAGGAGACAGTATTACAAAACCTAGAAAAGACGCATTAACTGGACAAAATAAAGAAGGCGGAGAGAGAAAAAACTGAAATGAAGTGAAGCAAACAACATCCAAGGTGACCCTGGCGTGTTCCCTAAGGCAAAGAACCCTTTCAGTGTACAGTGTCAGAGCACGTTCTACTGTTCCAACCAATTCGGCAAAAGAAATCAATATGGCTGAAATGTCTAGTTTTATGAGTTTGTACAAGCGGCTGGGGGCTATGTGAATGGAGTCGTGTGTTTGGATAGATTGGATTTAAACAACCAGGACAAAGAGAAGAGGCAAACAAACTCTGAGAGATTGAGACTGAGAGAGAGAACTAAAAAAGGACTACATACAGACATGTAGAAAATACATGCTCAACAAATACAATGCTTTATATTGTTGATTATGGTAATGCCTTACCATAACATATGTATTTCTCTGTAACATAATATTGCACACATGCAATTGTATTCTGTTTTCTGAGGTTACACACACTTGTGACTGTGATAGGACACAGCATTACTTTACAAACTGTGTGGTGAATCTCACTGCGTGGAAAAAAGAGTTCATATGTAAAGAAACCACCCCAATGTAAGTACACACACACACACACTCACAAACAAATACATTTGGTCACCATATGTGTGGGTGCTTGAGAGAGAACAATATCTTCATGCCACGTTTATGTTGTTTAAAGCCTGGCGGCAAAGTAATTGATTTGTCATTCATTTTTAATGGTGTTTAATTGGATAAACAGAAGGTCCACTTCTCATTTTGTTGTAAATTATTTATCGAGCTCTTGTTTCATTTGTGTCAGCACTGCTGCAGTCGTTTCTTCGGGCTGGAGCTCCGAGGTGTAAAGATTGTTTAATTTGTTCAGTTAGTTCAGTTAAAAGTCTTCTTCTTCCCGGCCAAAGAAATGCAATCAATATACACATGCAGTGCATGTGAACATGACGCTGTGTATCTGCATCACTATGATAACACAACTCCTCAGGTCTGGACCATCCAGATCCATCCAAACCATGTCTGTCATCAGGCCCCAGTGATTATGAGTCTTCCAGCTGTGCAAGTGTGTGTGTGTGTGTGTGTGTGTGTGTGTGTGTGTGTGTGTGTGTGTGTGTGTGTGTGTGTGGAGAGTAGCAATGACACTGTGGCCATGTTATGTGTGCAGTGTAGCAATGACCCTGTGATCATGTGTGGCAGTGACATTGTGACTGTGTTGTGTCTCTCTGAGAGCCTGCTGGGTGTGAGCAGGGTCTGTCAGGCCTTGTGGTTTACCCTCCCTCCTCTCCTTGTCCCTCAGGACAGTCAAGGGGACCCTCCAGTGAGGTGGAGGGTTGTGGAGCCTCGGGCAGGGCTACAGTCATTAATGCCTTCCATTGACCATAATGGCTTCCTTAAGCCCACTTCTAAGCATCATCCGTCCACCTCGCGCCTGCTGCTCTCTGACTGGGATGAATCCATTCATCTCACCCTCAGATCAATGCTCCCTGGAATGAGGCTCCTGCGCCCACAACACCAGCGAGGCAAGCATACATCTCTTTACGCCCTTTCTGTGCCCATACAGTAGGCTCCCTCTACCTCATTTTAATCACAAAATATATGATGTAATACAGTCATGACCATTCATTGTTCAAGCAGGATTGATGCACGCAAGCTGTGAGACTAAAGCTAAAATGCGTTTCTGCAGCAGCTGCACTTTACGCCTCAAACTCAAATATGTCTAGCGAGGAGCTGCTTTTACCCAACGACAGCATGTACTAACAGTATATTCAGTGCGTCATATTCCCCCTGCACGTACAGCCTCCAAAACTATCCACTCAGATTCCTTTCACAATCCACGGATGATTTGTTCATTCCAATACAGATCATATTACCCTCCTTCGCCAAGTGCCATGTAGAGTGTATGAAAAATCCATTTCTAATTTGTGTATCTTAAACAAGGAGGCTGGGAGTGCTTGTCTGGGGTAGAATCCCTACTACTGAAGGGAGCCCAGTCACCATCATCGCTAATGTGATTCTCATTCGAAGAGAAAGCTTATTAAAAGAACATGTTTAGCCCTGAATGGATTCATTCTGGGTGATAGAAACAGGAGTGTGTGTGTGTGTGTTGCGTGTGTGTGCGTGTGTGTGTGTGATTGTTGGAACATTCCTCCATGTCCAGACCGCCCCACCCCAACATGACCCACTCCAACACAACCCCTCCCTCTGCCAGCCAAGCCCCAGGATCAATAAGTCATTTTTTGGAGCTGATTAGTTTGCGGCAGGAAGGCGGAGGGCACCTGATCGGTCCTGAGGATATAATTAAGCAGTAAAAAGCTGCTGGAAGGGAGAGCAGGAGGAGCAGGGTGGAATAGTGTGATCTGATACATGTCTCTGGAGCGGATGAGCGGGCCTGAGAGGGCCTTGAGAGCCCTTCATGGGGCTGGGTTGACACCCCCTTGAAGCGGAGGCTGAGAGCAGCACAATCAACCACACCCCTGGAGCTATACTGTGCAAATGGACAGCAGCGTTTGAGGCTGGAAGCAGGAAAGCATTCGTATCTAGAGGAGGAGAGAAAAGGAGATAACCAGGGAGGAGGGTTACGTGGAGAGGGGAAGAATAGGATAGGGGGGGGGGGGTTGAAAAGAGAGAAGAGGGGGTTTTTGGGGGGCAGAACAGGAGAGTAGGAGAGTATGAGAGGATGAGAGGAGAGGATGAGATGGCCCAAGTGAATTGGAGCTGGGTTGGGGGAACCGAGGAGAAGTCATTTAAGAGTTTTTAGGCTCTGGAGAAAGCAGCAGTAAATCTGTCGGTCTTTGCCCCGAGAGACTAATGGCCCCGCGTCAGATATGAGGGCAAGAGGCATTAAGTAAATATATGGCTCTCTTTAAACACCGCCTAGTTTCCATGGAGACGCTAACCTACGGAACACTGGGTTGTGAAAATGTGTCGTGTGCCGTGCACACAGAGACACCCAGAACGCTGGTATTAAAACACACCCATGCGTCTTACTCAGGGAGGGGGGAGTGAAGGCCTATGTTGTTTTCATCCGCGAGTGGCGTGATGGATGCTGGTGAACAAGGATGGTAGAGAGAGATTATAATAGCAAACTCGACCCCCAAGAGAGACCAAACACCACAACACACACACACACCCTCACAATTCCAAGGTTGAACGGTAAACATTGTTTTGTTTTTTTCCTCATGAAATTATGTTGGCTAGGTTTTGGGTGTATCGAGTGACAAGGTAGAAGTGCAGTCTCTGTCAGGCTCCGGTCACACCTGATGCTCCCTGTTCTCACATGCAGGAGCTTTCTGCCCGGGGGCCAGTGAGATCGTTACATATGTGTCTCCTTGCAGTGAAATCTCAGGGACATTGTGGAGGTTTTCTATGATGGTCCCTTTGTGGTCATAAAGAGGGGTGTGTGGTCGGGGTCAGGGTACTCACAGTCACACACACACACACACACACACACGCACACTCACTCACACGCACACAGGTACAAACATCAGATTTATGACCTGATCATTGAGGTGGGGTCTAAGGTAGTTCTGAGAGGAAAGAACACAGTATATTTCAGTCTGTCAACTCCTCTAGTCCTCCTCTCGTATCTACCACTGTTGAACAAATACCCTATTCTTCCACTGGAATCTTGGCTATGACCTCGCTGGGAAGTTTCAATACCGCTTTTTAATGAAAATAACTGAAAAACCAACCAGGAGGGTCCTTGGGGAAACTTTAAATGTGGGGAGGATTAATGGTTCTTTCTGTGTGAGCCCTTTCTTTCCCTCCAGCTCGACATAGCTGCTTTTCCTTTCGACTGCTTCTCCATCGCGGCAGCGGAGCGCTGCCTTGCAGCAGGGAGCAGCAGAGCCTCGCCCTCTAGTGGTGACTGCACGCACTGCATTGAGGTGACTTGACGCACAATCATGCCTTCATCAAAACAAGGAATCATTGTAACCAACAGAATCAATACAACCTAATATCTAATCAAAAGGTTCTAAATGCAACATGAACATTGATTTAATAAAACACGGATAACATCTCTAGTCAGTAGGACTGAAGAAGAGAAAAAATGCATGTACAAGATAAATATATCCAGCATCATCCAGCCTCATCCCATCCCAAGGCCCTGTTCCCCCCAGCATCATCCATCTGGAGTCAGACCCCTGGGGGCCTCTACACCAACAGGAATTGTTTCTGTAATGTACATCTCGCTTCATGTGGTGCAATTATGAAGTTACACACACACACACACACACACACACACATACACATACACATGTGCACACACACACACAAAAGGCCCCAATTCCTATCTCACATGCTCTTTGAGAGACAACAATGGCATCCGGCTGGATTGAGTATGGAGTGCTGGGGAGGGCTCCCCCGGTGTGTCCATCTCCTGAGGTGATCCACAGGTCCTGAGCCAGGGGAGAGCGGCCCACCATCCCCTCTCTGAGGCCCAGAGCTGGGGGTGGGAGAGAGGGGGGAGGGGGTCGACAGAGAGGGGGGTGAGGGTGGGAATAGAGGTGTGGGGGTTTGGAGAGAGTGGAGATGGAGGGGTGAGGGTGGGGATATGGGGGGGGGGGGGGTTCAGGAGAGCGTATGAAGGGTGGGGAGATGGGGGTTCCTGCTTTGAAGTGAGAAAAAGAATAATGTCACCCCAGGTAGTGTTTTACAAGCGGGACCCAAATCAAAGCAATTAGTTCCAAATTTGCTTCATAAACCGAGAATGAGGGAGACCGTCCAAGTGGAAAATGACAAGAATGCATCACTGTGTCTGTCATTTTAGAAGAAAGCCATGTTAAGTCTGCATTCCAGGAAAATAACCATTCCTGTGTGCAGAGAGACATGGAGAGACTTCACTCTGAGACTCACTCTTGGACTGGCAAGCGCATAAACTAACAGAATGTACAATCATGGACAGACAGGCACACCCAGCTCCGTAGAAGACACATCGCCAGGGATAAAGATGTGACAAACAGGATTTCAGAGACCACAATGCCCAATCCACAGCGCCAATTAATGAGGTTAATTGGTTGGGAAGTTGCCAGAAGGAGCCAGTGACAGCTGAATCCAACACAGGACTGTGTCGTCTGGCCTCGGTCTGCATTCCTTGGCAGGGACGGTCTTCAGAGGCTGGCTTTCATGAGGCCTCTCCACAAACACTGGCCTCTGCTGCTCCTGTGATTGCTGTGGAGAGGATGAGGTCACCAGACAGAGGTGGCTGTCTGGTTCAGTCCATCGTGTCATGGGAGGAAGGGATCCTAATGACAGAGCAGCGTGCCTGGCACTAAAGGACAGCTGCTATCCCAGCATGCAGCAGTAATAAGTAGTGTGGAGACAGGAGATGTTTCCAGAGGCTGACCTTACATAGCCCACTGGCTAAAGAGGGCCATAAACATGACAGTCATCATGACAATGACAGAGAGGAAGCCAGGGCTGACGTCCCCCTCCACCCCACCAGATTACCTCCAGGAATCCCAGGACTCTGGACAAGGACCAGAGTGTTGATCTTGAGTCAAGCGACACAGAGACTTAACGAGCAGCTTCACACTGGGAAAACCTTACAGTAGTACCTCACAATGGAAGGGGGGGAGGGGGGTGCATTTCACAATGTATGCTTCATGTTTTCTCGTTGTTATGATCAGTGACCTATGCACTTTTGTAAAGCTCTCTCTTGGAAGTCGCTTTGGATAAAAGCGTCTGCTAAATGCATACATGTAAATGCACCATAGGACACACACACATGGGAACATGCGTGCACACATACACACGCACCGCAGACACACACACTCTTGCCAGAGCAGCTGGGAGCCTCATGTTCTTGACCGGGTCTCCCCCCAACCTCCCCAGTGAACGACTAGCATTGGGAAACTTAGTGAAAGGGGTTTACAGAGGTATTACATTTCCACTAATCTAATGGCTGGCACCCACAATAAGCACCATAACAGCACATCTTATCCCTGCTCCCATTCAGCTCTGCACCTTATCTGGAGGGAAACACATGTGAGCGGCTCTCCACCTACCACACCACCCTGCTGACACCGGCCTCCCCCAGCTCCAGCCTGGGTCTCCTGCCTCACACTCCCCGTCTGCCTCGCCCGACCAGCCTCACCCAACCAGCCTCCGCCTCCCATCCCTGCCTAGCACAGAACCAGAAACCCGCACTGCACAAAAGGTTATTTACAGAGCCTGTGTCAAGAGTTATTAAACTTTAATCCCACTAAGAAGAGCATATTCCGTCAATGAATTATAGATGACACACGTTCAAGCCCCCCCTATGTGACCTCTACTTCCCTGAAAGCCACCAGCCTAGGCTTAATAAACTGTATTATCAAGCCAGGGCGGCTACCCATCTACGCCCAGATATATATAGGTTATTTTCTATTATATAGATTAAATGTAATAGAAAAATAAATGTGTCCCTGAAAGAAGAGAGGAATCAAATTCTGATGTGTGTTGCTGTTGGGGGTGGTGTGGGTGTAGGGTTGGGGAGGTCAGAATTGGTTCTGTTGAGTCTGTCTGTCTGTGTGTGTGTGTGTGTGTGTGTGGGGGGGGGGGGGGGCTGAGAATGTTTAGGTGGGCAAACATATGTTCTTTGCAGGAATGTAATGAGCAGTCAAATGTATATCATTTTTGTAGTGTGATAGATGCTTGTCGTAATAGACGGTGTATTCATGGTGTTTTTGTTCAGACACAAGGCTGCCTGAATGAAAAAAAAAAAACACCACTGTTCAGACCCCCTCTTGGGCTGCTGCCGTTTGCTTGAGGTAATACAACACAGCTAAATTGCTTCCACAGTTTTGATTACGGTGCTCAACTGCTACTCACCCATCTGTCCAAAATATTTCAAAAGATGGCAAATGTGTACTTCAATCCAGCAGAGACTACTCGTCCTTCCTCTGAATGCACGTTCCTTTCCCCTGAGAGGGACATGGATGGCCGCCCTCCAGACTGAACCAAGGGCTCCGAAATCCTCTTCATCTTCTCAAGGTTCAGTCCACACTTTTTAAATTAAACAAGTTCAAATACTAAACATCAGGGATCAGGCTCGTTTAAAAGACTCAAGGGGTCATGTTCTGTCGCACGGACAAAGAGGACCTCAGTGGTAACACCAGTGCAGGGTGGTCCACATGACAGAATTCTTTTTGGAATACACGAGAGGAGACTCTCTACAGTAGGACCAAGGACAGAGAGTGGAGTCTGTGGTTCTTGCGTTTGTGAAACACGGATGTAAACATGGTTCAATTACGCTTCAGTCCTTTGCCCTGATAGGAGACAGAGCGGTATTCACTGAAGTAGCCCAGACTCCATCATCTACCTGAACACTTACACGCTCAACAGTGTTTACACGCAAACAACGCGCCCACAAACATTCCATGGCGCGTTTTTGATTGACTCAATTTCCTCACTCGTAAAAGTGGCCTGGATTGGCGGCGAGAGGCAAAACATGCCCCGCTAAATGCACCGGGGGCAGCACGAGCATAAACAAGAGAGAGACACAAGCTGAAATGTGTTTGTGTCCTTGGCAGGAGCGGAGCACTGCTGGAGGCCAGACGTTAGAGAGTCTGGAGGACAGAGCTGCACAGCCACAAGGAGCCCAGCGGAGCCAGCTGTCTATCAGCATGGTGGAGACGCAACAATGTGGATGCAAACACAAAGATGACCCAGTGAGAGCAGGGCTGTGCTCGTGGGTAAATAGCCGCTGGTGGTTGGAAGTGAGGGTAGGCAGCCAGCAGACCCCCTCCTGCTCTTACATTTAGTCATTTTCTTACACCAACCCCAGGACAGGAGAAGACTACCGCCTCACCAATGGGCCGTCTGATTGCCTGTGTGTGTGCCAGGTGTAGAGGGTCTGATGGCGTTGGTTATCCACGGGGCTCTGAGGAGCTCCACGTGAACACAGAGCGGTCTGCTTTAGAAATGGGAAGCCATTCAACAGCAGGGATTTCATGACATAAAAAGCCCATTGTTTGAGATGATAAATAAATAATAAATAACTAATATCTATTATGCTTGTAGAAAATCAATGCAATACCTGTGGACTGTAGACTATATCTCCCTGGTGGTGTAGTGTAAGGGTGTGTGTGGGGGCAACTGAGCTGCCCTACCCCGGTTCACTGGATCAGGATCTATGGTAGCAGGGTGGATATAATTGGTTGTGATGTAACCTCCCCCAGAGGCAGTGACAGAGCATGGTCTCGGGGTTACACCATCTCCCTGTGTCCCTTCTCCACCACCATGTCGCTCTCTCTGTCTCCTCCTTCCCCCTCTCTCTGTGGCCTCTGCTCTCTTCCCTGTTCCTTTCATCCTCTACTCTCCTCCAGTCATTACTGTCCCTCCTCTGCCTCTGCAGGACCTAACCTTGCTCTCAGCCCATCCATCAGCACAGCTCCACGCACATCGCGCCACGCACAGGTTCTGTGGCGTCACAGCAACGGCTGCCCCTGGGGCCCAGGCGAGGAACGGGGGTGGAGGGACGAGGGGGACGGGGGGGGGCGACCTCTCCCAAGTCATCTTTTCATTCCCTTTTGAGGGACGTTTGTGAATGGGTGCCGTGGAAATGATGTTTAGCACCTGAGTTCTGAGTTCCCGACCCATGCACAGACATCAAGGTGTCAGTCTGCCAGAGCGAAGAACAAATCGAAGGACGCCACGAAGCAACGCGTTCATTTCACGTAACATTAGGGGTCTGGAAGATGAAACATCAGAACGCCGTGCGGTAGAAGAGAACAGAGGGTAACTGCATTCATAACAGCTTCAACACGTCCAATGGCATGCCTTCCCTCCAAATCGAGCAAGAGAAGGAAAAAAAAAAAAAAAAACGACAAACCAATTTCATAGCCAATCAGCCAGGAGGACGGTGAGTTGGTTTTGTATTTACATACTATATTTCCATAGTGAGTAGCAGGGGGGGAAAAGGTGAGCGTCTCATTCAAAGGGGTGGCTGAGTTTTCATCCATGTGAAACAACACATTCTCCTCTCTGCTCAGAGACATCAGCATGTCGCTGCTACACAGGATTTAGTGGGCCTGCTTGGTACACAGCATCATTGATGCTTTCAATTCACAAAGAGTCACAAAGGAATTTACAAGGTAGAGCATACTAATAGGATAAAAGATCTTGCGGGATTCATGAAGCTGCCACTCTGTTGCAAACCTAATAACTATTAAACTAGAAAACAAGCTTGCCCATGTTGCTGCTTACAGTGTTCAGAAAACACAGACACTGGAACTGTGAGAGGGGGATGGAAAGATTGGGGGGGAGGGCTAACGGGCCTATATTGTTAAATTACAGAGATTTATTTAGCGGACAAGAAATTAGATCTATTATTTATCTCATAAATAAGTTCTGGGTGTTTGTATAGGCTAGACCAGGAGAAACGTGAGCTTGGTTGGAGTCTGGTCAATATTCCCCTATCAGGAGGCAATAAGGCCAAGCTGCAAAGCTGGTCCAAGCCTCCTGCCCCAGCTCATATATTAAAACATAGGGGGGGGGGGGTTTAATCAGGACCCACAATCTACCAGGCAAGAGAGCACAGGCTAGGTCTCCCCCTGCGCATTGCTTAGCCACATTACCCATCCCTGTACCCCCCGTACTATCCCCCCCCCCCCCCCCATCCCTCACTGCCAGGCCTAAATGTTGTTATGCTCTTATTACTGAACGTGGCCATGCTGAATTCTAAAGCTCTTGTTTAGCCCCAGCCCCATCTCGGGTCAGCCTCCATATTGGATCCTGGTTGTGGGGTGGGGGAGGTGGGGGGTGGAGGGGACTGACCCGTGGTGCTGGGCAGTCAGCAGTCAGTCATTAGACTGAGACCCACACTGCAGAGGTCCTGCCCTCTCCCCTCCTCTCCCTGCCACCGTGTTTGCTCAATTGATGGCACATCTCCCCGGTTTTATTACTCATATCAATATTCCCTCATGAAACCCAACCTAACATGCAGGATGCGTGTGCAAACTCACCTGCACAGGGAAATGGACCCGAGGTGAACACAGCAGCCAGGCAAACAAAGGAGAGAAGAGGGGTCAAAATATATATTAGGTACTTCATAGGATTTACACAATAGCACTAACAGAGGTAAAAACGGAAGGAAATTGAAACATGAAGGTTAATCAAATGTCAGGTCTGAGCTTCTTTTTGGTTTTATGATCACTGTAATATATGCATAAAGTGGTCTGTGGACATGTCTTCTATGACTACTGACAGTGCAAACCTCACACACAGACGTAGCTGCTGGCTGTGCTTCGTCTGTGTTTACATTCTAAGACAAGAGGGAACAAAGACATCTTCCGCAGCAGAACAACAGCTCCACTTTTCTCACAGCTTTGGGCCACGATTGTCCAGCGAGGGCCACAATGGGCGGCCAACAAAGAAACAATCTTTCTTTATGTGTGCGGCTTGACAACATTTCCATTTTTATAGCTGGCGAAATCCAGTTGAAGAGTGCCTGTCTGCTCTAATGAGATGTCACTTGATTTAGGGTCAGGCCGCTTGAAGAGGCTGCAATGTTTCATCAAGGCTGTTCCCAAACACTCTGCAGTCAATAGAAATCAATACAGGCAATACAATTATGAATACAGTCGTAGGCAGTTAGATGTGAATGAGACGGATGACATTAAGCCGGATTGATCTGAAGGGAAATGGATTTCATAAAGCGGTGAATGCTATCATTATTGTATCTCAGACAATGGTGCCGTTAAGAGAGCTCTGAGGTGAAATCATTAATTCACTCTCTCCATTCTGTAAGAGATAAAAATCCAAATAAGACTATGTTTAAACACACTTGACAACATCTCCACTCTGCAATTACCACACAAACACACTGATGACAAAGTCATGAAACAACAGTGTTTTAACATGTAGAGATCCAGGCTGATAGTCAATACTGAGTATGGCTCATCTTGTTGTGAGCCATCACAAGGTGAATGTGTGTGTGTGGAGGGGGGGGGGGGGGTTAATGTCACCAGTCAGCTAGTGTGCAGAGTCTCAGGTGCTCATCCCAGATGAATATTCATCCCCCAGATTAGCCCCTCTTCCCCAGGGCCCAGTGAATATAGAGAGCTAGAAACTGTACACCAATAACAGCCTGCTTAGTGTCAGACAACACCCTCTGTCTTCATCACCATGCTCAGAGGCAAGAATTCAAAGTGAGATACAGGGATTATGGGTAGTTTTATTTGTTTTGTGTTTCAGGATCAGTCTGTGTTTCACTAGGCTGCAGAGAGACAATGCAGGGACACCTATGGAAGGAGTGTTCTGGAGGAGTGAATGACTCAATAAGTGCCCTGCATACTGGTGCCAGCAGCTGGTTCAGACACGAATGCACACTACCGCACGCACACTAGTGTACACACTAGTGCACACACACGCATACGTGCACGCAAGATCCATGGAATGTGCAGTATGGTGGGCAGACTATGCTAAAAGTTCAGTTGGTTCATGGGAAGATTATCCTGTGGGTGTAAATAAATCCTGTATAAAAATAAATGATATTAAGAAGTAGTATGACCATCTGTGACTGATCCTCCTGACCCTCTTGAGCTGCCCTAAGGAGGAGCAGGAGGAGGAGGAGGAGGAGGAGGAGAGGGGGATGAGGAGCAGGAGGAGAAGACCAGAGGAGGAGAGGAGGAGGAGAAGGAGGAGAGGAGCGGAGGAGGAGCAGGATGAGGAGGAGGAGGAGAGGGGGATGAGGAGCAGGAGGAGAGGACCAGAGGAGGAGAGGAGGAGGAGAAGGAGGAGAGGAGCGGAGGAGGAGCAGGATGAGGAGGAGGAGGAGAGGGGGATGAGGAGCAGGAGGAGGAGGAGGAGGAGGAGAGGGGGATGAGGAGCAGGAGGAGAAGACCAGAGGAGGAGAGGAGGAGGAGAAGGAGGAGAGGAGCGGAGGAGGAGCAGGATGAGGAGGAGGAGGAGGAGGAGAGGGGGATGAGGAGCAGGAGGAGAGGACCAGAGGAGGAGAGGAGGAGGAGAAGGAGGAGAGGAGCGGAGGAGGAGCAGGATGAGGAGGAGGAGGAGAGGGGGATGAGGAGCAGGAGGAGAGGACCAGAGGAGGAGAGGAGGAGGAGAAGGAGGAGAGGAGCAGGAGGAGGAGAAGGAGGAGAGGAGCGGAGGAGGAGGAGCAGGAGGAGCAAGGAGCAGGAGGAGGAGAAGGAGGAAGAGGAGCAGGAGGAGCAAGGAGCAGGAGGAGGAGAAGGAGGAGGAGGAGCAGGAGGAGCAAGGAGCAGGAGGAGGATGAAGGTGATGATGAAGAAAAGGAGGAGGAGAAGGCACTACCAGTCCTCCAGGCGTGTTCCACTGTGCCAGACCCTCACAGTGACAGCTCTGTAATAACCTCATTCCGCCACCAATTTCTTTATCTCTCTATTTAAACACACTTCAAAGTCCTGTTTGATGCGTGTCCAAGCTTTGAAGCCCACCCAGCCGAAGCCCTATCCCACAATTCCCTGCTCATGTGTCATTAGCAAAGCATCTCCTCCTCCCAGTGAGGCTGCCAGTGATCAGCACAGAACCAGGACAGCTAGACAAGCTAACGGGCTGAGAGAACCACCCCACACTCAGGTAGCTACACTGGAATGTGAGACTACTGCATCTCCAAATCCAGGACCGGTGGCACTGTGACAAAATTATAATCACTATAAACAAACAACGGAATGTTTATCCAGTCAGACATTAACCAGTAATATAAATAGATATGACCGTGAAACGTGTAGCTATTTGAGACCTTTAAACACTCCCAAGTTCTAATGGAAAATGAGACTGCTACTTTAATTAAAGATAACCCCTACAGTCACATAGACAAAATGTGTTTTTTTGGTCCTTTATTTAAATATCTCAGCCGTTTTAATTATCAGCGACCAGCAGTGTGCGTGGCTCTGCTAATAATTCTTTAATTAACTTGTTGACTGGGGATGGTAGAGGTCTGGATTGTTCCCCTACCCCCCAACTCTCATGGTCACACACACAGGCTACTCCAGAAGTGTGGGTTTAATTAAAATGTAGCTGTTTAATGTTTAATGTAAAGTAGATTGAACAGCAATGGGGAGCTAAGAACTGCATGTGTGTGTGAACTGCATGTGTGTGTGTGTGTGTGTGTGTGTGTGTGTGTGTGTGTGTGTGTGTGTGTGTGAGCGAGTGCAAGTCAACCTCAAGTAGCACACTTTAGAAGCAGAACGAGAACTGTCTCATTTGAAGATGCTGGTGTGCTGCATGTGAACCAGCATGGAGAACAGACTAAACCAGAAGGAAGCAGGCTCCGGGGTGGATGTGACAGAAGGATTTACTGCCATGCAACCTACGTCACAGGCAGCAGAGCTAAGCCACAACTGGCCCGCAAAGGAGGCTGGATTCTGCCTTGTCTCTCTCTATGGGACTTTGTCCGTGACCAGGTCTGGTCTAGTGCCTGATCCCATGACTCTAGGGTCAACCCTGGTAGTACACGCATCCTCCCTGCCTCTCTCTGGGTGGGAGCAGCAGCTGGAGAGAGGAGATAAATTCCTGCTCTCCCAGCGAGCCCCTTCCAGTCAACCTGGCAGGATTCTCAGAGAGCTGGGAGGGTGCTGATAGGCCAGCAGCAGGAGGGGAAGTACATGAAAGCAGTTTTCCTTTCTGTCACCTGCCCTGCAAGAGCACCTTGAACTAGCGTGTTACCTAACCTCAGGAGCTGTCAGCAGTTCAATTGGCAAGCACAACTTTGATATTTCCTCCCCTAACGGGGCCCCCCCGTTAGGCTTGGAGGTGCAGTAGTGCTGGGTATTTGATTCGTTGTGAAATCCTGATACGCGTCCCATTGATATTATGTATATGGTGTGTATAATGAGGCCGCCTGCGTCTGAAGATCAGGGCTTCCTCGTTCGAATCTTAATTCCGTTAACGCCTGGCTGAGTGGAGACGTCGCCGGAGGCTGTGGAAGGTGCCGGAAATGATCTTCTTCAAAGGTTAGCGCCCGCTCCTGGCCTCATCCTCCCTTTCCTCTCGCCATCAGTCCAAGTTCATCCATGTCCTCCAGCCACCATCAGTAATACTGGGAAGTTTTACAGCGCATCAATAAAACATTTTAATATCATTTCGCTGATTAACTGGATATTGAGAATAGTATAATATCTCAATAATCATTTCTTTGTTTTGAATATTTCATGATTAGAAGTCAGGCACGATTCGTCACTCCGCCTAATGTCTCCGTATTTTGCAAGTATAGTCGTTATTCGTTTTTTAGTGCAACAAGAAGGATATTACTGTGTGGTGTTAGCCATAGATCCTGGTGAAACTGAGGCTCCTGTGTGCGTTCAGAGGAGTTAGTCAGGGACTGGGGGACATTGCCACAGGGATCCTAACATGCTGTAATAGATTTGAAAAGACTGATCTCACTGTGGAGACAAAACAACAGCAAAAACCTGCCATCCATCACGTCTATCGCCGCGTCATTCCGCCTTTAACTCCAGTCCAGGCTACCAAGGAGTTTTCCACTGGTGGGCGGAAGACACCCAGGGTTTTCAAAGACCCAGATGAACCGCAAGCGTTCCCAGAGCCCCGACCGCAGGGCTCTGGAGCCCCGGGACGGCCTCCCCTCAGATAGGCTGCAGCCTCTGATTAGACGTAATGCTTCTCAGCTGGCTCCTACAGAGACATAAAGCCTCCACATACAATGCAGGGTCCATCCAGTTGAGAAGGCCCTCTGCCTATGCTACGATAGCATGACTGAGTGGTAACTAACGTAGCTCGGCCCATGCTCGTATGAATACGCATTGTCCATGAATTGAGTTCAGCATCTCTTCTGCATTCGCCCTCAGAGCAGATGACATTAAATGTGTGTTCTGTTTGGATACCCCCCCCCCCCCGTTTCAATATTAGCTTAATGTGCCTCGGTCGTTAATGAGAAAACAAATGTTAACCTCCATAGTGCACATGGCACAAAAAAAATGATTGTGGTTCTCCCTCGGGGATGCAGCGTGGCATTTCGAGTGAATCTGCATGGCCGAAGCCTGAGGATTAGACATCACACAGCCACACAAACATTGGCCTGTTTTGGTCCTCGTCCCCAGTAACCCGGCAATGTCTAAACAATAATCTGAATACAGAAACACAATGTTTTGTTTTTTTTGTACACCTCAGGGAAGCAATTACCCATGTTTTTACTGAATAAGAGTGGACTTACAGGAGAATGAAATAGCAAATCAACCTTCGGCAGGGGTGTAAAAGGCACAGTCCCCCAGCTCTTAAAGCTCTATGGAACATGCTGATGTTGCTGCTATAACCTCTACCTGAGAAGCAGTGTGCTACACTCCTTGGGCCCTTACCATGCCATCTCAGGCTGGGGGGTTGAAAAGCTACAGGGGGGGGTAAGGTAGGAGATAGTATCAGGCATACTCGACATCCAGCAAATACACAGAACAAAGTGCACCCTGGGAAGAATAGCATGGTGCTTGAGCTGCACAGCACAGGATTACGGTGAGACGGGCGCTCCGCCATGCGCCTACCTGTCCTCGGGCTGCCAATTACCCAGCCAGAGAAGCTCAGCCTGCCCCTTATTGTGGGAGTGGATCTTGGGGCAGGAGGATGGTGGTACAGGGTTTAGCCCCCTCAGAGGGATTAACACTTCATTACAGGACGAGCTCCACAGCAGATACACCATCAACATGACTGGAGAGCTCAACGATAACCCGGAGGGAACAAGAACAGACAGAATGCTGCAATTGTTTCCCTTTCTCCTTCTTTCTTCCTATATCCGTATTTTCACTCTGTTATACTTCTGTTATACTCTGGTGTGTTCTTGTATACGACGGCATCAAACTCTCTCTCCACTGCAGGCGCACATCTCTGACACCAGCTTGGTGAATCCTCAGCCAGACACCAGCAGTCTGGACGAGGCTAGAAGCCAACACAGACAGGAAAAACGCCAGTCTCCGAGCTTTAATGAAACACTAACAGTGGGGTCACGGGGGCACCAGTCTGCTCTGCAACATCTGGTCACCGAGCTGCCCTGCCTAGGCCCAGCGTGGGCAGAACGGGCCCTAACCGACCCACTGGGTCTCTCTCTCCAGAACACCACCCTCTGTTCATTAGCACCAGCCAATCACTCTGGCCATCATCTCCGAGATGGCTATCGGAGGTGTTATGGCTGTGATCAATCTTGTCTGGTGTCCAGTGGTTCATTTGGTCACCTGCTGGCCAGTTGGCCACAGGCCTGGACGGAGATGGGCTCCATGTCGGGGAGGCTCCTCTCTGGCCCAGCAGGAGGCTGATTGAGCAGATGTTGGTAAACAAGCAGGTCATTGGTGGGATGGGGAGTGAGCAGCCCCCCTTCATCCCCCCCCCCCCTCCCCTCTGCCTCTGCACTAGTCCTCGTCTGAGCTGATCGATGTCTGTGGGTGGCAGGGTGGGGTGGGGTGGGGCGGGGGGGGGGACACATATGGCAGAGGGAAGAACATCTGGCAAATGGGCCATTCATATCTGATAGGCTGTGCTGTTTGCTGTGGTCGTCAAGGCAGTTTGTTGACAGTGGGTGCCAGGGTCAAGACGAGGGGACAGTTTGTCACTTGGAGATTTTTTTTTTTTTTTTTTTATAGATCCAATGTTCAGCTACATACTGTATGTTCTACACATGACAACATGTAGCTGCCATGCCAAGCCAGTTACCGTCAGATCTGTTCTATTAATAAAACAGGGAAAGGGATGTTCTCCAACTCTGTGTTGGCCCCCTGTGGAGAGCAGCTCCTTGTCTCCTTCTAACCAGCTGTTTGAGAGTTGGGATGATTGTGGATATCCTTGTCATTGCTGTACACACCCTCTAAGCTGCCAGTGAAAATGAAACTATGGAAATCAGCAGGAACAACAGCAATATGATGGGCTGAAAAAGAGAGGAAGAGGAGAGCAGTAGAGAGGTAGACTCTACCTCACAGAGGAGTCCGAGCAGAGCAGTAACAGCTGAGTGGTAGAGGAGTGAGGTACTGTAGGGCAGAGCAGTACAGCTGAGTGGTAGAGGAGTGAGGTACTGCAGGGCAGAACAGTACAGCTGAGTGGTAGAGGAGTGAGGTACTGCAGGGCAGAGCAGTACAGCTGAGTGGTAGAGGAGTGAGGTACAGCAGGGCAGAGCAGTACAGCTGAGTGGTAGAGGAGTGAGGTACACCAGGGCAGAGCAGTACAGCTGAGTGGTAGAGGAGTGAGGTACAGCAGGGCAGAGCAGTACAGCTGAGTGGTAGAGGAGTGAGGTACAGCAGGGCAGAGCAGTACAGCTGAGTGGTAGAGGAGTGAGGTACGGCAGGGCAGAGCAGTACAGCTGAGTGGTAGAGGAGTGAGGTACGGCAGGGCAGAGCAGGAGAGGAGGGTAGTAGAGGGTCGTCTCTTCCACACAGAGGAGAGGGTCTTTTTCATTAGCCCATAAACAAACGCAGCAGCCGCTGAATGAATCCTAAATGGGAAATCTAGCTTCCACCTCCACCATCTGGCATAGCTGGCCCCACGGAGATGAGCAGTAAATTGGCCAATTGAAAGCGACGTGCACAGGGGGTGAAGGTGCAGGCTTTGTCTGGGCTGCTGTTTGGGTGGAGGGGGCTGTTATTGAACAGACCTTGAATGCAGCTTAATGGAGGCTTTCACTGCATCCTGCTCCAACAGGAAGCCAAACAAAGCACCCACCCATACCACATATCACCCCCGCCCCCCACCCCCAGGACCATTACAGGGAAAAGCCTCAGGCAACATAAAATCCAGACAAATAGGTAGAAATAGCCGAGCTCATGTCCTCCCGGGCGAGGACGTGGACACTGCGGGGCTCCAGGAGTAGAGGCTCCATGGGACAGGTTAACCCCCAGGTCAGCACACCCAGTCCTGCCGTGCGCTCCGGCTCGATTGTGTAGTCCAGTGAAAGGTGGGGGGGGGTCATCGATCTGGATCAATTGGGCATCATGTCAAAAAAGCTCCGTCCAGTCGCTGGTTTACCCACGTTTTCCCCTCGCCGACAAACACAAAGAAGGAAGAGAGATTGAGTTTATCCCACAAGGGACAGGGAGGCGTGCCAGAGGAATATTAGATCTCACCCTCACATCCAGCTGAGATACAACCAGCACGGGGTGTTCCCTGTGGGACTGACACTTCCTTCCTAATGCAATCAATACACACACACACACACACTCACATTTACACACCCCTACACACAAAAGCACACACACAATCGCACATGTACTGCAGCAGTATGGGACACAAAGTGCTCCCAGCATGCCTGCATGCAGAACAAAATCATATCCGTTCCAATCTGATTTGGGTGTGGAGCGCCCCGGTGGCTTTTCCCAGCCAGACTCTGCGTTTGGTCGTCAGTGTTTCCTGGTGAAGGGCAGTGTGACAGGGCTGGGACTGGGAAGGGGCTCTGTAATCGGCAAGTCGTTTAATGACAACGTTTCCATAGTGAGGATAAATACAGACATGGCGGGCGGCAAGGGCGCGTACACACATACCCAGGGCCAAACCGGCAGATAGAAAGAGATGGCCGCAGAGTTTTACAGTTCCCCTTTTCCGACGGTTTCCTTTTGAAGGTTCCTGGCACCACCTCCGTTCCACTTAAGCGTTCTTTAATCATTGACGTTATTGGCCTGTGTGGTTTTGTCAATGAGGTGAGTGAATAGGGACGTCGATGCTGGGAGGATGTCCAATGGGAAAGGCCCAGGAGGCTTCAACCCGTCTCTATTGTCAGAGCTACAGGTTAAGTAGCCTGACAGCTGTCAGGGAGCCAGGGCCTTCAAAGGGACTTATGTCCCTGCATCAACATCCTTGAGTGGTCAAACACCCTGAATATTGATATCGCCAAGATCTACATTTTGTCTGTCGAAAACTGGAAACCCAAAGCAGATTGAAGCTGCTTCATACTACAGCCTGATAGCTGGACAGACACAGAGGATTTGGAGCAACTGAACACATGCACGTACACTGTAAACAAACAGTCAACAGAACGACTCTGGTACCCGCGTCTGCGTACGACACTCTCCTCGCGTCCTGTCCCCCGTGCCAGCGCGGACCGACGAGCAAGCTGTGGGTGTACAGAAATGCTCCATCTGTCCTGGTAAATTATTAACGCTCCATTAAACTTTCATTCCGTCTAAATGTCTTCCATTTTTTAATTATGAGACTTTGGGTTTCCTCGTCCCCCCAGACGTTTGCTTTTAATTTCCGATATCCCATATGGAGCGTTTGGACAGGTTCGCACGTGTCTGAGCCCATACGGGGGGGGGGGGGGGGGGGCAGAAACGACGGTCTCAGATTGTGACACTGTTGATAATAACAGTATTTATCCCCTGGCAGATATGATGGCTGATAAGAAAGAGAGGACTTCAAGTACTCCGGTTATGCTAACACAATGTGAAGATATGTTCAGTTGTTATGGGTCTACAGGAATGCTGTTCAACGGCAGATCTTCGTCTTTGCATGAGTGCTGCCACCTGGTGACGTATGGCAGTCTCTCCAACCAAGAACCGGTAAACTGCCGTGTGAATGTGTGGCTGCAGACAGTTTATGTGGCAAAAACCTGTGTCCTATATGATTCCTCTGAGAACAGCAGGACAGACACCTGTATCTATCTCAGCTATTACTAACTGGAATGTCGACCAGCTGCATTCAGAAAGGATTTAGAAGGTCACGGCAACAAAGACCTCACGCGGAAAAACAACACACACTTTCTCTTCTCCACCTCCCTGACATCAATCAAAATGGCTGCCTGGGGAGGAGGGGTTAATGGCGTTATTTGTCATGCCAACCGAGAGCGTCAGCAGCGGCGCCCATTAGACGTGATGTCTTTATCAGGAGACGAGACTGGAACACTGCCAACCAATTAAAAGCTTCTGAGAAATCATGACCACTGATCAGATAGAGACAGACAGAGGGGGCCAGCAGACAGACAGGCAGGCAGACAGATGAGGAACAGACAGACATGCAGAATGGCAGGCAGGTAGACAGACACCTTAAAGATATTCCAGTATTTGGTGAAGGAGGTGGTTCCCAGACCCTGGTTGCTAAGATGGGGGAAGAGATTGCACTCCAGTTATTTACTGTCCCCAGGGTCTGTTTTATCACCAGTGTGGACATCAATTTGTTTTCCTTCGGAAAAGCAAAAACAGGAACAAAGCTGATAGGAATCTGGCGAAGTAGAAAAAAAAAATCACAATTTGTCATCCCTTTTATGACTCAAATGGCAAATAATAGATTTCTCCCATTCATGTAAACAGTGCATTTCCATGGAAATGGCCTCTTGTGTGCTTCTCCGTGGGCCAGAGAGGCTGAGGGGAGGGGGGGGGCTGTTAATCCTGTTAGCTTCCTCCCACCTCAGAGCAGTGGTATCCAGGGAGGGGGGGGGGGGGGGGGCGTAGCCCATGTGGCTCTCAGACACTTTCCAGGGAGGCTCATGGCTCAAGGCTGATCTGGAAATATTCCACCCACCACCCCCCCCCCCACGCCCCCTTTCCTGCCTCGTTTATATGCAGCTATGTATAACCTCCCCTCTGCTTCTCTAGCCTTGCTCAACAGAAAGGATGACACCTCACTCAGTAACCTTGATGGAGAGAAATGTAGAAATCCACACCCTGTTGGGTATAAAATCACCTTGTTTGAAAAACACGGGCTGCAACGTCATTAGTACATTTACTACTTTGTTTTGTAAAAAAAAATTATGTTATGTATTGTTGTTTCTTTTAACGGGTTTCAGATCCTCTGTAATCTCTGTAAAATAACATGGTGTAATACAGTGGCTTGGTGGTGGAAAGGCAGGAAGCAGTCATTTAGATCACATATGGCCCCATCATTGATCATCTAAGTTTGAGGCGAATGTCGACATTTTGCTGAACAAGACTCCCGAACGCAGCAGCACCAGAATACGCAGAGTTGCACTTCTGAAACTCGCTGTTCAGACATGATTAAACGAGCACAGAGCTTAGCAGAGGAATGATTACTAGATGTCAGCCAAGTGATGCAACTCTCAAGCAAGCCTAGGATTTCCCGGAAAAACTATGACTAAATGTTTGTGAGATAAGATTCAGCGTTTCTTGAGTCTGTGATAGTGATCAAAGCCACAGCGGGGGCTGGGACCTGGGCCAGGCTGACTGGAAGAAGGACCAGAGATGAACCTGACAAGCATCCCTCTGCAGAGCCCAGGGGATCTATTACACTGATAGACAAATATGACCACAGTCGGAAAGCCAGGCACACAACGATGAGCGCAACCTTAAAACACACAAGGCTGGTTAGCCGGTGTTTCTGGTGCCAAGTTCCCAAACTGTCACACACCTGAGTCTACACATGAACACCTGAGCTCTGACACAAGCATTGTGTCTGGTCTGGTCTGAATGGCTCTTCTGTGAAAACTAGTTGACAAATTCCTATTTTTCATAGAAAGAAATATCAAAGTAGAACAGCAGCACTGTTATCCTTCCTCTGTCCTAGATGTGTTTTGCCAACGCTTGGTTAGCAATGTTCTTTATAATCAGATGCACTTTTGTGTTTAGATGAATGGCAGAACTAGAAGCATTAGTTGGCACTATGCTGTGTGCGTCTCACTGTTACTCATCTCTAAATTACATTAATGTTGTATGCTGATGCGGAGAAACCGTTTGTCTTCTTGTGGGACGGGTGTGTGTGTGTGTCCACAGTGGGTAAGTTCAGCCCATCTCATGTTCCTCAGGGGATAGCTGTGTTAATAGGGTTCTGTTGTCTGCTTTATGGAAGCTCAAACTCCAGTCAGATATTAAAGGGCTTAGCGTGAGGCTATGATGGATCTGCTGCCCACGCTCATTGTTTACATTAGTACCTTAATCACCACTACCCCCACCCACCCACCCAGCCCCCATACACACCCACACAGCCCTCATACACAGCCACCCTCATACAGCCCTGGGACAGCATTCAGCACCCTCTCTCTGGGATAGACTACAAGGTTGCTCACATATAGAATTAATCAAATCAAATCGACCCCATGACCCTCTTGGTTAACGCACAATTGAGGTATGCATTGTTTATTTGCGATTGCAAACAATGCTTTGTTTAATACAGATATCAGCAGTCCACAGCCTCGACATCTTTACATCTGTAATACACTACAGTGTATCTATGTCTGGAACCTGACAGCATCAGAAAATAACTCAGTAACTCAATCAGTCTACAGCAGGGTGTGTAGTCTACAGCAGGGTGGGTGTGTAGTCTACAGCAGGGTGTGTACAGTCTACAGCAGGGTGGGTGTGTAGTCTACAGCAGAGTGTGTAGTCTACAGCAGGGTGGGTGTGTAGTCTACAGCAGGGTGTGTACAGTCTACAGCAGGGTGGGTGTGTAGTCTACAGCAAGGTGTGTACAGTCTACAGCAGGGTGGGTGTGTAGTCTACAGCAGGGTGTGTAGTCTACAGCAGGGTGGGTGTGTAGTCTACAGCAGGGTGTGTACAGTCTACAGCAGGGTGTGTACAGTCTACAGCAGGTTGTGTAGTCTACAGCAGGGTGTGTACAGTCTACAGCAGGGTGGGTGTGTAGTCTACAGCAGGGTGTGTAGTCTACAGCAGGGTGGGTGTGTAGTCTACAGCAGGGTGTGTACAGTCTACAGCAGGGTGGGTGTGTACAGTCTACAGCAGGTTGTGTAGTCTACAGCAGGTTGGGTGTGTAGTCTACAGCAGGGTGTGTAGTCTACAGCAGGGTGGGTGTGTAGTCTACAGCAGGGTGTGTACAGTCTACAGCAGGGTGTGTACAGTCTACAGTAGGGTGGGTGTGTAGTCTACAGCAGGGTGTGTAGTCTACAGCAGGGTGGGTGTGTAGTCTACAGCAGGGTGTGTAGTCTACAGCAGGGTGGGTGTGTAGTCTACAGCAGGGTGTGTACAGTCTACAGCAGGGTGTACAGTCTACAGCAGGGTGTGTAGTCTACAGCAGGTTGTGTACAGTCTACAGCAGAATGGGTATGTAGTCTACAGCAGGGTGTGTACTCTACAGCAGGGTGTGTAGTCTACAGCAGGGTGTGTACAGTCTACAGCAGGGTGTGTAGTCTACAGCAGGGTGTGTACAGTCTACAGCAGGGTGTGTACAGTCTACAGCAGGGTGTGTAGTCTACAGCAGGGTGTGTACAGTCTACAGCAGGGTGTGTAGTCTACAGCAGGGTGTGTACAGTCTACAGCAGGGTGTGTTTCCGAGGCTTGCTCTCCCCTGGCTGCAGCTCGGCTGGTTCTGTGTCCTCCTACCCCACCATGTGGCCTCTTTCTGACTGCACACAACACAGCAGAGGTGGAGAGAGAAGAGGGAGACAGAAGCACAGACGAAAGAGATCAGCGGAAAATATAGAAACAGATCAAATAGTGTGAGAGTGTGACACACAGAAAAGAGAGAGAGAGAGAGAGAGAGAGAGAGAGAGAGAGAGAGAGAGAGAGAGGGAGAGAGAGAACTAAGAAGCAGAGAAAGTGGGCTGAACCTGATCCTAGAAGCCCAGCATTCACTGTAATCTGTGCCCACTCTATGATTTATAGGGCAAGGCCGGCTGAATATTTCATTGTAATACATGGAGGCGGCTAATATCCCCGACCCAGTCTAGAGCATTAAGGAGAGGCATGAATACATTGAGTTTGTTACGCCTGGCTTTAATCAATCAGGGCACACAGAGGGTGGACCAGCCCAGGAAAGAGTTCTATTCTCATTACACAGACAAATCATACATTACGCATTATAAATTATACACAAACCCTGGGTCACACCCTCGAAGACCTCCAGTCGCCGAGGCTTCATGAGCAGATTAGACGAAGCCGAAGAGAAGATTTGGGCTCCCAGATGTGTTTAGGTGCTAAGCTAGGGAAATAGAGGCACACATATTTTGTTGGCTTTTCTAAATGCCATTATTGACCTGCACTATTCTCGTGCTGTTATTATTTTTCTTCAGAACTTGGTTGAGGGTTTATGGGATACAACCCAGAGACAGGATAACCTATTTCAGTGTGTCTCTGGAGACAGCCTGGCACATAATACAAACATTACAAAATTGGGGAATATACAATGTCATGAATAAAATTACATTATTGCATTCCAAATGTATTCCTTCCCACCGCGGGAGAAATCCGTTTTGACAAGGCAACACCAATTTTATGGCCCTTTTGTTCTGTACAGTGATAATGACACTTTGCAAATGGTTCAAGTCCATCTTGTCTGTCACTGGTTTGGTAAGAGGCTTATGCATGATAAATGCACTGGCTGTCCTGACAGGGGAGAAGACAAAAGGATACACTGAGCCTCATTGCATGTCCAGGCCACGTCTCTGAGGGGAATCAGTCCTCTACTGTGGGGGGGGAATCTGGGGCGGAGAGGGATGGGGGAGGGTGGGTGATGGGCGATAGGAGAGGGGGGAGGGATAGTAGGGGGAGGGAGATATGGGAAGGAGGGAAGCGAAGGGAGATTAGCCGTCTTGGAGGGGTTGGAGAGTTGGAAAAGCTAGTTAGGTAAACCCACATGATAGACAGCAGCCTATCATGGCTCTGAGGAGTGTAGGAAGCAAGCAGCTACGGCAAGTGGGTGGAGCGGAGCGGCTCTGCCTCCAGGCGGCTCTGACACGGTTCACCCATGGAGCTCCAGGCTGCCCCCTGGAGACTTCCCGGGAGAGCTGCAGCTCTGGTCCTCCGCTGAGGGGCCTGAGGACTGGAGGTCAAAGGAGACCTTAGATCCTCTCCACCCAGCCTCACTATCATTCCTCCACAGGCTCAGCCTCATCCATCTACAGCCCCAGCCTCATTCCTCCCGCAATTACAGATAGAGCCCACCTCCCACAAGAGAGGCCAGAGTTTCTCTCTCGGGCTCAACAGCCTCAACAGTGGTGCACCAATGATCTCTGTGACCCAGATTGGAGAGCCGGCCATCCTTCATTTAAATCGAGCAGGCAAAAGTCCAGTACACATGTTTTGTGCATATGCGCCTGTAAAGGTGTGTGTTTGTATGTACGTTGCTGTGTTTACATGCTTTTCTTTTTTCTTCCCAACTGAGCTGACTTTCCACTGTGCCAGCCAGCCTGGCCGAGTGAGGGGGAGGGATGGAGGAAGCTGTGAGGATGGCAGCCCGTCATAACTGTCTCACTGGGTGATGTTAATATGGCAGAGCTAAGCTTTTAAAGGAGTTAAGCAGCTTAGAAAGTACAGGGAAATAAACTTGATGATTCCACAGCGGCGCGGAAGACTTTTAAATCCCAGAGAGTTTAAAAACACGTCCTACCTCATGCTGCTCATATGACAACCAGATGATTAGAAATCACACGTAGGTTTAAAGAAAAAACATTGGCTTTTTTTTTTTTTGTGGTTCCGTTATCAGATATTTAGAATGCCATTAGAGGCAAGATACTAAGTCGCCAAGCATGTTTTCTGCTTTGATTAGATCAGTGGGTTCAGCCCTGCAGAGTCCTAATCTGAATCAGATCAGGAATCAATGCTGAGTCTGGATCTTTACATTAACTAGTGAGTAGAGATCAAATCAAATTCACTCTAGTCTTTGAGTTTTGTCTAATTCCTACGTTACTTCGGGACCAACAGTGGGGTCTTGGCCCTCAATGCAGGATCAAGGGGACCCGATCGATAGGCATTGGCAAATACATCTAAACAACTAACCCCCTTACTTACCTACCGATACATCTAGTGGTTAGTTATCACAGTTCACATCAGCTCTCTGTCTGGGGACAACACCATGGCCCATACAGACAATCAATCACACAAATGGATCCAATACTTCTGATGGAATGTAATTCAGAATGTTAGATATTGCATAGAGAACATTTCCATCATAGTATGGCGTCCCTTTGGACTGTTGGCCCTGATGTTTTATTGTTTAAGCCTTACAGTCTTATGGATTTCCTGTCTCATCTGCTGGATGTCAGTGCTGACCTGGGTGGTGACCTTGTCAAACAAGGGTCCATCCATGGCACTTCCATTTGCCCATCCGCTCCAAGACTACCGACGCCCCTCCTTTACTCTCCTGTCCTGTCCTGCCCTCCTTTTCTCTACCCTCTTCCTCCTCTCTCCTTTCCTCCTCTTCCCCACTCTCTCTCTCTCTCTCTCTCTCTCTCTCTCTCTCTCTCTCTCTCTCTCCCCCTCTCTCCCTCTCTCCCTCTCTCTCTCTCTCTCTCGTCACTGTTCTCCCCTTCCTCTCCCTCCTCCTCTTCTCCATCCCCACCACAGTTTTGGCGGGTTCCGTTTACCTGCACTTTCACCCAAATTCCTCCGGCAATGATAATACCCCACAAACAGTCCTAATCCCAGCATGCCATGCTGCTCAATTACAGTCTTCAGGAGGACAGGATTAGAGGGAGAGATTGTGTGTGTGCGGGGGTGGGGGCAAGGGGGATGAGGGGAAAGGGGATAGCATGACAGGAGCAGGGAGGAGTTGATGGGAGATGAGGGGAGAGGGGAAACAGAAAAGGGCTGGGGTTGGCCGAGGGGGGGAGGCATGGGCGGCTGGAGACAAACAGACAGCCATGGCAGCATTGGGTAAATCCCAAATAGGCTGTCACCAGCCAACAGAAACGCGCTGGAGCGTGCAGATCACAGACAACCCAGAGCCCACAGCAGACCTGCAGACCGGCTGGGGCTGCACAGCGGAGCACAGGGGCAGCGGCGAAGGAGGACAGATACAGATTCAGACTGGGGCAGGCTGAGGCTGGGGGAGGCTGAGGCTGGGGGAGGCTGAGGCTGGGGGAGGAAGACAAGTGACAGATGTGGGCTGGGGTGGCAAGGGGTGCAATGCCTCCCCTCAGCTCACTATATTTCCCTCAGATAGCACATCGATAGAGAGAGAGGAGAGAGAGAGGAGAGAGAGAGGAAAGAGGAAAGATGTTATGCATGTATATTGTACATCTCTGCAAACGAGTCACACCCTCCTCAAAGAGAAAATGAGTGCCAAACAGAATAAATAAACGTATTTAATGTAAGTAGCATTACGGTCTAATGTGTTCTTGTCACTAGCTCTGTCAGATTTACTAATTAACATTAAAAAATAGGTCACTCCCCTAGATAGTCTGATTATCAAATTGATCCATGTAAACCAAATTAATAGGGAAATCACACTTCTTTGCGAAGCACGTATCCGTTTTAATCAAAATGTTGCATTATTTCAATTTTCACAGTACTGTAAGTATGGCGAGGTAGTAAACATACTCAATGTTCCACTGTTAGAAGACGAGACACCAGACTTGTGTTTCTTCTCTGGTGTTTATAGTGCTCTTTTTGTATTTGTATAAAACGTGTTTGGGGCTATCAGTCCAGCTGCCGTACTGTTGTTCCTCTGGTTCTGTTTCCAGGCATGGATATGATGCTGCATTTACACAGAGAACATCTCTATCTGCCGGTTCCACTCCTGGGGGAACCCTCATGTTCTTTTGTCAGGTTCTGTTGCACTGATCTCTCACAGGTCCCGTCGGGACTGACACACACACACACAAAGTCAGACCCCAGTCAGCCTAGCTGTGCCCGCCAAACCAGGAACCGGAACAGAAAAACACATCCCATACACGCGAGACAGGGAGCAGATCCACTAGATCCATCTCCAGTGTTTGTGATCAGTGGCTGAGAGGGCTGAGCTGGTCTCCACACCCCAGCCTGACCTCAGTGGAGCGTGCCATCTAAAGCTCACTGGTGTGTGTCCTCGTGGAAACGTCCAGGCCTGGTCAAACAAGCACACCACCACCCCAGCCCATACCCCGAAACGGAATCTCTCCACAAACCCTGAAGGGGGGGAGGAGAGTTAGACCAGCAGGACTTTAGATATTGTGGTTCCGTATGTTTAATGAGATGGTGCAGCATGCTGGTGGACGTGTCTTTTACAGACCTCCCACTAGACCATACTTAAGGAACCATTTTAGCCTCCATGAGCCACACACCAGGGCCATCATGGCAGTCACAGTTCATCAGGCTATTATAGCCCACCCTCTCCAAATGGGGAGATAATCATCTCATGTGGAGGGAGATCAAGAGTGGAAAGTGCCCACTTGAGGTAGAGAGGAGAGGGGCATCCAGGGTCCTGAGGGCTGGGTCCTCTCCCTCTCCCTGACCCTGGATCAATGTCAAGCACCAGCCCTCCAGCAGCCACACCTGAACACACCACAGTTACTCATCCAATAACTGCTTCATTATAAGTGGGCCACACAACAGCCTGTGGGCAAGAGGTAGGTGGAGGATGAGATGGTATCTATTAGCAGGACTACTGTTGAGGGTAGGGCTGTGTTGGTGGGGTTGGGCAGAGGGGGGGGTTGGGTTAAAGGTGCCCGCTTCACCGGGAGCAGAAGGATAGAGTAGTGATGGCAACACCAGAGAGAAAGAGGAGAGGAGTTGGGCCAAGGTGTCAACTGCTTCGAAAACTGGGCGTGGGCAGCACAGTGTTGATGTCACAGTGATGATGTCAGAGGAAGCATGATGCAAGCACAGTCTAAAGCACACAGAACATCAATATTTGATAAAACCCAGAGACTTCCAGTTGAAATAGGGTGTGAGAGAGAGCGGGGGGGGGGGGGGGGGGGGGGTTGGTGTGGGGCTGTTGAGAGACTACTGCTGCTGAATGAGTCCACTGGCAGGGCCATCTTAAGACAGGCAGAGAATATGACAGCCGTATTTCCATGGTGTCTAGCTATGTGGTATGAGATGAGACTGTTGTAATTGTTCATCTACTGTCAAGGAAATATAAAAGAGCACACACACACACACACAGAGAAATACACAATTGTGCACACAAATACAGTCTTCACCTTTTAACTTTTCCAATACTGTTGACAGCCTCCATGCTTGGAATACTCGACTGAGCTTTCACAAGCCTGTTTCAATTATTGAACAGGAAGGGTTTTAAATGGAACGGCAAAAAAATTCCCTGATGACTCAATGCTTTCCTCAGACTGTTGGTATTATCAAACCACTGCTTCTCTATGTTCCAGGTCTCCAATTAGCCTTCAACCAAACATGTTCTGGGCATGTGACGTGTTAGACACACATTGAGGAGGAAAATAACTTGCATAGCATTAAGAATGCAAACATGTATTGACATTTCTAAGACGCTTGACAGTTAGTTTGTTTAAGCATGTTTGTAGTCGTGTGTGAGTGTGTGTGTGTGTGTGTGTGTAAATGCGTGTTGATATGAAGCCTAATGCAGCCCCACCCTGTCCACACAAGATATACTATGAGGAGAGTACCAGTATTTGGGTCAGGAGCACGTTTTCAAAGAAGCAGGATCTGCAGTGTTGCCTCCACAGACTAGATGTGGAGTGACACTAAGAATACTAGTCTCTACTAAAATATACATGTACTGGGACAGGGTCCTTTTCCCAGCAACCTGGAACAGTGTGTGTGTGTGTGTGCTCTTTTACACTGTCTGCCACACAGGGGGAGGGGCTGTAAGGAGGGGAGCGGGGGTTAGTGCCTATAAAGAGAGATGTACTTCAGGTGTGTTTGAGGTAGATATAATACAGCTGGTTTAACCTCTGACCTTGAAGACAGATGTCGCCCCATTCCACCCCATCCCTCTGTGTGTAAAATATCACCTTCCCAGCAACCTGCCCCGCTTTGTGGATAAAAGAACTCCACTATGAGCTTAAATATTTATTTAATAAATGTGTACGCTCATAAAACATGAACTGACAATTTAATCATATGCCAATGCAGGTGATGAACAGTATTGGAGCTAATCTCACATTTAACAATGGAATCAATACCTGCATTAATCTTGCTCCAGCGCGTCATTACTGCACAGTGAGAGCTTGATGGGATGCAGAGAAAAGGTATATGAGAGCAAATATGATTAAGCTCAGTGGCCAAGGGGAAAAACCAAGCTCCACAGCTACCGGGTGGAATCTATTCCAACGTTTTGAATGTAACTTTGAATCAGAGCTTAATCTAGCAGCAGGCAAGCGTAAATGCTCCTCACATGTTTGTTCAGGGAGCTATTTAAGCAGGCGCTCTTAAGCAAATTGAATTTGTTAAGTCCCCATCAGAGCGGGACAAACACAGGCCACACACCAGGAGGGGGGTGACCTGCGGAGAACGTGGAGCGTGTGAACAGTAAGATTCCTCGGGTAAACAAGAGAGGATATATGGATCAGACAGAAAGAGAAACAGTATTATTAAAAGTTCTCTGCAGATAAGTCTATTAGATTGGTCACCACAGTAATGAACTTGGTCTGAGTACATCACACGAACCATCTTCCTGAGCCTGTGACAAGAGAGGTTTAACTGGGAACACCTCTTCCTCCCAGGCTGCTGATCCTCTTACCCCCAGGCCTGAGAGTGCTGAGGCAGCGGGGAAAAGAATACAGCAATCTCCACCTGTCTCCAGAAATAGTCAGAGATTCAGGGAACGTTAGAGCACCTCTATTTCACAGTGTCAGCTCAAAGCAGAGAAGAAATAAGTGGGGAAAACACAGTTTGTCTGGAGTCATTCTAAATCTCCTTCTCTCCTCACTCCGCCCCTCTGTAGCAGATTTACATTTTTATGAGATTTAACATAATCTGGAACAGCAGATGATGAAGCCTGTGAGATTTCACAACGTCAGAAACGAGCCATCCAGTTGTACTACGTCCTACTCCATCTCCTATCGATGTCAACACAGACACTCCCCCCCCTTGCCTGGGCAGGTGAAAGCTGTGAAAACAAAACACCCTCAAATCCGTCTCCTGAAACGAGGCAGGCAGCCATTCCTTTACTGGAGACGTGTTTCAGGGGCAAAACATCACTGACTCCCTCTCCTCAACCTCTCCTCTCTAACACCTTCACTCCAGCTCTTTACAACTCATCGGTTACCAGGAGGCAGGAGGAAAGGCTCAATTGAGGAAGACTTGGAGGCATCTATTGGATCCATCTACTGGAGCAGGTGCGTACTGCATCCCGAAACGAGCTGTCCATCTCTTTGAAAGGACAAAGACAAAGGCTCAGAGTCTGACGTAGGGAAAAGGACGAAACGTGACAACATTGACCCCCATAACTCCATATTTTCTAGGGCAAGTGGGGATATACAAAAGGTGATCTCCAATTAGGCTTTAATTCATCAGTCTCGATCCAACTTTAATTACATGTAGCCCATCCAGAGCAGACGTGAAACATGAGGGTATTGGTGTGATGACTGATAGTGGGCGGGCGAGGGGGAGGGGGGGGGGCTCCTCTGCCCTGAACGAGGCTGTGCCCTCTGTAGGCATGTGGCACTGCCAGCTTATCCATAATCCCCCTGCCCTTCAAAAAGACGCCCATTCTCCTAATTGCCTTTTAAGTTACGTGAAACGAGTGCCTGTCTAAGTCACATTAGCGCGGTCCTGAGAGGATGAACCGAGAGTGTGTTGATAGGCTGGCTTGAGAGCTCATTAATTACTGTGTTACTGGGCAGGACCCAGGGGAGGGGGAGCGATAGCAGTGGTCCAGGCCTCTCACAGAGACACATCCCCAGGCTCCAGCCTCTCCTCCGGGGCTCAGGAGCTCCGCGCTGCAGGCTCCCCCCCCCCGGCAGGGTTGGGGGGGCTGGGGCTGGGGCTGGGGGGAGGTCGGGAGACACCCTGAGGATGGCTCTGGACCTGAATATGTTTTCTCGCAGCCATGAATGGAACCAAAAGACTTACGTAGCCAATTAAACCACCTCGTTGTCAGTATTGTGCTAACGGATCTCTGTGCTGCCTTCAAGGTTGACTAATGATCTAGGGGAGCGGAGCCCTGCTGGCTTTAACCCAGGTCTGTCCACACAGCACAGAGCATCTCCAACTAAAAACCCTTTTGTAGGCTGAATTGTATAAATGAGCACTTAAGGCAGATGACCACGAGGATACGGACAGACTGAGTTTGCAGTTTGTTTATACAGGTAATGGGGATAATCCATTCATGTTGTGGTGAGGGATTATTCCAGCCGGTCTCTGGGCTCCAGTGAGGTGTGACTGATCTACAGGTCCGAGGCACGTCTCGTGTGACATGGATGATTGGCTATTTACTGGCTCTGATAGCTAGTCACCCAGCCAGAAAATCCTGCCAGCCAGATTGCGAGGCTTTTGTTAAATCTTGATTTTGGTGTTGAAACATTGTCATTACATGCGACCAATATCTCAAGCCTTTTATTCCTGGCACAGATGGAGGGCTCCATTTGAAATGTGGATCAAACCTGTGACACTGCTAGAAAGCCAGAGTGCTGCACACTCATAACATCTAGTCCCCATTCCACCTGTCAATGACACGTGAACATGACCACAAACTAATCTGGGTGCAAACCATGTTGCCTGGGAAATCAAGGCACTGTGACGCTGTCTCGGACGCTGTTCTCCTAGAGAGGAGGAGCTCACAGGCAGTGATAGTCTCACCCTGCACCTGTGGGCTTACGTTACACCCCCCCCACACACACACAAACACCCCCCCCACACACACACACAACCTCCACCCATCCCCATGGCAACAACTGGTCTGCTTATCCTAATCGCTTTAAGTTAACCTTGATATGGAGCAGAGCCCTGGGGAGCACTCGCACTCTGGTGGCAGCCTCTGGAGACAAGCATCACATCCAGTATCAGCCATAAAAGACATCACTGTCCAGATATGATGGGAGGCTGAAGATAAATGAAGAGAATGAGCTCGAAGGAGAACATTTTAAAAGACACGCGGTAAGCGATTTCAAAAGAGAAAGAGCTGGGAGAAGTAGGGTGATGTAGCTCGCGTGGAGATATCCTCTACAGGATGCTAGGAGAGAACTAATGAACTGCGATTTAATTATGTTCAGTCTCAGTAATGAAGTGAATTTGTTTTACTGTTACAGTGCCGTGTCAACTATTTACTGGATCACCGCTAATAGCAAGGCGTTGGCTGGCGTCCAACAGGAATTGAGTTATAATGCAGGGTTCTCCCATGTTTAACATGTTCTATGAATAATAGATACTTATAACGTACAGTATTATGATGCTATGTCCCCCTCGTGTTTCCAATATACATTCATTACATTTCTCGTCTCAACATGGTGATCTGTAGCCTAAATCTCATGTATTCTGGACTACTAGGCCCGAATCCCATTAGAAACTCACCCACACACGCACCGACTCCAGCCCTAATGACGGCTCTAATGATCATACGTGCAAAACAAGACGTCTCCCCAGTGTTTAACCCCATGCATCAGAGTTAACACAGGGATGCATGAGAGGTGTCAGGGACAACTGGCTCCTTTCCTGCTGCTCATTAGCCATACCCACTGCAGCTCCAGCTTTGACACCATCAATTACTGTTGTTTAGGTAAATAGGTTTGTAATAATGATAAACTCTACTCTCCATGCGTAATGAGAGCTTCATGACCGTGGCTGGAAATGCTCCTGTTGCTCTGGGAAATGTGAGGGATTTATGAGAGATCAAGACTGTAATGGCAAACTGACACAATCCCTCCCCTCTTCCCTCTCTCACACACACACACACACACATACACGCACACATGCTGGTCATCAATCGGTAGTTTCTGAGATATTTAACCAAACAGAGTGGGCTGTAAACATGAGTGATGCAGAAGTGGGTGGGGATACTTGAGGTATTGCTCAGTGTTTTATGGAGCCGTTTTGTTGAGGGTCAGTGAGCACATTCAAAAGCAGCTCTGCTAGAAGATTGGTCCTGGCGGAGGGAAATGGAGGTGACCTATCCCAATGTGATTGCTGGCCCTGGATAATTATGGATAAACCAGGGAGCCATGGGAGCACTGGGAGCCTCTGACCCCCACAGACCCCAGTTGGCACCTCTTCCTCCATTAAAGCAAATGAAGCAGGACAAAGGGGCAGATATGACAGAGCTGGGAGGTAGAGGGGTCGAGGCAGAGCACAATATAGCAGAGAGCTGGGATGGTAGAGGGGTCGAGGCAGAGCACAATATAGCAGAGAGCTGGGATGGTAGAGGGGTCGAGGCAGAGCACAATATAGCAGAGAGCTGGGATGGTAGAGGGGTCGAAGCAGAGCACAATATAGCAGAGAGCTGGGATGGTAGAGGGGTCGAGGCAGAGCACAATATAGCAGATAGCTGGGAGGTAGAGGGGTCGAGGCAGAGCACAATATAGCAGAGAGCTGGGATGGTAGAGGGGTCGAGGCAGAGCACAATATAGCAGAGAGCTGGGATGGTAGAGGGGTCGAGGCAGAGCACAATATAGCAGAGAGCTGGGATGGAAGAGGGGTCGAGGCAGAGCACAATATAGCAGAGAGCGGAGTTGTTAGAGGGGTAGAGGCAGAGCACAATATAGTAGAGAACTGGGATGGTAGAGGGGTCGAGGCAGAGCACAATATAGCAGAGAGCTGGGATGCTAAAAGGGTAAAGAGCACCCCTAGTTTTACCGAGGTATCAGGATAAAACTAAACTTCAGCGAAATATCTTCACCCAGCCACAACAACAGCCCTCAATGTTGTGTGGTGATCAGAATGTCTGGCGTAAGAGAGAACACACTGAATAACAACATTACTATGGGCAGAATATGCGACTCTGAATAGAGTTCTGTCTGCTAGCGCGTTAGTGCAAGTGTGTTTACTCTATTCAGGGTGATATAAACCATTACTGTCTCCCTCACTGTCAGCAGTGGCCCTGAAAACTCCAGCTGACGAGAGAATGAAGAGTCTAATCACTGCTGCTGGGTACAACCATGTCCCCTGCGTTTAGCATTCGCCAGCGCACAAGCATGGTGAAATCACCTTGGAGACAGAAATATTGAACAATAAAGGCTTAGTCACCACACAGCAGGTTTCAGATTCCCACGCTCACATCATCCACCTCCAGAGCTTCCAGGAGAAAGAGCCTCACACGGACACACACACCCTGGGCTCAACATTAGGATGGCAGGGTATGGCTTGGTTGGGCTACTACAGCCACATGAAGAATTGTGTTAGCCCCACCATGAAACAAGCAAGAAAACTGTGTGTTATATTGTGTATGTATTCATATTGAAATTCAGACATTGATTTGTGCAATTTTGAGAATTTTTCGGCAAATATATTTTTTTTTACTGGGACAGTGAGGAAAAGTGTGAGTTGTGAGGGTTTTTTTAATCCTGTATGTGTATGTACACTGCAATTACCTTCCTTCTCAAGACCAACACTATCCACATTAAAATGATACTGTGTCGTTTGTGTAACTGAATACTTTCTTTACTATGGCATGTAAAACATCATCAAATCCACAATATACAGCTCATGTTACTGTAACTGTTGAGCAAGTTAAACATAACTTGGTTAACACCCAAATAAATACTATAGAACACAAATCTTGTCAAACATTCAAGAAATTATTGTACTTCAGCATCCTGTATTTGAAGAACTCAAGGACTAATCCCAAGCTTTACAGAGGCTTATCTCTATCTCTGCTCTTCAAAGAACTAAGAAAAATGAGAAGACAGCAAGAAGGAAAGAAGAGGAGGGTTTTGCAGAATGACTAGTTGGAGGAGGGAAAAAGAACAGTCAACCTTGTCCATAAGATAAGCTGTCAGGGTGCTGTAGCCCCAAACCACAGGTATTAAAAAGCCCACACCAAAGCAGTAATGAAAGAATTGCAATAATAAGGCAATAATGCAGTTGTGTGAGTCAGCTGTGCCCCTGGGCTTTCTCTCCACACAGCTGCAGCTGACCTGGTTTCTCTCCTGCAGACACCGGGCGAAGGTGCAGCACATCAATAATACACACACATGCACAGGCTTGAGCACACACACACGCGCACACACACACACACACACACACACACACAGCGACAGTGTACCAGCCCCCTGAGCTTCAAGGACAAAGATGGAGGGGTCGTCTTATTAAAGCCGCTCTCCGCTGTTATTGTTTAGCCCTGAAAGAAAGTGGCATTATGAAAAATAGGATGACAAACAATGAGGATCTTGGCACCGTGTCAGGGACAGTGCTGCTAAGTGGCTGATGTCCTTGGTTGGATTACCGGCTGTACTGTGCTCTCCTGTCACTTCACTGACTGACACATCACTCTGAGGGATGCGGAGGAGGTCTGAGTCTGTAGGCCAGGAGCTGGGAGAAGTCGAAAGTGAGGTCTGTAAAGGTGTATTAAGAGGTCTGTAAAGGTGTATTAAGAGGTATGTAGAGGTGTATAGAGAGGTATAGAGGTGTATAGAGAGGTATAGAGGTGTATAGAGAGGTATAGAGGTGTATAGAGAGGTATAGAGGTGTATTAAGAGGTCTGTAGAGGTGTATAGAGAGGTATAGAGGTGTATAGAGAGGTATAGAGGTGTATAGAGAGGTATAGAGGTGTATAGAGAGGTATAGAAGTGTATAGAGAGGTATAGAGGTGTATTAAGAGGTCTGTAGAGGTGTATAGAGAGGTATAGAGGTGTATAGAGAGGTATAGAGGTGTATAGAGAGGTATAGAAGTGTATAGAGAAGTATAGAGGTGTATTAAGAGGTCTGTAGAGGTGTATAGAGGTATATAGAGAGGTATAGAGGTGTATTAAGAGGTCTGTAGAGGTGTAGGTATAGAGGTGTATTAAGAGGTCTTTAGAGGTGTATAGAGAGGTATATTAAGAGGTCTGTAGAGGTGTAGGTATAGAGGTGTATAGAGAGGTCTGTAGAGGTGTATAGAGAGGTATAGAGGTGTATTAAGAGGTCTGTAGAGGTGTATAGAGAGGTATAGAGGTGTATAGAGAGGTCTGTAGAGATGCATGGAGGTCTGCTGGAAGGACCTGAGGTCTAACCAGAGGCTGTCAGAAGCCACTACCTGACCCGACATGCCTGCTGGAGCTGATGGCTTCCTCACCAACACTCAATATGTCTTGACATTGGGTCAGTCCAGCTCGGTTGATTGAAGCTTGCAAGTTTGTGTGTGTGTGTCTGTGTGGGGTGTGTTGACGTTGTGGTAGATGTGTATTCTGGGGGCAGCTGTTTGTGAGGGCAGCCTCCCTGTAATCACCGCCATAAAAGAAACAACAGGCGACAGGAACTCGCCGTAAATGACACTTCCTCCCCTGGGTATAATAACCAGTCCATCCATCAGTCAAGGCTGTTTCCTCCACACCTCACACCCAGCCCAGCGCTCCCAGCCTGTCCCTCCTGCCTGGCCTGCAGCGGCACGTCTTCCTGGGGAGAGTCACTCAGATGGATAAAGGGATGGATGGGCCAAACCTGGCACTAGATGTTTATTTCAGCAGAACTGACTGTCTCGTCTTCTCAATAAAACCGGAGAACCAGTCACCTGGGAGAAGGAAAAAGCGAGAGAAAGAGGGAGTGAAGGAGAGAATGTACAGCACAATAGAGGCAAGGTGGAGAGATGGTGGAGAAGGTGAGAGAGAGAGAAAGATGTTTTCAGTGAGCAGAATCTGAGCCGTGAGGTTTGGTGTGCCAGGTTCTGAGCAGAGATTATTTATCAGAGGGGAGAGTTGTATGTCACCTTTCTCTACAGCTGCTACTGAGAGGTCATAAATTACCTGTCTGGGAGACATCAATCCCACAGAGAAGGACAGCAAGCAAACACACACACACACACATACACACACAGATTCACAGGCAAAAACAGCTCTCAGTAGGAGGAGCGAATAAGCCCATCCCTGGTGGAGCTCAGACCGTGTTCTCTTCAACCATAAGCATGCCGTGACACCGGGCTTCCTTTACAGATCTTCCTCTCTGTCACACACCTGCTCCCTGCCTGCCTGCACACCACCCAGGGTCTGGTCTCAAATCACTGCAGGGGATGTGAAGCTCTCTGTTCACGCAGACAGGTCTGAAAATATCAGTTTAATATCTTAAAAACATTTCCAGTGCTCCTTTGTGCCCGAAATAGACGATTATTCAAGCTATTTTTATCTGAGCAGTGTTGGATGCAAGGAAACATTCATAGAACTTTTTAGCTGTCATTGATGTAAGAACACGCACAGAGGGAGAGAATGGTTTGATGAATCTTCCTCTATAAAAGCTCCAGTAAAACCCTGCAGGGAGATGCTGAGGGGCATTCATAATGAACGGCCCTTTATCTCTCCTATCTGACCTCTTAAATCACTATCAGAGACTAGCAGCCCACAGATGTGGAGCCCTGCTCCTCTCTACACCACTCTCTAATCCATTCTCTTTATTACCTAGAGAACCTTATCTACATTCTATTTTCATACATGCTTAATTAACATTTCTGTTCGTGGAAATGGTCACCTTATCTCTTTTAAGTTTTAAACCACATTTGACAGAAAGCCTATTACGAGAAAAGCCAGACACTATAAGAACTTGGCTGAAAGTTCCCCAGAGCTTCTGTAGCCACCCTGACACCAGAACACAACGATGGAATCATTGAACTCCAAACAGAAAACCAACTGGTGGTGGAAAAGTATTTCAAAGCTTGTGTGTGTGTGTGTGTGTGTTAGCGCATCCCATACACACCGTCACACATACCATCTCATCTGTGGCATCCATCATCAGCAGGGTGATGTATGAGGTTAATAACCAGCTCCATTCATCCGCCTACAGTCCTGTCGTTTTTCTCCGTTTGTGGTCATATGACAGAAGCACACCCTGCCCCTCCTCTCGGCTCCATGCAGAGACCCAGTCAGCCTAGGTCCTAGAGGCTGTACTACCTTGTGTGACAAACATGGCTTCTCCAGCCAGTCCTGAGCTAGGAGACAGCGTGGTAACACGGGGAAGATGATCCAGTGGCTGGCGCTGTGTTAGAGCTGTGTTTGGCCTCAGATGGCTGGATACAGGGCGATGCTCTGGTCCATATGAACCAGGATCATGTCCACTCCTGGGCATCACTGTCCCCCCCCCCCCCCTTCCACACACACACACACACAGTACCATTGTTATTACCATGAGACAGAGGGTCCATGTCTTCAGTGACGTTCTGGCCATTCTGGCGCACACTTTACTCAATCTGTAAGGCATTAGGTGCTAATTAGAGAGAGAGAGAGAGAGAGAGAGAGAGAGAGAGAGAGAGAGGTCGTAGTTTATGATGTGTGTACATGGGAAATTAGAAACGTTTAATAAATTAACCCTGCTGCTAATTTCAAACGGTTACTCTACAGAATACCGACAAATCACAGAAAAGGACGATGAGATCCAGACACTGGATTGTGTGTTCCTGTTCCTGGGCAGTTGGGGGGTATTGTATTTGTGTTAATATGTCTTGAGTTCCATAATGGATGTAGTCATTATACATGCAGAGCAATAAAAAGATAATTATGAATCTTCCAACCGTGTTGTGTCGTTTGGCAGGCTCTTTAACACAAAGCAGACGTTCCAAAGAGCTCCAGCTAATCTCTGCAAGAGAAGAGGAGAATTGGCTCCGTCTTTATCTAACTTGATTCCACTCTTCATCTGTAGACGTGCCAGCTCTGAAACCAACATGAAAGACTGAGATGGGGGTAGAGAACAAGAACAGAAGCTGTTGTGTGAGAGAGAGAGAGAGAGAGAGAGAGAGAGAGAGAGAGAGAGAGAGAGAGAGAGAGAGAGAGAGAGAGAGAGAGAGAGAGAGAGAGAGAGAGAGAGAGAGAGAAAGAGGAGAGAAAGAGTGGAGAGAGAATGACAATAAGAGAGAGAGAGAGAGTCAAAGACAACAACAGGAAGAGAGGATAGAGGGTAAGAGACGTGGGCAAAAGCTATGATATTACTGCCTGTTTATGCACTTAATGCAATTGCTGTGCTTATTGCTTGATCAACTCCACGAGACTGTACTGGAGAGGAGAGAAGGACGAGGGGGAGGATGGATGGCACTGAAGTGACAGACCGAAATAGCATCCTGGTGAGCTGGGTGGTGAGGGGAAGAGATAGAAAAATACAAATGGAAGAGAAGAGAGAAGAGAGAGTTGGGTGTGGCAGGGAAATGCAGCAGTCCACTTCAGGGTGAAGTCATTATTAGTGTTTGAGCGTGTGTGTTTTGCAGTCTCCGTGTTTGTGGCTCGTTTTGTGTGCATGTACGTGTGTGTGTGAGGTGGATAGATCTGCTGTGTCAGGTAGAAGTAGTGGTGTACTTCCTGGGAGCTCTAATTGCTGCATTAAGTGGCAGACAGAGAGGTATGTAGGATGGTTTCATGTGGGAAGGTTCACTGTGCTTCACAAGCCCAAGAAGACTAATTACCGTATTGATAAAGTCTACAGTAGTGTGGTACAACAGTGTGTTTGTAAAAGCCTATTGGGCTGATTGATTGTGTGTATCTGAATGTGTATGTATGCATACATGCATGTGTGCATATGCCTGCCTGTCTGCGCATGTGTGTGTGTGTGTGTGTGTGTTTGTGTGTGTGTGCGAAACCTCCCACAAAAAAAGCTTCCACAAATGCTGACTTTGATTAATTAGCTCTACAGTCATTCCACCTTGGTAATCAGCAGACAATTACCACACTACAACGCTACGACACAGCAACAATCCGCGCGCACTAATCGTCCCCTTGGCTGGTCCACATTCCTGCCTGAGGATTACAGGTATGGAATCTCTCACCAAATGTTTCGACTCTGAAATGACCCAAACCTACAATCAAACAGACACCACGCTGTGTCATTCCACTGCATAAACAGCATCAGATAAAGAGCCGTGCTCAGCATCTGTGGAGATGATCTGTGGATAACGGCTTCCTCGTTCCAGAGGCAGTGTTGTGAAGGAGCCTTGAAGGTCTGCAGTTTCACTTATGTACTTCTCTTTGACTGTGGCCCTCTTGGACTGGCACTCAAATCAATCCATCAACAGAGACACCAATCACAACTCTGTTCCCGGCCCTAAAACACAAACAGTTGCACTGAGATACATACATAGACAGGCATGGATCCAGTCCAAACAGGCCACACAGCCACACACACACAAATAATACGAAACAATTTTTCAGACGCACACACAGAGAGTGCTAGCACACTCCTCCTCTCACCATGAAGCTGCGGATCAAACGAAGACCTTGATGTGACAAAAGCAGAGCCTAGCGATAGAAGCACCCAGGGACACACAGGCAAACAGGCAGGGAAACAATATATGCTGCAAGACAGACAGGCAGACAGACGGAGTGACCCATGGATGGACAGAGAAGGCATGAATAAAATGATCCTGGTGCCAAGTCTCTCATTTCAAACTGTCAACATGTTGTATTGTCGGGCTTATACTCTTCCAGAACAAACTGGATCGCAGACATATTTATCCATATTGAGGGTGAAACTTTCAGTGACAATCAGGTTGGAGATGGCTGATTCTGCAGCTGTCTATCCACAGCCTGTTCAGCCACGCAGCCGTGGAGCGTGTTTTGAGATGAAAGTCTCGTGTTTTTTTCCTCTCATTCCCCTTGTGTTTTGGGTAACTTGTTTATCACTTTCCAGAGCCATACCCCATGCCCAAATGGCTGGGTTCAAACAAACTGCCTCACTGCTAATTACCCCCAATTCTTCATCTTCAGGATACCCCTCTCCTCGCTTCTGCCCCCCCCCCCCTGTAACATTTGAATGCATTTGCATAATCAAGTATGTGGCTATATGCTGTGTAAATAATCCTCTGATAAAGTGTCCTAGTTCCAGGCTTGTTAACGCACAGGTGGACCCTCAGAGGGGCGTTGTTCAGGGTCACATCCACCAGGGGGCCAGAGGAGGGCTGGTGCAGAAGAGAGAGCCAACAGGGACCAGGAAGTCAGGGAAGTCCAAACACCCAACTCGTATCATCGTCACTCTGGACGAAGCCAGAGCAGACCCAACTGGATACTAAGGATGTAAACCCTGCTTTTCTATATTCTGACACCCTTTCTCTCTGTAAACATGCATAATGGCCACATCTGAATCCATCTTTCTCTGTACAGTAGCCTGCAGGATTATATCACCTTCTCTCTACAAGCAACACACATCATAATTCACCTGTCTGAACCACGTGCCTCAGCATCTACCTGGCTGCTAGCCTGTTATTGATGTCGCTGACTCTTATTAATGAGTGTTTAGAAGACTAATGGGTTCACTCACCTCTGTGTGTGTGTGTGTGTGTGTGTGTGTGTGTGTGTGTGTGTATGTGCCTGTGTATGCGTACGTGTATGTAGGCATGTGTGTGGGGTTGTGTTTTTGTGTGCCTGTGTGTGTGTGTGAGTTTGGATAAGCATGAATACGTGATTACGTTCATTTCAGCCATCAGCATGGCATATACATCAATCAGAAGGAGGGGTGATATTTTCCAGGAACTGACAGTAAGTGCTATCAGTAGCAGAGCATGACACAGTGGAGGTGCTCTCCACTGTGGAGCAGTGCATGTGTATCTGTGTGCGTGAGACGGCCGGGGAAGGATCGTAATTGATTGTGAAGCTTGCTTCCATCCCTCCACATGCAGTTCACAAGGCATTCTCACATGGGCTATTCACAGGAGACCTGACGGAATAAGAGCTCTTTTCTTCCTTTTTCTTGTCAAGACAACACAAGCCCAGATGCTCGATCAACGTGTCAGAACCCCCTCTCTCGCCGCTCCTCGGAGCAGAGCAGGAGTTTTAGACAGTCTCCCACCGCTCAGGAAACCGCTCCGGGAACAGCTCCATTTACTCTGCTCCCCCCAGAACACAGTTCAACTACATACATCGATCCGTGTGAAGGAGCACCATGGTCCTTCAGGGCAAAGTCATGTCAATACACCACGTTCATCAGCAAAACTGGATTGGATTTAATGGCAGTTTACTACATATCAGTGGACCATTTGAAAATCGTTTTGCAGACTAACGAAAAGGCTGTTTTTAGGTTGAGAAACACTTCAATAGACGACACACGCCTTTGAAATGGAATCAGACATGATCTTTCCATGCTGCTGTGGGCCGCCCGGTACCCCTGCTGTCTGAAGCTCCCTGAGTCCCCTTTTAACTAGCAGCCCCGGCCTCTGGAGCCCAGGATCAACCCAGAGCCCCTCCACATCCTCCACATCTGATCCCAGCAGGTCCTGATGGCTCCAGCCTCCCCCTCCTCCCCTCCTCCCCCTCTCCCCGCCCCAGCTCCCTTCCCGATCCACAGCCTCCAGGGTAATCTGGGAGTAAGGCTCCACCGTGGGCTAATGCCATTGGACACACTCCCACCCGGCTTCCCAGCTCACCTCTAGGAAACAGCAAAACACTTGTACCGAGGGAGGAGTCATGTGCGTGCGAGTGAGGAAGAGGAGGGAGGGTGAGACTGTCAAGCAGAGCTCCACATGCAGGCGAGGCATCTGTGAGCAGGGCTTAGTGGAGGAGAAGAGCAGGATTACGGCAGGGAAAACTGTCTGAGAGAGAGAGAGAGAGAGAGAGAGAGAGAGAGAGAGAGAGAGAGAGAGAGAGAGAGAGAGAGAGAGAGAGAGAGAGAGAGAGAGAGAGAGAGAGAGAGAGAGAGAGAGAGAGAGAGAGAGAGAGAGAGAGAGAGAGAGAGAGAGAGAGAGAGAGAGAGAGAGAGAGAGAGAGAGAGAGAGAGAGGGGCGTCACATTCTGCAGGGCCTGACTAGAGAGTGGAAGGATGTGGTCACTCGACGTGAGTCAAAGGAAAAGGGAACCAACACTCCTCGAAGCATCTCAGCTGTCCTGGCTCGCAGACTAATGAATTCCACCCACCTCTCAGATGGACACCTCACAGCAGGTGAACAAGCACAACACAGCACACGGCAGCAGGGAGATCCACAGGCTTTAGGACAGTCTGGCAGACGGAGCTTATATCGCCAGTTGTTTTTGCTCACATCAGTGAGAGAGGGGCTCTCACCTCAGGGGAAGTGTTTCAACAGGGACTGCAAAGCTGTCGTGAAACTGTTTAACTCTTGGGGGGTGTTCATACTTTTTGTTCCTTACCAATTATGTACTCTTATATGTGTGGCTCTGATGAACCCATAAGAATAAAGTTGTTATAGTCTTTGGCAAGGCACAATTGTATTCTCTCTCATATATATTTAAATAATAATATTCATATAAATAACATATAATAATAAATAGGCTACTCTAGGGTATTGAATTGTGGAAGGATTTTAGTTTTTTTTTTTGGAGCAGGTGAAACGGTGAACGCATCTTTCAGGCAGTTAGAAAAGTGAGATACACACACCACACAAGGGCTTAACTAACAATGTCGTCAAAAAACTGCCCTTTTGATGCTAAACTACAACACAGACACTTGACCTCCAGTGCTCTTTAGCCTTCCACAGCTGTTTACAGAGGGCACACTGAACGATCTGACCTCAAAGTCTGTCTGCATTTGACAAGCAAGGTCTTTCATTCTAACCGTCACATTTTCTCCAGCTACCTCCCTGAAACCCAGTGACAGAGAGAGACGGAGATAGGAAGAGATAAAGAGAGAGAGCCAGAACCAGGCAGTGAGTGAGAGAGATGGAGAGATATGCAAATAGACTCTGTGGCAGACAGAGACGGCCAGGCCCTCTTTTTGTTGTAATTGCACATGACATTTAACTGTGCGAGTGGAGCGTTGTTTAATCAGATGTATCCTCGAGCATCTAATTAGTCTTGCCAAGAAAGGATGAACATTCAAGAGCAAACAAGCACACATTTGTTTAGCAACTAACACACTTCATTTCCATGATTTCACACGTTCTGGTGAAGTGATGTGAGCAGTTATCGCCTGTTTAACACCCTTAACAGACAGGGATGGTACTCAGATGCAGCTACTTTGGCCAGGAAAGAGTTATGTGTGTGTGTGTGTGAGTACATTTGTGTGACGTCTGTAGCAATAAATGCCCTCTCAAAGGCTTTCACAGCCATCTCAACTATCCTGCCAGTAGAGAACTTCTAGAACCCTTATGCCTCATGACATGGTGATAATTACCCACCCTCTCAATGTTTAACACCACCACTTAAACATTGCACTCTGGAGTTGGGCAAAAAGAATTTCCAGAACTTCTGAAAGGCAATTAATGTCAAGAGTAAAATTGTCAACCTTGTCAAGGCTGTGAATGTATGGCTAATTTCCCTCATTAGTATGATAAAGACATTCCCCCCTATCAGTTGACACCCAGTCTCCAACCATGATAATGTATATGATCTAAGTGATGTCATTATCTGCTCCAGACTGCCATGTCCCATCTCTCTAAAAGTATTTCCCAGAGGAAAGTGCCGTCATTTCATCGCTCATCAAGACGCATCAACAAGTTAATGAATGCATTCTAAGTATATTCCAAGAATAGACCAGATAATGTTTGACTCGGTAGCTTCATAGCATATCATCAAAGCGCTGCACATGGTAGGGAGGGCCTGGAGTCATTCCTGTTCTTCCTGAGCCTGGCTGCTGTCTAATGCATCCTGTGGGCCCATTCTCTCTCACGGCCCCGCCCCCGGCCTCCCTGCCTCTCACGGCCCCGCCCCCGGCCTCCCTGCCTCTCACGGCCCGTCCCCGGCCTCCCTGCCTCTCACGGCCCGTCCCCGGCCTCCCTGCCTCTCACGGCCCCGTCCCCGGCCTCCCTGCCTCTCACAGCCCCGTCCCCGGCCTCCCTGCCTCTCAAAGCCCAGTCCCCGGCCTCCCTGCCTCTCACGGCCCCGTCCCCGGCCTCCCTGCCTCTCACGGCCCCGTCCCCGGCCTCCCTGCCTCTCACGGCCCCGTCCCCGGCCTCCCTGCCTCTCACGGCCCCGGCCCCGGCTTCCCTGCCTCTCACGGCCCCGTCCCCGGCCTCCCTGCCTCTCACGGCCCCGGCCCCGGCCTCCCTGCCTCTCACAGCCCCGTCCCCGGCCTCCCTATCTCTCATAGCCCCCCCACCCGGCCTCCCTGCCTCTCGCGGCCCCATCCTCGGCCTCCCTGCCTCTCACAGACTTGCCCCGGCCTCCCTGCCTCTCACAGCCCCGTCCCCGGCCTCTCTACTCCTTCCCAGCCCAGTCATTTATTTCTACCATAATGGAGTGTGAAAACATTTCATTGAGAGGCAGGTTCATTTGATCTGCATCATTTCCACCCAGTTCAGACAGTAGACACGTGGCTTCATTACGCCTAATGTCCAAACAGACATGTAGAGCAGGCAGGTAGACAGGCAGGCAGTAAGACAGGCAGACAGGCAGGAAGGTGCTGGGGGCCATTTGCTGTTTTCTATTATGTTTTACTTCCAGATAAATACAAGCAGCAGGCCAAATGACTGCAGGCATTGTGTATTCATGAGCTGACTTGATGGCCTGTAATGTACCATACACAAGCACATGGTATGTTTGAGAATAAATGTTGTTTTCTCCTCCTCATAAGCTCAGACATGAACAAGGGTGTTTACAGGAATCATTTAATATGCAGACATACTGTACTCAACTTGTTTAGCCGCAACTGTCTCTTCCTGTCCTGTTACTATTGTGATGTCATTGTTGCTACAGAGACAAGCTTTGGTCTAGATATATATATATATATATTTGGTTTATATATTTTCTAATCAGCCGTGGTCACCATTGAAGATGAGTGGCTTGTCTTGTTAGTACTGTATGCTTGGACCCAGCACAAACCCCTGGAGGGAGGAGGTGGGCTTCTTGGTCAGCCAGGCGTTGCTAACGTGACCACAGGGAGAGCTGGTGGCGGTGTTGGATCTGACGAGCGGACAATTGCTGCGTAAACTGGAGAATGTCAGTCTCAAATTCCATAGAATTTCGATAAGGCACTTCAATTGGGGATGTCTCAAATCCTGTCAGCGCTCTGGACATTCTGTCCCTGGACTGGGTCCCTCCCTCTTTCCACCCTCCCTCTCCCATCTCTTCTCTGCTCTCGGTCCCCTCCTCTCTCCCTCCCTTCACTTTCTCGCTCCCTTCCTCTCTCCCTCCCTTCACTCTCTCCCTCCCTTCACTTCCTCCATCCCTCCCTCCCCCCTCCCTCCCTCCCTCCCTCCCCCCTCCCTTCCTCCCCCCTCCTGTCACGGTGGCTGAGTTCCATTGCAGCACTCAGGAGGGCCCTTCTGTCTAATTACTGCTGCCCTCCAGAGTCTCCTCTCTGCCCCCAATCCCATCCGTATGTCCTGCTCTTAAATTACCCTGGCTAAGCACCCTCTCCACTCCACTCAGGACTATTACCAGGCCCCCGTCCCCCAGCCTCCCCCTCCCCGGTCTGCCCACGCCACAGCTCTGTGTGCTCTGTGTGGGCAGCCTGTCACACCAGGGGTCAGGCGGCAAGCTCCTACTCTTCCTCAAATTACCTCTGGCTGCCAACCCAGCAAGAGTCATCACAAGGCTGGCCTGCCTTGAGTCAGCAGCTCCCCAGGAGCATCTGAAAGGGAACTCTGTGAAGACCCCCCCCCCCTCCTCCCCTCACCTACCCTGGTGAACCCTCCCTCAGCAGTGTCGTTTGAATCTGGCCGTCACGAAGGGCCCCGGGTTTGTACTTCCTCTCAGTGTACATGCCCGTGCAGCCCTACCGCCTGTTCCACGGCCACCCTCCCTCCACACACCCAGCCTGGTGCTCTCTGGTGCTCACCGCCCCCCTGCGCTGGCCTGCCAGGCAGGTTGAGAGATTAGCCTTGGTGGTACTCCAGCCCCTAAGTGAGCCTCTCTTTCATGCCTGCCCCTGTGCAAGCTGTTCCTGGTGCCTCGTGATGCCCACTGTGACTCCTCCTGCTGGGCTGATTCATCTAAAACATCACTTTGTGAAAGCCAGAGCCCTGCTTGGCCTCCACGGCCCAGACCAGGGTGGTTCTTATCCAAGGGACTGGGGTTCGGCCATCTGTTTGGCCCTGTAACCTGGGAAGCTGCTCACTGCTATTGTTGAGCTCCGTCAGATGACAGGCCAAGACCCTCCCTGGAGCCCTGGTCACCCTACGTGTGGACACCTCACGTGTGTGTGTGTGTGTGTGTGTGTGTATGTGTGCTGGCCAGGACTCAGGGCCAAGCCCTGGCTCAGACCACTGTCTTTGTTCCGCTGGCCTCTCCAGAAAGTCAGCCAGCACGCTGGGCAAGCCCTCCAGGACCGTCTGGGTGACCTCCACACACTGCCCCTCCCCCCCCCCCCTGTCTGGGCTCCACACAGAAGCTGTCAAAGAGTCACTAACGATTCCAATGGCCAAGGCCATTATTTTGGCCCTCTTCTACCTCTGAAAGAGCTATTCATCAACCCAAGAAGCCATTCACACACTGAGGAGTATGGAATTGAATATATGTCCACATTGTCCCCTCATCAAACTGAGAGCTGTTCCTACTGAATATGTTTTATGTTATGGCCAAGGAGAAAGGGGAACACTAATCTACAAGGTACAAGAGTATCTGCATGTCTATCCGGACGTACAACCGTGTGTTGAAAGAGGGTCAACACTGTGACCCATCATCTCATCAATTCTTAACAATATAGTGGCAACAATGTCAATACATTTTTTCAACATCTTGATATAATTGTAACTCTACTCAATAGTTTGAATGAATTGAGGAAATATACTGTAGACTAAAGTGTGGTAGGACAAGCCCATGCAGTATAACAGCACCTATGAGCTCATTGTGTCTCTGATTCCTTTATTCATCTTTTACATTGTTTCTTTTATTCTTTTCTTTTTTTAAATTTGCAGCTTTAAATAATTGAAAATGTTGATTCCCAAAACATGAAAAATTCATGTGTGAAGGATGCATAATTAAGAAGTTTAATTCAACACTCTGACGCGTTCCTCCTTCAATTATAATTTCTCAGAGGTTGAAGATTACAGGAGGAGACAAAGACAACATGATGATGTAAGAAGCAAAGCTCTGATGGCCAGATCAGTGGGCAATGGAACAAACCATTGTAGAGCACAATAGTACTCCCTGAAACAGGCAGCACTGTGCTGGTCCTTTGTACAGACACCCTGCAGTTCTCTCCCAGAACATGAACAGTCCCACAATACCCTTTGAAGGCTCCGTTTCAGAGGTGCAGAGACAAACTCGAGGTTTCAGCAGCTCATTCACCTCTTGTTTAGGATGATGAATGGAGGCCATTATGAAATGAATAATAGCAGTCAAGAGGATTTATTACACACTGTGTGATAAAACTTCAATAATACATCCAGCATCTATCTGCCACACAAAAACATAAACTAACTTGTGTTCCTCTGAACAAATACTTCCTTTTGTTGGCAACAGCAGCCCAGAAATCATTTCATATCTCTTAAAGTTTCTTTTCTGCCTCAAGAGAAATATTTTGCCCTTTTGCTTCACTGCAAATGTTGATGTTTTACTCACACATTCGCCCACAACAAACATACCAGCCCTAACACACACACACACACACACAGACACACACACACACACCTACACAGCGGCAGCCTGCGCAGCTATCAATATATCTCACTCTTTAATTCCAAAGGGATAAAGTTGTTTGAACTAATAGAACGTATAACCCAAATCAACACCTCTTCATAAAGAGAACCATAACATGCTTTGACAGTTTGAACCTGAACTATTTCCAGGCGTTCTGACAAGGAAAGCAGACCTAACCAGTAGAAACAGACCCTGTGTTGCAGAGCCAGCTAGCTGGAGAAGAGGAAAGATGGAACACAGTGGTGGGCCTATGAAGTGCCACAATCCCAATCTCACTTGATTAATGGTGTGATTAATGGCGCACAGATAAACCAGAACTACAGACAGGAATGTTCTCCAACATTGGATTTGACAGGCGTACAGCTTGTACACAGAGCCCACACCCACGGGTACACGGGAGGGAGTTCTCTTCTGATCTGTGTCACTGGGCCATGGGAGAATTCCAATGAGTGTTTAAGCCACAGAGGCACATCCTGTGTGTGTGTGTGTGTGTGTGTGTGTGTGTGTGTGTGTGTGTGTGTGTGTGTGTGCTCGCATGTCCCTGACTGTGTGAGCAGTGGATGGATAAGAGAGATAAAGCTGAGCATGTTGCGGCCCAGAGAGGAGACCCAGAGAGGAGAGGAGGCCCTGGAGTGGCTCCCGGGATTCGACCCAGACTCCTCTGATCAGTAATTAGCACCCAGAGGAGGAGTTGGTGGGAGGGGAGAGGGGCGCAGGGGTGGGTACCCCCTAATGACAGGTACACACAACAGCCAAGAGGGAGCCGTGATGAGATGAACAAAGAGCAAACGGCTATAAGAGAATATATCACGTGTTCAGTCGCCAGGAAGTGGTCCTGAGCGATGCCTTTCATTTGTGACATAATGAGCACCGACTCACAAATACAGTTTCTCTTTTGCGAACACTAGATTGATTACGTCAATGTGTGGGTGTTGACATATGAGGCCATATGAGATATGTAACTGCCGCCCCTCTATCAAACTGTGGAGAGAGAACATCCTGACACATACACAGCTACATCCGACCATCCAGTCAAACCAGACATCACGGAGAAGCATCTGAAGAGGAGAAGACTCCGGAAATGCCAGGATAGAACACTGTGCCACACATCAGTCGCCCAAAGGCAACGTTTCCCTTTCAAAGAGTAATTAAGCCCTGCATTATTAAGAGCATGGGTGTAGCCCAGCTAATTATCAGTTTTCCGTGTGTGTGTTTGTCTGTGTACGTGTGTGTAGGCGATCGCAGCCATTCCATCTGGCTGAAACTGTATAGTTTTCATACCGCACCAATTCACTTAAATTCTCATAAATTAGACACAACTAAAAATCTAAAAGGAAAACTCATTACATGTAAAATCGAATCCCGTCATGCTAAATTTACACACTCATACGCCATCTGTTAAATACTGAAAATCTGCTTTACCATGGCCAGTTTGTAGTAAGACTTACAGTAATCCTGCAAATTGGGGCAATGGGAGGAAAAGACACTCAAAGGAAAACTGGTCCAGAGCTCCAGCCCAGCCCCCACATCTGAGTGTAAGCAGACAGGGAGCGCTGGGAGAAGAGCGTGGAATGCCTTCCTCCGGGGAAAACACAGGTACTGTGTGAGGAGGCTCCGTTAAACTGGGTCACCATGCTAGCTGCAGCAAGCCGGATGTGCCTGTGGTGGTGAGGGGGTAGAGCTGGTGGCAAAGAGGCAGCTTACCAGCTACCTGCTGCCTGCTGCCTCACGGCAACTTCTAACCCTCAGGAGGAGGAGGGGTGGAGTGGGGGAGCACTGCAATTCATTATTATCCTCCGGCAATTAGCCGGGAAAAGCTGTGGGCTTCTTGATTATGGGATGTTTGAAAATGGAAGAGATAAGACAGTGAGCCCCGGCTGTAGGGAGGCCTGGTGATAGACTGTGGCTGCGGGCGAGAGAGATAGCAGCTGCGCCAACTCTGATAGGCTCCCGAGGCAGCAGCTTCAACTCTGATAGGCTCCCTGTCAGAGGGGGAGGGAGCCCAGTGAGGCAGCAGCTCAGAGCTGATCACACTGGTGATAACGACCGTCAATCATGTTCCGGGTCTTGAGTTAAACAGACCGAGCAGGGCGATGGGAACCCAATGGGAGAAGGACGATAAGATAATTCAGGAAGAGGAGTTGTGTGGTAGGGGTGGTGTCAACTAGTGGTAAAAGTAAACAAAAAACAAAAAAACATGGCAGCTGGGTTAAATCAGTGATGGAGGAAAGTGTTCCTCATGAATAAGAGGTTTTGATTGGCTGGTCCGTGTCATGACAACTGTGGTCAAGGGCACGGGTGAGTCTGTCACTGTCTTAGGGCCCCGCTCAGACGCCTGATGAGAGATCTGCCAGTGTTGGTGCCCCCTGGCCCTCAGCTGTCATGCAAGTCTCCCTTAACATCTCAGCTCCAGGGCTCTCACACTGCAGCTTGCTAGACTGTCAGACTGATACAGTAGGCCTGCTGGCTTCAGTCAACAGCCCTCTCTGACACAATCTGTCACCTGTAGACACGAGGAGCTAAACTACCGGCAGCATCACAGCCACTTACCTCAGACTCCTACACAACCCACTAATACAATCCCTCGCCCTCCCCCCCCCGCCCACACACACTCATAAATGATACAAAAAAACTCTCACAACTTAACCCTCATGACCCCTCTGAAAAAGAGAGAGGAAAAAAACAACCCAATTATGTTCAACTTTTGAATGTCTTCTGCTGATAAAGATTAAAAACCCCAGCGAGTGTCGTCCCCTGCTGTCGCTCTCCCTCTGCATCTCCTGTCCCCCTCTGGAGCCGGTGGGCGAGGAACAACAGGAGATAAAGACCAGCGCCCGGGCGCTGCCTCTAATCTGGGACGCAGCGACTCTGCGTGTGACGCGGAGGGGCCGGCGTGCGCTCCAAACACGGGAAGATAAAAACAGCCTGGGATCAGGGGGGGGGGGGGGGGTGATGTGGAGGGGAAGATAGCACAGAGACGGGACGTCGTTCCTGCCAGGGACCAGAGCTCCTTCCCGTCTGGCTGCTTGGTCTGTGGCTGAGCTGAGCTCACGCCAGGTGATCGGGATGTTGAAAAGCAAGGCCATTTCCCTCGTTAGATGGCCTTTCCTTCTCTCCATTCAGAAGCCCCGCGACTCGGAGACCCGCGCTACAGTTTCCTCGGGTGGTCTTCACGACGCATATCCACTTCCTTCACTTCAGCGCGTGTAGCTGGTCTCTAAATGATTTACCATCAGCTGTATTTCCCCCTCAGACTAGGCTCTCACTCTCTGGCTTTTGTTATTTCTCCGTGGAGAGAGAGAGACGGTGAGGGGGGGGGAGGAGAGAGGGGCGAGGGACGGAGATACATGTCATTCGCTCTCCCTCTCAGCCTTTGAACTCGCCGTGCAGCTGCAGCTCTGTGTTGAGAAGCTTCAACAGGCACGTGATGTCAAACACGCTTTCAACCCTCAGGCTCAGTGGTGCATGCTGGCCTGACTTCTCAAACGAGCACACAAAGGGTTACGCGCATCACTTCCCCTTTTTATATCAACCTGGGTTTGACTTCATGGCGTCATTATACAGACTGTCCATGTCTCAAACACAAGATGGATGAAAATAAGGACACGCGCGAAGGTCACTGGTTGTATCTAGAAAAACAAATACACTTTAGTGAAATTCTAACACTATGAGGATAATGATGTAGACATGTCAATAAACATGCCTGAAAACTATTTGTAGTCATGCTTATTTGATCATGCCTGCCTACTCAGCAAAAGCTACTTTCATAATTAAGAATGTGGTTCAGAATGACGTACACCCATTACAGAACTGGAGAGGGAATGTGACAAAGAGAAATCACCATGGCACCCTTGGAATGTGTTTACCAGGAAGTACTGTATATGGAAGCGGCTATCATGAGCCCTGCTATGGCACCCATTATAGCACACAATGAAATATTAATATGTGATCACACTGACCTATTTCGAGTTGCACCTTCCTGGCACTGGTCGCTGTATGGCTCAGAGCGTACAGAAGACACAGCTCACTCCTTCCCTTAAGTAACTGTTTCTGTGCTCTGTGTTGCCTGTGCTGCACAGCCAATAGATGCCACAGCATTATCTTGTTGTTCCTTTATTCTATTGACAAACAGAATTAATTAGAATCCACTGTGACAGCATATCTGGAATTCTGAAGAATGGGAGTGAAATTGATTCAAAGGGACAGACAGCAGTTCACAATAAACCAGAGAATCAAAAAATAATTATATATATATATATATATATATATATATATATATATATATATATATATGAAAGGGTGTAGCTGCAAATGGTATTCACCTGTGGCAGTGAACTGTGCATATGCATCTGTTCATTCATCTGTTCCCGCCCACACCGCCACCCTCAGCTGCTGCTCAGAGCTGTCACCAAGCAGATTTGTAGCCATCCTGTGTGATCTAGCCATACTTGATGAAATTATCTTCATTAATTGGAACAATGTTCCAATATGGTAATTGCATGTTGCCTCATTACAAATGCACTTTGATTGCAAAAAGATTTGGTTGTCATTAATGAACCAAGGGGCTCTCCCGAGTTTGTCCCAATAAAGAGCTTCACAACTTGGAGCCTCTTCAAACACGGAGTAATTGCAGCACAAATGAGGCCATCAGGGTTTTTCAGGCGGTGATTATTCCCAGTCAGCAGCTATTTGTGCCCGATTGAGACCAAACTTGCCTGTCTAAATTGCAGCTCTGCAGTTTTGGCTCTGTGCTCCTCTGCAGCCGAGCACACCTCATGATCTGGCCTGTCAGCCAGCTCGACGCCAACTCTCCAGAGCGGCTAGCACAGCCAGGTACACAGTCACGACCTCCGTCCGTGTTTTGGTTGGTGTTCAGTGTAGTTCCCGGTTTTCCCAGCCCTCGTGTTCCCCTGCTCTGTCAAATGTCTTCACCTGTGTCTCGTTGAGTGGTCTCAGTTCTCATTAGTGTATCATGTGTGTCCAGTCCTGGTCATTGCTGTTTCTACGTCTCCCTGTCGCGCTGTATGTGAGTATACAGGCTGTGTTCTTGTTTTGTCGCGAGTAAAGTTCCTGTGTTCCTGTGATCCTGCCTCCTGTCTCCTTTGCACCTGGGTCCTCCCAGCACCAGCCCTTCCAGTAGGACACCCAGGCAGGGAGCTGATATGGGACTGCTGGGCTGGCAGCTGGCATTTCACTCTGCTCAGCATCCAGGTCACAGGCCAAGGATGCCAGGCATAACCATGAGAATCTCTCACTTAGGAAGGTGTGTGTTCCACCTGGAAACAGGAAGACTCCACTCTGTATCGATGCGTCTGTGCCCTGAGAGGCAGTTACAGTGACTACATCCCTGAGACTTGTTCAAAATATATTAGTCAATACTGATCTGACACAGCCATATTTCATATCCAACACTGTAATACACTTCAGACCAAGTCTAAGAAAACGTAAAAGAATCCTTGAGATGGTCAAGGTAATCCTGTATACCATTTACATTTGAGTCATTTAGCAGACGCTCTTATCCAGAGCGACTTACAGTAAGTACAGGGACATTCCCCCCGAGGCAAGTAGGGTGACGTGCCTTGCCCAAGGACACAACGTCATTTGGCACAGCCGGCACCATTGAGTAGTTTGTTGTGAACATCGCTGTGTTAGAAAAACCTATATTGAGCATTAAAACTGGAGCATACAGTGTGGTGGATTCTGCTCAAAAGACAGGCAGACAGACATTCTTCTCAGTCATTTGCATACCCTACTGAGACAAGCCTGGCATCTGATTCAGAAGGACAGAAAAAGAAACAAACTCATACAAAAAAGCAACACTCGTTCGCCAAGAGTCTGTATTTGAATAATCCAAGGCTTTCTCCTGAATCGTTTCTCTGTGGTACTGCAAGTCCCTCATTTAACTTGGCGCAATTTCATGGTTTAATAGACTACTTTGTGAATGAATGAAGAGATTACGATACTATCCCTCCTGGCAACACAGGCATGCAGTATCTCCGCTGTTTCAGTTTTAATTGAAAAGGTTTTATTTTTTCCGGTATTTTGCTGACTGATTCCAGCATGGGTTTTAATGCCCTTAAAAAGAGCTTGCAGTAGCATGTTCTTATCGTGGAAGCGTGCTCTGCTGCTGATCTCTAAATAAGATTCCAACCATGGCTCCGTGGATTAGAGCAGTGAAAAGATTCAGCTGTCACACATTATCTTCTCCTCGTGAAGGGAGAGCCAGCCAGGCCTTTAAGACTGTGATATGTCTGTTACAGACTCACACTGCTGTCTACAGAACTCTCTCAAATTTCAAGGTCTGACTCTGGGGAGAGAAGGGAGATTTACTGCAGAGGGCTTTCAATTATGTCGGACAGTGTTTTTAACACCATCAGCTGTCAGGACTAGACAGCATTGTGCCACGTGTCACCCTCCACAACATTGTATGGGGTTAATATGTTCTCAGTGATAATTGCATGGGTGTCGCATGGGTCTTCTTTAATGCGAGTTGACAGATGCATCACTGGGCTGTTTCCTCGGAGGAGCGGTCAGGACTGGGTTCATGTTTGATCGTTCCCCGCAGGTCTAAGCTGGTTGGGTAGCTGGTGGGGGGCATTAGTAAACCACACCAGCCCTGTGCCTGCTCCAGGACTGGTCAACTGACAAGAAGCTCTTTCAAGGTGCCCAGAAAACGCTGCTTGTCAAAATGTCCTGCTCCATCTCCGTTATGACATCGGGAAGCTGCTCCCCTCTGCTGTCTGTCTGATGTCTGGTCCATCACCTAGGTTTAGCTCAGGCACCCTTGTCAAAACTAATTGAATTGGTCTCTCAAGTTTATAGCTATTACGCTTCAGCAAATGAGCCCAGAGTGCTCTCTTTCCCTATCCTAGTAATCTGACAATCAACAGATGAGCGATCAGTTCTGGTTAACTTTGAAGAGGTCTGTCGGTGAGGAACCAGCACCAGACCGCAGAGTGAAAGCTGATGAAACCTCCAGCTAGCTTCCAGCACTCACTCCCCACAGTTCTGAGGATATGACATCAACAACATCCCTGAGCTCCTTCCTCCTCCAACTCCTCCCTCCAGCCACCAGCCCTGCTCTTCTCCCAAAATGAGCTTTTCACCTTTAATTAGCCCTCATCTGGCTCTGTGCCATGTCCACACTGTGTTGCCTGTACCTATTAACACAGCAAGCCCTGTTTGGAGAAAACAAATGCCTTCTGCCACTATTTCTGAAGTGCGTTTAACAATGTCCTCCAGCAGCCGTTTTCGAAAGCGCGAGGAGTTGCCGGGAAACAAGACATCCATCAAACTGGCAAACCAAACAAATTACACGCCGAACAGAACCTAATGTGTCACCTGAGCTAACGGTGCCGGGCCGGGCCAGCAGTAGACCCGGACGTCAGCGTGCCCCAAACCCCATTCTCACTCATGTTACCTTGTACCTCAACTCACAAAATACCACAGTGTACTTTAGTTTGGGAAATGAGCTTGCCTAAATAACGTTAAGGCATTAACAGCCAACTAACCATGCATCAAACCCTGAATTCATAAAACTCCATTAGCAGAGAGCAGGAGAAGGCTTCACCCAGGCATGAGGCATCTGCACGCGCCCCTGTGCACACACATCTGAGATTATGCTGAGAATGGATGGTTCAGTCTTCCCAAAGCCAATAACAGTGTAATTACATGCCTAGGGCCTCCGTGACAATCCCAGTGCTGGTGACAGCACAGGGGGAAGCAGGACTGATTACCTTCACATGTCATCTCCCTTTGGAGTGTTCATCTCTGCAGGGTCACCCTGGATGAAACGCTGCCATTTTACCAGTCATTAAACTCTTCATCCAACCTTTGTTCACACGCTCCCTGGCCGTATTTCACAAACAACCAGAGCTCCATATTACTGTCTGCTGTCACCGCAGACCCACCAATTACAAGTGAAGAGGTAGAAAAAGATCTTCCCCAAAGACCTAACGCTTCAGCAAGTCCCCAAAAGCCCACAGTGGTTAGACATCATTCTCGTTACCTGTGTAGCATGTCTTCAGATAAGCAAGCTAGATTTCTCAAATCTCCAGCAGTCATACCTGTAGTCCTAATGGTTCATTCTTATCAAGCGATCAAGTCCCCCAAAAGTGCTGTTGATCTCCCTGACATCTCTGATTGTCCTGGTTTTTTATAGAAGATTATTTGGGAGAAGACACACCTGTTAATATTCCTGGCATTGCATTTCTGAAGCTCGGTACCCTTAAATATTCAGATAGAGAGATATTTCCCATGGCAGGCAAACCGAGCATGATGAATTGGACAATAAACACCGTAATCCAACATCAGAACGTGCCTGGGTGTCTAATGTGGCGCTACATGAGACCATGACGCCTGCTAGCTTGGACCTACAGCAGGAGGAGGAGGAGGGCTAAGATGATCCCAGTAACGCTCAGGTGTTCATTACACAATCCCTCCTTCGCCTCATCGGAATTCAGACGGTGTCAAATGGCAACGCCTGACTAGGAGAGGGTGTTTTGCGTCTCATTCAACACTGCGTGAACTTTGTCAAATGAGGACCGGCAAAGCGAAAAGAGAAAGATTTATGATAGTGTCTGGTTTAAATGTTTTGTATTCAAGTTTTTTGTTGGCTGTTCTGCCTTGAGAGGATGTCACGAGATAGCAGCCAGCCAGGGCCAAGGAGGCTGAAGCAGCTCTCTGAAACGCTCACTACTCTCCTAGACTGACGCACTGAATCCAGTGAACAATAAAAATCCAGTGAAAGTAACCTGAATGGTCCTATTTTACAACAACTGTTATCTCAATCCATCAATTTGAGTAATGAAAACCTGAAGGGAATTCATTATTAAGTAGTATAATGGGTAAATGGAGGTCATGATGTTAATTAACTCCAGGGAAGAGGCCTTGGTCATAAGGAAGGGCCGCATGCAGGGCAGGTGCAGGGCAGGTTACAAACAAATCACTGAATGTCATGACACTGTCGCTCAATATGGGAACAACATGAAAGTTAGCTAATAGTGGGTTTCTTCTAGCTCCTAGACTACCTGGAGGGAGACGGTATAAACAATGTGCTTTGATGGTGCTTGAATTCTTCACAGCTTCAAATACAGTGTCCCTAAAAACACAGATGGTGGAGAGATTGGCTCCCGCTAAATCAGTTGACACCTGCAAGTTTGAGTCACTGGCCAGCATGTTCTGTTACACCACCACCTAGAAATTCAATTGGGCTCTCTTCGCGAAACGTCGTGAGAGATGACCCACCATTCTCACAACGTAAACTGTAACACCTGACCTGTACCACAAGGTTAAAATGGCAACCTTGGTCAAACAGAGGAAAGGATATTTTGATTGAACAAAGCAAATCTCTTGGATGGAAAACAAGTGGAGCTGTTCTCTCCTCACTGCTCTGCTCCATCCAGGGTTTCCCGCAGCACTTCTCAGTTAAGGCATGCGCCTAAGCAACACATCCCTGCAGCCTTAACTACATTGTGAAAAAAATATATATATATATATTCTACCCCCCCCCCCCCCTGTCTGAGGGCAAACCCCACCCTACCACCTTAACTAACACATTTTCTTCTGGAAATTCCATCCTACTCTGACTGAGAGGTCTGCTGTGTACAGCCCAGACCGGCTCCACTCCTCCCCAGCCCAGCCCAGCCCTGGCACAGGAAGAGGCTGTTGCTGCACACACTATATTGGACGAGACAGAAACATGGAACATTTAAAAGGAGCAGAGAGAGAGAGAGGGTACTGCCATACCCAGCCTGCCAGCTGTGATAATGATGTATAATTTAATTGAAGCCTGTGCTTCTATCCTCCATAGAACTCCAACTGCTCTCCCCCCGTCAATGCATTATTCAGGCTAATGGTGACCCTGAAATAGAAAAAAAGCTTCTTATCTATTTAAAGTTTTATTGCAGAGAGCAAAGAGAGGTAGAGGGAAAAGATTGAGAGTGAGAGAGTGAGAGAGAGAGTGAGAGAGATCGAGAGAGAAAGAGAGAGAGAGAGAGAGAGAGAAAGAGAGAGAAAGAGAGAGAGAGGACCAAGAGAGACAAAGAGAGGGCCGAGTTAGCGAATGAGAAAGAGAGGGAGGGCTAAAGGCTGTGTGTACCTGTGTATTTATGCCGTGTCCATTACGGCTCTGGTGCATGTCTGAAAATGTCGATCCACACCAGAGCTTGGTTCATAGAGGAGGAAGGGAGGAGGAGGGGAGGAGGAGGAGGAAGGGAGGGATGAAGGAGGAGGAGGGGAGGAGGAGGGGAGGGATGAAGGAGGAGGAGGGGAGGAGGAGGGAAGGGATGAAGGAGGACAGGGTGAAAGGGTCCCGGACAGTAAAATCTACCTGCTTCCATCCATCAGCCTAAACTGTCATATTTACAGTCTGAGATCCAGCCATAAAACACTGTTATTGTTAGGCGTAATTTCCACTGCAATTAGATGGCAGCTTCATTAGAGGGAGTGTGACTGGAATGTGGCAATTAAGCTGTACGGGAGCAGGGAGGGGAGGGGAGGGGAGGAGAGGCAGAGCTTTACCAAGATGATACCCAACACATTGATTAAATCAGCAATCCCATCTCAGCAGTCTATAATAACACTTTTCAGAATAATAAAAAAAGGAGCTTGTTTTATAGTTGTTAAAAAAAGAAAACATAAAAAAACACATCTCATAAAAGCAGCTCCCCCACGACTTTTGCACCGCTTCCTTTCCTCCCGGGTTCCCCGTTGAACGTGCGCAATGCAAAACGTTCACCCTGCGCATTTTTTTCAGAAATGTTTGGAATTAGTTTTACTTTCAACATCGCCAACCTATTCATGAGATAAGCTGAGTTTTCCATGTCGGATGACTGGCGAGCACTTTTCCAATCTCTCCGAGTCACAGCAGGCAGGGCTAGAAATGAATATGGAAACTAGAGGAGGAAGGGGGGGGGGGGCAGAGCAGCAATTCACTAATCCTACATCACACTGGTTGGAAATGGATGCTTCCTACAGAGAGGAGCTTGGGTGGGAGGTGGGGAGAGTCTGAACAGGGAAAACCCACTGGTCGTGCTAAACACAGCTTGTGTTCCCAGCCATAAGTACACCTCCTCTTGGACGGCTCCTCTCAATGGCAACAAATGGAGGAAAACCTCCTCGTTTAAGTGCTGCTCTTATCGTCAGGACGTTTGAGGTGAGATCTGTGGAGTCCCCAGCCTCTGTCTGGTATTGGTATTCTTCCCATGGCAGTTTGGACCAATCTCCAGGACCCTATGGCCCGGGAACTTGTGGTAATAGCCCTTCCTCGTCTCCACAGCGCTGTCCATAAATCTTGGAGGCGCCCTGGTGAGAGACTGGAGCATGTTGCGTGTGCAGGAGTGGTGTAGCTTAGCCCGGCCTCACCATCACTCTTCCACAGGCAGCCTCGGTCTGGCACAGGGGTCAAAGCCGGCGGGGAACAAAATGAGTCAGGTAGTAAAGCGTGGGCCAAGCCACCTATCATGTGTTGTGGAGCCGTGGATGACGGCTGAGCCTGGCCCGCCTCCCCTGCGTCTCTCAGCTCATCACCATTCTCACCACTTGGGGCCTCGGATGGGACGCAATATCTCCCGATTGGTTTTCCCCCTAGTCTCTCTGAGCACCCCTCTCCATCTCTCCCCCGCCTCCGAGGCGGGAGTGTGGGGGGGGGGGTTACTTCTAGAAGCTGTCTCCGCAGGGTGGTGGAGGCTTCAGCGAGAGCGCGAAAGCAGTCATTTGCTGGGTTGTGGGCTCCGGAGCATATCATGCATACTGAGTCCCTCCAGAAGGAGAGGTTGCTGACTGGCCGCCCCTGGTGCTGGAGACAGGCGAGCTCCTCTCCAGATGAAGAATGACATTGACTCGATGACATCTCCACTCCCATTGTACTCCCTCCACCTTCATCTTGTCACAAGTGGTATCCATCAGAGGGAACCACCCCGCTATCTGAGGGGCTCTCCACTGTACGATCACCAGCTTTCTGAGCTGCAGGGGCACGGCTGTGCTGCCATGGTCTTACGTACAGCAGCATCTTTGCTGTAATGTTGACTCGAGCTGAAATCATGGTGGTCAGTGGCATAGTGTGCTTGTTAGGGATATTCGACATGGGGTTCCTATGGCTGGAACACCCTACTGAGTCAATCATGCAAATGTGGGCAAGCTGTTCTCACACGCAGATCTCTACTGTAGGGAACACACGTGGCATGTGCACAGTGTGAACGTCTCTTCTTGCGGATGATGGTCCAGGCAGTAGTGAAGAAAACCTAATCCCTCGGAAGTAATGGCAGGACATTTATCTATTCCCCACTGATATTATCATAGATTAAATGACTTGGTCTGAAGGGAAGACCAGTCTCTTGCGGCATGCAGTATAAGAGACTGGTCTACCCTTCAGAAAGTGTCATTTAAGCTATGATAATATCAGTGTGGAATAGTGGTTGTGGTTACTGCTTGGCAGTGGAATGATTGGTCCGACTGCAAACAGCTGGGGGATCCAGTCCATGGCCTAATTACTGCATGGGAGGTCACTGGCCTCTATTTCACTAGGGGACACAGATAGCTGGGATTCCATACTGTATCTGTTTTTCCACTTCAGCAACAGATTACGTTTCATAAATGCATCCGCACTAGAGAATGCGCAAACCACATAGGATTAATATTTTTTTGACAGTTTTTGATTATTTTCCTATCTTGGGGATGAGGTACTGTATATGTTTTTAATGAATGGCGATGTAATGATAAAAAAAACAGCAGTGCATTATTTGAAATAGTTTGCCATATGTTTCTAAATCCGCACGCAGGATTTGAGGCAGCCGAGGCAGGGAGATAGGCTCTAAACTCAGGCTCTAAACTCAGGCTCTAAACTCAGGCTCTAAACTCAGGCTCTAAACTCAGGCTCTAAACTCAGGCTCTAAACTCACCCACACCAACATATGTAAGCCACACACTCCCAACGCCGGTTTGTACTGGGAGTGAAATCAAACTAGGGAGTAAGGAAGTAGCTCTTCAGAGGGGCAAAGAGAGGAGAGAACCACACACCTGACAGCCTGGTCAATGTCATTAACTGAGGACAGCCGTGCGTTAATGATCTCCTGTGGACGGGAGGAGAGGGAGGATGAGGCCGGGAGCGGGCGAGAGACACGGGAGAGAGGAGAGCGAGTGACAGAGAGAGAGAGAGAGAGAGAGAGAGAGAGAGAGAGAGAGAGAGAGAGAGAGAGAGAGAGAGAGAGAGGAGGACTGAGCAGGGAACAGAGGAAGAGTCCAGGAATTCAAAGGAAACGAAGAGTGAGAGTGGAGGAATGAGAGGCGGAGGAGAGGCGGGAGAGGGAGTGAAAGAGCGAGAGAATGGCAGTGTGGAATCATTAAAGGGATGGTGGCGGTGTCTCTTTGAAGACAGGCTGCACGCCACCAAGCAGGAGCCTGCAGCAGTAACAATGCTGATGGGCTGGAGGGATCTCCTGGTCTTCACACCAAGCAGCAGAGCCAAGATTAGAGCCCCTTTAATCCGACAAAGGGGATTAAGAGGCGTGAGAGAAGGGAGAGGAGGGCTCCTGCCTGGAGGCTGGGCTGTATCAGGAGACGTGTTATGAACACCTCTCCTTATACTGATGATCCGGGTGTTCAACGCAAAAATACAGCCACGTGAGAGATGTGAGACCATCGTGTCTCCATCCATCTTGTCTCCATCCACACCAGCCTGTCTCCATCCACACCAGCCTGTCTCCATCCACACCAGCCTGTCTCCATCCACACCAGCCTGTCTCCATCCACACCAGCCTGTCTCCATCCACACCAGCCTGTCTCCATCCACACCAGCCTGTCTCCATCCACACCAGCCTGTCTCCATCCACACCAGCCTGTCTCCAGCCACACCAGCCTGTCTCCATCCACACCAGCCTGTCTCCAGCCACACCAGCCTGTCTCCAGCCACACCAGCCTGCCCCTCACCAGCCATCCTCCCATGCTGTGGGTTAACAGAAGAGCCTCATCTCTCATCTCACCAGACACCCCCGGGCTGAGAGGAACAGAGAGCGCCCTCCCCCTCAGCTCCGCCACGCTTAAACACCTAGTTGGATCCTGATGGCGTCCCGGTGGAAAGTGCACACCCCGTGAAACCCAACCCAGGCTGGCGAGCCCCGGGCTGGCGAGCCCCGGGCTGCACGCTGCTGTCCACACAGGACAGACACGTCCTGATCAGCAGACGACACAGCACCTCTAACACAGCATCCATAACACGGCATCTCTCATAGAGCACTTCTAACAGAGGCAATGCTGCTGGGCTACCTGCATAAAGACGAGAGCCCAACATCCCCGAAACCAGCCATCTTCAGAAAGTGAACTGAATTGTTTCACTCAAAGAACAAAAACAGACCAAAAGAAAAAACAAATCCAAAAATGTAAATAAGCAGAGTGATGTTTTCGTCTCTACACTTTCCAGTAGCTGTATTTAAGTGAGGTAGCAAAATAACTCTCCAGCTAATAACTCCAGCCTTCGACAAGCAGGCATCCTTTGTGGTTGGGACGCTGTCCCACACGGGACTGTCCCTCACACAGTGCCCACAGCAACACCTAGATCAGACGGCCGACATCCCATGGCATGGCATGACTTACCCCCCTTGTTCCATCTGCCCTTAGTCCTGGCTGGGTGGGACGGCTGGAGCCCACCGAGCAGCACCCCGAGGAACAACACAAGTTCAAACACAGAGAAAAATCCAGACTTTGTCCTGGGAAACATGTCCAAGAGTGGCTGGTGACCGAGTCCCCCTTCACATGGTGTGGTTTCCTCCAGACGTGGCAGGGCTGTGGCGCATGGTGACCCACGCGTGAGCAGGCGTCATCATCATCATCAGTCAGGCAGGCTGGCAGGCAGGCAGGCAGGAATCAGCAGTGGGTCTGGGGTCCTGCCATGCTGCTCGGGCTGGCTGCTGGTCCTCACTGGTCCTGGTCGTCCCAGTCCAGCCTCATGTCTCCCTGCCGCACGAGCTGCCTCTCCAGAGCGCACAGCGACCAGACCAAACACACCGGCTCTCCTGGCTGCGGATGGGCTCGGCTCGGCGCTCAGATGCTGATGCTCTCCCTCCCTGTACGCTCACACGCTCTCTCCCTCACACGCTCTCTGCTGCCACCACTGCCGATGTCGGCGACGACGCTGCGAGGCTGCTGTTGAATTATTTCCTGCCTTGCTCTGTGGGTTTCACTGGGAATTTGTCTCCTGGCGCACTCTCTCTCTCTCTCTCTCTCTCTCTCTCTCTCTCTATTCCTCCGCTCTCTCTCTTTATCTCTCACCCCCCTCGCTCTCTCTCTTCCTCCCTCTCTCCCCTTCGCTCTCTTCTGTTATGCGTTCGACAGAGAGACTAAGGAGCACAACCCACAATATGCACTCTAGAGAGGAGTTTACAGAGCAGCGTGTGTGTGCGTGCGGGGGGGGGGGTTGGGTTAGTAGTGAGAAATAACACAAACAAACAACCAAACAAACAAGCAGTGAGGCAGACAGGGCGCCTGGCAGGGGGAGGGTGTGGAGTACGAGGTGTGAGGGAGAGGACGAGAGGAGCGATGTGGTGGGAGAGGGGAGCACGCTCGGTGACAGCTCTAATCCTCACTGTGATCCTAACCACCACGGCAAACTCAGCAGCTTTTTAAAGAATGATAAGTCATTCATCTGGAGCGGAATCAGCCCCGCATCAGGCTGGGGCAGGGGGGAAGTGGGCTACAGTGATGGGAGGAGGAGAGGGGAGAGAGAGGAGGAAGGAGGAAGGGGGTGGTAGTGTTGTGGTAGGAGAGATAAAAACCAATCTTTGGTTGACCCTGCACCCACTCCCCTCCCCTCCCCACTCTGTCTGACTTGTCTTTTTTTGTCTATTCTTCTCTCTCCACTGTGCTCTCCCTCTCTCCTCCTGCCACTTTGCTCTCTCTCTCTCTCTCTCTCTCTCTCTCTCTCTCTCTCTCTCTCTCTCTCTCTCTCTCTCTCTCTCTCTCTCTCTCTCTCTCTCTCTCTCTCTCTCTCTCTCTCTCTCTCTCTCTCTCTCTCTCTCTCTCTCTCTCTCTCTCTCCCCCCCCTTGATCCTTTTGCACCATGTCAATGCAGGAGTGTGTTGAAACATGTCTCAGAAAAACATTCCTGTTTCATATTGTGTCACCTGCTAACTTCTGTTGCCACAGAGAGCGAGCGTTTAACTCCTTCACTGCCACAACCCTTTTCCAGCCTCCCTGAAAAGCTTTTAATACGTACAGTACTTGTGTACTTATGTATTTGTGTACTTATGTACCATCCTCTGGGAAATGCTTTTTAAGCCTCGTCATCTCAATAATGGACAGACGTACTGTGCATGTTCTTGCTGTGGGGGCATGTCCTTCCATGGGTTTGTTTACATTGTGATGCTCGGCTTGAGCGCTAGTCCTTGGTCTGTGTGCGTTATTACATGACAATAAGCACTTTTACTCCCCAAGGAATGCATATTGTGTCTGTTTATCCCACATTCCCCCCCAGCGGAGTTGCAAGGTCGTTAAGCAGCACAGTTCATAAAGCAGGTAGTGCACAGAGCACAGCTTTAGCAGGCTGTCTCACGCACAGACCCTGGCTTTAATGTCCTAATTACAGCTTCTGAAGGAATCCATTATTAAGTCCATAATTTTTTTATACACGGTGCAAATTAATATCCTGAAACCACAGATAATCTTCAGACAATGCCTCCAGCCTCCCCCACCCCCGACCCCCTCTTTCACACTCTTCACTTCTTCCTTCGCCCATCCTTCCTTCCTCTCTCTCTCTCTCTCTCTCTCTCTCTCTCTCTCTCTCTCTCTCTCTCTCTCTCTCTCTCTCTCTCTCTCTCTCTCTCTCTCTCTCTCCTCCCTCCCTCTCTCTCCTCACTCCCCCCCTCTCTCTCCCCTGCCTCCCTCTCTCTCCCCTCCCTCTCTCTCCCGTCCCTCCCTCTCACTCTCTCTCCCTCTCTACCATTCCCTCATAACACAACAATGCCACTATATAATGGATTATAATTAAGCTTTCTACAACTGAAGGAAAATGAGTTTTCTCCTAGGTAGCAGAACCATCTGTTTGTACTACAGTCTCTAATGACTGGTATATAGAAGACAGAAGTTCTCTAACTGGCTACTATACCGTTCCAAGAGTACATAACTCACATTACAGCAACTCCATCTAATTGAGATATAAACGTAAGGCACATAGTGAGCCATCACTGGAGAAAAGATTAATGAAGTTTACACTTCTCGGTCTAACACCCCAGACAGAGAAGCGGTATTAGCATCATGATCAGTAGCCTGTAGCACTAGTCTAATAAGGGATTACTCAAAGATTACACTATGTTGACGGTGAGTTAAACAGAGCAGAGCATGGTTCAGTAGAGCAGCGGACAGTGCCATGAAGCACAGTAGAGCAGAGCAGTGTAGCAGAGCAGTAGAGCAGGGCAGTAGAGCAGGGCAGGGCAGGGCAGGGCAGCAGAGCAGGGCAGTATAGGAGGGCAGGGCAGTAGAGGAGGGCAGCAGAGCAGCAGGGCAGTAGAGCAGTAGAGCAGTAGAGCAGGGCAGGGCAGCAGGGCAGCAGGAAAGCAAGGCAGCAGGGCAGTAGAGCAGTAGAGCAGGGCAGGGCAGCAGGGCAGCAGGGCAGCAGGGCAGCAGGGCAGCAGGGCAGCAGGGCAGAATAGCAGAGCAGTAGAGCAGTATAGCAGGGCAGTAGAGCAGGGCAGTAGAGGAGGGCAGTAGAGGAGGGCAGTAGAGGAGGGCAGCAGAGCAGTAGAGCAGTAGAGCAGGGCAGGGCAGCAGAGCAGTAGAGCAGAGCAGTGGAGCAGAGCAGTAGAGCAGTATACCAGGGCAGTAGAGCAGTATAGCAGAGCAGTAGAGCAGTAGAGCAGAGCAGTAGAGCAGTATAGCAGAGCAGCAGAGCAGTATAGCAGGGCAGTACGGCAGTATAGCAGAGCAGTAGGGCAGTACGGCAGTATAGCAGAGCAGTAGAGCAGTATAGCAGAGCAGTAGAGCAGTATAGCAAGGCAGTAGAGCAGTATAGCAGAGCAGTATAGCAGGGCAGTAGAGCAGTATAGCAGGGCAGTAGAGCAGTATAGCAGGGCAGTAGAGCAGTATAGCAGAGCAGTAGAGCAGTATAGCAGGGCAGTAGAGCAGTATAGCAGGGCAGTAGAGCAGTATAGCAGGGCAGTAGAGCAGTATAGCAGAGCAGTAGAGCAGTATAGCAGGGCAGTAGAGCAGTATAGCAGGGCAGTACAGCAGGGCAGGGCAGCAGGGCAGTAGAGAAGGGCAGTGTAGCAGAACAGGGCACAGACTTCTCTCTAACGTGTCTGGCTAAAGGATGGCATGTGGGCACAGCACATGCTTCAGCAGCTCCATGGAGCAGGTGGTGGAGGGTGTTAAAGGCACATGATGTGAGGTCTCATGGCCACAGTAACACGGAGTGGTAGTGAAGAGACAGGGAATCCTGGATCGCTCAGCCAGAATGGACCGTGACTGTGTCCTCTGAACACACGCAATCTGTATCAACATGTCCAGCCAAGTCACAGATCCTTTGTAGTGTGCCCTGGCTGCAGGCTTGATGCACGAAGCAGTGACACTACTCTCCATAGCACCTGTCACTGCAGGAGAATCATGGCTAACTGGGGCTATGTTTACCAAATCCATCAACAGTGAAATGGTTCCCATCCCATCCCTCCTCACTGATGATGCTGTTGCCGGTGTTTGAAAAGTGCACAAGTACTCACAAGCTGTGGAAGAGACACATTTACATTTCCCATTACAACACGAAGCCAAGTCCGATAACAGTACATTCATAGACAGCTACTGACTTCCACAATGGAAACATCTCAAGCAGAAATATGAACAATTAAAACCAAGCTGCCACAAAAGGAGGAACCATTCCTGAGCACAAACAGAGGGACAGAACAAGAAAAAGGTTGCAATGAGAACAAAGTGAGTGTTTTTCGCGAGCAGATAAAAAAAGGAGCATATTTGACTTGCGCTGACTTGTGTGAAATGAATAAAGACAAAGGCGTGAATGTGGTGAAGCGTGACAGGATTTCTCCTCCATGTTGTCTCTGTTAGGGTCCCCGTGAGCCCATTATGCTAACGATCACAGAAACAACAAAATGCAGTTCCTCTCTTTGTTGCAACACCACCATACTGGGGGGAGAGCGGAATAGCCAGCATGGATTGCAGGGGGGGGTTATGGGGGGGGGGGTTTGGGGGGGGTTATGGGGGGCAGAGCAGCTGTCTCCGTGGCCATCCCTCGCCCTGCAGAGGGCAGTTGAGGGAAAGAGGGATAGAGGGAGCCCCTGGATCCATGCTGGGGAGTGTGCTAGCTTATCACCCCCAGACAAGAGCCCCCTGGATAAACGTGGCCGGGCAGGAGGGGGAGCAGAGGAGGGGTGTGGGACGGCGATAAGAGTGGAGCTCCGTGGGGCCAAACGGGAGAGTGAGCGTGGGGGCCCCGGGCTGGGAAACTCTGCCAGCAGCCACACTCATTCCAACTCTCCCCAGCTAAACCTCTTAAAACATTTTCACACTGGCATTCACTATGCTCTGCAGATGTAGGTTAGTGCAGGACTGTGTGTGTGTGTGTGTCTGTCTGTCTGTCCAAGGCCATACCAATGTGTGCCTGTGTGTGTGTGTGTGTGTGTGTGTGTGTGTGTGTGTGTGTGTGTGTGCGTGTGTGTGTGTGTGTGTGAGAGAGAGGGAAAGAGAGAGAGAACTGTTCTCCAGCCATCGTTCTGACAGAGTAGCTCTGAAGCTAGTGAAAACGCACCATGAAATGTGCTTTTTCACAGGAAGTGGCAGAGCGAGCACCATGAATTGATCCCCTGATGCAGATCTGGCTATTCATGCAACCTCCTCCTCCTCCTCTCCACATCTGCCTGGCCAGATACTGGATAATCTACCCTGCCCCCAGCCCCCACACCTCATTCCTAATCCTGCCATCCATCCCCCTTCACTCCACCCATGTGCAGCCCTGAGCAGTGCAGGGGTCTAGTTTAGAGGGCCATATTGGAGCAGATTTGCTTGTTTGTCTGTTTGGAAGCCACTGTTCTGTAGGTCTGTAATGATAATGTATCCAGCATTGCTACCATCTGGCTCGTGATTAGCATTCCAATTATAATTCATTGCAATCAGAGCTCAGCAACTTTAATCAGAATAACCACTGGTGGTATGCTGCTATTATTAGGAGCTGAATGCTGTTAGTTCACTGCATCTCAAGGCCATAAATATTAGCATAGCAATCACACCACAGGTAGCACAAGGGAGAAAACTACAAATCACAACACAGTTCAAACACAAAGTCTGGCAATCTTCTTCACGTCATTTTGCAGCACTAAGTTATGTCTTTGTATATTCTCTTTCATTCAGGAACAGTGGGTGGAGCTATTCAAAGTTAGATTGCCAAGTCAGAGTTTCAAAATGGCCACTAGCAGGCAAAGGTGGAAGATCTAAAACTAATGTAATTTAAATTGATTTATTGTAGTTACTATCAACCATTTTAGACAATTAAGCAAAGCCGAGCCTCAAGACAAATGGTTCATTAAACAGGAGTAAACATTCAGCCAATGCTGAACACACAGACGTGCTGTCCCCACATAAAGGGGTGTAATCAACAACTCAAATGGACCTTCTTCTGCATCTCCAAATCAGTGTTTCAGCTTCAGATATGAGAGGAATGCATTACCAAGTGGAAATGGACTGGACGTGTTATAATGTACGTCAAAACACCAATTCAAGTCAATACTGCAGTGTGCGCTCGAGGTGCAATAACACTGGGAATAAATTCCTTTACAATCAGCCGTTTATACGGCGGTAACCCTCCATGCACAGTAAGAGGTGGCATACACCCCCTGCTTGCCTGAGAGAAGAGTCATAAGAATCAGAATGAGTTAGTGATGGCTGTCATAAAATATGCCAGCATGTTCTATTTACAACCTGTAATAAAACTGCCTCCAAGGCAATTTATGGAGGCGTTTGCCCCGCAGTGCTGGAGCCTGGAGCCCTTATGCCAAGGGCACGTTAATAACCTGTGCTGGGCGCTTTGAATCTATTGGCAGATGGACATTTTGTCTGATAGACTATTGCAAACTGGGAAATGGGTACCAGCAGAGTCATGGTTAGATGGTCCACTGTTGGCCCTCCCCTGCCACCCCTTCTTCCCTCCATCCCTCCCTCTACCTCTCCTATGAACGGCCTTGTGGCAATAAGTAAGCCTTATTAATGGGGTCAAGCTGTTAAGTAATGGCTGCAAATAGGAGATGAGTTGTGGCATGAATACGCCATGTTGGCCCAGTGTCTGCTGGTGCTTCCTCTCTGTGAGATGATATTTATGATAGAGAGTTATGGTGACGTCCAGGGTTACTGAATAATCATCAGAGTTTTGGAAGGTGAAGCCTGTATCTAGGCTTGGAACTTTACAGTCAAACTGCTCGAGTTGTACAGTAACACAACGTGTCCTTGTAGGCCGAGGAGACCTGTAATCCTAGTCTGTATGCAAAGTGAAGCAGGCCTGTATTCAAGTGAGGGTTTAACAATAATCTGACAAAGGATTTAGTAAAATAGCTGTATAAAAGGGATCACCTCAGTGCTTACCCCTCCCAGCTCTGTGACAGTCAGAGGGGACACGGATGAGCACGCACAACCAAACAGGAAACAGTATCAACACACTATGGGTGGATAGCCAGAGCATAGGTTATTACAGATAGTTACAGAGACATGAGGTTGTGAAACACACACACACAAACACGCACACACACTAGAGACCCATTTTAATGATATGCCATTATAACATTGACAATGTTTGTGTACAATCATCAGCAAGCTGTGCCATAATTGAAACCCATTATGAAACTGCAATGAAGGGAATCAATTGGTATTCTGGACTCCATTAGGTGGTGGAAAGGAGCAGAGAGGAGGGCGTGGGGGGGGGGGGGGGGCAGGATGGGATTTGGGGGTAGGAAGGTGTGCAGGGAGGCGTGGGGGCAGGGATGTGTGCAAAGGGGCAGGTAAGGGTGGGGAGGTGTGTAGAGGGGCAGGTAGGGGAGTGTTCTGGTGGGAAAGCCTGGGCAGACCAGTGTGGTCCATGTCCACCTCGCAAGCTCACCAGGGAAGGTCACCAGCTCTTCAGACAAACAGCCATGCTCCATCTCACACACTCTATGAACAGGCTTGCCTAACGAGCCTCCACTGTGTCCACGTCCTCTTCCCCTCTCTCTTTCTCTCGCCCACACTGTTTTTCCCTCACTCCGTATTACTCTGCACTATAAAAACTCAATTACAGGCTTGTGCTCTGGTCTGTGTAACGAAGTGACTATATGTTGACAGTGCACTTTGGAGACAAATACCAACTTCCAGTTAACCAACAAATATTTATAATAGACAAAATCTAAATGAAATTGCACACTCCTTTTTCCACTACACGTGTGAGCACCATAAAAAAACATCCAAAGAACACATATGGAAGTACAACATTTTCTGTACACTAAACTGCCTTGTAGGGCTGCACCAGTAGAGATCTGGATAACTGAACCCCTTTCTCACTGGACACTCAGCATAGTCATCAGGATTCAGATGTCTAACAAAGGGGGAAGAATTGTTCCTTCACACCTTGTAGCACACATCACTTGAGGAGTGGTCTCTACAGTTGAAGAGGACGGTGAACTAAGGGATACTCCTGAATTATCATTCAAATCTGTGTTGCTGTAAATATTGTAATATAACAAAACTGTTGGTTTGTCTGTTAAAAACAGAGTTTTTAAATGTCATATTTGCCTTGTTTCTTATTTTATGGGCCATATTTTACTCATGTTGTAATGTTGAATGATTTGCATTGTATAGATTTTACACAGTTGTGCATGTAACCATGCATGTACATGTGTGTAACCACTGAGAGAAAGTTCAAATAGGACCACAACCGGTAATCAATGATATGTCATTGACTGTTTAGTACTCAAGGGTACAGGTAACATTAAGTTGGAGTCAGATATTAGTGTGTCTCTGCCATCCTATCAAGCAGTCCCACGGTTGTGAACTAGTAAACAACACAGCTACATAGTAGCTGTACAGTATAGGCGAACAGGCCCTGCATATCTGAAGTCAATGCTCTACTTAGATCATTACCTTGCGTGGCTTCAGGCTGGCATTCACTCTTACTCATTTGAATGTTGTTAGTCTGCAGGACTGCTGGTCAGGTGATCAATATGTTGTATCCATTCCCGGGGCTTGTTTACCCTAAGCATAAAGAACTGGGGCGTCATTCGTTACACAGCTCCCTCTCATTACTGGCACGCCTGGAGAGCAGGTCCATTACTGCACTGTAAAATGCCACAGTTGTCAGCCAGAGGAACGTTGATGAAAAACAATGTAAACCAGTTCCCATAGCTGTGACATGCAGCCAGGGCAGGTTTGGTCTAGCTCCGCCTCTCGTTCAGCCTCGTCTGACTGAAGGTATGGCTGGCTCCACATCCATTAGCAATCATTTTCTACAATCACATCTCCAGACAGACAGACACTGCTCCCGGGTGAAGAGGAACTGCCTGCCTGACTGCAATCCATAAGCCACCACCACCCACAGCCCCAGACACTTCAATGGCACTTTTGATCACTTTAAATTGAATGAGCATAATAAGCCAGTCAATATTTAATTTACTCCCCTATATCCTGCTGAAAATATGGCTGCTGGGAGGACTAACATGCATGAAAGAAGTGCTCTCGCACTGAAGTCCGACACTTCCATGATGAAATAATTTTTCTCCGGCACTCTCACGCTCTCTTCCAGAAAATAGGATCAGTTTTCATGTTGAGAGTCAAATGTACTTGAAAACGTCCGTCTGACTCAATAAAGCATGAGGATGTGTGCAGTGTTTGCTGTGTGCCTCCCACTCCCTGACAGGGAGGCAAACTGAGAGACAGGCTGCCTATCTGCCAGCGCCACTCGCCTCTCACAGAACACTGGAAATGGAGTCGAGTTGCACTGATAAATACCAACCAGTGACTTCCAAGAGACGAGCGTGGCCTCAGCACTAATACCAGGAAAGATGCCTGCATCAGGCTTCTCTACCACTGTCGTTTTTTTTTTAAATTAACTTTAAAGTTTTGATCAGTTTAATATCCAATGTCTAGTGTGCGCACCATCATGTCTACGAAATGACACTGCAACAACACCAAGGCCCCTTTGCTTTCCTGGACACCGGAAACTCGCACACACATTTCTGTGGGAGTAAACACTAGCACACACACACACACACCCACAATACATCCCTTGATGTGCTGTGGAGGGCCGTTTGCACTGGGGAGTCGAGTCAGGGAGTAACTGTGCCTGGCTATGAGGAGGCAGCCTCTCAGCTAGGGGCCTCAAACATCTGACATGTCAGCAGAACGACACGTCCCCTCCCCCTCTCAGGCCGGCTGACAGGGAGACAGTTAGCCAGCTTTTACCTGCACTACTTGAAGGTTGCTGAAAGTCAGGAGAAATTCTGGAGAAACTCTGCAGGAGCCAGAGGGGTGATTCAGACCTGGGTTTCATTTTTTTCTTTTGTAATAGTGTTGAGTCTCCCAGACACGGATGGTTCAGGGGGAAAAACACACAACATACTGTGCATCTGTGGGCAAAAGATATGATGTCTTACTAATGAATGTATCAGAATGTAGTCATCAAAAACACCAAGTGAGGAGATTACAAAACAGAAAGCAAACACTGGCGTTTATGGGGAGGAACAAGTCCCAGTCAAGCTGACCACAGATAGTATTTATCACCAGGATTACTGTGATGGCGCAGGGCTGAAAATGAATCTGTTGAAAATAACAAATGGCTTGTCATCCTGTCCTGGCGGGCACCCAGGAATGGCAGTGCAGGGGGTGGGAGGGAGGGGTGAGGGGTGGGGTGGGGTGGGACCTAAACAGAGACTCTATATGTGGTGTACCAGGAGCTACAGTAAGTTACATTACTGCAAGCATGTCTCCACTAGTCAATAACCATCAGCATCTGGCCTACCCTTCACTTCACATTACCAATGCATTAACTTCCAATGCTGTGACCAGGGCTAGAGAAGGAACGTTCACGTGATAAAACACACATCCAGACCTAGAGACCAGAATCCCGCTGCTCCGGATCGATCTGCTATGATTGATTCCACTGGGGGAATTCTGGGAAGATCAATTTTGTATTAAGAATGTATGTTCTGGCTTGATATCGAGCACCAGGGTTAAGGCTATCTATTTATTAGCCGTGATAATTGAAGTATAACATTAAGTAAATGGGAAGTGTGTTCTGTCAGCTGCCAGGTCGGGAGGTATGAGAGGAGGGGAGGAGGTGGGAGGCTGTGTTGAGGGGAAACAGAGGTTACCCATGTCTGCGGAGGAAAGGTCAGACCACAGATGGAGAGATGGAAATGAGCTGTACAGAACGGCTCATTGGGTGTGATCGTGTGTGAAGAGATCAGTCAGATGGCCAAATGAAGAGTCCTGCCACACCCTGGGAGACTTCAGCCAACCAAAAGGATTACGGCCCTCATGTAATGAGACTCCACATGTCACTGTGACCACCAAGGCTCTTCTCTCCATGGCCTCGGTCAGGTCCACTGCCCCTCTCCTTATCCTGCCCCGGGGGTAATGGTCCTGGGGCTGGACCTGGTTCTGAGGTGGGTGGGCTTTGTCCAGTCCAGAATGGGCAACGGTCCCGGGGGGGTGCTGACCACCTCCAGGACCAGACCTGATTTACTGCTGGCTGGGGAGGTCGTTAGGATGACTAAGAGCCAGAGACGGACAAGTACATCTTCACAGCGGCCATTTGGACAGGGATAGAAGGGAGGAGGGGGGCTGGTGGAGGGGCAGCGGGCCTTGTCCATTTGGAAGACTGACAGTGCAATCAGGGATGAATTAATCAAGTCAGCTTGTCTAGTTAAACCATAGAAGCACCCTTGCTAACAGGAACAGCCTCTTCCATCCACCTTGCTAAAGCGTTTCCATTTATGATCTGGACACCCTCCAAGGTGCAGGCTGGAGGGCCGCTGGTGGGGCCATGAGAGGAGTCCTTCACTTCCTCTGGTCAGTTGGGTAAATGTCATTTGTCAGTTTGATATATGGCAAGGATGTTGAATGTATAAACCAATATTTTGAATGGGACTATTGTATCTCACCTTGGCGAAGAAGGCAGACAGAATCTTGCTTTTTTCGTGCCGCAGAATCAGATTTCCAAAGCACGAGGGCAAAGTCTCAAGACCTTGAGGACTGTGTTAGTCAATGTCATCAAATAAAAGAACATTTCACATGCAGCGGTGGCACCGTATTGATCGCCAAAAAAAAATTGTTGGCAAGAAAACCAAACCAGACTCATAAATCTCACGCGCAGTTAGATGGACCGCTGGGGGCAGAGATGTGCATGCCTACGAAGTTCACGGGAAGCAAGCGGCAGAAGAGTGGAGCCGGCTCCTCCGTCAGTGGTATGCTTGCCACAAAGCCAGGGGAGAGGGCGACATGGCCTTCATCCACACAAAGGAGGTGGCAGGGCAGTGCCCACAGACGCGGGCACAGCAGCTCAGGACCACACTACATATAAACCCCCTGTTCCCCGTGGCACTGCGGCATGTTGACATAGAGGGCCAGCTGCCACCATTTCAAACAAAACAGCAGATTTGGGTTTGGCAGGGTTAAAGTGTCCATTGATTAATTCCGTCTTTGAATGCAGCCGCCACATGATGTGCATGTGTTGCTGCTGGACAGTGATAATCTCACGGTAGCCCCAGTCTATGGCCGCTCGCGGGCCCCTGGGGGACATTGGCTGTTTATTTCCTACAACTTCCAGTCCAATCACCACTGCTAGCAGTCTTATATGCCCGCTTATCCCTCCCACACAGCTGCTCCAACTAGATTAATACACAACAGAAAATAACACAACACACAGTACAGTACAGTATGGAAATAAATAAATGGAGGTTTGATCCAACAAGGAAAACAGCTTTTATGGATAAAACATGTAAATGTGTTTGTCCTACAAACATGCCCAGGGATTGCTTGTTGTCTCAGTTTTAAGATGCATTTCCAAACATTTGGTCTTGGAAGGACACACAATCTAACGTCCTATTGGTCCTGAAGGAACAGGCGTCATATGTTTAGGTTGGGGGAATGGTTATTTTTCCACGGGACTGATTCTATGATGACAGGTGACTTGTGTGTGCCACTCTCTGCTGGTGTGTGGTTAGAGCAAGCCCAGGCTAATCAATTCTCCATCATGACCTATAGATCACTGTCCTGACGCAGAGACACAGACGTGTTCTGACTCTCTATGCAGGCTCAGCCATCACGCCGTCATTGGACGTGTTGGATGAAGTTTTATTATGATATTTAGAAATGTCCAATCGCAAACTTGATTAGACACAGGGAAAAATAATGACAGCATCTCATGCCATCTCACCAAAGAGCCACAATGCTCCTTTCAACAGGCGACACCTCTCTGTCCTCTCTGTCCTCTCTCTCTGTCCTCTCTGTCCTCTCTGCCCTCTCTGTCCTCTCTGTCCTCTCTGTCCTCTCTGCCCTCTCTGTCCTCTCTGTCCTCTCTGTCCTCTCTGTCCTCTCTCTCTGTCCTCTCTGTCCTCTCTGTCCTCTCTGTCCTCTCTGTCCTCTCTGTCCTCTCTGTCCTCTCTCTCTGTCCTCTCTGTCCTCTCTGTCCTCTCTGTCCTCTCTCTCTGTCCTCTCTGTCCTCTCTGTCCACTCTGTCCTCTCTGTCCTCTCTGTCCTCTCTCTCTGTCCTCTCTGTCCTCTCTGTCCTCTCTGTCCTCTCTCTCTGTCCTCTCTGTCCTCTCTCTCTGTCCTCTCTGCCCTCTCTGTCCACTTTCCTCTCCCTCTGTCCTCTCTGTCCTCTCTGTCTGGTGAAATCCAATCAACAGAAGCCTGTTATATATTTCCTATAGGCTAGTGCCGGCCAATGTATTAATGGCCAGTGGGTATACGGCATAGTCCTTGGTTAGCCCACAACAGCATTTCAAGCAGTAGGAAGAAGCTGCTCTCATTCGCTCATCTGAGCCAGAGAGTAAACACCACACCCCTCAGTCCAATCATAATAATAACAGGGCTGTTTTTTAGCTGGATGGCTCTAAATGGTGTAGCTGCTAAACCTGTCGAAAGTAGCTAATCCTCATACGCTAAAAGAAACGTCCCAAGAGCAACACCTAATAATTACCAAATCCAATTAATAGATATTGTGTTATATGTTTCACACTCCTGCAGCAATCTGCAAAAATGCCAGGGTAGGAATAATACTAGAGAACATAATCCCAGATAATCCCATGGTTCAAACCCTCCAAAATTACTATCAGAATCATGATGCATGTCTTCCAAAATTGAGCATTACGATTGAAAGCAGTTAGTGGGCTGTGTATTAGCTACTATTCGCATTCCAGTTATTTATTATTTTATACCCTGGATCAACATGCTCAATGTGTGTGTGTGTGTGTTGGGAAGGGGCGTACGTGTGTGAGTATTTATGACTGAATAGCTACAAAATAAAAGTGAGAGGGCGAAGAGTTATTGCTTTGTTTCTGAAGTGTCACTAATCATCATACTTTGGCATCATTAATAATTCCAATTTAAACAGTGGTGCCCACAGTGAGTTTTGTTGATAAATGACATGAGTGTGTTGTTTGTTCACATCACACCTCTGTACAACAGCCATTAATCACAGCTGGCTTTAAAAGGCAAAGCTGACAAATTAGTGTGACATACTGGAGGGGTCAAATCAACATTATAACTAACTGGTATAATGGTGGTTTGTTGGTATAATGATGGCTTGTAGTTGAAAACGGAACAGAATGAGAGCGAGAGAGAGAGAGAGAGAGAGAGAGAGAGAGAGAGAGAGAGAGAGAGAGAGAGAGAGAGAGAGAGAGAGAATGAGAAAGAAAGTGACAGGGAAAAAGAGAGAGGGAGAGAAAGTGACAAACCGAGAAATCAAGAAAAGAAAGAATGAGAGCAAGAGAGAGAAAAGAGACAGACGGACAGAGACGGCTTCCTAAACAAGGATTTGAAAAATCCTATGAAATGTGAAGGCTCCTCATCAGTTGCCATGGAGCATCCTGGGAAAGACGGGGAAGGAGAGAGGGAGGAGAGGGGAATAGGGGAAGGGAGAGAGGGGGGAGAGGGAAAGAGGGGAATGGAGAGTGGGGGGAGAGGGGAAAAGGGCAAGGGAGCAAGGGGATGAGAAAGCAGATAATACAAAGGATGTGGCAGGGACGGAGGGAGGATATGGTGGATCTCAGAACTGCCTGAACGCCGGGGGCATTAACCATTTGGAGAGAGGAGGAAATGGCAGGAGAGGAGGGGAGGAGAAAGAGACCGAGAGAGAGACAGAGAGCGAGAGAGAGAGAGAGAGAGAGAGAGAGAGAGAGAGAGAGAGAGAGAGAGAGAGAGAGAGAGAGCAAAGTGGCAGGAGGAGAGAGGGAGAGCACAGTGGAATGAGAGAGGGAGCCTGGAAGGAGACAGGGAGCGATGGGGAGAGAGAGAGAGAGGGGGGAGTGGCAGTAAGAAAGGAGAGGGACAGAGGATCTGCCAGCAGTGCTTTAGAAGGTGAAGGGAAACCCAGGCTGACAGGTGAGCCCAGGAGGATTTACCATCCTGCATGCAGCTGTCAGAGACAGCTCATCTGGCACCGTACTCAGCTCAGCCCACACACTGAGCAGAAGTGGACCACAGCACAACCCAAGGCCCAGCCTGGACAACCCTGGGCAGCTGGTGGGACTGGGCTGTAATGATGACACAAGACATGCCAGATGAACTTCTCCCAGACAATGGAGACAAATGCTGCCTTTGACCCCTGGGCTTATTAATAAAGGACTCTATCATTCAGTCACTCGGACCATGTTTTGCATCTAAGGCTGGTGGTGAAATCGAGGTTAGTTTCCAGGCTCTACTACTGGTACATTTTTGTTCAGACCTGTATGGAGAAAACAAACAAGATTAGTGTTCTCGTAGGCCTAACTGCTTCTCGTACACAATGGGATACTTTAACTCTGCTTCATTCCTAGTTATTGGATGCATGATGCATCAGTCATCGGTACTACTGCCCTCTAGAGGCGCAAAAAAGCCACTTGCAGGAGCAGCAGTTCACCTCCACCAGACGGCCCTGCCAGAGGAACACTGAACCAACACTGACCACTGGAGAAAATGGGTCAGTGGTGTTCCAAGAAATATAATTAAGTGTTTATAAAAAAAAAGAGAAAGGAAAAAATTGATTTTCTTTCCATCCCCCAAGAACAAGTTTACTGGCAAAAAAAGGCGTTTGCCTGTCTCTGTATTGATTGTGGAGTTTATTGATTTTGTCGCTAAGCCTTGTAAGTTTGTTTAAGATGGATCTATGGAACGGAGGCCAGACGATCTTCTTCTGAAAAGCAAACACAACTGATAATAGGAGGTCACGCCGCTTCAGAACAGGAAGAGAACAGGCAGGGTTTCAAATTTTGCTCCACACCGGGACCAGGATAGATGAGGGAAGTCGATACTATTGAATAAGAATAAGCTGATAACTTGGCAGCTGCCACTAAGACATTCGTGCAATAATAACACACAATGGCTCAACAACAGAGGGAAGCTCTGTGTCTCACCAGCAGAGCAAACGCCTCGGGTCCAGCATGAGAGCAGGCTGTGTTATTAGATGGTCCTGCTGATGCAGATGTCGGGGATGGTCATAGCTGTGTTTAAGAGCGTGTTGACTGCAGTTCTAAAGGTCGCAGGTTCAAATCCCACACTATGTTCTTTTAGAAAAAAGCATCTGCTGAATGTACACTTTTTATTTTCATTAGCAATGATTCTTTGTTGTCCGACCACAGACAACAAATCTCTCTGCAGGATCAAATACAATAAACTTGAGTAATATCATGGTAAAAAAAAAAAAACACGCCTTCCCTTTCTTTGTAGCAGAATGCTTTGGATCACATTGAATGTCAGGATGTCTTTGAAGTGCGTGTCTGAGTGTCTGTGTGTGCGACGGAAAAAAAAACCCTAGATTATGTTGATGACGTTCCATCTTCCAGGACCACCATCTAGAACTGAGACTGCATTATTGACTGCTAACACTGTTTTAATCTAATTTCTTGCGTTGTGCAAGCCAAACCTTAGTTGAGAACAAGCATTTTAATTATCTACCAGGACTGTGGGTAAAGGAATGGAGACACTTTAATTACAAGTACAATATCAACTGTGCATTCTGCTAATTGAGATGACGGCTTCGTGAAAAGAGCTTTAATACCCTCCCCCTTGACAAATGAGCTTCAGGCTTCATTCCCCCAAACCAGGGGGGTGGACTCTGACTGAACTGGCAGGATTAGTCTCCCTAAAGTGCCATGGAGGCTGTTTCCCCGTCCTGACCATCCCTGGGTGTAGATGATGTGCCTGCAGATGGTGAGGGAGACACAGCAGGGGTTTCAGAGGCGAGATGCACAGTGTCTGACTTTCATTAATGTGCTAATGAACGCCTGCTAATTCCATCAGCTAATGTGCTGTGACACAGTCCACAGAATTGGACTATTCTCCCTGGACCCAGTCCGTCTGCAGAACTTCCCTCGGGAGACTCTGAGAAGTAGGAGTCCTCCCTCTCCTCCCCTCTCCTCTCTCTCCTCCCTCTCTCTCCTCCCTCTCTCCTCCCTCTCTCTCCCCCCTCTCCTCCCCTCTCCTCTCTCTCCTCCCTCTCTCTCCTCCCTCTCCTCCCTCTCTCTCCTCCCTCTCCTCCCTCTCTCTCCTCCCTCTCTCTCCTCCCTCTCTCTCCTCCCTCTCTCTCCCCCCTCTCCTCCCTCTCTCTCCTCCCCTCTCCCCTCTCCTCTCTCTCCTCCCTCTCTCTCCTCCCCTCTCCCCTCTCCTCTCTCTCCTCCCTCTCTCTCCTCTCTCTCCTCCCTCTCTCTCCTCCCTTTTCTTCCCTCCAAGTCAGATGTCTGCACTCTTTCTTGTACTGATGTCTGAAAGAAACGGATAAAATGGTGGATTTGCTAATGTGTTTAAAGAGAGAATCCGGAGTGGTAGTTGGGCCATATCAATCCCACTACCTGGGCAGGATGACTGATAGTTTGTTGGGCAACACCAGCTGGGCCCCTGGACCCCTGGTCAACAGAGCAGGTCCTGGAGGAGGGACAGTTGGAAAAGTAATTAGCTAATTAATGAGCAATGAAGACCGCTTCTTCCCAAGCAGTTATGTCCATTTAGATAGTTCCTGGTCACTGCAGCACAAGAAAAAGTTCTTCAAACATTGCAGTGAACTTTTTATGGCACAGTATGAGGGAGAGATGTAAGGGAATGTTGTAAAAGGGGGCAGTTCAAGGTTGTGTTGCCAAAAAGGATGAACGTTAACATCTACTCAGCCCAGGAAAGCCCAGCTTCCCCCATGCCAAGTTGCGGTTGTAAAATAATTCAGCCATAACGAAGATGAACTAAAAAGCAAATCCTATTTAACTACAATATTGTCACTTTAGGTATTGCCATTTAGTTAAAAGGTAGATAAATGTTGTATGTATATTTGCTGAACTGCTACTTACAGACACAAGCTTATTCCGAGGCCAATAGCACCTCAAGGACACATCAGTCAACCCAAGTGATGATAATATTGACTGTACCAAAGTAACAGCCGTGTGAGGGTGTGAAGATGACAAATCGCACCCACCCCTGCGCGCCGCCCGCGCTGCAGACCAAGCGCACCGTACTGCTACCTGTGAGCTGCTTGTCAAGGGGCTTCCCCCCGATCTAACACAATAACGCCCCGCTAATCTGTTTACCCAGGTGAACCCTCCGCCTGTGCCAGCTGGCTGGGAGGAGGACGGCAGCAGGTAGCCCACGCTAACTTCCAAACTTCTGCTCCCTGACCCCCTCAGCCACTCATCACCAGCCTGTGATGGGGACGACTAGCTCGGCTGAAACACCCGTTGGCACCACATCGGCTTCTGCTAGTTGGTACTCACAGCCTTTATATCTGTAGTGTGATTACTGAATCAATGTGTGCTGTGCTCTCATAATGAAATCGTACCAAAGAACAGAAGTGACCAGCCAGGCTGTAACAGAACATGCATCCGCTCCATCGTGTGGGAGCCGGGACACAGGAGAACAGGCCATTAGGCTTTATTATCACACACATTAGACATGTTAGGATGCCTAATAGGCTCATTTGTTTAGTTATATTCCCCTGTACATGACTTTGTATCAATAACAAAACCATGGCTGTTCTGTTTCCCCACGCCACAGAACACGTGGATTTGAATAGGCCGCAGTGACAACCCTTCATTAGAGTCCTATTCCGCCCCCAGCCTGGCATTCATTATCCAGGTCTGATGGGAAAAGCTATGGGCTGGGCTGGGCTGTGCTGGGCTCCGCGGTCTAGCATGTCTCCCTGCTAATGACCTGCCAAACATACAGCTCTGCTTTGACCTGGAAGGACAAGCACAGTCAATTAGAGGAAGTCTTACCTGTACCATTCTATATCTCCCCATGCCTGCCCTGCTGCCAGTCTGTCTGCTAACCTGCTGTGTTGGAGACACTACCAACGAGCACAGAAGCTGAACACCTCCGTCTAATGGCTCTGCAGTGGCACTGTCCCACCGGCTGCCCCCATATTCAGCCTCTCTTTCAGAAGCTGCCCATCTTCACCAGCATGCTGTGAAGGTACATGACCGAAACCAGTCCCTCCAACATCACCACAGCACCTCAATGTCAAAGTGTCATTTAAACTTGTTTCTGAAGGGATCTTGGGGGAATATGGCTTGCCTGCATTTACAGGAGGTGAGTGTGTGCACTTACAATGACAACACATCTAGATCAGCTTTTTTGAGCTGTGAAGGTACAGGAGCCAATAATAATCTCAACTGTAGTACCTCAACAATATGCCTTGGAAGCATGGAAACAGTGGTGACAGGATGTGGAATGCCTCAGACCAACGCCTGGGTGTCACCATCTCTGGTCTGGACAGAGGATTGCGGAGGACGTCAATCCTGTCACCCTCTTCTCTGTTTACTAGGGGTGTAAGGATACACTGATCACACCATTCGATACGTATCACAATACTGGGTGTACCATACATTACGTATCACAATATTTTGAACAACATTTTTTATGAAACAAATTCAATTTTTTCCAAAACATTAAACATTTGCAATCATTTTCTTTGTTGTACATACAATTTAGTTCACTCAGTTCAAGCGATTTCTGTGAATGCAATGAATGCACGCATGACGGAGGTGCAGAGTAGGTCGCGCGCTGGTAGCTCACCCAATAGGATCAAACGGACGTCATATCGTAAAAATATTGCAATAACTCTACGATATATATTGTTAAAATGTTGTATTGGATATATTGTTCCACAATATATTGTTCCACCCGTACTGTTCACACACAGGATAAGAAAAGTGATGCGTCTCATATCAACAAACCATAGCACACACGGGGAGCTCAACACAAATCGAACACAGCACCGCTACGAGACGGCTTGTTATCCTGGTGCTTTGTGCTGGAAAGAAACAAACGTCTGCTTATGCAATTTAAATATGAAATATGGTTCACCTCCTGCCCTTGCTGCCATAGATGTGTCTCTGTTAGGAGAGAAACGGCTTTAGTTTGGTCGCTGGCGGACACCCTCTCTGTAATTACAGCCAGGATGGATCACGTCGATGTGGCTCATTTGTTCTCTGCAAGACCTTTCACATCAACAAATGCTCTTCCATACAGTAGAGTTGTATCTCATTCTGCACCCCGTGGGCCCAGCACACAGACATGAACTGAGAGGCAAACAGGCAAATCTGCTATGCAGAAGGGACAACAAACAGTTCTCCACCCGGCCTGTCGTTGTTTGTCAAAGCACTTACATCCCTGCCTACACATACATACACACACGCACGCACACACACTCACACACACACACACACACACACACCTTCCTCACTCTCCGTGTTTGTAGGCAAATGTAGAATTGTCATTTCCGAGTGACAGTTATTTCCCGGGGACAGAGGGTTCCATATAACCTACACGTCCTGCATTGTAACCTCCCAGCCCCCGAGTGACATGTGGAGAGGAGGGCGCCGGGCGCAGTGTGATGCATGAGCTGCTGTGTGTCATTCCTCACGCTGTGAAGACAGACACAGGCACAGCGCTCTGTAGTTTAGCCGAGCCTGCAGGCGGTGGAACCGTGTCACAATATTGACTCGCCTCGCTTTGCCCACACAAACGTAGACCGTTATAAACGGCAAAAGGGCATTTACAGGCTTAGAATCACCAAATGTTTTCAAGAAAACGAATTAGCTCAGCTAAATCATGTATTTTTCCTTTTTTGCTTCAGTGTTAGTTTACTACAGTTTATTGTGGTAGTGGTAAACTGGTTTTAAGATGGCTCAAACTCCCATTAGAACACACTAAGATCAAACTGGTATCAGATGTCAGAACACCACAGACACACATTTCCTTTCTGGTCTTGGGAGACAGTCTGATGATCCAAGCCTTCTTCTTTTCAGAGAGAAGCCAGGTTGAAAGGATGGATAAACCCTACACAAAGTCTGCCCTGTCTCCCCCCGGCAAAGAAGCAGGGAAGGCCAGAGGTGTGCGACTGACCAATCAAAGCGGAGGAGACTGTCGAAGGGAGAGGGATCAAACGGTCGGTATATTCACATGACCCCCCCTCGGCCTGGCGTGAACGTTTCAGTCGTGCTTCAGGGGAAGCGGTGACAGCCGTGTCCTGGCCCCGCCTCCTGTCGCAGGAGCCTGGCAGCTCAGGCAGAGAGTGGGGGAGCTCTCCAGGCTTACAAACTGCAGCCCCACAAACGGCGCTAGAATCAATAGCTTCCATGGCCGCTTGTTAAAAATGCTATTTCCATCTCCAAGTCGCTGAGAGGGCTCCCTTCACAGGGAGAGCGCCACATATCATTCTCTCCATGCGGCCAGCACCATGACAGATGGGAGCCTACTGTCACACGGCGATATTGATTATGAGTGAAAATGTGATCATTTTGTATTAACGCGGCCCTCAGAGCCCTGTTCTGTCAGGTCTGCTGCTGGATATGAATGCTTTCATATCAAGCTTAAGAAAAATATGGGACGTTGCTCCTTTTACCCCCCAGACAAAAAGCCATATGCCAATCGTGGAAAGGTAATGACTTTCAGAAGGGAACATGATCCTGGGAATTAGATTAAAGTCATTATTTAACACAGCTTTCTTCCCCTTTTATCAGGATATTTATTACTGGCTCTGACATCACTTTAATGAGACTTGGACCTGGCATTTCAAATATCAATTTCTGGCAATTATAGTTATGGTTATTAAAGAGATTGAAGGGGACAGAGAGAGGCAGGATGAAGGAGGAGAGACAGAAGCAGACCGGTGTGTTCCTTCCGGCATCCAGTTACCAAGAGGAGACAGATATGAACATGGTCATTCTGAAAGCAATTGCTTGTTTACATCAACAAAATCCTACACAGTCTATACACTTTCACTATCCATAAACACATCCATTATGCATGCGGCACACACACACACACATTCAAACAAGCAGCAAAGAAGCAATTTCTCATTTTACAAGCTCGATATATGTAAATAATATTATAATGGTGAAACTGAGGAAAACGAAGTTTCAAACAGCTGTGTCAGCATGACAGATATATAGTATTTGGAGATAAAAGCCATAAAGTAATTTTGGAAGCAGCGTGACCCCCCCCCCCCCTTTCCCTTAAACAGGGGGCTGTGGGTTCATAATAATAGCCTCCAGAGAGACACACACAAACCTGGACCACTCAGCGCTCAGTGACGGCCCCTTTCCACAAGAGGCAGAAGAAATGAATACTGCCCTAAAGCAAAATAACATGTGGTCTTATATTACTGTGTGAAGCAGGATTTTTCTTTTCCCATTGCAGATTCAATAAATCTGCAACGATTCTGCAACCCTTTCACAAGCCTCCACCAGCCCTCCGAGGCATGCAGCCTCCCTCTCAGCCTGTACCCCGGCCAGCCGTGGAAGCAATATCGCACCCTCACACCCCCAGACTCATTTTGTCGTATAAATCCATTCAAACCACAATAAATAACACATGAACAGAAGAAAAAAAACAATATTCTCAGTTTTCAAAATATGGCCACTTTTATGAGAATTGCAAATTGTAGTTTAGGGTCACAGAAGAGGGACAAATTCTAAATTGAAATTCCTCTAGAGCATTCTTTATTCAATGTCATTAGCTACAACAGCTATCCACAATAACAGAGCCAAAGCGTTCTTTCGATGTAGTTGTCGGAATAGATCTGTACAAACAACATGAAACACTGAAAAGACCCCAGATGATGAAGCTTGGAGGTGGCCAGTGTTGGACAGAGAGTGAGAGTATTTTTTGGAGGATTCAATTATTTTTCTCGTTCCACCTGTGAAGGCTTGGTGAAATTGTCTTGGAGTGTGTGTGGGTGGAGGTGCCAGCTCTGACAATAGTCAGGTATATCAGGAGAAAAGCCATAATCCCTCCCTACTGCTGAAAGCTGCTGCTGCCGTCAGGGTTCTGCGTCGTACAAATGGACTGGATTACCCAGAGTTCCTGGCGACGACTAACAGATGTCACAGAACACCAACGCTGTCAGTTTGCCCAGACAGGTTGGAATTGCTCTCCAATCTGCAGTAAATCAGGTGTTGAGAGTGAATTACATTGAGACAAGCCTGGGGGGGGGGACGGGGGACGGACGCCACTGACTTTTGTGTTGTCGAGCTCACTGAAGAGGTGAAAGGCATCTCATCATTAAGTACTCCAGGACCTATGACAACGGTGATTTCACTCTTCACGTGATTTAATTGATTCCATCCATCAATATCAACCGCTGGAGTCATGTTTCATCTATTCCATCTACGTTCCCCAGGAAAACTAGGAGTTCTCAGACCAGACCTGGTTTAGATCCAGTGCAGTTCTGAGATCAGCTCTGTCTAAAGGAGGTCCAGAGCACTGGCCAGTGCCCTGAGACCAGTGTTGCTCTGAGAGCCCTGGGCATGTACTCCATGTGCCCTGCAGGAGGCAGCACTGAGATCGCAGAGCAACTTCATTTCTCCCCGGAGGACAATTGGTTTTTCAGCTAGACATAAAATAGACATATATACTAGCCTGCAAAATACAAAAAGCCTATATATGGTACATCAAACTAGGAAGGGAGGGAAGGGGGCAGTGCATGTTGCAGTTAACAACAGTGGTGCCAAGTTGACCTTCCAATCATGGAATTACAAACACAAAAATGCCAAAAAAATGCTTACAAGAATAAGAGTGATGATTTTCAGGACATCAGTTACAAAATCAATATCTTACCAATGTGAATACAACACAGATATGGCATTACAATTCTACAACCTTATGTTAGCAACAGAGCCAACAATGTCATCGCTAACAAAACAAAACAAATCGACCTCGTAAGCCAAGGTTGGCAACATCGTGAAACTTTGTCACAACCATCATCATCGTCCAACAGTAACTGTTCCCTGGCCCCGAGTTCAAAAGAGGAAGGAACGACTGCCTGTATCTGTTCTTCTTTACAGGGGGGAATCTGAACCAGGAGCCAGAAGGGAGGATCTGGAAGCCCGAGTGAAGAGCGTGAGCGCTGACCGGTAGAAAGGATGGATTTAGTCTCCTGAACTGCCTGTCTGTTACACTGGTCAGTAAGGTTACTTTGCTGGACACCTGAATTTGATATACCAGCAGATCACAGAAAATCTTGTTTTCACAACAGCTTGTCAAAGTCCAACAGCAAGTATAGAAAATGACCAAGCACACCACCCAACTCTGCCCATCCCTCCAAAACAGCCAACATGAGCCATGTTCTTGCACGTGCCTGCTGTTGGCCTCCAGATAGAAGACATCTCCATGCTAATGACGCTCTTATCTCATGAGCCATCACAGTCTGGGACAGCAGATCTGGCGAGGAGAGGGAGCCTCTCGTCATTGGCCTCTCTCTCTCTTTCTCATTTGGCTGGCTGTGTCACGATGGGAAGGCTAATTATACAATCATTGTGCAGCCTGTGGAGTCTCGCCCTGTCCTGTTGACTTTGTCACAGCCCTCTTCCTCCTGCCAGTACAATGCTCTTGGCTGATGCCAAGTTGGGAGATATGTCTTTGTCTCGGAACTGTTTGTCCTCTCTCTCTCTCTCCCTCTCTCTATCTCTCTCTCTCTTTCTCTCTCTCTCTCTCTTTCTCTCCCTCTCTCTCTCTCTTTCTCTCCCTCTCTCTCTCTCTCTCCCTCTCTTTGAAAGAGTCAACACGGAGGTCAGAAGACACTGAGAAGCTGCAGTTCATTTGTCATTTCGACAGAGTTCACATGCTGAGCGTGTGCGTTACTGCGAACAGCTTCACCCACACCAGAGAGTCCTCTGCGTCTGCCCCTCTGATAAGGATGCTGAATCTCATTGTACCGTTTGAGTACTGAACAGCAGACAGGGAAAACTGTGATGGGAGTAGGACCCAGACGACAACTGGCGGAACAGTGACCACAGACAGTGGAACAGGCCCTGCTGCTCTCCCTGACCACACCCTCTGTCTCTACCCCCAGCATGCATGCCAGCATTGGGGGACGGCGGGCGGGGGGGGGGGGGGGGGGAAGGGGTGTTGGATGGATGTTCCCTATAATGCAGCTCAATCAACCGCCCAATGATTCATTTCACAGACACTTGGGTAATTATAGGAGTGTGCTTTTTACCTCTGGGACAACACCGTCTGATGGAAGGAGGAGAGAGAGGGTGTAGGGAGGATGGATGGTGGAGGAAGCAGGGGACAGAGAGAATAGTGAAGAGAGCGGATGATTGAATGCGTGAGTGTAGAGAAGAGTGATTGAGGGAGAGCCAAGTCAGGAGAATAGAACAGAAGATGGAGTGGACAATTTTGCTGAGAGAATATAACCCGGGTCAAACATGTTAGGGTTGTGCATGTTTTATTGACAATGCAGGAAATAGTCTAATCAGTTGTTAGAGTATGACCTTGATGAAATAAACACTGCTAATGTTACACAAAACAATCTTAAAAGTTAAGGGAGATAGATTAAGACACAGGGAATGATAGTGAAATGAGAGAAGAATTGCATTGGGAGAACGTGGGAGAGAGAGAGAAAAGAGAGAGAGAGAGAGAGAGAGAGAGAGAGAGAGAGAGCAGGGAGAAAATAAAGAAAAAATAGAAACCGTAGAATAAAATGAGAGACTGAAAGAGAGCAAAATGCCAAGAGTACAAGCTCCCCCTGTTGGTGAAGCCTGGCAGAGATAACAAACCTCTTTCTGTAGATATATTTTCAACAACAAAAAAATGATTTCAACTACAAATGTTTCAAAAAGTAAATTAAAATTTGCGCTACTGCCAGATGCAAGCACATTTAAAATTATATTTCTAAAGCATTACACAATGACTTAAAGGGGTCAGAATGATTTTATATGGTATTTCACACTGTTCATTAAGGTCTCCGAATAGGCTATGTAACATTGGTTGGGCTGATAATGGCCCAGGTGCTGTTCTATGTGCCCTAATGCAACCCTGTGAAATAGCCCTAGAATGAAACAAGAGGCTTTCTCCCTTTTATGGCATGCTCATGAATATTTAGATGAGCTGCGTGCTGATTGGTTGGTTTACAACAAGCGAAGCCGCGGAACAAAGGCGCAACATAGCCAAACATGCATCGTGAATTGTAGATGAATTTTATATGACGACACCGGTTATTTGTTCAACTGAAACACAGTCAGGAAAATGAAATAACGTTAGCCCCATTGCCAATAAACTAAATCATCACACATTCTACCAATGCTAGATACAGGATATGTCAGCATTGCTAATAACTGTTAGTGACAAAATTATACTTACAGCTTGCGGTTGTGATGTATGGAAGCAAATCGTGACCAAAATTCAAATGAAAATGCATTTTCATTTTCAAATTATACATTTCAAATTAAATTTTGGTATCTATTTGCTGGGGCATATTTCGAAAATTAAATTTCAAATGTCTTTTTTGTTTTCATTTTAATTAAGTGAAAGAATGAGCAGTCTTAAAGAAGAAAATTAAAATGCAAATAGGATGATTGATTACTAATTTAATTTATGAGTCAAATAATGCAGCCACATTCTTAAAACGAAAATGCATTTCTGGAAATGCATTTTCATTTGGTTACGATTTGCTTCCATAGTGATGACGAGCATACAGTCGAATGTGTATGTACATTTTTAGACTTGACAAAGGAAACCGCCCGTTTTACAGCGGCAAATTGTGAGATTTGCATAGGAAGGAGGTGTCAATGTAGTGTATGTCCATTTTACCCACCAAACTGTCGTTATTCAACTATGACAAGGTAAACTTGGTTTTGCATTCTATGACCCCTTTAAACAATAGTAAAGGACTTATACATTTTTATAAGAAACTTAGAAAGGTGTTGGTTTCCAATTCAATGCATTCCAGTTCAATGCATGTCTGCAAATAAACCCAATATTGATTAGAATGACAAAAAATAACTGTAGTTTTGCTCAAGGGTGACTGAGAGAATGAATGTGGAGGGCAGGGCTGTTCCACGCTCTGAGCAGGGAAACAAATCTAAAGAGCGTTCATTGATTTTACTGTTCGCTGCCAAGCGGGAGAAATATTCATACAGGGGGCCGTTAAAGCTCACTGGCTAATTCAGTTCACTCAACTGTTTAGCAGTTGATTACACAGCCGTACAGGGAAGCTCAGACTCCTCACAGCTAACACACAAAGACCAGCAGTCATGTTTGGAGGGCATTCACCAGCCATGCCCTGGAGGATCGAGGTTTTAGAACGTGTTCTCGGTAACACCTCGGAAACTCATTTTGGTAGCACTGGTGTCAATCTCAGTTAATAGAGCTTAGAAAACACTTACACCAATAAGCCTCTCTCAGTCTTCACCCACTCCTCCTTCTCCCCCCCCCCCACTCATCCCTTTCCCCATCACACTTTCTCTCACCTTCTCCCTCCCGTCCCCCCGTCCCCCCCTCCCTTCCTACAGTGACTGTGTCCGTGGTCAGGAGGGCAGCAGTGTGAGGCTACAGTGTGCTCGAGATTCCAAGGCCACGGCAGGCAGGTCCGGCAGCAGGGTGACAAACGCAATTTATCTGCTGCTCCCCCGAACAAGTTTGCATTCAATAATGTTCCGGGGAAGATGAATGTGCCCCCAGACGGCCTGCCTGGGCCTGGCTAGCTGCAGAGACAGCGGTAACTCACACCTGCAGGGAGCCACACTCAGCAGATCAGGACCTCACAACTGGAAAACTACCGTAGTCGTGTCTTAGCAGTTCCCAGGCCGGTTCATTCCGGTTTTGAACCCTCCAATGTGACCCTGCCATCGTTCAGTGAGGCTGAGACTCCGGCAGGTTTAGGGGGCTCGTGCTCGCGGGACAGCTGTGTGTTTGCTTTTCACAGCTGGGATCACAGAGAGAGACTGTTGGTGTGGAACAGACACGCTAGCCATACCCATTTATTCTCTCTCTCTCTCTCTCTCTCTCTCTCTCTCTCTCTCTCTCTCTCTCTCTCTCTCTCTCTCTCTCTCTCTCTCTCTCTCTCTCTCTCTCTCTCTCTCTCTCTCTCTCTCTCTCTCTCTCTCTCTCTCTCTCTCTCTCTCTCTCTCTCTCTCTCTCTCTCTCTCTCTCTCTCTCTCTCTCTCTCTCTCTGTGTGCTGTAGGGCCATGGTTCACTGGCGGAGAACAGGGCGGTGGTGCAAGCTCTCACTCGTGACGGTGTGTGTGGTCAGTGACACAGCAGACTCCCGGGTTCTCTGCACACCTGAGTAGTACCGGGTCATACTCTGACTCATGACTGAACACACAGTTAGCTTATCATACACAACAATCCTGTCCTGTCCAGCCATGCTTAGATCTGCTCCCACTGCAGGCTATAGCTCTGCCGGTGTTGGAGGATGTGTTGTGAAAGAGCCATGAAGCTGTGGGGTCATGAGGCGGTGTAGAACAGAGGGCTGAGGCAGGATGGCTTGTTGTCAGGCGAGCAGCAGGAAGCAGGACAGTCCTGCATCATCACGTCCCAGACCCATTCATCTGGACCACCGCAACGCTGAGGAGACACACATACACTGGGAGCACATTCAACCCCACCTGAGAAATCACCTTGAGGAACACGGTCTCTGTGTGGGTGGATGTAGTGTGTCCACCCAGACAGACTACACCCACCCACCCAGACAGACTACACCCACCCAGACAGACTACACCCACCCAGACAGACAGACTACACCCACCCAGACAGACTACACCCACCCAGACAGACTACACCCACCCAGACAGACAGACTACACCCACCCAGACAGACTACACCCACCCAGACAGACTACACCCACCCACCCAGACAGACTACACCCACCCAGACAGACTACACCCACCCAGACAGACAGACTACACCCACCCAGACAGACAGACTACACCCACCCAGACAGACTTCACCCACCAAAACGACTTTACCGGGTCATTCAAAGGCTTATAAATAAGGTCTGACCAAGAACTGGGTTCCTTTCCTGGGGTATCAGGGCTCATCTCACTGAGGGGAGTCTCTATCAGGGAGGGACACGGGGGGGGCTGAGTGGGGTTGCTCCTGGGATAACCCCAGACACACCCGAAAAGCCTGAGTGGCAGCCAGAGAAGGAGGACCTGGCCACGACCTGTCTCAGCAGACCAAGGGGTCACCCACACAATGCAGGGTCAGGGGTCACCTATCCAATGCTAGGGGTCAAGGGTCAGGAGTTCAGCCAGCAGCTTTTCTTTTGTAATTGTAGCATTTCCCCGAGGACAGGTCATACCACAGCAACACGTTTCATCAGAGTGCTGTGTGTGTTTATTTTAGAGGAGAAACGTGACCTCCAATAGCAGTCCAAGCATCACATTCTTCAGGGCTGAAGGGGGGGGGGGGTGGGGGGGGGGCTCTCCGGGCGACACGGAGAACATCCAGAATGACTGAAGCAGGCTTGCTTCACCAGCCACAGCACCAACACAGGCCGTCTCTGCAGTGCACGCCTATTATTGCATTTAAACTGTTTTTCCATTTCAATTACTGTACAAAAGAATGCATCAGAATGGCCGCCTACAGAAAAGTACATTGCATGGGACGCAGCACGACAATGCGAGGCAGCGCAAGCTCGTCTTCCTCATTTCAATGAAATCAAGATGATGATCCTCGCTGCTATTAAGAGGTGTATGAGTGGGAGCGTGGCACTGGGTGGGGGTTAATGGTCCTGGCAGTGTGTGGGGACCGGAGCGAGGGGCGCCAGACTGCAGGGGGACGTGCTGGGGCCCACTGAGGCGTCTACACCGGGCCATGTCAAAGACACGCACTTTACGACTCCCATAATGCTTCATGATCCTAGTAGCTATGGACAACCATCAGAGGCGGAGAATCACACACATGCACACGAGCGCACACACACACACACACACACACACACATGCACACGAGCGAACGCACACGAGCGAACACACACACACACACACGTTCACTCAAAGCTGCACTGCCAGGACAGGCCTGCCATCTTGTGGTTCAAAGGCAACAAGGTCATCTCAGTGATCAAACCCATCCAGACCTGCATGAACAGTGGTAGTGGTTCTTAGGAAAAGCCTGGGTGACGAGGGTGAGGATGGGCTCGTCTGTTTCCTGCTGGGTTTATGTTGGGCTACAACAGCAACGCTTGGATGAAAAATAGATGACTCCACTCCACTCCGTCACTAGAGACAGGTGACACAACGGATGCTGGTGGTATACAAGCAGACCTTCTCGGCTATAACTCATGTTTATTTCATTACTTGGGTCAGAATGTTATTCTGAAATAAAGATTGTCACATACAAGAAGTCAACAAAAACATCAATCTAAAATAAGACCTTCAATAAAGCACAGGTATTCAAATGCAACATATGACAACATGTAATCAAGATTACATTCAATGAAATACCTGTCAGTTATTGTTTAAGAATGGCAAGATAAATTCGATATCCTGCTGGTTTAAGCCAGACCTTTGTTCAACAACCAGTCACAAAGGGAGGGATAAGCTCCAGCACAGAGCAACAGTACCATCTAGTGCAGCACTGGAGGAACCACCACTCCTCAGGTCCTTCACCAGACCACGCCTTCAAACTGCTACATGTCACATCCCGTCAAACTGGGATACCTTTGTGTGTGCCTGTGTGTGTGTGTGTGTGTGTGTGTGTGTGCGTGTGTACGCCAGGTCAGTGTGTCCAACTGTACCCTGACAGGATGGATCAAAAAGAGACAATGAGGGACAGTCCAGGTCGGAAATATCAATACCAGATTATACTAAAGCTATTAAAGGAAGTACCAACGCTCTGCCCTCTCAGACGATCCATGCACAGACTGGATGGGAATGGGCGGCTGTTTAGAGGACTGTTCATGGTCACAGCGACTCCATGTCCTTGCTAGTGGTGTTTGACACCATCCACAGAGTAAATGTAAAACACGACACTTAATAGAATCAGCCTGGCTGTCAAACTGCACTCTCTAACACGGGGCCTGGCAAACATTAGTGTCTTCATTGCCAGGCCGCTCCGTTACTCACAGATTCAATATCTATTTATCCGTGGTAATAAAAAAATCAATCTGCATGGTGGTTGGCAGGCATCCATAGCTGCTGATGGGCAGACCAGGGGCATTCCAGAGGGCTTGTACGGGACACCGCCCCCCGGTGGCTTACAGTGCAACTGCACGTGATGAGCACCCTCACTGGAATCTTCCTTGTATTGGATTGGCTCGCTGATAACCCATGAGTGATACTGTTGAAAGCTACAGGCCATCTTGTTCCAGTGAGGCAGTGGAGAGCACAGCTAGGGTCTACCGTCTCCCTCTAAGAGAGATCAGTCCACAGGGAGAGGGCACCATTACCACTGCCAAAGACATTGCACAGTCTGTCCGTCTCTACGGCATTCATCATCCCCTACCCAGTTAACATGTCCCATGACTCAAACTGGGGGAGGGGAAGGGGGGGGGGGGGAGTTGGAGTGAATAATTCAGCCGTTTTTTTATGATGAATAGACCTTGCCCCCAAAAGAGAAATTGAATTTAAGGTTAGATGTATGAAGTATATAAACCCATATGTAACGAACGCAAGACATTTCTCTTTCTCTCTCTGACAGTAATGTAGCTAAAAGCACTCCTCTTTACAAATGGCCCCATGTCATGATGTTGGTGCTGCCGTCTCTGGTGTTTGTTCTGAATGCCATTGCTCAGCGTTTCCTCTCTCTCTAAAATGAATCAGCTGTCCACTTCCTGTCCACTTCCTTCAGGATGCAGACGAAAAAAAAAGCACATCATCGCCAATACTGAGCAATATCCATGATGGATTCTGGAGCGTTACATCAGGGCAGCCTGCGGCTCTGCCAGACCTTGTTACCAAGCGGAGGATTCGACCACATCCACTCACTAAAGGGTCCCTGCGAAGCTGCGCCATTATTTGGCAAATGTAATATCAACATTTGGAATTCAAACAGGATCGCCCTGCCTTCAACATACATCCTAGTTTTGAATGGAAGTTTATTGAATGCCATGAGAGATACTTCCCCGTAGTCCTGGGAAACCAGCTCAGCCAACCAGGGACCCAGGCTGACAGTGCAAGAGATGCAGGTGTCAGGATAAAAAACGGTATAAACTAGAACCTGTCTCTCTGATGTCATTAAGAAGTGGCAGGCTTGCCGCTGCACACCTGAGATATGGTGTGTGTGTGTATGTGTGTGTGTGTGTGTGTGTGTGTGTGTGTATGTATGTGTGTGTGTGTGTGACAGAGGGGCCAGGATACGGGACACATCTGCTAGGGCAGCTGTCTGCAGAAAAGTGACACCATGGCTGCACACGTGACAGGACTCAGGAAGGAGGCCCAACCACACAACAACTACACAAACCTCTCCTAATGAAGAAAAAGAGAAGTATATGCTTTTCCTTATTCCCCCTGGCTGATACTAACATCAGCAGAGTCATCTTCATCTGCTATGCTCCTAGTAAGCGTAACAAAACCAGGGTTTTTTCTCCCTCTTTTAAGATGTAATCCACAAAACCTTTAAGTGACTTGCTGAACAGTCAAAGTGCTGTCTCTGTCCAGAAAGCACACATGGGGGAAATGTGAGGACATGGAGTGGGTGAGAAAGCAGCCGTTTCAGTGCTGCTGGTGCTTCTCTCTCTGCCAGGGAAGAGAACGGCTTTTATCACTGATCAGATTAATGTACATTTGAGGGGGATGTAATTCCTAAAAAGCCTTGGACAATACCAAGCTATTCAGGATTCAAAGGATGTTTCGCCATTTTCACTAGAAGAACATCCATCTTCAGGGTGGTGTCCAGCAGGACTGGACTGTACCAGGATGGTGTCTGTGTTCCATGGCTCTGGACACCCCTATACCTCTACCCCAGAGCTGGGCGTTAATCACAGAGTCTTACCAGAACTAGCCTGCTCTGTGAACTGGTAGTGCAGCTGAGCCTGCAGAAATGTGGTTCGTGCTTCTGCTGCCCTGGCCACTGAGATCCAAACAGATGGTCTCAGAGACCGTGTCAGCCATCCTGATATTCAGAGTCATCGCATATGACAACACACTTGCAAAGAAAGTGTAGAAAAACAATATTCCAGGCATAAACAGTCTATAACAGAGTTTCACTGAGCCTCCCAGAACAATAGGGGTCTTCCTCCCTAGGTTAATCAAACCATTCTCTAGACAATTTACTGCCCTTGTAAAAGACAACATTGAGAGACAGCGCACTAAGGTTTTATGGTCTAGTCTCAGTTGCCCAGACTCGAGCCTTCTCTGTAATCAGTGTTAGTCTTCTGACGCATCAGAGCCAAAAGCAGACAAGTAATCACCCAAGTCTTACATCTGAAGGTTAAGTCTATTTTCAGACCCTCATCCTATATCTTGTTTGAGACACTTTGTATGGAGGTAATATGGCCACAGGGTAGAATGTCTGTTCATCGAGGGAAACAAGTTGTCTACATCAGGATGAACGCGTCAATCTTAACTCCCAGATGTTCCTTTAGCCTCAATGCATGTCATGCTTGAGACGGTTTACTGATGTCTGTCCTTTCCTGTCCTGCTCTGCTGATGGATTTTAGGCTGGCATGTACCAACCTAGGGCTGCATTAATCAGAGCTTGATGAATGAGAGCTGAATCCTGAGGTTCCCACTCTTTCATTAACCTTGCACCAGCTTTCATTCCGTCTCTACCCAACCCTGTTAAAACTTGGCAATTGTTGGGCCAATGTGTTTGTGTGTAGCGTGTGTGTAGGTGTGTGCGCGTCGTGGGTGTAGTGTGTGTGTGTGTGTGAGTGTGTAGTGTGCGTGTGGTGCGTTTGTGTTTGCAGTGAGTTTGTGTGTGTGTTTGTTTCAAGCCCCATCACCACTGTGTCAGTTCCCGCCATGCTATAAATAAGACTGGCCACAGGGAGAGGTGGGAGCCAGTGGAGGGCTGGGACAGCAGAGGGCACCTTGTCTCCCTGGGAGATGGAGATTAAATCTGGACCCAAAAACAGCCACCGGACCACATGGCAACCAGGTAGGAACACACCCAATGACAGCATGCCAAATATCCCCTGGAGGAGGTCTGATGATGAATGAACCAAGTGTCAGGACAGTAACACAGTTACATTGTCCAGATTCATATTTATTAATATATTTCCCATAATATGATATGGGAAAGCAAGACTAAAATTACGCTTCTGGGGATATGCAAAAATACACGCAAAAGCATACAAACAGACACCTAGGACCATCGGGAAAGGTTAATTTGGAGATTTGTTCAAAACCCAGCGTCAACCTGGAAGACCTCAGGACTTACCTTGACCCTGGGCATCCAGTGTGTGCACACAGAGTAGGAGGAGCTGGAGGACAGAGAGAGACACGCCCACTGGAGGAGCTCTGCGTCCCACAATGCACTGTGCGGTGGCCATAGCAACATTGGATGCTGGAATAAATGAATGAGAAGGAGTTCTGTTAATAAGACTGCTCAAGAAGTCTTCCCCACAGAACAAAAAGAGAAATGTTCTAGACATAGAAAGGGTGTACAGCATCTGTGGAGTTGTGTCTACTGCATTCATCACACATCTACAGTCTGGCTAATACCACAACAACTCACAACAAAACCAGGAACTAAAACATTATATTGCCAATACAGCTCGTGAAATCCACAGTATATCTGTCTTTTCATATTCTTCATTGTATTTCTGACTAATGTTAATTAATATAATAACGCAAGTTGAAGACTAGCCATAAACTATCCATCATACTGTGAAGACAAACACACTGGGTCAATATCTGGTACTGTTGCCAAATGGTATTACTTGGTTTTAGACTCAGTCATCCACAGTTAATGGAGTTCTACAGTGTCAGTACAAAGCATCCTTCCTTCAATCACTAACAGTCTCCTGCCTGGTATAAATCTACTGTAATTACATTCTATATGGAGGGTCATGTTTAATTCAGACAGGGGAGTGGGTGGCCGTTTGGTGATTGTGAACTGGACAGAATCCACCAAAGGGAAAATAGAACGGCAATAGCAGAAGCCAGGTGGCTCCATCACATTTTTAGTCTACAGCCCGCCAGTTCCCTGCTACATTAACAATGCCACAGTGATACGGCAACCTGTTAGAGATCACAATGCCCTGGCCGCCTGCTTAACCAATGTCACCCAAGCCAGCACAGCAAACACAACCTGGAGAATGTTGTCCTGCAATGCTAGGGAACTGTCCATGGTACTGAATCCCCCAGTGACTAGAGGAGTATTCTACAGGGGTGGGTTAGGTCGTGCTGTCTGTCGTGCTGTCAAAACCTAATTATCCTGGAGTCCTTCTGTGCCACAAAGCCAATTGAGAGACTATGATCTGTGGCAAGTACTCCAGTCTATATGCAAACGTGCGTTTGAGCTGTCTCGCATTTACGTTGAGATTTTGTGAATTGTGTTTGGCGTTGCACCACAAAAAAAAAAAAAAAATCAAATCACAGCAGGACTCAAGAGTATATAACTCTGGAAATGTATCACCATAGCAACATGTCGGTGTTTAATTTTCACCCAACATTTCACCCACCACCACAGAGATGTCCAGCCCTCCACTGTAGTAAACTAGTTTAAAGAAGATCTCTACAGCCAACTTTATCCTTTATCTCTAAAATGCACACACCCACCACACACACAATTCCTTACCTGTTTGTGTGCAGCTTGGCACCACAGTACTGTGTCAGTGCTGTATATCCACAACAAGGCAGAGGAGAGACTTCCTGTTCAGTCAGACGGAGACTGAAGTCTCTGACGCTACACACACAAAAAACTGGCAAGGCTCTCCACACTCACTAGCCAGGCACAGCCAATCTGCAATGAGAGAGGGAGGAGGAGAGGGAAAAGGGAGAGAAAAAAGAGAGAGGAAAGGAGAGAGAGAAATAGAGGGAGAGAGAAATGGAGTGAGATATTGCCTCAGTAATACAGATCGCCATAGGAAGGGTGCATTCCTGACAATCCAATTGAAGTAGAGTTAAAACCTCTGTCATATCTCACCATACTTAATTAAGATGATTTCGTTTCTTACTCCTTTTGGACTGCTTGCTCATTAGTTATTCACGCTGGCCTCTCATGCTCCTGAACAAGAACTGACCTCCCCTGCAGTTTACTATATGGAAGGTAAAGCCCTGAAATGACTGAGATGTCTGTCCATTACATGAAGATGGAAACGACTGCCGTTCTGGTTTAACTACCATATACTAATCTCACTATCAACACACTTCATTCCAATCTGCTAATCACAGCTAACACACGTAGCTGATGTAGCCTACATTAATTTAGAAGTGTACAATTAAATCGTTCCTGGCCAGTCGCTATGGAACCTGTTGCTACTGCAGTAAGTGTAAATCCACTTACATAATAATTGATTCAACTTGAACTGTATACTAGGCACAGGCGTCACGTTGCTACAATTTCGTGTTTTTCCAGTATCCTATAAATCCGAATTATACAGTTAATCAAATGTATAGGCTACGCTAGGATAGGCTATCAAACTATGTTGCTGAACCATTAGAATCACAAATTAACGAAACAGACGCTTGCTCCATATGTCGCTCTACTCTCAGGCCCCGTGACAAAATGACCGGGCCCGCCCCGTGAAAATATATGTCCACCACCACCCACCCGGAATAATCAGTGTGCAGATTCAGATTCACACGAGGCCCACGTTTCAGGAGCGTGAGAAATGCTAGCGTGCCTGCCTGCAAACATCATGATAGCTAGGCTAATAACTTTTCAAAAAAACTTGGAGTGAGATTTGGTGGGGCCAACCAAAATGTTGCTGCGTACAAAGCAAAAATATTTTGGCTACGAATGAGAAAACGTTATTTAAAGTTTAAGATCATAAATACTCAAGCATATACTCAATAAATATACTCAATAAATACTCAAAGCATTTGTAGCCGCCGGTATGAATCGGTGAAACTCCCTCAAGTATTTAATAGGCCCACCAGGTCATTGAATAGCTACCTTTTCTTTGACGTAGTGGTGGATCTTGCGAAGTCAGAAATGAAGTGTGCTATTCTCGGTGAAGGATGTACACCGGAAAACTCTGACGGAACTTCCAAGACCCCGACTACTACTTACACAAAGACAACGTTCGGGGAGTACTAAGAATCGTCACACATATGAAGCCATCAATGAACATGAAGCCGGGGATATGCGGGGGGAAATGAGCCTGGGATGGTGTGTGAAGTAGCATCGCAAATGTGAGAACATTTCGACAATTCCATAGACAGAACCCCCTCTTGAACCCCTCACCGTCTCTGAAAGCATAACTAGTCGATCACGAGTGGCTCAACAGGTTGATAGATAAACTCATCTTTCAGGCATTTGACCGACTGGGTTGATACTTCAGTTTAATAATTCGGGAGTGTGTGGCGTGGCGTGTGAAACCAATCATATGCGTGTGTATCACGGCCAATACGTGAGAGTTGGCACTTGGCAGCCTGTTGGCTCACAGTCACCGCTCAAATATTTTGCTGTTTAATATCGATTTGATTGACAAATAACAGACATGAACACCCAGACTGTAATGCCCCCCTGCAAGCCATGGGCCCCGTGAATCACATCCACCTTTCCCCGTGCGACTAATGTGCGCGGATCGGGGCAGATGTAAAAATGTCATTTGAACTGACTCCAGATCAAACGGGAAAACGTCGGTGTCGATCAGTTAAACTAATTCTCAGGTATGTAGGCTATAAAGGCCACCCGTGCCTGCTAAAAGCTAGATTTTCGAAGGCATAACTGGTAGTGGCCTTGCTTGAGATGTTGGAGGTGGCGAGTTCGATCACAAGTGCGAGCTGAAGTCGGCCTAGTGTAGCTACGATGGGAGAGTGGTCACGTCTGTTTTAAGCAAAGTGGAGGCTATAACTCCTCTGGATTCATATGATTACAAAATCTGATGAGTCAACTGGTTTAGTTTCAGGTTTGAGATCTTAAGCTGTTTATGCCAGCCTTCATTAGCTGTAGCAGTAGCTCTGATGTCTCCAGAGGAGAGCACATTAGTAAGTTCAGGGAAATCGTGCTCGGACAGTCACGTGCCCCCTACACACTGCTGAGGATTTACAGTATGTACAGCACCCTCGGATTTAATGATGCACTGCTCATTTGTAGAGTAAAAACGTATTTATTAGATATTGTTCTGTAAAAACATTTTTGACTTAAAAAAACATATACAATTTGAAGTCAAATCATGATTTTTAAAACCTCAAAATAACATTCCATCTGCTTAAGAAAAATGCACTTCTTCCCAACATCATAGTCAGTTATGACTAGAGTGCTGCTTCTGATGCGGCAGAGTCGTTCTCTTCAATATGCTGATAGGCTCAAATGCCAGCTGAGACAGTGTAGCCGATTGGCTGCTAGGCTCCCCTATGGATGCAAGGAGCCACGCCCCCGGAGGATCCGCAGGATGAGAAGTAGAATGGGCGGAGCTACCACAGCCAAGGCCACTGAGCCAGTCAACTACACATGGACAAAACACCAGGATTATACAGTAAATACTGTACATTTGAACACAACACATGTTCAGAAATGAGAGTAACAAACCGTAAAAGTCTCTGTGCAGTCCCTCTGGAGGGACTGCATGTAGGCGCTGAAGAGAGCCAGGCTACAAGGCAAGTAAGACTCAGCAGTGCCATTGGAGTCTCTGCATCTTCAGACAAGACAACAAGACAACAGCAACTCAGTATAGTTCTTCAGGTATAGCTACAGCGTGACCAGCACTCACATCAGCGGTGAGTGTGACTGTTGAGGTGATCTGTTCACATAGTTGGCATACAGACCTGTGGTAGAGAACAGACAGCAGCACACTGCTTTCTGCCACGTAGAGTTCAGCCAGCCCCAGCTGAGCCAGCACAGGTAAAGGTACCTTCTGTTCTGCTTGAACAAGCAGACCAAGGCTGTACCATCCCTGTGGCAGGACAGAAACACACACACACGCCAAACATCAAACCAGTAGCAGTGTGGGACATTCGACTCGGGTCCATCACATCTCTCTCAGCGGGACGACCTCAGCTGCCTCACCTGTGGGTCGCCCCTGAGCGCCGCCTGTTTATACATGTCTGCCGCAGCCGCCGCAGCCGCCACATCGCGTCTGCCTTCGTGACCTTCAGACAGCAGGTCTCCCATTCTGATCAGCGCTGGAACGAAAGAACAACATTGACAACTCACCCAAGACCTATCCATATCAGTGGGAAGAGAGGAGGTAAGTGGCATAGACACCGTAGGGATCTGGGTCTTGACTGCGGATGGTGAGGTTGTAGTATCTCCTCATGCACTGGGCCGCATAAGCAGGGGACAGGAAGCCTCCCTATAGGTAGACATTGGTTACAGGTGGCCTTCGTTGATAGTCACATCCTGAAATGCATATCGCTGGTCCAAATGTATTTTCCATTTGAGCAAGCTACACTCACTGTGTTGTGTTCACAAAGGTACGCTGCATTAAACTGAGCAGCAGCATATCCTGCCTCTGCTACCATCAGGTAATACAAGAGAGACATTAACCTGTGGACGAGAACAATATACTATGAACATGCAAACATTCAGGATCAAAATTAGGATTCAACATTCAAGATTTTTTTGTACGAGATAGTTACCTGTTTCCCTTGAAGTATGAGTTCAAGGCCTTTCTTAGGTTCATGCCCAGGTACCCATTGTGCTCTGCTGCCCACTTGGCCCATCTGTGAAAAAAAACAACATTCAAATAGATAGGAAGCTTAGGCCAATCTGAATGTAAACAAACCTGAGGTTTAACTGTGTACATCAGAGCGCTGACAAACAGACAGACTCAGCAGAGCTTCAGTCATGGTGTTGGTAGGCCATAAACATCTCCTCTCTACTATTCTACAAAAGAGAGACCGCAGATAGAGTGCGGCTAGTTAGATCAACACTTGTATTATTGTTTTTGTTGATTTTATGTAAAGCACTTTGAGCTGCAATTCTTGTATGAAAAGTGCTATATAAATAAAGTCTTGCATAACCTTACAGGTTGTCCTCATTACATTCTTTAACATACTATATTACTGCGCATTGAATATTTCAAATAAAAAAACACTGCAAAGGTGTCCATCTGGCTGTTGCGTGGCAACGATTTATGTAGGAACTATACTTTGTAGTGGCGGAAGAATTACAGTTTATTATTAAACTATTTTGTTTTCTAATTGTTTTTATTTATGAAACCATATCAAACATTTGTAGTAACTGTTTCAGAAAAGCAATAAGCCCCGCGAGTCCGTGTTTTGCGCTGATTTTAGAACAGGTAAGGGTTTTTTTGGCACGCTGCTTCGCGTTGTGCCTAACAACTCCCCTCACCTGTTCTAAAATCAGCACAAACCACGGACTCGCGGGGCTTATTGCTTAATGTAAGAACAAAACCAGATTCCTAAGCTGCTCACAGCACTGCATTCGCAGGACGTCTCTGGATGTGTCCAGGGAGCCCCATGGTCCAGACGTTGGCCAGCTGGATGGCCCCGTCCACATGCCCCCTCTGGGCAGACTTCTGGTAGTACTGGTACGCCTTGAACTGGAGTAACAGGCAAAGCCTGACTCATGAAAAGTGACTGGACGGAGGGTGCGTGTGTGTAGTTGTCCAAGAGGTTGTACTGTGGCAGTGTTCAGTAGGTGCCAATTCAGTGTATTTGTGTCTGACCTGGTCTGCAGGCTTGCCAGGGTAGAGGCCTAGGGCGTACATGACTCCCAGGTTCATGGCTGCGTCTGGGCTGCCCTGGGAGTCCGCCTGCTCCCACAGCTGCACCGCCAGCTCGTATTCCTTCTCGAAGCGCTCATAGTACCAGCCCAGGGCGTTGAGGGCTGGGGTAAAACCCTGGGAGACAGAGCTCACGTTCAGACATGCTGCTGTTACTTTGGTTATACGGATGTCGATTAAGAGCAGGGCGATAGATTAAGAAACAGATATCATGTCAGAGTGGCTGAGCGGTTAGGGAATCTAGCAGTTGAGCAGTTAGGGAGTAGGCTAGTAATCTGAAGGTCGCCAGTTCGATTCCCGGCTGCGCCAAATGATGTAGTGTCCTTGGGCAAGGCACTTCACCCTACTTGCCTAGGGGGGAATGTCCCTGTACTTACTGTAAGTCGCTCTGGATAAGAGCGTCTGCTAAAAATGACCAAATGTAAATGTAAAATGTACAACTCCCTAAATGTAAATGTCACATGTGGACCGCTACCTGCTCTGCTGATTTCTTCAGGAACATCACAGCCCGTGGTATGTCCTTCTGGACGCCATGTCCCTGAGAGTGAAGAAAAGACCGTCATCACAGGCTTCAGCTTAACTGCAGATCAACAAGTGACTCTGTGGATGTGAGCGTGAACCCTGACCAGCAGCAGCACGATGGCGTAGTCATACATGGATGTCGGGTCCTCCAGGTGGACAGCCCCCCTCTCGTAGTGTCTGACAGCAGTGTGGATGTCAGGAGAGACCCCCTGCTGTCCCCAGAACAGCATCCGGGCCACTGCTTGCTGCAGGACATGAGGGATTGTAGACAGATCACCACATCACTCTGACTCTGCCTGTAAAACTACTTCCATGTAAGCAGAGCTGAAAGAGACCCTAGTAATGAACATTCCATTTGCACATTTGAGAACAGGATTTGTTTGTTTGTGATGCTGAGTCTGGGAGTCAAGTGTACCTCTGCATCTGCTGCTCCGTTACGAGCCTGGAGTTTTAACCAGTGGAACAGATCGTGGTTTTCATTGGTCTGAAGCCTCAGCACCTCCTCGTTGTTCAGGTAAACAGACTCTACATAGGTCTGCAGACAGACAACAGATCGAAGGTGTTCACGTGACAGAGAGAAAGGTCTGAGACAGGTCCGCTACATCCTCGGTTCCAGGACATACCTGCTGGGGTGAGGGTTTGAGCCGGTCTGAGGATGTCTGCTTGGCGATGTGGGAGTAGTAGGCATAGGCCAGGTCAAGGTCTGGGGTGATACCAGACTCACCCAGGTGGTACAGGTGACCTAAGTGAAGCAGTGCCAGTCTGCTGTTTCTCTGGGCTCCTAGAAGAGACAACTGCAAAGCCTAGAGGGAGACATTCAGTCAGGTTCCCATCAGAGGCAGTGAATAGAGAAACAGCTTCCTTGTGTGTTATGACTAAACACAATACACCCATACGCACACCTTGTCCGGCTGCAGGCAAACTCCCAGGCCGCTTCTGTAGATCACAGAGGCCGTATGCAGAGCTTGGTTGTTCCCCAGACAGCCTGCTTGCAGCAGTAGGGGCAATATCTTAGGAACCACCTCGGTATTCCTGCCTTGGTCCAGCAGACGCACAGACAGGGAGTACAGGGCTTGGCCCACCGCCGCCAGGTCTAACTCACCACCACCTGCAGAACATCAGAGCTCACTGACCTGCAGCCTGGAAAGAACTAGCTGCAGAACCCATTTTGTCCTAATCTTACCGTGTTTAGAGGCTAGTGACTTTGACAGCTGTAGAGCATGGCGTCTCCGAGGGACGCTTGGGTGTTCCCAGCTTCCACACTGTGGCACTGGCCGGGGCAGTCTCAACCTCCACTGGCTATAAGCACCCATACAGATCTCTGGAGAAGAACTGGTTTCTGATTAGATTGTGCTGTGCAACTCTACATTTTACATTCCTTTGTAACAGCGACATCTAGTGGATAACAAAGGTACTTACCTGACTCTGTTCTCCTCCTGTCCTGTAGATATTGACTGGTTTTGACTCTTAACTCTGACTGAAGATTGTGACAGGACTGCAGCCATCCAGTCAAATTTGTTTTACTGATCGATCCTGGAACAAGTACTTCTTCAGACTGTGGAGCACACAGGAGCTCAGATGTGAAGTTATGTTCGAGTGCACATGAATCATGGATCTCAGCACAGACATCTCTTGAACTCTTACCGTGGTCAGTGGAGGAATTTGATTGCGATAGTACACCATGGGCCCATAATAACCCTTGATACCATTGACATACTGGCTTCCACCAATCACAACATAGCCATCTGTGTCATCCAGCTCCACATGATGGGTGAATCTGAGGAAGTAATCATTTTCGCAAATGATGGAGAAAGATACTGTGGCGTTCATAACTACATTACAGAATGTCATATTCTTACATGTGTTGTGCAAAATAAACCGATTTCTGTTCTCCATCCAGACACACCATGGTGACATCAACCTAAAACGCATTGAAAACAGTTAAAATTCAAATTCAGAGCCGTGTTCCGTTACATACCTATTCCAGAGTAGTGTTTAGTTATAATACTGCTACATAGTAGAGTTCAGTTACAGTACGGCTCCAGAGCAGTGTTCAGTTACAAAGCTGCTACACAGTCGTGTTCAGTGGCAGTACTGCTCCAGAGCAGTGTTCAGTTACATTACTGCTGTTCGGTTGGTACCTTTCTTCCTCGCAGTTCCATGTTAAGGCGACACCACTGGCCCAGAGGCAGCTGGAAGGCACACAGGAAGGCAGAGGACACCGCAGAGCCTCCATGCATCTGGATGTGTACCTTGCCTGAAGGCAGAGAGGGGTGGGGCCTCCAGTACACATTGCATCACAGCACTGGAGCCAAATAATGACTTACTTTGCACCTGCATTCAAGCAAAAACTGTACCTATACCTGTATTGGTGAGGAAAAGTGTAGGTGTGGCATAGTCACTGCGAGAGTCTATGTGATAAAGCAGTCCACAGTATCTCTGCTGGCAATACTGGGTCAGGAACACCCACATGGACAGTGCACACCTGGAAACGAGGGAAAACATCAATATTGTTCTCTCCAGTGGGTGCATATGACCAGCACAAACCGAGAGCTGCAGAGAGCTCAGACATGGAGGGCCTACAGTACCATGGGAAGGAGACCGCCTTGAGACGCAGGTGCTCCAGAACCTCACTGCTGTAAGGTTGCAATGTCCTCATAACCCCATATTTCTCTCCAGCTGAGGCGTAGATTGAGGACAGCAAATGGGCCGTCACTGTGTGGGATATTGTTTGATGGGTTGGGGGGTATCAGTTGTATATCCGATAAGAATACAAAACGTTCTGCTACAACCAAAACCTATATCTACATTACCTTGTTCAGACGGACACTTTGGCATGGCGGTGGTTTTGGTCAGCATCTGCACTCTCCAGTCAGGACAGAGCCGGTGCTGCTTCAGGGGCCGGCTGAGGGGAGGGGTGGTCTGCAGGACGGCTACAGCCCGCTGCGCCAAGGAGGTCCCATGGCTAAATGCTGATCCATAGTCTCGGAGAGAAGCCCGCAGCATGGCACTGTGGACCCACTGAGAGACTGGCACAGCCCAGTCAGGCTTGTACACCAGCCAGTCCGGCAGCCGTAGGTTCAGAGTGTGTACCCTAGTTGGGCCTGGCTCACAGTTCCAGTTTCTCTGGAGGACCGTGGAAGTTTTTCCAGTGTCAAAGGAGACGATACATTCAAGCTGAACCAACATTGGTTTATCACAGGAGTATGACACTCTTAATGGGTACCCTGATACAGGCTCATCGGGTGGGTTCAGGAAGACCACTTTATCCCAACTCCACACGACCTATACATAAAGTCAGCGAAATATGATAGTATCAGTATGAGAATTGTAAGTATGACTGACCTAGTACAGTACACTAATTAGCAGTTGGCCTACCTGCAAACTTAGATGAATCAGCAGGACACACGTATCCACCCTGTGAAGCCCCATACTAGTAGTCCAGGTATTCATCATATCAATGCTAACCTATAGTTGTTCAGTAGAAGCGAGACTTCAACGTTGCATTCTGACTAATACTTGATCTTGATAACAAATCTGTCGAAAACACGCAGACGGTATAAAATATGAGCCTACACACCAATAAAATAACAATGATGCACAGTGTCAGACATTGCCTAGCAGATTTTCCTTTCTAGAAGTAAGGCAATGTACATTCCTCGAGGGGACACCTTGAAATCTGAAAGTCCGGACTGGTATCCTGTTCTCCTCAGGTGAATGAATTCCTTCGGTAAATATTGAACTAGGAGCAGCTCCACCTTGCCGGTGTTGTGAGCGTCGTGTCGCCTGAATAATTACCTAGTATTTTTTATTGCTGATCGTGAAATAATAAAAATATTGTATTATATTCACTTTTTCCTGTAGTAAATGTGTAAGTTGTGTAAATTATCTATAAAATATGTCAATTCACATTACTGCGCTACTCCTAGCTAACCGTCTCAAACACCACTCTTGGCTAAAAAAACAAGTCGTCTTTCATTCAAAATAGTTTATTGCTATCATGCAGGAGTGCCATAAAAGTTTAGAACGTCACAGAAGATGCAAAATTATTTAGTTCTTTGTACAAATGTTTTCATAAATAGTAGCTCAAAATGAGAAATAGAGATGAGTTCAATCGACAAAATGTTCCTGTCAATCACTTCCCCTGACCCAGAAGGTGTTCCAGTAGTTTGCATGCATCAGCGTAGTGCAGTATACTGTGAGCGGACAGACAGACATACACTGACAGCAGAAATCCATTTACAGCTTCAACGTGCAAGTGGTACACATGTTACTTCTTTATAAGGTACCAATAGAATTCCATATTTTCAACTGTAGGATGAGCGAAAACATTTACATTTTGTTTACATCCATACTGTCAAACCGAGTCCTCTTAAGGGGGAGATCGTGTCTATGGAGTTTGCAGCGCTGCTTGTTTGAGGAGCGTGTCTGGTTATGGTTCTGGCCCTAGCCCATTTGTGCTCTCACAGACCCCTCATCAAAGAGCCAGTATGTGTTAAGGATCTGTAAATCGAATTAAAAAAACATAATAGTATGTGCTTGTATTGTTTGTGATTGCGGATGAACAGTGATAGTTTACGACGATGGCAAACAACCGATTGTCTACCCAAAGAGGATTACAAATCGCCTACCACTTCGAAAACCTCAGTTAAAAAATAATTATTGATGATGGGTGTCCCTGTTACCCAATATTTTAGACCTTGAGGTACCCTGTCATGGATTAGAGATAAGGTCGTTCTAGTGATGCCAAAACTGCCTCCCAGGTACAGTAGCCTACCCAAATATAAGAGTTTCTGCAGCCTCTAAGATAAGACTGTCTTGTCTGAATCTTTGGCTTGCTTTAATTGGCACATTGTGAGAGCTACACACCTGGAGACCACACTGATTCACTCATCAGACTTCTATGAAAAAGAAAACTTTCCGATAACAAATTGCAGGAAGGTCTGGTAGGTGCTATACATTAAACACAAACAAATGTTAAAGTATCAGGGAGAATTTCTGTCAGGTGAATCCATTGAGGATATGCCATGTGCCAGGTGATTTTTTTTGCATTGTAGTTTTCATTCATCACTGGTTGTGTGGCTTTCAATGGGGTTTCATATACAGACTTGTGTACATTTGCAACCAAGTGTGGGTGGTTGGCCGATGTCTAGCTCAGTGTTCTGCCAGTGTAGATTCTACATATTTCATATTAGAACAACTGACTCAGGGAGGTTTAAAGTAAAGTTCAGCCCTTTCAGCCCCCCCTTCACCATTGACTAATGCATGTTGTGAAACTGTCCAGTCCACCTATAATATTCGAGTTAAAACAAACAGATACTGTAACAGAGATGGTTGGAATCACTGAAACTAAACAGCAGTTATTATTAAGCTTTGAGCGAACAGAAAAAGGACAAAAAACAAGCAAACACCAAAGAGCATTCGAGTATCAGTCAAACAAATGTGAAGACATGCAAACTGCTAGAGATTGAAAAACAGTACAACAAATTATCCACCCTGGAGTCACATTTCCCTTTGAGATTGGCACCTTTTCCTGCAGAATAAATAGTGCTTTTTACATTCCATTAAACAACCCACCCGTTCCCCCAAATTTTCTTCATAGACCAACTAAATATAATAGTAACTAACTGGTTTCTCTCACTCTTCCCAGTCCATCTGAGGAAGCATCTGCAAACGCCACATAAAGGCAACAATTTGTGCCAATCATTTGAGACCAGTAAATAAACCAACATAAAAAACAATAATTCTCTTTCAAAAACAAAGCGGGAGTACAGTCACACAGTTCCGGCAGCTCTTTCGTAGTTCATAGTCCTTATTACTTCTTTTGCTTTTTGAAGATCTTAAAGGTGTGTTTCTTACGGCTGGCTGCGGAGTCTGTCTCTTCACCCGTGGAGCCGCTGTCGTCCTCCAGGGGGCTCTTCTTGGAGGAGAGCTGGGGGATGCGGCTGCTGCCCTTGGCCCCGGACCCCCCTGCTACCCCAGCCTGGCCTCCCGTCGGGGAGGGCGTGTCGGGGTCAGTGGAGTTGGGGCTGAGGGAACGTGAGGACTCGGACAGACTGACGTTGATCTCTCCCATGCTGGCTGACTTCTCTATGCTGTACACCTTCTTCATGAGGATGGGGCTGTCTGGGACGGCGTCTGCCGGGGATTCTTCCTCGGGGATGCGATTCCCTCCATTGGGGGTGAGGGCATGCAGGGACAGGGGGTCGTCTGAGCGGCCTGGGGGGCCATGAAGCAGGGATGTGGGCTTCACCGGGTGGCCCTTGGTGCTGTAGGCCGACAGGCGCTCCCCCATTAGGGAGAGAGACAGGGAGGAGTCGGAGTCAGAGCGATTGAGCTCCCTGCCGGCAGACAGAGGACAGACATATATAGAGTCATTACCTCGGTAACAAAAACTGAAATCTTGCATGCTTGTACTTTTGTCTGAAAAGCTCAAGAGTTTGGCCTAGAGCCAAATGTTGAAATCCACACTTATTAGTACTGCAGGCAAGAAGGGAAGGAGGGTTGGAAACAGTGAGTACTATAATGAAGGAATGAAGACAGTGGTATGAATTAAACTAACAAAATGTATGAGTAGCGTGTCCAATGGAACATTTTGTATTTATGAAATCCCTTAATGCAGCTATGGACCAGCAGAGATGGGGATGACCGTTTGTGTGGAGAGGAGGCTCATGTACATGCAAGGAATGTGGAGAGCAGAGAGCTTAAGAGAGCTGAGAAGAGAAATAAGAGAAGAGGAGAGGGGAGGAGAGAAGAGGAGTGAGCAGAGAGGTAGAGCGAGCAGAGAGGAGGGCCGAGCAGAGAGGTAGAGCGAGCAGAGAGGAGGGCCGAGCAGAGAGGAGGGCCGAGCAGAGAGGAGGGCCGAGCAGAGAGGAGGGCCGAGCAGAGAGGAGGGCCGAGCAGAGAGGAGGGCCAAGCAGAGAGGAGGGCCGAGCAGATGGGTACCCGAAGCTGCCACTCAGTCTGGAGCGCCCTCTGGTGAGGTCTGAAGAGGCAGAGTCTGAGATGGTGTCCATGGGCTGGAAGTAGGAGGAGGGGAGGACATGGGAGGAGTGGGAGCTTCCCAGGGAGCTGGGCAGACAGGAGGAGGAGCAGGAGAGGGAGGAGAGGGACTGAGGAGGTGTGGAGGAGGCGCAGAATATGGCGGGGTGCGAGACAGCCGAGGAGAGGGGGGGCAGACAGAAGTTCTCAAACTGTCCAAATGATTGGCTGGGTGACTGGTACTGGGAGGTCCTAGACCTGGAAGGGTATGGGCTACCCTCCCCTTGGTGCCCTCCCAACAGACAACCCTCCACCAACCTCTGGGAGCCCATAGCCAGCTGGGGGTCCATGTGGCGTTGACGGAGGGACATCATACTGGGAGCTGTGGGCACAGGAGGATACGGTTAGAGGCCATACGCTCTCAAAGAACCAAAACACAGTCAGTGTTGGACAACAGTGACACAAGACTGGGAGGGTAGGAGACTCGGGTGTTGGATCAAGGTCGACACGCAGGTCTTTGGGCCCAATGAGCTCCCAGTCCCTGTTTCTCAATGAGGGTGTGACTTAACACATGCTTCAGTTAAGCTCTAAGACAACCAGGGTAGAATAAAGTAGGGGTGGCAATGCCTTTGATAAGAGCTCAAAGCACACTGCAGGCTTGGGTCTGACAAAAGAACAGCTTGGTATGAAAGAATAAAAACAAAAAAAAATGTGCATTTCCATTGACATTTAATTGTTAATAACCATAACCTTCTAAATCAGTCACTGTCTCAGTGCTGAGAGACATAGGAACAGGAAAGACATGGTGTACTTGTGAGGGAGAGGGTGCTAAGGGGGTGGCTGGAGGGAGGAGCAGGAGCGGGAGGAGGGAGAGAGGGATCAGTCAGTGGTGTAAGCCATGTCCAAGAGAGGCAGGGATAGAGTAGCAGGCTGGCATCAGCTGGTCAGCTGTCCATATATAGACCTGTCCCATGACAAACATGTTTAGGTGCTCTAAGCAGCTCTGACTGGAGTGACTTTGGGAGAGGGGGGTGGGGGGGTGGGGAGACGGAAAGGGGAGTCCAGGTTCAAAAAGAGGGGGCAGGAGTAACAAGCCAACCGGAGTGCTTCCACATGGCCCGGCAGGCAGGCCCCATGGACCAGAGGTCACTTGCTCGACGTTCCATCAGCCAGGAGGCGTCTGGAGTTGGCGGCGGAGAATAGAGGGGAGTGTTATTCATGTGGATTCGAAGACTTACTGAACACTGTAGTGGCAGAGGAAGGCTGAATTGCTTCCTGTGCAGTTAGTCAGCACTTTTCTTGTCTGTCAAGGTGTCTTTCAATCACAAGTCAAACACTAGGCTATGTCAGGAAAAAGAATACAGTTCTTTAAATTATATTCTTGCCCTTGCCCTTATGCAGTATTATGAAAGCAACAGATGTAGGCTGCTGCATTTGAAGACAAAAATATAGACGCACATTTACTTTTTCTGTACAAAAATATAGATTTCAGCTACATTTATCCGAGATAAAATTCAGCTGATTTGAAACTAGGGTAATGCAAGGCAATGTTCTTAATAATTTTGTCTTTGTTTAATGCTTCTTACATACACATAACATTGCAATGGGCATACATACTGGGACACAATTGCTAAAAAATACATCAGCACAAAGATTTGGTGTCATCAAGTATGTATTTCTTTCTTGAAAAGCTCAATATCCACAGTATGGCATTATGAACAGTTTTCACATGATTCTCAAACGCCATCTTTCGTCGAAGCAATTCAGATTTCCAACATGGAATAAACACCCAGTCAGCCCAATCAACATGTAGAAAAGAAACGTGGAAAATTACATTTCATGTATTACAGATGTCCAACACTCATTCTCAATCACAGACACGCTACCCTGAAGCCCTTACAGTAGGGTGGGGAAGAGGAGAGGGGGGGGGGGGGTTGTGAACGAATCCAAAGAATCATAGATACATGGCAGATCCTGAATTCTCACAAGGATTTCTGGACCTCCCCGTAAGGCTCCTGGGGAGTTTAGGGGGTCGTTTGCCAAGCCCCACTGCGTGGCCCCCAGATTCAGACGAGCCCTTACATTGCAGAGTTCCAGGTGTCATCATGTCCTCATCCATGTCCTCCATGTCCTCCGACATCATGAAGTGCTGGGGCGTGGCCCGGCCCCCCATGAAGCTGGGGTCCAGGTTCAGGGAGGAGGCCAGCGAGGGCAGCCCGGGGTTGTGGACCACGGTGAAGCCCGTCAGGATCTCGATCTGCTGCCAGCGATGCAGCCTCTCCCTCAGCGCTGCCGTCACCTCCCCCAGCGCCTGTCTAGGGAGGAAGGAGACACATGACATGAGGACGTGTCGGGGAGCCAGGGGGGGGCAGTTGTGACGACATCTGGACGTGCAGGGCACGGCTGTGTGACGGGTGACGAGGGGGTCTACGTATGAAACGCCTACTTTGCCGCCAGGATTTTGTGGTCCACGTCATCCAGGGAGGAGCTGTGCGCCACGTGGAAAGTTCCAAACAGGGTGTTCCTTTTCTTCTTGATCTTCTCGGCCTGTTACAGAGGACAACACATTGGTCTCCAGGACGTCCCCAACAACTGTGTAAGTGTGCATGTGTGTGTTTCCCCTGACTACTGCCTTACCCCCTCCTTGGCCACCAGCAGCTGTTTCTCGGCGTTCTGCTTCTTGATGTTGTAGTACTGGACCTCCACCTCGTGGGTGAGCTGCAGCCACTTCTGGAGGGCGTCCGGTGGGGACCAGCTGCTCCGCGACTCCAGCTCCTTCTCCGCCTTCTTCAGAGCCATGCGCACCTGCAGCACACGCACGGCCCAGGGGTTAACAGTAGGAGATCACCAACGTACCACTTCCTGTATGTACCAACGTACCACTTCCTGTATGTACCAACGTACCACTTCCTGTATGACCTCAGCACTGACTTGTGAATTGGGGCCCAACAAAGCCTGTACTTAATGAGGGAAAACTAGACAGGAATGTTGTGCAATGCTGTTATTTACCGCTACCACAATAGCAGGGCTCCAGAGACAAGGAGAATAATGTCATGGACATGGTGACTGAAGAGCTCCCTTTGTCTCTTGGCAAGCTTGTCCTGGAGGCCTTCAGGGGCCCTGTATCTATCCAGGCCTTCTCAGAGCCTGCTCCATGCGACCAGTGTGTGAACCATGTGACCAGAGTGTGGGCGGAAGATAACAAACCCCGCCCCCCCGGCCGGCAGGGCACACTCAGCATTGCTGACCTCCGCTGGGAGCGGCACATAACACAGCAGGCTTTGGCACAAACCCCTACACTGTTCTCACTGCACAAACAAAAACTGAAATGATGGCTTGGGTTGGGAAACTGTGACGATAAACAGGAAGATAACCCTAATTGCCACGCAAAGGAAAGTCATGTGAAACTAATTTGCTGTAATGCCAACAGACAACAGGTTACAGTGTTCATGTCGTGGTGGAATGGACCTGTTTCCTCCAGTACACTGTGAGCTTCACAACGACTACACGCTAACCGTTTCATCTCACCGCCTCCTATCTGCAGCCCTGTCTTCAGGATGGAAATCAGATAAGCAGCAAGTCTTCCTGTGTTCTGCTGTCAGCTGACCCTGGCAGCTCTTCCTGCTAGCTCCCCAGCGGGCAGAGCTAAGTGGGAGGCCTCCTACTGAGGCCATTCTCAGGCAGAATGTGTCAGAAAGGAAAAAGCCAGGCTCTCCTGCTGACCCTGTCCCACATCAAAATCACTCTGGCTCGCTCTTCTAATGCCAAGATGTTTGACTGCAGTCCCAGGCGGCTCTCCTTCACCACGCTCACAGGCTGCGGGTGCCCTGCTCCAGCCCTGTGTGTCACACACGCACGCACACACACACACACACACACACACACACACACACACACACACACACACACACACACACACACACACACACACACACACACACACACACACACACACACACACACACACACACACACACACAGGGGGGTGAGCACCTCCTGTACCTGGTCCAGTTCTTCTTCTGCGTATTTCTGCCGGCTCAGCTCGTTCTCGGTGCCCTCGCGGAGCCCCTTGAGGCGCTGGGCCTCCTGTTTGGCCGAGTTGATCTCATCCCTCAGCTTCTGCTCCAGGTTCACCTTCTCCACCTCCACGGTGCGGTGCTCCTCCTGGGCGATCTGCAGTCTGGGGGAGACACACAGAGACAGAGGGCTCCATTTGAGAAGACGGTGCCTGAGGTATTGATGAATGAATGCCTTTTATTGTCATTGCACATAACAAAATTAAATTGCACTTCTCCTGGTGGTGGAGCATAGTATGACAGGACAAAATAGTAAAACATGAATGAAGATGTAAAAAAGAGACCGAAGCAATATGAACACAGTATGGAAATATATATATAAATAAGTAAATAGATCTTGGTTCGAGCTGATTCACCGTACAGTGTCCTGTTATTAGCCATGAATGTATCCTGAAGAGGGTTGGCACTGAGGTAAATGAGGGTGCCGGTCATCTTCAATACTGACGACAATGGCTTGTTGGCCTCTAGTCAGCTGCTTAAGCCTAATAAAGGGACATCGTAGAGAGCAAGGCCGGGCCAAAGCAGGAATGAGAGCTTAGTGACACAGTTTCCAGACTCGCTCCCTCCCTCTCTCCCAGGGTTGAGTTACACAGCACCAAGCAACATAAGACAACCATAGATGCACTCTAGAACAGCAGTCCCCAGTGTCTCAGATACTACCGGGCCGGGGTCTATAGAAAGACCATAGAAGGACACAGTTTGAAGGGCTGGCTTTGTCATGCTGCTCAGACCCCATCAAGTCACACTACTGAGAGAATTGTCACAAGACCAGCTCATTAGAAAAGCCAAGATTTACAATGATCTCAAAAAAGTGGGTTAAATCATCTAGGTGTAGTGTCTAGGACTTGATGCTTAAACATGAACTAGAAATTGATATTGACACACAAGTAAAATCTCCTAAACCAGACAGGTTTTACATGAGAGAAAGTAGAGTCGCAGCAATAATACCAAGCAGCAGAGCAATACCATATTCCTCCAGCAGAGAGCAGCCTAGACTCCAGTGTATGGCCGGAGCTGGAAATGGCAAAACACAGAGGCCTTGGTGAAAGGTGATCTGGGTGGTCAGAGGATGGAAAATGTGGGCGGCAGGCCCTCCCGTTAATGCTCTCAACCTTGACCTCTGCCATTCTCCAGCCTCAGTCCCAGCAGATCTGAGCTTCACCACACACACAGCCCAGCAAAGCCCAGACTGACAGTCTCACTGCACTGCAGGGTGTGACTATGGGCTTGTCTCCAGGACAATGACTTCAGAGACTCCATGTTGCAACAGCTTGCGCTTCCAGGCCTTATACAACTGACATGGTTGCATGGCCTATTATCAAGATGTTTATGGTCTGCATTGGTCGAGCAATAAACGTCATAATTAGGCTTAACGTGATGGAAAGTAGCATGGCAACATTTGCATTGCAGATTCGCCACGATAGCAGCCCTGTACCCTGTTGTTGCGTGGTCCTGTACAGACTCACTGACCAAACTGAGAGGGTGAGGCAGAGCTGCAGATGACGTGTTAAGTGTCGATGCTTAACACCAGCTGCCATAGTAAAAGACACCCAGGAAACAGAGTGGGACCCCCTCCCCCTGGCCTGCTCCAGAGGGCAGCAGCGAGAACAGGGGTCGGTGCTGGGCTGCAGGCCACTCAATCTGCTGGAAGGACTGGACGGACTGCACCTGGCAGCAAGGATCAGCACGGACACAGCAACACGGTTAGAGGACATGCCTCCTCTCTGTCTCTGCTCCACTCAGAGGACGATGTCTCTGTCCCAGCTCCACTCAGAGGACGATGTCTCTGTCCCAGCTCCACTAAGAGGACATGCTTCCTCTCTGTCCCAGCTCCACTCAGAGGACATGCCTCCTCTCTGTCCCAGCTCCACTCAGAGGACATGCCTTGTTTCTGTCCCTGCTCCACTCAGAGGACATGCTTCCTCTCTGTCCCTGCTCCACTCAGAGGACATGCTTCCTCTCTGTCCCAGCTCCACTCAGAGGACATGCCTCCTCTCTGTCCCAGCTCCACTCAGAGGACATGCCTTGTTTCTGTCCCTGCTCCACTCAGAAGACATGCTTCCTCTCTGTCCCAGCTCCACTCAGAAGACATGCTTCCTCTCTGTCCCTGCTCCACTCAGAGGACATGCCTCACAATCAGCACAAGTCGTACTTTATCAGAACCCTTTTATCATATAATCTTCCTAGTATTATGGTCAGAGTTTTTTTTCTATGTATTAATTCACTTTCTTTACTGAAGGACAGTTCGAGGACAGGTCATCATGTCCCCAGTATGCTCAATAGACGGTCAGAGCCTGGTGGCTAGGGCCATGGCTGTGTTGGCCCCAGGCCCAGAGAAGCCTTCCTCATAGGGCCAGCCTGATGGATACAGGACGACTGTCTTGCCTTTAAATGAGTGCGAATTATTTTGTATATTTATTAAATCTTTATTTTTTTATTTTTTTATTAAATTATTGTCTGGTGTTACTCTCTCTACTTGGCTGACTGACAAATGTGTCTAAATTCCAGATCCTGTCCTTTAAAGAAAGCACACAGATAGATTATTTTTCCTTCCACAGATGTCTGGTCTCTGCCCTCCTCTAACAGGCTGCCCCTACCCCAGCTCTCCCCACCCTGCATGTCCCAAGTCAGCCCCCACCCCTCCTCCCCCTTACTCATGGGAGTCTTCCTATTCAACTCCAGAAGTAGGTCGTTGCACCATGACAATACAGAGCATTGAGCTAGTTAGTAGTAGAAACCTTATCGTGTTGTGGTAAACTATTGCTAGACATTAGCTGTACAAACATTAGTACAACAACTGCTAGATTTCCTCTTTCAAATCAATACACACCTTGCATTATTCAGCTTTAAAAAAGAAAAACAGCTCAATAAATGCTAAAGAAGTGTAATGGAGGGTACCAGTAAAGAATCCAGCAGGGCAGTTCTACCTTCCATGATGGGAATATTACCCTCAGCACAGCTGAGATCTAAACCAAGCTGACACACCATGGCGTGAGGTATGGCCGTGAGGCTTCACCATGGAAGCGAGCAGACAGAAACAGCACTACTAAACCCTGTAACAGCTGTCTGAGGACATGATCTACAAGGTGTCTGTCTAGGCTGGAGGATGTCGGCAATCGTGAAGCTGTCCCAAGGCTGCACTCACTCAAGGAACACAGGAACACGCAGCCTTGCCCTCTGCCCGACTGACCTCCGGGAAAAGGCCACGTCTATCGGCCCCTCGCGTCAGCCTACGTCAAGGATGGCGACCATAAAATATGCAGTCATATTACAGGAGTGAAGGAGTGTGCCCCTGGATAAAGGATATAATATACCATGTGTGTGCGTGCGTGAGGAAGGAATCCGTCTCTGTGTTGCTAAGGTGAGAGAGCATGGTCGTCTCCAGGGTTAACTGCAGTGTGAGAGCAGGAAGGCAGACAGGGGCCCAGCCAGGCTTACTGTCAGGGGGGGGTGGCAGGGTTGTAGGTTGCCAGCCCTGTCCCCTGGGCACTGGATGGGGTCTGACGGACTGTGTTCACTGAGACATACTTTCCACTCGCCCCCCCCCACGCATGCCTGCCGACACACAGGCAGCTGCGAGGTACTACACGGCTACGGGACGACAGGCAGCGCGCTGAGAGGGGACCAGGGTCAAAGGTTGACGAGGACACAGGGGACCGAGAGATGCCTACTTCAGCGGGAGAGAGAGGACAAAAAAAAAAAAAAAAGCTCTGACGCAACGCCCATGTTGTCGAGTTACTTAATGACCCTGATGTTGGAGAGAAAAACGAGCTGCTTCTGCAAATCGCAACTTGTCACGGACTGGAAGTTGGTGACTACCAAGTGAGTCACAGTCCAGCTCTCACACGAGCCACACACCCACTTCCTCCTTCTGAAGATCTGGCTTCCAAATGTCACATGACGAGAGGTAGAAAGAAGATAGAAAGGAGAGACTTTGCAGAAGGAGCCAACGCATGACTCCTCCGTGAATCATGTTAAGAGCACAACATTAGCTTCTCTTCTCTGGACAGAGACTGGAGGGACTCACAAGGTCACCCCGTAGAGACACAGAGTGTGGGTGGACACGGTGGAAGTCACTCACTTCTGTTGCATGTCGTGCAGGCTCTGCTCGGCCCTCTGAAGACCCTCCAGGTCCCCCATCATCTTCTTCATGTGGTCCTTCGAGTAGCGGTTCTGGATGTAGGCAAACCAGCAGCCACCTATTCCAATCACTATGGATACCACCAGCATGAAGTCCTTCAGGTGGTGGTGTCTGTTCACTAATAGAGGGAGAGAGAAAGAGAGAGAGAGAGGTAGAGAAAGGGAGGGAGAGGTAGGGAGAGTGAAAGAAAAGAAGAGTTGACAATCTGTGAAGAAGTGGCACTGAGACGTCAATAAAACAAATAGGACCCTTATTCATTTTAACTATTGACCACGTCACATTCCTTTACGATGCACCAAGTCTTTGTGAAAATGCTCTGATAGTAAGCTGTCTGTAGTCCCCTTCGTGCAGCCCAGGCCAGGTTCATCCTTCAAGGTGGACGAGCGAGAGAGACTGGTGTGTGAAGGACCCCCTCCTTAAACACACAGCTAAACCAGATTAACACTATCTATTTCAGTCTGGTAACAGAGCCTGAACAACAACATGAGGACATTGACATGTGTGAACGTCCTCAGTCATAATGTTACTGTCTCGAAGGAGTCCGAACCATTACATTCCACGCATGTACAGACAGGTAGGCTGCCTGCAACAAAGCTCTGGGGCAAGATGGCCGCCATGTGTAAGCAGTAACCCAACAGACAAAATAAGAAGTTTAGTCATCTAGTTTCAGATGGCTGAGCGGTTAAGGAATCGGGCTATTAATCAGAAGGTTGCCGGTTTGATTCCCAGCTGTGAAAAATGACGTTGTGTCCTTGGGCAAGGCACTTCCCCCTACTTGCCTCGGGGGAAATGTCCCTGTACTTACTGTAAGTCGCTCTGGATAAGAGTGTCTGCTAAATGACTAATGTAATGTAAATGTAGTTTGAACAGGATTGGCCCTTTAAACAGACCTGACAGGGCAAGCCAGCTCACAAACATGTGGGACAAGCCTTTTCACTAATCCCTGCAGGCTATTACTGACTAGATCAAAACCCTTACTCACCCCTGGCATCTCACAAACAAGCAACCCCCTACATGTCACTGCCTTTGTAGGCTGCTGGGACCATCATTAGGCTGGCACTGGCATCAGTCAAGGGCCTTGGGTTTACCCATGTAACCTTGCTACAGTTCAGAGACAACTCAGACAGCCAGGGTCAGTGAAGCTTTACAGCCAGTTAGCCAGCCAAGACCAGTGAAGCTTTACAGCCAGCCAGCCAGCCAGTCAGCCAGCCCGCCAAGACCAGTGAAGCTTTACAGCCAGCTAGCCAGCTAGCCAGCTAGCCTACCAAGACCAGTGAAGCTTTACAGCCAGCCAGCCAGCCCGCCAAGACCAGTGAAGCTTTACACCCAGTCAGCCAAGACCAGTGAAGCTTTACAGTCAGCCAGCCAGCCCACCAAGACCAGAGAAGCTTTACGGCTAGTCAGCCAAGACCAGTGAAGCTTTACAGCCAGCCAGCCCGCCAAGACCAATGAAGCTTTACAGCCAGCCAGCCCGCCAAGACCAGTGAAGCTTTACAGCCAGTCAGCCAGCCAAGACCAGCGAAGCCTAACAGCCAGCCAGCCCGCCAAGACCAGTGAAGCTTTACAGCCAGCCAGCCCGCCAAGACCAGTGAAGCTTTACAGTCAGCCAGCCAGCCAAGACCAGTGAAGCTTTACAGCTAGTCAGCCAGCCCGCTAAGACCAGTGGAGCTTCACAGTCAGGCAGCAACGACCAGTGGAGCTTCACAGCCAAGACATCCAGCCAGGCATCCAGGGTCAGTGGAGTTTAGAATGACAGTAATGGTCATTCATCATTGGGATGGCTGTATAAGCGCTACAGCTCAGTAGAGTTATATAAAGAGGAGGTGTGTAATCTAGAGAGTCCACAGAACAGTGGGAACGTAAGCAGTCACCCACCTGCATACTCCAGAGCAGATCAGAGTACACCATGGAGTAATGACCAGGGTTTTTTTATTTTTACTAACGTGTATTAGCTATTCCATAAATCAGTCTTTTCTGTAACACAGACAATGTTCCATTCGCTTGTTCTTAAACTGCTGCATTGCAGAATCTCTGGAATGTTGCAGAGACCTGCTTAACTGCATCTAACTGTTTAACTAACCATTAGACAGGAAGGAACTAGGCAAAACAGTGTCTTCTCAGTTACAGCTGAGGTGAAAAGGCTCCACTTTGGTAAAAGTGTCAACCACCCAGTGTCCATTTGTGAGACTAAGCCTATTTCCATAACACCATTGTGAGAGGTGTCCTGAAACGATGCTGACTAAGCCAACCTGGGTGTGTTTCTGACGAGCCCCCCTGGGTCTGTGTGTCTGACGAGGCCAGCCTGTGTGGCTGTGTGTGTGTCTCTCCACAGGCCCTTCATGGCTTCCCTCCTGGAGCTGTCAGGTCCAGGCGGCCCCCTCTGGTCTCCCCTCCAGCTGGGATGCTTCACCAAACACACCCACTGACACATGCCAGGCACAGACCACAGCGAACACAGACTTCCTGCTAACTTGCTTTGAAACTGGATTTTTTTTTTTTTAAACAACCTTTCTCTAAAAGGTCCAAGCATCTTAGACTGTTTTCTAACCGTTTCCTATCCTTTCATCAGTGCTCTTTCATTTGTATGTTCTCCTCTTTGCAGGCATCTGCTCACATGTAGAGAGAATCCAGCGATGGTACTAGCACTAGAGGCATGTTATAGAGAGAACCTACAGAGATAGTGCTCAAGGCAAGTACTATGGAGAGAATCACAGAGATAGCACTAGTACTACAGGCATGTACATAGGCTGGATGCTGTGGGGCGGAACTACAGGTTTAGAGGGACAGACGAACAGTCTTATATTCTCTGCACCCTGTACTGGTGGAAAGAGGAAAATGATTTTTTTATTTATTTTTATTATTTGCCTCAGTGCGCCAGAGAGCTGTGCTTGGAATACAGAGCAGCTCAGGGACACTTCCTCTCTCCCCCTTTTCCTCTCGTCCTCTCTCCCCCTTTTCCTCTCGTCCTCTCTCCCCCACCACCTGTCTTCCTCTCTACCCAACCTCCTCTCTCGCCGTACTACTTTCTCCCCCACCTGCTGTCTCTTCCCCACCACCTCTTATCTCTTCCTCCCTTTCTCTCCTCTTCCCCCCCCCCCCCCACCTTCTTTCTCCTTGACATACTATGCTGTTTAATATGCTGCAGCTGAATGAATCACTCGAAATAAACACAGATTGTCAGAGTAGTCTGCATCAGAGAGGGTCAGTGCAGTTAGGTAAGCTCGCTCACAGATCCTTCAGAGCAGGAAATAAAAGATGACTTCCTGAAAAAAACTTAAGTGGGGGGGAACGTTATAAAAACAAGAAGTTCTGGCTAGCCTTCTCTGACATTATAACCAAAAACATAAAACAATACACGTGACTTATTTGCTACCATTGACAGACTAACAAACCCTCCAGTGTCAGTAACCGCTACGCTCCAGTCCACCCGCATAATTCCGAAATTTTAGACAAGCAGTTGGTGACTCCACACCAACCACAGGATATGAGTTGTGCCCATCGTTAAATAACATCCATTCAAATATCATGACACAATTTCATTCAATCAACCAAAGAAGCCTAGAAGACATTAGACAACATCTGAAAACATCCTCCTGCAGCTTGGATATTCGACCAACACACTTTTCCAAAAAGATTTCACACTGCATGACCACTGACCAACTGATCTTTTACAAATGATAAACACATCCCTTCTCTCAAATGTATTCCCTAAAAACTGAAGTTATTAAACCACTTCTAAAAAAGGCTAGTTTTGACCCTGAAATAATGAAAAATGTTAGGCCAATATCAAACCTCCCATTTTTAAGTAAAATAATGGACAAAGTGTTTTTTCCACAGTTGAACAACTTCTTGGCTGAAAATAACTGTTTTGATGTTTTCCAGTCTGGTTTTCGTCAGCACCAGAGTACTGAAACAGCTCTTGTTAAGGTCTTCAACAACATCCACTTAAACACAGACAGTGGCAGAACTTCAGTCTTAGTATACTGGATCTGGTTTATAAAGCACTGAATGGTTTAGGGCCTAAATACATTGGTGATCTGCTGCTACCTTATGAGCCATCCCGACCCCTCAAGTCATCTGGGACTGGTCTACTTTGTGTTCAAAGAGTCAGAACTAAACATGGAGAAGCAGCGTTATGTTTTTCTGCTCCACATATCTGGAACAAGGTCCCTGACAGCCGCAGGTCTGCTGAGACCCTCAGATCCTTGAAAACCAGATTGAAGACTTCTTGCTTTTTCACTGTTTTCAATGTTTTATTGAAAGTTCTTAATTGTTTAAAATCTTGTTTTCTTTTGCATTATGTTTTTATGCTTTTGGTGGTTTTATGTAAAGCACTTTGAATTGCCTTGTTGTTGAAATGTGCTATACAAATAAACTTGACTACCCAACCAAAAAAAAAAAATCACTTGACGGTATTTAAAAGACGCAATGACTTACTCAATGGTGCACCAAACAGAACGGTATCCAAGGATTTGAGCTGTAACTTCTGGACGTGGCTACGATCCAGTATCTTCAGAACTGCCAGAGTGAGAGAGGTGTTCTTCACGGCCAGCCTGAGGGGAACAGACAGAGAGACATGACGGTTATTGGCGGTTTACAGGGAAGGAAGGTGCTGATCGCCAGCCTCCTCCTGTCACTTACCGGGGCATGGCACTGCCGTTGAAGTGGTACTTGCGGAAGGCGTCGACATACTGAGGCAGCTCCACGTAGGTGATCAGCCACACCACCACCTCATCCACTGTCCAGTTGTACACTGCAAGACACGGATACACACTGTAAAATACAGATACACACTGTAAAATACAGATACACACTGTAAAATACAGATACACACTGTAAAATACAGATACACACTGTAAAATACAGATACACACTGTAAAATACAGATACACACTGTAAAATACAGATACACACTGTAAAATACAGTGGAACACAAACTCTTCTCAGGTGAAGCTCACCAGTGGGGTTTGAAATATAGACAGGAAATAAAGATAAAGAACAAAGGCTTCCTGGGTATGAAGAACAAATGCCTTATATAACAGACAAAACATTTCTCTGACTCAGCCACCTATTTCCTCCAAGGCCTGACCTTTGGGCCGGATGAATGGTAGGCTAGGCCTGGAGCTGGACCTAGGGCTGGGGCTAGGCCTGGAGCTGGACCTAGGGCTGGACTTGGGGCAGGGGCTAGGCCTGGACCTAAGCCTGGACCTAGGGCTGGCACTAGGCCTGGAGCTGGACCTGGGGCTAGGCCTGGAGCTGGACCTGGGGCTGGCGCTAGGCCTGGGGCTGGACTTGGGGCTGAGCCTAGGGCTACGGGCAGGGGCTCCATGTGGAACTCACAGGGATTCAATCACATCCTCCCCTAGGTTGCCAACACTCACATAGACATCTGTCATCTCCAGTTACAGCTCCAATAACATAACACCAGACCTCTAGCAAACACATCTGGGATTCTCTTCAATATTTCAGGGGCAGGTCGGATCACGTTGGAGCTATCCTCTATCATAACACGCATGTGAACGTAAACACTCTCTAAAGACGGGGCCAGGGAGATCCGCTCCAGGCTCCTTCTGGAAGGGATTCAACAATGTGGGCTTGTAGTAGTGAGCTACTTGCTGCAGGTCCAGCTCAGACCCAGTTTTCTGCCTCCAAAACCTCCTCTGAGGCCTGACGAGGAGCTGCAATGCAGCGGCAACCAGACAGCAAGCGGGGGAGGGGAGGTGGGGGGGGTGGGGGGTGGAGAGGAGAGACGTGTGAAAATCCACAAGTGGTGTATGATAACGTCTGTTAGAGAAGTCAGCAGGACAAAGGGAGGAAGGAGCAGGTGAGAGGTGAAGTGCCTGTGTTTGTTTGTGTGTGTGTGTGTGTGTGTGTGTGATCTGTGTCAGGATGCCATGCTGACAGGTTCTCTGATACCCCACTGCCTGCAGGGGCTGGCTAAATGGTGAGCACTTTGCTTGACAATGCTAACATGTTCTGCTCCTGAGGCTGGTGGACTGTACTCTACCCTGCCCTAGCCTCAAAGTCTTGAGAGTTCACTACATTTTACTGATTATAGTGAGACTAGTAAACAATGCAAAATGCAGACTTTGGTACAAGATATTCTGTGGATGGTAATGAAGGATAACAAATACAGAACACGTTGTGTCTTTAAAAAGCTTAACATCACGTGTGAGGGAACAGAGTGAACAGAATGAGATTCACATGGTCTGTTTCTGAGACTCATTTATGCAAATAGCCTGCCTGGGGATAGGCAGCTTGGTGCTGTTGTTGCTAAGTAGTGATCAAACTGCAGCAATGTTCCTACCTGACGAACCCTTCCATGCGTTCCAAAGGTCCTCCACGCTTATGAACTGGTCATCACCATGGAAACTGTTGTGCTTGCCTTTGGGGTCATGGTAGTTGAGGTCTTCCCTGAGGAACTACAAGGTAACATGGAGAAAGAAGACAGAGTTACACTAAACCTAACACTGATGAAATTAGGGTACACAGAGGAGTCATTAATCCAGATTCATAATCCAGTTATCTTTTTTGGGGATATGCAAAATATTCTTCAGGTAACATACTTTAGGAGCTACACATGCCTTTGGCCTGGATTGCATCACTTATTGTGCTCCCTGGAATCAAAGCATTCATGGAAAAGTGGGTTTAAATAAACACTGGCACACACTTGGAGTTGGACTGATGGAATGCGGAATCCTTTTGGATACATTTAGTTTTTTATGATGAGTATCTAGAGAACTCAAACAGCCTGGCAAGCACACCTCGTGTTACTAAATAAGGACATGTCGTCAGATACATCAGAGACAAGAGTAGTTGTCGGAACTGACAGTGGAAAAACAGCATTCCAAACACCAGCTCCAACTGATGTGGAGATAATACCCATGGGATTGTGTAGACAACATCTTTCACTGGATGCAATTTCACAAAGTCAGACCACAGTCCCACTAACACAACAAAAAGACAATCAACAAACAGGCCGCTTTCATGACAACGGTGTACCCCTTACAGCACTTGGCAGTCCATCAATCTCACATGCATTCCGCTGCCAAGGCCTCAGTACGAAGCACAGGTCATGTCAAAGCCTCTCCAAGCCTGTTCTGTTGTGCAACACTCCAGCGATAGGGCTTAGCTGACATGAAATCTGTCCATGTTGTATCGTCAGCCTCCATGCTGTTCCCACAGAGAGGGTGAGAAGCTTGGCTCCAGTGAGACACACACCCCCACAAAGTGCAGCTCATGCTCCAGCAAACCAAATTGATGGAGGAGAACCACCACCATGAACGATGGCTTATTGTTCAGACTGTTCTTGATGTCTATGGCTTTCATGACAGAGCTTCAGGAGGGGGGGGGGGGGGGGGGGGCGGGGGTGCAAGTGATCAAGTCTATTCTTTGTATTGCGAAAGTATATAGGAGCAAGAAAGACAGAGAAAGACATCTTTCTCAAATGTATATTTTATGTTTTAAATCACCATGCAGAGCTGTGCTAGTGCTTAGACCTCTCCCATGTTTTCCCTCATCAACTGTTGGCTGAGAGCCAGACCAGTCCACTAGCTCTGCCTGCTGCTCTGCGCTTTGCTTTCAGGGATGTCGACCTACTTGCCAAGTTCCTCCTCCACAACACCAGGGAGCTGCAGAGAAGAGGAGGGCCGTCCCAGACTGAGTACTCTGCATGAGGTCACTGGGGAAACCTCCACAGGCCACCCTGAGAGGGCTGGCTGCAGGGCTGCAGTGTGAGGGCTAGCTGCAGTGTGAGAGGGCTGGCTGCAGTGTGAGAGGGCTGGCTGCAGTGTGAGAGGGCTGGCTGCAGTGTGTGAGGGTTGGCTGCTGTGTGAGAGGGCAGGCTGCGGGGCTGCAGTGTGAGAGGGCTGGCTGCAGTGTGAGAGGGTTGGCTGCAGTGTGAGAGGGTTGGCTGCAGTGTGAGAGGGTTGGCTGCAGTGTGTGATGGTTGGCTGCAGGGCTGCAGTGTGAGAGGGCAGGCTGCGGGGCTGCAGTGTGAGAGGGCTGGCTGCAGTGTGAGAGGGTTGGCTGCAGTGTGAGAGGGTTGGCTGCAGGGCTGCAGTGTGAGAGGGCTGGCTGCAGGGCTGCAGTGTGAGAGGGCAGGCTGCAGGGCTGCAGTGTGAGAGGGCTGGCTGCGGGGCTGCAGTGTGAGAGGGCTGGCTGCAGGGCTGCAGTGTGAGAGGGCTGGCTGCAGGGCTGCAGTGTGAGAGGGCTAGCTGCAGGGCTGCAGTGTGAGAGGGCTGGCTGCGGGGCTGCAGTGTGAGAGGGCTGGCTGCAGGGCTGCAGTGTGAAAGGGCTGGCTGCAGGGCTGCAGTGTGAGAGGGCTAGCTGCAGTGTGAGAGGGTTGGCTGCAGGGCTGCAGTGTGAGAGGGCAGGCTGCGGGGCTGCAGTGTGAGAGGGCTAGCTGCAGTGTGAGAGGGTTGGCTGCAGGGCTGCAGTGTGAGAGGGCTGGCTGCAGGGCTGCAGTGTGAGAGGGCTGGCTGCAGGGCTGCAGTGTGAGAGGGCTGGCTGCGGGGCTGCAGTGTGAGAGGGCTGGCTGCGGGGCTGCAGTGTGAGAGGGCTGGCTGCGGGATTGCAGTGTGAGAGGGCTGGCTGCGGGGCTGCAGTGTGAGAGGGCTGGCTGCAGGGCTGCAGTGTGAAAGGGCTGGCTGCAGGGCTGCAGTGTGAGAGGGCTGGCTGCAGGGCTGCAGTGTGAGAGGGCTGGCTGCAGGCCATCCGCAGACCACAGGTTATATCTTACCAGAGATCAGCCTGCAGACAGGAATGCCTGTGGCCAGACTACCAGGAGAGGCCCAGGACACTATCTAAGAAGAGGAACACAATCTCTATACTTCCAATAGAAGAATCCCAAATAATGTTGTGATTTAACAGATCCATTTAACAGATCCATTTTTGCATGTAGAGCAAAACCTCAGTGGACAACTTACATTTAAAAGCCCAATGTGGTTTCAATGGTAAAGGAGGCACAAATCCACCAATTACGCCATTAGCATGATAATGTCCTTAAAGGTCCGCACTTAACTAATCCTGTTATCTTTAACCTATCCTGGATAAGTCACGGCTGGCCAGAGACGATTACAACATGCCTTCCTGGAGGCCTCGTCTGTGTGAGAAGTAGACACTGACCACGTCTGTCTCTGCCACATCCACGTTCCCGTTGGCGTCGTCGTCCATCTGCTTGTGGATGCTGCGGATGGCCTCGAAGCTCAGGATGGCGTTCTCGTCCTGGCACAGTGGCTCATCGATACGACAGAGTTCTGGAGGAGAGATGGAGACGTGCCTGCTGTGTTACAGTCTGCATAGAAGGGCTGGCTCATCATCCATCTTGCAAATGCAAGATGCAACAAGCAAATGAAATAAGGCGTCCATGACTATAAACTAATAGGCCAAGACACTGCGGTACAACAACCATATCAGAATCAGATTCTGATGTGGTTGTTGACACATGATACGGAATGATCATGGTGCAGTCTAAAAGAAGACCCCTCACACACTCTCAAGTTCTCAGCCAATAAGAGTTTCACATGAAGGTTGTCTATCCTGAGCATGACACGGTGGAACCGCCACACAGAGGAGAGTGACAATACTCCTGCTGAGCACTGAGACAGGGTCCTCATGCTGCAGCAAGACGCAGCCTCAACAAAGTCAAAAAGTCTTGTCATTAACCAATGGGAAGTAAAATACGGAGGTAAATAGCATGAATTGCACATATTTTATTTTGAAAACTCAGACTAGAGGGCTGAGGGTACCTCTGTTCTCAGACATCAGTTTGCCAAGTCATGTTGTAATTCTGAGGACTTCCCACATCAGGCTGAGACCAGTTCCCTGATCCTCCCTGCCTGCTTGTAATATGAATACTTTCATCTCTAACAACCAATGCTGATATCAAGAGCCATACAAGTCCACAAAATGAGTTAACAATCAGTAGAGGGCATTTGGCCTAAATTAGAGAAGCACTACTAGTTCAAGCTAACCAGCTTGGAATGATGGGTCCACACAACTATGAGCACACTCTCTGGCTCTCATTGTACTGCATGAGAAGTTCAATCGTCTTGGGGAAAAACAGCTGTAATGCCTTGTTTGTTCTGGTCCCTGCAAATGTCTAGGATGACTCAGCAGCCAGCACTACGTAGCACAGGGCAGGCAGTAGCTGACCTCATGACTACAGAACATAGGCCTGCACCCAGGTCAGACCCCTGCATTCTTTCATATGACACCAAAGTGCTCGATACCATGAAAACTGATGACCTCCGTGATGAACAGAAAACAAGTCACTATGGACACTCTACACAAAGGCAAATAGGAAGGAATGTCATCAAATATTAGGCCAACATTTAGTTAATAGCATAGTTCAGGCACCTGACCCACATTTGATTAAAGGGAAAAACACATTTCAAAAATAATCTAAATCAGGGGACTATGGGTGAACCCTGGCACAATTTCAGGGCTGATAAATGAGTGAGTGTTGTGTACAGGTCAGGTTCCGCATTTTTGTCATTGAGTAGATTTGGTAGGTACCAGTAAGTCTACATTCCAGGTGTGTGGTGCTCATGCATCCAAAGGTGGATGAAAGCAAACATTACAGCTTGCCACCTGTGGATCTCCCATGAATCCCACCCACCTGTCCCCATTTGCCAAGCAAAATTCCTGGGACTCTAGAGATTAGATATTAGCCTACCTTTTACAAGAGCCATGTTGGTTATGTAAGCCAGTCTCTCTGTGCGTGTAAGAGGAGCATGCACTCTGAGCTGTTCCACTTCATTGCCAGTGTAATTACCGTTCTCTACCCTCATTCCAGCAGGACAAATAAAGCTTCTTGGTCCGATGTCTGTACAGAACCCCGTGCTGGCCTCAACCTCTTCAGACAGACAGGCGATCACATGTTAGCTGTAAACCTGGCTTTCAATGAGCCCACAAACTAGGAGTCAACTATTTATTTACTGTTTCACCATTCTGAAACCTTTTCCGTCATATCTGATGTTTTGTGTCTGGGACCATACAAAAATCCATAATAAAATAGTGATGATTTCACATCATTACATTTCACTTCATATGGCTCCCATAATAATTGGATATGAAATTATAACTCAGGTTGTAGAAAGTTCTTGAAAGTTGTGGTTTATAACCTGGCAGCTTTATTTAACAGCAATAGACTTGTGTCAACAGGCCCCTTGAACAGGAAGTCAAGCAACACAAGATAAATGACAAAAAACAACCTGAACACCAACACTTGATGTTTACTTAAAATCACGTGCTCTGTACAGTTACTGGATTAAATAACCATGACTGGCTATGAGGTCAACTAAATAGGACTGGCAGAGTTAAGCAATTAAGACCACAGGCTCTGTCAGTGAAAGTGTGTCTAACCTGGAAAGGAACATCAATTGTCTTGTTAGTCATTTGTTTCAACAAGACCTTCAATTCATTCAGGTGGTACCAAGCTCTTACATAACCATTCCGTTTGTATCCATCGGCTTACTCTACAATTGCATGGCTCCATGGTCACTATGCCTCAATCCTGCACAGTGCAGTAAGGTCTTCTGAAAAGCACTTAAGTTGCAATAAACACAATAAACACAGAACATGCACACCCATTCCTGACTAGATGCTATGATCTGGTGGGGAACAGGGAGCATACTGTATGCATACCCTGACTATTTTCAGCCTGGCTACATTTAGAGCCATCACAGTCTAAATTCAGAGCCAGTACACAAGGTCCTACAGCATGTAGAGTACTAGAACATGTTACAACGTGACAATTAAAAGCACATACTTAGAAAAGGTGAATGACTTCCCTCGGAAGCGACAACCCAACAAGAGTGGAAGGAAATATATCAAACTATACTACATTATTTACTCACCTGACACCCCATTGTCAACATGCTGGAAGTCAGTGTTTGCTTGACTTGGTTTGTCTGTCCGGCTCTCTCCAAAGATACATAAGCATACAATCCACAAGGGGACCAATTTGCTGAAATCCATAACGGATGTTTGCTATGGACAAAAGGAGAAGTGCTTAATTAATACCATTTGATAGCTGGCTAACAACATGATGAATGGACATAAAGCGAGCAAAAAAATATGTAGGCGGGGGCAGTGGCGCGTACTGTATACAGTATTAAGGCCCCATACATAACTAGTTTGCTCGGTAGCTACAAGCTAACCTCGTATTACAAGCTGGTTAGCTAGCCCGTACTGTATGTTAGCATTCAATATTAGTATACCTAACAAACAGCACGTTTACTCACACGAATAGTTATTCTGGAACGCATATTTCACACAATAGAGAAAACTAGCTAGATTACTGTAGTCTAGACAAATAAAAAGTGACAACTGCCTGAGCTTGTATATACAGTTTGTCCGGGCCTGAATGGGTTAACTTGCTATAGCTAGCTAGATAAGCTTTCCTCCAGCTATCCATCTGGTATTAAGCAATGTATATCTGCTGTAGATATACCTAACATGATTTACGTCTGTACATGTGTCCCATTAATTCCTGCAAAGCTAGGCATTTTGTCTTCACTTCAGTTGATAATTAATATTTATGGAGATTTCCTAACGAAATCATCGCATGCGAGTCGCTCCTTCTGCCAACCAGACAGCGATAACACAGCTAGTCAGAACACGGACTGCAAGCTAGTGCTAAATAGCTAGCAAGCTAATTTAGCATGCTGCCGCTAAAAAGTAAGACATCTGACGGATTATATACAAGTATGTACCAAATAAAGGGTTTACCTTATCATAAATCTAAACTGCAGAGAGTGGTTTTCAGCTATGTGTTAACATTGCAGCGCACGCCGATGCTTGGTCCCCCATAGAGAACGCGCGTCACCTTCTTTACTGTGTGAGACTCGATAGAGAAATTGTGACACACATACTCTACCGCAGAGGTGGGGATGTAACAGGCAGCGTCGGGATTTCAACTCAAGCCTGCCACCTGGAGGCTTTCAAGTTCAGCTACGGGTCTCTGTGACGACAGCCTTTAACGACGTCCAGGGAACATTTTTCCATAGGCTATGTATCATAAAAGGGCATCTGCAAAAAGGCATCATAGGCTATGCATTAACAACATCATAGCCTACTACAATAAAGTATCTTATTGATGGCCTACTGGAATTAGTGGAACGTTGGAACCTTTTGTCCACAGGTTGTTCAGCAGGGGAGAAAAAAATGTTTAAGTGTAGCTTTTAACTAACAATTTGCGATTGTAGACCTAAACAAGTAGTAGTCTGTATTACACCTACACAAAACCCCAGATTATACAGGATTCCACTGTAAACCAAACCCAAATTCGCATTAGGCAGGATCTTAGTTTATGCTACGCTTTCAAGCTGTTAGCTGAATATAAAGATGAAGGTGTTTGATTGAAAAGATCGATCGTGTTAAAAATGTAATTGCTCTGGGTCTGAGTAACCGCACGGCATTTTTAAATGAACGCCAAAATGTTCAACTGCAAGAGCGGACCATTCGCAAACGAGCCATCACTTCCTCAAACTCATAAGGACTTCTGCCTTGACTTTTTTCTGCCTAATGAGAATTACAGAAAAGGACCGTAGGTTGTCTGGATCAAGATACAGTTAAAGGTATGCTTGGTGAGTTTGATTGTTTTTTAAATATGCTAGCCTACTTCACATTTAAAAAAAAAAGTTAAACATGGATGGGCCCGCGTGCTGCGTAACTTTTAGTTTATTGATTAATTAGCGCTTTCAGAAGGAGATAAAAGCAATCGGGAGTTTGAGAGTAATATATGTTAGTCACTGAAAGGAACCACTCAACAGTATTTTAATGTATTTCAGGTCTCTGAGACGGAAAGGGATTAGAATGCAGAGCATCAAGTGTGTGGTGGTTGGGGATGGTGCGGTGGGCAAGACCTGTCTGCTGATCTCACACACCACCAGCGCCTTCCCTAATGAGTACATCCCCACGGTGTTTGACAACTACAGCTCCCAGGTGACAGTGGACAACAGGACAATTTGCCTCAACCTTTGGGACACTGCTGGACAGGAGGAGTATGACCGTCTACGCACCCTCTCCTATCCCCAAACCAACGTTTTTGTCATCTGCTCTTCCATTGCCAGCCCGCCTTCCTATGAGAATGTCAAGCACAAGTGGCATCCAGAGGTTACCCATCATTGCCCAAATGTGCCTATTCTTCTTGTTGGCACCAAAAGCGACCTGCGCAACGATGAAGGAGTCCTGAAGAAGTTGAAGGACCAGAACCAGACAACCATCGCCCAAGCACAGGGCGCTGCCCTGGCCAAGCAAATCCATGCTCTGAAGTACCTGGAATGCTCTGCCCTCAACCAAGAGGGAATAAAACAGGTGTTTGATGAAGCTGTGCGTGCTTTTCTCAATCCACAACCACCCCCAACCAAAAAAACATGTAAAATATTATAGTGAGACAATAGACAGAACCAAAAATCACAAATTAAACAAGGTACATTTATTTACTTGCATCATGTGCATATGGTTTTAAAACTGATTGTGTTTATGTGCTTGATTTAAAATTTGCAGTTAACAGATATTTACAATTGATCATTGAAGTAAACTGTTGGCAGTGACTTAAACAATAATTGAACATCTCAAAAGTCATGGAGAATCATGCATCAACAATAATATCCCATATATTGTACCAATGGTTTCTGACATTGCAATGGTTGTTTTATAAATGTGGAATTGAATGTGTACATTTTCACAATGTGTAAATGATTTTCTTCAACACCCTTTGGTCAATCAGTGATTCTATGGTGATGTGTGTTGCAAACCAACCACAGAGTTATTACACTGTTCCTTCTTTGAAATTGCTGAGTTCTAGATCTAAAAGAGGAAATACAGAGGCCTTTGATTAAAGACATGATATATTTTTCCTATCGTGGCCATTAGTTAGACAGAGAAAGAGAGAATACAAGGAACACTGCCAGTCAGTAACTTCCCCCTGAAAGTCCATAGCTTGCTGTCTATTTCAGATTTGAATGAGTGAGGTTTCACAAAAGTTCAACATTAGTATTATCAGTATTATCTGACAGAAATCTTAGTATGGTTTGTCTCTGTTTATAGCAGACATCATGTTTCACTGTAAGGAAATGTGTCACATACTTGAGTCATTTTAATATAAAGAAGTGTGATTGAAGAGCTCTGACCACCTACAAATTCAGTGTTGGATTAACACTTGCCACTGTCCCACCTGGTTGACATAATCATGGTTCTCTCAAATGTGCTGAATAAAGTGTATGACTCAGCAGGGCTTTTGTAGAAGTGAAAATCAATGAACAGCAAAAGATTGCTGTTCCGTCCTGTTTTTCATTTGATAGTAAAATAAGGCATCAGTGTCTATACTTACTGGCAGGAGCACTACAAATAACACATCCTCATTGTTGCAGCATTGATGTAAGGTATGAAGTAACAATAATATCTCTCCTCTCTCCCTCTATCACTCCATCTGCTTCACCAACCAGGAAGTTAATTTACATGCAGACTTCTGTCATTTCAGCTAGAGTATGTGTGACCATAACATCTGAGTAGTTGGCTCTATTGAGAAACATTAGTTGTTGCCAATAACCTTCTATATGTAAAATACTGTATTATATTGTGATTTGTCCACAGCAGTTTACTAATATGTGAGATTTGAAGATGTTTGCACTACAATTCATTTGTTCCAGTCAGAAGAATGAAAAAACATGTGTGTCTGGCTAACCAACAGCAGTGACCCTCAGATGGCCAGCACTGTCGAACGAATGAGTTTATACCTTTCCAGTGAGGTTCACTTTATGCAAATTGTCTATGTCCAGTGTCATGAGTTCCTCATTAACATATATGAAACAAAACATCTTCCTGCTTTCCCAGTGTGGCAGAGGGATCAGAGTCAGGTGGGGGCTGTGAGGTTGTTAAACTGGTGCTGCCACCTCGATTCCCCAGTCAGAAGTCTTTTTCTTCTGCTGCTGACAGAATCACAACCTCTCTACTTTTGAAGTCCCAGAATGCAGTTAGGTGAAAGGCCATGTTTGACAAAACTACCAGATACTCAAACAGGGAGAACAAAGTGTAGCCTGTGAAAGTCAGATAAGAAAGGAGGCTATTAACAATACCACCACCATGGGCACACCTACACTGCAATGAAAGGAAGACCTTGAAATAATGTGAAATATGTATATTATACTTACTCCCAGGTTCACAATACATGTTGTGTTTCCAGTAAAAGTAAGCAGCGAGGAAGCAGAAAGACACGTTGAGAGTCAAGAACCGGATCTTCCAGTGATAGGATTTAAGGTCCTATGAAGAAGAAGATACATGTCTGACAGCACCAGGATACATTTGTGGGTCTGTTACTTTGAATGCAGGTGACTGGCACAGTATGGATAGAATGATAAAACACATGGTTAACTGATTCCTAAACATGACAGCAGTCTGTATGACACTGTATCAGAGATATGATGAGGTAGCAGTTCTGTTGGGGAAGCACGCATTTGATGGTGAAAGAAGCCTCCTGTTTCCACAGCATTCTTTCACCGCAACTAGGGGCATGTCACAGGCACCATGTGTCTCAAGCAACATCATTTCCTCATTACACTAAGAGTGTTACTACAGAGGTCCTAAAATTGCCCACCACCACTGACTGTGCCCACCACCACCACTGTGCAGACAGACACAGTGCACGCATGTCCATACTGTTGATTCCCCCAATAGATCTATTGTGTATCGTTGAAAATACTGCCACCCCATGGCTGCTGTGTGATAGTGCATCTCAACTACAAGGGGCAGCAACCACCTGGGACTTTATGTCTATCCATTCTCTTGAGGGGAAAACAAATGGCAAATACATTTGGGTTTTTGGGGGGAACAACTGTTCTGAACAAACATTTCTAATCATGCAACCTAGTTAACACTGGACATGGGACTGGAGATGTTGTGATGACAACAGAGGAAGTGGAGGAAGCAGCACCTCACCTCGGGGCTCAGAGAGTACTTTTTAATAATATTCCAGAGTCGGCATGTTATCAACATGTAAACAAGAGAACTGAAGATGAACAGGACAAAACCTTCCTTATGGACAACTAGGGAGAAACCACCATAATGAAGGAAGAAAAACAGTGTTACTGTCAGGTAGTCTATTGATTAGGCTTGAATGAATGTATTCAGATAAAATGTGTAAATGTTGAGAATGAAAGAGGCCACTCACAGTATGTCTCGTTAGAGGACACATAGGAGAGCAGCAAGAGACCAAAGGTTTCAGTGAGCGCACACACCAGGTTCCCACTGTAGAGCAGCCACTGTGGGAACCTGGAGGAGAAGCGACTCTTATAGAGGTTAAAGTAGGACACGGCCACAAGGAACCGAGGAGCAGAGTGCAGCCCGATGCAGACACGCCAGATATGGCACTCTGGACTCTGACTTATGGAGGCACTGATTGAAGGTAAATAATTAGGAACCTAAAATCATGGAAAGTGATCATTAGAGACAGGTTGAATCAAATGTTAAAATGCAGGGCAATTTGTAGATATCTTAAAAATGATTACCTGGCAATGTGTACCGGTTGAATCTTCAAAATGGAAAACGGAGGATATGAAGATGCATGACGTTAGACCAAGCAGTGGTAGACTCACTGTGCTCACAACACATGAGGAAAAGGATAATCTAATCAGGGGCTTTTCATGCCCCAGGGTGTTAGGTGCTTGCAGCATCCTAGCGTGGATCAGGGCAATAGGCCTACTGATAGGCTATACATTGAATGCAAATGGTGAAACTATTGTTGAAAACCAAAGATGCCTCAAAGGCAAACAATAAAAAAATATTGTTTTTCATATTTATTTTTGCCTTTCGTAGTTTGAAATTGCAATCACACAACTACTATAGATAACACAATTTCTGGTGAGGAGATACAGTAACGACGTTCAAAAACGCTGAAAAGGTCCAACACGTATTCTCACGTCTCCTCTCAACAACATAACATCTTCGCAACAGGGAGAACGCGGATGGTCCTCTTGCTGTAGCCTATCATATCAACCTAATCTTTTCACAAAAAGACAGTTGTTCTTTAACAGCGGATAACACAAGATGTCTGGAAACAGATTCGGAGAAATGTTTCTGGTGGTATGCAACCCGGAAGAGAAAGACCACGCACGGTCAGTGCGCAGGCATTACTACACATGAGGCAGTGATGCTCTTTCAATCATAAAGCATAAACCATTTAGTTCAAAGAATTGTGGCAATGGGTAGAATACCTAATGATCATGTAGCCGACATCGATTCCACGATTGGTAGGCTAGCATCTAGGCTGTCAGTGAGAATGTTAAACAGAATTTTGGGGAACTCTCCATGGTGCTACTTCTGGGGATATTAATAAAGTATATTTAATATTCGTATTAAGGAAATTCTGAAATATTTTAAAGGGATAAATCCTATAGCTTTAAAAAAAATTCAATGACATAAACTCGTCTAAATCGTAGTTATTTCATAGAGTTGTTTCACATAATCACTGCAGGCTCGAGTAACTTGAACCTGACTATTCTGTCATATGTCCCGCCTTTCCTGTCTTCTCATTCACAACACACAGCAGTTTCTTGGTAAAGCACAGTGACTTTCTGCACCAATCAACCTATTTTAATCATAGCGTCGCTGGAGTAATATGTTCTTTTTTCTCCAAGTTAAATACATGAAACCTACAGCAACATGAAACTATGGGGAATACACGCGTCGATAAGTTTACTTCTAAGTATCGAAATTGTTCCAGGTAAGTTACCGGTTTCATTTGATCTTTTGCGGAAAATAAGAAATTATAAACCTACAACATTAAAAAAGTCGAAATATTAATCTGTATCTAAGATAATAAGTATATAAACAATAAGACTACCTTTAGTTTTTAGAGTAGGGATGGGAGCCTATGTGAGACGGTAGCAACAGTACCGAACTATCTTATTATGTAAGATAACTGCAGTTTAGTGTACATTTGAAGCAGTTTTTAATTTGTTTCACAGACCTAAATCTAGATATTCTGTATTTTAGGTAATAATTAATAGTTGACTGATAGCCTAGTAATTGATAGTCATGCAACAAGGAGATAAAAAGGGCATTGCTGTTGTGTCGTCTAATTAAACACATTGTAGAGATATTACGAGTGATTTAATGCTCTTTCAGAGCTGTTTTGTATAGACTCTGGAAACTTCTAGCCTGTCCAGTTGTTGAGGGATTTTCTTATCACTGTAATCCCGTGTCCCTTCTCTGCAAAAGGCATTATTGAAACGGAAAAGCAGTGTCAACATCTGGCTAACCTAAATCCACTGTATGCATCATAAACAGCTGACTTATATGGCAAGGGTTGGTTTTGGTCGTCCCAGCTCAGTAAACAGCGCGTCAGCGTCCACAAAACATGACATTTATTGTAATATTTACAAAAGATCTAATCTGACGTTGCACAACAGGTCCAGTGGTTTTTGGATTACAGGGGAAAACAACACAATCTTGAGCGTCATGCTTGTGTATAAAGGCAGATTGACATTATCTCTTACCATAGATTCTGAAGGGTAATCTGCCCTGAAATCCCCCAACTCACAGTGTGCTGCACCATCTGCCATGTGTTTGAATGTTCCCTGAAACCCTACAACATTTGCATGCATTTGCCACTTTCTTTAACACACAGATCTGTTTGTTAACCCATCACATGATATATAACTATACTATCTGTTTATTTTGTAATCATATTGCAGTATGTGCAGTGCTTACAGAGTTTTTATTTTTATTTTAACCATTTCCAAGCCATGAAGCCAGAGAGGTTGTGATTTATAACTGTCTAAAAGGTAACATTAAAGAGTTACCAAGTGTTAAAAGATGATCAGACAACCTGAAATTCATATTTGTTGAATTGTTGAAGTGCTGAACGTAAAGTATTTTCTCTCTCTAACCTGGTCAGTCTGTTGGAGTGCTCATGGAAAATACGCACAGAAGCTGCTGAAGGATTTGTTCAGCAACTACACCAGTGCTCTGAGGCCAGTGGAAGACTCAGACAACATCCTGAATGTCACCTTGCAGATCACCCTGTCACAAATCATTGACATGGTAAAATCTGAGAAATATAATTGTGTTCTGTTGGTACAATAACCTCTATATTCACAGATTGCACATGTATTTATCTTCACAATCATATTCAGAATATTCTTAATCGTGTCAAGTAACCCAGAATAACAGGTAATCGACAGAACAGATGCTGGTCAGAGGACAGATAAAGGCAGAAAAAGTTTAACGCTGTTTCATCTATTTCAGGACGAACGCAACCAGATATTGACAGCATATTTGTGGATACGGCAGGTGTGGACAGATTCCTACCTCACCTGGAATAAAGATGACTATGATGGGCTTGATACCATCCGTATACCTGGTAGTTATGTATGGAGACCTGACATTGTCCTATATAACAAGTAGGTCGGAATGGTATTGAGAGATAGAGAGAGCTTTCAAGTTTGACTATTCACGTTGACGGGAGGCACAAGCTGAACATTCCTTGAAGTTATTTGTTCATGGGAGTGTTCAGAAGGTGGTGAGCAGGCTGAAGGAGATGACGCTCCATGATAGCTTCTCAAACTGCTTGTCTTGTGCCTTTTACCTGTCCCTCGTATTGAGTAGTAGCCCTTTATTAGTCAAAACTGAGAGTGGGTATGAATTGATCTTGTATCTGTATCTTGTTGATCTTGTATCTTGTATTCCTTTATAATTTAAGTTACATTTGATGAGAAAAACAAGACTACATTAAACATACAAGACATGACTTAACGGATATGCATTCATCACAGTCACGCTCCGCGCTTCATTTGCATCTCGCTCCTCCTTTCTCCCAGTAGTAACGTCTGTGTATTGCAGTGCAGATGACCATTTCACAGTCCCCATGCACACCAATGTGGTTATCAGACATGATGGACAGATCATGTGGGACTCCCCGGCCATCACCAAGAGCTCCTGCAAGGTGGACGTGTCCTACTTCCCCTTTGATTCCCAGCAGTGCCGATTCACCTACGGCTCCTGGACCTACAATGGGAACCAGCTGGACATCACGAATGCCCTAGACAGTGCGGACATAGCCGACCTGGTGGAGAACGTGGAGTGGGAGATTCTGGGAATGCCTGCTAAGAAGAACGTCATTCTGTACGGGTGCTGTGCCGAGCCTTACCCTGACGTGACCTACACCCTCAAACTCAAGCGGAGGGCCTCCTTCTACGTCTTCAACCTGCTCATTCCGTGCGTGATAATCTCCTTCCTGGCCCCTCTGGGATTCTATCTGCCCGCTGACTCTGGTGAGAAGGTGTCCCTGGGGGTGACAGTGATGCTGGCTCTCACAGTCTTCCAGCTGCTGGTGGCAGAGATCATGCCTCCCTCGGAGAATGTCCCACTTATCGGTGAGTGCAATGATGTTTCAGTCATAGAAATGTGCTATTTATTATAATCAACATTGTATATATGTATTCATTTCTATGGACCGTTTGTAACTAAACCCATGGAGCTGTGAACATGAAGTTTTGTTCATTCTGTTCATGTTTTTCTATCTCTTCTCCCCTTAGGAAAATATTACATTGCCACAATGACCATGATAACAGCGTCCACTGCCTTGACCATTTTCATCATGAACATACACCACTGCGGCCCAGATGCTAAACCTGTGCCCAAGTGGGCTAAAAAGGTCATCCTGCAATACCTGGCACGTGTGTGCTTTGTTTATGAAGCGGGGGAAAATTGCATGTCTGTCCAGCCAGAGAAACAGGAGCCTCCTCCCCAACCGAAAAGAGCCAACTGCTGCATGAACGGACAAGCAGGCATAGAGGACTTCCGGGTGCGGGTGGAGGGAGGCTGGGAGGCGGTGATTCCCGAGGTGAGAGAGGACTTGGATCAGATGATGAGCCCCACTGGCTCCATGGGGAGGAACCCCACCAACCACTACAGCGCCTGGAGGAATGGCGTGTTCATGAGTCTGGACTGTGGGGACACGTTGAGGTCAGCCAGGCGGAGCAGGAAAGGAGGTGTGAGTGACAGAGTTGGGGAAGAGGTCCCGTGCCAAAGCCAGTGCACGTGTCAGCAGCAGCAGCTCCTCAGGAATATGGAGTACATCGCCAACTGCTACCGTGATCAGAGGGCCACACAGAAAAGAACTGGGGAGTGGAAGAAGGTGGCCAAGGTGTTAGACCGCTTCTTCATGTGGATATTTTTCATCACGGTCTTCCTCATGAGCCTGCTTATCATGGGGAAGGCCATTTAAAGATCCCATGACATGCTGTTTTTGGATGCTTTTAAATAGACCTTAGTGATCCCCTAATACTGTATCTGAAGTCCCTTCCCCGAAATTCAGCCTCGGTGCAGAATTACAGCCACTACGAGCAGTCCCACAATGAGCTTTCCTCAGAATTAGCTGTTTCGGTGTCTGTAGCTTTAAATGCTATGAGGAAGAAAGAGGTGGGGCTAACTGCCATGCTTCGGTCGTTTGCAAGACATGATGTCTCGAGGAAAAAATAATGTCGAGCGTTTGAGTTTTCATTTTCTCAAAGGCGGAGAAGAATACCCAGGTCTTGGTTTACACCTATCACAATTTCTAGCCACTGGGGGACCAAAGGCAGGTTAGGAGAATTCAAATTAATGTTAAATAACCTCCGAAAGTGAAGTTTTCATGTCATGGGACCTTTAATAGCTTTTCTGTAGCTGTTGTTAAGTGTATACTCTGCTTCCTGTGTGGAACAAGTATAGGTCTGAGTATTCTAGAAATACTGTAGATGGTATTTGTGCTTCTGTACAATACCAAATGTATTTATTCTATCCATTTGATATCCTGCAGTCACAGTTTACTTGTAGACTTCAATACATCTCTTGCATTTCAGGTCTTATTCTTATTCAATATTACATCATTATAGATTAAAGGCATCCTTTTCCCTGACTGTTTTGAAATAAAAAAACATTGAACAATGTGATCTTGTCATTCCATTTTATTAGTGCTTAAAACCCAAAAGTACACACTTTCTTATTATCTATGTGAACTGTCTCTCACTTTGAATTGAACTGGTGTACTCAAACCAGGCCCCTGTTGGTGAATTCAATTATTTTACCTGCATTGAGTCTTGTGACAACTTGCATTCCCTGCTGATCTCATTATATCTTTCCAAATAGGATTATTTAATTGGCTCTGCTTTGAACACAAACATGTCTCTTGACAAATTATTATAGTTACATTGTAGGAGGACTTCTTTTAGGTGATCTGGTGTTACCATAGTAAGTATTGCGTATTAAATTTTTCAGGACTGTCGTTGAACATGACAACAGAGCTTTTGCAAAGCATCTTTTATTTCTTTGTTTCTAAAAGTGTAAATAAGGGGATTTAGAACAGGAACTAGGGCACTATTGATAATAGATATCAAGATAAGCATATTACTATTATGATTTAATACTTTGGCACTAATATATACACAAGAATGAGCAAAATAAAAGGCCAGAACAACAGTGAGATGAGAGGAGCAGGTGGAAAAAGCTTTCATACGTCCTTCAGAGGTTGCAATTTTGCAAATGGCTAGAACTATTCTGTAGTTGGACCACACAATTAACATGAAAGGTATATACATAACTACCACGGCAATTGAAAGAGCCACATCAATCAAAAATGTAGTGTCCCAACAGGACAGCCAAACAACAGCTGGGTAATCACAAAACCAAAATTTTACTCCAGTGTAACAAAATGGCAATTGTGATGCAAATATGACAGAGAAGTAAGGCGTTAGGAGACCAGACACCCATGCTACAGCTACCATTAGAGCACATACCCTCCCAGAGATTATACTGCTGTAACGAAGAGGATTGCAGATGGCCACGTATCGGTCATAAGCCATCACACACAGGAGAAATCCTTCAACAGTTTGAACACCCAAATACACATACATTTGGCGAAAACAACCTGAAAATGTTATGGTAAAGTCATTCTGTAAAATCATTGTTATGAACTTAGGGTGAACACTGGTTGCTATTACTATGTCTATGAAAGACAGATTACCAAGAAAGATGTACATGGGTGTTTGTAGTTTGTTGTTTGTCATCACCAGAGTGAATATGATGAGGTTTCCAATTAAAATCATGATGTATACCACCAAGATGAAGAAAGACAACTCCACATAGAAGTTTTTAAGACCCTGATCAGTCCCAACAATAAGAAATTCAGTCGCGTGAGTTACATTGAAGTCTTCAGGAGAGGGATCTATTGGTAAAAAAAAAAAGCATTCACACAATTTGATGAAAATAGAATTACATTTATTATAATTTATTTTGAAAGGATTGTCAGAACACCTTACTCTGCATTTTTTGATCCTGCCTTTTCAAAGGATTTGATGGTGTCAAACCGACAAACTGTTGAATGAAAGTAAACATAAAAAAAACTATAACCACAAATATTTAATAAATACCCATGAACTAAAGTGCATTACCACCCACACTTACCTTCAACCAGCCCTTTGCACTGACAGCCTGCAAATGTTCAGTTTCTATACATTCCGTAGAGACATAATGATCAAAAATGTATAGGGAAGGGGCTGGGGGGGACCTCCACTTTAATGGGCCTGGCCTCTATCCATTTGGAAAGAACAGTGCTTCTGTTCCCCTTTTTATTTCACAACACTACTGAAGTCCTACTGGAAATCCAGACACCTCCTACAATTACAAGGTTTTATTATTTAACTATTTAATAATTTATTATTTCGTATAGATCGCTCTGTGGCTCCTCACAACCAGTTAATTAGCACTGAGCAACAAACCATAGTTAATAAAATCGAGGGGAATTAAAATATTCAAAAAAAAAAATATTTCTGTATTAAACAGTTTCACCACAGTATCCATTTGTTTATTGGGATTATCACACTTGGCCTAATCGGATCCATTAGGTCAAAGGTTTGACTTGACCAAGACCAGTTAGAAAAGCAATGTTCTGGATCGAGACCACACAAACGTGAGCATATACAATCTCATTCTATTGCATTTGAAATGGTTTAATCACACCATCGGTAGACATCAAGCACACTGAATTCATGAATATAGTTGCTGAGTATCAGTTAACACACATTATGATGGACATTTGAAGTATTTCCATTATCAGAATATTTTTCAAAGGGCTCTTTGTGTTGAGGACTGGTCATGATTTTGTTCGAGATTAATGGTTACCATCCAGACTGAGACGTTGGATGCCACAGCATGCCCTCCGTCCCCCCTCCCCTCACCGGCCACCAAACATGGTTGTATCCTTTCTTCTTGCAAAACATCCATGCTCTGTGAAGTAGCCTTGGAAACACTCAAGTACGGCATTTACAGTCTTTTGAGAGGACCATTTATGGACAATATTCTACAGTATAACACAGCTGTGATTTCTTTGTCTAGTGAGCCATCCCAGCTAAAAATGTAGTTTGTGATTATAACATGACTCTCAAAGTAAAAGAAAACAGTTGTAGTTTTTAAGGGCTATTGTATTACTGAGACTATTATGGCATAAATATAAACAACAGCTACATCATCATCATAATTTTATGCATTTGAAATAGGATCAGGTAGACTGGCATGGAACAACAAAAGGTTCAGCAGAATGTTATGTCAGCGAATAGACACTAGAGGTCTGCACAGAGACGGCTGTGACACTACAGTGCTGAGCACACACAGACCTCAGGTCTTTCTTCATAACCTCTGTTTCACCTGTTGAATATGTCTGAAGGTTATATGGTCTGATGCAAATCTTATTGTAATCAACCAGGAGATAATGATAATAATGGTTGGATGTACATCATGCAAGACTCACAAGTTCTAGGAGTGCATGATCTTTTTGCTGAATATTTGGACAATTTTCTGCCTCAGTGATTTTGTTTGCATGGCATAAATAATTGGGTTCAAATTGGCAGGAACAACATGAAATAAAATATAGGCCAGCTTTCTCAAATCGGGGTAGTCTGGGAAGCGATGCAAAATGATTGTCAGAAATCCTGACCAAAGCATGATGAGATACAGGACCAGGTGGCTGGCACATGTCTGTGCTGCCTTGCTATTCAGTTCCTTGTTTTTCCTGGTCCAGCAGATAACAGCAATCCTGAAATAAGTGACAGCAATACTTCCCATTGAGGAACTAAATAGCAACACAGTGAAAAAGAGTCCATAGATGTTGTTGACTGTCACATTTTCACAAGATAGCTTAAACAGCGATGCATTGTCACAATAAGCGTTCAGTATGATAGAGCTGCAGCGAGACAGCCTAACAGTGAGCCCGAGCAGAACAGATACCAACAGCAGAGAGGTCCCCCAAGCTGAAACAGAGAGGGTAACCACGGTTCTGGTTGTCATTATTGTGTTGTACCGTAGGGGGTGGCATATAGCCACATATCTGTCAACAGCCATAATGATCAATATCATGTGGGACGCCGAGCCAAATGTGTGGCTGCAGAATGCTTGTGTGACACACTGAGCATATGAGATCAACTTTGGAGTTGAAACGATATCGTGCATTAGCCTGGGCAGTAGCACAGTGTTCCCAATGAGGTCATTTACTGACAGGTTACAGAAGAGTATGTACATGGGCTGGTGTAAGCTCTGCTCTTTGATGATAAGCACAATCACTCCAATGTTAGAGATAAGAAGTGTAAGGTAGACAAACAGAATCAAGAAGAACAGAGGATATGTGAACTTCATAGAAATGTTAAAGCCCTCCATTTGGAGAATATCACTTTGTAATGAATTGTTGCCATCCATTTTGCAGGGTAAATCTGTAAAAAGAAATGCAATGCAAATATGTGTAAATGTGTGTAATGTACATGTCATACATGGATGAAATAAATGTTGTTACACAATAAGTTAATACTCTCAGGCCACTAAATATGCTCAGGACCTCCACAATGATCAAAATGCAACTAAATAAGTTACCTGAACTTCACTGGCAGCTGTCATAAACAGAGGTAATACCTCATAGATTCTGTAGCAGATGAGAATCCTGTTGAAGGTGTTTGATAATATCTTAATGACAAGCCATCGCAGTCCGAATGAAATGTATGCTCACCTGCTCTGTAGTTATGGTCTGTCTGGCACTGTGCTTAATCTCTGCACCAGCCCAGTTTGTTTCATGTCATGCCAGTGTTCAGAAGCTTTGATTACACAAGGCAATTTAAATAGTGGGACAGCTATAATGGCTTCAGCATATATCAAGTTTCCAAAGGTGAGCGAAAGGTTAGCAAATCAATGTCGAACTGACATCAACAAGGCATGAGGGGTGTAGCCACTGCAGCATCTCAGCTCTGAGGAAAACAGCATTACTTAAAAAATGACAGTTGACTCATAACAGTCTCTTGTGTGTCATGATGCAGAAGAGCTTGAACATTATTCTATATGTTAAAATGTAATTCCTCGATCCTAGATATCACATGTAATTTCTCAGATAATCGTATTTTTACACTTAATGCTAGATTGATTATTACTGTCTACAGAGAGCACGAAACACTTATAATCCTACAGTTTTTTAAGAAGTCAGCAGCATTAGCTTCTTCATGGTCAATTAATTTGCTGCAGCATCTATGTAATAAATCTTTTTTTCTCCACGTCAGAGCGTCTGCTAAATGACTAAATGTAAAATGTAAATGTCAGTATTTGTTTAACAAAATGTGCTGGTGTTGTGGATTTTGGACATTTTCATTGACAGGAATTAGGCCAGGTAAACTGTTTCTGTCATAATTCACTACTTTCCGTTTAACAAGTCCCATTTGTCAGCATTAAGGTGCATGGTCCTTGGAGAGAACATCACACTTTGTTGTCAAGTTCACATAATGAGCAGAGGATGCACTTATACTGCATTATGCAACAGTAACACACTCCAACTGCACTCTGAGGGCTTCTTAGGTCATGTCCCTCAAGTCACATTAGGAACTATTGATAGATATAGAAACTGACCAATTAGTGAAACTTAAAAATTATATGTTTATATCCAATCATAAAATGTTCTATGAAGACATGGTCCAAAATAATGATAATTGTCATTAAAACATTACAGTTTGTTTTGTCAACTTTAAATATGATACCCAATGGAAAGGTAAACTGTTAGGTAAAAAACAAAACTCATAAGAGGGTTTATATGCATCAAATTAGTGAGGTATTTTAGAAGTAATTGATTCTGGGGTAGTGTGGACAGTGAGTGTCTCTCAGACTTTCCACTATCCCTGAAGAGCATTAGTGGTATCTCTGTAGACACAGGGTTTGCACTGCTTGGCCCTCTGGCCTTCACCCATCGTGACTGGAGGCCAATTCAATTGTCTTTCAGTCCACATTACTATCCCTCCAGGGTGGGTTGATTAACCTGTCCCTGCTGTCCACCTCTACGTATGTCTCTTGATAAGGTTATTAGCCTGAAAGGAAACATGTAGAGCTCTTTAATAAGGCCGTGGTCTTGACAGAGAATCTAGAGCTCTTTAATAAGGCCATGGTGCTGACAAATAATCTAGATCTCTTTAATAAGGCCTTGGTCCTGACAAATAATCTAGAGCTCTTTAATAAGGCCTTGGTCCTGACAAATAATCTAGATCTCTTTAATAAGGCCTTGGTCCTGACAAATAATCTAGATCTCTTTAATAAGGCCTTGGTCCTGACAAATAATCTAGATCTCTTTAATAAGGCCTTGGTCCTGACAAATAATCTAGATCTCTTTAATAAGGCCTTGGTCCTGGCAAATAATCTAGATTTCTGTAATAAGGCTGTTGTCTTGACAGAGCATCCCATAAATAAGTACTTACAAGATTGTTCTCTCGCTTAAATCAGTTATATTGTATGATAGTTAGGGGAAGTTGAGTTTAATTAATGTTCAAGTCAATTTCAAGTCACATCACACGTAATGGTGGGACTAAATAATACTGCAATCTAGGTTCAACCCGAATGACCTTTCCTATCACACAATGTTTTATCATAGAGTTAACAGTTAAGAAGAATAACATGTAGTTATCTTTGTAGTTGTGGCCTCACTAATGACCCAACTGTGAGACTAGAGCGTCCCATGTGGATGTTATTACCAGCACACATCATCAGTAAACATGATCATGATTAGCGACATGGGGGCATCAAGTCTCTATAGAATAATTATAATTTGTTACAGAAAATAACACACCATATAATTATATCTCATAGGGCGTCATTAATTCATGTTTTCCCTGCAATGATGCAATTTCTGTTATTGCATCTAAGCATTGAAAATTTAAGTTTTAATATGAAGATGTGGGCCTGCAAAGGTCAAATGTATAATACATATTTTATTAGCAATGTATTCCAAAATCTATGATCATAAAACTAGCATTACTAGCCACCAAACTGTCAACGAGCTGTATATGCAACGTAAAGAGACAGGCCACATCTGCTGTCACTGATCATTGAGTTGTTCAGTGACATTCAAAGTCATAGGTATGTCACAGTGGGCATCCTCTGTGACAACAGCTTACTGTCAGTCAAAAGAAAATGGGAATCTTAATTTCCCATATTAAAGTTTCTGTGTCGCAGAGGATGTGTAGAGTGACGCAAAGACACCTCACGACCATCATATAAAAAGACTGTCAAATGGCGTTGTGAACAGTCAAGAGCTCCACCCTGGAGAAAATAACAGTGTCTTTATCGGTTTATGGTTGCCTTTGCATGTAAGGCATACAAGCGAGTGATTCATTTAGTCTCGTAAATGATGTACAGTTAATCTATTTAATAGTTTTTTGGAAACTTTTTAGTAATTGTTTTATTTTTACAACCACACTTCAGCTGTCATGGAAAACACATCCTTGAAGAGTCTCAGTCTCCAGTTGAGCCTTGACCCTTTTTACATCCCACCAGGGGCCAAGTACCCCATATTTTTTCTTGGTCTCGTCATCTACTTCTTTAGTGTATTTTGCAATCTGACTCTGCTGGCTCTGATCAGTGTGCAGAAGGACCTCCACAAACCCATGTATTTCATCCTCTTCAGCCTTCCTTTGAACGACGTGATAGGTATCACCGCAATGCTGCCCAAGGTACTATCAGACGTTGTGATGGAGACACACCGAGTGTACTACCCTCTGTGTGTGCTGCAGGGCTTCCTGCTCCACATGTATGGAGGTGGGGTTCTCTTCATCCTGGCAGCCATGGCCTTCGATCGCTACGTGGCCATCTGCCTGCCCTTGCAGTACAACTCTGTCATGTCTCCCAGAATGGTGGGGTTTATTATATGTCTGGTTTGGGGCCTTGACTTTGCCTTGATTGTATCTCTGTTCTCATTACAGACAAAGCTTCCTCTTTGCAGGTCCTCTCTCATGAATGTGTTCTGTGATAACCCATCTCTTCTTAAACTCACTTGTGGCAACACAACAATCAATAACATCTTAGGTCTGTTCAACACAGCCGTTATGCAGATCATCAGTGTGTCTGTCCAGGTCTTTTCTTATGTGAAGATATTAATAGCTTGCTTGGCTACGAGGAAGTCAGAGGCAAAGAGTAAGGCAGTGAACACTTGTGTGGCACAACTAGTCATATTCATCATATTTGAGATTGTGGGGACCTTCACTATTCTATCACACAGATTCCAGAACATCTCTTCCGACCTTCAGAAGATTATGGGCATGTTGATATTCCTTGTACCTCCGCTTCTGAATCCGATTGTATATGGATTAAATACGAGTGAAATACGAAATAGTTTCCTTAAAGTATTTCAAACTAAAGTGTCAGTAAAGTTCTAGTCATATTGAACTCAATTTGAATATAAAAATGTGTTTGATACCAAAATTGTCCAGTGTATGGAATTCTAAGCAGAAAATAGAGAATCAGCCAACACACACTGTCACTGAGGTTTTTTTTCATACCCTTAACAACTCTTTACAAACTAAATGACTGGATTAAGGTTTCAAACTCACATGCATGTTAAATAAATTACCACAAAATTGTAAACCTTTCTCTAAGTGCATTTTTATTCATATCCCATTCCCACTGTGAGCATATACATTTCCTGAAAGAAGTTAACGCTGTAATCAAAGTATAATCAATAATGTGATATGTAGGAATAACAAAGATAAGCCGACATGTGTTTGTTATTCAATCAGGCAGATATGACATCACAGACCTGTGACTTTCATCTGACCATAATATCTATAGGTTACAGTTGGAATGCATATATGTGAATGAATAAGATAGAACACTTGAACAGATAATAACAAAATAGCTGATCTACTGATTGTGATTGACAGAAGCACATAATAAATCCTTGATTTTTTCAACACCTGCTAACTTCATCTCAATCAAGCCTCAGAACTCCTAGTCGCTCGTTATTTCATTGCATTCAGAATCGTCTCAAAGAACCAAGGTGATTCAGTGGAGAGAATTTCAGAGTGAATTATGTCATAGAGGGATTCTCAGACTCGACGCAATTATGTCACGTGCCTTACGCATGTATTCTACCTCCTTCTTTTATAAATATGGTTGCATCTGAATTCAATGTCATTTTTACTGTTGATGAGTTCAAACTACAAAGAGACGATACTGACAGTGTTGCTCTGAAAGATAGAACATATAACTGAAGGTAAGCATACTTTGGACAACATTCTATGAAGACAAGCATTACTGTTAAATTAGTGACTAGTTAGAGTACTATTAGTGGGTATGAATATTCTGGAAGAAAAACAATTTTATAGCTATGAACATTGTACAATACTTGTATTGTATATTGTACTAATTAAGTCAACTGAGAAGTCAACAGTGATAAGTTGATAGTCACCCGTGTTAGTAATGTGAAGGCTTAACCTATGCATCAGATAACATGCATTTTAAACATGTTGTTTTGTGTTGAAAATGATTGTGGACACCTTTGGCCATTTTTCAGGTTTGGACATTTGCTAATGGAAGATATTACTCAAAATCTTACATTTAGTTTCCATCTGCAAATTGACACCTTTGACATTCCCAACCCAGTGAACTACCCAGTCTTCCTCATTGGCATGCTTGTCTACCTGTTCTCTATCACCTGCAACCTGGTCATCATGATGCTGATCATCACCAGGAAGAGCCTTCACAAACCCATGTACTACTTATTGTTCAGTCTACCCCTCAATGACATGATAGGAATCACTGCCTTCCTACCCAGGCTGTTGGGGGACATTGTCACACAGACCAACTTTGTTTACTACCCTACGTGCTTCCTACAGGCCTTTGTCCTTCATGTATATGGAGGTGCAACTCTTTTCATATTAGCAGCTATGTCCATCGATAGATACTTTGCAATTTGCAAGCCACTGCAATATTATTCGGTCATGACACCTTTTACCTTACGTTTCCTCATATGCTCAGCTTGGGGTTTGGACCTCCTTCTAATGATAGGTCTGTTTGGGCTCCAAGCTAAAGCTAATCGATGTAAAACATTTATTGCTAATGTTTACTGTGACAACCCCGCATTGCTCAAATTGTCATGTGGGGTAGACCTTTCAGTTAACAACATTTATGGTCTTGTCCTGACAGCATTTATACAGATGATTAGCTTGGTTATTCAGTTATATTCTTATGTTAATATATTAGTGATATGTATTTGTAACCGACAATCTGATGCTAAAAGCAAGGCAGTAAATACATGTCTGGCCCAGATACTAACATTTGTTATCTTTGAATGTATGGTCACATTTGCAATCCTGTCCTATCGCTTCTCAGACATATCCCCAAATACCAGGAAGTTTTGTGGTAGCATGATTTTCATACTCCCTCCTGTACTTAATCCAATTATTTATGGAATGAAAACAAAAGAACTGAGAACTTCATTTTTAGCAGTAATACATAACAAAAAAATCGATAACACGTAAAACACAAATTAAGATTTTTGTCAGGTTGCTGAAAATATAAATTATGGCAGATATTTGCCTAGTAAGCTAAGCTGTCAATGCAGCTCTGTTTTAAGATTCAGTTAGTTTACCCCAAAGTATTCACCTTACTACATAAAGAATAAATATATGAAATAACAATGAACTATTCTTTTTAATTGTGATGCATGCCAGATAAACTCAACCCTTTACACAAAAGTACCACACACGATCATGATTTTAAAAGGTGAATATTTTAATGTGTTAACTGAGTGTAAATGTCATATCTAGCATGTAGGATGTATGTTATCAAAGACTGGATTTTAAACTTTCTTAAGGTCCTTAACAAATAAATAGTGACATCTGTTCTTTGAGCCTGGACCCACAGAAAATATTTCTGATTTCAAGATGAAGAAGATTAAAAGTTGGGGGCCATCAAAAGGTGATGGGGGATTGGATAACAATGTAGAGTATACATTATCACATGAATACGTTATGTGTATAAGAACACACATAAAGTTGTTTTAAAGTAGGTGAGCATTAATGTGAGCTTAATTATCATGAATGGTACAGTATATAGTCTTATATTATACACAATAACATTCAGACCACAACAATCTTTGTTGTTTATTTTATCCAATCACAGTTATCTGACTTCAGGGATTGTGGTCACATGGTTATGCACATATTTAAATAGCACTGCTTAGAGGATATTGATATCTTATTCTTCAGGGTTTAAGACTGAGCACAAAGGTAAGGCACCACTCCTACACAAACAGACACAGACAGGTCATAATTCCTATCCAGATAACAAGCAGACTGGATATGAAATGGACTGTGTTTTCAAGCAACATGAATTTCAATATGTTTTCAATTTTACTGTGTAAAATTTGCTAACCATAGATACTTGACCACACATTTTTATCTTAGGGTTTATATCAAAATTATTAATAACAATTATTGCCATAAACTGCTCATCCAAACAACATCACATGCAACAATACACCCACAATAAAAAATACAATTGTGTCCCGAACGGCACAACGACCAATTTACTTTATTAACTTTATACTGTACTCGGTCCTCAAGACAATCAAACCAAAGACACACAAACATTCCTGCCTTTATTTATAATATTTAGGTTGGTAGAAAAGCCTGCTGTGGTATAAATATGTGCTTACATATAGTGTTGTGATTAATCTAATACTGCATTTGCTTCTGTATACAAATATTTCCCTGACAGACTTGAACATTCGGCGATGGATTTGATATCACAGGTGGATCCCCCTAACCAGACCTTCACTTACATCCTGACGATGGCATCCTTTGACATCCCCTCACCAGTGAACTACCTGGTCTTTGCTGTGGGTGTGCTGGTGTACATGTTCTCTTTCTTTGGCAACCTGACTATTCTGGTTCTTATCATCACCCAGAAGAGTCTACACAAACCCATGTTCTACATCCTCTTTAGTCTCCCACTCAATGATATTATAGGAATCACTGCCTTCCTACCCAGGTTGCTTCATGACATTGTCACACAGACCAGCCTGGCATACTACCCCACGTGTGTCCTGCAGGCCTTCTGGCTTCATATGTACGGAGGCGCTGTTCTTTTCATTCTTGCTGCAATGTCCATTGACAGATACATAGCAATATGTAAACCATTGCAATATCATTCACTCATGACACCTTTTTTAATGTGCAGTCTAATCACATTAGCTTGGGGCTTTGACTTTGTCCTCATGCTCATTTTGTTTGGCCTCCAGGCCAGAGCTAAAAACAGGTGCAAGAGCACCCTGCAAAATGTCTACTGTGAAAACGTTTCCCTGCTTCTCTTATCTTGTGGTGACGATCTGACCGTTAACAACATTTATGGTGTTGCTATGACAGCGTTCTTTCAGATTGTTAGTTTAGTCATTCAGCTTTTTTCTTACGCTAACATTTTAGGAGTGTGTGTTATGAATCGACATTCAGACACCATAAGCAAGGCTGTGAACACGTGTTTGTCTCAAATTTTCACATTTGTTATTTTTGAATTTCTAGCCACATTTACAGTAGCAGCATATCGCTCACAGACCTTATCCCCAAATGCTCGAAAATTAAGTGGAATGTTGGTTTGGATCCTACTTCCTGTACTCAACCCAATCATATATGGAATAAAAACAAAGGATATTAGAGCTGTGATTCAAACACTGCTAAAGAAAGACAATAAAATAGCTCTAAAATAATTGTGAGGGTGATCTCTTCCCCAGTTATGAAAATTATTTTAATGTTATGGCCTATGTATTGTTGTACAATCCCCTGGTACCTAAATTTATGTGTTAAATGAAACAATCAACGCATTCAATGAACAAAATAGGCTACTTTATATAAATGTTTGGATAAACAATTGTTGTATTGGTCTTAAAATTATAGTTGACACTTGATGTTTGAACCCAAACAAGAATTTAATTGTTGACATCAACACTGGCCAATTTGACGAGTAAGAATTGAATGGTATATATCACATGATTTTTATGTTATTGCTGTTCAGATTCAGTTTACCTCTCTCAGTGGTACAATTTTATATTACGAAAAAAACCAATAAACACGTAAATAAGTATTACATTTTTGCATTTCTAGCATAGCAGTGAGTAGTAATGGTAAGCAGGTGTAATGTCAGTTGTCTTTGTTTTGTGCAGTTGGAACACATTATCAACTGCAACTAGAAAAGCAAAAACCATGTGTGAACTTAATATCAAGACAATACAGTAGGAAGGACTCCCTTACATACTTTTCACAACTTTTACAACCCAAAACCTAAACTCATTCTCTAAATGTGTTTTTATTCATTTTGTGCATCTCATTCCTACTATACATTAGCGACAATGCCAGTTTAGTGAGAGAAGTTAATGCCATAATCAAAGTCACATCATTGATGTGATGTGCATTTGTAAATCATGAATGAAGCCTCCTAGGAGTGTTTTGAATGGAAGCAGGGTGTGGTCAACCATTTGCAATGCTTAACAGTGGAACGTCTCTTTGACCTTCTGTAGCATGTAGAGGTGATATGGCACACGTGTCTTGTTTAAAGCCCTAATGATCTTTCAGTTGAAAGTTTTTCTAAATGAGTTATGGCATAGAGTTTTGGGACTTGACGTAATTGAGTCACGTGTCTTACGCATGTATTCTACCTCCTTTTAAAAATACGACTGTATCTGAATAAAAGATGCAATCTTTACTGTTGATAAGAGTTCAGACTAGTACCGAGAGACAATACTAACAATGTTGCTCTGAAAGATTGAACATAGAACTGAAGGGAAGCGTCCTTTTGGCATCATTCCATGAAGACAGGTCTTATACTGTTAAATTAGTAATTAGTTACAGTACTACTAGTGAGTGGGAATATTCTGACAGAAAACTATTTGATAACCAAAAATACATGCTATTTTAGTCATTTATCTAATTAAATCATTTAAAAAATCAACAGTGATAAATTAATTGTAACCTGTGTGTTTGTAATGGCAAGGCGTCGCCTAAGTATCATATAATTTACCTTTTAAACATATCCATCTCATGTTGAAAACATAAAAAGTATATCTTTAAATTGGGGCTATCAAAAGAAAATGGGGGATTCTTTGTATTAGTTCTACATATTACAGTTATCTGACTTCAGGGATTGTAGTTACATGGACATCACAAATTTAAACAGCATTGCTTACAGGAAATAAAGAAGTTATTCTTCAAGGAGAAAAACTGAGAGTAAAGGTAACACACCCTTCCTACACAAACAATTACTGCCTTACAGGCAGCTCATAACTCCTATCTAGATAACAAGCAGACTGCATGTTAAATGTATCTCTTAATTTAATGCTTGGTTACATTTTGTGTTCAGATGTCTATATTTTTTCTCTGACAGTAAAAATGTGCTTACATGTAATGTATTGTGATTAATCTAAGACTGCATTTGCTTCTGTATAAAATATTTCCCTGACAGACTTGAACATTCGGTGATGGATTTGATATCACAGGTGGATCCCCCTAACCAGACCTTCACTTACATCCTGACGATGGCATCCTTTGACATCCCCTCACCAGTGAACTACCTGGTCTTTGCTGTGGGTGTGCTGGTGTACATGTTCTCTTTCTTTGGCAACCTGACTATTCTGGTTCTTATCATCACCCAGAAGAGTCTACACAAACCCATGTTCTACATCCTCTTTAGTCTCCCACTCAATGATATTATAGGAATCACTGCCTTCCTACCCAGGTTGCTTCATGACATTGTCACACAGACCAACCTTGCATACTACCCCACATGTGTCCTGCAGGCCTTTTTGCTGCACCTTTACGGAGGCGCTGTTCTTTTCATTCTTGCAGCAATGTCCGTTGACAGATACATAGCAATATGTAGACCACTGCAATATCATTCACTCATGACCCCTTGTGCAATGTATGCTCTAATCACAGTAGTTTGGTGCGCTAACTTTTCCCTCATGTTTATTTTGTTTGGCCTCCAGGCCAGAGCTGACAACAGGTGCAGGAGCACCGTGCAAAATGTCTATTGTGATAACGTTTCGCTGCTTAATCTCTCTTGTGGTGATAATCTGACTCTTAACAACATTTTTGGTATTGCTCTGACATTTTTATATCAGGGCCTTAGCTTGATTATTCAGCTTTTTTCTTACGCTAACATTTTTGCAGTGTGCATTATGAATCGACATTCAGACACTATAAGCAAGGCTGTGAACACGTGCATGTCTCAGCTCATCACATTTATACTATTTGAAGCTATTTCCACATTTACAGTAGCAACATATCGCTCACAGACCTTATCACCAAATGCTAGAAAATTAAGTGGAATATTGATTTGGATCCTACTTCCTGTACTCAACCCAATCATATATGGAATAAAAACAAAGGATATTAGATATGTGCTTGTTACTCTGCTAAAGAAAGACAATAAAATAGCTCTACAATAATTGTGAGAGGGTGATCTCTTCCCCAGTTCTGAAAGATATTTTAATATCTTAAGATTTTTTTTTTTTTTTTAAGATATTTAATATCATTTAAAAATAAATGAGTTATACTGAATATTTAGCATATATACACAAAAACGAAATGTATCTAAATGATTTTATTACATGAAATAGTCAGCACATCCAAAACAACAACAAAATATAATGCTATAATTTTACAATATACTTGTATAAATATTTAGCATATATACACAAAAACTATATGTATTCATGAAAGCTTTGATGAGCAACTGCATTTAATTTAGAATGAATCGATTATACTGTAATTGTGTATTGATTTGAGATTTTTTGTCGACGTTAGATTTGTTAACACTTGATGGTTTTACAACCAGGGGCATAGCCAGAATAATATTTTGCCTAATTTTTGGGAGATATTTTCGTTTTTGATAGGCCTTAGAACAAATTGGGTACCCGTGGCTATGCCCCTGGTTACAACCCAAATAATTAAGTATTTACCGCTCAGCAGAATAAACCAACAGACTTTTAAAAAGTATCCTTAAACACCAGTTCAGCATAAGCCCTGATGATGTCATCTGTTGTCATCTCTCATATCTCAAACAGCTCTCTGTATCATTCCAGTTGATGGTTAAAACGACTGGTTACTGTTGACATGGTGGGTCCTAGGGACCTGTAATAAACAATTCAATACTTTCACATGACAATAAATACTATTGTTAACAGTTTATTCACAAATTAATAATTTTAGTTGAGTAAAGTATATATATCTTCATTCTAACCACTGAAAAACTTAAGAATTGATGCACTTCTGATCCTTGATGTTTAAAGCAATTATAGCTTACATTATAATAAACTGTTGGAGCTGTTGCCTTAGTAGCACCAACATTTCTATATGATTCAGTAATAGGAACTCTGAATGGACACATTCCTCGAGCCAGGGCAGGTAATCAAGAAAACATTTAATCCATGGACAGGGGAATAGAGAATTGAAGAAAGTCCATCATTCCAATTTATCAGGTTTATGTAGCAATTTTGGAGTATAATTTAAATGACTGACAAGGAATTTCAGCAAACCTTGGTTAAACCAAGCTCTTTAATAATTGGTAGAATGTTTTTTTAAACTATCTGTTTAACCTTAGACCCATATTAAAACTTTTTTCCAGGCATACTTTCGATACATAAGTACAAATACAAATTGTGAATTACAATTAAAGCATCTACTAAATAAGACAAAATAGAGGATTAGTATGCGTTATAAAAATGTACACTACTGCATATTAAATGTGTAGTAATGACAAAGCATTTCTGTAAATGTCTTATTGTAAGTAGTTGTAGATAAGGAGAAATATCATTTTAACATATCACAGCAGAAAAGAGCATGTATTTAGTTCATCTTAAGCAGGGATATTTTATATACAATATGATAAGGTCCAGTCTCAACACCATCTTCCGCTATCGAAGATGTTCGCAAATATATTATGTGATTGGATGAGACACAGCTCTCTGTAAACAGATTTGCATAACTGCATGTGATTTGATAGAAAATGGTTCTGGGCTGGTGTTTTTTCACCACTGATACAGACAGAGAGAGGCTGCTGTGCACTTGGGAAACAGCACCCATGCTGTCTTGTCTATCATGTTTGAAATATTAGTGAAGATGTTTCTTTTTTTACAGTTAATTTGATGCTATTCGATCCGTATTGAACCTATGCTGGGTACGGACATGGACCATGGACAATACTGTAAATAGTTTCTACTCAGATGACCAGCACACTAGAATTCTGGTGTGTGTCGAATACATGTCATTGTTAACCTGAAAGGAAAGAAGAAACAGACAATTTGACTGAGTAACGACTGTATCATAGATGCTGTTGGTTCTGTAGCTGTGGAATAATACATCCCTAGGAGGGAAATATTTTGCTCTTGAACATGTGTGTCACCCTTTCTCTGATCTCTTTAGTTTTTAGACCATATATGATAGGATTCACTATTGGAGGAAAAATTAATGTTGAGACCCCTATAAGTCTCCTTAGGTCTGGGGGAATATTTCTTAGTCTGTAGGAAATAATTGTGAAAAGACCCAGACATTCAAGAAGAAGAAAAACTATTAGATGAGTGGCACAAGTCTGTAAAGCTTTGTTTTTCGTATCAGATCCCTTGTTTCTGAAACATGCAACAAGGATCTGAAGATATGTGTACAGAACTGTCCCATTTGCTATCACCTGTGTAAAAGCCACAGTGAATAAACCGTAGATGTTATTGATGCTTGTATCTGCACAGACCAGTGTCAGTAATGAGGGGTTATCACAATAGGTGTGTGCCATGAGAGACCTACAACGGGGCAAACGAAGCAACAGGTAGAAGAGAACACTAATTAGAGTAAAGTTGCTCAGCCAAATCACTGTTATGACTTTCATCAGGTGGCTGTTAGTCATAATGACATTGTACTTCAATGGACAACATATGGCAATGTATCTGTCATATGCCATAGCAGTTAAAATAAAAATAGCACCAGTTCCATACACATGAATGAAGAATGCTTGAGTGACACGACGAGTGTGGTAACGTCTTGATGTCTAATAAAATCTGTTTGATCATCTGTGGAAACAGAGCAGTGGTGCCGATGAGATCGTTGATGGGCAAGTTGAGCAACAAAAGATACATGGGCTGGTGGAGGCTCTTATTTCCGATGATGGTGATTATAAGAAGAAGGTTGCAGAACAGGATGATCATATAACCCAGAGATGCGAAAAGGAAAGCAGGGATGACAGTGTCAGGAGGGAGGTTGTAGCCTCGTAGTGTTAAAATAGATGACAAATTTGCAGGTTCTTCCATTGTCTTGGAATCAAGCCTCTCTTCTTCAGAAGTGTGGTTACACTAATTAAACATACAAAAGAATTACAAAAATTACACATATTCAAAAAACATCCAATACAATGAAATTGACAAATATTCCTTATTTCATCCTATTACTTACATCTGTTTCCGCACAGCATAAAACTGGTTCAGTTTATGCCTTTTCTCTCCACTGCAGGACAAACAATTGTTATCCATGACCATTCATTTTCAATGACACACTAGGAAACAGCAAGTTTATATACTGAATGGTTTCCATAGCCACACAAAATGTACATCCCAATGAAGTCTTCTGAGATGGTGCATAGGTAATCTGTAGATTCCTAAAATAACCCATTGCGTCATTTTCTCATGAGAATCGCGCAAAAAGAAGAAAAAAGACAGCATTATATCAGGGCCTTGGCCTGATTATTCTGCTTTTTTCTAATGCTAACATGTTTGCAGTGTGCAGTATGAATCGACATTCAGACATGATAAGCCAGGCTGTGAACACGTGTATGTCTCAGCTCATCACATTTATATTATTTGAAACTATTTCTACATTTACAGTAGCAGCATATCACTCACAAACTTTAACTTAAAATATTGGAAAATTCAGTGGAATGTAGATTTGTATCCTACTCCCTGTACTTGACCCAATCATAAATGGAAAAAAAACTAAGGATATTAGAGCTGTGCTTGTTACTCTGCTAAAGAAAGACAAATAAAATAGCTCTATAATAATTGTGAGAGGGTGATCTCTTCCCCAGTTTGTTAAAATATTTTCATTTTATGGCGAAAGTATTGTTGTACGATACACTTGTATGTAAATTAATTTATTACATGAAATAGTCAGCATATACAATACAATAACAAAATATAATGTTATATTTGTACAATATATTTGTATCAACAACAAATGTGTTATATTGAATATTTAGCAATAGTACACAAAAACTAGATGTATTTGTGAAAACAAGGAGGAGCAAATGCATTCAATTTAGAATGAATATATTACACTCTAATGGTAAAGTCAGTGTATTGATTTGGGACTTTTTGTTGACACTTGTTGTTACAATCGAAATAATGAAGCATTTACCGCTCAGCAAACTAACCCAACAGTCTTTTTAAAATTATCCTTAAACACCAGTTCAGTATAAACCCTGATGATGTAATCTGTTGTAGTTCCATCTCTCATATCTCAAACTGCTCTCTGTATCATTCCCGTTGATGGTTAAAACGACTGAGTACTGTTGACAGGCTGGGTCTTAGGGACATGTCATAAAGTATTCAATACTTTTACATGACAATAAATAATATGGTTAACAGATTATTCACATACTAATAACTTCAGTTGAGTACAGACTGTTTCTTGATTCTAACCACTGAAATAATGTTAGAATGATGCAGTTCTGATCCTTGATCTTTTAAGCAATTATGGCTTACATTATAATAAACTGTTGGAGCTGTTGCCTTAGTAGCACCAATGTTTCTATATCATTCAGTTATAGGGACTCGGCACGTTCCTCGAGTCGGGGCAGGTAATCAAGAAAACATAATTTAATCCATTGACAGGAGAATAGAAAATTGAAGAAAGTCCATCATTCTAATCTATCAGGTTTATGTAGCAATTTTAGAATATACTTGAAATGACTGATAAGGAATTTCAACAAATCATACAACCAAGCTCTTTACTAATTGTTAGAATGTTTTTATAAACTATCTGTTTAACCATAGACCCATAATGAAAACATTTCCAGGCATACTTTCCATTCATAAGTAAAAACACAAATTATGAATTACAATTAAACCATATACTAAATGAGATAAAATGCTGAATTATTATGCATTATGAACATGTACATTCCTGTATATTAAATGTGTAGTAATCATAAAGCATTTCTGTAAAATTATTATTGTAAGTAGTGGTAGATAAGACAAAAGACATGTCATTTTAATGTGATATCACAGCAGAAAAGGACTACAGACAGAGCGAGAGAGCCTGTCTATCGTGTAATATTACTGAAGTTGATTTGTTTGTGATAATAAATGTTGATGCTATTCGGTCCGTATTGACCCTATGCTGGGTACGGACATGGACCGCAGTCCACCATTTCAATATTACTCCTCTACGATAAGCTATCCCTCCAATACTGTAAATGGTTTCTACTCAGGTGACCAACACACTACAATCCTGGTCTATGTCAAATACATTCCATTGTTAACCACAGAGGAAAGAAAAAACTGACAATTTGACTGAGTAACAACTGTATCATAGATGCTGTTGGTTCTGTAGCTGTGGAATAATACATCCCTAGGAGGGAAATATTTTGCTCTTGAACATGTGTATCACCCTTTCTCTGATCTCTTTAGTTTTTAGACCATATATGATAGGATTCAGTATTGGAGGAAAAATGAATGTTGAGATCCCTATAAGTCTCCTTAGGTCTGGTGGAATATTTCTTAGTCTGTAGGAAATAATTGTGAAAAGACCCAGACATTCAAGAAGAAGAAAAACTATTAGATGAGTGGCACAAGTCTGTAAAGCTTTGTTTTTCGTATCAGATCCCTTGTTTCTGAAACATGCAACAAGGATCTGAAGATATGTGTACAGAACTGTCCCATTTGCTATCACCTGTGTAAAAGCCACAGTGAATAAACCGTAGATGTTATTGATGCTTGTATCTGCACAGACCAGTGTCAGTAATGAGGGGTTATCACAATAGGTGTGTGCCATGAGAGACCTACAACGGGGCAAACGAAGCAACAGGTAAAAGAGAACACTCATTAGAATAATGATAGTCAGCCACATCACGGTTATGACTTTCATCAAGTGGCTGTTAGCCATAATGACATTGTACTTCAATGGAAAACATATGGCAATGTATCTGTCATATGCCATAGCAGTTAAAATACAAATAGCACCAGTGCCATAAATATGAATGAAGAATGCTTGAGTGACACATGACGAGTGTGGTAACGTCTTGATGTCTAATAAAATCTGTTTGATCATCTGTGGAAACAGAGCAGTGGTGCCGATGAGATCGTTGATGGGCAAGTTGAGCAACAAAAGATACATGGGCTGGTGGAGGCTCTTATTTCCGATGATGGTGATTATAAGAAGAAGGTTGCAGAACAGGATGATCATATAACCCAGGGAGACAAAAAGGAAAGCAGGGATAACGGTGGCAGGAGGGAGGTTGTAGCCTTGAAGTGTTAGGATAGATGACAAATTTGTAGGTTCTTCCATTGTCTTGGAATCAGGCTTCTCTTCTTCAGAAGTGTGGTTAAACTAATTACACATACAAAATAATTAACAAAATTACAATTATTCAAAAAACATCAAATACATTGAAATTGACAAATATTCCTTATTTCATCCTTTTACTTACATCTGTTTCCGCACAGCATAAAACTGGTTCAGTTTATGCAAAGTCTCTCCACTGCAGCACCAAAAATGATTCATTATCCAAAGTTATCCATGACCATTCATTTTCAATGACACACTAGGAAACAGCAAGTTTATATAGTGAATGGTTTCCATAGCCATGCAAAATGTACATCCCTATGAAGTCTTCTGAGATGGTGCATAGGTAATCTGTAAATTCCTAAAATAACCCATTGCATCATGTTCTCAAGAGAATCACACCAAAAAAAAGAAAAAAACATGCGCAGTTGTTTTGAGTTTTTTGCCAAGACGAAACATTTTCAAACACAATAAACATTTAAGAGAAAATATTACAGTAATCAGAGTCAAACCAAAAACATATTTAATCTGAAAACTGTATGAAAATAGGTTATGTATGAAATATGTATATGTCAAGAAACAATAGCAGCAGTAAATAAAGTAATACTGTATGTCCATACACTACGGTGGCCCTAAGGTGCACAACACATCTATGTAATCACAGCAAACAAAAACAAAAACTGGATTACAAAAACTGGATTACTTGCACATTGATTTTACATAAAAATTATAATACATATAGGCTAGTCTAAGGAAAAAAGTGGTGTCAAATTGATCTTTGGCGATGAAAAGTTGGGGCCCACACCAATATTCTTTCAGGGGGCCCAGAATTCCTTGCAACGGCCCTGACTGTATGTCCATTAACTACGGTGGCCCTTAGGTGCACAACACTTCAACTATGTAATTGCAGCACTCAAAAACTGACTACATTTTCCCCGATCACACATCATTACACAAACAGAGGCCTGAAGCTAATAAACCTTTTTTAGAAACAATAACAACAAAAACTGTCGATGCTGTTGCACGGTGGGTTTGTGTTGCTGTGGAGAAATTGTGTTGTCACATAGCTAGGTAAATGCTGCAAAGCACCTACATGTAGCCTAATTTTAGTTTTTGTAATGACGTGTTACTTTCGTATCATAAATGTTGTGTTATTATGGGTTAATGTTATATTGACCAAGGACTGAGCTGATCTTGGCCTATAGATTTTTCAATGTAATCATCCATTTCATCCTCTACTAGGCCTACTTCATCCTCTCTATACTTTCCCATATAAATTGCTCCACTGCACACTTGTTGGTTGTGGTAGCCTACATGAAGACCAAGGCTCATAGGTTGTTAGAGGTTGATCGCCTATGGCTGAACACAAGCTTGCAGATACTGTTGCATTAGCGACTTCTCACCTTCCCTAGTGACCAAAAAATCTAGTGACTAGCGACAATCTGCTACTTTCTTCTTTCAACAAAGGTTTTAGAAAAAACTTTTAAAAGGTTGAACAAATAAATATAAAAGTGTTAGGATTTTGAGGGGAAAGGTTGAAAAACGTTTTTCTAATAAAAATTAAGAAAAAAAGTTTTTGAAAGGTTGAAAAAATAATTTCGAAAAAAGTTTTTGAAAAAAAGTTTTGAAAGGTTAAAACAACATTGTCAAAAGAAAATTCAAAAAAACATTTTCATCATTGATGATTACCTGATGAGGACTCTACTATACTTTATGGTACTCTATTGTACTTTGCTCTGCTTTACTCTGTTATAGGCTTCTCTGTTCTAATCTCCCCACTCCTCTTCTCTCCTTTCACTGTGTATGTGAAAAAATGTTCAAATATATTTTTTTAAACAGTTAAAAAATACACTGAAATTAGATTGTTATTCCATGTATTTACTTAATTTGTGATTCAAATACATTATCTTGAGTATTCAAGCATGTTTATATGTGTCACAACTGCCTCTAAGTCTAAAAGATGGAAAAAACGGAGTCCTATATGGACCTGTCATGAACTATTCTAGACTTTTACAAGCTAATAAATAGGGCAGGACCATCACCAAACAAGGCACTCTGAGCTGCAGAACAAGAAGAGGTAGGAGATACGTTCAGCTGGTTAGCATCTACAGTTGTACTACTTTATATCATGTATATTTTAATAACCATGCAACTAAGTAGTAATCATTGAATACCTATCATAAAATATTAATAGTACGTTGTAATATTAATTGTCCTTTCTGTTGCAGTTGGAACCCATTATCAGCAACTGCAAAAGCAACAACCATACAATATGGTTATGGTAACTAATTTTTCTGATGTTACAGTCATGCTGATAATGGAGCCTCTTGCTTTAACTACTTTTTCCATTTATCCAGCATTCGTTTTTGGGACCCTTACTTATGTTATCATAGTGTTTTGTAATTTAATGGTTTTAACAGCAATTGGCCTGAACAGGAGATTGCATCACCCCATGTTTATTCTACTCTTCAACATGACTGTTAATGACATGATGGGTGCCACTGCTTTCTTTCCTCAAATACTGCTAAGCATCTTGACCCAGAACAGATCCATCTCCTATACAGCGTGTTACATACAGGCTCTTCTTACACACCTGTACGGAGGAGGTTCCTTACTTATTTTGACTGCCATGGCATATGACAGGTATGTTGCCATTTGCCGTCCACTAAGGTATAACTCCATTATGACGCCGACTCACTTGATTCGACTAATCATCATGATTTGGGTCCTCAACATATTTCTGATGATGGTGCTGTTGGGTTTACTCTTACGTTTTGAAATCTGCAGAACGACTATAGTGGACATGTACTGTAATAACCCCTCTTTAATCAAGCTAATCTGTGAGGACACACGTTTGAACAATTACTATGGCTTGGCTCTTATAGCTTTCTACCAAGGCCTTTCAGCCTTTGTTGTTGGATTCACATACTTGCAGATCCTGCTCACCTGTGTTATGAATAAGCAATCTGATGCCAAGAGTAAGGCCATTCAGACCTGTGGCACACACCTGGTGGTGTTTTTGTTCTTGGAGTGTAACTCATGCTTTGCTCTGACAGCTCATCGGTTTGAGAGCGTGTCCCCTTTCCTCAGAAGGGCTTTTGGAGTGTCAGTTATGGTGTTTCCTCCCTTAGTAAATCCTTTAATATATGGTCTGAAAACAAAGGAAATTCGCCAGAGTTTTAGGTTACTTTTTAAAAGAAATGCTTTCTCATGATGACCATGACAGCCACATATGCAATATCCCTTGAACCAGGTTTTAATATCAATCATAATGAATTTAATGAATGTTTATAGTGTAACATACTATATGAAACTGTACATTCAAAGTAATAGTAAAATAAATTAATACACAATCCTCATTCAAGTCTACACTGTCAGTATCCATACAACGTCTGAACTGTTTATTCATACTACTTATATGTAAAATTGAGTACACCTGTCAATAGTACTGTGTTTATGTCTGTTGTTTTACTGTTACACTGCCCAATCATCAGAATGATGTACTATACTGTAACAATATTATTGTTGCACTGTGGCAGGTAAAAAAAAGTTAGAGTTAATACAGAAATACTGTTGGAACTTCTGCACTTCTGATCCTTGATTTTCTGCCGTATGTACCTTATTACACTATTTGTATGTTGTTTTAAAGTCTTCCTGTAAATTGATACAATTTAATGTAAAGTTCCTTATAAACCTTTTTGTAAAAAAAAAAAAAGGATCATAGAGATGATTGTGGTAGTGCTTTATCTTGATGCCTTACCTTTATGTACACATGGAAAGCTATAAACAATAATGTTTCATAATCACTGCAAGGCTCAGTCAGTGGCGTGTCCACATGTTTTGGACTGGGTTGGTCCAAGTGGGGCAGATATATGCAGGGGTGGTATGAGGTACAAGCAAACACACAGTCACATTTGAACATTGTGGCATTAATTCACTATTCGTCTCCATTACCTATATGAACTTTAATTACTAATTAAAGTGGAATTACTTGTTACAGTGTCTTACATTCCTGTGTTAAAAGTTTAATTCAGAATATAAATAGACCTACCACTTACAACACAACAGAGTGGCATATACATTTTCCATACTTTATTTAAAGAAATTGAACTTCCAATAGTAGGCTACATACAAAAGAAAACAATGCATATTCAAAAATGTTGTCATCAGAATTACGATAAAATCCCCCCTTTTCTAAGTATCGTTATTTATTTATTTCTAAGTAAGTTTTTTTAAAGTAGTTTTGAGTATTTAAATTGGGATCTAAAGAAATGTAGGTACAAAAGCAACTGAGAAAAACTGCAGCTGCATCACTTTAGGATTAATATTATTGAAATGGCCATACAGGTGGGTACACATTGCAGAGAACATGCTCCATTGTCCATCTGAAGACAGGCAGCCAGGAGCAGAGGGTGGGCATATCAATGTACGCAGGTAGGTAGGTAGACAGACAGACAGGTAGCCCATTCAATCAATAGTCAGGGTACCCCTTAATGATTGGTCGGGTTTATTACGGTATTGCGACACCCACAGATGTTGGAATGATTTCATATTACCATCAAACCTTTCAATATATTGGTTGATATCAACAGTGGAGGATTTAGTGAATTGGGGACCCCAGACGAAGACAGGCATGGGGCCCCCTTAACTCCTATTCTCACTCGTTTCAATCATAATTATTAATATAATAATAATAACTAGAGGGTACCATTTCTAGAGAAATTGTAGGGTGTGCCTGCTAGCGTTAATTGTAGAAGGGTCCATTTATTAACTGTAATTTTAACAACTGATATTGCTGTATATTTTATATAAAAATTAAGATGTTGTAGCCTATTTAAGAAGTAAGTGAGCAAAATCTGAAGTTGAAAATTCAGTGGTGGTGACGTTAAAGACATGCAGCCATTACATTTATGCTTAAAAACCCATAAAGCTTATGTTTTCTGTTATTTTGCAGAACAAAATGTTCTCCACATAGATTTTTTTCAGCGATAATCCAAATTCCATTGGAAAAATACATAGACTGTATCCCATAGGCTTTTTGTCAATAGAACGGGGGCAATGGCCTACTCATAGGGCCTACTGGGCCTACTCTTTGACTTCTGGGTTAGCCCACAAAAAGATTAGCCTGTTCCTAACCAGACCCTCGTACATTTCATTTGTACAGAGGGTCTGGGATCTCTCCATTGACAAACGTTAACTTCCTTGAAGGCGGGTCCTCTGTTGAAGTTTAAAACTATTGGATCCGCCCAGAGCCACTCTGATTTGCCATAACCAATCGCAAGCGTTCGCCTTAGCCAACTCCTTCACCACTACTGTAACAGAGCTAGCTGCCTAGCTGGAAAATTAAACTTTTCCCGAACCCCGTGGGGAGGAGGGCCACAACATCATGGCCATCAACAAAACTCAGCAAGGAATGTTCTTGCTCCGGCTTTAACCTATGGCTATTCGGCAGCGTTGCCACAACAGCAGAATAGTTTTGCTCGCATCTTTCTCCGCCGCCATTACTGAACTACTCAAACTAGTGCAAGACATTAACGTCATCGTTCTCAGCCACTCCCTCTGTTCGCTGATTGACCGACAACATTTTTTTTTCTGGAAACCCACTTCAGAGCCGAGCTCCCAGACCTAGTACAGAAGCAAAATCCAAATTGAGCGGCAAGGCTATAAAAAGATGTTCTTCCTGCAACACTTTATTAGTTACCCTGCAGCGCCACTCAGTGGCACACTTGTGTCACTACTTATATGTCATTTCAGTGACTATGCAATATGTTGTTCTGATGATCACAAAGGCATAGAACATGTTAAATTGTGAGCATTAAAATGTATTTTATAAACTTTTGTTATTATATGATATTATTATTTTTGTTTGTATAATTTGTTTGTAATGCTTATTTGTGAGTTGTGTTTGTTTTGACTTTGACAAGCTGAAAATAGTGGTAGGTCCTGAGGACTGTAATGTAGTAGCTTTGCAGTCACACAGGCTTTACAAGTCTTTGGTTTGGTTAGATTCATACTTTATCTTGTTGGTTGTGATTCGACATACAAAGGTTAGTCGTCATTATATGTTGTCTGTAGTCTGCAGAGTAGCTGTGCTTTGCAACTACTCAAATGTCAGTCAATCAATTTTCTACATTTTTATTTTGTTTATTGTGTTAAAATATTCACTGTATTCCCCTGCCCACCAAAGTACGACATTAACAAAAACGAAACATTTATAAAACGCTACATCTCAAAAACAATCTACTAGGTTACTTACAACACACCAGCATTGGTTCACACCACCAACATCAGGCGAGAACACAGCAGCATTAGCCGAGAACACCGCAGCATTAGCCGAGAACACCGCAGCATTAGCACAAAACACAACGACATTTGCAGAAACGCTGCATTTCAAGTTCACACCAGAGAATGTCTAATATAGAGAGAACTGCCACTCTCTGGAAACTTCTGGGTTCTGAACTGGTTGAAGTTCCATGTGAGGACGCAAACGAGCGAGTGCAGAATGAATGGAGGTCTATGGAGCTATACCCCTCAAAATCCACTTTTCTCAGGATATAATTTTTTGTCTAGTAATTTGAATTCTGAATTCGAAAGGGGAGGCAAAAAAATACACACTGTCGGCTGTTCGATTTTTTTAAAGTCGCCTTTCTGGTCTAAAAAGCTTTTGAAAATGTAATTGACATCATACACATAGTACGACCAGAGCTACTGCTTTAGGGCAAGCTCTGGTCACTTACTTTTTTCTCTCAGGGCATTGACAACACAGCTGACAGGTTAGGCTCTTCCTGTCAATACACATGCTAGAAAGAGTTTTGGCTTGCTAATGTGTTGCTAATGTTGCTAATGCTCTGACATTCTGATTCCGCTTCGAATGCCATCTGTTCGAATAATTAACAAAAACAACTTTAATATTATCCATTGTAGTTATACCATAATAACAACAAAGCACTATAGGCTAGTCTATGTTATACCTTACAAGCAACACTAAAGATAATATTTAAGATAACAATTAAGCACTTCATAACTTTAATGTCACATTTGTAACCGCTGTATGCATTAGGAGCACATACTTCATCTTGTTTTGACTTTGACAAGCTGAAAATAGTGGTAAGTCCTGAAGACTGTAATGTAGTAGCTTTGCAGTCACACAGGCTTTAAAAGTCTTTGGTTTGGTTAGATTCATACTTTATCTTGTTGGTTGTGATTCGACATACAAAGGTTAGTCTCATTATATGTTGTCTGTAGTCTGCAGAGTAGCTGTGCTTTGCAACTACTGAAATGTCAGTCAATTTTCTACATTTTTATTTTGTTTATTGTGTTAAAATATTCACTGTTTTGCCTAAATTCACTGTAAATGCCTTGTTTGTGACCACTTACTTGGCGATTAAACACAATTCTGATTCTGATCAAGTCACAGGCAATCAATCACTGTCCTTAAGTGATATGAGGTAGAAAGCTCTGAATCTGTTGGAGTAATTAACAAAAACAATTTTAATAGTATCCATTGTAGTTATACCATAATAACAATGAAGCACATATGAGTAGCCTATATTATACATTACAAGCAACACTAAAGATAATATTTAAGATAACAATTAAGCACTTTACAACTTTGATGTCACATTTGAAACTGCGGTATGCATTAGGAGCACATACTTCATCTAAATCATTAAGTATTGTTGGACTGCCATAAAATGTAGGACAATTTAAAAGTTTACAGTTGTACAACGTATGGGAACATCTTTATATGAAGGTTTTTATCATTTACTAACATGTTATGTCAAATAGAAGTCAATGTTACATTGAGACAGTGTTTACATGAACTTTTAGGCCACCTGTACCAAGTAACTGAAAGAAGAGTTGTTTCAGTTTGACTTTAATCTCTTTACTTTTAATCCCATATATCAGTGGATTGAGGCTCGGAGAAACCACTGCAAATAGCATCCCCATCATCTGCTGAAGCAGGCGTGGACTTCCTTGAAACCTATACACTAAGACAATAAATATCCCTGTGATTTCATAAATGAGAAAAACAAGCAAATGAGTGCCACACGTGTTTATAGCCTTTAACTTAGCCCCTGGGTCTTTGTTTTTAAAGCAAGTGTAAATGATCCATGAGTAGGAATATAGAACAGAAAACAAACCAATACCATGGTACACTCCAGTGATGAATAAGCCGTAGATATTGTTCACGCTTGTGTTGGTTGCACATGTTGCTTGTAAGAGGGTAACATTGTCACAGTAGACATTCACTAAAACAGTTTTACAGAACGGAAACTGCAACATAAGTCCTAACAAGACAATTATTAGTGTAATGTCAACCAACCAAACACAAACAATTAGTTTTCCAACAAGGCCCTTTGTCAAAATAGTGTGGTATCTTAAAGGATAGCAGATAGCTACATATCGATCTAAAGCCATTACAGACAATATTAAGAGTGTGGCCCCTCCGTATATGTGAATGCAGAATGCTTGACCAAGGCAAGCTAAGAAACTGGTATATCTGAATTCAGACATTATTTCGGACAACACCTTGGGAATCATGGCACTGATGCCTATCAAGTCGTTGATTATTAAACTGGAAAGGAACATGTACATAGGTTCATGTAGACTTTTGTTAACAGCTATGACCAAAAGCAAAACTAGATTACACAACACTGAAAACGTATACAAAACAGAGCCTATGAATACAATCACTAACTTGCCATTATTGCTCAACTCCATTGCACCCATGGTGAAAACTGAGTTAAGTACATCTATTGTATTGTTACCCATTGCAAAGTTGCAACTCACTGTTACACACCTGCACTGAGGAGGTTGAAATGTCTTCCTGATGAGTTATAATACCAGACTTTAGTGAGAGACTGTTAAAGTCAACCAACCAAGACATGCACATTGCCTTACTTCATCAAATATCTGAGGATACCTGTGGATATCTGTGAAAATGTCCCAAGAATGGTTATAATATAACACTTATATGTGGTTACATAAGACATGTGAAGATGCATTCGTTTTGGAGGAAGGGATTGGATGATAATAATTAGGGGGAGGAGAGGTCATGTTTAATGCACTAATAATAACTAATAACCACCACACTGGCCCCACCATGACAACAGTCAGTCTGCTAGACTGGAGCTGAACTGTGAACCAATAGTAAAGGAGTCACAATGTGAAATCAGCAGTGCACTGACCAATAGTTGGGTTTGGATGGTGTGTTGCTGAGCAGACGTAGCATGAAACATCTCATGTAATTCACTGACCACCTCAAGCTAGATTCCAGTGTTTCTGAAAGTGACACATGGACATAAGGATTCGTAAAAATTCCCTAAATCATCTTGCCTACCAACACCAATATATGTTGTTTCTAATGTCACAATGAGTTGACAATCCTCCTGTGAGTTAGTTTGAAGTCACTGCTCAGAGCCCCTATGACACATGAGGTGTGAGGCCTCAACGGGAGGCTCAGTACAGTGGTTGTGTTTGCTGTAGGCCTACTGCTTTCCTAACACATTAGAAGTCGAGTTTTTTTGATCTCCTACAGTAATAGAAACAGCACAATGGAATGCCACTCAAAGTCGAAGCTCCTACTTGTTATCTCTGGGCATATCCGTCTACCCCGACTCCTTCGGTTGCAGATGGGTATGTTTCCAGGCTGTGAATATCAATACCCTGTATTTTTGTGTACGCCCTTCGACTGGTTAGCTCCTGCGATTCCCACACAGCAGAAGTCTACGATCTAGTTAGTTAGCTATACAATTTACCGGGGGCCGGGGCTATGTCTGTATCTAGGAACAAAACCTGTAATCCATGTTGAACATGCAAAAACTACAATCAAATGTGAGATTTATCAACGACAATCAGGCGAAAGAGACAAATGTTGCCGTTTAGCTCCATAGACTCCCATTCATTTTGCACTCGACCGCGATCACTCCCAGGGCAGGCTCTCCCATTCTCTGGCTGCAGTTTCAGGACTGCAGTTTCAGGACCCTTGTTTTATCTAACAGCGCTACCTAGCGAATTGGAAGACGAAATATACTATTCAGTATGTGCCACAGGATTGAACCAAAATAGGCTATTTGCATGGTTTGAAAGACACAAGGAACAAGGACAACTTGGGAATTTGATTATTCAGATATGGATATATTTAAAATATACATAGACCTACAATAATAAACAATAACAATTGCAGAATCAAGTGTATGGTAGCTACTGGTAGTTATTTCTCCAGTTACTTTTGTTTACAGGCTTGTGTGGAATTGTCAGTTACACTGACATCATGAGAATAATGAATATAAAAACGATTTGCACATTCTGACAACACAGAGCATGGATACTGTAGGCTACACAGTGAGATGTTAATTTAATGGCAGGTGAATTCTACACGTGGAACAGTAAAATTTAATGTAATCTCATGTATTCCCAGTTACAAGTAAATGAGTTGTTAAAACTGCATCTCATGAATAAAGTGTCAAAAACTGACCAAGAGATGGTGTAGGCCTATTTAGGGTAGAAGAATAAAGGCTAATCTTGAAAAAGATTTACTGGAACACCAGTTACAGGAGGATGCATGGTCACAGGTGATGTTAATAGTAGGAACAATAACCTATATGAATATTAATTGTTGAATTTGCTGAATTTCTATTTTGACCAAGAGACTATGTACTTAGGGCAGAAAAATAAAGGCTGATCTTGTAAGGCTATCAACCTACTGGAGTCTCAACTTAATGGCTCTCACACCTCATTGTGTAACTTACTCAGGGGTGGTTTTAGGAATAACATACTCCTCCACTTCATTGAAATAGTACAGAAAATATTACTTCTAGGTAAGCATAAATATCAGTTACCCTAACAAAGTAATGTACATTGATAAAGGTATTAATAGTAGATTATTAAGTTGTATGGCATTGTGCAGGAAATGTACATTCTCTACTTACCTCCGATGATAAACTGGTCCAGAGATAAAGACCTTGTCTGCATCCTGCAGGGACAGATTCCTCAGCATACACAGACCGTAGCCTATTTGATGGCCTAAAACAATTATATGGTTAATTTTTCAGACAGTAGGCTGCAGATTTCGTTTAGCTGACAGATCAAATCCACTTGCTTTTAACCTATCAGTTTTTGAAGTTGTATTAATGTGCTGGCTTTATCATAAGACACCTAAAGTAGCTGGGCTTGCCAAAATCGCACTATGGTTTCAATAAAACAACAAATAGTCTAAAAGTTCGTATTTCATAAAATTATCAAAGTGAACAGACAATTGTACCAGAATTGTTTTGAACGTTTAGCCAACTTAAATATGTTGAACAATACTTGATTTACATAAGCTACGTCGCGCTAGTACTGTTTCATTAAACAAATAAACAGAGTAACAATTTACAGTTAGTTCAGAGCCTGTTTAAGGAGAGCCTTGCCACTCCCTATTAAGCCCCATTGTACCGAATTTGGTTGCAGTTCCACCAGAGTTCCACTGGGAGTGATCGCGAGCGAGTGCATGTTGAATGGGAGTCTATGGAGCTAAACGGCTAAATTTGTCTCTTTTGCCTGATTGTCGTTGAGAAATCTCCGATTTGATTGTAGATGTTGCATGTTCAACATGGATTATAGGTCGAAAGTTGAATGAACGAGTACTTATGTCCTTTTGATTTCTTAAAGGGTGAGTCGTTACGCTGATTGGTTAGTGAAGGACTGATACGACCAGAGCTCTTGCTTGATGGCATCCGAAGCGGAATCCGAATGTCAGAGCATTAGCAACATTAGCAACAACATTAGCAAGCCAAAACTCTTTCTAGCATGTGTATTGACAGGAAGAGCCTAACCTGTCAGCTGTATTGTCGATGCTCTGAGAGAAAAAAGTAAGTGACAAGAGCTTGCCGTAAAGCAGTAGCTCTGGTCATACGATGTGTATGACGTCAATTACATTTTCAAAAGCTTTTTAGAACCGAAAGGCGACTTTAAAAAAAATCTAACAGCCAGCAGTGTGTATTTTTTTTGCCTTTTTAAATCCTGATTAAATCCTGAGATCCTGATAAAAGTGGATTTTGAGGGGTATAGCTTCATAGACCTCCATTCATTCTGCACTCGCTCGTTAGCGCCCTCACATGGAACTTCAACCAGTTCAGAACCCGGAAGTTTCCCGAGAGTGGCAGTTCTCTCTATATTAGACATTCTCTGGTTAGTTTTTTAAGGAAGCTATGTGTGTAGAGCTAGCTACCTAGTGCTATATAACTACTGAATGTTAGCTCTAGTTAATCAAGTAGTTTGTTTGACGTTGAAAACTATGGAAGCAAATCGTGACCAAAATTCAAATGAAAATGCATTTCCAGAAATGCATTTTCATTTTAAGAATGTGGCGGCATTATTTGACTCATAAATGAAATTAGTAATCAATCATCCTATTTTAATTTTAATTTTCTTCTTTAAGACTGCTCGTTCTTTCACTTGATTAAAATGAAAACGAAAAAGACATTTGAAATTTAATTTTCAAAATATGCCCCAGCAAATAGATACCAAAATTCAATTGGAAATATAAAACTTGAAAATGCATTTCCAGAAATGCATTTGAATTTGAATTGTACTCACGATTTTGCAGCCACGTTCTTAAAATGAAAATGCATAGTTTCTGGAGAACGATTTGGTGTGAACTTGAAATGCAGCGTTTCTGCAAATCTCGTTGTGTTTTGTGCTAATGCTATGGTGTTTTCGGCTAATGCTGTTATGTTCTCGGCTAATGCTGCGGTGTTCTCGGCTGATGTTGGTGGTGTGAACCAATGCTGTTGTGTTGTAAGTAGTAGACTGTTTTTGAAATGTAGCGTTTTTATAAATGTTTCGTTTTTGTTAATGCCGTTGTGTTGTGTGTTAATGTCGTTGTGTTTTCAACTTTTGTTTGCTTCGCTAATGTTGCTGTGGTGTGCACCCGTTGGCCACCGTAGTAAACATATAGATAAATACATACATACATACATACATACATACATACATACATACATACATACATACATACATACATACATACATACATACATACATACATACATACATAAAGATATATATAAACGTGTTTGTATGGTATCAGTCCTTCTCTAACCAATCAGCATTCATTAGCAGAATGCTAGCGTGTTATGTGCAACAACGACTCACCCTGTAAGAAAACAAAAGGACATAGGTACCCCAAGTTTTTTGGGGGGGTGGGAAAATAATAAATACAATTAATAAATATATGAGAGAGAACAATGGTTGTGCTTGCCAAAGGCCTGAGCAAACCCAATTATAATATAGGCTATGTGAGAGAACAAAGGTTGTGCCTGCCAAAGACAAGCACAAAAAACTAAAAACCTAACCAGTGTTAGGTGATATGCACCTAAAACACTTATAGGTAGCCTAGGAAAGAAGAAAGTTCTGCTTGGAAGTTCCAGCCTTGGACTTTGAATGGGACACACATACCTAGGCTATACAATTTCTGTGTGTAAACACAACTATAATGAGGAAGAAAAGTCTGAATCTGTTCGAATAATTAACAAAAACAATTTTAATATTATCCATTGTAGTTATACCATAATAACAACGAAGCACTATAGGCTAGTCTATGTTATACCTTACAAGCAACACCAAAGATAATATTTAAGATAACAATTAAGCACTTCATAACTTTAATGTCACATTTGTAACCGCTGTATGCTTTAGGAGCACATACTTCATCTAAGTCCTTGAGTATCATTGGACTGCCAAAAATGTTGGATTATTTAAAATGTTACAGTTTTATAATATATGCGAACATGTCTATATAAATGTTTTTATCATTTACTAACATGTTATATCAAATAGAAGTCAAGGTTACATTGAGACAGTGTTTACATTAGCTTTCAGGCCACCTGTACCAAGTAACTGAAAGAAGAGTTGTTTCAGTTTGACTTTAATCTCTTTACTTTTAATCCCATATATCAGTGGATTGAGGCTCGGAGAAATAACTGCAAAGAGCATCCCCATCAACTGCTGAAGCAGGAGCGGACTACCTTGAAACCTATACACTAAGATAGTGAACATCCCTGTGATTTCATAAATGAGAAAAACAAGCAAATGAGTGCCACACGTGTTTATAGCCTTTAACTTAGCCCCTGGGTCTTTGTTTTTAAAGCAAGTGTAGAGGATCCATGAGTAGGAATATACAACACACAACAAACCAATACCATGGTACACTCCAGAGATGAATAAGCCGTAGATATTGTTCACGCTTGTGTCGGTTGCACATGTTGCTTGTAAGAGGGTAACATTGTCACAGTAGACATTCACTAAAACAGTTTTACAGAACGGAAACCGCAACATAAGTCCTAACAAGACAGTTATTAGTGTAAAGTCAGCCAACCAAACACAAACAATTAGGTTTCCAACAAGGTCATTTGTCAAAATAGTGTGGTATCTTAAAGGATAGCAGATAGCTACATATCGATCTAAAGCCATTACAGACAATATTAAGAGTGTGGCCCCTCCGTATATGTGAATGCAGAATGCTTGACCAAGGCAAGCTAAGAAACTGGTATATCTGAATTCAGACGTTATTTCGGACAACACCTTGGGAATCATGGCACTGATGCCTATCAAGTCGTTGATTATTAAACTGGAAAGGAACATGTACATAGGTTCATGTAGACTTTTGTTAACAGCTATGACTAAAAGCAAAGCTAGATTACACAACACTGAAAACATATACAAAACAGAGCCTATGAATATAAGCATTAACTTGCCATTATTGCTCAACTCCATTGCACCCATGGTGAAAACTGAGTTAAGTACATCTATTGTATTGTTTCCCATTGCAAAGTTGCAACTCACTGTTACACACCTGCGTTGAGGAGGAAGAGATGTTATAATATAACACTTTTATGTGGTTACATAAGACGTGAAGATTCATTAGTTTTGGAGGAAGGGATTGGATAATAATAATTAGATTATTCTAGGGGAGGTCATCATGTTTAATGCACTAGCAATAACTAATAACCACCACACTGGCCCCACCATGACAACAGTCAGTCTGCTAGACTGGAGCTGTGAACCAATAGTAGAGGAGTCACAATGTGCTATCAGCAGTGCACTGACCAATAGTTGGGTTTGGATGGTGTGTTGCTGAGCAGAAGTAGCAAGAAACGTCTCATGTAATTCACTGACCACCTCAAGCTAGATTCCAGTGTTTCTGAAAGCAGCACATGGACATAACGATGTTGTCAATATGTTTTCAATGTTATTGGGTGGCTGGTTGAGGACCAGTAAACCATCTATGAAAATTAGAATTTCAATTGTCTATGAACTTGTAGTAAAACAAATCACCAGTTTGCCACGGTAAGATATGTTTATATTCATGTTTGGTGCTGTGCACTTAAAACGCGTGTAGGTAGGAAAGAGGAAAATACAGCTTTGAAATACCAGCCTTGGACTTTGGATGGGACACACATACCTTGGCTATACAATTCCTGTGTAAGCACGACTATAAATGCTTACTACAAATGTACTGTACTGTAAGCATCATGCTAATTCCTAAAATGGGAGAAATTTGCACTCTGATGCACCATGGCTCCAAAAAGTAGTTGAATTGGGCTGTTTCTACCCATAGGTAAGGTAAGACATTAGCAATTATTTTAATAAAGTGACAAGGGTTTTTAATATAGAAGCTTATGAAAATGTGACTTGAGTGAATGAAAACCGGGTCAATATATATCTTCAATAGAAGATGTCCATTAGAAATGCCCGTAAGGCCTTCACTGGAGTCTTTGTTCACCCTAGGCCTTGTTATTGAAGACAGTTCTTGACAACCCTATGTATTGTAGCAACCACTGTGTTTACTTTCTTTCAAACTTTGCTCATTAACTTAATGACTGTTTTGTTTACAGGAGTGATGGAAAGACACGGTTCTCTGGCTTCTCTCCAGAGTGCTAACTTTGGGACCGAGCGTCACGGGAACGCTTGACACAGAGTAAACAGTCACAAACACTGTCTAGAGAATCAACACCTAGGTGGTGTCAACTTCCTTTCTTTGATTATTTCTCAGATTATGATAGCACCATAATTATGTCCACTTATCTCATGCATTTACACTAAAAGTAATAAAAGGGTGTCGGTTATGGCTGATATTAGATGTTTATGCTGAGGTGCAACTGCATCACCACAATAACCATATGGTAATAAAGATATTGAGAACATGCTTAATTCATTTGTAACTATTTTATTGAATGTTCACAGTTGTCGCATCACTTAGTTGAGCCAACCTAACTATTCAACATGCATTATTTAGAAACTGATAGAGTATGTTAGAAAACAATGAGTGTTTGTAAGGACAGACTTCATTCTCCTCATATGAAAGATCACACAATATTATTTATTAAATCTGATTCATGTCATAATCTTCTGTTGAAACTAGCTGTCCTTTTTTCCCAAAGGCCTGACATATAGTAGGCCCCATTACCTACTGTTAAAGGGAGTTTGCTGCCTCAAACACGCATACCATTTTACCACTAGATGGCAGTCAAATACATTGGCAGTACATACTGTAGGTTCATCCAATGTAGAGATGCAGAATGTTAAGTTCATTGTGTCCAGTAGTTTCAAGTTTTTTATTGTCAGGTGCACAGAACAACACAAGGTCAGACTGGGGTCTGAAATTCTTAGGACAAGACAATGCAATCAACCTGGCATAACATATAAGTATAAGTATTAAGAACATCTATGATAAGCTAAAATAGAATAGAAATACAATTACAATAATCCTCTGAAATATACAAAATTGTATGCAGTATACATTACAATATACTAGACCTAATACACATAATGACCTATACTAACCTTATAGACCTAACTAACCTAAGACAAGACCCATACTAACCACTGACAAGTGGGGTAAGTTAGTGCAATGGTGCACTAATGAATTGAAAGTGACAGTGTGGAAAGTGGCTAGTGAGAAATGTATCAATGTAAAGTGACCAGTGAGAAATGTATCAATGTACATATCAGTGTCCATTTAGAAGCCTGATGATGCTTGGATAGAAACTATTGTCTAGTATGCTAGTCCAGTATGTATAGTGAAGATGACTGATGACAGTATCAACTTAAGCACACGTTCAACACGAAATAGGGCCTCCTGGCTGTCTGCACGTTGATAGAGGCGCTTGCTATGCAACGTACATTAGCAGCTAGCATATTTCATCACAGACTAGCGTTGATTTCCTTATTATAGCATTAACCAAGCAGACACTGCTGGACAACATAAACAAAGAGACTTGATCAAAAACGAACCTGCAATTCTTGAGGATGTGTGAATGACAATGGTAATCTGTGATTTATATGCACGTGTTAAAATGTTTGTCATAACGCCAAAAAAAGCACTACCATGTAAAGCATTGTTCTTGTTTGCATGATTCTAAAGAGACATTACAGGGCTTGATTAGAAGGCTCTGCACTTTCTGACAATACCACTAGATGGCAGTAAAATAATATTCACAGTATACTGTAAATACACAACATTTGATGACACATAGGCACATAGTGCTGTATGCCTGTATTAAGGTAATTAAGATAAGATGTAGTAGAGTCTGTGTGTTAAGGAAATTGCTCTGATCCAAGGAATTGTAAACAATAAACACATTTTAATGTGGTGAATTATGTTTTGTGTAAAGCCTCAACAGAATTGTACAATGACCACCTATTAGGTTAGTTTGCATGCTGAAGGCCAGTTAGAAGGAAAGTTATTTCGACAAGCCAGTTGAAGAGTGTGTCATGAACGGATTAACATCATTGACATCATGCAGGTCAGGTTGGATAAACAAAGCAGATATCTCAGACCAGTAGTCAGGCTGCTCTTGTTAAGAGACGTGTCTGTAAATTTGTTATTAGGAATATCACAACCAGGCCACAAGGATGTTCACTTAGCGTTTAGTAGACTAAGGATCAACTCACAGCTCTCTATCAGTCACTTTGGTGTTGTGATTGTGATTGATGAGTCTTTCCTTGGGAGGTCAAAGGATCACTGAGTTTAATCCTGAAGATGAACCTCACGTTATGATGTTCATGAAACTAGAGTTGGCAAGAGTCAGACAAGTATGTCATCATACAAAGTCTCAAAGGCATGCCCATATCTTTCAACAACACAGTAAATGAAGTCTTGGTGGAGAACATCTTAATTGTTGTTTCTCTGAAACTTTGCTCCCATGTGTGTCATTAACAAGGTGTTCACACTGTATTTGTGTTCCTGTACTGCTTCACTGAGATCAAACTAAGAATAAACATTGTTGTCACTGTAAGTCATTAAAAAGTTGATAAAATAAGTTAACATACTACGACTACTACTACTCCACTACAAAGCAGGCCGATTCTCAATTGTCAAGGATGCATGGAAATACCTCGTGAAATATGGTATAATCAAACAAACGTGCCTGCCTGTAAAAAAGTTTCCCAAGCATTTGTTATGAAGCATTAAAATGTACCAAAACAATGTTGCTAGTGGAATTGAATCCACTTATTCTAAATTCAAAACCAACCAAGTTATTCCATTGATGTTCTCCTACTGTCCTGTTTTGAAATGTAAATATTACTGAACCTTATTAATTAATAACCCCAAGGCTGATCTAAATGACCGGGGATCCAGAGAGACATAACATATCTATTAAACCATTAGACGAGCTGAAGGGCATCAATAATGTCTAGGGCATAAATAATAATTAATTGTATTTTCCCACATAGAAGCCAGTATCTCTGAAGTAGGATCCACACTACTTCATTTCAATGCAAGTGATATGGGACAAAAGGTGTTCATGTGAAGCCATTATTTTACAAAATATTAGTAGAATGCAGCTAAGTCAGTACTGCAAGGCCTGACTTGTTTTCAAACAATTGTTCCTCATTCATATAGGATGTGGCTGATGCAGTGAGATGAGGGCAAAAGACAATCACAGCTTTGCTCTTTGTCAATTTGCAACGGTTCAATAATTTTCAAGATTTACAGGATGATATAGTAAGATTTTTCATTTTTAATGCATAGAGAGAAGGCTCACAGCAATGGTGACAGCCTTGCACAAACACACTTACAATGGACAGAAATAGCAGGGAGGCCATCACATAGATACCAGTAAACAAACAGGTACTATTGGACAACAGGAGATAAACAGTAGAGTTAATCAACACTGAACCTGCACTAACTAAAGCTGTCATCGGTCATCTTCGATCGTGTCCTATTAAAATGTTTGTCATAATGCCATTATCTAAGTCTTAAAACGCACTACCATATATAAAGCATTGTACTCGTTTGCATGATTCTAAAGAGACATTAAAGGGCTTGATAAGAAGGCTTTGCACTTTCTGGCATGTTCATTAATACCACTAGATGGCACAAAAATAACATTCACGTATATACAGTGGGTATGGAAAGTATTCAGACCCCTTTACATTTTTCACTCTTTGTTTCATTGCAGCCATTTGCTAAAATCAAAAAAGTTCATTTTATTTCTCATTATTGTATACTCAGCACCCCACCTTCACACAGAAAAAACGGAAATGTAGAATTGTTTGCAAATATATTAAAAAATAAAACTGAAATATCACATGGTCATAAGTATTCAGACCCTTTGCTCGGTATTGAGTAGAAAGTTCTTCCAGGATATCTTTGTACTTGGCCGCATTCATCTTTACTTCAGTTGCAACCAGTCGTCCTGTCCCTGCAGCTGAAAAACACCCCCAAAGCATGTTGTTGCCACCACCATGTTTCATTGTTGGGATTGTATTGGGCAGGTGATGAGCAGTGCCTGTTTTTATTCACACATACTGCTTAGAACTAATGCCGAAAAGTTCAATCTTGGTCTCATCAGACCAGAGAATCTTATTTCTCATGGTCTGGGAGACCTTCATGTGTTCTTTGACAAACTCTAAGCGGGCTTTCATGTCTTGCACTGAGGAGAGGCTTCTGTCGGGCCACTCTGCCATAAAGCCCCGACTGGTGGAGGGCTGCAGTGAGAGTTGACTTTGTGGAACTTTCTCCCATCTCCCAACTGCATCTCTGGAGCTCAGCCACAGTGATCTTTTGGTTCTTCTTTACCTCTCTCACCAAGGCTCTTCTCCCATGACTGCTCAGTTTGGCTGGATGGCCAGGTCTAGGAAGAGTTCTGGTCATGTCTACCTTCTTCCATTTAAGGATTATGGAGGCCACTGTGCTCTTAGGAACCGTGAGTGCTGCAGAAATGCTTTTGTAACCTTGGCCAGATCTGTGCCTTGCCACAGTTCTGTCTCTGAGCTACTTGGGCAGTTCCTTCGACCTCATGATTCTCATTTGCTCTGACATGCACTGTGACCTGTAAGGTCTTATATAGACAGGTGTGTGCCTTTCCTAATCAAGTCTAATCAGTTTACTTAAACACAACTGGACTCCAATGAACGAGTAGAATCATCTCAAGAAGGATCAGAAGAAATGGACAGCATGTGAGTTAAATATGAGTGTCAAAGGGTCTGAATACTTATGACCGTGTGACATTTCAGTTTTTCTTTTTCAATACATTTGCAAAAATGTCAACATTTCAGTTTTTTTCTGTCAAGATGGGGTGCTGAGTGTACATTCATGAGAAATAAAATGAACCTTTTTGATTTCAGCAAATGGCTGAAAGAGTGAAAAATGTTAAGGGGTCTGAATACTTTCTGTACCCACTGTATATATCAATGACTGTAAAAAGAATACAGCAATGCATGATTTGTGATCAATCAGTTAAGATTTGTGATCAATCAGTTAATCCATGTCAATATGTGGATGCAACAGTGAGACGAGGGCAAAGGCCCAATCGAGGGCCCTTTGTTCTTTGTTAATCTGCTAAATGTAGGCATGGTAACGTATTGGACAGTGTCTGGTCATTTTGATTATACGGCTGAGCTTCCTGATGATATCCTGCTATTGTTAGTATCATAACCGTTATTATAGTCTAAAGAGACTGAAGAGGGTCATTAAGGGGGACGTGTGTGTAAGTGTGTCAGAAAAAGAGAGTGAGACAGAGAGAGTGTATGTGTGTGAGCGAATATGGGCGAATCAGCACAGTCAGGTGGGTGTGCTGACTATAAATAAGGTAACATGTTAACTACCACAGCCTATCTGGCAAGAGTCATGTTCAATTGTACTTTTCATATCAACAAACAATCTAGTGACCTGTCAAACAGAGAAACTCTGGTAAGAACCTGTTATCTCAATGGCTATATCTTGGATTAAAAAATGTTTATTTTTAATTACAAATGTAAAATCAAGGGTTTTTCCCTTCAATAGTTAAGAGGTGAGAACATGATACAGGTGGATGAAATATACCTCACATGAGGACTCCACAGTCTATTGAAAAGTAGAGGAAGAAGATGAGGAACAAACAATACTGAATTCATAGACGCTCAGAAATAATATTTATGATCAATGTGGATAGTGTTCTCTTTATACAAAATTATACAATTTATAAAAAAATTGCGATATTACTTTTTTCTATCCTGCCTTGCTTCACAGGGCTATGTAATCTGCAGGGTAAATTGTTTCAATTAATTTGACCTATTTGTATTCTGTCATGTTTTATAGGACCATGGAATCTAACAATAAATCAACATTTGTGGTTCAAGAAATCATAATAACAGGACTAGATGGTGTGACATACCCCAAGTTGGTTGGAGCAGCAATTCTGTTTGTTCTTCTTTTCATTCTGTTTGGAAATGTTACCAACATTTCTATAATTGCGTTCAACAAACACCTGCATTCTCCTATGTACTTTTTAATTTGTACATTGGCGATGGTTGACATTATCTATGCAAGTAGCATGAGTACTACTATGCTTAATGTCCTCCTTGGAGAGGAGAGAAGAGTACCATTTTCTCTTTGCATTTTCCAACAATTCATGTTTCATTTAGGAACTTACATGGAGCCCCTCACCATTACTCTGATGGCTTTTGATCGACTTATAGCCATCTCATACCCTTTAAGATATCACACTATCTTATCTAATAGAACTATTTCTCTGCTCATAGTGGTTATATGGGCAATAGGGAGTACTTTATCAGCAGTTTGGACAGTCATAGTAAACAATCTTCCCTTTTGTAACTCAAATGAAACTCCATACCCCTTTTGTGATTTTCCAGGACTGGTCAGAGCAGCTTGTGTGGATCCTACAATGTATTTTAAAATTGCATCAACATTATTTAACTGTGTGTTGTGGACAAATTTTTGCCTCATTATTGTGTCATACATGAGGATAATTTATGCAGTTATTAAAATGTCTTCCTCTACACACAGGAAAAAAACATTTAGTACCTGTATTTCTCATGTTGTAGTGGTGGCTTGCTTTTTCTTCCCCAAAATGGTGCTTTCATTGTCACAAGTCAAAAATATAGGTTTCTCACTCACTTTTTCCATCAGAAATGGCATTTCTATTTGTTCTACTCTTGGACCCTCACTTGTGAACCCATATGTCTATGGACTCAATACAAAAGAAATTCGAAACCATGTAAAACTATTTTTTAAAAATATTTTATGTTTTAACAAAGTAAGGTTAAAGTTGATTCCATGATGGTTTTCAGTCTTAATAGGCAAAACTGTTATAACATTAATAAATAAAATGTCAAATAACAGTATTATCTGCATTTACATACCTAATCATTTTACTTAATTATGTATATTTTTTGTTGGTGGTGAAAGATCTGGCACACCGATCTGGAAACGTTCTAAAATGTGCTCAGAACTCGAGTTGGCCATTCCTGAAATCTGATTGCCCCCTGCAGTGACATATGTGGGTGCTTAGAATTGGTTAAATCAATTGTCAAATACCTTCAGTACAAAATCGTGCAGGACACTCCGAGACCTATGCACTGTTTGTCAGCAACACAGTCATGTCACACAGTGTTGACACTCCTACTTCAGCCAGGGCACTTTCTTTAAGACCAGGAGGAACTCACTCACACGCCATCATTTTCCAGTTTGTTAAAGGATGGTCAGTGCTTTCTTCTTGTTTCCACATCAGCCTCGACAATTGGTTCTGTGTTCTCTCTGCCTAAGGGGGAATGTATATCTCAGCTCTCTGCCATGGATGTTGAGACAGTGTCTCAGTTGGGTTTGACAGAGAGTTGGTGCCAGCAGAACCATATACACCGAGACGAATGTGTTTGCATTGTGAATAAAGTGTTTATTACATACAACTGAGTGTTCCTGCCTGAACAAAAAAAAACCTGTCTTAAAAGCTGTGTGAACGTCTAGTAGGTTATCTTCATAGGTTTCTCACTCACTTTTTCCAACAGAAATGGCCTTTCTATTTGTTCTACTCTTGGACCCTCACTTGTGAATCCATATGTCTACGGACTTCATACAAAAGACATTCGAAACCGTGTAACACTCTTTTTTAAAGATAATTATTTTTTAAATAAAGTAGGGTTAAAGTTGATTCCATGCAGTTCTCAGTCTAAATAAGCAGATGGTTATTTCTTTGAAGGTCAAAGGACCACTTTGTTTAACCCTGAAGGTAGACCTCACACTATGATGTCTTGTAACCATATATCCTTTCAGAAAAGGCTTCGAAAGGTCAGTAGGTCATGAGACTGGAGTTGGCAAAAGTCCGACAATATGTCCACATACAAAGTCTCAAAGGCATGCCCATGTCTTTCAACAACACAGTAAATGAAGTCTTGGTGGAGAACATCTTAATTGTTGTTTCTCTGAAACTTTGCTCCCATGTGTGTCATTAACAAGGTGTTCACACTGTATTTGTGTTCCTGTACTGCTTCACTGAGATCAAACTAAGAATAAACATTGTTGTCACTGTAAGTCATTAAAAAGTTAATAAAACTAAGTTAACATTACAAAGCAGGCCTACTCTCAACTGTCAATGGGAAACATGTCATGAAAAAATTGTATATTAAAACGAATGACAGTAAATAAAAATATGCCTGTGCATTTGTTATGAGATGGATTGAAATTAATCATAACAATTTTGTTAGTGGATTTGTATCCATTTGTTCTCAATTTGATACCAACCCAGTTATTCAATTTCTGTTGTCCTACTGTCTTGTTTTGACATTTTAATATTACTGAACCTTATTAATAATAAACCCCCAGAGCTGATATAAATTACACCTAACTCGGGGCCCAGAGGGGTTTATAATATCTATTAACCCATGAAACAAGCTGAAAACCTGTCTGGGGCATAAATAATAATGAATTGTATTTTCCCACGTGGAAGCCAGTATCTCTGAAGTAGGATCCAAACTACTTAATTTCAACACAAGTGATGAGGGACAAAAGATGCTCATGTGAAACTATTATTTTACAAAACATTAGTAGAATGCACTTAAATCAGTACTGCAATGTTTGATTCCTTTCAATGGATTGTTCCTCATCCATATAGTATGAGGTTTATGCAGTAAGACTTGGGCAAAAGACAATCACACCTTTTCTCTTTGTCAACACTCAACTGTTGTGGTTAAATAAAGCTCTAAGATTTACAGGATGAAATAAGTAAGATCTTTCATTTATTCATGCATAGAGAGAAGGCTCACAGCAATGGTGACAGCCTTGCACAAACACACTTACAATGGACAGAAAGAGGAGGCAGGCCATCACATAGATACCAGTAAACAAGCAGGTACTATTGGACAACAGGAGACAAACAGTAGAGATAATCAACACTGAACCTGCACTAACGAAAGCTGTCATCGGTCATCTTTGATCGTGTCCTATTAAAATGTTTGTCATAATGCCATTATCTAAGTTTTAAAAAGCACTACCATATATAAAGCATTTTTCTTATTTGCATGTTTCTAAAGAAACATTACAGGGCTTCATTAGGTCTACCTTTTCTGACATGTTCATTGATACCACTAGATGGCACAAAAATAATATTCACCTATACATAACTGGCTATGTATATATTAATGACTGTAAAGAGAATACAACAAGGCATGATTTGTGATGAATCAGTTATGATTTGTGATGAATCAGTTATTCCATGTCAATATGTGAATGCTACATTGAGACGAGGGCAAAGGCCCAATCTAGGGCCATTGTTCTTTGTCAATCTGCAACATGTAGTCATGGTAACATATTTGAAAGTGAAGGGGTATTTTTGATTATCTGGCTGAGCTTCCTGACGACATCCTGCTATTGTTAGTATCATATCAGTTTTAATTGTCTAGAGAGACTGAAGAGAGTCATTAAGGGAGACGTGTGTGTATGTGGGTGAGAAAAGGACAGTGAGACAGACAGAGAGAGTACCTTTGTGTGGGGTAATGTGAGGGAATCATCACAGTCAGTGGGTGTGCTGACTATAAGTAAGCAGGTTAACTACCACAGCCTATCTGGCAAGAGTCTTGTTCAATTGTCCTTATTTTCATAAGAGAAAATCACACGACCTTTGAAACAGAGGAAGTCTGGTAAGTATCTGTTTTCTCAATGGCTTTATAAAGCCATTGAGAAAAAATAAATATGATTTCTTTTAAATTACAACTATAAATCAAGGCTTTACCCCTCAATAGTCAAAAGGGGGGGACCATGGGACAGGTGGATGAAAGATACCTCACATGAGGACTCCACCGTTAGTCTATTTAAAAGTAGAAGAAGAAGATTAAGAACAAATAATACTGAATTCATAGACACTCCAAAATAATATTTATGATCAATAGGAATAATGTTCTCTGTATTCAAGAATATACACTTTAAAAAACTAATGAAATATTACTTCTTCTTTTTTTCTTGCAATGCTTCACAGGGCTATGGAGTCTAACAATGAAACAACATTTGTAGTTCAAGAAATCATAATTACAGGACTGGATGGTGTGACATACCCCAAGTTGGTTGGAGCAGCAATTCTGTTTGTTCTTCTTTTCATTCTGCTTGGAAGTTTCACCAATATTGCTATAATTGCATCCAACAAACACCTGCACTCTCCTATGTATTTTTTAATTTGTACATTGGCGATGGTTGACATTATCTACACAAGCAGCATGAGTACTACTATGCTTAATGTCCTACTTGGAGAGGAGAGAAGAGTACCATTTCCTCTTTGCATTTTACAACACTTCATGTTTCATTTAGGAACTCATATGGAGCCCCTCACTATTACTCTGATGGCTTTTGACCGATTAATAGCCATCTCATACCCTTTAAGATATCACACTATCTTATCTAACAGAACTATTTCTCTGCTCATAGCGGTTATATGGGCGATAGGGGGTATATGGACAGCCGTTTTGACAGTCATAGTAAACAATCTTCCCTTTTGTAAATCAAATAAAACTCCATACCCCTTTTGTGATTTTCCAGGACTGGTCAGAACAGCTTGTGTGGATCCCACCATGTATTTTAAAATTGTATCAACATTATTTAACTCTGTGTTGTGGACAAATTTTTGCCTCATTATTGTGTCATACATGAGGATAATTTATGCAGTTATTAAAATGTCTTCCTCTACACACAGGAAAAAAACATTTAGTACCTGTATATCTCATGTCGTAGTGGTGGCTTGCTTTTTCTTCCCCAAAATGGTGCTTTCATTGTCACAAGTCTCAAATATAGGTTTCTCACTCACTTTTTCCAACAGAAATGGCCTTTCTATTTGTTCTACTCTTGGACCCTCACTTGTGAACCCATATGTCTACGGACTTCATACAAAAGACATTCGAAACCGTCTAACACTCTTTTTTAAAGATAATTATTTTTTAAATAAAGTAGGGTTAAAGTTGATTCCATGCAGTTCTCAGTCTAAATAAGCAGATGGGTATTTCTTTGAAGGTCAAAGGACCACTTTGTTTAACCTTGAAGGTAGAACTCACACTATAATGTCCTGTAACCATATTTCCTTTCAGAAAATGCTTTGAAAGGTCAGTAGGTCATGAGACTAGAGTTCACAAAAGTCCGACAATATGTCAACATACAAAGTCTCAAAGGCATGCCCATGTCTTTCAACAACACAGTAAATGAAGTCTTGGTGGAGAACATCTTAATTGTTGTTTCTCTGAAACTTTGCTCCCAGGTGTGTCATTAACAAAGTGTGCACACTGTATTTGTGTTCCTGTACTGCTTCACTGAGATTCAACTAAGAATAAATATTGTTGTCACTGTAAGTCATTAAAAAGTTGATAAAACTAAGTTAACATTACAAAGCAGGCCTACTCTCAACTGTCAATGATGCATGGGAAACATACTTAAAATAGGATAATAAAACGAATGACTGTAAAAAATATTCCTTAACATTTGTTATGAGATGGATTGAAATTCATCACAACAGTTTTGTTAGTGGATTTGTATCCATTTGTTCTCAATTTGAAACCAACCCGGTTATTCAACTTCTGTTGTCCTTCTGTCTTGTTTTGAAATGTTAATATTACTGAACCTTATTATAATAAACCCCCAGAGCCGATCTAAATGACACCTGATTCGGGGCCCAGAGGGGTTTATAATATCTATTAACCCATGAAACAAGCTGAAAACCATGCTGGGGCATGAATAATAATAAATAGTACTTTCCCACATGGAAGCCAGTATCTCTGAAGTAGGATCCACACTACTTAATTTCATCACAAGTGATGAGGGACAAACGATGCTCATGTGAAACTATTATTTTACTAAACATTAGTAGAATGCACCTAAGTCAGTACTGCAAGGTTTGACTTCCTTTCAATGGATTGTTCCTCATCCATATAGTATGTGGTTTATGCAGTAAGACTAGGGCAAAAGACAATCACACCTTTGCTCTTTGTCAACACTCAACTGTTGTGGTTAAATAAAGCTCTAAGATTTAAAGGATGAAATAAGTAAGATCTTTCATTTATTAATGCATAGAGAGAAGGCTCACAGCAATGGTGACAGCCTTGCACAAACACACTTACAATGGACAGAAAGAGGAGGGAGGCCATCACATAGATACCAGTAAACAAACAGGTACTATTGGACAACAGGAGACAAACAGTAGAGATAATCAAAAATGAACCTGCACTAACGAAAGCTGTCATCGGTCATCTTTGATCGTGTCCTATTAAAATGTTTGCCATAATGCTATTATCTAAGTTTTAAAAAGCACTACCATATATAAAGCATTTTTCTTATTTGCATGTTCCCGAAAGAAACATTACAGGGCTTCATTAGGTCTACCTTTTCTGACATATTCATTAATACCACTAGATGGCACAAAAATAATATTCACCTATACATAACTGGCTATGTATATATTAATGACTGTAAAGAGAATACAACAAGGCATGATTTGTGATCAATCAGTTATGATTTGTGATGAATCAGTTATTCCATGTCAATATGTGAATGCTACATTGAGACGAGGGCAAACTCTGTGTTGTGGACACATTTTTGCCTCATTATTGTGTCATACATGAGGATAATTTATGTAGTTATTAAAATGTCTTTCTCTACACACAGGAGAAAAACATTTAGTACCTGTATATCTCATGTCGTAGTGGTGGCTTGCTTTTTCTTCCCCAAAACGGTGCTTTCATTGTCACAAGTCTCAAATATAGGTTTCTCACTCACTTTTTCCAACAGAAATGGCCTTTCTATTTGTTCTACTCTTGGACCCTCACTTGTGAATCCATATGTCTACGGACTTCATACAAAAGACATTCGAAACCGTGTAACACTCTTTTTTAAAGATAATTATTTTTTAAATAAAGTAGGGTTAAAGTTGATTCCATGCAGTTCTCGGTCTAAATAAGCAGATGGGTATTTCTTTGAAGGTCAAAGTTCCACTACGTTTAACCCTGAAGGTAGACCTCACACTATGATGTCCTGTAACCACATTTCCTTTCAGAAAAGGCTTCGAAAGGTCAGTAGGTCATGAGACTGGAGTTGGCAAAAGTCCGACAATATGTCAACATACAAAGTCATACCAAAGTCTTGGTGGAGAACATCTTAATTGTTGTTTCTCTGAAACTTTGCTCCCAGGTGTGTTATTAACAAAGTGTGCACACTGTATTTGTGTTCCTGTACTGCTTCACTGAGATCAAACTAAGAATAAACATTGTTGTCACTGTAAGTCATTAAAAAGTTGATAAAACTAAGTTAACATTACAAAGCAGGCCTACTCTCAACTGTCAATGATGCATGGGAAACATGTCATGAAAAAATTGTATATTAAAACGAATGACAGTAAATAAAAATATGCCTGTGCATTTGTTATGAGATGGATTGAAATTTGTCACAATAATTTTGTTTGTGGATTTGAATCCATTTGTTCTCAATTTGAAACCAACCCGGTTATTCCATTTCTGTTGTCCTACTGTTTTGTTTTGAAATGTTAATATTACTGAACCTTATTAATAATAAACCCCCAGAGCTGATATAAATTACACATATCTCGGGGCCCAGAGGGGTTTATAATATCTATTAACCCATGAAACAAGCTGAACACCATGCTGGGGAATGACTAATAATAAATAGTATTTCCCCCATGGAAGCCACTATCTCTGAAGTAGGATCCACATTACTTGCTGTGATCACACAGCTTAATGTCATCACAAGTGATGAAGGACAAAACATGCTTATGTGAAACTATTATTTTACAAAATATTAGTAGAATGCACGTAAGTACTGCAAGGTTAGACTTCCTTTCAATGGATTGTTCCTCATCCATATAGTATGTGGTTTATGCAGTAAGACTAGGGCAAAAGACAATCACACCTTTGCTCTTTGTCAACACTCAATTGTTGTGGTTCAATAAAGCTCTAAGATTTACAGGATGAAATAAGTAAGATCTTTCATTTATTCATGCATGAAGAGAAAGCTCACAGCAATGGTGACGGCATTGCACAATCATACTTACTAGGGATCAGTGGCTGAACCAGACTTTTATATATGGGGTGGCCAAGGGGTGGCCAAGGCTACTTCAGGGGGTCCACAAACCAAGACTGAAAATGTGTGTGTAACCTTAGCCTGGCATCTATGCAGTGTAAATTATTAATGATTGCTGATGAGAAATAGAAATTAAAATGCACTTAAGCCTGAGTTCTTCAGTGTGGCCTAGTATGGTCCACTAGGGTTACTTTAATCAAATTATACATTTAGTATGAATAGACTGTGTCTCCACATCTGAATTGCAACTCATTTCTTTCTTACACACACTGTAGTGTAGGCTACTCACAAACTGGACAGACTTTGGTCACTCTGTTTTCAACAATACACTGTATAATCTGGGTCTAACCAGATTAGATCCTTCTTTTACATTAAAACCTAACTTTTAGTGTATACTCACACAAAAAAAATGCCACAGCCATCATAACAAGAACACTCAACAACCAACATTTTAAAGTGAGGCTTAATCTGGGAAAAACTTTTGTGTATGCTTACATGTGTGGCCTACAAACACAGGCTAAACTTGGCATGTGACTGACTGACTAGTATGCTACTCTGAGGTCTTGGGGCGGTGTAAGGACTGGGGTCTATTTCCACCTGATCCTGTTTGATCAGCTTTTTGAAGAAGTCTGCTATCTCACCCTTTCTTTTAACGTTTGAAGTGAACACTAAGCAAAAATAACATGTAGGCTTACACATCCAATTACCCACATTTGAGTCCAATCTCAATCTTAAACATATTCCCATCATTATCTACAATCAACTACTAGATCATGGCTTGCCCTACTGAAATACGTATTTCGAACAGGCATTATACAATAGCAAACAGGGTATATCTGACTGCAGCGTTAATCTTTTGTAACGTAAATAAATTGATAAGGCATCTCATCAAGGAATCTTAGCAGTTAAAGTACAAAAATAGTGTAGCGACCGACACCCAAAGACGTGTTATGTTAGGCCGTTGGTTGTTTACCAGTAGTCACTAATGTAGTGTTCGCGGGGTTCGACATGCCAATCAATCTGCTTGCTTATCACGGGAATGCCCAGAATGTTCGGATGCCGGGCATCCTGGTGGTTGGAGAACGGTATGGAGGGGGGTTGGGCAGGGGGGGCTGTTGGACCAGGTTGGTTTAGCGTCTGGGTTTCACAAGAGACGGTTACGATTGTTTAGTGGACTAACGCTACCTTTCTTTTTTTAGAGAGGGCTTGGGCCAAACAGCTGTAATGGCTTATTGTGCCTGTGGACCGTATGGTTAATAAACGTAATTTTATACCTGGGCGATTGTTCCTTTCTGACCTAGTCAAGTCATTACAATAGATTTCAAATGGCTAAATTATATTGTTGTTGTTTTAAAAGGGTGCTATATAAATGAAAATTAAAAAAACAAAATTGAATCAACCACACAAGGAACTTACTGCTGTTAGCTAGGCCTACTAGCTAGGTAGTTAAATTTAAACCAGATGTTTCACAGTTATGTTGTTTTTGCTCTGGTCAAGATGAGTCCATTCCTCATCTATTTTATAGATGCACATTTTCACGGAAGTTCTGGGCTGATGTTTCGACACAAATATTTACATGCCACAAAAAAATGGTACTCATCTCTGAAGAAATAGTTTTGTTTCTGAACTCCAATACTGGTTGTATCGTTATAGACATCACAATTAAATTATTATGTCTACATGGTAAATTTCATATTCATAAAGCAAGAGTACTCCATTCCAAGCCCAATTTTATCTTATTCCTCTTTGAACTTAAAATACTTGAATCTATTTCTAAATTACACAGTAAAAAAGCTATTAAAACTTCTACAATTTTAGATAAAAATCTGTAGTAACACAGACTCATTCGAAAAATTATGTCGGTATGCTTACCTATAATGATGGTGGATTTCTATTTTATTTTGGTATATTTTTTTTAATATTTTTTTATATTGTATTGTATATCCCCTTGCATACATTACTTATTCATTGAAGTGTCTCTACTGTCTGCAGATTTGTTATGTTTAATCTGACACAAATACCTTTGTTATGTAAGTGAAATTGTAATTGTTGAACACTGTTTTACTGTATTTGCAAACATTATTGAATAATAAATAATAATAATTAAAAAAAATATATATATATATATATATATATATATACTAGCTAGGTAGTGCTAAATGCTAAACAAAAACATAGACATGTCTCTTCTCTGAATCTGTTATGGAACCAAATTGCCAATATGCATCTTTTTCTATGGCTCTGCGGCCCAGCAACCCAACTTTCATAACATTTTCTTCAGGAAGCCTCGACCCCGATGCTCAACCTTAAAACGATATATGATGCTCTTGTTTTCCGTCGCTGTATCAGACGCAGACGTGGTGATTTACGCCAGCGACTGCTCTGGACAGATACAAAAAAAAGAAAACTACGCATGGCATCACCACAAATTTGGTTACAGAGTCATTGATTAACTGCTAATAACCAGTTCCATTTTGTTAGGGTCCATTAAGACTGCACTACCTTGACCTAAATTAAGCAGGCTAAGGTGCGAGTTTTGCATCCTCTCAAGCACCAAGCCTGAAAACATCAGATAGAGCCTCTTCATGTAATTCAATTAACCTGTCTCCAAGAGACAGAAGAAAATAGAGGGAGCAAGAAAGAGGGAGAGAGAGCCAGGTTGTGTGTGGGGGTTGCTTATTATAAGAGTCTTGAATGCAGTAGTACTTATTCACAAGTGCCTGTCTAGCAAGAGTAAATGTTCGCTTTCTTTTGATATCAACTGATATCAATATCTAGTGACTTGTCAAACAGAAGAACTCTGGTGAGTATGAGATACGTTTTTATTTTTTTTATTTAATTCAAAAATACTCAATGAGAAAAAGCATATGTACATTTATTCAGTGACTAACACCACAACACAAATACGTAAATAAAATAAATGTTTGCTCGAAATCCATGATATAAGAACATGGGGGTATATGAGTGGCACCTCGGAGATAGAGTTAAGGCCTAAATAATCTTGAATCTTCGCGTAGTTTCATAGGAATACTGATCCCTCATCTAGATAGCATATGTCACAGTTGACAATTTCATAACACAAATTACATACGTTGTTTTTATCTGTCTATCTACATCCACATATGGTCAGTATACAATTGTTTCAATTCATTGACCAATATTTGTATTCTGTCATGTTTTACAGGACCATGGAATTTAACAATAAATCAACATTTGTGGTTCAAGAAATCATAATTACAGGACTGGATGGTGTGACATACCCCAAGTTGGTTGGAGCAGCAATTCTTTTAGTTCTTCTTCTCATTCTGCTTGGAAGTTTTACCAACATTGCTATAATTGTGTTCAACAGGCCACTGCATTCTCCTATGTACTTTTTAATTTGTACATTGGCAATGGTTGACATTATCTACACAAGCAGCATGAGTACTACTATGCTTAATGTCCTCCTTGGAGAGGAAAGAAGAGTACAATTTTCTCTTTGCATTTTACAACACTTTTTATTTCATTTAGGAACAGCTATGGAGCCCCTCACCATTACTCTGATGGCTTTTGATCGACTTATAGCCATCTCATACCCTTTAAGATATCACACTATCTTATCTAATAGGAATATGTTTCTGCTCATAGTAGGAATATGGACAATAGGTATTATATGTTCAGGACTATGGACTTCCATGGTGAACAATATCCCTTTTTGTAAGTCAAATACAACCCCATACTCCTTTTGTGATTTTTCAGGACTGGTCAGAACAGCTTGTGTGGATCCCAAAATGTATTTTAATATTGCATCAACCATGCTGAACTGTCTGTTGTGGATGAATTTTTGCCTTATTTTCGTATCATATATGAGGATAGTTTATGCAGTGTTGAAAATGCCTTCTTCTACAGACAGGAAAAAAACATTTAATACCTGTATTTCTCATATTATTGTTGTAGCTTCCTTCTTTTTCTCAAAAATGGTGCTTTCAATGTCACAACTGTCAAATATCGGTTTTTCACTCACTTTTTCTACTAGAAATGCCCTTACTATTTGTTCAACACTTGGGCCTTCACTTGTAAACCCATATGTTTACGGTCTTCAAACCAAGGAAATTCGAAAAAGACTAACAGATCTTTTCAACCCTCCTGTCATGCTCCGGTTGAATTGGACTGATAACGTTTTCTCTCTGAAAAATAAATATTGATCATTCAACTTTTGTACAAATGTGTTAGACTTTAGTTGGTGCATGGAATTTAGTTCAGGCACCTGCCTATTCATCAGATGGGCACACTTCCTCTCCCAGATCTCGCTTGTGATGTAAGTAACGTCAATAAGCTTCATATTTATTTTTGGCACAGTGGCTGATACAGGGGCATAGCCATGGGTACCCAATATTTTTTACGGCCAACCCCAAAACAAAAATATCTCAGAGAAAATTATGCACCGGGTGCACATCGCAAAGTAAATAACTTAAAAAAACTTAGATCTATCCATTTTTTTTAGGCTTACCCCCCAAATAAATTCTGGCTACGCCCCTGGGCTGATATAACAAAAGTTTTCAAATAAAATGTCCAATTAGTGGAAATATTGTACACGGCCGGTCAGGCAGGAATGAGTGCCGATATAGACGCTTAATTTACAACATTGATTGCAGGGGATTGACTATACGGAGTGCTTGTACGCTGTCCGTGGTGCTCATGGACAACCTTGTTCCAAAATTAATATTAAAATAAAGACAGTTGTCTGTTACAACGCAGAGGCAGAGACGGCTGCAGTTGCAGGTGAAATGGTTCATTAGTCCAGTAAACAAATCCGATACAACAGGCAGGTTCAAAGCAGGGGCGTTGTTTGACATAAAGCTTTACTGGGGCACAGGCCCCTATTCATATTCCTTTTTTTTCTTCCAAGCTTGCTGCGCACAATGCACCCACTCGGCTATAGAAACTCCCCTTGCTTAACCCACTAGAGCATGAGAAATTATTGAAATGTGTGAGTCTCACAAAGAATGCATGAGACATGAGAGCCCGGTAACCATTAAATATAAACTAAAGTTGTAGAGGCCAATGTTTCACTGGTGGTTTTAAGATCTTGCACAAACAATTTCCAGAGTGTTCCCACCAACTCCTGGCATGTGTTAAGGAACTTGGTGGCCATCCCTGAAATCTGAGTGACCTCCCTGAATATGTAGGTCTGTTAAATTAGTTGTCAAAGATCTTTAGTGCATAACTCATGTTAATAACACTGTCTGCTGCTGTTTGACCAGGCATTACCCTAGATGATATTCTGAAGACCTGTGAAGTACATTTCTTTAAGAAGTCATTTTGACATTCCAGTTGAACCACGTGTCATTGTGAAGAAGACATAGAGCATATATATGTGTATAATGTGCATAATCCATCATGAAATGGATGAGACTGCTGTGTAACTTCATAAATTACTGATATGTGTGAATCCTAGTATGTGATGGTTATTGCTCTGTACGTCTATAGTCATTCAATAGATCTGAAAGCTTGGAATACAGTCATTGGAGGGCATAAAGGAAATCTGCCATGTCAATAAGGATGCAAATGTGTGTGCCAGTCTACTGAGTCTACTGAGAGACAGTAGAGAGAGAAGGAGAGAGATACAAAAAGGGTTTGAATGAGTTAAAAGGGAGAGAACATTTGTGCATGTGTGTCTGTGGAGGTGGGGGGAGGTGGGGGGCGACAGTGCTCACTATAAGAGTTTTAAACATTTTAGTATTCATTTAGTGTCTTCCTGCCTGGCAAGTTACATTTTTACTTTACAAAAGATCAAATAAAGTACTGTCAAACAGAAGAACTCTGGTAAGTATGAGACACTTTTTTTCTGAAAGGTTGATATGCAATATGGACAGGAGGTAACATATTTTCAGGACTTTGGACTTCCGTAGTGAGCGGTCTCCCCTTTTGTAAGTCAAAATAAATCTCCATACCCCTTTTGTGATTTTTCAGGACTGCTGAGAATAGTTTGTGTTGATCCCATAGTTTATGCTAGTTCTTCGTCAACAATGTTTAACTGTATTCTGTGGATGAATTTTGGCCTCTTGTAGTGTCATACATGAGGATACTTTATGCAGTGGTGAAAATGTCTTCCGCTACAGACAGGAAAAAAACATTTAGTACCTGTATATCTCATATTATAGTGGTAGCTTGCTTCTTTTTCTCTAAAATGGTGCTTTCAATGTCACAAATTAGAACCCTAGGTCTGTCTCTCACCGTGACCCACAGAAATGGCCTTTCTATTTGTTCTACTCTTGGACCCTCACTTGTAAACCCATATGTCTACGGTCTTAAAACCACAGAAATTCGAAACCGAGTGAAGCTCATTTTAAAAAAGGTACTTTGTACAAGTATGCAAAAAAAGTAACTCCAATTTTATTTTCGGTTCTCAGGGTCAATTAGAAAAACTGTACTCACAAATCATAATTGATATCAAGTAAAGTTGGTTGCAATATGTTTACTCAAAATAAAGTGTCTAGTTGCAGATATTCTATGCTTCTCAATAATTTATAATTGCATATAATTAAGTATTTGTTTAACTGGGGGTGTAAACATCTGGCACAAACAATTCTGACTGTTCATTATCAAAGTCAAAAATGTTATACGGGGAAACACTTTACAAAAGGGTTACATTACCTGCCATGAAACAACTTCACAATACCCATGGTAATACCGTTGTTGTTGTTAAATGGGACTTAAGTGTCAGATGCCTTAGTTATTATGAAAGTGTTAGAATGAATGGGATACGTGTGTAAGTGGATATTGTCCAGGGGCAGTGGAAAGTTGTGTTGCCAACACAAGATCACTAGTAACATTGACCAACCCCTGGAAAACCCCAAATCCAAGTTTCACTTGCGTAGTTAACCTGTACCTCTAAATTGTATAGTTTAACTACATGGCACTATAATATTGTTACTATGTATATCTGTTATAAATTGCATGTCACCTTAATGTCAACATTTATCAAGAGCCCCTTATGTGGGAAAAGCACAACAGAACCATGGGCTATTGGCGAGATAACACCCTCTTGTACTTTATTGCTGTAAGAATGCACTCCCTCTAGTCAAGAAGAGAGAGAAAGAAAGAGAGAGAGAAAGAAAGAGAGAGAAAGAGAGAGAGAGAGAGAGAGAGAGAGAGAGAGAGAGAGAGAGAAAGAGAGAGAGAGAAACAGGAAAAGTATAATTGTGTTCAACAGGCCATGGCATTCTCCAATGTACTTTTTGATTTGTACATTGGCAATGATTGACATTATCTACACAAGCAGCATGAGTACTACTATGCTTAACGTCCTCCTTGGAGAGGAGAGTACCGTTTTCTCTTAGAATTTTCTCTCATGTATCAGCACTTTTTTTTTCATTTAGGAACTGTTATGGAGCCCCTCACCATTACTCTGATGGCTTTTGACCGACTAACAGCCATCTCATATCCTCTGAGTTATAACACAATCTTAACTGATAGAAATATATTTCTGCTTATAGTAACAGTATGGACAGGTGGTTGCACATGGTCTGGAGTTTGGACTTCTATAGTGAGAAGTCTCCCTTTTTGTAACTCAAATATAACTCCATACCCTTTTTGTGATTTTTCTGGCCTGGTCCGAGCAGCTTGCGTCTATCCCACAATTTATTTCAATACAGCGTCAACAATGCTTAACTGTATTTTGTGGATATATTTTAGTCAAGTTGTCTCATACATACGAATAGTTTATGCAGTAAAACTCATCAGCTGACTCGTCGATATCGCTCATTTTGAAGCTGACGTCAGAGGGCAAAACGGATCCGCCCACCTTTTTCCTGGTTAGCGAATTTACCCATGATTCATAGCGGGTTTCAACCGGAAGCCGGTTTTCGTTTTCCGGTTCGAAGCTTGTGTGCGTTTGTTAGACCGTAGATTGCTATCTTGTTTGCTCTAAAAGACTTGTGTTTCTCCATGGATGAAGCACAAATGGACAAAAAACGGAGGTGGATACACACCATGGATGTTTTAACAAGTCGTGACGACAGTACCGTACAGTCCTTCATCCATCCCGTCTGACGGAGTGGCTAGATGACATGAAGCAATGACCCAAAGTTAGCTAGCCTACATCGACGTTGTTAATTACCTTTTATTTTCTGAAAGTGTTGATGGCGAAGAGTTGCGTAATTACACAAGCACAGTAGCATATACTTACTATACTTGCATAGTAAAAAAATAGGTAGCCTACAGTATTGTTGAAGAAAGACAGCAGCTTTATATTTTTGAAGGCAGCAGTAGAGCCCAGTCAGTGTCAATAAAGCTAAACATACAGCATGGGTAACGCTGAGGGAAAGTGGAGTCAATTACATTTACTAATTTAGCAGACAATTTCATCCAAAGCGACTTCCAAGAGAGAGCTTTGCAAAGTGCATTGGTCACTGATAATAACAACAAGATAGCCCCAACAACATTGCGGGTAGCCAAAACATGAAGCACATATTGTGAACAACCAAAATAGGTGCCAAAGGGAAGAACCATAAGAGCATGTAGTTAAGCAAGATACAATACATTAGCTACAATACATTGAGACAGTCGGCAGCCGGGTTAGGGAAGTTATGTAGCCATGCAGCAGCTATTCTGTGGAAAGTAAAAATATAATACTACATATGCACAGCACTTGACAAAATGTTTTTACACTTGTAATTTAATATGTTCATGCTTATTGTATTTATTTATCCACCTACAATATTGATAGTGATGCCATTATTGCATTATTGCGTAGCCCAGATGAAGCTCCGGAGCAGGATACAGTTCGGTTGACTTTTTTTTTAAGAAATGGAAAGAGCAAACATACACTTTCTTTGGAGGGTGTTTTAGTTTCAAAGCTGCAAGCCACGCTGTTTTGCGTTCCTTATTCCCTGGCATGGAGTGCAAGCGGGCGATGGACACTGACAATTTCTTCGAAGTTGTTGATGTTCGAAGCAAGACGTTTCCGACGAAAATCTTCAATTTTCTTGAATTGTTATGGCAACCGACAAGGGCACAAGTGTAACCTGAACTCATGTTAACAACATTTAATTAAACACAACTTATTCAAATCAATATAATGTTGCCTTCTCTGTCGATATCATGGTACGTTACTCGAGGGTAGATGCTGAACAGGAAACACAAAACCGGAAAGCGAAAGTAGTTCAGTACCCATTGCTTGCTGGAGAAACATGTAGATTGACCGGCGAGGAGGGCAATACGCGGCTGGCATGACTACCCATTAGCCAATCAGAAAGCTCGTACCGTCCTTGCCATATAATAAATATATTTAATATTTCGGACTGTATTTGCATTTGATCATTCTAAAACTTTCAATCGTTTGATGTTGTTTTTTAATGGGTTTAAATAAATGTTTTTGGTTTACCGTCCCCATTCCTGCAGTAATCCCACTTTGTCAAACCGCCATGTTTAGTAGGTCATCATGAGTCATCATGACCTAATGATGTTTGATAAATTAGATGGTGTGCAGGACCGCATATAAACAAGAGCCAAATTAGGAGGCAATGCTCAGCATTGGCAGTGATAAGCATCACTAGAGGTAAGCGTAGATTAATGGTTCTTTTTTTCTTCTTCTATTGGACAACATAATGCATTATTTTCATAAAAACATGTATACCATAGTTTTAGAAACACATAAACATTTATTTGATTTTATGTACAGTATTACAACATACACATTACATTTTATTGAATACAAAATTACTAAATAGTGCATGTATATTTAAATAAAACATTATTGTGTGACAAGTTTGTTTTTGATATCTGATTCACAGGCTTTTTAATTCATCATCACCATGTCCCAAGGAAATGACAGTGTTGTGAGTGAGTTTTTCATTGTTGGTTTTCCTGGACTTCTTCCTGAGTACTACAGCCTTGCCTCATCTGTTTTATTCTTTGTTTATCTATGTACATTTGTTGGAAACAGCCTTATTCTTGTCTTAATTGCAACTGATCGAGCCCTCTATAAACCTATGTATTTTATTTATATAAATTTAGTTGTGTCTGACATTCTATTCAGCACAACCACTTTACCAAAGATTATCGCCAAATATTGGTTTCAAGCTGGAGCCATATCATTCACAGCTTGTTTTATCCAGATGTACTTTGTACACTATTTTGGTTCGGTAAACTCCTTAATTCTATTCCTCATGGCTTTAGATCGCTATTTGGCCATCTGTTACCCACTTAGATACCCAAGTATAATGAAAAACTCCACCATTCTCATCATTAGTATCACTTCATGGATTTTGGCTAAAGTTGGCCCTTTAATGATTGTAATTAGAGCCTATCCTCTTCCATACTGCTCCTCCAACAGAATCATACAGTGCTACTGTGATCACATCTCTATAACAACGCTTGCCTGCACCGATAGAGCCCCTTATAGTATTCCTGCTTTTATCATAGCTATGATTTATCTGCTTGCGCCTCTGGTCTTCATAGCATTCTCCTACAGTTCTATTATTGTGGCAGTTCTAAGGATCCGAAGCACCCAAGGACGTAACAAAACCCTCTCCACCTGCAGTGCTCAGCTGATCATCATTGCCCTTTATTATGTACCCAGGTGTTTTGTTTATCTGGCCAGCAATGTTGGACTTACAATCAGCACTGATGTACGTATCTTAATCATCATGTTGTATAGTCTGATTCCTCCTATGATAAACCCACTTATATACTGTTTTAGGACTAGAGACATTAGAGAGTCTTTAATCAAAAGGTTCAAGAGGTCAACATCTCCACAAGCAGGTATTATCTCTATTGTATGCAACTCTTGATAATTGTCACTGTATTGAATGTATTATATCGAGTCATATGTTTTTATGATGTACATGGTTGATATGCAGGAAATTCAAATGTTAGCGTGTTCAAACTTTAGCTTAAAACTGTAGCTTCATTTGTAATTCATTGATCTTGGCATATTCTCTCCTTTGTCACAGCCTCAGAGCTGGGTATGTAACAAAGATGACACACAAGGAGCGCATGAATAAAAAGTACAGCAGAAAATCCAACATCAGAAATGTGTAGTTCTTACATAATATTTGTGGTTGGAGTCAAGGAAGAGTCTGTATTTACCAGGAGGAGTGCAAAGTAACTACATCTCTGCTACCAGGCACAGTGCAACAATTATGATATCTCAACTACAGTGCATTGTTAATATATCTACTACAATATTACATAGTACAAAGCTGTATAAATGTAATGTCTCAGGGGCAATATGAAACCATTTTGTGCATATGAATTTGCACATGGAGAATATATTTTAGCTGGGGAAGCTGGGATATCCAGGCATGAGGTTATTCCATCTGTCCTTCTGTATCATGAACCCTTAATATGACTTACACAACAAGCAGGCACAGTGTAGAAAGTTTGCTCATGAACTGCACAATGGAAGATTTCATCATTCTCTAGGGTATTAATGGAGTTTTTCATTCGAGGCTGTAACCATTAATTAGAGATAAGGCCCAGTACACAGTGAGGATGCCGATAAAGACCACACACCTCTTCATCTCTACAGCAGAGGACAGCATCAGACATTCAGGTGCTCTAAGCTTTTGACTCAAAGTATTTACAGCTGTGTCAATATATAATGGTCTAGTCTGATGTATTAGATTTTACAGTACGTGTCATGTAGAAAGTAGTAACTATTTTCTGTGTCAGTCCTAGTTGACTAGTACTAAGAACCAACAACTGTTGTAACGTTATTTAGTGGTTTAATCTTTTACATTAATATAGACTTCTGAACTTATAACTGCAGAAGATGAGCAAACTCATGTACTGTTCTTGAAATCGGATTCACAAGCTTGTTTTTAATCTATTATCACCATGTCCCAAGGAAATGACAGTGTTGTGAGTGAGTTTTTCATTGTTGGTTTTCCTGGACTTCTTCCTGAGTTCTACAGCCTTGCCTCATCTGTTTTATTCTTTGTTTATCTATGTACATTTGTTGGAAACAGCCTTATTCTTGTCTTAATTGCAACTGATCGAGCCCTCCATAAACCTATGTATTTTATTTATTTAAATTTAGTTGTGTCTGACATTCTATTCAGCACAACCACTTTACCAAAGATTATCGCCAAATATTGGTTTCAAGCTGGAGCCATATCATTCACAGCTTGTTTTATCCAGATGTACTTTGTACACTATTTTGGTTCGGTAAACTCCTTAATTCTATTCCTCATGGCTTTAGATCGCTATTTGGCCATCTGTTACCCACTTAGATACCCAAGTATAATGAAAAACTCCACCATTCTCATCATCAGTATCACACCATGGATTTTGGCTAAAGTTGGTCCTCTAATGATGGTGATCAGAGCCTATCCTCTTCCATATTGTTCCTCCAACAGAATCATACAGTGCTACTGTGATCACATCTCTATAACAGAGCTTGCCTGCACCGATAGAGCCCCTTATAGTATTCCTGCTTTTATCAATGCTATGATTTTTCTGCTTTTGCCTCTGGTTTTCATAGCATTCTCCTACAGCTCTATTATTGTGGCAGTTCTAAGGATCCGAAGCACCCAAGGACGTAACAAAACCCTCTCCACCTGCAGTGCTCAGCTGATCATCATTGCCCTTTATTATGTACCCAGGTGTTTTGTTTATCTGGCCAGCAATGTTGGACTTAAATTCAGCACTGATGTACGTATCTTAATCATCATGTTGTATAGTCTGGCTCCTCCTATGATAAACCCACTTATATACTGTTTTAGGACTAGAGACATTAGAGAGTCTTTAATCAAAAGGTTCAAGAGGTCAAAATCTACACAAAAAGGCAATATATCTACTGTATGCAACTCCTGAAGATAATTGTCACTGTATTTAATGTATTATATTGAGTCATATGTTTTATGAGGTATATGGTTGATATGCAGAAAATGTCATGTTCAAGCTTAAAACTGTAGCTTCATTTGTAATTAATTGATCTTGGCATATTCTCTCCTTTGTCACAGCCTCAGAGCTGGGTATGTAACAAAGATGACACACAAAGAGCGCATGAATAAAAAGTACAGCAGAAAATCCAACATCAGAAATGTGTAGTTCTTACATAATATTTGTGGTTGGAGTCAAGGAAGAGTCTGTATTTACCAGGAGGAGTGCAAAGTAACTACATTTCAGCTACCAGGCACAGTGCAACAATAATGATACCTCAACTACAGTGCATTATATCAACATCAATATTACACGGTACAAAGCTGTATAAACGTAATGTCTTAAGTGCACATTAAACAGTTTTGCGCATATGTATTTGCACATGGAGGATATATTTTAGCTGGGAAAGCTGGGATATTCAGGCATGAGGTTATTCCATCTGTCCTTCTGTATCATGAACCCATAATATAACTGACACCACAAGCAAGCACAGTGTAGAAAATTTGACCATGAACTTCACAATGGAAAATGTCATAATTCTCTAAGGTATTAATGGAGTTTGTCATTCGAGGCTGTAACCATTAATTAGAGATCAGGCCCACTACACAGTGAGGATGCAGATAAAGACCACACACCTCTTCATCTCTACAGCAGAGGACAGCATCAGACATTCAGGTGCTCTAAGCTTTTGACTCAAAGTATTTACAGCTGTGTCAATATAGAATGGTCTAGTCTGATGTATTAGATTTTACAGTACGTGTCATGTAGAAAGTAGTAACCATTTTCTGTATCAGTCATAATTGACTATAGTCCTACGAACCAAAAACTGTTGTAACGTTATTTAAAGGTTTAATCTTTTGATTAATTTAGACTTCTGAATTTATAACTGTAGAAGATGAGTTAACTTGTGTACTGTTTTTGAAATCCGATTCACAGGCTTGTTTTTAATTTATCATCACCATGTCCCAAGGAAATGACAGTGTTGTGAGTGAGTTTTTCATTGTTGGTTTTCCTGGACTTCTTCCTGAGTACTACAGCCTTGCCTCATCTGTTTTATTCTTTGTTTATCTATGTACATTTGTTGGAAACAGCCTTATTCTTGTCTTAATTGCAACTGATCGAGCCCTCTATAAACCTATGTATTTTATTTATATAAATTTAGTTGTGTCTGACATTCTATTCAGCACAACCACTTTACCAAAGATTATCGCCAAATATTGGTTTCAAGCTGGAGCCATATCATTCACAGCTTGTTTTATCCAGATGTACTTTGTACACTATTTTGGTTCGGTAAACTCCTTAATTCTATTCCTCATGGCTTTAGATCGCTATTTGGCCATCTGTTACCCACTTAGATACCCAAGTATAATGAAAAACTCCACCATTCTCATCATCAGTATCACTTCATGGGTTTTGGCTAAAGCGGGTGCTTTAAATATTGTAATTAGAGCCTATCCTCTTCCATACTGCTCCTCCAACAGAATCATACAGTGCTACTGTGATCACATCTCTATAACAACGCTTGCCTGCACCGATAGAGCCCCTTATAGTATTCCTGCTTTTATTGTAGCTATGATTTATCTGCTTGCGCCTCTGGTCTTCATAGCATTCTCCTACAGCTCTATTATTGTGGCAGTTCTAAGGATCCGAAGCACCCAAGGACGTAACAAAACCCTCTCCACCTGCAGTGCTCAGCTGATCATCATTGCCCTTTATTATGTACCCAGGTGTTTTGTTTATCTGGCCAGCAATGTTGGACTTAAAATCAGCACTGATGTACGTATCTTAATCATCATGTTGTATAGTCTGATTCCTCCTATGATAAACCCACTTATATACTGTTTTAGGACTAGAGACATTAGAGAGTCTTTAATCAAAAGGTTCAAGAGGTCAACATCTCCACAACCAGGTAATATCTCTATTGTATGCAACTCCTGATGATAATTGTCACTGTATTGAATGTATTATATCGAGTCATATGTTTTTATGATGTACATGGTTGATATGCAGGAAATTCAAATGTTAGCATGTTCAAACTTTAGCTTAAAACTGTAGCTTCATTTGTAATTCATTGATCTTGGCACATTCTCTCCTTTGTCACAGCCTCAGAGCTGGGTATGTAACAAAGATGACACACAAAGAGCGCATGAATAAAAAGTACAGCAGAAAATCCAACATCAGAAATGTGTAGTTCTTACATAATATTTGTTGTTGGAGTCAAGGAAGAGTCTGTATTTACCAGGAGGAGTGCAAAGTAACTACATCTCTGCTACCAGGCACAGTGGAACAATAATGATATCCCAACTACAGTGCATTGTTAATATATCTACTACAATATTACATAGTACAAAGCTGTATAAATGTAATGTCTCAGGGGCAATATGAAACAATTTTGTGCATATGAATTTGCACATGGAGAATATATTTTAGCTGGGGAAGCTGGGATATCCAGGCATGAGGTTATTCCATTTGTCCCTCTCTATCATAAACCCTTAATATGACTTACACAACAAGCAGGCACAGTGTAGAAAGTTTGGCCATTACCTGTTTTAACTGGGGAAGCTGGGTTATTCAGGTATAGGGTTATTTCATCGCAACCTTTCTATATATTCATTAACCAATAATATGACTGACACTACAAGCAAGCACAGTGTAGAAAGTTTGGTAATTAACTGCACAATGGAAGATTTCATCATTCTCTAGGGTATTAATGGAGTTTGTCATTCGAGGCTATAACCGTTAATTAGAGATCAGGCACACAGTGAGGATGCAGATAAAGACCACACACCTCTTCATCTCTAGAGCAGAGGACAGCATCAGACACTCAGGTACTCCAATGTTTTGATTCAAAAGCATTTACAGTTGTGTCAGCATAGAATAGTCTAGCCTGATGTATTCAATTTAACAATACTAGTCGTGCAAAAAATAGTAACCGTTTTATGTATCAGTTACAGTTGACTAGTCCTAAGAACCAACAACTGTTATAACGTCATTTAGAGGTTTAATCTTTTGATTATAACTGTAGAAGATGAGCAAACTCATGTAAATTAAATTTATTTTAACAAAAGAAATCTCAGCAATATTTTGAGTGCAGCTTGAGGAAGGATTCTCATTTATATTCAACTAGTCATATTCCTTACTGACAAGTAACAACTATACAAGCATTTATTGAGTGGTGCACAGAATTGTCATTCCGTTTATGAATGAACTTTGCATGCTGAATCTGATCTCCTTTGCAGGTAAGATATAACTTTTCAAGCTTTTTGAAAATTGAAGCATTTCAACTAAACTAATTTCAACAACTAAAAAGGGGTTTAAGGATTGTCTGTACTCAGATATAAAAATCTGAGACAATTGTAGAGATACAAATGAGTACAAACCTGTGAAAACATTTAGCTTTAGGATTAAAAAGAAAGGATGATTTTCTTTGTCAATGTATCTACGTCTGCTTTCAGCTAACAATACAAAAAGAAAAGTAACATTGTAAATCTTTCACTTCTTAGGTCATATTGTACACTGTGGAGATTGAAGAATTCTTGTTTTATTCTTAACCAGTCATGGTCCTCACTAATGTCACAACTATTACACATTTCAATATATTGGGGTTCCCAGGACTTCTGCCTCAGTATTTTGGCCCAGTGTCAGCACTTCTTTTCTTTGTCTACTTAGCAATCATGATAGGAAACATCTTCATCTTAGTTTTTGTAGTATATGAGAGAAGTCTTCATAAACCAACATATCTGATTTTCTGTCACCTTGCTGTTTCAGACCTAGCATTTGGAACTGTGACACTGCCTAAAATCATATCCAGATATTGGTTGGAAGACGAGATCATTTCTTTCTATGAATGCTTTGCACAGATGTTCTTTGTCCATTTCTTAGGAGCTGCCCATTCTTTCCTTCTTATGATTATGGCCCTTGATCGTTTTGTTGCCATATGTAATCCATTACGATACTCAGTTGTGATAAACAACATTAGCATTTCTGTTCTGTGTGGGTTATGTTGGCTCCTTGCAATGTCATTTATGATACCAGTCGTTTTACTTGCCCTCCCTCTGCCCTACTGTGACTCAAATATTATTTCACAATGTTACTGTGATCATACTGCAATAGTAAGACTTTCATGTACATACAGCAGCCTTGTTAGTAATGTTACAAAGACTCTCGCAATGTTTAGTCTTCTGGGGCCTCTCACATTCATATTGTTTTCCTATCTTAACATCATAATATCTGTCCTGAGAATGTCTAAAACTGGTGGGTCCTACAAAGTGTTCTCTACCTGCACTTCTCAGCTCTTTATTATCTGCCTTTACTACCTGCCCAGATTGGTTCTGTATCTGGGAGTTGTAATCAGTCAAAATGTCCGTGTTGTTGTGATTATGCTTTATAGTCTGGTTCCTGCTTTTGTTAATCCAGCCATTTATTGCTTTAAGACAAAGGAAATTAAAGAGCTGTTAATAAAGAGATGGAAAAAAAAAAAATTGGTATTGATATAAAAATGTTCCATTAATGCATTATGTACAGCTTTCTAAATATCATATGTATGTAAATATAACTGGTGGTTGATGATGGTCCTGGAACATAAACCAAAAGGACTTAAATAAATAAATATCTAATATTAATTAAATAATTGTGCCATTATGTACACATGCACTACTCTGGCGGATTAAATCAAAACTATCCAACCAAATGCTTTTGAGTGTAAATTGTAGGATGGTATCTGTGAGTCACCTATAGACATTATAATGTTCTCAATATAATGTATAGAGTCGTCTAGGTCCTCTCATTATACTCTCACAAACATTTTTACTGGCTGTGCTTGCCCCTGATAAGGCACAATCTATATTCTTTATCATATATATATATATATATATATATATATATATATATATATATATATATATATATATATATATATATATATGTTTTTTTTTTTACTTCTGCGATTCAGCTAGGTTAGCCCAGCTAACTAAAACTGCAAGACAGCTGGAAACACCACAGGCAAAAGCCAGGGGGATAACTATTTGCTCATTTAACAGTGTGATAAAAAAAACAATTGTGAAATGTACAATACGATATAGGCTATTCTGTTATTATGAGTAGGCCTACATCTAGGCTCTTTCGGAAAACAGTCGTCAATTTTTGCTATTTCATGTAACAGAGGCGTTTTTTACTCATTAGCCTCTGTTTGTTGAAACATGCAGCGTATCACAGCGGTCTCCTACATCAATTTTCACAAATGATTGTTCGTATTATGATTTATTATGACATATTACAGATTACTAGTAAACGATTCATTGGTGAAACTGTCACTTATTTCTTCAATCAAAAAAAAAAAAGAAAAAAAAAATGCTTTCAATGTGAATGAACCAAATTGATCATGTCAGAAAGGTACAATTTAGTTTGCTTTAACAATGATAATTTCTTTCATTCAAATTAAAGTCAAAACGCGAAATAAATGCAGTTGAGCAATTAAGCTACTCTAGGAGTACAATGGATTTTTTTGAGAGGATTTAATTAGGCTAGTTAGCCCACCCTACGCTGGGTAGGCTACATGTTATGAGAAAATGTTATAACAAAGCATAAAGTTCCATGGAATTCATATTAAAATTATGAGTGTCATACTAAATTGTTGATTTATTTAACACGTTTTACTTCAAAGTACGATTACTTATGAAACAGAGATTAAGAGGCATCTATCATATGATTTCCTCCTGGTCACTCTGCATGTTACAATCATGTTTTAGTTCAGAATGCAAACCTGCAATGTCCTCAAACACGTGAGCATAGGTCTCAAACTGCAGGCTCATGTTCAGTAGGTTTTCCCACTGTTGAACGCTCCCACACACAGTCTCTGTCCTGCTAAGGGCATCTGATTGGAAGGTGTCATGAACAGGAAATATGTCGGGCTCTCTGGAGTTGTATGTCCATTCACACACGATACCCTTAGAATTACTGGGAATAAACTCTGTTTCAGACTCCAACTCTGAGACGGTGAAGGAGCCATGTGTGACAGTATCAGAGAGGCTGTCCGTCACTCTGGCAGACGTTCCTGGTGCATGTATATCCTTCGTTTGACCTGACTTGTTAGGTTTAATTTCCTCCAGAGGAGAGTTCAGCCTCCTGACTTCATCCACTGACAGGCCCAGAGGGGGTGACATGAACTCTGGGAACCTTTCGAAAAAGTGAAGCTTTTCCACCTCTCCAGACTCACAATCTAGAAGGTTCAGCAGCCCATCCCCGTCCACATCTTGCCTTGTATTTTGGGGGATGACAGGATTCAAATATAGCTGTGATTTTTGCCACATGTCCAGTGGTTTGTCCCTGCTCTCTTGGCTTGGCAGGGGTCCTGGTAGGGCTGGTTGACAGAACCCTGTCCATCTTGCCTCGGTCCTGTCACAGTGTGTGTTGTGGGTGTGTCCATGCCAGCTGAGTCTGACAGACGCCATGTCTGAATGGCTGTAGTTGCTGTCTATCTCGTAGTATTCTAGAACACCAGACTGGAGGCTTTGGAGGCAAGCTTCACTATAGCACCCCACACCCAGCCTCTGACTGTCAGCCCCAATAACATCAGGTGGTCCACTGACATCCTTCACAAGAGTGTTGTCACTGTCAGAGAACGCTTGGTTGTCTGCCCCCTGCTCTCTCCTTAGTGGGCTGTTGCCATGGCAGCTCTCCTGACACCCACTGCTAGCACTCTGCCGCCTCAGGATGATGAAGAGGCACAAGAGGACCAGGAGGCAGGTCACAGGGACAACCACGGCTAGGATCCACAGAGGCGTGCTCTGCTGGGGCTCAGAAAAACAGCCATGACGGTTCTGTAGCAGTGAAGGGCAGACATCACACTCCACAGCGCTGGCATTGTGTAAACAGATGCAGGACATGTTGCTCCTTATAAGCTCCCCGCAGTCTCTCCTTGTCTCACACAACACTGAAAGGCAAGGCCTCATGGTAGCGCTATTTGTGTCCGTACAGTGTGAGGGAACACAGCTGGCCTGAGACACACAAGTGGGCTGGGTCAAAGTTGAACTGGGCCAGGCCTCAACCATCTCGCTGGTTCCACTGACAGGTAAAATGTAGCCAGTTACTCGGAAGTATGCCACACATCCGGAAAACCCTGGAGATTAGATAAAACTCATCATATCGAAACAACAATCAACAAAATAACTACAGAAAACTAATTATAGTCTCTTAATCTGTTTGCATACAAAAATGCCATGTAGAACATATTTATTCCCACCTGGCTGCAGCTCTCTTGCAGTCCCGGGTGGAACTGCCCCCAACACCATCTTCTCCACATTGACAGGAGTCAGGTCAAGTGTTCCATTGGTGGTGTTCATAGACAGCTGTTCATCAATGGTGATGATGGTGTTGTGTCCTTCTCTGTAGAGGTGAAGGACATGCCAAATCCCATCTGCCACAGGAGGGTTTACAGTGACCTCTGACAGGTATCCTGACCTGCTGTCTATGGACATGTACTGGAGCTGTCCATCCACTATCTAAAAGTTCCAAAACAGCATATCCAGATAAGATCCAGCTGGAAAAGGCAGTATGGCATTTCATCACAAACATACATGGGAACAAACTTACATGGGAAAATGCTTACCCTAAGCACGGTATGTCTTATTCTTCCAAGTACAAACACCAACACTCCATCATTATTAATAGTCTTGATCTTGACTTCAATCTCTGAAAAGTCTCTGATTTTTTCCTTAGTACTGTGTGTGTTTAGCAGGTCTCTTAGCTGAACATTTCTCCTGTAACTCTCCCGAATGCCATATGCGATGTAGCCATTCCCATTCAGGCGCAAAACATGCTCTTCTGAAACGACTACAGAAATGCATGTGGTCATTTCCTAGCTAACCAAGTAGCTATTCATGTAAACATGGGTTTAGGATGTGTGTAGCTCACTAGAGCAGAAGATACCTGTGGCACAACTGGCTCCAGTGTAGCTGTTTCTACAGTAGCAGAGATAGTGAGACCACATGTCTTGACAAGCGCCTCCATTCTTACAGGGACTGCTGTCACAGGGGGAAACGGCATCTCGTGGACAGCTAGAACAACAGGCAAAACAATGTGGAACATGGGTACAGGAGGGAGGCATATTTCTAGGGTGACATGGGTCATAAATCAAGCTTACCTCTGGAGGATGTTAAATGTTGCCAGGGCCTTGGAGGGCACCAGAGGTATTCCATTCACTTTTACATTTCTGAGGCATCCAACAAAGTCATGAGACTTGACGATCGTAGGGTTCTGCAGTATTGACTCTATAGACCTGACTCCTCCCAATGACATGTTACTGGCCCCATCCAGAGTCCTACAAAACAAAAAGGAAGAGGGAGCAAAAGGACTGTGGAACATCTTTTGACAAAGTCAAAATGTACTTTTACCTTACCAGTACCAGACCAGTCCCTGAACAGTACCTGTGTGAGCTAATGCCTTCATTTTGGGAGAAACAAAATCCATTGGCTTCAATGTCTGTGCAGCTGTCCACTTGCAAAGAGCCTATCTGTAAAACACATATATCCATTTGTGTGTGTACATACTATAAAATACTATATACTGTGGGCGTGTGGTACTCACATTGCCAATACGCCTGGCAGTGATGCTGTGAAAACGTCCGTCAGCCACCTGCTTCTTGGTCTCCAGCCTCACTATGCCTGAGCCCAGGTTGTAGGAGAGCCGTGCTCTCCCCCCAGTAGCTCCAGAGCCAGGAATTCTACACTGAGGGGGCTGCCAGGGTTGAACAGCAGCAGAGAGTCCTGCTGCACACTGGCCATTTCTAACAAGATGATGTTGTTGTGAGGATCTAAAGGAGGAAACTCCATGTAGGACAGCTCCTCAAAACCCAAACTATGCTCCTGGCATCGGGACCCACTTACACCTAAACCAATACAAGGACATATTGTTGATATGTTTTCAGACTGTGCTGTAAAAAAGAATATGATAAGCACTCCACAATAAAATCCAGTAGCAGATAAGTAACCCAGTACATAAATAAGATTTATGTATACTTTCTTACCAAAAGGACAATGGCAAGAGTATCCCGTCACAGAGTTTATGCAGGTGCCCTCGCTACAAGGAGAGGAAGCACAGTTGTTGATGGTCTTCTCACAAAGTTTTCCTAAAACCAAGAAAAATTAATGGGGGGGGGGGGGGGGGGGTCAGCGTGGGGGTCAGTGTAGGGGGAAGCGTGTTATGCAACTGATGTTTTATATTTCTTAAGTGACATAATAATTAATTCAAGAAAACAGATTGTAGAAGACCAATGCTAACCTTCATAGCCATCCTTACAGTAACAGTAGAACCCCTCTGGTCTGTTCAAACAGGAGCCTCCATTTAGGCAATTCACCTTCAGGCATTCACCCACATGAGAGGATGGGCCTTCGTTATCACAAGAAGTCCCATCACACTCATACATGTCTGATTCACACAGAGGTCCAGTGAAGCCAGCTAAACAGGAACAGTTAAATATCTCCATCTGGGGGGAGACGAAGGCCAGAGCAGAGCTCTCCAGCAGGGCCACATCCTGGCTGATGTGGATGTCCTTGTTGCATGTGCCCCCGTTTTGACAGGGGTTAAACAGACATGGGTCGCTGGTGATGCGTAATATTGTGACATTACTCTGGGATTCTAACAGTTTCCTGTGAAGAGCAGAGATACCACTAGCAACCTCAGCACTAAGATACTGGCCATTGTAGCTTTTCACAGCTGCCAACAGGAGGATTTCATTTCCAACAAGTTTTATGCCAAACACATGAGTTTTAGAGGCCTGCAGATTAAAAAGACTGTCCAAGGCTTTCACAAACTTCAAATACTTGTGAGACAAGAACTCTTCAACTGAGCTTGAGGATACATAGAATAATATACAGCTAATCATAGAGGCATTTGTGAATCCTTTATAGTTGACATAAACACTGTTGTTGACTGGAGGGTGAAGCTCGTCACTGGCCTCAATGGTGATGTTGTATGTAGCTTCTCCTTTGTATGGAGAAGACCACAGCTCACATGTGCCGAAGGGAATCGAAAACATGTTGAGGTGACCATTTCTGATGCTGCAGTTGTACACACTAGTCTCATCCTGGTCCTCTGGTTGGACGTGACCGATCAAGCCCCCTGAGAAGGAGCTTCCGTAATACTTCACCTCAATATACACATTTCTGGGCATAGATGGATTGTCATTTTCATCCAGAATTTTGACATGAAGCGTTGTAGTGGAGGATAGTGGAGGAGTCCCTGAATCTCTGACCGCTACAACAACATAAAACTCAGGCATGAGCTCTCGATCCACGGGCCTAGTTGTGAAGAGAACTCCATCAGACGTGAGTGAGAAGCTATTGTCTAAACTGGGCTGTGCCAGCCAGTATGTAAAAGGTCCTTGGTTGGGTGCTAGGTCAGCATCAGAGGTGTTCAGAGTTGCTACTATGGTACCATGAGGTTGGTTCTCTCTAACACTGACCTCTGTGAATGCTACCCTAGGTGCATTGTCATTGATGTCACCGATCTCCAGAACTACATTAGCAGTCCCAGTGGCGGGAGGAGAGCCATAGTCTATGGCTGCAATGGTCAGGTTATACACTGGCCACAGTTCTCTATCCAGAGGTGAGTGGACAGTGATAACCCCACTGAAGGGATCGACAGAGAAAGAGGAGTTTGCGTTTCCACTTATAATGCTGTAGGAGAAAGTATTCCACTCCAGGATGGAATCCTGGTCCAGGGCATTCACTGTCATAATGGAGGTGCCCACTATGGTGTCCTCACTAATCTCTGCTGTGGAGACTGTGAAGGTAAATTCTGGAGGGTCATTTGTATCTATAATGTTAATCTGAATAAAGGCCTCATCTATGTCCATACCAGTTATGACACCATAGTTCTTTGCCAGAATTCTTAGACCTGCATGGTTGAAGCCTAACTTTCTCAGATCTTGAGTGGTGTATATTTCTCCAGTTTGTTCATCCGCATCAAAGCCAGTCTTTTTACTTTGACCAAAAAGCAAGTAAAATACTTTTCCATCAAAGCCTTGGTCGGAATCTGTGGCTGTGACCCTTCCTACTGTGGTTCCGACAGGCACACTGTCTGACACTGTGAAGTTCAACTCATTTCTCAGGAATACAGGTATGAACTCATTGATCCCCGAGACCAGGATGGTAACATGTGCAAGGCTGAATAAATGGCGCCCTCCTGTGTTAGAAGCTTTGACTGTTAGATCAAATGACTGCTCAATTTCAAAATCAAACATATCTAGGGTAGTGATTGTTCCCTTCTTGGGGTTGACAGCAAACTTATCAGTGTTGCCGGCGACGAGTGAATAGGTTATGTATGCGTTGGTTCCTGAATCTGCATCTCTAGCCTCCATCTGGAAAACCAGGGTTCCTACAGCTGAGTTCTCTGGAACAGAAGCCAGGTATTCTGAGGCAGTGAAGACAGGAGGGTTGTCGTTGACATCAGTGATGCTCACTGTAATGCTTATTGTTCCATTTTCAGGTCTCCATCCCCCATCCCTGGCACTGATGTGAAGATGATACATTGTCTGCTTTTCATAGTCGACCCCCTGTACCAGAGTGATCAACCCGGAATGTTGCCCTATTGAGAAAGGTACATCTTTAGGACCAGAGATGATAGAATACGTGACAATACCGTTAACTCCATCATCTTTATCAATGGCATGGACTTTCCCAATGACTGAACCCACTGGTAAGTTCTCTGGGAAAGAAAAGGTGTCATGTGACTCCAGAAACTGTGGGGCAAAAAGATTCTTGCCAGTGATTTCAAAATGAATTTCAGTCTGTGAGGACAGAGGAGGGAACCCTTGGTCATTTGCCGTAACTATGAGAGTTAAACATGTGTTGAGACTTTGCTTCAAGCTTTGATTTAGTGTCACCATCCCGCTTTCAGACTGAACCACAAAGAACTCCGAAGCGTTTCCGCCAGCTGAGCTGAACTTGACCGACATGTTACTGGGATACATATCCGGATCCAGTGTTGACAGCTGGACCAACTCTGTGCCCACGGCCACATCAAAGGGTATGACGAACAAAGGTGTAAGAGGCAGGAACATGGGGGGGAAGTGATTATAGGGAACAAGGGTCACCACCACAGTGGTGTTGCTATGGGGAGGAACGCCGCCACAGTCATCTGCTAACACAGTAAAGATGAAAATGTTTGCGGAGTGCTGTAAAGACACTGGTCGTTTGGTGTAAATCCTTCCGGTGGTTGCATTCACCCAGAACTCCTCACTAGCTGGCTCAATGAAGTACAATATGTAACTATTGGGTGCGGTGTCTTCGTCTGTGGCGACAACTTGCACGACAAACACATCCCAGTCTTTGGTCTCAGCAAGAGTAACAGAGTAAAGACTTTGAGAAAACACAGGTCTGTTGTCATTGATGTCTGTTATGTCAATGGAAACGTCTGTACTGATACTCCAAGCTGAATCGTTTGCGTTGACCTGTAGAACATAGTGATCTTGCGTCTCTCTGTCTAAATACTGCACAACCTTTATATAGCCACTGGTTACATCAATTTGAAAAGGGATGTCATCACTTTGGTTGATTATTGAGTAGGTAATCACAGCATTGGGACCAACGTCATCATCCGTTGAGATTATCTGCATGACGGTGTACCCAATTGGGGTGTCTTCAGATATCGTAGTAAAGAAAATCTGAGAAAATCGAGGCGCATGGTCATTTGTGTCCAAGACAACAATTAGCACAAAGGCGATATCTTTATAAAGAATGTTATCTCGATCTACAGATTCAATTGTCAGATTATATTCAGGAACTGACTCTCTGTCTAAACTCACTGTTGTGCTAAGCATGCCATTTTCTGAGTCTATAGTGAAAGCTCCATCAGTGTTCCCATCAATGATGCTGTACAGCACTGACCCGTAACTTCCAGAGTCAACGTCAATGGCCAGGACATCACAGAGCCATGTTGGTGGATCATTTTCAAACACCTCACACCTGTATTCTCTCTGGGTGAACTCAGGGACATTGTCGTTACAGTCACTGATGTTTATGTGTATCTCTGCGTATGAGGAAAACGGTGGGGAGCCTGAATCTCTGCCTTCTACCAGGAGCACGTAATCCTTGGTGGTCTCATAGTCCAACGGGTTCTTTAGTGTTAGCTCGCCATTTGAGGGGTGGAGCTGAAATGCATTGTCAATGTTACCAGAGATGAGGTACAGGGATACTGGGCCCCTTCTGGAACTTTCTGCTGACACCACAGTAATAACTGTCCCCGCAGGCTCATCCTCAGAGAGAAAAAGTCCATCAGCATCCACGTTCACCACAGGGAAGTCAGACGTGTTCCGTAACCTGATGGTTATAGTTGTGGTATCAAACTTGGGATGTTCTCCACCGTCTTCCACATGGACATTGACTGTAATGTCTTCAGTTGCTGTTAAGCTGTTTGACATGAATACAGCGCCACTGAGTGGATGGATGGTGAACTGATCAGCATTTATGCCATACAACGAAAACTGCAGCTGGGCATTTACCCCTGAGTCTCTGTCTACTGCTTGCACTGCACAGACAACAGAGCCTGCATGATAACGAAAGTCAAAAGGCATCATAAATAAACACATAACTGTTAAAATCACGTCACAATAAATCACAAAAATATATTTGATTCTGGTTTCTCTTTGAATATCCCTCACCTGGAGCGGAGTCTGCAGGCATGTTTGCCACATATGGGCTGTAGAGGAACTGAGGCCAGTGGTCATTCACATCTCCGATGAGCACAGTTACCAGCGTTGAGCTGGACAGAGGATGCGTGGGGTGTGTGTCCCTGGCAATCACGGTCAGTCTGTAAAGGGCCACGACTTCCCTATCCAGCACACCAGTGGTGAACAGCTCTCCAGAACTCTCATCAATGGAGAATAATCTGTTCTCTTCATCTACAGAATACCTGAAGAACATTCAACAAATCCACGCTGATTTCCACACTACTACAAGAAGCTACATTGAACAATCCATCAACATAATGTGTAAGCATTTCCTGTTAATATGCAGAAAGGATGTATTGAACATACAATGTGTAGAGGCTCACTACAGTGGCTGACTGGGTCGCTTAGAACTGAAGACATACCTTATTAGTCCATAGACTCCATCATCCCAGTCCGAGGCTGTGATCATGGCAAACACAGTACCCAGAGGGGCATCCTCGGGCACTATAGTGGTGAATACATCTGAAAATACAGGCTTGTTGTCGTTCATATCATCCACAATGACATGCACAGTGGCTGTCCCTGTTAAAGGTGGAAAGCCTGTTGAGGAAACAAAACAACATAATGGACTGTGCATATATTAGTTTTGAACTGAAGCGAATTCATTTTATTTTACAGTTTTCCTCCAAATTATGATTACCTGAGTCAACAGCAATTATTTCAGTGGTGTACATAGATTTCAGCTCCCTATCCAGGCTGTGTATTATGTTAAACATGCCATTGGGAGAAAGTGAGAAAAAACCCTCTTCGTTTCCTCTCTGAATAAAATATGTTAGCTGACTGTTTTCCTCCAGGTCCCCGTCCACAGCTTGTATCTAACCAAAGGGAAAATATGACATACAGAAACAAAGTAAGAATGTGAAGAAACTGCTTAAGGTTAGTATAAAAGAAGAGAATTGAGATTTGCCTGATGAATGAGCTGGGAGGGATCCCCTCCATTCTCCAGCACATGAAGAGTCAGTGTTGCTGGAGCGAAGAGAGGGGTGAAGTCATTTACATCCAGTAGAGTGACATCCACTACAGCCCTGGCTGACCTGGGAGGCACGCCCCGGTCCACAGCTATTACGAATAGCACGTAAGAAGATTCTGATTCCCTGTCTAGTCTGTCCATCACAGACACAACACCTCGAAAGGAGTCTACCACAAACGGTCCACCCTGGTTTAGCTGATAGCGGACCTCTCCATTTGATCCCTGGTCTGGGTCCTGGGCCTGGACCTGCAGCAGGTTGGTTCCCCAGGAAGCATCCTCCCCTACCGTCAGGAAATAGGAACTCTGGGTAAACACTGGGTCATGGTCATTAGTATCCTCAACATGCACAGTGAGGTTCAGGAAGGTGGTCAACTGGGGTGATCCTTTATCTGTCGCTGCCAACGTGATGGCCAGGGTGTCAACCTGTTCTCGGTCTAAAGACTCCTGTAAGTACAGACTTCCACTAGTGCTGCTGATGCTGAACACACCGCCAGCAGAGTCCACCAAAGTGTAAAAAACATCCCCATTGGATCCTATGTCTGAGTCCACAGCTTGAATGACCATTACAACTGTATGAGGTGGAGTATCTTCAGGGATATTGACACTCTTGCCTGACACGAAGTGTGGAGCGTTGTCATTCACATCATCTACCTGAACATGAACAAGTGCTGTACTGGTGAGACATGTAGTTGGACACTGGGCACGGTCTCTTGCTTGGATTGTTAGATTATAGGTTGATATCCTCTCTCGGTCTAACTCTGAATTCAGACATAAAACACCATCAGGGTTCACCAGGAATGTGGCCTTTTTGTCTCTGGTAGCAACCTCCACATCTGTCTCTCCATTTATACCTGAGAAAAAAAATCAAAGTCAATATGTCAACACATATTCCTCAAAAAGTCTGTTTTCAGCATTAACTTTATGAATTTTCATGTATTGCCCCACATCGTTCCACACTCACCATCATCTTTATCAGACACATTGAGGGCAAGGAAGCAAGTTCCCACAGTGGTGTCCTCAGGCAATGAGACAGAATAGATGGCCTCTCTGAAGACAGGAGGGTTGTCATTAACATCCACCACATTGAAGTACACCCTGACACTGGAGGCGTACAGGTCCCCTGACTGCACAGTGACTGTGAGGACATAGTGTCTCTGTGCTTCATAGTCAAGAGCACGGGACAGTAAGAACTCCCCAGAGTGTGGGCTGACGAGAAAGAGGCCTTCCCCGTCGTCCTCTAGCACAGAGTAGAGGAAGGGAGTGAATCTCTCATGGTGTATTGCCTTTACGTTTCCCACCACAGTTCCTAAAAACACAGAAAAATCCTGAGGTTTTACACTACGAGCGTATGACACACAAACAATTAGAGTTATATCTGGTCATGAAACACTTGTCTTAATTCCATCCATCCCTACATAGATTTCAGATTGAGTCTTTAGGTACAGATTCAGAATGGGCCTTAAGATGACAACACTGTCCTACCTGGATCTGTGTCTTCATTCACTTTAAATGAATAAACATATCTTGTAAAAGCCAGCTGTGAAAGACGTCTGCTTGGGGAGCGCACACTGACTTTGCGGTGTGTATACACACCCCCACCTGCTGTAGCATACCAGGGCCGAGACAGAGCCTTCTGCTGCATGGTACCGTTACTGGACCTCTTCTGGTGAGTATCTTGCAGGCTTGTGTCAGGCATATTTACAGATGGGTGTCCGTGAGAAAATAAGCTGTTAAAGACCTATTGAAATATTAAATAAATAGGGAAAATCTGCGTTATTAGAATATGATCACGAGAAAGAGTTATGCACATCTGGACACTACAATACTTAATACTTAAGTTAGGATTGATAACGTTACACTGAAACATGTCAACCAGCAGTTTAAAAAAAATCCTGTTACAATATACTGTGAATAGAAGTCAAACCCCACGGATAAGGTATTTTCCAAATAAAATGATCACTTTCGATACAGAAACTGACTTCTCAAATGACAGATGTCAGTGTGTACGATTATAAATCCTAATTTAGGACAACGTGAAAAGAGTAACTAATTGTATAGAGGACGCTTTCGTGTAGCCTGAGAAACTCACCAGGGTGGAAAGTAAAAAGGTGTACTTATTAAACAATCCAGCATAGTCCATGTTAAATCTCCATACGTGCGGTGGCACGGCGCTGTCAAGTTAAAGTTTAAGATTCCAAACGTTTCATATAGGCCTATCCTGAATGCGATTTAATTAGCTATGGTTTAATCTTTTCGCAAAAACGAATAAAACACAAGAACATGGTGTTTGGAGACAGCAAAACTATTTGTGCTGCATCGCAATGCAGTAGGCTAACTCCCGAATGCCTATTGAGAGCGTATGATCCCAAAGGCATTTGCCACCCCCCACCCACCTGGGTCTCAGTCCGTCAAAAACTTGTATTCACTCTGATTATGAGCACCGGTCTACTCAGTTTCTTTCACGTTCCCTTTCATTAAGTAAGCAGTTTTAGGCCAACACGCATGCATACATTATATGTAATTTAAACAATGCTTGGGGTAACCTACCAGGGTAGCATACCTACATTTTAGGATATAAACACATTACTGCTTGTTTGGGCTGCTTGAGTTATACAGAACAGTTATTGCATCTATGGATGCTAGAATGCTGCTTGTAGGAGCCCTATTATTTGTTGATGTTTGTTGTGTTTTCTGTTCCTTTTCTCTCTTGGATGAATGCCATGAATAAACAATGGTGTATTTAAATGTTTCTTCACTGGCATGGCAGCCCAGGGTGATCCTTTACTTCACTAATGTGAAATGGAGGATTCATTCAGAGCCAACGGCCTCAAGCGGGAAATGAGGAAAATAGAAGAGAAAGAAATCCAGCCTGTCTTTGAAGCACAGGGTTTGGGGTTGACACGTTTCTCGTTTATGCTCTCTTGGTCTCCCTATCTCTCTCTCATTTAAAATGATTCATCTTATCTAACAATACTATTCAAATAAAATAGCAGGACTCAAGTTACTGGAGGATCATTCACTGAAATTGTCACTAATGCAGCTCAGTTCTACCACAGACATAATATATTTGTCACAAATCTTCATATTTATGTAATAATGATATTTTACTGTGTTCAGTCTCCATAATGAGGACAAATACATGTGTGTTACACCAGATTCTTTGAAAAAGACTGCCGTTGAGTTGTATAAATTACAGCACCTTCACAACTGAGATTTTCTTTGTAGGCAAAGGGCATGTTTGGTGGGAAAAGAGAAATGAATAGAAATATGATCCTCCTTTAAGTGAGGAGAATGTGGCCAAAGACAGTCTATTCGGCCAAAGTCAGTCTCCTGTTACAGCGAAGGCTATTCCTGATCACAGCCAAGAACACAAAAGACCTCTATACAGGCAGCTCACAAAAGGGACATTTTATGTCCTTTTCAAATGCACTGCCTTCTTTGAATTTGTTCATGATTTGTCACAGCCTCATTTAATTCATTAAATAAGTTGTTGTGCAGGCAACACCTGAGCAAAATAGCAAAAATCATTTTGTTAATCTCTCACTTAATTATTATGTGGTGTTTGGAATTGTGGGTCACATTTTCAATGTTTACTAAAGATACAAATGTTTTTTGGTCATTAACTTCTAATACTCATGCACCCTATATTTTATTTACAATTGTGTAGTAATGGTATTGGCCTTGAATATAAAACATCCTTTCTATAGGTTTGTGTGTTATTTTCTTGGAACTAATCAGACGTAATTAAACAAACTCCAATTAACTACCATCTTATAATAAGAAATTATATTAATATTCACACACTGACATTACTGAAAAAAAAGAACTTTATTGAGGACATTTTTGAATGTCAACAGCTGCATGTTATTAGAGTGGTATTCAAAGAACAATAAAAAGACATTGTGACAACACGTTGGAAAACATATTTTTCAAAACAAATACAGGAATACACACTACAAACCCCAAAATCAGATTTTTGAGTTGCACGCCTACATCACTACTCTCATACTGGTTTATAATCTTCCTAGATTGATAGAGAATAGGCAAAGAGATAGGGAACTACCACTAGAAATGTCAAACTTATGATATGTAGTGTTAACTTTAGAAAACAGGTGGATAACACTGTACATCTTAAAAACATTAAATATACACCGCCTTCTTGTTCAGTCTGGGTTTGTTTCAAGATGGTGTATTGTGTATAATAAGGATAAATGGCATAAACAAGAATCCAGGCTGTGTTTGCAGACCAATTTACTCATCATCATCATCATCGTCGTCGTCATCATCCTCTTCCTCATCCTCGTCGTCTTCATCCTCGGCTGCAGCAGATGGCCCAGAGTCTACCTTACCCTTTGTACGGTAGGCAATTATATCCTGCGAAGAGACCAAGCCCATTGAAGGTCCTTTTCAATAACAAGACTGAATGCTAATGTATTGTGACATAACAGAAGGCCTTTACAGTTTCAAGTACACCACATTCATACTGAACCATGCTCACCTTGTCATATTTCTCCTTCAGTTTGGCAGCCTTTTTCTCATATGGCTGCTTCTCCTCAGCTGTGGAGCTGTTCCACATATCTCCCAGCCTCTTAGCAGTGTCTCCAATTGACAACCCTGGAGTCTCGATCTTCACTTTGGGGCGGAAATCCGCACAGAAGATGAAGAATGCAGACCTGGAGAACAAAAACATGTATATTTCAATGGATAACTATTAACATTAGCAAATCATTTATAATTTTGCAATTATGAGAACGTTCTGAAGTGAATACATACGGAGGTCTTTTGGGGGCATTGGGATCCTTAAACCTCTTCTTCTTCTGCCCCTTCGGTGGAATGTAGTTTTTCATTTCCTTCTCGTAACGAACCTTGTCTAGCTTTGCCATATCTTCAAATTTGCCTTTCTCTTTCGGGGACAGGGGCTAAAGACATATGTAAAACACAAAGTGTATGAATAACAGTTCTGTTTTCCATGATGCAATTCTAGAAATCCTTTCTGGAATCGAATGTTTTTTACCTACCCTCCATCTCTCGGAGCACTTCTTTGAGAACTCCGCAAAGTTAACACTGGCTTCTGGATGCTTCTTCTTGTGCTCCTCACGACAGGTTTGCACGAAATAAGCATAAGAGGACATTTTACCTCTTGGTTTCCTAGGGTCCTTCCCCATATTGGTTCTGCATTTAGACATACCTTTTAAATAAGCATTTTAAATACATATGAATATATACACTTTTTTAAAACAAGTTATGCATATTTTGTATCCATTAGTAAATTCATTGTCAGACACAAGGTAGACCTAACCTCTGAATTTATTTTTTAATACATTTGTATTTTTTATAGATTTCCTTAGACAAATGATCGCGAAATACTATTAATCGGTTGAGTCTAATGGCTGAAGTTGACTGTTGATCGATTTAATATATTGGTAAATGTCCTTGGATCCCATTCGAGACAATAAAAATAAGGTGAGTCATGTTAGGATAAACAAATATATCTATGGCTAAATGTTGCGTTATTTCATCCAAAACGTAGTGACTGGCTTGCTATGCTAATTCAATCGATGTCTCTTACATTGTGCAATAACAGGTTACATTCTACATCACATTCAATCGGGCTCTGTGCTTTTAGCATAGCATTCAGCCAAGCTGGTGTGACCAGGAAAATAATGGCTTCTTTTGCTTTGTTCAGAACAGCTAGGCTATTTAAAGTATCCGGGCAACTTCTCATGCGTTGCTAAAAATACTACACAATTACCAAACAGTCATCATCTGGCTGATTATTAAAAAATAAAGGTGACACTGTGCCAAATTTGATTCTAACGTTATTATCTAAGGTGTTGTTTTTGACCTACATAGCTTCTGCTATTGTTATTGAGTTGACTGAAATCAATATGGTCCAGACTAGAGCTAGCAAGATGGATACGCGAACGTGTCTTAGCATGGGTATTTAGTAAACCATAACAAATTCCGGTGTAGAATGTAAGGACATCAACCACAGGTCCACACCACAGCTAACTGAAGACATTACAGACCATATTGCAGTATGCGCGTCTGTTTTGCACCTAAGCTAACGTTAGCTAACTAGCTAGCTACTCTTTGTTATCTATGCTGGGCCCGGTGCACTGCGCTACAGTCTAGCTAACGTTATCTGCCCCAATAATCTATATTCAGAACGTACAACACGTATCTATTTGTGTTAATGTAAGTGCATCCAATTCAATTGCAAATGCATCATCCCAACAATATGTATAACGTGCTCGGGTGCTGTGATGTAAATACTCACCCTCAGATATATAGCTAAAAAGTTAGCTACACTAGCTAGTTATCCCTGACGCTATGTACTGTGAGACAATGGAACACGAGAAATCTCAATCAATGCGCGGTCTTTTCCTGCAGAGAGAAATGTGTGGGTTTAGCGTTTCAGGACACTCTGCATCCCATTGGCTACCGCCAACTCTGAATCTAATTTTATTGGCCAATTTACTTAAGTCCATGAGGACGCCAGTAGAACCAATCATTGGTCGTCTTTCAAGAAGATATTTATGTCTTCTGGTGCAAAACTTGAGCTGGATTGAAAAAAACACAAGACACGTTAATAAATAAAAAAAATCGACATTGATTGAATCAGTCTTTTTTGTTTATGTTTGAACTTTACAATGCGTTATGCCTTTTCGACTCTGAACGAACGAATAAAAAATCCGTGCCCGGTGCCCCCTAGAATCCATTTGCCCACGTGGGTGGGGTTTGTCAACATTAAATTATTATGTTAAACAACTATGTCCTCGTAGAGTTACAATGTTAGTCACAAGTGACTACATGTAATCGTAGTAGATGCCCACGTCGTTTGAGGCATATGCTAGAGAGATGATAAATCTCTTTCTCTCAATGGCCCTAGTTTGAAGTACTGGTAGCCATTATGTCTATGCTGGTAGCCACAACCAGCCAGGCTTCAGGATATCTAATCTTGAATCTTTCATGCGTCACTTCCCCCCTGCTGAGCATCCATCATCACTCAGTTTGTGTACGTCTCCCATAACAACAGATTTCAAGAACCCTGTCTCAGGTCAAGGTATTCATCGCGTTACGATGCAAACTCCAGAAGCAACATTTTTGTTTTTGATGTAATCACGACTGACTAGGTACAGTTTTCTACATAATAAATAACCTAATGACTGCCTACATTAATTTAACCTGGACACGTTTGTGACTTACACAGGTAGGATATGCATAAATGTAGAAGGAATTAACGAAGACATGGTTGCATTTGGCACTTGTGGCCCAAAATCAATTTGGCAATCAACGAGTGGGATTCTTGACAAAAATGCCAGCCTTAGGTGAGTATCCTTGTGGTATTTATTCCCATCTCAGAATAAGCAGAATTACATCTTAATATGGTTTGCTGGCCAAACAATGTATAGACCAAAACAGGGGTTTAGGCCTACTGTACTCCGCTTGAGTGTCGTTGTTTAGGGCGACAAAAATCCTTGCAGGTCGAAACATAAGTTTTGCACACTTGGCCACTATAAAGCCACTATTTGGCTCATGTTCACACTAGTTAGGCGATTCTTTGGGTTAGAAATGTTTACAAGTATTCCGGGCTGATCATTTTATTAACTGGTAGAATAAATTGTTTGATTTTGGAGATGAGAAACCGTGGTGGGATCCCTATGAGACATCTCAGAAAAGAGATTTTATTTACCGCCCCAATTCATCAACTCAAGTTATACGGTACGATAAACTAAATGAACATTTCACATTGATTACATTTTTTTTTTTTTTGCGTGAATCTTTGTCTCATGGTAGCCTACGTTATACAGTAATGCAGATGTTTTTCTTTTAGCCCTACAACAACAAAAGCCTTCAGAAACCCTTATTCGTTATGTGGTCCTGTGGGCTCAACTGTGTACCACCAGGACTTCCACTGGAAGCCAGTATGTAAACCAGACTGCATTCGTACAGGCTCTTCCTCTGGAAACAGGAGAAATAACCCTCATCCTACCCAGGTACGTAGGTAGTTAACTAGATAGGTAGAGGGCAGTCTACAGCATTGCCAGGTTGGTGAAGGACAGTTTCCTTCCCCTCTTATGTTTTCCTTCATTATGAACAAGATTCCATACCATCACATAGAAGATTGCTCTTAGTGAAAATAATTGTAAAGAAGCTCTTGATTAAAGTATTTTAACGTTAATTAATGTCTAATCGGGCACCTTCCAGTCTTTTATGGTGTGGAGGCTGCCCAAGGGATCGAAACAATTGGCTGCAGATGGCCAATCTCAGTGGAAGAACCTTCCCTCTGAGGAGGAACTCCGTAATACCTTGACAGCTCAGTATCGCTCCACCTACAGGACAGACTTCCTGGGTGTCCCCCAAGGTAAATATATAACCCAGAATGCAACAATATGGTCTATCACTATTATGAACAGAATTGAAAATAGTGATTATCAAAATTGCAACATTAACGTTAAATAAAACAATTCTGTTGATGAGCAACAGATTCCCTACTCCTTGCTCTTAAAAATGTTAAATTTTGATTCTCTTGGGACGTTTCTTACAGGATATCATAGGAACCAAACCATTCTTGCTCCCCTCAGCTGCAAACAGCAGGCTCCTTATTCTATTCAGACTGAGATGAGGCACAATTACCAGGAGCCTAGACAAAAATCTGCACTTCAAGGCAATATGTCCCGATATGGCTGCAATGCTCTACATGAAGTTGCACCCAGGGGCATAGGTAACACTAGAATAACCTCTCAGCTGTGCAATTAGTTATAAAGACTCTCTGTGAAGGTCTGTATTTTGTGTTGCAGTTCCAACTGTTGTTCATAGTCATATCTACAATCAGGAGAAAGCAGCACAGTTGACCACCTATGACAGACACTTTGGAGGGAAAACCACAGATGTCACCACTGTGCTTGGGGCTCTCCAACCCCAGGATCTCCAGAAGTTTTACAAACTTCTACCTGAGAGAGGTAGTGTAATATAAGCATGATGAAACCATATCAAATATTTGTTGTAACAGTTTTAGAAAAGCAATAAGCCCCACGAGTCCGTGGTTTACGCTGATTTTAGAACAGGTAAGGGGAGTTGTTGTTGAAAAAAAACCCTTATCTGTTCTAAAATCTGTGTAAACCACGGACTCTCGGGGCTTATTGCTTTTCTAAAACTGTTACTACAAATATTTGATATGGTTTCATCAATAAAAACAATTAGAAACAAAATAGTTTAATAATAAACCGTAATTCTTCCGCTACTACAAAGTATAGTTCCTACATAAATCGTTGCCACGCAACAGCCAGATGGACATCTTTGCCGTCTTTTTCAATTTGAAATATTCGATGCGCAGTAATATGGAATGTTAAGAATGTTATGAGGACAAACTGTGAGGTTATGCTGGATTTTACAACGGCATGGAACACGATGTAGCCAATCACAATCAAGGATGAGAACAACTAGTTTTAGAATACACAGTATGCTGTGGAACACACTACAGTTATTTTAATAACTCTTTTCTGGATTTAAATGTAATTTGGTTTCTTGACAGATAAGGAGGTTGTCCAAACATTCCTGAGCAAAGGAACCCCTTCTAGCCAGGTGAAGAAAGTGACAAATATCCCCTGTAAATTATCCAAACCAGAAAGGTTGTCTTGCTGGCCTGGTCCTTTGTAGATGCAGCAACTGTCAACCACAGACCCTCTCAAGTCAATAAGAGTCTCACTGGATCTGGAGTGTTGATGTAGTGTGTGACGGATCTGGAGTGTGGATGTAGTGTGAGACAATAACTGTGTTGTTATTGATAATAAAGTCACCTGATCTAATGCAAAGCTACCTATGTTCTTATGTGTAATTTATCAATACTACAACAAAGTAATTTTAGGGTTTTGATGTTTCACTTTTCTTTCAAAAGTTTGTTCAAAGAAAGATGGGTTCTTTGTCAAGCTACTTATGTAAATGTATTAGAAACATTTGTTTTTGTGATTTACAAGTCAAAATCTGATAAGAATTTACACGTACAGAGTGTAAAATGCCATTGTTCATTGTATCTAGTTGTGATTGTTGTCGTGGCCTCGTTGGTTACCGAAGCGTCCCAACCCATCCAGGTGTAATACTAGAGTTTCAGGTAATATGAGAGTGTGCTCTGTGGGCAGGGCTGTCAGAAGAACAAGCGTTCTCAGTCTACATTTTATAGCTTCACCTTGGGAGATTGGGACTTTGTTGAAGAAATGCCGCTGTCCAAGGAAGCTCGGCCATCCTCGGCGGCTGGCAAATTGGAAACTCAAAATGTACCAAGGTAATTTTCATTGATTGGTTTGTCATGAGCTACTGTGGTCTTGTTGCATTTAACAAGCGACCATAGCTGTTTTATGCAGGGTTATTGTGTAATTATTTTCATTTTCTTTGCTTGGGCGTCATGGTCCATATGAACTTTAATCTCAGAATGGAACAAGGGTTTAGACTAGAGGGTATTACGTTTCTTTTCTCCCCCGCGTTTCATTGTTTTCCTCAAATGGGGCTCAGTCAGAGACTGTTTACTGTTGTCATGGGACTGGTGGCAGCAGTGGACATTTACCATATCAAATTGGAGGCTTAATTAATTGGACCACATATAATCCGTTTTCCCTAGTGTTATTAAATTGAAGTGCTGTTATGTTTACCTCCTTTTCTCCTTTTCCTAACCATTTGGGTAAACGAATGTAATTGCTACAGCAAGTTTGTTGCATCATTGCCCAGCAGTATTAAGCCAAGTGCAAACCCTCACAGTGAAGTTGTGCACAACCATAAAGTACCACTGATATGTGTTACTTATTCAGAACAGTCAAAATGTCACGCCTTCTAGAGGCCTCTGATCCAGAAAACAAGTATTGTACCCATGCTACCACAGCCATATCATATTATAACTCTGAAAGAACAACGAATGTGTGGACACTACAGAACCTTTTTCCTTTCTCCAGCATCATAACTGAACTATGGGGCATAGGGGAGAAGAAGGTTAAGACCTCAGTGCGAGAGTCACAGGGGGAAAGCATGGCACCTGGTGCAGACCTCGTGGGTTACTCAGAGGGCCATAGGCGACAACCTCTGTGGCTTGTAAGAGAACTGCTGAAACAGGGTAACAGACGGCACTCTGTTACCCTGGGTGATGATGCCCACAACAATGGTCGCCTACCCTACAGAGCTGGTCCATATCACAGCCTCTGCAAACTCAAGGTACTGTAAAAAAAGAGGCATACATACACATATATGACAAAAGGCATACATACACATATATGACCTCAAGGTGTCAGTAGAGTGTCAGTCGTGTCTTGTTCCTGATTCATCTTACATTCCCTATGGACTGAAAGCTAAGGCAGCAGATCTACCTAAGAGGAACTTAGGCTGTGCCAGAAATGACATTTTCAATCAAGCTGAGAATCAATTTATTTATTGGCTTAAAGGGCAGCAAATTAGCTATGAACTGATGGCGTTGTTTGAGGCCATACCAACACAAACACAATTACTAAACCATCTGCTTAAAAGGATTCCCTAGTGATACAAATTATGGCTATTAACCTTATCACAAGACAGAGTAGTGTTTTTCACTAGAATGACCAGGGGATGCGGCTGCAGCCAGGAATACCTAACCCCAGGTCTATTAAGTTAATTGGTTTTGGTAAACATGTACAATCTACTATCTACTCCATTATCTACTCCCATCCAAACTGTGGTTGTGTAATCAGAGCAATGCTCTGTTTCAGTTGATGATACAGATGCTCAGCATACAGTAGATTCCCCTAGCTGCTGTCCGTCGGATAGCCAATGAACATGACAGCAAGAACTGAAGGATAACCAATAAATAGATTTGGAGACCAGTTGATGTTGATAATGTTCTCTCTCTTGCGTTCTGTCCTGTGCCATCATTCCGGCCAACTTACAGTCTTGATAATTAGAAGTAGTTTGTTATTTTCAGATTTCCCTCATAAAGGATCTGGCAATGCGCTTTCAACATGTTCAATCAGAAGTCCATGGACCTTGCTCTTATTCAGAGACCATTGCTTGATTACACAATTACGTAACTCATAAGACCAGGGGAGGTAGAGGGTGATCTATCTCTATGATTGCATTCTAGAGGAGTTGGGCTGTTTATTCCAGTTATTTATTAATGATAGATCAAAGAGTCTCTGAGGATGAAGATCCTGTTGCTAGGAGACTGTGTCAGAAGCAGAACCATTAACACAGAGCATGGCGTTTCATATCCCAGGAGTCTGCTTCTCTAGGTGCTGACATGGGGGCCCCATCATTCCTCGTGGCTGTATCACAGATCACCCCACTGATATGTCTTGTTAATGAAAATGGTGGCTGTGTTTGCCCTCTCTCAGTCTCTCCTACCTTGCTTTGTATTTTTAGCGGTCAAAGTTTATTAACTGGCTGGTAAGTTGATTCTTGCATGTGTTGTGTGAATTTCAAAGGAGCAGTTGGATGTGTCTCTCATTTTGGTTGTGAACTCTGTATTCTGTGCATTTTCCAGAGGGAACACTTAAAAAAAAAACGTATTTGTCTCTGAGATCAGATATATTTTAATTCCCTATTAATAGTAATTTTAATTTAATGTGTTTTCCTTTGTAATGTTATAATTGCTTTCCTTAAAGATTGAACAGAGGGTTTCCCTTGGAGATCTGTTCAAACTTAAACTGGCTTTTGAGGTAAGATACTCCATTAGTCTTTGCTATTTATTTTAAGTAGATTTTAAGTAAATTCCCAATATTATGGGGCATAGGTATGATGACACCTTCTCATTCACAGGAGTTTGAAATGGATGGCTTGAGATCACTTGACACAATCAATTTTGGACTAATTGTGAAGAAGTGTTTAGGGTTACACAACATAGTAAGAGTAATTTAACTGAAAAGCACACATTTTAAAAACAGACCTTTCACATTTTTTCTCTTGCTCTCTCTTTCCCTCTTTCTAATCTTTCCTGTTCTGTATTTCGGTACTGAGCTTTAAACATGGTTCATTGTGTTTTAAACTTGATCAAATGATAATGAGTTTTACTTTCTTTGAATGTTCTTTAAATGTCACAGAACGATGCACAGATTCAAGAGCTATTCATGAAGATCGATTATTCAGGCCAGGGGAGGATAGTCTGGGTGAGATTAAATTCATTTCTTCCCATTTTTGCTTTCAATAGAGTAATAATTGCGTGAGCTGTGTCTCCTCCCCATGTTTCTGTGCTTCAGAAAATAATACAGCTATAATATGTGAGATGTTTTTGCTGTGGTAATAGCTTTTCTGAGGTCACAAGGTAATGCACCTGGAGTCCCAGCTTGTCGTCATTGTCTTACTTGTGCCATCTTGTGCATGCAGGATGAGTTCTGCACGTACATGCAACTGGAGTACACAGAGAAGGAGGAGTCTGTGACACGCACCAAACAGGTAGCCTTCACTCTGCCTGCCACCATCAAGGCCCTGTGCCATGGAGAACCCATTCTCAAGGTCCACTGCACCCCAGATGGCACTGTCATTACTTTGAGGGAGGACGGGGCTGTGTACTACTGGACTTCTGAGTTGCAACTGAAGAAGAGCAAGACTGTGTTTGTATGTTTGGTCACTAATGAAATAGTCTATATTAGATTTTGTCATGTTTTAGTGGATACAGATTTATTAATTTTTTACTGCAGCATGAAAGACCACTAAATAGGAAACCAAAGTGGGCAACGGATTTGATCACAATGATGCAGTACAACAAAGTAATCATCGGAACTGGGTAATCATATAATTATAAATAATTTTCAAACCTAAACTCACATAATGTTGAGCGTCATATCTCTCTCTCCTGCCCTCCAGGGACAGAGAGATCCAATTATATGAGCTCTCTTCTCTGGAGCCTTATTGCCAGATTAGTGCACTGGAGACCGTGCCACTGAGGCTAGACTATTGGTGAGTCTCCAGCACAAACTGATGGTCACATGTCCGAGAGGCCATCTTCCATGCAGTCTCCAATGAGATTACTCTGGTCATTTCTTCTTTGTTCACAGCTACACTGGCCCTGATGAGTGTTGTATTCTGTATGGAGATGCCCAGGTAGCACGTCTCTCTGATTGACTACAGATGCAATTATTAGACAGGAATTGTTTATGGAATAAGACTCGGCTAATTATGAAATTTTGTTTTGTCTATCATCTAGGGTTGTGTGAATATTATATTAATCAAGTCTGTTGGTGAGACACTGAGGTAAATACACTCTTAATTTATTTTTCACGCATGGCCTAGCAAACAGACACTTCTGATCAAACTAATAGGGTAATACTAGCTACTGGTGTGTGGAATGTAGAAATGCAGCCATGTTGTCATGGCAGCTCAACACTGCTTTATACCTTCACAAGAACTCTGTAAAATCATTTATTCACAGAATGTGGAAGAAGTTACCAAAGATTGAAAATGTGCCCAACATTGGAATAGACATCGCTGTTCTTCATCCAAATGTGACTTATATTTGCTGGAAAGTCCATGAAGACTGGGTGACAAAGGTAATATTTAGCTCCCACCCAACTATGTTTTTTTGCCGCTCAATGTAGACTTTTTTATTCCACTCAAATTGAGTCCCAAATTAACCTTTTGGACAATGTGTAATTTATTTCCACACTGAATGTGCTATTCACTAAATGTTTATTTTGCATTTTAGGTTAAATACTTTCAAAATATTTGTGCTGTTGTGTCCACCTCCAACCATGAAGGCTCTGCTCTTGTCATAGGTAATGTCCATGTTTATACTAAGCTGTACTGTAAGAGCATGTTTAACATTTAACATATAACCTGTCATGTTCCTAAATGCTTTTTAAATAACATCACTCTTAGCGTATGATGGAGAGTTAGCGCTATAAGGATAAAACAGCAATTCATAACAGCACATTTGTATTCTATTTGAAGTGCCAATGTATCATACATTTGTATCAGTCTGATAAAATAGAGACAGAGGAGGCGGATGACTCATCTGGTAGAAGTTATGTGTAAGTGCTGGTACATGAAAAGTAATTCAATTTCTGTCCTCCACTAAAAGGCTGTGTGCTCCCGTCAACTAACATTGAGCGGCAGATGAGGGAGATCAGAGAGATGTGCCGGGAAGGTAAGGCCAAGAAGGTACTTGGGAACTGCACTCCCCAGCCTAGGGCAGCAGGTGACCAGACCGTCTTTACAATCTACAAAGGAGTAAAGACCTTTGACCTCTCTAAGAAGCACAACCTCCTGGTGACAGGTGGGATGGATAGACTCCTACGCATGTGGAACCCTTATGTTCCTGGGTGAGTAACAAAGAAGTGAACTTTCTTTTAACAGTAAGCTTCCCTGTTGGAGTGGAGCCAGCTTGTGGAAGGCTTAAGAGCTGTGGATGTCTGACGTTGGTATAAAGGTCATCTGTCGGAATTCTAACAACACACAATTACCCCATACCAAACCCCTCTGACAGGAAACCTACTGGCATCCTTAAGGGCCATTCAGCCCCCATTTTCTACCTCTGCATCATGTCAGAAGAAAATCGCATCCTCTCCGTCTCCATGGACAATGTTGCCAAGGTAACGTCCTCTCATCGTCCACCTAATCAACACTTATTTACTCATCAAAATAACAGAAGGGATTATAACTGTTTTTTGCTTCAGATTTGGGATATTCAGGATCAGTGCTGTCTGTTCACTGCTCATCCAAAAGCAAGTCAGATACGCGGAGACATGTCTGCATGCCTCTACTCTCCTTCAGTAAAATGCCTCTACGTCTCTGCTGACTCTTTAGCACTGCTCTCACTCAAGACGAGGTTGGTGCCTTCATCTCGCTCCAACACCTGGGGGTTTGTTTTGAAATGCAAAGAGAAGCTATGGCAGGAAACTATTTTATGATGGATTATACCAAACCAGATTAAATCTGGATTCAGTCAAGGATAGCGAGGGTCTTTTCAGTTTGATTTGACTTCTTTCTCTGTAATTTCAGGCCTCAGCCCCAGAGTCATGTGGTCATGTCCCACAAGGAGCCGGTGTTGTGTTGTGGTTACAGCCAGGAGTTCCGTCAGGTGGTCAGCTGCACCGAGGGTTCTGTGAGTCAAACTCCTTCAGAAGATTACGTCCTGGCAGTGCAGAGGCTGCTGCTGCCACAAACATGATGTCATACATGAATCCTATTATCAATCATCACACCATGTTTTGATTATTTGACTCTAGGTTGTGAAAGTCTGGGACTTTGATACAGGAGATGAAGTTTTTGAGTTTGGTGAAGCTCATGGACAGTCTGCCATCACATGCATGACCTTTGACCACAGAGGAAGGAGGTCTGTGGGGAACTGATCTTAGTGGTAGTATTGCATGTGCCAGCCAGCTGATGGATACCGTGTCATCTCCCTTACAGACTGGTCACAGGGGGAAGAGATGGCTGTCTAAAGATCTGGAACTTCAACAATGGCCAGTGTTTAAAGATACTGAAGAAAGGTGTGTTAATATAATATATGAATTAACAAATAAATATATAAGGCATCACAGAGATGTGTCATGTTTGTTAGTTTACTTACATAAAAGGAATTACATTTGTTATCTGTTAGATGGTGAATCCAGAGAGGTGTGTGACTGCAGCTATCTGACAGTCTACAGAAACACGTATGTAACCATGTGCGATGTGTAATCTGTCTGTAGTAAATATCCTTTGTTAAATATCCAATTTTTTAAAGGTATGTGATGTCTGTCGGTTGGGACCGGAAAATTGACATTTACTCTGTAAGTATGAATGTGATCTCAATAAGAAAGATCATGTCTTTGATAACAGATGTTGTTCTATATTTGATTTCATACATACAGTTCTATTCAGTATTTTACTGGGTTTCCCTGGTTACCATGTTCAATCATTTTTTACACTTGTTCTCATTCTTGGGTTTGCAGCTTCAGGAAATAGAGTTTTAACCTCAAATGTAGTTTCTCAGTGGTATACTATACATACTAGGCTGTTCAAAGGATTATCAATAAACATTTCTGAAGAGCAGTAATGTAATTCCGTACTTCACCCAGTGCATCACTATGTACAGGTATATCTTGTAGTTTCCTAGTACCTCAGAAGTACGGAACATGCAATTGTGCATCTCCTCATGTGAAATGACAGCAGTTTTACCAGTCTCTATGTTAATGTTACAGGAAACTCCTGAAGACTCCCATCATGTCCAGAGTCCTCTGCCCTCATGGCAGGATGACCTGGTGAGCACACGACTAAACACCATTTTTACAGAAGCAAGCTTTTTGTCTGAAATCCAGCCACATGCATTACAGCTGATGATTCACGCCTGCAGTCTCTCATTATAGAGTAATGTGTTGATGTTCCCTGATGTCCTCAGAAGAATGGTCACAAGGAGGACATCCTGTGTATAGCCCAGTGTCCACCGTCCCTCCTGGCCACCAGCAGCTATGACGGGGAGATCATTGTGTGGAATCTGTTGTCTGGACACATTCAGTGTCGCTATAAAAACCCTCCACCACCTCCCCATGAAGACCTGCAAGGTAGCAAATCCTGCTATGTGAGCATACAGACACATTAATGCTCCTAGTGAAGTATTAAGATGGCGTGCATGGACATTTTGTCAGAAGAACACAAAGAGTCATTTGTTATCAAACCTAGGGACTATAGGGTTCGCATGAAAGATTGAAAAGACCAGTTACATTCAATCTGAATGTTTATTTTCTGAAGGAGTGGATACAAGTGTTCCCAGCATCCTGTTTCTGCAGACCCGAGCACTGCATGTGGGGTTTTCCTCCGCAGCTTGCCTCGTCTCCTCTGGGTCCAAAGGTCAGTTATATGGAACACATAATTCATGAAATATATTGTAGAGCTAAGTCATGAATCTAATCATTAATTTCCTTTGTTTTTTTTAAGGTTGCATTAATTTCTGGAATGTGCTCAACGGTGGAAAATTTGTGGCCAGCTTTGAAGCAGTATGTTTAATCAGAGGCCAATTGTTCTCGGTGTATAAACGTGGCTTGGCATGTAATTACAGCACAGTGTCATTGTCTTACAGTCCAGATCTCAGCATCAGATCACCAAACTAGCTGTGACAAAGGATGACACATTACTCTACGCAGCAGACCAAGCTGGATTTGTCTATGTTTATGACATCAAGACATATGCACTTGGCACAGGACATACACTCCAAAAAGGTTTGTGTTTATTAGGATTGGTCGGGCAAAATAGAAACAGATAAGACTCTTAAGTGTTTCGTTTTCATGGCATATTGATCTCTCCAAACATCTTTGTTCAAGCAGCTAAAACCTACTGGCGAGCTCATACTAGCACCATTACTGGGTATGTTCAGGGATTAACAAGGAATGATCTTTCACATGTATCTCGTGATAAACTCTGTGTGTGTTAATGGTTGCCCTTTGCATCTTCTTAAGTTTGCAGATTGTGGACAGTGATCAAGTAGTGCTTACCTCCTCTGTAGACTTCACTGTCCGCCTGTGGAGCTCCAATGGACAGTTCATAGGTAGGGCTGGTTGGGGTCATTACTTTAGTTGCCACTTTTCTTACTTAATTTACAAAAAATTAACAATAGCTAGAAATGTTTTTTTGTGGAGAATGTACTGCCCCAGGCCTCGGCGGTTCACATCCTATATTATGATTTCCCTTCAAAGGAACATTTGGTCAAGCTGAAAACTGGAGTGTCCATACCCCATCCTCCTGGAAACACCCGTCTGTACCCTACGAGGTCTTGATGGATCCCCTCAGCATGCCCGTTCATCACTTGCTGGATGGAGAGAAAAGCATGGTGGATGTCACCAACACAGCTGTAGATGACAGTACTGCAGCAGGGCCAACGGTGAAATGGAATTTTACATTTAATCCCTGCTGCCAATGCACCCATGTTAAATCTTTATGGTTTTTTAGTGCTCATTTCTCTCTTTCAAATCATCTCTCTCTCTCTCTCTCTCTCTCTCTCTCTCTCTCTCTCTCTCTTTCTCTCCCTCTCTCTCTTTCTCTCCCTCTGTCTGCTTTTTGTGTTGATCTGGCCTGCTCTTGAGATGCATTAGCAGTCAGACTCACACAGCAAGTTTAGATATCCTTCAGTAACCATCAGTGACACAGACATTGAGGAGGAGATTAAAACCAGGACTTACCCTGAAGAACAGGGGAAACGGTGAGTTGAGCTGATCAGTTCACGTAAGAGTCAAAGTAAACAACTAACATATTCCTGCTGCATACTCAGTTTGTTGTCTCTTGCATGTCAGACTCCGTCATGAAATATTTAAGCACACCAACAAGCCACCCAACCATGGAGGTCCCAAAGCCTACCATACCCTGAAGTACTTTGATATCAAAGCAGCTCCAGCCACCTGTGAGAGGCCTGATCTTTCTCTCGCTGGAATCGATCCTTTCATATCCAGCCCTATGGACCCGGAGCCTCCACAGCCTGTCCACAAAGACAAAACAATGTTCACATTACCTGGATTACCATGAAGTCAACATGCCTCAAACGTGAATCTGTAGTAACATCTCAAGTGAAGACATGATATATTACAAATGTGTGTTCATAGTTTTTCTTTTGTATGTTGTTTTCATAGAAGCCTACAGTACATTTACATTTAGTCATTTAGCAGACATTCTTATCCAGAGCGACTTACAGTAAGTACAGGGACATTCCCCCAAGGCAAGTAGGGTGAAGTGCCTTGCCCAAGGACACAACGTCATTTGGCACAGCCGGGAATCGATCCGGCAACCTTTTGATTACTGGACCGATTCCCTAACTGCTCAGCGACCTGACTCAGCCAAGTAGTCAAGTAGTCAAAATCTCATCTCAACTAGAGACTTTCTGTCTCAGAACTGAGCTTGGTAGGCTCGTGGTTAGGGTGAAGAGTATTCTGCTTCATGTCTTGAGTTTCTATCACACAGCGAGTGCTCCATGCCTTGCTCATCAATGGAAGCATCTAGAGTGTGGTAAGTGCAGCTGCCAGTCACGATAAAGCAATTAAATTACAGGAGGATGTGGTATCACATATATACCATGGGTTGTGCTGCTGTCACCCTTCGCTTTTACGCCAGGTGAATTATTTTAAAAGAAGCAATTAAAGTACAATACAAAACACGTAATAAAAAAGAAATATATACACAGTTTTGTCCCTATAAACCCTATAATCTTATAAACAGGTTGAGGAAGTTAATGAGGCCCTCTGAGAGTTGGTTAGAAACACAGACAGACAGCTCAGTGCAAGTGGAATGTCAATTTCTAATTTTGCAGCGGCCGGCTACTTTCCAGCCAATTATGTTCCAGCAATCTTGTTCCAGCCAATTGCATTCAGTATGGCAGGTCCTCCTCCTTGTCTTATTTTGTGAAACGACTGTCAATCATTATCAAGCTTGAGGAAAGAGCAGAAGTTTAGACAAGAATTGGGGGTGCTGTTCCTTCCTCAATAATAAATCATACAGTCTCATAACAAATATGAGGGAAATGTTATCTACCTGTTAAGAGCTTTGCAATTTCGCCTGCTTTGTATGCTTGTAGGACCATTTTTTGAATAAAAAAATTGTATTAATTGATGGGTAAAACATCTTCCCGCTTGTACAACAGTTGTTTCTGTGCATCCACATATATAAGCGGATTTAATGGATTTAAATAATCTATTAGTGCCTTGTGAAATCAGCCACAAACTTGGCAACACACTGACTTACCTACTGAATGTGCTCAAATCACACCGAATGGGCACTCACAAATATAGTTTTTCATACCCTGTACAGGATAAAAAATCTCTCTCTCTCTCTCTCTCTCTCTCTCTCTCTCTCTCTCTCTCTCTCTCTCTCTCTCTCTCTTTAACCCTGTCTCCACCACGTGGTCCCAACCACAGGAAGAGGTTCAACGTCAACCTAAAGAGTGCAAATTCACTCACGCTCTCTCTCTCTCTCTCTCTCTCTCTCTCTCTCTCTCTCTCTCTCCCTCCCTCCCTCCCTCCCTCCCTCCCTCCCTCCCTCCCTCCCTCCCTCCCTCCCTCCCTCCCTCCCTCCCTCCCTCCCTCCCTCCCTCCCTCCCTCCCTCCCTCCCTCCCTCCCTCCCTCCCTCCCTCCCTCTCTCTCTCTCTCTATATATATATATATAGAGTAGATGTTTGTCTACTTGCTGTGCTCATTTTCTAAAGGGAAGAATGTTGTTTATTAAAAAGCTTTTTCAGTCACTTATTGTTTCATTTTATTGCACTGTGAGACAGATGCCAGTTAGTGATATTTCTGTGAAGTACGTCTGGGGGATTGGATAAATGGTTGTAAGCAGTAAGGGCATATCTTAAATCTCTTGTGACTGCCAAATTAAATTTACTTTCATTACCAGTCAATTAAGAGAACCTTTGCTTATTTATTATGGAAAAAAACATCTACAGTTTTAAAGGAAACTCAATATGGGGCTCCTCCAGTTTGAGGTCAAAACAGACTGTATTCTAGGCATTCTTAGTATTACTCCTTCTCCCTTCCCTCTTTCTCTTTGTCATTCTCTCTTCCTCTGTCTCTTTCTCTCTCTCATTCTCTGTCTCTCTCTTTCCCTCCTCACCATTTCCTCTTGCATGAGGCATGGATTAAAGACTAAGGAAGGAATGAAAGAGAAAAGAAACATTTAAATGATCTTGACAGGTCAAATGTGCTTTTGCAGAGTTATTAGTCACCACAGTGCATTATTTTACTTCTTAGTCTAGTTGATAATTGTCTTTCTCAATTTCCACATCAGCTTCTTCTCAACAGGCACTTATGCAGCACAAACATAACTTCCTACCATCAGGTTTTAGCAGGGGATTATTCCTCATTCAACATCCGTTAAAAACAATAGTTTCCACTGCAATTTGTGGCTGAGACAGATCTGCTGTGTCTGAGAAAAGGCTATATTTAGACAAGTGGTTCTTGCCAAACACCGAAAGACTTATAAAGATAATATAACCATCTTTCAATAGCCCATTATGTAAAATATAATTGAACAATTGTATATTCTGTATCATCTGAAAAGGGTGAAAGGTTGTAGATATCTCAGGGGTATCTAATCTCATGATTGTAGTTTACCATGTTGTTTGGTGATGATGTGCTTCAGGGAAATTATTTTGAAAAAGAAAACGCTGGTAATAGGATATAAAAAAAACGTCTTTACATGCTGGTGGAATTTAACACTAGCGATAGGAAAGAAAAGAAGTAGGAGAAAAATGCCAGGATCAAATTTTACATGGAACATTTTCATATTTTTCATGGATGCAGAGCAAATGTATTATTTGATGATGTTCAGGTTAACGAAGCAGGTGTTCCATAGGGAACAGTGTCATGCCTCTGCCTCATCTACATGTGGTAAAAGGGCTACAATAACATCCTTCGGTAATAGGCCTAGGCCATCCCAGGGTTTTAGGTTGGTTTAGGTGAAGCTCCCTGTGACATTGCTTGTAGTTGTAAATGGGGCTATTCAATTAGATTTGAATTCAGACATTGGCAGCTGAGCCAGTTTCTTGGGGAACTGGCATCACAGCTCCCCTGATCAGGCCCAAGATCCTTTCCAATCAGTAGCTCTTCCCCTCCAGATCATAAGCTGTAATAACCATAACATGTATGAACAACTCAATGCTCTAAAGAGGTTTTAGCTGAGTCGCTGCTCATCAGTTTCTGGAGTTACATTCCTGCTGGAGATGGGACTGGGACCTGGATTGTCCTATTTGAAGTCCAATTCTTGTTTTTCTGTTTATAAGCCGTGGGACTGTAGGTCCTGTTTGTATTCTAGGCAGCAATAGAAAAAGAAACTTACAGGTTTTATTAATGTTTCATTGGATAATGAATCTAGGACGTTTCAAGAAGACAGACATTAATCTCCCCTACTTGAAGTTATGTCGTTCATCAATCTGAAGTACTTAAACCCGCTTGCTGGCAGGAGCTAATAACCTAAGATATCATGTTCTGCACGTGCAATTGACCTCATGGTATAAACGAAAAATAAAGAAATCGACCAAACTAGCCCGGTATTAAAAATAAAGTAAGCTGTGCTTTTTCGGAATGCGTATGGTGTGGCTTTACCTTTTCATCCAACCTTATGAATTAGTCGAACGTTTTTGGCCACTAGAGTGCGTGCCTGAGCCACGTAAAATCAGCGATGACTGATCGCACTCTCCTTGTTCTCCGCAAGCAAAAGGAAACATTCCATTCCGAATCCGAACACTGTCAGAGACAGATTTAGCAGCGCTGTCAGCGCAGTTCTTTTAGACCAGCATCGTAGTCTTTAAAGATGGTACCAGGAAACCATGATGTCGGACACAAAGTGTTTTTCCATTTCATTTTTCTGTCACTCTGTGAGTATCTTACATCTGTAAAGTTATGTATTCCTCTTCCTGAGATAAACACAGTGGGCTGCGTAGGCTGAAGTATTGTCCAGTTCAGGCACACCGTGTTGCTCATTTCTGTTTGAGCTAACTCGCTATATTGACTGTGTTTTCTGTTTTGATTCCGGTTTTAAAAGCGTTTAGGCAAATTGTGTTGGCAGACGTAACATTATACTTGTCACCACCATACATTTAAAGTGGAAAGTTTATTTATTTCAAACTTCATAGGCTAGGTTTTGTGGTTGCATGGACAATAGAATGCCCACTGTACGTTTATAACTGTATCTAGCTATTCTGCATGTTGCCAATACGAATATTGACATACTTTTGCAAGTAGTCTATGGACATTCCTGTAAGTTTAATGCCAATAGCGCTGCTCTGAATGCGACTTCCAAGGCAGCAACTCTTTCAGGAGCTGATAGCTTGCAATAAGGACGCTTAAATTATAGTTAACTGTAACAGAAGTGAAGATGTAGATGACAGATTGTCCTTAGCCTATATAAAATGTGAAGAAGAATAGACTGACTTTAAACTGACATGTGATTAGATTACTGAGCATCAACCTACTCTAGTTTGATGAAGAATTTGATTTCCAACGCGGTTGGCTACTTTGTAGGTTATTCGTCAGCTCGTTATGTGCCTAAGGCGCATTGCTTTGGCAGGAGATGGATGTGAGCCTTCGTCCTCCTTTTGAAAGTAGCCTTTTAGTTCTTACCTTCTGTCCCCGGGCCTTTCATTTAGACCTTGTGAGATGATCTTGCTATTTGTAAATTAGCCAATCTGCTTAGCTGTGTGTGTGCCTATTAATTACTAGTGACAATGACCTACTTTCATCATCACCTACCTAGACTATATGATTTTATATATTCCCCACCTTGACCCCACAATTCATCATTATCATCAGCAGGGGGACGCCATCTTTTCATGCTCCATACTCTCCACAAAGGCTTTTCCTTTTACCTAATAAGCTAGTTAAACAAAACTGTGTGTTCTCAAAAGGGAGAATTAGGGAGTGGATGTTGGGCTGTAAAATAGGCTATTCTATTGCTCAGAGATTCCCAACCTGTGGGCCGTGGCCCACTTGTGGTACAGGTGGGCCACCAAACCAATGAAAAGTATGAAACATTTATAAATATCAAAATATTTCTATATACTGTTGCTAAATGATTAGCCTATCAAAATTCTTACACATTTTAAAAAGACGTTTTGCCTTTAATTTATCATGACCTAAACGCAAAAAGTTATGCTTGGCACGTTGACGAAAGGCCAACAGACATTTCCGCCTTAACTTGCATACGCCCACTTCAATTACTTCAATCCACTATGCCCGCATCACTTCCGCATATAGCTTACACCAGGACAACAATTTCCGGTAGCGTGCTGTTAAGTTCGTTTTCAACGCCGTATTGAAGAGTTAGGGTTTTCTCCCCAAAATGACAATCAACAATGTATGTAGGATTATGTGTTGCTGCCCTTCAAGGGAAAGCGAAAAGGGTTTCAAATTGTACGTTTCGAGCCACATCGACAATAATGAAGGTAAGGTTAATTTAACTCGTACAGTAAAAGAAGCTAGGCTAGCTCTAGCCATCTTTGATTTGAGCAGTAACGTTAGCTAGGCTGGCTAGCTAACAATTTTGAGCTACGTTACTCTGTCTGCTTGCTTTTTAGTCATTAATGTTAACTCACATAAATAATTGGTCTGTCATATTTGTTCCCTATGGATAATGCAATGTAACATGTCTTTTATCCGTTTTTAACTAAAATCTTGAAACGGGAGAGATCTCCGTAAGGGCGACCTGTTATCATTCAATGAAAAAAAGTGAGAAGCTGAGCAATAGACAAGGGTTAACATAACCTTTTCTGGTTGTTAAAAGTCACGTTTCTAACTTCACCGGAAGATATAGACCTTGCCTGGCTTGGCCTGATGATGGACACTTTGTGTTCTTTGATCGCTCAAATAAATGTTGCCATGAAAGAGAGTTGTTTGCCTCCCGTGGTGTCGTTAAACATGATAAGCGCGAATTGAACGGATGTATTTTGAGGGAGGCGGCAAAAATATTTGAGCTAAGCAACTGGGCCACAATGTGGAAAAGGTCAGGAATGGCTGCTATAGTAGTGTATATTTTTTACATTTTGAAAATATTTATTTCAGTATTCTCATTCATGCCGTTTGATTATGACTGTAAATTCAACAAATTATAAACTAAATTATAAACAAAATAGTGTCAGAGTGAGAGGTAAGCAGCAAAAGCACTGTACCAGCTGACACACTTGGGCAGCATGGTACAGCTGGAGGCACACTGGGGCAGCATGAAATCTCTTGGCTCTGGTGGAGCTGCAGCTTGGCCCTGCTTATCAGAGGCAGTCAGTTCTGGGATTTGGCCTGGGGTGGACAGCCGTTGGCAAATGAAGGCGGAGAGCACCAGCCACATGTTATGTTGAGGAATCTACAAGTCTCACAGTGTTGATAGGCAAAATAACAGCATAGTATCTCAAACAGGTGTTGATTAGTTTGCTTGTATGTCTGCTAAATATTTATTTCAATTCTAATTGGATGTTTAGTAGGGTAGTTCATGTAGTCTCTTCATCTGGTCCTTTAAGATGTCTGTATAAGATTATCTGTGCTAGCTGAATGTTTCTTCCGTTTTTGCCTTTGTTGTATTAAGAAGACTGACATTTTGGGTTCATTCCAAACAACAAACAACTAGCCTAATGAGTTGAATGAAGCCTATTTCATGATGAACTAAGTTCATCATGAAATGTAGCTTTGTGACATTTCCTTTTTGGATGGTACTCAGTCAAAATCTATTTTTATGGTTTAACAGTATTTGATAACCATTTGGAGAAGCCTCAGCTTACATGTTGGGATATCAAGGTTTATGACTATTGTGGAATTAGTAGTTTGTGTTAGACCACACATTGTATAAAATATTTGAAGCCAGTGCTCATCTTTCTAATTAGCTTAGGATCAATGTATTCATGCAGCTATTGTAGTGTTTCTTATAAAACGATCAATGTTTGAACTTAAATAAATGATTAGGCTACCATTAGGAAAGAGAAGAAATTCCATTGTGAGACGGCAGCCAGTTGAAAAAGCTTTGTAGTCATAATCTGGCAAAATACATTTAATTGATGCTCAAGGACCCATGCCTGCATGAACAATAATGGGAACTATAATGACAGACAAAACTGCACAAAGAGCACTTGCTTCTGCCTTGTAGCCTTGTGGCTAAAATCAAAGCCAGGGAGTGCTCCTATTGTAGCTCATTTGGAGACATTGTAGAGAACAACACTAATTATGCACAGGGGGTGGTGTGGGGGGCTGGGGGTCCTGGAGAATGTCCTCGCAGCAGTGCTTGTGGCTTTGTGTAGGCTGTGCACGTGTGTTTGCAAAAGGCTTTCTCTCGCCTTCTTTTCATCTTACTCCAGGGACTTTCATGAAAGATGGCAAGTTTGTGACAGATGTAGCAGAATGTGTTGTGAACTTGGAAGTATTCCTGTAGGAAGCTGTTTTAAGCCAAATGTTGCATTTTTAATCCTCTCTGACAGAGTCCTGGAGACCAGATGAGAATGCAGTCTGTCTGCAATGATTTTGGGGGCAACTCATTTCTTTAATGTTATTCACTCAGTATTTTTCATTTAGTGGAATTGACTGGTTTCTTGTTTCTGAACCACACTTGGTTCCATTTATTTTATTGTCTCTTCAATCCCTGATTTAAAATTGGCTTCAATTTAAAGTGTCTTTTCTTCTTATAAACAAAGAAATCAAATGTATCTTAATTTGGAGAGCAGAGGACCCACACGATAAACACATTCTTTACCCACCAATAAAACAGATCTAATCCACAACATCCATGAAAGGTTCTCAGTAGTAGACATGTCCTTGGCTCCACAGCTGTCCAGCACCTGTGGGCTTCTCAGGCGTGAGTGTTGTCAGCCGGGGAGAGGGTACTGAGACATCGATGTTTGTGAAGGTTAAGGCTTTAGAGAGTTTCTGTAATTACTTTCTCCTGTCTGGTAAGCTGTAAGCAGCCAGTTTGTCTTTGAGTCAGCCTCCTGTTGATTTCTGATCTTTAGCCTAACTCTGGAGGCTGCTTTGCTTTCATTGAAACCTGTCCATGTTCCTGTTTTGGACTAATTAGCCTGCAGCTATGGCTGCACTCCTTGTGATTCTGTATTTTAATTGTGTGAATTTGGTCCTTGTGTTTTATTTCAGGTCTTCATATAATTCCTTTATCTAATAGTGGGTTCTTCTTAAGACTTGATCTAACCTAGTTTTTAACCAAGGAGTAAAATCTTTGAATTAGTACCACTTGTTGGTGTTATTTTAAAACCAATTAATTGTGGAGCAGAATTTTACAGGTCCATCAAACAAGAAACCAATAAATACATATAAAGCTGTTAAATGAAATGACAGCTAACATAATATCCCAGGTGTGGTTGAAATGATTAATGGTCATCATAAGTGTTTTTCGATACAGTACCTATTTCAGGGCTCGACATTAAGGCTTGTCCGCTTGTCCGGGACCTGTGGATTTTTTGTAGGGCAAGTGGAAGAGAACTTTACTTGTCCCACTGAACAAGTTAAAACGCAAACTAAATAAAATGCTATGTTACTTCACGTTATGTTCCAATTATTACGTCTATTTTACCGAATTTATGTGACCGAATTCTGTATTAGCAAAACACAAAATAAGTGACTTGGTCCCAAGATCTCTACAGACCGTGCAGCTAATTTAATGCTAAACACTTGAACGGGGGCTTATTACTTTAAAGAGGAATTATTTACTGTGTCATTGCAATTACACTATCAGGGCTTAAAACTTGACTTGCTCAAGTAGGCAAATGGCTAGTAGAACATTTCATAATAAATTCAGTAAATCAAGCAACGCTCTAAGACCCAGTGAAATTTTATACAGCTAGCAAACTAACGTTAGCTAGCATCGCTACGACATTGGTAGGCTATCCTCAGTATTTGCAAGCTATCTAAACTTATACTGTATCTAAAATAAGAGAAAGGGCCGCGAGAAGAGCTTTCACGGGTGTTCGCGTGTCTATGTTGCTTCACTCCGTGGGCCTGCACCTCGTCTATTACTGTTTACAACGTTAGCAGGACTACTTGGTTGGCGTTACCTTCTCAGCGTGAGAAGTACAAGGTTTGGTGTGAGAGCGTCTGAGCAGTGGCGATTCTAGGATCAGACCTCTAGGGGTGCTCAGCCCCCAATTAGAATGTGACATGAATACAGTGCCGTGCTAAACCCTCTTGCTATTATAAATCCCTAATTTCACTTAATAACATTTGATAAATTAATGTATTATTATGAAAAATATTGAATGAATGACTAACCCTAACTAAATATGTCCCTTTCTTCATGAACTACCAGCATCAAATGATAATAAAGAATAATATATATATATTTTTGTTAAACATTTTTTAGGGGTGCTTGAGCACCCCTAAAAAGGGTCTAAAATCACCACTGGTGTATAGCCTACTCTACAGCTGAATATTAGCTGATATTTAACTACATACATTAAACCGATACAAATGCTGCTAAAGCTTGCTAGGTACACAACTGCCGACGCTAGCAAACTAGAAACGTCAACACCATTTTAAAAATAAAATAAAATGATGAATCTTTACCCGGACAAGTGACTTTTGTGTCTGGACAAGTGAAACGTTAATGTCCAAAGGACAAGTGCCTCAAAAAGTTTATATCGAGCCCTCGCCTATTTTGTGCAATAGAGACTGATCTGCAGCGTAAAGAACACGTTTCGGCCTGCGTCACAAAGAGGTTTTAAACTAGACCGTTACTCCAGCTTGATTTAATGTGGACCAGAATGGAAACGCTCTTGTGCTCTGATGCTCCAGTATGTATTGATTTGGGATCCTCATGTGAAGGCCTTCTAGCCTCAGAATCAATAATTATGATTAGACAGAAGCTCTCTCTGCTCTAATTGTAAGCTTTCAACGATCAACGGTGTGCAGCATTCCATCAAAAAAACCCAGCTCAGACATGAAAGGCTCCCTAAGGCTACTTTTAAATCTCACGTTAACTAACCTTTTCTCAAAGATGAGACTCAACATCATTTTATCAAACTGTTTCCCATGGGGGACTCTTTGTAATGTCTTACTCAATTTTTCAGAAGACATGGGCAAGCCTCTCAGGCAAATGTGGTTTCTTATCCATGTAACCAAGTCTGTCTGCTGTTGAGAGATAGTCTGAATTTTGGTGTTAATATTCATAACATTCATAACATTTAATGTTTTGCTTGTTTTTTAGTTGCTGTCACAATTGCAGTTGGCAGCTCCAGAGAGGGATCTCAGGTAAGGACGCTCTGCTGCACTGCATCATGGTCCTATGCTAATTTCACTGAACCTTAATGGACTGTGACTAGTGTATTGCTAATTAGTATGCTTCTTATCCAGTCCCAGTTTCCCTTCTCCTGTTAAAGGCTTCAGTTCCAGAGCAACCAAAATAAAACCGATGCTTCTTTGGGTTGATCTCCCACTCCCCTTTCCCCTAGGTTAGAGCAGCAAATCTTTGCAACCCAATACAAATCCATACCTTTTCTTCTCTGCCTTTAGGATGATTTTGTTGTTCTTGTTTGTTGCTATTCTTTGAACTTCCATCTTAAAATATCATGAGCATGTTCAGTTGCTTTAATAGTTTCAGGCTGAGAGAACCATTTGACATGATTTTGGTTGAGGTGTTTAGCTTTACAGCGCTCTCTCTGGAAGATATTTTCTCCTGTTTACCTGTCAGGCCTTTCCACCTCTCTGATTTAATACTTAATTTACTCATTTTCGTCTAGCTGTTATCAGTTTTAAAATGGTTTGGGGCAGAAACAATTCACTAGTCAACAACTGCTGTACAGTGTAAAGGATGGGAGAGGTCTCCTGAGACAACATCACTGGCAGTCACCAGGTACTGTAGACCTCAGACACACTTTGACCACTGATTTCAACTTCAAAGGTCTTTTGCTTCTGTGATCAAGTAGGCAAGGAGTCTACATCTTTTGGATGAAAGCACACAAGGTCTTTACTTGAAAATAAACAGAGTTTCACAAAACAAAGGTCAGACGCTACACGGCCATTAGCATGAAACAAGAACAAGACTCCACAACAAAGTCGGAAACATCTCGGCTTATATAGCCGTCCTAATTAGTCCCAACACAAAACAGGTGCGTATTAGAATTCCGGTGACGCAGACCGGCGCACCGGTGACGCAGACCGTGACAGCTTCCCTCGAACTATCTGTGCTTTCAATTCAGTGCTCTGCCACTTCTCGTTTTTGCTGCCTCAAAACATGAACACAAAAAAGTAAGTAGGCCATGTGCTCCACATACTGTAAAATACAGTGACACAAGGTTCGTCTCCTGCCCATCTTAATGACAGGGATAAAAACACATAATTGAAGTAATTCATAACAAAAATAAATGAATTCTTTCAGCTTGTATCATTCACCTCCAGTAGAAGTTCTGGAAGTCCAGCAGGCCTGAATAATTCAGTCTCAGAGCAGAGTGGTAATGTAACATGATGGGCCTCTGCTGCCAGAGGCCCTGAGGTGACGGGTGATTGTAGATGGAGCACAGGGGGCAGGAAGCCAGCCTTGCCCTGCTTGTAACATCCTGGCCAATCAGAACCAGTAATCTGAGAATAGTCTCAGCGTGGACCCTTGATGGAATAGCACTTATTAAACAGGTTCAGGAAGATGTGCTCGAGTCTCCTTTTAACCCCAATTAAATATTGACACGGATCTCTCCACAGCCCGGGATGCATTGGTGAAGTCCAAGATGAGTTTTAATTGTGTGTGTGTGTGTGTGTGTGTTTTTGTCACATCAAAGGCACTCTCAGGGTAGGGAGATGGTCATTGAAGAATTTCTCCTCCTAAGAGATTTGTCTAAGCCTCCCTGATAGGTTGAATAGTGTGGATTCAGTGTAATCTGCTTTCAACACTACTAGGTTTTCAGGACCCCTCCTTAAAATGGCTGACAGCTCCTTGTCAGATTGGATTACTGGGAGCCCTGCTTACAAGGAGCAGTACCTGAGTGCAGTGGCAGAGAGAGAGACCACGAAGAGCACGCTCCTTGAGCTGAGAACAGTTCCTCCATCAGTAATGATGAAAACTCTGCTAGACTTGACCTTAACGCTCGCTGCCACTGTCTATAAAACCATTTACTGAAAGACGGTGTGTGGCCCACTCAGAGGAGTTGCATTCCTGAAATGTATCATGAAAGGCCTCTGGGAGATTTGCATTTCACTTCCAAAATATTTGACTGCCTTTCTCGTATCAGCAGTATTGCTATTCTGTACCCTGAAGGCTCTCTTTATAGAGTGACCCCTACAATATGAGAGAAGGTGTTGCCTGATCAAGGAGGTATTCAAGTGTTTAATTGCTTGTCTGAAATTACAGTCTATTATTAAGCCTTGAGCACAGATGTGTATCTGTGTGTGACAGTACAGTCTAGTCACTCGGGGAGGAGGGGGAGGGAGGAGGGGGTTGGGGGGGTCAAGGTTGTCTGGATCTGTATTCTCTACCTCGTTCAGTTGGAGGGACAGTGTGAGGCTTTTTTCCTTCTTTTACTCCTTGTCGCAGCTAGTCTAAAATACTGTGAAAAACTGGAAAACAAAAATGACAGGACACACACACACTCACTTAAACACAAACAGATTCTGTCCATTTCCTCGCAGACTTCTAATGAATGAATTCATCAAAGTGGTCACCTTGATTCCCTCGATGGCAGAGTTGCTTCTCTGCAGCTTAGTGCTGCTGGGAGGGAGGGAGGGGCATCTCCTGCAGCTGCCAGAGGCAGCAGAGAGCAAGCCTGCAGGTGGAGACACAGATGATTCTGGAGCTCGTGCCTCTGTCCGCAGCTCTATTTGGGAACAGGTGAATGGCATATTCATGGTTCTGTTTAGCCATGTGTACTGTCAATGGCTGTGACAGTACACAGCCAGTGACAGGCTGTTTATCTCCTCTGTGAATCAGAATCCAGTATTTGACAGGCTTTTTTTGGTTGCTGTTGCTGGAAATAGTGCCCATTACAGTTGTCAGTTACATATATATTTTTTATTTAGACCAATAACTGGGCAGAATTCTTTCTTAGAAGCTATGAATATACAGTATTCTAAAGACCCCAGGCTGCCAACTCATCTCTTTTGGATCAGGGCTTCAGAAGGAGCAGCGTTTGAGAACATGAGGCAGAACCCATGGGTCTGACTCCAACTACTGCGCCTAATTAGGGCAATGTCTTTTTACCCACCGATGGCACTAAATCAAATCAGTCTTCACGTGATCTTGTTTTCCCCTGCATACATTTACAGCTCACTCTGATCAGCTCAAAACTCTGACAACTCAGCGTGCCTGCGACCCTACAAGCATCATGGAATGTTTTATTCCTGTTGTTCATCTTTTCTTCATTTTCCCAAGCTTCCTGTTCGTCAGCTTCCTCAAGTGGATACCTGTCGGAGTTCCTCATTAAGGGTTTGATGAATATTACAGAGAAGGAAGGAAGTAGGGGAAATGTGGGTGAGGCGGAAAAGTGCTGTTTTGACAGGTGCCAGGTTGCTGCATTTGTGACAGGAAATGAGTTGAGCGAATGACTCCGCTTCTCTGTTGTTATATGGGTGGTCTCTTGAGTGACTTTAAATAGATAGCCTCCTCTGCTTGGAACTGACTCCGATGGCCACCACCCAGCTCTGTGATTCAGTGCCCCCCTCAGTGGTGCAGTGACAACGTGCCACACCCGACTCTGTGTGTGAATTTATGACTTGTTTAAATTGGTCTCCCCTCAGGGGCCCGGGAGTGGAGTAATTGTTAGTCTAGAGGTAGTCATAAATCAGAAACATGTCTGACTTTGTCATTATCTATTAATACTCTGCTGCTTCTGCTACCCAGCTCCAGAGTAGGAGGAAGCCAGAACAAGCACGTTCTCCCCATAGACTGAAACATGTTTCCTGCAAGACAGAGGTGAAAAGAAAGCTTTTCAAAGTTGTCTGAGAAGTGATTGATTTACACATCCCTCCATGGTCTGCTGCTAGCACCGCCTGACAGCTCTGGAGGAGTCGTGGTACCAACAGCCTTAATTGAGCCGAGAGCTTCGAGCCAAAGAGCTTCGAAGCCGCAGGCGCAAAGCCCACACAATTAGGATGAACTAATGACAAGGAGTAGTATCCATTATTCCTATCTAGGAACCCACAGGGGTTTTCTACATTTCGCATAGCTTAAAGAGGAAGTTAGCGAGCTGAGATAGGGAAGTGTAATTATGACTCGGCCTCTGATTTACTCCGCTCATTAAGCTACATGTCAGTCAGTCTCACACTTACTTTTCTCGGTTGTTTATAAGGCGTTCGTTTTGGCGTGTGATGTGAAAAGATGCTGCTGATATGTCGACGAGCCAACCTGCATGCTTGATGTCAGTAAGTAATTTCTCTGTCCGTCTTTTCAGAGCCAAGATGAGGTGGATGTCATCTATGACAGTCAGCTGGGTAAGTCTTTCAGTTTTATCCATCAATCAGAGATGCCAATGGTTTCCTTGTTCTGTACTGTATTTAGCTGTTGGGTAATAGTGCATGCTATTGATTTGTCAAACAAATTAATAGTAATGCAGTCATTTGACATATCTCTGACCATGTTCATTTATTTAGTGTATGTTCTAAACCCATGATATTGTATATGGATGATGGATCACAGTTTGGAGTGTGATACAACTTCTTTCAGATGCATCAATGCAAATGAGGGTAATCCAGCATGACACTCAATAGAAAATTAAAGAGGCTTTAAACTTGCCCATTCTCTTGTTTCAATTATGGAATTGATGTCAGTAAGATGAGGCCATATGCTTTTTCTTACTAGTTAAACTAAGGGTTTGGAGGAACATTCTGAGGCTTTAAATGCGTGAAATGAGTTGTAAGAATGCTTTAATAAGTCCATCCCATTCTGAAGGGCTCTCTGTTGGGTGTCTGTTTTAGATATATCTTGTTTTATCACAGCTGAAAATTGGGTGTTAAAAAACCCCTGCAAAGCGATATAAATCCCAATCTCTTACAGAAACGTAAGTGAATGACTGAAGACGTAGTTTTCAAATTATTGATTTGACAGTAGAGACTCAAAAACAGAGTGAAATTGAAGACCCGGTGTTCGCCTTTCATGGTTGAGAGAGCTTGCACATTTTCAGAGCACTTCGTCTGTGAATGATTTTCCTCAACCTGCAGAGGAGTCTCTGGACCTCTGCCTCTTTCAACTGGGTCACCACGGAAACAAAGGCCTGCAATAACAAGTTTATAATGCCCTAATTTGGCACCTTAGCAAAGGACACAAACACAGACAGTTATCTGAATGGATCAAGCTATCTGGCAGTGCCATAGTAATTCCCTTTGTAACACCATAGAGGCAGTGCCAGTCTGAGCTGGGGGTATTGTTTGTGGGCCTGGAATTCCAGAAAGGAATAAATGAAAGCAGCACATCAAGGCAGGACTTTCTTTGTTAAACATCTTGGTGAAGATCAAACGGCAGGACTGGCCTACTTATTTGTGTGCATCTATGGGCATCCTTTGGAAAACATTGGACAAAGATCAAGACATTGTATTGCTCCTGCAGTGCTGCAGGCTTTATATAGTTTGTTGTTCATGTACTTCAGAGAGAAACCCCCCCAAAAAGCGCTGCATCTGCACTAAGAGAGAACCTACTAACACAATGTCTGCTAAGTGTATAGGGAAGTGTCTTCACACTTTCCCCTGACTGTATACCAGGAATACCATGGTTACTTGTCAGTGCAACCTCAACTTACTCTGTAGAATGTTTTCTCCCGTTATGCACCTAGACGTTCTGTATAGGCTAGGCCTACGTGGTGTTTGTATAAATGATGATAGCCATAAAGAGAATTAGGTGTGGCTAAGCATCGAGTGCAGCGTTGTCCTCCCTATCAGGGGTTTCATATCCATGCAATGGCTGCGAGCCAGAACATGAGAGATGTACTTCCCTGCTGACAGAAGTCAAACTGAGCAGCAAACGCTCTCCTGAAATATGTAGCAGCTTAAGATAGCCACACAGTCAACACATTTCAAAAGCTCATACGTTATCATCAGAACAATGTGGGAGTACTTGTCAAGAGTGCTTGTTGGTGTGCACCTCGAGAGAAAACCGTTCACTGCCTTCCTAGCTGTACTCCAACCACCCTGTCTTATCTCTGAACTGTACTGACCTGTGGTATATCTCATACATCAAGACATCATACTCTACTGAAGGAGATACATGAGAAACACAGCAGCAGCGCTGGATCCATTGCTCCCATGTTTCCAGGTGGTTCCCTTTTCTCTGGAACAGAACAGTGCAGTGTGTGTTGGTGAGATCACCTGATCTTCGTTATCTTATTCAAAGGTGTGCAGTTTTAAGGCTGATGATGGGAGTGAGGTTTTGGAATCTGTTCAAACTAAATTGCCTCTGGGTCCTGAATTATTGATGCAAAGTAGGGGGTTTAAGGCTGCCTTCAACACTCATTAGTCTTTACCAGAGTTGTCCACAGAGAGTGGAATGTAGCATTTATAATGAGCATGATTAAACTAGCCAGAAGACCCTCTCCGAACTTCAGGTGTTGAAACTAGTCTGGTTTTTTATACCCATTACTAGGACAGAATTGTAATGAGCTAATTATTTTTTCGGTCCCCTTTCTCTTTTTTTTCTCCTCTCCAAATCACAGAGAGGTATTTAGAACAGTGACCTTTCCAACCGTAAGATGAAAGTTAAACAGACCGTGCTCGCGATTGATCTGAAGGCAGGCCAATTAAAAGCCAGTATGGATATGAGAGGAAACCGTTTCAGTTAGGTATTGTACGACACACACTGCTGACCAGATGGCTTTTGGTAAATATTAATTCTATTCAAGTTGGCTGAATCCAACTCCCCACTGGGCTTTATTGAATTTGTACTTTTGGATAGAATATGCCCTCATGCCCTGAGGGTTGGTATTGTAAATTGTAAATGGTGGTGCTGTGTGGTGTGACGGTCATGGCTGGTTTGCCCCCCCCCCCCCCCCCCCCCCCCCCCCACAGCAGCTCGGTGCTCCTGATGAGGTCCGTGCGTGAGATGCAGCTTTCGGACGTAAACAGGGAGAGATGTCACGATTTTCATGGAAAATATTCCAGGGCGCCTTGTCCATAGGGGGAACCCAATAATGTGAGTCATTGGAGCGAGACAGGTTTTACACCGACACAATCAGCAGCTGGGCGAGGATGCATTTTCTCGCCCCTCATAGAAATGAGCTATTGACATCCTCTCTCTTCTGCGGTGATTGCCGGAGATAGACAACTACCTGTGCAATGACGCCGTCATTGTTCTCCAAACAGTTTCATGGTCTCACTTGTGGAGTTGCAGCATTACAAAAGCCGAAGCAGAATGGAATTTTTCAACATCAAACCGTTTCTCTTGAAATGGCGCCATTGATCAGATTCCCATGCTTTGTGTTTTTCTTTGCTTAGCGTTTTGAATTTTCTATGAGACTAAACAACTTGCTGTCACATAGCTAGTCAAAGACCCACTTTCTTATACATGGTCTTTATTTTTTTCTTCCCAGTGATGCTTTGTGTGTGTGTGTGTGTGTGTGTGTGTGAGAGCTTGTGTAGAAGCCTGGGGCTGTAGTAAGGACTTAGGTGACCGTTTTTGTGACTCCCCTCACCTGCTCTTTGACGCTGATGGAGTTGACAGAGCTACAGGAGTGGCCAGGGGGCACAGAGCTCTGCCCCTCACCCTGCCTACCTCACCCATTCCCTCTTCCCCTTGCCTCCCCTCTACCTCTCTCCCCTTCCCTCTTCCCCTCCCTTGCCCCTCCTCCTTCCTTCACCCCTCTTACCCTCTGCCTCCCACCCCAACTACCCTCTGCCCCTCACCTCTTACCCTCTGCATCTCATCCCTCCTGCCCTCACCCCTCTCCCCCCTCCTTTCCTTCTTCCTTCACTCCTCCCTTCCTTCTTCTGCCCCTCACCCCTCTGCCCTTCTGCCTCTCTCCTCCCCGCCACCCCTCTGCCACCCTGCTTTGAGGAAGTGTCAGCATTGATTTGTGTCACTGAGGTGAAAGCTCTGCAGGGACCAGACACCACATGCACAAAGATACTACATTTAGCATTGAAGCATGCATTCAGTCACAGACACAAACACGGATGACCTGCAGCATGCACACTGTGGAACTTTCTTTTTGAAGCTTAACTTCTTGTATTTTTCTCTCTTTCTTTCCACAAAGTTGTAGAAAATACCAGCACACACTCTCTACAGATCCTCCCAGAGCTTGCTACTGGGCAGAAGATGATAGTGTTGGAAGGCTAACTCCATGCGGTTTGAAAGGGAGAGAAGGGGTAGCAGTCCTTTGTGTCTCATTCCAGCCAATATATCTCAGGGCAGATACAGTCTTTTTTATCTATAGTGGGGCCCTCCTGTGGAATACAGATTGGGTCGGAGGAAAGAGGAGAACACCAGACTCATATGCTTTCCAGTACTTGGATCAGACAACGGCACGGCAAAAATAAAACACGTGTTTCTGGTATGACCAGAGCCAGGCTGCTATCTCCCCCACCACCTTCTCTGTCATTCACCCCAGTTTAATTCCTCTCTGCCAGGGGGGGTTCCATAAGCGCTTCCTCGTGTCATTGAGAAGGGCTTTGCAGCGTCTTTTTGGCACAAGAGCTGCTGTTTAAAATGTTTTGCTCTACAAGTCGATCGATTTATTGACGGCTTGCTTTGCCTGGCACGGCCAGATCCTGGGTGTCAGGCATTAGTAACAAAGGAGATTGTTACTGTAGGGGAGTGGGCAGGAAGTGGAACAAGATGGGTTAGGAGGTAAGAGCAGCTGGAACAGAATGTCTCCTCCCTCCCCCTCTACCTTGTTGTGTGATGATTAATCGAAACCCATTAGTGTGAAGCCTGGGCCTCTGAATTCCCTCTTATTAGGTTCTTATTTTACTTCCACTCTCTGCTCTGCTCTGACTCAGGTATTAGGCTACCCACACTATGAGGGATTGGCATCATGCTTATCTGATCCTTGCACCACATTCAGGCAGCTGCTGCTACTGCTGCGCTTTGCATTATCAGGTGGAGGGTGTATAACAGCACCTCGGGGCTAACACACACACTTCCACATCCCTGTGTGATTCCCACAGCACCACATCACACACACACCCTCTCTCTCTCGCCGACGGATTGACTCACTCACACACACACACACATACATCTCTCTCTCTCTCTCTCTCTCTCTCTCTCTCTCTCTCTCTCTCTCTCTCTCTCTCTCTCTCTCACTGACTTATTGACTCTCACACACACAAACACACAAAATATGCTTGTGCTTTCCTTCTCTCAAGCATACGAGCGCGCGCACACACACATACACACAAACATTGAAGCCAGAGAGAAGGACATTTAGAGGGTGTCTAGCGGGGTGAAATACTATTCTGTCTAAGGGTCTCTAAGAGTAAATACTGTCTCTAAGGATCTCTAAGAGTAAATATAGTCTCTAAGCATTTCAGAGAGTATATATTCTGTTTAAGGATCTCTAAAGAGTATTCTTTCAGAGCTGAGCTACAGGGGATGTAGGGTCTTAGAGATGGACATGATCAGATTTAGCAGGCAAATTTGACCAGGGCCATGGATCCATGCGAGCACATACCGACACTAAATTAAAAACAGATGGCACTGATGCAGTGTTTACCCTTGACCCCAGTGCTAATATCTCAGCCCACCGTTGCAATGGGTTGTGTGATAGAATTGAAAAGGAGGCAATGCATCCAATTCTGCCAATGTCAGCACTTTTCCTGCACATTTTTCTCTTTTTTTTTCCTCTCTCGCTCTCCCCTCTTTCTCTTTCCATCTCTCTTGCTCTCCCCCTCTCTCTTCTCTTGGGGTCTAGCACAACTGTCTTGAAGGGATGATTACAGTGCTGTCACTAGCTGCTGTGACTTGTTTGGGCTGTGAATAATGGTTCAGTGTTTCTCGGCACCGTATTAGAAAGCTTTATAGCGGCACCAGTGCAGATCATGGTGATTTATGACAGCCAATTCTTCCCTTATGACTACATTCTGTGGGTATACTTAGCCAGCTAATTAAAATGTCTGGAACTTCAGGAAGGGAGAGTGACTTGCCAGCTGCGTACGTGTGTTTGTTTGAGGCCACGCTAACACGTGTTCAGGTCCAGCTCTCGAAAGGCCGCAAATCATGACAGCAAGAGCTGTTTGTCCTGGTCACCTGGGCTTGAAGAGCTGGGCTCCCTTGGTTTTCTTGTCCTCCACGCCTGGACACGTCCTGTGGTCCTGCCACTTGGCAGGCCAGGGTCAGATGGCTGCCTTGTGGTCACAGCTCCCTGAGCGAGGCGCTGGGAAGTTGATTGTATGTACGTGAAAGATGGCTTAGAGGATTCGGTAGAGTGGGTCGGTGTAACTCCAGTGAACAGTGTGATAAACAAGATGACACGCATGCCTCACTCCCCTTAATCCCTTAGCCACCAGCTGTGATTGTATTGACTGGGAGGGCGATATGGAGACTTGTTTAACACACTCATGTCCATTGCCATTGATGTGGTACATGATCCAAGATCCATCATTACTTTTCTGTCGGTTGGTTCACATGAAGCTAGACCGCATTAATGAGCCTGTTTTATTGGCCTATGAAGATGACTATGATGATATGTAAACATGTCATCCGCACTGAGAAGGTACACTCCACCGAGAGTGATAGAGGTAGTTAAACTGACTTTGTTTGACTGCCTCAGGAAGTTATCGACTGGCTCCATGTCAATCTCATACTCATTATGCAGAGGGGTACTCTGTAATGTTTACAGTGCAGCTGTGTCAGTCAGAGGCCGACAGCTGGGCTGTGTGCTGTGTCGGCAGCTTGCGTGTTGTGCCACTGCATACCAGGACTCATCTGACTAAAGATCATTCTAGAAACCTCCAAGTCTGCTTGTCCTGCCATTTACTCTTCTCGTCACGTAGCCAAACGAAGCTCTCGGTGGGGGGGATGAACGAGCCTCAACAGAGGCCCTGAGAGAGCGTGTGTCTTGGGGGTTTTATACTCCAAATGAACACATCTCCACCACGGTGCGGTTCCTTCTACACAGATGGAGTTCTGAGGAATTGTTCTGTGATCTGTGTTTTTCCGAGCGTAGCTGATCTGATGACCCGCTTTGATCCTCGTGGTTGTGTGGTGTGTTTCAGACCTGCGGGAGATAGTGTTTGTCATCCAGAGCCAGAGAAACTCCTTCCATGTGAGACAGGCGGAGAGACGGAGAGCCGATCTGCTCCACCAGGCGGAGAGCCTCTCTATGGTAACAGTGCCACATGCCACACACACCCCTACTCCCCCCACCCCCACACAGAACAAGCCATCCAGCCATCAATCCATCAATCCACCCAAACACACACAACCCTTTCACTCCACAAACATACAGAACCCCTCCACACACCCCCCCCCCCACACACACACACACATTTAGACCCACAAGGAAAAGGTGTGCAAAGTGAGTGTTCACCAACAAGGCTGCCCTTCTGTAGTTAGTATTGATGCCACATGGTGTCAGCATTGCTTTGGTGGAGGCGGACTGCAGAATCACCTCAGACAGACATTCTGTTTCTATTCATTAAACATCCTCTCCAATGGCCTGTAAATATATAAAACATTATTAGATAACGTACATTTAGTTCAACACTGAAACTGGAGCAAACCGGGTGTTGTTCACATCATCTCTGACCCAGTTTCTGGCATTGTCAGTTGAGACACTGAAGGGAATTGGCTTGCTCTGCATCTTGTCAATGATGACTTGGTCCACTGATTCCACCACTTTTCAGATCATCTCTGGGATCCATTCCTTCTTCTTTCTGCATCAGCTCTGCTCTCCTGGTCATTGATGTACATTTCAAAGAGATCCTGGCTATGGACACTGTCCCCTCCAGTCATCTACCTTAAGAGTATCTGCTGATAAAGGGTCCCCATATTAACCAACAGTGGTGTTGGTCAACGTCCTCATGTCTTCATGCTTGTGGGACGTCATAAAGCATAAACAGCACCAGTTCACAACACCCAATTTCTTCAATTCACTTGAATGGAAAGCAGCTGACCGTACCTGGCCCTGACGCACCACTCCGGTGGTGGTGGAGAAACCTGTGCGTATGGGGCCAGGTGATGAGATGTAGACTGGCAGGCTTATGGGCTTCCCTGCGAGGAACAGGAGAGGGCCAGGCAGTGACAGCCACTCAGACCATCTCATTACTCTGTCTTCAGCGTGTGTGCAGGTGGAGACAAAGCCCTCGTAAGTCTCCTTCGTGATTAAAGTGCAGCTTCCCGTATTTCCTCGATGGCAGGCTGGCCTCTGACCCCCTCCATGTTCCCCTGAGTCTCAATGCAATCATGTGCTGTTCATCATGGCCATATCCACACAGGGAAGGGTTCTCGGGTGTTGATTAGGAGTCTGCATGTTCTCGGGGGGGGCGTGGGAGCAGCACGACACACACTCCTCAGCTCAAGTGTCCTCTGTCCGACACATGGATGAGTCATTAAAGTGTTACATATGTAGTCACAGCTGCATGCCCGTAGACTCATCGCGGTATCTGGGAGAACGGCAAGTGCAGATCAGAGGTGTCGGTTTTAAATCGACGTCCTCGTAATGCCAATAGCCTAGCGAATGTTGTCTTGAGTGTCTGCCAACGTCAGGTTAGTAATTCAGCTCGATGAACGTGCACAGAGGAGGTTTTGTTCCATAGTGCAGACATAGTGAATCTACTTTGGTAAATAATAATAGAAAGGTATATATGGCTGTCACAGTATTTATTTAGATTACATATGGTTGTAGTATTTCATTTAGATCTAAGAAATGACAATCATTTGACAGTGTGTCCACGAGTATGTGCTCAATGGCCTTATGCCTCGGTGACGTCACTTCCTGTGAGGGAGGTCTTCTCCTTAGCAGAGCTGTGAGCCGGTGTTTGTGTAAATGTCTTATTGTCCTATGTGTGTGTCTGCAGGCCGTCCCTACTGTACTGCTTCTTCACAGTCTGTCAGACAGCGAGGGAGACTGGAGTATCCTACCTCTGCTTCCTCAGTAAGTGCTCGTGAGCTGTCAGCCTTGAGAGAGAAGCCATCAGTGAGGCTCACCTCCGCAACTGCTGCTGGTGCTCCCTGGCTGTGTCAACGTTCACAGGGCTGCTTGCGTGTTTCAGGGTCAGCAACCCTCATTTAAACCCAGACAAGAGCGAGCCTTGATTAAAGAAGATGTACCGAGTTTTTGCTCACGTTCCGTGCAACCATTAACCTTAGAAACATTTCCTCATTTGATAAGACCGCTGCAAGGTCACAATAACTTTTTTTTTAATGATAAACTGACATGGCTATTAATAAAGTGATTGGATTCCAGGTTTTATGTGAAATGTTTCCATCGACCCTGAAGTTCATTCAGGGCGTTGTGCTCATCATCCTCAGCTTATCTTCTACCTTTAAAAAGAACTCCTCCTGGATTCTGTTCCTGGAGGAGGAAACCAATGTGAGGTTGACCAAACTTGTTCAAGTCCTCATGAAGTTTGACAGAAGTAAGGTAAGTTTGTCGTCTTTGCAATTGCATGCTAGTCATTTAGCAGACACATTTATCCATAGGGACATACAAACAAGTGTGTGTAGAAAGTGCAGCAGAAAATCAAGGACTAGAAGTGTGTAGTCGTGTAAACAGTATTTTGGTAGTCAGAGTCAATGAACGGTCTATAATTACCAGGCACAGTGGGGGAAAAAAAATCTAATCTCCGCTACCAGGCAGAGTGCGACTAATATCTCAGCTACACTGCTGCAAGACATTGGCACAACCGGATCTCTAAACAACATGCAGAGAAAGGACAAATGTACAGTTAGCAGAAGTAATGGGTTTTTGCAGTAATGTACTGCCACATGCTGCTTTCAGTGCCCTGAAGCCAAGCAGAAGATAGTTAGTCCAGGTCGAGCTTCTTCAGGTGCTTCATTGGTTGTTGTTGTCCTGTGGTGGATAATGTGTGCTTGCAATCAACTCTTTGCTGTAATTTTGTTTTTATCAAAACATTAGAGAAGAGGGAAACACTTTAAAGTTAGGTTACATTAATTTTCCTGTAACTACATACAAACGTGTAAGGTGGCACAGTACAGGCTGAGTGAGCGGGTGTTCGTGGTAAGAAGATGTTAAGGGTGAGTTGAAGGTTGTGACCAAAAAAAGATCCATATTAAAATCCACTTAGCACTGGAAAGCACAACCTCCCCATACCAAGTTTGAGTTGTGTAATAATATAGTGCTAATCAGTCCTTCCTAGCTACAATGTTGTTACAATTGGTATTGCTATGTATTGACTTTAAATGGTAGCTAATGTAACCATAATGTAAAGTGTTGCTGAGAGCTTAAGCAACAGCAGTCATTTAAAATTCTATGGTAATTACGTATACTTTATGTTCTGAGCCTGCAAGAAACATCAGTGAAGGTTCAAATTGGGTTTCTTACTTCTCTTGGACTGGAATTCAATATATTGTCATTCCCCTCAGACAGGCCATGGTTGTGAAGACGTGGGATATTTACAGCATCTTTATGGCTTGCTTCGTTGCACACCTCACTCTGACAGCACAGAGCTGTAAAACTACCATGGCCTTTGTAATTTATAACCCATTGTAACCTTGTCCAGAAGCGTATTCCGTGTGAAAATGTCCTTAGTGTTGTTCCTGGCTAATTGGAGAAAGTAGAAGTATGACGCGTGTATCACACCCACCCCCGATGGTCCTGATCTGATCTGGGAGAACTAACTTGGCCGATACATCGGACCTATCCTGTTTGATATGCTTACAGACAGACCAGATCATTACAATTGACCAGACTTGCTGGTGCATATTTTTTTGCAGCATCTTCATTGATTTTCAATCTGCTGTCTCAAAGCAGAGCCTAAAGTCAATGTTCTAATCTATGTAGAATTTAGTCTGATGGGTATGGGTCTGAGGTATTAGCAAACCGTCGTCACCATGTTAGCATGCCAAACTAAGTCCATTTCCATGCACCGTTGTAGATGTGTGTTGTGTTGTGGAGGATGACCGGCTGTTCTGGTGATGTGTGTCCATCCTTCAGGAGTGGTTCCTCGGTAAGCCTCTCTACGACGAGGAGTCCACCATCATACATCACTACGCCTTTGCTGAGAATCCCAAAGTGTTCAAATACCCCGACTTTGCTGCGTCCTGGGCCCTGAGCACACCCCTTATTAACAGGTAAGCCTATTCCTGTTCCTCTATTCCTGTTGCAGCCAATCAAGGCCATTTTTAGAGGTTTCCAGATGACTAACACACGCTAATCTGATATTTCAGGCTTGCAAAAAAAGTAAGAGAGGACCCTCTCAAATCAGACTTCACCATCGACCTGAAGCACGAGGTGAGCTATTACACCAGCATGGGTCCTTCTGATGAAAATTGTCGGTCGAGTAGATTTTATCTTGCTTTATAATTGGTGTGACCGCAGTTTCTTATTTTAACCAGCTGCCCATTCCGTTTCCTGCACCTCTTGTTAAAGTCAGAACAGACTTCAATTCAATTCAAGTATCTGCATGTATTTGTCTCCTGTCCTCTCACCGTAGCGGTGTTGCAGCTTATTTATATTCGTCATCTTGTATATCCTGCCTGCCACACATACGTGTGGGTCCACATATGCTCTGTCCTTGTGACTCCTCCATGTCTTCCTCTGTTATTTTGGAACCTTTCAGAGAGCGAAGCTTCTGCTTGATCTCACCCTCCGTCTATCCTCAGTATTCATCACCTCTTTGGTTTAAAGATGTCACAGTACCAATGGCCGAGTTCCGAATTGGAAGTTCTGATAAGACTTTATTCAATTACAGTTCTCGATACTCATTGAGATACCACAGCGTGGAAAAAAGATTAGGAAATCAATACTGTCCATTCTTTCCATTTGTTGAGATGTGGTATCGGATGGCGCTCATGGGCATGTGGCTGTGTTGTAGATTGCACTGTTCATCTGGGAGGATGGGAAGGGCCTCCGCCTGACCGCCGTGCCCGAGCTGTGCACTGAGCCAGAGGACTCTCCCAGAGCCCAGCACTGCGCCACCTTCCTCAGCCGGCTCTCCCTGTGTGTGGGTACCTCGACCGTCCTCACCTCTCACTCCCACAGGCCCTGATGGAAGACAGCACACACAGAGCACTTCGTACTGGTGATCGACGTTACCACTTGACTGTAACGGTCATTAAAGTACAGAACAACTTCCTCTCATGTAATGTGTCGTATTTATGATGGGTTTCATGGAAACTGTCCCTGTAGAATCTAGTTAGGTGTAGGAAGGCTAAAGCAGTGTTACTTTCCCCACAAAACACATCACAACTGCTGAGGATGTAGTGTCTGTATCCGATGTGTTCGTAGGCAATTAAAATGGTCTATGACAGTAAAAAAGGCATCTCGAAAACAGGTTGTTCCATGGTTGCTCTTTAAACATCTTCTACCTTTTCTCCACTCATTTTTACCTCAACTCACCGCCTCTCGTTTGATGATAGAAAACGTCCTCCGCATTCCCTCCCTATATCCCAACAGGCAGAGGAGGACTGACAGCAGGGAACACGACATCCTTTCAACATTAGAGAGTTAAAGACTGAGACCAGAGGGCGTGAATTCTAATAATTGCCAGTTCCCATTCAGCATTAAGACAAATCGTCCTGCTCTGGAGATTCATCCAATGCATTTGAACCCTTCGAAATATGATGTGTTACCAGCTTCCTAAGTCTGTGCAATATTGTAAATGTTGGTTCAATCTCTCTGCTTTTATCTAAGGGTGAGCCTGCGAAGAAGGAAGACATTTTTGTTGCCGTGAAAACATGCAAAAGGTTTCATGCTGAGAGACGTGAGTCACACCCCATCTGAGCTGCTAAACTTGCTGACTGGGGACTCTGCAGATGGGGGCCATTTACAGTTGACATTCCTCTGAAATATTCATGTAGACATTGGGTGTTGCTCGTCCTCAGAAAGATTTACCGCACTTGTAACCTTGTATGAAATGGGTGACTTTAAGTGCTTATTCTTGTGACCTGCTTCATATCTTGTGGGTTACTTGGTATGGGTTCTGGTGGAGTGGCATGGTCTGTGTTGAGACAAATGTTTCCAAATGTGTTCCCTTCATCCGTCATGTGGTAATGGCTCTCCTGGGGAGAGATAGAGAGAGGAGGAGGATTCCAGACATGACATGTAACACACCCTCAAGTTGCTCTGGTCAGACCCTAACACAGGAAAACATCAACTAAGCTTTGAAACATCACCTAAAAATGATTCTTCACTCCTTGTTACTGTGGGTGTCATGGTGGTGTTGGATAAGCTTTTAGTACCTCAAATCTATAAAAGATTAATGAGACAGATAAAGTGCTGCAGTTTGACGCCAGTAGAATCTTGAAAATTCTGCATTAGATCCAAATGACAAATGACCTGCTCTCCCAAACAGCCATCATTGATGTGTCCTCTGTCAGGTCATTAGACATACTCTGATTTTACAGCGCTCGTTTTCTCATTAACATTTCCCCCAATTGACTCCACTTTCCACCCATGTGGAAATTCTGTTTTGCACAAGAGAGACTTTAGATAAGCTCGAAAGTCGTAGTAAATGTTCCATATCGTGTGTGTTCTGAACATGACCAATTACAATCAATAATGAAATGATAAATAATGTCACTCTGCCTGTGTATGTTGAGCTTATGTAGTACCATGTGTAGTTAGGACTGTGTGTGGTAGACTGCGTAGTTGGGCCTGTGTGTGTGGTATTGATTCGCTATTTTCCCTCCTGTCTTGCCGCAGTCCCAGTGGTGAAGAAGACCTGGGAAAAAGAGGCGTCTCTACTCGAGTACTACAGCGACCATGCTGATCCTTCTATACCCACCATCAACCTGGGAATACCCAACACTGAGAGAGGTTAGTCTCTACCTACCATGACCCTGGGAATACCCAACACTGAGAGAGGTTAGTCTCTACCTACCATGACCTTGGGAATACCCAACACTGAGAGAGGTTAGTCTCTACCTACCATGACCTTGGGAATACCCAACACTGAGAAAGGTTAGTCTCTAGCTACCATGACCCTGGGCGTACCCAACACTGAGAGAGGTGAGTCTCTACCCACCATGACCCTGGGCGTACCCAACACTGAGAGAGGTGAGTCTCTACCCACCATGACCCTGGGCGTACCCAACACTGAGAGAGGTGAGTCTCTACCCACCATGACCCTGGGCGTACCCAACACTGAGAGAGGTGAGTCTCTACCCACCATGACCCTGGGCGTACCCAACACTGAGAGAGGTGAGTCTCTACCCACCATGACCCTGGGCGTACCCAACACTGAGAGAGGTGAGTCTCTACCCACCATGACCCTGGGCGTACCCAACACTGAGAGAGGTGAGTCTCTACCCACCATGACCCTGGGCGTACCCAACACTGAGAGAGGTGAGTCTCTACCCACCATGACCCTGGGCGTACCCAACACTGAGAGAGGTGAGTCTCTACCCACCATGACCCTGGGCGTACCCAACACTGAGAGAGGTGAGTCTCTACCCACCATGACCCTGGGCGTACCCAACACTGAGAGAGGTGAGTCTCTACCCACCATGACCCTGGGCGTACCCAACACTGAGAGAAGGCAGTGTGTCAGACCCATCTAGTCTCACTACCAGAATGAGGTACTGTATCAATAGGCTTTGGGTACATTGTTTGCATCTGTTTTGCTTTGCTGTTTATGCATGAATTTGTTAATTGAGCGTCGTGTTTTATGCCACAATCTGCACATTTCCAAATGGTTGGCTCTCTTCTGCTGTTTACCAAGTCTAATGACCTGAGTCATTTTCATTCAGCCAGCTGTAGAAGGGCAGACCTCAGGCAAAAGGTTTGTGTAATAGGGGATAATCATTTCATAAAATTTCATAAAAACTCTTTCCTAACTCTAACATAACTCTATGCATTTCATAACTGACAATCCCATGGCTGTGGATTTGTTTGTGAACATTTGTTGTTTTTGTTTTTAAACTTGAAAACAGAGCATTACACTCATCAGTAGTTGAGGCATGATTGACTTTAGCCCTCCGTGTCTGCTGTTGTAAAGCTTTCATAGTTCATAAACGATCCTTTTCATTGTCTTCTCATTATAATGATTAGATGAATGCCTCATTGGCCGCTGGCGGGAGATTGTGTGTAATTGAAGTTGTATAGTGCCATTTCCTCTAAAGATTGCAGTGTGTGTAGCAGGTCCTGCCATAGACACCACCCACTACTCTGAACTGACTCCAAGGGCAGCAATTACTGTAATTATGAATATTCAATGCTTAGCTGATATGTAAATCAAACACCATGACTCATGTAGCCTACTGCAGTGATGAAAGAGAGCCCTTTATGGATTTTCTTCAATGGAGAGTTTTATTGTGTATATTGTAGCATATTTTCAAGCCAAGTGAATTAACCCGTTTCATTGATTAACAGTGTGTGGGACAGGGCAGCCTCTGATTCTATCAGTTCCCGAGGCAACTGTTTAGTAGTTCTGCCACAGAACACAAGGCTCTGTTGCCGTCGGAGACTTGTCCAATGGTTCCCCCTATTGGTACCTACAAGCATTGAATTGAACCATCGTTGACCTGCTCTGCAGGACATTGTGGGAAAACGTTTGCCATCCTGGAGAGATTTGTCAGTGATGCGGTGCCAGAGACCAGCTGGCTACTGATTGTGGATGATGACACACTCATCAGGTAGGACATCATCGGTATCATTACAACAAGGGATTCAATCACTGGTCTGAATGTCACTTGTTGCGCGCCATGAACCGAGCTTTAATTATCTCGGGATTCCAAATTGCTCGACATATACAGTAGCCAAGTACAACGTTCACGCTAGCCGGGCCAAAATATCTCCCTTTCACTCTTATGCCAACCATGGATGTGTGTGGAGGCCTGACTATGTAGCCTGAGTGTGTGGGATGTGTGTGCTCTGTGCCCCCCTCCTCCAGTCTCCCCAGGCTGCAGGCCCTGCTCAGCTGCTACGACGCGGCTGAGCCCGTGTGCCTGGGCGAGAGGTACGGCTACGGCCTGAGCCAGGGAGGCTACAGCTACATCACCGGTGGAGGAGGGTGGGTCCCCCGCGCAGCCGCTCTCGCTCAACTCGTTTCGCCGCGTCACACCGCGGCGGCCATCTTGTCCCCGGCGGTGTGTTCACCCGTGTCGTGTCCTCTGTTGTGTCCAGCATGGTGTTCAGCAGGGAGGCGGTGGTCAGGCTGATGAGGAGTGGCTGTAAGTGTTACAGTGACGACGCTCCCGACGACATGGTGCTGGGGATGTGCCTCAATGCCCTGGCGCTGCCCATCACGCACAGCCCTCTGTTCCACCAGGTAACCATCACGCTGTCTGAGGCTCCAGCTTATTCCACCAGACTCAATCCACTTATCTTATTAATGTGGTAGGCCTGATTAATTAGTCTGCAAGACTCTGTTTACCAAAATGGCTGTTTTCGTGTAAATATAGCCAATGACCTCACTCTGTATTTCTGTAGTTAGTCTTTTTCTGGTGCAGTTCCCCTCCGTGCCACGGCTTGACTGGTCTGCTCTGTGTGTGTGTTCTCCAGGCACGACCAGACGATTACGCCAAAGACTTTCTGGCCCACCAGGTCCCCATCTCCTTCCACAAACACTGGAATGTCGACCCCATAGTGGTCTTCAATACGTGGCTGAAGGATGACATCAGGACGACGACAGATGGATCAAATGGTAGCATTAAGGAGGAGTTATAATGATTCAGGCACACAACTCACCTGTGCGTGTCTGAGTGTGTTTGTGTTGTGTGTGTGTGTGAGAGAGAATATGCAAGTCTAGGTCCAAATGTCTGTATTTCGTGAAGTCATGGACAAGAATTGTCCCCAGGTTCTTTTATTGTTGTAAATGTTTTATATATTGTGAATCTTGCTGAGATGCATAAGGAAGGAGCATGCAAGCCTCTGTCCATGACTTGAGGTTCTCCAACTTTTTGATTGCTGTTTTAACTGAATTTTAGGTTATTTAGTTTGTGTGAAAACATGAATCTTGTCTGTGAATATTTACTATATTTTATTGTATAGGTATAGATAATCTATCCCTTGCAATATTTAGATACTAAGAGCATATTTCAGTGTTAATAACGCTGTATAATGTGTTACATTTTGATAATAAAAGTTTCTTTATTTAAAAACGAGTGTCTGGTTTTATATTAGTGTAGCATAATATATCTTTGGAAAATGTTCATGATTGAGCTGTAGTATAGACAATTTAACCAGAAAAAAGGCATTCTCGGTCAAAACTGGTGTTGCTGTGTTTCAGTTGACCTGCTGCTGAGTTGTTATTGTCCAGTTAAGCAGCAGGAAAATAATCTCAGCTGAACCAACAAGTTATTTTAGAAAATAATACAGAAAGATAAAAATATATATTGCAGAAATATATTCTTAAAAAATGGGTTATTACCTTCACCAAGATTTTCTATTCCTTTTAAGAAGTGAATGAGGTTATTTTCCTCTTCCCAGCGTCCTCTCACGGTCACTGTGAATGTGACAAAACAATTTCCTGCTCAGACTGGTAGGTGGCAAACAGGAGCAGAATGTCTCCATAGATGAGTTTCTGTGTCCTCTTGAGGGGCCGAACATGAATGTGTGGAGGGCTGATGTCTACGGAACACTGTCAGGCTTGGACAGGAAATCTGTTCTGCTGTCAGCCTCTGCTAGACCTCTGGAACTCCCAGGACTCCTGTTCCATCAGGATCACCTTCCAGAATCAATCTTGGCCCTGACCGTATTCATCCTCATCCTGCCATTGGGATGCCAAAGATGACAACACTGATTGGCATCACTGAGTAGTACATAATGATAACCTTAAATAGAAAAATAGAAAATGGGGAATGTTGTATTGATATTGGCAGGATTAGATGACATTCTAAAGTATATGGTAAAGTTCTGTTGATAGTTTTAAATTGCACTGTGGGTGCCCGGTGTGTGAGTGTGTTTGTGTGTTTGTGCAGGACTCAACCGAATTGCAGCGTCCGGCATTGCAGAAACATGCCATTGGTTCCTATGCATCCTCATTCTTTACCCAGTACTCTGGCGACCTCTGCTGGTTTTAAAGCATTCCTAGTCAAAACCCTGATGTAGAAGTGGAACACTGCAATGCACTTCCACTCATGTTTGCCTTGATTTTGATACTGGACCCTTGTTACTTTAGCTTTTGCTGCTTTTACTGTTATTGTGTGCTGTCATGTTTCTCTGTCTTAACATACAGGAACCGTGACTACATGGGTAGGGGTCTTGGTTCTGCCCATCAGACAGCCTGAACCACATCCTCTCCTCTACCAGCTTGTAGAGCAGCTGGACATGCTTCTGTGCCCGTAGCAGGGGGCACACACTGCTCTCAAGAAGATCAGAAATGATGTGACCAGCTCTGTCTCTTATCTGTAGGGGGGGGGGGGGGGGTGCAGAGCCACTGTCCCTTTGCCAACAGAGGAGGCAAATAGCCAGGAGGCCAACTTCCAAAGTGTTTGCACAGAGTTGTGTATGACTAAAGGACTGTGTACTTAACCTGCATCTGTAGTTCATCTTTTGTAATATGGCATAACTGGATATGACCTTAATTTTTACAACGTATTTTGACTGCTTGGCCTTCTATCATTAAATCATAATTTTAACTATGCAATGTAATCATTTAAGGCTCACAAGTTTCAAGCATGTATTGGGTTGTGCATACCTTCATTATTCAAGAGGGGATAACTGTGCATGACTTTTTCGTTGCTAGGGGTGGAGCTTGTTTCTTCACAGAGCCAAGGGAGCGCTGTTGATGGAGAGCGCAGGCGGCGCGGTGTGGGAGGTGAGTATTTTTGAACAAGTGCATTTGCTGGGGCCGCGCAGAAGCAAGAACTTCGACGACATATCTGCTTTGGAGATGAAGTAGGAAAAAGCAGACAACAATTTTTTTATCAAGGTATCTTTACGTAATTATTTATCTTATCGCAATATAAGTGTCCTTGATTGCGTGGCCGGCGCATAGATGATAAAATAGCCTAATAGACAACTTAGGTTGTAAAAAAGAATGCCCTCGTATCCATCACTAATCGGTCGCAGAACGATTATTTATCCTATTATCTTTTTTAAATACATTAGGCCTAAACTGTAAACGTTTTTTTAAGCGTTATTACCGAAGTTGTCTTGACAATTATTTAGACGTTGGTCAATAATTCAATGCCAATAGAGTAGGCCCCTTGCTTTGGGGAAGTATATGGATAACTGTTTTGACACGGGCCTTACAGTAGCCTATTTAGCTTATTGATCGCTTGCACGTTAAGTTTTTTAACCCTATCCATCAATCCATCAAACTATTTCTCTCCCAAAGAAAATGGGCGTCACGTTACAGTTATTTCCTAGTCACAAACTCCATCTCTCTTTCGTTTTGTTTTTAGATCGTTTTACCTCTACCCAAGGTTAATATTTAAACCAGCTTTGGTCCCTTAAAAGTAGTCCTGTAAATAGTTTTGGTGTCCTTACTGTCAGTTTTTAGATTACGTAAATTCCCTATTTTCATCCTGTATTTTAGAAACTTGTTTTCTTTGGTCATACCCATTCCTTGACCAAGCCTGCTCTAGGAATTAAAGAACAGTTGTCTGAGACCACATCTATTCCAAGCCTGCAATTTGAAAATACTGATTTGCCCCAGACTATTAAAAGGCTGATCCCATCCAGCCAGACCCTAGTTGACCTTTAAAATATCTCCATGTGGGTCTAGTACTCTGCTGATTTCCATGGCTGTCCTGATCCAGCGACAGGTGATGCTCTTTTCCTGACAGCAAGATAATGGGAGGCAGTTGACCATATCTATGCACTGTGCATGGTAACATAATAGCCTGGCTGTAACAGGATCTGTGTGGTGTGCACCTTAGTGCTGATAGCTGGGCCAGGTGTGGCACAGGTCTTTTTCCACAGTCACAGTGGATGGACTGTGGAACCCTCCCCCAATTGGTAATAAGCCTGCTAGAGGGAGGGGACAGGTGGACTGTGAGCTCCAGTCTGCTCCGCTGAATGGGACTATTGTTCAGCCTATTGAATACAGCCGCTATCAGTCTCATTAGTGGTACTATATAGGCTACTTGGCACTATTCCTTCAAGCCCCCTGCCAGTATATGCCCACGTTGTGCTGTCAAACTTCTGAAACGACAGCTCGGTCATTAGAAGGAATGTTTGTGTGTGTACTCCAGATTAGGTTGTTATTGTTCAGTCATCATCAGATGAGGTCGTTTCACAGAGTGTGCATGTACAGGTGATATGGTTTCAGTGTTACTGTATGCCCTTCCTTCAGTAAGATCATTAACATGGGGCGTCTTGTCTTACATTGTCTCAGTGATTTGCAACAGTTGCTTAGGCCTCACTTATTTCTTACTGTCCACTTGTTTGTGAAGATTCCATCTGCATAGCTGAAATGAACCAGCAAACTTATACTAATATTAGATCTGTATTAATGATCTTAAATTAGTTTGTGCTAACATTAGATCTGTATCAATTATTCATATGACACTCTTCTGCCTGTGCAAGTCCAGATACCTCTCACCATGGTAACAGAGTTGAGTGTCTGCCTGTGGGTGTTTCTTTCCCAGTCTGTTCTGAATGTCAGTTCTCACTGTCAGGCTGTTCTGACTGTTCTCACTGTCAGGCTGTTCTGATTGTTCTCACTGTCAGGCTGTTCTGATTGTTCTCACTGTCAGGCTGTTCTGACTGCTCTCACTGGCAGGCTGTTCTGACTGTTCTCACTGTCAGGCTGTTCTGATTGTTCTCACTGTCAGGCTGTTCTGATTGTTCTCACTGTCAGGCTGTTCTGACTGCTCTCACTGTCAGGCTGTTCTGATTGTTCTCACTGTCAGGCTGTTCTGATTGTTCTGAATCCCTGTCTGTTCTGACTCCCAGACTGTCCAACAAATATTGAAGTGAAGGATTAGACCTTTTGAAATTCCGGTTTCTTTGGTATCCAGCTTCACGTATCTCAGTTGAATTGTATGTTTACAATTCCCAACTTTTTGTGTTTTAAGTGGTAGCTTTTGCTCCTAACAGATAGGAATTACCAATGACTTGTTGTGTTTAACAAACTGGGTATTCATATCACGTTCTGGTCTGTGTTTTTCCTCCTTGCCAGTAGAGGATGCTCTAGGACCACAACAATCCATAAGAAACAGCTGAATTCAATAGTCGTGTAGGTCAAAGCTCTCTGGTGCACAGCCCCTGCTTTGCTGTTTACCAGAGACACTTCTGCACAAAGACTGTTAGGGTTGTTTGACTCCCCAAATTAGTTTACAACAGATCAATAAACATTCAAGCGGTAGATTTTGGGGGCTGATATATCAGGCCAAGATTTAGGCAAGTATCCCAATTTGCTCTTTTGAACTTATAAATCTTGACAGTGTTGAATTACAATCACCTGCCTCATGTAGCTTAAGATGTTTGTCACCCAAAAGTAGTTTTCCAAATAGGTCTGTAAACAGTGATTCTGTTTTTTCCACTCCTAATTATAGTACCATTTAGATATGGTCCTCATGCTTCCTGCTTATTTGAGAATGCAAACAGGGACACAAAGTAGAATAAACAAGATGGGAGATATAAAGAAAGTAAACAGAAATGTAAACCATGTAAAAGAAATGCTGTGGAGTTATGGATTTGAAAACTTTACTGGGTACATTCAAGGAAAGAGAACCAGTTTGTGTATTCCATTGTGCTTGTTTGTTTATTTACTTGGTCTTGTTTAAATAAACTCAGGAACACATGAATATTTTTAGGGTGATGTTTCTTTTTTTAATGTTTCACAAAATGTTCTTTTAATTTTTCTGCCTTCGAGGACAGGAGAGAATAGACTGGTTTTCCATAGCTAAATGTGCCTTGTGTTTTTTTTTTTTTACAGAAAACGCCTTCAAGGATACAGTCTGTTTGTACTGCTGATGTCGGTCAGTCTGGGAAAACTGTTCATGTAGGTGTGTCCAGTTTACACGTTGTTTTATTGGAGGACTTGAAAATGATCAGTGCTATGCATACGCAGGCTACTCCGAGAATACCTCATTGTATTAAACTAGTCCTGCAATTGGCAGTGTGTGGCGATAACAGACACTTTAGTTGTTACCCTCCACCAATATGGAGAGTCTTGACAAAAACATGAGGAATAGTTGGTGCATGTCAGTAGTGTCTGCCCTCCCCTGGGGTCTCTACAGTCTGATGTATGGATGGAGGAAAAAGCTTCTGATCAATTACAGAACTTTCCTGAAAGGAAGCTGTCTGAAGTATGCTACACTCACAAACACTGTTTGTGCGTTGTTACATCCTGGACATGAAAGGTTCTGTTGTGTTCCAGTTCTTCTTGGCCATGTTACCGTGTTATACTGTTTCTTTGTAGTGTTCTGCCCCTCTCTCTCTCTCTCTCTCTCTCTCTCTCTCTCTCTCTCTCTCTCTCTCTCTCTCTCTCTCTTCTCTCTCTCTCTCTCTCTCTCTCTCTCTCTCTCTCTCTCTCTCTCTCTCTTTCTCTCTGCTCTGTTAAGAGGAGGGGCTGCCTGGTAATCCTACACCTGCCCCATTCACGCTTGGTACTGTAACTTGCAAAACTGCCCTGACAAGTGCAGGAGATAAACCATACGAATGTACTGGAGCTAGTTGCTGCTGTATCTCCTCTGTAGACATCGCCTCAGAGGCAGGGTCAGAACAAAACTGAGGACTTGGGAGGAGGAAAGGAAGGAAAAAATAGAAAAATCTGCACTTTCAATGTTGCCTCAGAAGAAGGCTTGAACTTCTGTGCTGAACTTCGGAGCTGTGGGCTCCTCACCATCCAGCCATGTCTTTGGATGAGAGTATTCTGAGAGACATAGTGGAGAGAGAGACAAGTTGTTTTGAGGGGCAGGATGAGGTGGTCCTGGGGCGCATTGCCAGCTTACCTCTGGACCTCTTCCCATCTAGGGACTTCAGAGGGAAATTCAAAAAGATGCGCCACAAGAAGAGACCCACAATTCTTGAAAGTAGGTACAGTAGATACCGGACGCTCTGAGTAATGGCCAGGTTTGTAAAGTGTTTGAGTTATATCTGCTGTTTGATTTAGATTGAATGGGATTTGTATTCACCCCAGAAATGTGTCCGTATGAAACGCACAGTAACATATGAAATGGACACATTTCAACTACTACTGCCATCCTTCTGTGAAATACCTCACTCTTTTCGTATATTTCTCATGGTCACCTCAAGAGTCTAGTTAAGTGTTTCTTAGGGACTCTCATTAAAAAGTGGGTTTGTCTGCGGAGATTATCTATTAATGGTAACTTCAACGCTCAGATGCTGCTGTGTATTTTTTCTTCAGATTTTTGCAAACTCGATAGGCACCTCTACTGAAGGTTGGATTTAGTAGAGGTGAATGTCAGGAGAAAGAGAGAGCGTGAAAGAGGCCAGGGCAGGAGAGAGATACAGTGAGTGAAAGAGGCCATGCAGGGCAGGGGAGAGAGACCAGGACAGAGGTAGAAGTCTGATACCACAGGGATGGTTGAACTGGGCAGACATGCCTCACATTCCTCACCTCCATCAGAGCTTGAAAATACTTTTAATAAGCACTTAATGGGCCCTCTCCTTCTCCCACTCAAGCCTGGTCATAAACAATGTTTACCTCCCCTTCAGTAATTAAGGCTGTCTGTCTCAGCAGTGCTGTGCTGGGGCAGCCCTTCATCAGAGCTTCTTATAAGTATAATACGTGAACTAGCTGACATGATGAAACATTCAGAAGAATGTGCTGTTGTCAGGTCTTGCAGGCACCTTAACGTCGCTGCTCCTACTATCACAATGTTCTCATTCAACCTGTCCCGTCTTCTACAGCTAGCCCTGAAGCAAGCTGATATTAGCTTGGCCCTGCTCGTCGTCAGACGAGGTGCCACGTTGTAAACACTGTATTTGGTTCCCTGAGGCAGATTGACAGAGGGTCAGACTTGTGTTGTGATGTTTGATTGTAAACATGTAACAGGCATCCCGTGAGGGATGGAAGGTAGGGGTATTTGCCAGTGGCTGTCTGATGGGCAGACCCATTAAAGAAGCTGTCACTCCTTCGGAAATAGCCAGAGTTAAAGAGGCAGAACAGCTTGTCAGGGTAGGACCGAACGTCCATTCTGCTATGCTAAGGGAAAATATGTAAGCTCTACATTAGAATTGTCACAGTGGAAGAGATATAGTGGTATGTCAAGTTTTTAGTTAAATTAAGTGCATTTAGTGCATTGGCTACATGTTTATTGAGCAATGAGTTGCATTTGCTAAGTAATGTGAACACATTGAGCTCCTTTAATAGGTCTGGGTGTTTCAGTCTCTCAGGCTCCACTTAAGCCCTTTCCTGTTTAATGCCCCCCCCCCCCCCTCTTTCTCTCTTTCTCTGTGAAACTGTTCAACTGGGGAATCACATAATCATCTGGCCCATAGAGCCTCTGCAGCAGGTCACTCCAAGATGGGCATATTGAAACAGATTAATATGGCTGCTAATGTTATTTAAGCAGAACTGATGCCGAACCTTGCATATTAAACACATTCTGTCATGGTGTGGCAACATGTAAAGCTACCCTGTTGATTTGCTTTGCAAATTTGTGTTTGCGTAGTTTGTGACGTCCTTGTTCAAAGAAGCAGCATGGCCACACTGGGTACCAGTGTGCTTTCAGCATTATGTGGATGGGCTTGTGGTGCCAAGTACGTTCACGTAGATGTTCAGCTTTGCCACCAGAGTAGTCAAAGCTGTGCCATTCCTACATCACCCCTCCATCATTGTCACAATGAATGTAAAGGCAATCACATTGACACCATTAGAGCAGCTCGACCGTGCTGCTCGGAATACTGATGTCCTGTCCTCTGGTAGGGCATGAGCAGCATGTGGAACAACATTATGTAATGAAGGTCAAGTGGCCAGTGCTAGATGGACTGACAGGACCTGAGGGGATTAGCATAGAAGAGAGGGGATTTGAAGGTGTGTTTCATTCCTGCGCATGCTTGAAATGACATGTTTTTATCACCGTGAAGACAAAACACATGTGTTTTGGAGGGGGGGGGTGGGAATCACAAACAAACGTAAGCCTCGTGTTTTCTTGCTGGTTTGTAGGATAAGCATTCGGATCACATTGTCCATATGTCGGAACTGATTTTGAAGATCCTCGTGAACAGAAGGTGTCTAATGTGTAACCTTCCTGTGTGTGTGTTGGTGTGTTTGCTGTGCTTGCTGTTGGTGTGTGAGTTGCATATGTTGTGGGGAACTGACCCATGGGCCCTGATCGTATGCTGTGTCTCCGTAGAGAGGCTCAGTGGTGTTCTAGTCTCTCTGAGCCTCCTCTCTGCTCACCCAGACATGCCCTCCTCGGTCACTCATTTCAGCCTTTATTACATTTGTCAGACTTTGACACAAGGTTTCCTTTCACATGCCTTCTGTGTAGTCATCCCTCTCTCACTGTTCTCTCCTCCACCAGTCTTTCTGTCTGTCTCATTCTTTCTTTCTCTCCCCCTCTCCCTCGCTTTGATTGATTAATACATTTGCCTGTTTTCCCATATTGAACATCACAAATCAGGTGATGCCCTTCTGCACAACAAAAACAAGACAGACACAGGGTGGAAACTTCCCTCAATGCTATTGAGTCCCTTGACACAAAGCATTTCTCCTAGTGACACAGCACAAATTTCCTGCTGGCAACAAAATCAATTCCAAACCGGTGCGCCGCCTGCTCTGTCTGCCCGATCCCGTCTCTACACATTCTAGGAAAACTCTTTAATCTCAGGGACACGGAGATCAACAGATCAGAGGTTTCTCCCTCTTGTCATCTGCTCCCGGCTGCTCTTGCTGTGGGCTCCGGCCCCCCTGCCCCGCTCCTCCTCCCCCGGGCTCCGAGGTGGCTGCTCATCTCGCCAGAGATGCTCCTAGTCAGAGTCAGGCTCCAAGGCAGAGGAGCCCTGCACACAGACAGACAGCAGTTATTATTAACCGCTTCTCACTAAGAGGATTGCTTCCTGTACTCCCAGTCTCCACGTAGTTATTTAAAGGCAGCTTGTGTCGCCTCCCACTGCCTTCCACGGCTTTAGAGCAACAGAGAGGCAGCGGGAGAGTGTGGAGAGAAAGCGAGAGAGGGAAAGAGAGGGAGGGAGGGAGGGAGGGAGGGAAGGAGAGAGAGAGAAAGAGAGAGAGAGAGAGAGGGAGAGGGAGGGAGAGAGAGAGAGGGAGGGAGAGCTGACAGGCAGGGACACAGAGGGAGGAGGAGGGGTCGAGCAGTGTCTGTGTTTTCCCTCGTTCTCATCAGCACGGCCACACAGCAGAGTGCGCATCATAGCGAGGTGACAGCAGCTCTACCTGCTGGTCCCAGGTCAGCTGCTGGCTCGGTTCTGCTCCAGGAGCACCACAACCAGAGGTCGTCCCAGTCAGCCGCAGCCATGGCCAGCCAACAAGACTCAGGCTTCTTTGAGATCAGCATCAAGTCTTTGCTGAAATCCTGGAGTGGCAGTGAGTACTCAAGACATGTGCTTGTTTACTGTTTACCTTACCTCATCCGGCTACTTCGACTGCAGTCTTAGAGGAGGGAGGACCGTGACCAAGGTCCTCCTGCTGCTGATACACATGCCTCCAGCATGGTATGGTGTTGTTCTAGTGCTTTCTCTTTATATGGGTTTGTCATAGATTCTAAATAGCTCCCATTACGTGCTGGGTCACTGTAATAGGATTAGAGAAGGTTCAGCTTGGTTGCATGTACTGTGCTGTCCAGCTCAGTCTCTCTGACTTCCACTCCCAGAAAGGCTTTATAGATGGAATACTTTATGTGACGTCATAACTCTGCTTTATGTAAGTTTGGAAAGCTTAGTATTGCAAGTTCTAGCATCATCTGAAGCGTTGGGGGTGTTCAGGAGAGGACACAAGAAAATACTGCAGTCACAATAATGTGACAGTGTACAATTTTCTCATAATGGTTATAATACTTCACATGCCACTGTGTATTATATTTATATTGGTAGTCCTCCCTTGTCAAATAATGAGATTTCACCACTTGGCAATGCTTTCACCTTGAGTCATTGATTATTCAACCTCAGTATTCTCCTCCCAGAATACAGCATGTTTGTAAACAAGTCACAATGCAGTGAATCACAGATGACAACAAAGTGACAGTGACAGCTTAGTGACAGCTCTGTAACTGCTGTTTAAATGTGGGATCTCAGAGAACAGCAGATAGCTGTCTGTCTGGGAATGGACAGCTGAGGGTTGACATTGTCATGATCTGTAGGGGGTGAGGGTTGAAAGCCCAGCCTGCACGGCTGATCGTCCTGATAGTGTGTGGTGAGGCCAAGGTGCATGCAGGGAAATATCCTTCAGGGGCTTGTCTCTGCTCCGTGTCCAGCTCGGTGTGGGATAGCGCAGTCTTAGCAAGGCATCACGTTTTGTTTTCCTTTTCTGACTGCCTCACTCCACCAATCATGGCCTGAGGATGGCCCTCTCGTAGCCAATCAGAGAGCAAGAGCAGCTGCAAGGAAAGCTTGTGGACTGGGATGTAAACTGAGAAGAAACATCAGTACATCAACCCCTCCCCCGTACATCGCTTTGTGTGCCGGCTAAATGAACACATTAAAAAGTATTCAAGACTAGTTTTCTCTTGTATACCAACAGTCTACCTTCGTCCCGGGTAAAGGAGAGGCTGCAGAAAAATCTGCACAGCCTGACTTCCACCTGTCAGACCCAGAGACCTGTTTCAGAAGGGGTTTGTATCGATGGTCTGCACTCTGTCCCACAGCAAGCAGCAGTTTCCAGCATGATGTCAGACTGCTAAAACAGGACTGTTGTTCAGTAGCTGGAGACTGCTGTTTTAATCTGCTTTAATCAGCCCCTCTGCACTCAGCACACTATCTCATCATCCAAATGTATTTTGAGACATTTTAACCTAGAACTTGAGGCTTGTCATAATGTGAGTCAGTAATAGAATGTTGTTGTCCCCTTGTTTCTCTTTGCCCTCACACCCTGACGGCCTAGTTTGTTCCTGTGAGGGTTTCCCACAGCACCTTTTCATTACTTTTCATTCACATTTGCTGCTGTCTTGGTTACCATTTTGATAGTCTGCCAGTACCTGTGTATCAGGCCACCACAAGACTGCTTAAAATAGTCTCATGATCTTATTATGCACACATAACCACTGTATATGTGTATGGGAACGGGGCTATGTGTGTGTGTTTTTGTGTGTGTGTGTGTGTGTGTGTGAGAGAGAGAGAGAGAGAGAGAGAGAGAGAGAGAGAGAGAGAGAGAGAGAGAGAGAGAGAGAGAGAGAGAGAGAGAGAGAGAGAGAGAGAGAGAGATGCGTTGTTATCTTGGCTGTATTGTCCTCTAGGGAACACCACCATGCTCAGAGAGTTTGGAGTGATGATGTAATGCTCACTGTGCCTGAGCAAGGCTCTTGTTTGTCGAGTCACATGTAGCGTCTCAGCTTGCGCCCAGCGCTTGAGAGAAAGGACTGCAAGCCACACTGGTGGCTTTCTTCTGCTCCAAACTCCTGCTGAAGTCACGCAACATGAGACCCATTAAGTCAAATGAGATAAATGTGGAGAAGGAGTCTCATTTTACCCTCTCATGATTTATTTTACACTGCCTCATTTTTTATTTAACCGCTGTTAAGTCAAAATGTGTTTAGACAATTTGCCCCCAGCACTTGATGTTCTATGGGCAGTGTTTATTAGCTTTTGTCACTGTGCATAGTCAAAAGGGACCTGTTTTATAGTAAAGATCTTGTACTGTATGGTGCTCAGTAAGATAAAGTTAAACCGGAGCATGTTGTTGCTTCTGCCTTAGTAAGGCAGGACTGTGCTGCTGCCTTAGTTAGACAGGACTGTGCTGCTGCCTTAGTTAGGCAGGACTGTGCTGCTGCCTTAGTTAGACAGGACTGTGCTGCTGCCTTAGTTAGACAGGACTGTGCTGCTGCCTTACTTAGACAGGACTGTGCTGCTGCCTTAGTAAGGCAGGACTGTGCTGCTGCCTTACTTAGACAGGACTGTGCTGCTGCCTTAGTAAGGCAGGACTGTGCTGCTGCTTTACTTAGACAAGACTGTGCTGCTGCCTTACTTAGACAAGACTGTGCTGCTGCCTTAGTAAGGCAGGACTGTGCTGCTGCCTTACTTAGACAAGACTGTGCTGCTGCCTTAGTAAGGCAGGACTGTGCTGCTTGCACATCCTGACGGAGATCTGGTGTTTTCAGTCTGCTACCCAAGATCTCCTGCTCGGGCACCATGAGGTAGGGAGAGGGAGGGCTGGTGGGTCAGTATAGTGTGTTCCCCTGGATAAATATAGTCACACAACTATGCCACCGTAGCATGTTAGACCTCGTCACCGCTCCGTGCCTCAGCTAAAAATTCCTGCCTGACCTTCAGTCTTGGAAGGCAGGGCTAGATCACAAGGCAGCAGAGAGCCACAGCAGAAACAGTACTGGGAGACTGCTAGAGAAGACGTTTCCCTGGACTACACCACACACAAGCCTGCCCTTTTGAACAGAGCCGCTGTGGGGCTGGACAGCATGGAAGGTGTTCCCAGGAGGACCAACCCAAGGGACACACAGGACATGGTCATCAGCAGATCCTACTAGTGTTCATTAGTCAAGAGTAACCGTGGACACCGTTGCTTCCTTCCCCACTATGGACGCTACGGCCGTGTGCTGGAGCAAGGCCAGTGTTATCAGCTTCATCAAGGGCCTGGGTAGGTGATGGGGCTTTTGGTGGGGCTGTTTTTTGCTGCCACAGGGCTCAGATAGTGTGGGCTCAGATCACCAAGCCAGGCACACATGCTGGGCATTCCTCATAGGGCATATTAAAAATGTTTGTGGTGTTGCATAGAGAGAAGGGACAGAGGGAGTAGACCTGCATGGGGCTGCCAGCCCCCTGCCCTGGCCCCCTGCCCTGGCCCCCTGCCCTGGGCCCCCTGCCCTGGGCCCCTGCCCTGGGCCCCCTGTCCTGTCCCCTCTCCCAAACTCTTTCCCCTCTGCAGAACCAGGTCTACTTCACCTCCAGACTCCATACCTGGGAACAAGTTTGAATGCCTATACTCTCAAGGGGTTAAATCTAGTCTCTTGTTGTCTTGGTTGTTTAGCTTTACCATTTATGTGCACTGACAAAAAATGCACATGAAAGCACTGTAAAAAGCATTGACAGGTTGTGCATAGTGCTTGTCTGGCTGTTCTAAGACACCTCCACCCTCTCACCTCAAGCTGTATTGATGATGTTAGTGTCAGTCTCTCCAAAAGACTGCAGGGCTCATTACATTTACTGGATTGTGAAGACATATTTTGGGTAGACAGATTTAGGGGTATTTAGGAATTTGATCTTTATTTTAGTATTGCAAATTGCTGCAAAGTTTAACTAATTAAATTCAGTTACCCTTGTTAGTCTGTTCTAGTTATTACTTAGAGGCTTACGAAGAGGGTCTTGCATTCCTACACATACATGATAGAGGCTGTTTAGAGCGTTGGATGCTAGCAGATCCTGGCTGGCCAGACAGTGCGAGGACGTGCATGACAGATGCAAGCTGCAGTGTCGTGTACGCTAGATGAGTGGGTGGCTCAGATCATATACTGGCTCTAGTTGTCACAGATGCAAAGTGGCTCCAACACTAGTCAACCGCCATTCAACACATAACTGAGTGAGGGATGAGCTACCTCTGTCTACTCGAGAATGCAGCTTCCATGCTGAGGTATCTAGCACACACACAGAGGTTTCATTTGAGAGGTCACACCTTGGAATTTTACCTCTACTGAACTTGCAGCTGCAAACACGATGTTTGGCTGTGTTTATCTGCAGTAGCATAGTAACCGCATAGTTCAGATGAAGAGGGGTGATGTATTGTGATGTATTGCACTATGAAACATGAAGTTAATGCTCGGGGCTTCTTTTTAGCGTTTACTTCATCTTAGTAGGAAGGGTTAACAAGCCTGCACCCTGAGGCTTTTTAATTCTTCTTAAGAGTGATGTTTGAAATGTGAGTCTCAGTCGCTGTAATTGCTTCTGACATACACAGTACAGGCCATGTATCACACACACCGACACACACACTAAGACTAAGCTGTAGTAGAGACATTAACTGGGGAAATTAGTCCAGTCAGGCTGTTGGAGAATGTCCCTGAATATTTTACAAAGCAAATTTTACAGTTCACCGAGTTTGAAGTACAGCTTTGGTTGAGGCCATTTACACAAAGTGAGAGTTTCACACTACTAACTAGGCATTTATACACAGTCTCTGGGTATTTGGGGCTGTTTTCTATTTGAAATGTGGATGCTGAGGTAAATATTAACCTGAGATGAAGTCAGTGGTTTTCTGCAGTGACATTCAGAATTGAGGAGTAATGAGAACCAATGCTGCATTAGCCAGCAGAGAAGAGCTGTGCTTGATGGGGAAAACAGTCAGCATGTTTGGGGACACTCTAAAGTAATACATTGCCTCTTTTTAGTTCCAAAGACAAAAATACGGTGAAGAATAAATTTACATTTAGTCATTTAGCAGGCGATCTAATCCAGAGCGATTTACAGTAAATACAGGGACATTCCCCCCGAGGCAAGTAGGGTGAAGTGCCTTGCTCAAGAACACAACTTCATTTTGCACAGCCAGGAATCGAACCAACAACCTTCTGATTAATAGCCCGACTCCCTAACCGCTCAGCCATCTGACCCCCATCATGATAAATGAATCTGCAAACCCATTACTCATTCCCCTGGAACCCACACCCATTTCTACCATAAATGAAAGTTTCAATTTCCTACTGTTCTTTCCAGCCTCTCCAGTGGGGTTGGGGTACAGCAAGCCCCCCATTCCTCCAGTGTGCTGCAGCCAGGCTCCTCCAGCCATGATGCCCATCAGCATCGACCCAGAGAGCCGACCAGGGGAGTACGTCCTCAAGAGCCTGTTCGCCAACTTCACCACGCAGTCGGAGCGCAAAATACGCATCATCATGGCCGAGCCTTTGGTGAGTGACGAATACAAAACAACATCTGTCATAAAGCATGTTGTTGATAGACAGATGTTTTCAATCTTTTATTTCATAAAACCGAATGATGTGATTACGAAATACTGGGAGTTACCATAAACATTTCGATCCTTAGAGAGTGAGCTGAAGGGGGAGCGGAGGTGACAGGGGGAGGGAGAGCCATGTCACGTATGTGTTCCCACAGGACGGTAAAGCAGGAGGAGGCCTCGAGGAGACAGGCTAGAGTTCAGCCACCTTCTATGTAAACGGAACCATTCTCACTGAACCCACCTGTGTGCTTCAGTGTACTGGAGGATGTGTAGTTGTGCTGCTGTGTATGTGGGGGTCTTTAGCAGGCTGGCTGCCTCCTCACTCTGCCCACATGTCCAGACATGTGACACAAACTGATTCTGTAGCTCCCATTTTTTGTCAAAGGCTCCCCACAAAAAAGTATTATGTTCACCAGGAAACCCCTCAGTCCTTTACTCTTCCCTGTGACAAATGACTCTGAGGGCCAGAGGCTCTCCTGTGGGTTTAAAGTATTAGGTTGAAAAGAAGGTTAAATATGGTGTCATGTTTAATTGTTGTCAGGCCATGTTCTGTCTGTATTGACAGTACTGTTAGCACATCTCCACTCACCCCACCCTGGCCTGCAGGGCAGAGGTCCTGTTTTCACTCAGGCTGCTCTACATGCTCCCGAGCTATAGGTGTCTCCTTACTGTGTCTCCCTGCAATAACTCTGCAAAGCAGGGTTTCAAAGGAGCAGCATGCAGTTTTCAAAACCTTTTAATACTCAACATCAGATATCACAGTATATGTTTTTACCCTTCCACTGCCGTGTAAAAGGAAGTTAAATATTGCATAAGGGTTGTTCGAAATAACTATTTCACTTTGCATGTTGTTGTGAGGGCTATTACAGATATACTGTAGCTTATTTTGCAATGTGCAAGGGATCATATGGATATGATCTTGTCTGGATAGAGAAGTTGAGAGCTATGTCACAGTGTGAAAGCCGAACCTGCTAACCCATTTCACAACTTGGTGCTCTTCTTTAGCATGACTTGGACAGGTGGGGGCTGCAATATGTCCTTAGACTTTGGTTACATTTTTGGGTGGGAAATCTAAGAGGTGTCCTCTTGCTGCTCTACAGAATGTTTACCACACCATGGGGTATGAATATCCCTGAGAAAAACACCTTGGTGTACAGTGCAGTGACCAACAAGAGTCGAATGGACAGGTTCGAATAGAGCCACTTTTGTAGTCGAGGTCTACCTCAAACAGTGTATTGATATACTGAGAGAACTGCAGTGAATCATGTTTTTGGGATGTGATTTAGACCTGCATGGCAGTGTGGCGGCAGGGTCACAGCAGCTGTCATACATATTTGTGGACAGTCAGGGGGAGGAGTTAGGGCTCAGTGGGCTCCCAGGACACCACCCACTGCCCCCTGAAAAGGAACCGCCCCACTGAATTCACTGCGCTCAGTGTATACCCTGCTAGTTACTGGCTGCATTTTATAAAGCAAATGTTCAATAATTTTAGGAGGCTCAATTCGATTCTGTTCTACAAGAAGGTTTTAAACACAGGGAGGGTCCTGTCTCTTTAATGTTTCTGTTGTGAGTTTGCACAGTCCGGTACTGGGGAACGTGCTTGTGAAGGATCTGCTCGTCATGGCCCTAGTTCCTCAGGGCAGTGTTAATTAATGCTCAGAAAGCACAAGCCTCTGTCCCCTAAGTCATTATCTTGACTTCCAGCCAAACTGTTGGCCAGTGATGGACATTAAGTTCAGTTGTCCTGACTTATACATTAGCACCATCACACCAAACAGTTACAGACTTAAGGGTGTAAGAGACAGCTGCTTCATCATTCATTGTGTATGACTAAACATGGGTAAGACTGACATCATCCTGAATGTTCAAAACTTGAAGCACCACCCAATACAAAGCCACATCTCAAATTCAAGTGCGTTTGGAGGAGTACACCCAGTTTTAGTTTGACCAGGTACATGTACCTGCAGACCAAACACGCATATAATTTGTTTTAGGTATTACAGCCTAACTTCATAAAGATCTACCACCATGGTGTAAAGAACGTTGGTGAAGAAGTCAGCATGAGGTCTTCTCAAGGGCAGAACAGGGTGGGGGTTGAGATCCAGGTGCTGAATCAAAATGGAGGGCATTATCCCTGATGATTAAAGAGTGTAATAATGTGGGCCATCATTAATGTCCCATTTTTAGTGTCTGTCCGTAGATGCCTGTTCCCATGTCTGACTGATGGCTCTCTCATTAATGCTCGCTTATAAGCTCTGCTCCAAAAATACTCTTTTTACAGACTAGAGTCTGACAGATGGATAAAATTATGAGCTAACCCTCTGTGAACTGTGTTAACCTCCTGATATATCACTTTGTTTGAATGGTAGTTCTTACCATCTTTCTGTGTTTCCAGGAAAAGCCATTAACAAAATCCCTTCAAAGAGGAGAGGACCCACAGTTTGACCAAGTGAGTACTGCATGGTGTTGTACTGTGCCACTGTTGCTACAGTACCACAGGTGTTTTGTATTACTGCGGCACTTCGATATGACTGTGGCTAACCTGGAAAGGCTGCTGCTGGGTGAGAGGTTTCTCTGTGCCAGCCAGGGCAGGAGTGTTTACCTAGCCAGCGTCGACGGGGCTAGGTGTGTGCTGCATGTGGGCAGGGCTGCAGACAGGGCCCTTTCACAGCCACAGGCCTGTGTTTGTCCTGCTTCGTCAGGCCATTCAGCTGCAGCACAGAGCCCGGATTCTTCTCTGCTGTGTGCTGAATGAAGGGCTCGCTGTGTTCCCCTGCTCCTCCTGCTACCCTCTCCTCCCTTCCTGTGTGCTCTGAGCAGGACCCTGCCGCCCCACCCTTCCTTCCTCCCCCCTCCCCCTCTTCCTCACCCCCCTCCCTTCTCCTTCCACCCTCCCCTGGAGACGGAGGCCACCCCATAAGCACAACATCCCTAAGGATCTCATCCCCTCCCTCACTCTAATTCCATTCTCTTCAACCAGGCCACAGCCACAATACACATAGTCAACAGATGAAATAACACAAAGCTTTTTTTTTTTTTCATCGCAAAGACAAGTGAAGGGCACTGTAGAGTCATTGAGATCATAGACATTGCAGACAATACCTGACTGATTTTTATATATAATGTATTTCTTCCATTTCAGTTGATCAGTGCTATGAGTTCTCTGGCTGAGTACTGTCTCCCCTCCATCCTGCGAACTCTGTTTGATTGGTACAAGAGACAGACTGGGCTGGAGGAAGAGTCACATGAGTACAGGCCGAGGGCCAACACTAAATCCAAAAAGTAAGTTATGTATCAGTTTATTTTTTACACAACCCATAAAGTATGTCTTTATATTTGAAAATAATGATCACTTTGTGCCTCTTGCTGAATCCTTTCTCTGTCTTACATAGTGACGAGCAGCAGAAGGATTATCTTCTTGAAAGGAGGGATTTGGCCATCGACTTTATTTTTTCTCTTGTACTTATAGAAGTTTTAAAACAGGTGACTAGCTTCTCACTATTTCCCGTCTGATAAGATTGTCTATGCAATTTAACCACATAAAATCTAAAGTGTTTATGTAAACAATTTAAAACAATTTTTATTTTATTAAAACAATTAAATATATGAATATTGCCATTCCATAATAGTCAGCCACGAATGATATTTATACTGAAACAGAAGAACGTTCTCATGACAGAGTTCCTTTCTCCATGACTAGATGCCGCTCCACCCTGTCCTGGACAGTTTGGTCAATGAAGTCATCAACTTAGCCTTTAAGCACTTTAGATACAAAGAGGGGTAAGGCTCTGTTGCTTTAACCACAAGGTCATTTTGTCTGTAAACTTGTCTGTATTTGTTCCTTCTTGACTTGCCTATGTTTTTCTACAGGTACCATGGTCCTAACACTGGCAACATGCATATGGTAGCAGACCTCTATGCAGAAGTCATAGGTGTACTAGCTCAGGCCAAGTAAGTCAAGTTGGATTGGTAGTCCCTGTAACTAACGTAGTGGAATAGACTATTCATATTTATTTTAAGTGATTTATGGTTAAGTCAGTGACTGGTATTGTGTGGTGTGTGTAGTCAGTCTCTTGACATATACTCCTGCTCATAACAGTATGATTCTCTAGTTATAGCGACAGCAAGTAAATGTGACAATGTGTTTTGGACAAATTCCCTTCCCACCAAACTAGGACTGGAAATGGATGTATGTTTATTTGAAGTTTCCAGATCATTGCAGCAAGGAACAAACTCTTAAAATAGGGATATGGTGGGTGAGCGTGCAGTGTACTGTGCTCTTTGTCCAGGCAGTCAGCTGGACAATTTCGCACAGGAGGTACTGCAGTGAGGTGCTTACACAGATGTGTCAGACTCTGTTTACATATTCAGGCACAAGTGTTGCCATCATAAACCAAAAAAGAATTGTCCAACATGGATGGAAGGAATGCAGACCAATTGTATTATTATTTATTTTTTATGAATGTGAATTAAGTAGATATTGCCTTGAGGCAAACCTATTTGAGGCTAAGAATATGTCAAACAGACATCCACTAGTACCTGCAATGAGTTTCAATCTGCAAGGACCAGTAAAGAGAAGGAAGTGGAAAGCTCAGCCCAGTTTCCCAAACAAATGGACTTCAAATTTGAAAACCTCCAGAACACTCCCATCTCACAGTAAATCTGGAGAGTATGGTTTATACATTAGAGGAGGATGACCTGGGTTCATCTGTGGGAGGAGAGATTTGACTTTAGAGTCCAGGTCATCAGACAGAAAATCCTGGTGTCACCTTAACCTAATCAAACCTAACCACCTTTACCAACCAGCTTCTCATTAAAATACAATTAGAATAATCTTTCCTTGTTTAATCCTTATCCACTGACAATAAACTGTTTCAACCCTGCTCCTCTTCAGGTTTCCTGCTGTCAGGAAGAAGTTTATGACTGAGCTGAAGGAGCTACGTCAGAAGGAGCAGATCCCCTATGTGGTCCAGTCCACCATCAGCCTCATCATGGGGGTCAAGTTCTTCCGCATTAAGATGTATCCTGTGGAGGACTTTGAAGCCTCATTTCTGTTCATGCAGGTACTGTACACTGGGCTCATACAGTATCCTTATCACAGGGCTGCAGGCCCTGCATGTTTTCTCGTACTGTCTGTACTTTTCCCAAGCGTGTCCTCTCTGCATTCTTGTTCTCCTGGCGTGTAGATTACATTACACCGTCGATGTGAGGATTTATACTGTGTTTAGCGAGTGCTCATCTCTGTTACAGGAATGCGCCCAGTATTTCCTGGAAGTGAAGGACAGGGACATCAAGCATGCCTTGGCCGGTCTGTTTGTGGAAATTCTAGTTCCTGTTGCTGCAGTAGGTTTTTACAGAGCATGACGAGTCAAAATCAAAGTTTACGTCAAAATGTACCATGGATGAATCGCATTTCTATTATCCTAGGGGTAGTCCTTCCTTTCAAACAGGCTACCAGTAAACCATTGTGTGGCCCTGAGTGATGCTAATCAGTTTGGCTCTGTCCCACAGGCTGTGAAGAATGAGGTGAACGTGCCGTGTCTGCGGAACTTTGTGGAGAGCTTATATGACACAACCCTGGACCTATCCTCCAGAAAGAAGCACTCGTTGGTAAGTTATCCGGCAGAAAAATGGCAAGGGCTGTCTGCTTCCCCACAGTCACCATGGCAGCCAGACACAGTTTCACAGCTTAAAGGCCTGTGATCCTCTGGGAAGTATTTCAGAGGCGACAACTTGTTTGAATTTCTCCTTACTGAAAAATTCACAAAGGGGGAGCATATAACTTCTTCAGAGCTCAACAGCATTACTCTATATTCTCCCTTCAGGGGTCTGTTCTGGCTGCAATTCACATACTGCAGTTAAATGGTAGTTCACGGTGTGATTGAGAGATAACTGCCCTCATGGAAAAGCTTCACAGTATGTCTACATGACTTTGAAGTAGTGATGGTGACTGCAGACAGATCCTATCACATGGAGTGTCAGTGAAAACAGGAAGAATGTGCTGAGATGGCCATGGTTCTGTGTTCACAGAGTAGTGGGCATTAGCAGGTTATGGAGTAATTATGCAATTAAATCATGTACACATGTACATATCAGATACAATTGACTCAGTTCATTAAGGTATCAAAAAAGAGAACCTAACATTTGATGTCTTTTCTGCAGGCTCTGTACCCACTGGTGACATGTCTGCTGTGTGTGAGCCAGAAGCAGTTTTTCCTCAACAGATGGCATGTGTTTCTCAACACCTGCCTCTCCAGCCTCAAGGTAGCCTGAACAGAAATGAATCATCGCCATTCAAAACTGCACATTGTTTTGATCTTAGATCAGGTTGGAGGAGTGTTTTAATTGGTGTGCTACAGTACGCTGGTTGCAGCAGAGAGCCTGCCTGAATCGTGTGTGCTTCAGACCCAATTAAAATATCTGTGGTTTTTGCTGTCTTCATACAGCTGCTTTTAAAAACATTGGGTTTTCAGTTTCATTGAAGTCAGGCAGCATTGACCTGACTTTCATTGTCAGTGTGAAGTGTACAGTATCTATTTTAAATCTACTATGTTATACTCTGGTACATCTTGATGATTTTGTCTTTTTACTAAATTGAAATACAGTTATAGAAGCTTTACTTGATGTAACTGCCTAATATGGGTTTGTTTTTGTAGAGCAAAGACCCTAAAATGGCACGTGTAGCCCTGGAGTCCCTGTACCGTCTGCTGTGGGTCTACATGATCCGGATCAAGTGTGAGAGCAACACTGCAACACAGGGGTAAATATCCTCATCCATGCTTCTCTGTTCAGGAGGTGCCACGTAGCAGCTTTCCCCCTGACCTCCAGTCAATATTAAAGTCCAGGAGAAGTCCAGCCCATTCCCCATGGCACTGCACTCAGGAAGCTTGTTTACGTAACCCAGACAACTCATGAATAGTATCTTTCTTGGTATAACTGGAGAGCAGAAACTTGTTATTGGATTTTGGTCTTCATTTTTTTTTTGCACTGTACTTTGCTTGGAGTCTATTTTCTTTTTCTTTTCTTTTTACAAAAGCACATGTATGGCTGTATTGTAGATTGATTACATGCCCACAGACACTCGCAGATAGAGTAGTGTAGGTGTACGGTTAGGGCAGACCAGACAGTTCTGCTGACCCAGAGAAACTGTCCACAGCCTTGATCATGATGAGACCACTGAGACCATGAGAAATCAGGTCAGACTTGATAATTAGCTCTGAAATAAACTTGCCTTAAAATAAACTACTTTTCAAGAAATAGGACAATGTGAGGCCTGCTGTTGCAAAAAAAAGTTAATACCCTATCCATTCTGAATGTCTGCAGTAAATAAATGATGAAAGTTCTTAATGAAATGCTGGATTTGATTGTCTCTCTCTGCTTCTCTCCCTTGCAGCCGCCTCAGCACCATTGTCACAACCCTGTTCCCCAAGGGATCCCGCAGTGTGCTGCCCAGAGACATGCCCCTCAATATATTTGTCAAAATTATCCAGTTTATTGCACAGGTAACTTAACACAAAAACTACAGTTAACAAAAGTCTTATACATACTTTGGATGCGTTTCAACAAGTTCCACGATGGCATAGTTGGTGTAACTGACCTCCCAGCCCGTCAGATTCCCATCTTTTCAGTGGCTTAGCTTGCTAGGCTTGGGAGGGGGTCACGTGTGTTAATTGACGTAGAGATGAGATGGATCTCTGTGAGGGGACACGTGAGGAACACCGCAACGCTGCAGGGTGACACAGAGACACCTGTTATTAGGGAATGGATTCAGTTCACTGTTGAGCTTTCTTTTTTTTCCTCCCAGGAACGACTTGATTTCGCTATGAAAGAGATCATCTTTGACCTACTTTGTGTTGGGAAACAAGCAAAAGCCTTTAGTCTTAATCCAGAGGTACAGTGTTTTTAATTCATTTCCTTGGTTTACTGCTGTACAAATATACATTTACACATACTGTGCATGTTATTTTAGGTTCCCTTAGTCAGCAGTAAGTGCCCTATAGTAAGTTATATGCTGTAGGTACAGAACGGCATTGAGTAAAAAAAAAACAGTATCTGCAGCTTGTGAATTATTGTGGGGTTTGTCTCTTTGTGCAGAGAATGAATATAGGCCTGCGAGCCTTCCTGGTGATAGCAGACAAGTTGCAGCAGAAGGATGGAGAGCCCCCTATGCCGAACACTGGCGCTATACTGCCCTCTGGGAACACTCTCAGGGTGAAGAAGACCTTCCTGAGCAAAACCCTCACCGACGATGAGGCCAAGGTCATAGGTCAGTAGTATCTACTGTGAGACCGTTTTAAAGAAAAGATTCTGGAACATACCCCATAACATGTGTTGTCGGTATGGTCCGTGTATTGTAGGTATGTCCCTGTATTACTCCCAAGTGAGGAAAGCTATGGATAACATCCTGAGACACCTGGATAAGGAGGTTGGGCGCTGCATGATGATGACCAATGTTCAGATGCTGAACAAAGAGCCTGAGGACATGATCACGTGAGTATAGTCAGGAACATTTCAGTCAACCAACGGATAAAACATTTATAGTCACTGTTCTTCAGGATAAAATGGTCTCAAGTTTGAAGTTTGACCTTGTGTTTGTGACCTCAGAGGTGAGAGGAAGCCAAAGATCGACCTGTTCAGGACGTGCCTAGCTGCCATCCCGAGGGTCCTTCCGGACGGCATGTCCAAGCCAGAGCTCATAGACCTCCTCTCGCGGTGAGTCTGCACGGGAAACACTCTCTGATGGATGGACCAATCGTCACGTTTTCCCCGAAAACCATGTGTAATGTGATCCCTCCCAGACATGGCCTGGCATCTGGCTATCTGGCCAGAAGATCAAGCTAAAGAGATGTCATTTCCTGTCATTTCCAATGCTTAGACCATTAAAGGTCAGGACTGGCTCCTATCTTACAGGACCAGACTTAAGTTGTTCCTCTCTGGTGAAGCGTAATGGTTTGCACAGTTGGAGTAAATGGAGGGATTTACATTTTACATTTACATTATTCATTTAGCAGACGCTTTATCCAAAGTGACTTCCAAGAGAGAGCTTTACAAAAGTGCATCGGTCACTGATCATAACAACGAGATAGCCCCAAACATTGCGGGTAGAGTCAGATGGCTGAGCGGTTAGGCAATCGGGCTAGTAATTGGAAGGTTGCAAGTTCGATTCCTGTCTGTGTCAAATGACGTTGTGTCCTTGGGCAAGGCACTTCACCTTGCTTGCCTCAGGGGGAATGTCCCTGTACTTACTGTAAGTCGCTCTTGATAAGAGTGTCTGCTAAATGACTAAATGTAAGTGTAACAAGAGCAGCAAGTCTCTCAATAAGAGTCATTGTGATCCTGGAGGAAACTAGCATTAGGATTTCATTTATCAGCACTACTCTGTTCTGTAGTGTACAGAGGGCTGCAGCTTTAGACAATGAGTTCCCTCCTCTAACACATTTTCATTTATTCAATACAAATCCAATTACTTGGCGGTGATAGTGAGAAGCGTAAAGTATCGACTTACAGTCTGCTTTTCCCTGCCAGGCTAACCATCCACATGGATGATGAACTTCGACTCATCGCCCAGAACTCCCTTCAGAGCCTGTTGGTCGACTTCTCTGACTGGCGTGACGACGTCCTGTTTGGTTACACCAACTTCCTGTTGAGAGAGGTCCAAGACACTCACCAGGGCATGCTAGACACCTCCCTCAAGCTGCTGCTACAGCTGCTCACCCAGTGGAAACTGGCACTGGTCACGCCTGGCAGGAGCTACGACACGGCCAAGACACACTCCCCTGAGGTCCTGACTCCTGACGAAATATTTTTCATATTCAAATGCTGGAAATAGACCAAGAAAATGCACTGTTAGGTTTCTGACGGAGGGTGCATGATTGTGTGTGTGTGTTGCAGCTGCTCCAGACAGCCTCCAGTCACAGGGGGCCTGCGGAGCGTAACCCTCACTCCACGGTCCTGCACGCCGTGGAGGGGCTGGCCGTGGTGCTGCTCTGCTCCTGCCAGCTCAGCACTCGCAGACTGGCCGTCTGCATCCTCAAGGAGATCCGCAGCCTGTTCCTGGCTATCGGACAAGCGGAGGTGAGTACTGGGGGTCGAGGGAATCTGTCCAAGTAGTATGGTGTGTGTGTGTTAATACATTTACATTTATTCATTTAGCAGACACTTTTATCCAAAGCGACTTCCAAGAGAGAGCTTTACAAAAGTGCATAGGTCACTGAACATAACAACGAGATAGCCCCAAACATTGCAGGCAGCCAAAACATGAAGCATACATTGTGAAAAACCAACAACAAGTTCCAAAGGGAAGAACCTTAAGAGCATGTACTTAAACAAGTTACAATTAAACAACATGAACCTCAAAAAGTGCAAGAGTGTACCTGTAGAAAAGCAATCAACAGTCAAATATTTCACAGCGAGTACAAGATAGCCAAGTGTATTGTGTGTGGCTGGGTTAAGTTTGATGGGTTTTGTGTGGGATCTGCAGGATGATGACACACCCATGATCGAGATTTTGGACCAGCTCAGCCCTGTGGTTCTGGAGAGTTTTGTCAATGTGGCAGTATCTGACACAGTGAGTTTCTCTCTGTTTGTGTTTTTGGTTGCGGTCCTATGAGCTTCCAGTCTGGGTGCCTTCACTGAAGGCCCCTCTGTGTGTCCACACAGTAGCCTTGTCTGTACTCTGGCTGCATTTCCCCTGCAGTCAATTTCTGTACATTTCTTGTATTAAATAAGTACAGCACCCTGACTAGGTTTCCTAGCGGTGATTCAGAATCCCGATTAGCTCAGCTTGGCTTACACTCTCGAGCTCTCCAGATGACCCTGTCAGCTCTCATTGATCAGTTCAGCTAGCGTGGGGGGAAATATGCTTCACTAATTATGAAATGTCTGGACTCTTGGGGATGAAAGTTCTACCTGATTTATTAATGTGAAAAACGTCACTACTATGTGTAGTCCATCAGCTGCTGGGTTTTTGTTGTTGACGTGTCTTCATGTGTGTTTATGCTACACCATCACTGCTGGGCCTAGACCAGTTGTGCAACCAATCCACTGTGTCTTCACCGCACTTCTTTACATTAGCATGTTTTGAGGATAAACATGATGTTGTCTGACACCTGCTGCCCCCGCACCCCCCCGCCCCCCCCGCCCCCCCCTTCCCCTCTACCCCCAGGCTGCACTACCACTGGGTCACCACGTGGATCTGCAGTGGCTGGTGGAGTGGAACGCCAGGCTGGTCAACAGCCACTATGACATCCGCAGCCCCTCCCACGTGTGGATCTTTGCCCAGTCAGTGAAGGACCCGTGGGTGCTGTGTCTCTACAGCCTGCTCCGCCAGGACAACCTGCCCAAGCACTGTCCCACGGCCCTGAGCTACGCCTGGCCCTACGCCTTCACACGCCTGCAGCTCATCATGCCCCTGGTAGACCCCAAGTGAGTGCTTCCCGTTCCCCCACACAGGGTTTATAGGACAACATGTGTCATTAGCTCATAGAACACCTCAACAGTGACTCTACTGTCCTCTTCTCCCTCACTACCACTCCTATTCCAGCTATTCCTGTCAGTGCACTTTGTTAATGTATTTATGAGCAGCTTTAGATGAACTCTTAAGATGAATTAACCCTAACCCTTATCAATATTTATAGATGTTAATATTTGCTGTCTTCCCTGTGTTTGCACATGGATTCAACAGTAACCCAGTGTATGCTAAGAAGACCAGCACCTCAGGTGGTGGGGAGAACTACGTCACCCTGTGGAGGAACTACCTGATCCTGTGTCTGGGTGTTGCCAAGCCCAGCATCATGAGTCCTGGTCACCTGAGAACATCCACACCTGAGATCACCGCCACCACAACCGATGGCAACGTCACCTACGACAACAAGGTGCCTCCACCTCTCTAAAGCCTTGACCAATTCATATCCCTGCTCTCTGTCCCTCCAGGGTCAGGGTTTGACAAGGTGCTGTTTACATTTAGCTAGAATCATATTTCACAACAGCAGATCTCCAAACAGCGGTATATATCCGCTATAGGAACTCTATAGCAGGATAGCAGGTGTTGGGCGTTACCTGACCGGGATGTGTCGGGTCTCTCAGGTGATTGGAACGCCGTCGGTGGCCTGGCTCCTGAAGCAGCTGGTCCCCCTGATGAGAGCAGAGAGCATTGAGCTGACAGAGTCACTGGTGCTGGGCTTTGGTCGTACCAACGCCCTGGTCTTCAGGTACATTCCATAGAAATAGAAATAGAAAGACTTCCAATCCATGCTAGATTACAGTCGTTTTTTTGTAACTCATTTCATTATTTGATTTCAACATTTACATCAAAAAGAAAATCTAACTTTCAGTGAAAGTAAAAAGTTGTCAGAAAGATAAATAGTGATGTAAAGTACTGATACCAGAAAAATCAACGCAAGTACAATAAAGATGTATTTATGCTTTGTTACTTTACATCTCTGGTATTTACAATAAAGTAGTTTTGTGTGTGTAAACATTCTTCATTCTTGTGTTTGATTTCAGGGAACTGGTTGAGGAGCTGCATCCGTTAATGAAGGAGGCTCTGGAACGAAGGCCAGAGGTGAGCGGTAAACTAATCCTAGCCAAGTGCTCATTATAATGCTAATGATATCATATATGACAATTTGTTAATCTAGAAGTGCCACAGCCTTCCTCTGGCTTTGATACAGCTGTGATGTTGCTGGGTTACCCCTCCCTACAGAACAAGAAGCGTCGCGAGCGAAGAGATCTCCTCAGACTGCAGCTGCTCAGGATCTTTGAGCTGCTGGCAGACGCTGCGGTCATCAGTGACAGGTCAGTGTCTCATTCACTGACACAGCGTCCCTCTTGGCCCCCCAACACAGCACCCCCCAGACAGAGCACCTCCCCAACACAGCACCCCCCAGACAGAGCACCTCCCCAACACAGCACCCCCCAGACAGATCACCTCCCCAACACAGCACCCCCCAGACAGAGCACCTCCCCAACACAACACCTCCCATACAGAGCACCTCCCCAACACAACACCCCCCAGACAGAGCACCTCCCCAACACAGCACCCCCCAGACAGAGCACCTCCCCAACACAGCACCCCCTAGACAGAGCACCTCCCCAGACATAGCCCCCCCCAGGGTCCCCTCAGTGGAGCTGCACCAACATATACTTCCTCGCAGGCTTACGCAGAGCTGTGAGATTAAAATATACAATAAAAACGTTTTCTTTTGGATGATGATTTTTAACCAATGCTATCGCTTCTGTTTCTCTCTCTCTGTGTTCTAAAATCCAAAACGTGATCTCCAGCACGAACGGAGCCCTGGAGAGAGACACCTTAGCTCTGGGTGCTCTGTTTCTAGAGTATGTGGACCTGACCCGGATGCTGCTGGAAGCAGAGAACGACAAGGACCTGGAGATACTGAAGGACATCAGAGCCCACTTCAGCGCCATGGTGGCCAACCTCATCCAGTGTGTCCCAGGTAAAGGCCCCAACTGTGGGGACATGTCATTCACAACCCACAACACAAATAGCCTGTCTGTTTGTCTTCCTGGTGTACGAACAATCTGTCTGTGTCTCCTTCCCAGTGCACCACAGACGCTTCCTGTTCCCTCAGCAGAGCTTACGACATCATCTCTTCATCCTCTTCAGCCAATGGGCAGGCCCCTTCAGTGTCATGTTTACCCCATTGGACCGCTACAGCGACAGAAACCACCAGATCACCAGATACCAGTACTGTGCCCTCAAGGTAGGCGTGCCCATCCTTCAGCTCCAGGTCCTGGTTCACATTATCACCACTCCTTCTAACATTATGAGGTCATGGGAAGTGGCTATCAGTTTGAATGTAAAACATGTGTAATGATCCGGAAATGAAGGGCTTTGGTATTGAGTTACTGTATGATGCAGCAGATATCTGTCTTCTCCAGCTTAGTACTAAGTTTAAAACATTCCTCAGCTGATGCTAATTTAGACACCAGACAAACACTCTGGAGTCATGTCTAACTTTATCTTTCAAGTTATTCTACATTTAGACATGAAGTTCATACCACAGCTAACTGTAACACAGACGTTTTTAGTCCCAAGTCCAGACTGTGGCTGTCTCCATGGCACACAGTAGACACAATGGTTTCTAATAAATGAATATTTATTAAAGTAAAGCTGCTGACGAGGCCATGTTGGTGACATTCCAACCTACCTCGTTGTGTTTTCTGGAAGTTTTCACTGTTTAGATAGCGTCAGCTTTGTTGACTGATCCCAGCAGATAAAGAGCCTGACATGGCTGTCTGAAAGGGCAGATGCTGTACCATGTCAGAAAGCGCATAGTTTTAGTGCATCTGAACACTTGCCACGTAACCAAATATGCCCTCATTTGAGTTTTCATCTAGTAACTCTGACGGGGGACTTCCTTCCTAACATGGTTGCAGTAAATTCCATGGGCATGGGTCAAGAACAGAGTCTACCAGAGTGTGTGTCTGAAACTGTCCTCTGTTTGAGGGATGGTTGTTGTTGTTTGTCCTCTGACAGGCCATGTCTGCCGTGCTGTGCTGTGGACCAGTGTTCGACAATGTTGGCCTGTCTCCAGATGGATACCTCTATAAGTGGCTGGATAACATATTAGCTTGCCAGGATCTGCGGGTATGTGGCCAATAATTCATCACCGTGGTGCATTCACACAAAGCTCTGACCCAAATAGCCCTCTCTGGTAGTTTACTTAGCAGTTCTGAGTGAAAACACGACTGCCTACTGCCAAATGCTTCCTTTTGTTCCAACCAGTGAGGAGTTATGGATGCCTTCTGTTTCGTGGTAAATTTGCAGAAAGATTATTCCATCGGCTGGGGCTCTCATCAAGAATAAGCACCTGTCTTTGTACGCATATGTTTGTTTTCCTGGTTCATTCCTGTTATGGGGCAGAGCTGACTTTCAGCATCTTTGCATTCTGTGGCCTCGAATGAACAGCTCTAGCTGGGCAGGTTGCCCAGGACAAGTCATTCATCCTCTATAGCCGTGACAGAGATCCTGGTATCAGTTCAAGCTACTCCTCCTAAAGGCTTAAAAACAGCTAACACCTTCACTCCCCAAATGTATAAATCTTTCCGAATATATGCAACGTGTGAAATCTTTAGAAACAAATGATGTCGTTCAAAAAGGGATGCACGGGAGAGAGGAGTGTTTTTGGAGTTTCCTCTGACTTCCTGTCCTGGCGCAGGTGCACCAGCTGGGCTGTGAGGTCATCATCCTGCTCCTGGAGCTCAACTCTGACCAGGTGAACCTGTTCAACTGGGCGGTGGACCGCTGCTTCACTGGCTCCTACCAGCTAGCCTCAGGCTGCTTCAAGGCTATAGCTACAGTCTGTGGCAGCAGGTAGGGCCACACAACACCGCCATGCTGTTATACGTCACTTCCATATGACAAATCTCTATTGTTTTGGTGCTCCATTTTTCATATTTGTCGGCAGGCAATGTGATTAGCATCCTAATGATGTGAGTTTGCTCCAGATCTTCTTGTTCTCTGAACCCCGTGTGGAGGGCGACCAGTAATGAGACCGTAACTTCAGAGAGTTATCCATGCTAATCCTCTCAAAGAGCTCGCTACTCATCTCCCATTAGGCCCCGAGTTATTGTGAAGTACATACAAAGTGTAAACTAAACAAAGAGCTCTTAATTGAACTTTTCAATCATGAAGAGTGCTTTATTCACTGACCAATATTTACTTGTCGTACATTATCCTAATGTTGAATTGAATGTCTTTACAGAAACTACCCCTGTGACATAGTGACACTGTTAAACCTGGTACTCTTCAAGGCATCTGACACCAACAGAGAAATATATGAAATATCAATGCAGCTCATGCAGGTAAGACAACCGCTCACAGAGCTCAAACTCTCACGCCTTTCTACTCCGTTACTCTCCGGAGTAAATAACCTGCCTCCTCTCTACACTCCACAGATCTTAGAGGCTAAGCTGTTTGTGTACTCTAAGAGGATTGCAGATCAGAAGTCCAGTAGTATCCTGTATGGCACCCACGGTCCTCTGCCCCCCCTCTACAGGGTCTCCCTGCCACAGCTCTCTAGCCAGCTGGCCAGGATGTACCCTGAACTAACATTGCCACTCTTCTCAGGTAGCTGGCAGGATGTGTGTGTGTGTGTGTGTGTGTATCTAGTGTCTAGCTGAAGTAGGTATCGTAGTTTAGTCATGGTTTTATAGGCTCACACAGCTGTAATCTTGTTTTGGGCACTGGCAGAGGGTTTGCACTTCTCTCCCACTGACAGCAACAGGAAAGTCTTATCTCTGATGGAGTTCCCAGGCTAAGTTAGCTTAATACACAGGATTGAAGGAATAATGTCGACTCTCAAAACAAAGGATAAGGGGGACAGTTCACCCAAATAACATTCCTGTTCTTTAAAACCTGGCTTCCCATTCTGTTGAAGCAGGTCTTGTGTCACTCTCTCTCTCTCTGACCTCTGGTGCCTCTCTCTCAACCCCCAGAGGTGAGTCAGCGGTTTCCCTCCACCCATCCCAATGGGAGACAGGTGATGCTCACCTACCTCCTGCCCTGGCTCAGTAACATTGAGCTGGTGGACAGCATGCTGCCTCCCCTCCCCAGCCCTGGCCCCCCAGTGGAGGAGCCTGCTGCCCAGGACAAACACGTGGGACCATCCCACCAGCTCAGGGGCACAGGCTGGGGCTCCATACAGGCCACATCCCTGGTCCTCAACAACCTGATGTTCATGACAGCAAAGGTACAGCTTACCGCAGGATAGAATTATCCATAAACAAATGTCTTCTTCAAGTCAAGGCTTTGACTGCCATGCTGGACTGACTGTGTTGTGTGTTCAGTATGGGGACGACGTTCCAGGGCCAGAGATGGAGAACGCGTGGAACGCTCTGGTCAACGACAGGTGGAGCAACAACTTGAGAACCACCCTGCAGTACCTCATCAGCTTGTGTGGAGTGAGCAGTGACACCAGCCTACTACCCTACGTGAGTCCCATCACAGCCCCATCACAGCCCCATCACAGCCCCATCACAGCCCCATCACAGCCCCATCACAGCCCCATCACAGCCCCATCACAGCTCCATCACAGTCCCATCACAGTCCCATCACACCCCATCACACCCCATCACAGTCCCATCACAGCCCTATCACAGTCCCATCACAGTCCCATCACAGTCCCATCACATATATTTCTGAAGCTCGTGTGTTTGCACACTGAAGTCTGTCTGACGGTGTCTTGTGTTCTGGGTTCAGATTAAGAAGGTGGTGATCTACCTGTGTCGGAACAACACTACCCAGACGATGGAGGAGCTGCTGTTTGAGTTGCAGCAGACAGACCCGGTCAACCCAGTGGTTCAGCACTGTGACAACCCTCCATTCTACCGCTTCTCTGCCACCAGCAAGACTCCCACAGTGGCCTCAGGTGTGGCTCTGAGATATCTACATAAGTTGTTTTTGACTAAAGAACCTTCATTAATTGCCCTTGTGTGTGTGTGTGTGTGTGTGTGTGCCCCCGTTACATGTGGTCACAGGCACAACATCTAGCAGCAACACAGTAGTGGCAGGCCAGGAGAGTTGTCCAGATACGGATGATACGAAGGCGGGCAAAGAGAATGAAGAGAGGTAGGCCTCGTGCCCTAGAGACCGTCAACAGTCTCACACAGCAATGTTGTATTAGCAGTGGTTACAGAGATGACCTGTGGTGTTTGTGACCCCAGGCGTTGCAACATGATGGGGAACCACAGTCGTCTGGAGTCTCGCTACAGCAACAGCTCGGGAGGATCCTACGACGAGGAGAAGAGTTAGTATCTTCTATCACACAAACTATGGAAGGCATTCTCTTCACAAGCCAACAAGGCCATTCGCTGACAAAGACTTGTTGTTAACAGGCTGTTCTGTTCTGCATGCATTTGTATGAATGCTCATCATGTTTCTCTTGGAGAGAAACCAGGTGCTTAATCGTTTTATGGCGTGTACTTGCCAAGTGTGTCTAGATAAGGACGACCTGGATGTGAAGACAGCAGGTGGGGTGTCTGTGAGTGGAGTATGAAGGCTGACTGGGGTGTAACATTGTTACGTTCTCTTGTGACCTTCAGGTGAACCCTTGCCCCCTTACGCCGGCTGGCTGATGAGTGTTGTGGAGAGTAACCAGCCCTGTCCCCTTCCAATGCCTGTGAACGGAGGGTGCTGGGCTCCTCTGGTCGACTTCCTGCCTGAGACCATCACTCCCAGAGGACCCCTGCATAGGTCAGACACAAGCTGGCCGCTGAAACACTGACCCCACACTAGGACACGCATCCTGTTTAACGTCTTTTTGGATGCAGCCTTATATCTGCTTCAGTGTACTGACTGTATCATGCGGAGGACAATGGCAGCTTTATGGAGGCCTCGTTTGTCGTCTGTTTTGAACTTATTTCATTAGTTATAGTCAGCTCTGCGTTACCACGGTGACTACTTTGTGCTTGTGTTTTATGAGATAGCAAGGAGAGTGTATGGTATGCGAGAAATGTATGAAGATAGCGCTGGAACTCTTGGCCTATCTTGAAATAGTCATCACACAACATGTTGATCAGTTGACTGATTTCAGAGCGTGTCTGGATTCCATCTTGATAGTGTACACTTTCTGTTCCACGCGATCTCTTTGAACATATTAAGATGCGCCGAGACCGTTTGCCATATGCCTGTTTATTTCCTGTAGGTGTAACATAGCGGTGATCTTCATGACTGAGATGGTTGTGGACCATGGTGTACGTGAGGACTGGGCTCTTCACCTGCCCCTCCTACTGCATGCTCTCTTCCTAGGTGAGGCCCCCTGAACACAGGCATGCTGGAGAGTGCTGTACCTAACACACAGTATGTGGAGCCTGACGTTCTGTCCCGGTGTCTCCAGGTATGGATCACTACCGCCCAGAGGTGTACGAACACAGCAAGCGTCTCCTGCTCCACCTGCTCATCACGCTCTCCTGCAACAGCAACTTCCAAGGCATCGCCTCCGTTCTCCTGCACACACGAGAGATCAACGGCAACAAGACCCTCACCAGCAAAATGAACTTTCAGCCAGAATACTGTACCACAGGTATGGTTCTATCCGTTTTTTACACCCTTGGGGCACCTTTTGAATGGCAGCTTGACATTTGACACTTTGCTGCTCTCGCTGGCTTATCTAAATATCGGGATGAGGAGGGAACGTCTTGCATTCCTTTCAAGGGAGAGCTTAGTTTCTTATCTGAGAAGAAAACATTTGGACACTGTGCCAAAAACAATCATACCGTATGTGCAGAGAGAACTTCAGAGGTCTTGATTAAAGCATTCCATTCAGCTATTTATATCCATGGCCCAATAAGGCCCATCTACTAAAGCCTAGATAGGCTGGCCTGTTTTTTCCCTCTTTAATTTGTTTTTCTATATGTCTAGACAGTTCAAAGTTATACACAGGATTTTTTACACTTGTGTTTGTTTATTGAAACATAATATCAAACTAAAACAGTGACACATTTGATAATTCTGTTGTGCATTAGAAATCATGCTGTAATTATTATTTTATCACATATTTGGAACAAAATAACAAAAACACAACTTTTCAATCTCAGCTTCACACCAAGATTCCAAAATGTTCCTCGTTGACCAACAGAGTTGAAATTAAGCAATCCTGCTATCTCCTCCCTTCTCCTTCCTCCTCCCTCCTCCTCATCTCTCATCCTCCTCTCCCTCCCTCTTCCTCCTCCACTTCTTCCTCCTTCCCCTCCCTCCTGCCTGGGTGTCCAGGAGGAGGTGTTGACTTCCTGCGGGAGTGCCAAGCGTCTCCTGTGCCAGACTCTGGGCTGAGCTCCTCCTCCACCTCCTCCAGCCTGAGCCTTGGGGGCAGCAGCAGCAACCTGCCCCACATCTCCCAGGACGTGGAAGATCTGGACTCCACCACGGACACAGACCAGAAAACCAACAAGCTCATAGAGTTCCTCACCACCAGGTACCGTGTGTTTTCTACTGTGTGTGTCAGCTATACAACATGTCTGCTCAAATCTGTATACAGCAGCTGACTAACGGATACACAGCCCCTTCGATGGCTGTCATATGGCGGGATTAAACTGCCATCTAGTGGTTGGTTTAGCTAACTACAACTTTTTTTCCATTAGGAAGCAACATAATAATGTACAACTACACGTTTATTTGCCAGAACATATTGAGCTAAAACTCAAAAATGTACCATGACTTTACTTGTCTGTTGTTTTCTAGGGGCTATGGACCACTCTGGTCTCATGAAGACATCTCACCCAAAAACCAGAACTCCAAAAGCACTGAGCAGTTGTCCAATTTCTTGCGCCATGTGGTGTCTGCGTTGAGAGAACCCAAGTCAGGTAAACCTGCCATCACACCCTCGATGAGAGTGTCAAATGTCATTCATCAGTCACCAGCTGTCAACTAGCCCTCCGTCCCTTCTAGACTTCTACCTGGAGCAGCAGCTGAGTGACGTGGCTCTGCAGACGGCCCTGTGCAGCTCCTCCAGGCACTACGCCGGACGCTCCTTCCAGCTGTTCAGAGCCTTGCACCAGCCCCTCTCTGCCCGCGCCGTGTCAGACCTGCTCTCACGACTGGTGGAGGTGGTGGGGGAGCACGGGGACGAAGTTCAGGTCGGTGTGCGTCCATGTGTGTACTTGTGTGTGTTTCTATGTGTGTGTGTGTGTGTTTAGACTGTTTGCTTCAATGGTAGCTTTCTTTACTTTTACCCCAGGGTTATGTCATGGAGGTTTTACTCACACTGGAGTCTGTGGTAGACAACTTGGCCGAGTGTCTGAAGAATAATGACCTCATGGCTCTTCTAATCAGGTTTGTTGATTTAGCTGAAGAAGCCTGTTATCATTGGCCTCAAAGACTCTTCAGTGTTTAAGTCTTTCAGTGTTAAAGCCCATCAGTCAATCTTTATTGCTTTCCACAGGGCTTCCTCTCCAGACTTACTGACCAATGGGAAGCAGGTGTCAAACAGGAAGAGCACAGGGCAGCTCCCATTGGTCCAGGGCCTCAGCTCCACTGAGCGCAGCCGGCACCAGAGGAGCTTCTCTGTACCCAAGAAGTTTGGGGAGTCCGACAGGTCATCTGACCCGCCTCGCAGCGCCACCCTGGAGCGCTTCCATGCTTGTCTGCAGCAAGGGGGTGTTGCCAAACCCACCAGCCCCTCCTCTTCCAAGGACAACATCACCGACCCTGCCAACGTCAACCACCCCAGCAACCTGCTGGCCACCATCTTCTGGGTGGCTGTGTCCTTGATGGAGTCAGACTTTGAGTTTGAGTACCAGATGTCTCTGAAGCTGCTGAACAAGCTGCTGGGCCACATGTCGCTGGACAAGCAGGAGAACCGAGACAAGCTGGAGAAACTGCAGAGCCAGCTCAGGTGGAGCACCTTCACAGGCCTCCAGCAGCTGCTTCTCAAGGGCTTCACCTCCTTATCCACCACTGACCTAACCCTGCTGCTCTTCAGCCAGCTTACACCCGTGTCCAGGGTCCCTGTGGTGGACACCTCCCAGGCCATAGGTGGGCCCTCAGTATAGGACACCATGTTGACATTTCAAGCCGTTGATAGACCTGTTACATGTATTTAAAATATACATCTTCAATTATAAAGCTATAAATAAAGCTAATGAAAGCTCCAGGAACATGCTTTACAACCATAGCCGAGAGAACATGAACCCTTTCTCTCCCTCTGTTCCTGCTGTTCTATAACCTGTTCTGTTTGTCACTCAGGGTTCCCCTTGAACGTTCTCTGCCTGCTCCCACATCTGGTGCAGAACTTTGATGGCCCTACTCAGTTCTGTAAAGACGTTGCTGAGAGGATAGCCCAGGTTTGACCACAAATCAAACGACATGAACCATGTGATTAATGACTGTCAGTTAAAGGCATGTTTTACATTACACACTGTCTTTTTCTGTCCCCCCCCCCCCCTCTCTCTCTCTCTCTCTCTCTCTCTCTCTCTTTCTCTCTTTATATGGCTAGGTATGCCTTGAGGAAAAGAATGCTAAACTGTCCAACCTGGCCCATGTGATGACCTTGTACAAAACACACTCCTACACACGAGACTGTTTCTCCTGGGTCAATGTTGTGTGTCGCTATCTTCATGAGGCCTTCAGCGATATCACACTCAACATGGTCACTTATATGGCTGAGGTTTGTATACATGTTCTGTATTTGACCATGTTCTGGTGAGGCTCCATGACACCACTCTAAGACCAATACTTTCTTAATGTATTGAACACTATGTCCTAAGTCCTCCAGGCCTTAACTGTTCTGTCATGTTTCCTGTACAGTTGTTGGAGAAGGGCTTTCCCAGCATGCAGCAGACCCTGCTGCAGATCATTTACAGCCTATTGAGTCACATGGACCTAAGCGTCATTCAGGCAAAGCCTTTCAATATGGAGGTCCTCAAGACCATTGAGAAGTTTGTGCAGGTGAGATGAATTACTGTACAAATAGATTTCTGTATTTCTGTAAATTTTCTAAGGAAAAAGATTAAACAAAAACACGTAAAGCAGCCTGTTGTGAGATTCTCCCCACCTAAATAGTTTTACATATGCTTTGTTCTCAGGTGTATATTAGATGTTAAACAATTGTTCTCATACAACAGTAGCAGCTTGGTTTGGCATCAGGGATGTGATTAAGGAACACTATAAATATATAAATATCTGCATGTTCATATTATGACTGGTAGGGTTGTCTGACAAGGAATTATAAGCCTCTGTCTGTGAGCCAAGCTCAGTCTTGCATCTGAGCAGTAAATCTGGAGACACACCCAACAGCCCTCCATAAACAGCCTGTTCTCCTGGCTGCCGTCCCTCCCTTCAGTCTACTGTACAATGCATCCATTTTGCTCTGCTTCGTGTTTCCATATTTGATTTAAAGTAACTAGATGAAAAACTTTTATTTGATAAAGATATTGACATGTTTTTATTATGTTCTGCTGCTTGCAAGCGGGTTACTATGTGTGCCTGTTGGTGAGTGTGTGTATAAATAGCTTGGGTGGGTGTGGATATGAATTCTTGTGTGTCTGTCTCGTAGACGGCCCACTGGAGGGAAGCTCTGAACATCCTGAAGCTAGTGGTGTCTCGTTCTGCCAGCCTGGTCCAGCCATCTCCTCCCCAGGCTGACTTTTCCTACGTGGACGTCAGCCGTCTGTGGGACCGCTCTTCCAAGGCCCTGCCTGGAAAAACACTGGACTTCCATTTCGACATCTCAGAGGTCAGGCCTAGTCTTTTTTTTTCCTTTTTTTCTCTATCTCGCTTTCTATTTGTATCAGTGTAATTGTGAAACTTCTGTGTCACGCTGTGTGAGCCAAGCCATTCACAGAGGTAATTTATTTTGTGTATTGAGCTGTTTTGAACATTACAGCTTACCAGTGGGCCACAGGGTTTTATCTGTTTTCCAGGGTGTGGTGTTCTGTCAGAAATGTGATTTTTTTTGAAAGGGAAAATGTATTTCCTTTTCTTTCATTAATTATATTTCTTTTAGAAAAGCCCCTTGAGATTAGCCTGAAAGCTTAAAAAGTAAACACAATTATCTCGGCTGTGCAGGGCTGGACAGTGATGTGAGAGACAGGGTGGTGCATGTGTGGGAACTGAACAGGGAGCTGTTTGTGTGGTTTATGAATAGCAGGAAATGATGTCAGTCTTTTTGCCGTCCTTTGTATGTGAATCAGAGGGAGTTCGCACTGGGCAGGACAGCAAACAGCCAGATCATTATAGCTTGAGAGAAACATGAACAGACTAGTTTTTCAGACAAATACCTATACCCATATTTACAGACTGACGTGAAAGAGAAAACAAAATGAGCAGCAGCTTGCTTCTCGAGGCAGGAGGAATCCATATAATTGACTGCAGGTGAATTGAATAAGCTACATCTGTTCTCCATGTTTCTTACTGAGCCGCCTGGCAGGGAGCTGCCCCAGGGAGACATGTTGATACTGCCACCTATTGGAGGACTAATGAAGCTACGTCAAATTTGTGTGTCTTGAAGCAGAGAAAGAAATACCAGAAGGAAGGCCAGGAGATCTGACATGGAGAACATGGATCTATCTACTGCAACAAGCGCCTCTTCTTTATACCTCAGCTACACATGGGACTCATGTCTGTCTGTCTCTCTGTTTATTTGTATAGACCCCAGTGATTGGCCGGAGGTATGATGATCTTCAAGACTCCCCAGGGCGGAATGGGAAGACGAGGGCCACAGCCGTGACTCGTAGCACCTCGTCCACCTCCTCAGGATCAAACTCCAACAATGTCCTGGTGCCCGTCAGCTGGAAGAGGCCTCAGTCCTCTCAGGTGAGCTGCAGAAAGGGTCTGCTTCTATGTTGCCAAAACTGGCATCATGGTTCCACTGCTATATTCCCTTGAAATAAGATCTATCAGCATTCTGGATAGTTGTGTTCACGGTAAAAAAATATTTCAACCAAATGTTGATTCCAGACATAATCTGGTCAAGAGTTGAACTTCAGTAAGTCAAAAGTAGATGATGTTGTAATCTTATTTGTTGTCTTATTTGTAGTTTTCTACAAATAAACTACAGACTTGGCTGAGCTTGAGTGAACTATGTGCCTCCTGACTGTGTCCTCTTTGTCCTCTGCAGAAGAGAACCAGGGAGAAGCTGGTGAAGGTGTTGTCTTTGTGTGGACAGGAAGTAGGGCTCAGGAAAAACCCTTCGGTGAGAGACTGTGTGATCAAGGCCAGCCCATGGAACACTTAGCAACACTACGCCTGATCATGGAGCCCTTATATTAACCCTGTGTCACCCCATCTCCAGGTGATCTTCTCCAGCTGTGGGGATCTGGACCTGATGGAGCTCCAGCCCAGCCTTGTTTCCTCCGATGAGGGCACCAGGGAGACTGACAACATGGACGACACCACCTCTGAACAGCAGTTCAGGGTCTTCAGAGACTTTGACTTCCTGGATGTGGAGCTGGAGGATGGAGAGGTGAGCTTTCTGTTCTACGGTAGTGTCTCAACCAGCAAGAGATTATCTTTCCTATACTATTTTGGCTAACTCTGTAGCTTTGCTTTACTGCAAGTGCTTGTTATAGTACTGTCTCAGTTTACCATGTGAAGGCTCTGTGGGTGATAAGAAAGCATGACAAAATATTGCTGCTGTCAGCTTAATGCAATCAGAGCTCAGACCTGCATCATCTCAGATGTCCGTCTCACTTGATTTCTGTGAGTGCTTCTGATTCCTCCTCCCTTCCTGCTCTGTGTAATATGGTTTCTTCTTCTGTTTTTGTCTACGCCATCCAGGAGCTCCAGGTAAGTTCTGCCATGTTGCTATGCTAATTCTGTCTTGTGTGGTGTATGGTGTAGCATAGATTACACAGTGAACTGTTACCGGAATGTGAAACTGCACTCTGCATGCATTAAGTTATGCAGAAGTGGTTGGAGTGTTGGTAGTGTGTTTAACTGTCATCACTTGGAGTTATTTTAAACTTTTCTTCATAGTTTAGATTCCATTTTGAGCAGAACAAGTCACAAGTATGCATATGCATGGTAGCACAAGCCATTCTTAGACTGTATTGGCTTTAAAAAAATGTAGTATCATGTTACCACTACTTAAAATAAAATACTTGGTCAGCATACATCACACACAACCAGGTTTTACTTACTTACAGATATCTGCTTTCTTTTTGCCCTTCAACTATTTAATATTACCTTGCAGTACTACTCAACCTTGATCAGCGCCATTTAAAACTAATCTCTATCACAGTATCATCATTTGTACAGTAAAAATCACATTTTATGTAACACTTTATGCATTGTGCTGTAATCCTAAGAACTGCTATTGAAAGCAGATATTGAATGTTCCAGCCGGTAGTAGAAGGGAATCAGCTGTGTTGAGTTCCAGTTGTCAAACACTGTTCAGCCTCATTACTCAGCTTTTCCTTTTTCTGTCTATTTTGGAGGGCTTTTGACGTAGTGTCACAGTCCATTTCCCAACTCTGCTAGTGTGTGTGTGTGGGGGGGGGGGGACAGACCTGTCTCAAGGACTACCCCCATTCCCAGACCAGCACTGCATGACTATGAGTCTGCACAGAAACCTGTTACTCATGTCTGTGCTGTGTTGCAGGGCGAGACTGGGGATAACTTTAACTGGGGGGTGCGGAGACGCTCCATGGACAGTCTGGACAGGAGTGACCTACAGCTGTTGGAAGAGAGCCAGCTGTCAGGCAGCCTGCCTAGCCTCAGCAACATCACCCACCAAGACTCTGACGAGTCCTCCGAGGAAGACTCCCTCACTGCCAGCCAGATCCTCTCACATTCACAAATTGTAAGTCAATGTCTGTGACTTTCAGGTGATGCAAGAAATTTGTATCTGATGTACATAATGCGCCATTTTGACATACAGTATATAAATACACGAGGGGTGTACCGGTACACAGAAGTATTGGTTTGGCATGTACCGCGGTTTTGAGGTCACGATTCGATAGAAGTTCGGTGCAAAAAGAAAAAGCGACCAATCCCAAATGCTAGGTTTATTTTCATATACTTCAATGCCACATCCTAAACCCTATGTTAGTCTGTTCCCAAAGTCTTGTCGACACGACAGTGAAAATGGCTCACATTGTTAATTTGGGACTTTTGAGATCTGAAATGGGATCAGTGCCCCTGTTTTACACTATGAGCGTTGACACGAGCTTGCCGCGAGCATTTCTCAAACTCCCTGAAATAAAATACAGACAGATGAGGTAAAATTGTGCAGCATTTTCGCTCATTTCATCAGATCAATCAAATAATCTGTTTCCATAAAGTAGACACACCTGTGAATGACTCAGATGTAATTGATGTCTGACTGCATGCACCTGTGACATACTGTGACACTTCAGTACGAATACATGTACCGCTATACCCCTAATATGCATACATTATAACATTGTATACTGTACAGAAGCTATCGCTCTCATCTCTTTTGATCGAACACTTCTTGTTCCCCTCAGTGTTTGTAGACAGATCCCTGAACCCTAGTGGTTAGCATTAAACCACAGCTTTTGATGCATGGGCTTCTAGCCAGTGGTATTTCATAGATGCGTCTCAATGCTTATATTCTTTTAAAAGCAGTGTATCATTGTTGTAGTTCAAGGTGCTTTTCTTTGCTTTTCAGATGCCCTTTACTTCTTAAAGTTCACAAAGAATGCTATTAAAGTATGAGTGGGCTAACGTACAGTGATTGGCTAACATTGCATGATGTAAGGTTTTTCTGTAAGGACTCCAACCCCAACTTTCCTTGTTTCAGATTGTCAACCTTTCTCCCACCGAGGAGCTCATTAACATGGACTCTCTGTCCCCCTCCTGCGACTCTGCTGAGCCTCAGCCTCTGAACACCAGAGAGCCCAGTTTCGATGTCTCACTGCCCGAGGACTCGAAGCCACGGGTGAATAAGGGGTTCAGAGTGTCTGAGATCTGGGGGCGTGCTGAGTCCTGTTCCTATCGCAGTTCCGTACTGGAATTCTTCACTAATGCTGCCAAATAGAATCTGCTCCTCTGTCCTATCTCTTTTGGGAGATTCTGAGAATGCTTTCAGAAATGCATGTTTTTTTATCAGAGGTATTACTGGTATGTTTCTGTAAACTTTCAACATTTCCTCTCTAAAAGATATGGCTGGGTCCAGTCCTTTATAGTTTCTAGTGCATGTTAATAGCTGCAACGTAACTCAACGTTTTTTAAGCCTGCTATGGGCTTGTCCATGCTGCATTTGTTTTACGCCTAAGTATTACTGGCTGGTAGGGGTTTTCTTCACTGTAGGTACATTAGCAACAGGAAATTGCTCTTTTGCTGTGTCTGTTTAAGGCAATGTGTAGACCTTGTGTGTGGGTGTCTCTTTGCAATAACTAAACAAGCCTTTGCATGTGGGAGGGGAGTAAGGTTACACATTGTCTGCCCAAAAAACATGAGTGTCTGTGACCACACTGGTTTGCAAACATTTCATACAACACAATTTGGCATATTTTGTCTACTCTCACCTAAAATAAAAGAACAAAACACTGCAAAGATTGTCCTTGTCCTTTGGAAAGGTTAGTGTACCCATTTTACCCCAATATTGTTAATTTAATTATTATGTAAAATAACAACAAGGGCTGATGAGAACATTGAGTATCACTGCATATTCCCTGTCATAGTAGTACTGTGTTATTACATCGCGTCCCTGATTTTGCCACTGAGCACTACTTTTTTTGTCTTTCCTAGCTGTCGACAGAAGAGGAGGACAGTAATGCCAAGGAAGACAATCTCTCTCTCTCTATCTCCGAACTTCCTTCTGGGTTTAACTGCAGTGACAGTTTCTCGCTGGACATGACTCAGGAAGATTTCAAAGGAGAACTGGACCTTGAGACCAACTGTCTGCCCAGGTATGCACAGTAAACCTGAGTGATCTTTACTGTGATAAGGGTTAGTTAACGCTACATATATTGACCTCACTTTAGCATATAGCTGAGGATATGTTGCTACATTATGTTAGCTAGATAAAATATGCTCCTAATGGTTTAGCTCATGGGCGTCGTTAGACCCTTTTTACTGGGCCACGTGCCCCAGTATAAATCTGCCGTGCCCCAGTGAAATCTAAAGTTTGAGTTTTTACAATTTACTTTATTAGTCAGTGCATTCATTTCGATTAATAATCCCGGAAAAAATAAACGCAGTATCCCAATCAACACTTGTAAAAGTGTTTAACCGAAAACACAAACCGATGCATGCAGAATTCCATGTCAGCGCGCTCTTCTGAGCATGTCTAACAGCCACTGCAGCACGTACACAGAAGTCCAGGTGTCGGACTCTGCACACAATCAAAATTGAGGTAGGCTAAGAAAACATTACACAACTAAAGATAGTTTGAAATGATACCTACTGATCATCTTACTTTTACTGAAACATAAAAACATTATTACATGAAGCAAGAAAAAACACTATTTGCTCCCAAATTAAAGCAAAAAAATGTGCTTGCTTGCTTGCATAAAAACTATTGATGTCCCTTCCAAAGCTGATATCAAATTTGCGTCCCTGAACTGTTGTATAGTGGGTTAAGCAAGGGGAGTTTCTGTAGCCTAGTAGTGCATTGTGCGCAGCAAGCTTGAAAGAAAAAAAAGGGATATGAATTAAGGGCCTGTGCCCCAGTAGAGTTTTATGTCTAACAACGCCTCTGGTTTAGCTGCACATTCCTTGCCACTGTTCCCTGCATCCCTCAAGATGTATAAACATGCTTATTTGTGGCCTTCACAGTCTGAGCGAGGAGGAGAGAGAGGAGTCTCTGGAGTGTCGTTCGTCCCCTCCTCCATCCCCCTTCTTCTCTGCCATCCTCGCTGCCTTCCAGCCGGCCATGTGTGATGACGCAGAGGAGGCTTGGCGCCGCCACATCAACCAGCTGGTGTCTGACTCTGATGGCTCCTGTGCAGTCTACACCTTCCATGTGTTCTCCTCACTGTTCCAGGTAGCAGCAGTGGTGATACTGGCTCTGGGGCTTGTGAAGTCAGACCACTCACATTCTGTATAGAACAGGATTACTTTACTGAATGATGAAGATTAGGAGCAATGGGATGAACATGGGGGGGTTATTAGTAGGCAAGAAGGTATTCTGTGGTTATCTTGTACTCTATAATCACCTGGTGATTCATTAAATGTGGTTAGTTCAACTCATTGCCCAAAGCTGACAAGGAAATCCCCTAGTAGAAAAATACAATGTGTATCTCTAATAGCTTTTGATTAACTCTGACAACAGCTCTGTGTGCATCAGTCATGCTTGGCTTTGCATTCCAGAATATTCAGAGGAAGTTCTGCTTATTGACATGCGACGCTGCCGGCTACCTTGGCGACGGGCTTCGAGGAATAGGGTCAAAGTTTTTGAGGTCCTCTCAGATGCTGACCTCATGCTCCGAGTGTCCAACACTGTTTATCGACGCAGACACAGTAAGTTGTATTTCGTCATCTGATTCTTTTGTAGGCTTAATAGTTTGTGACATAACCAGTACTAAAATATTGTGTTTTTTTGTTTTTTTTTACCAGATCATCTCTTACGGGCTTCTGGAAAAAATGAAATTCAGTGTGTTGGAGCTTCAAGAGTACCTTGACACTTACAACAACAGAAAGGAAGCAGCTATATCTGTAAGAAATAATTTGATTTGAAATCACAAAAGGTCAAGCTGAGCAGTGTTGGTACTGACTTGTAATCCTTTCTTGTCAACAGTGGCTGACTAGCTGCAAGGCCTCTTTCCCCAGGACCTCTGATGGAGCAGTTGTCGCATGCCAGCCTGGGGAATATGATGACAAGGTAGATGCTTCTGTGGTCAATTATCACAACCCTCCAGGAGGTTTTAGAGGTCATGTATTGAATGCAGCACTTTAAGTAGGCTTAACATATTGTGTGTCTAAACCAACATGATTAGTCCTATAAACAAAAGTCTTTAAATACTGCTGAACTTACAGTTATAGAAGTTGCAGTTTCCTATAATGCTTTGATATTTCTGTTCTGATCTATAATCGGGTGTTGTGTGTATCTGTTAATACAGTTATTAACATTACTGAAGGTACTACAGATTCCATTTCAATTAATCTTTCACACTTCCTGCCTTTCGTTTACTCTGTGGTAGCTCTGTGAGTGATCAACCTTCATTTTCTCAATACATTCAAACTTCAACATTGAAGCTTGCATCTGAGTGGCACCTCATTACGATGTACAACTCTGCTGGGCGTGGGAACAGGTTCCCTTGATTTGCAGATTTTTCTGCAAATAATTTAACTATTATACTTGCTTTTTGTACTGTAGTGTATAACAAAACATGCAACTAGTAATGGTATGGTATAATACATGACAAAACTCCCAGCAGAGTGACAGTGCGTCTGTTTAATTTGGCTACAGTAACAAAGCGAAAAAATTATTTTCTGCCTGGCTTTATAACTTTAAAGGAGCCTTACTTGAGTTTAATTCACACTGTTATAAACTATTGCCTCTTTTCTCTCTTTTCTCTCTTTGTGCATGTGTGGCTTGTTGAATACTGTTCAATTATATAGACCTGATAGAACAGGTGCATGCCTTCCATTGATTCTCTACTTCCCTTCACTCTTTCTTGTCTTGTAACACGCGTGCTTTGTAGCAAATGGAATCTCTGGCAGTAAGTTAACATTGACTAATTCCTGTTTTGTGGTTAAGTGTTTGAGATCAGAAGCTCTCTTGTTCAAGTGAATGACTGATGTTGACATGCTGACACAAGCTTCATGCGAGAAGTTCATCTCACAAGACATTGGCAGAGTACTCAGGGCTTGGTTGGCTGTAATACCCAGGAAAATATATACAATATTGCTGTAGTCTATAGCCCAAACATGTCTTAAGGACATGAAGTATTCAATCAAGTGTACTTTTTGGAATATAATAAAAAATGCCTTGCAATGGTAAAACTTCTGTTTCACTTGATGTTTTATTCATTTTGACATGTTTGCATTTCTTTTTGTCCAGCAACTGGAGCTTTGTCAACGACTCTACAAGCTCCACTTTCAACTGCTGCTGCTATTTCAGTCCTACTGTAAACTGATTGGCCAGGTCCATGCAATCAGCTCTGCTCCTGAGGTATGTACATATAGATAATACAGAGAATAGATCATATTATCACACATAATACCTTTACATAGATTAATTGGCTGATATACACTCCCCTTGATGGTAGATCAAGAACATGAAGGGGCTAATTGCACTCTCTCTCTTTCCACTGTCAGCTATCAAACATGTCCAAAGAGCTGGATGAGCTGAAGGGCAACCTGCGAACAGCAGCAGCCTCAGTGACAAGTACTGACCCTGCAGCTTTAGAGAGCACTTCTGACCTTGCAGCCCTTGAGAGCAGTACTGACCCTGCAGCTTTAGAGAGCACTTCTGACCTTGCAGCCCTTGAGAGCAGTACTGACCCTGCAGCTTTAGAGAGCACTTCTGACCTTGCAGCCCTAGAGAGCAGTACTCACCCTGCAGTTTTGGAGACCTCCCATTTTGAGCCCAGCTTCAGCTGCCCCGAGGTGGCCGTGCAGGCCATCCTGGAGGCTCTGAGGAACAGCGAGTTCCTCACAGCTGTGCGCACCATCCGAGAGTGCAGGTAAGGAGAAAACTTTAGTTATGCTTCTGATTCTGAGAATATATATTTACTTAATCTGAGAGGTTGAAAGTTTAAAATGTCAATCCTGCTGTCCTGTGCAGGAGTTTGTGGCCGAACGACATCTTTGGCAGCCGTTCTGAGGATGAAAGCCAGACCTTACTGAATGTTTACTTTAGGCATCAAACACTGGGTCAGACAGGAACTTTTGCTCTGGTGGGTTCAAAGCAGGATCTCTCAGAGATCTGTTTCAGGCTTATGGAGCTGAATGGAGAGATCAGGGACATGATCCGCAGAGCCCAGGGCTATGGAGCCATCACAACCTTTCTCCCAGACTCCAGAGTATCCGGCTCCAGTCTTTGACCCCTGACCTCAGACCTTGCTCAGTGCCCTGTCCCATACCCAGCCTCCACACCCGCCTAGGATTGCTGCTGTCTTCACATTGGTCATTAAAAGCTTCACTTACTCATGGAACAGACCTCACAATGCCCCTACCAGTAAATAACCTCCCTGAATATCACACATTCAGATGTGCAGCAATACTGTGGGAGTGTGCGTTATGTGGGCCCCTGGAACCTTGGTTTTTATTGCACTAATCATTTTGGGTAATTTCCCAAAGCGGCCCCATGCTACTGAGGTCAGCAACTTTCACATATAACAAAAGACATACCAAAGTTATTAACTTATTCTTCCTTATACAGTATATCTTTTTTGAATTGTTAAGGGAAAATGTGCAATGCTTCACAGAAGTGAAATACTTTTACTGTATCATGAGAGAATGTTTTTTTTTTTCAATTTCAGTGCTATTAGCAACTTGAAATTTTGGATTACAGGTAAAATGACGCTGATATTTTGTTATATGTCGTGAAGTGATGCGTGTGTGTGTGTGCGCGTGTGTGTTTAACTGTAATCAGACTACCATCCCTAACACTGCTCAGCATAATGTATACATATTCAACACGCTCATCAACTTTGACATGCTGCAAATCTACTGTCTCAAAAAACTAGATGCCGCTAAGGGTTATCTGTTATCTTTCTACTGTGTAGCTATATTTGCATAAAAGAGAATTATTTATATGAAAGAAATATGCTTGTAATCCATTTGTTTTATAGACTGAAAACAAATGTTATTATTCTGTCTGTAAAACTGCCAGGCATGCAAATTATGTGTACTTTAAAGTGTAATAGATATTTCTGAATATAAGATAGTATTTTAACTGAGAGTTACATTTGTACATAAATTGGAGCTTTTCTCATGCTTTTAAGATTTTATTTTTATGTTATTTACAGTAGAGACAATATAACTGTATGCATGTAACCACCTGAAGGATATGCATATTTGTACATTTCTTTAGGGATTGTTCCTGTAGCTATCAGCTTGTAAATACTATCGCCTTTGCCATCGTACTGTACTTTGGTGTTCTGTACACATCTGTAACAATAAAGGAAAAATAATATCAACAATGTTGAATCAGCTTCTTTCCTTTGTCGACAGTCATAAAGAATCAATAGTCCAAGATATTCACGGATTGTTTTTTGTAGTATTTTTTTGTATTTTGAACTTTTTAGTAAAAGTTACTAATTTAGTGCAGACCGATCCGATTTAGTTTACGTTTTAGAAACGTATACAATCCTGTTGTTATGTGCCGTATGCTTCATTTGAAATATGTAATTTTGCTGAATATATATTCAGAGTATACATCGTTATGCATGCTTGTATTATTTAAGAGGTTTTCACATAACGACTGGATTGACTGGCAATTGCAAATAAGATGTTACAAAAACTGATTCATTTAATAAAACTTGGCAGTAAGGGTTGGTTGCTTCCTTAAATAAATCCTTGATTTTCAACCAATCCTGAACCCGGAAAAACTGTGAGCAGTGTGACGTAAATCAAGTCAACCCATATGTAACATTGGCGGGGAATGCAAAAACACTGACAGTGACAGTGTCGCGAGTTCGCTAGCACAGAATTTTGTCAGGTCCAGGACGCAAAATGAATTGAAAGCTAGGTTAGTACCATGACGAAACAAATGTGATGTCAATTGTTTTTTTCGAGCCATGGGATACTAAGTTACGTGGTCATCGCCTGCTAGCCTGCTACTTACCCAGTTAAACTTCTATTGCTTGCTAATAACGTCAGCTAGCTACATGGTAATGTTGTTGCTAGCGTTCTTGCCAACTGGTGTACAGTAGTCTGGCCATATCGAACTGTTACAGTACATAGCTCTAACGTTAAACCCAATCAATGACTCTAAACTGGGCAAGAAAACTGGAGAACCATGTTCGACCCATTTGTGGATCAAGTCTGGGAAGGTAGGTTAGCCCTAGACGCTATGTTATGCAGTTAAGTGCATCACACTGTTGTCCTAAAGTGAGTCAAACTGTTTTATCTTATACTTTCATGCATTGTTTTACACTACTGTCAATGAAGAACTGGGACCGCTGGATCCAAACTGGTTTGAGGAGCTGACGTTGAAAGGATCGATCACTGGGAATGACACTACCACAGAAGAAGATCCATTGAGCACGAAAATACCAACAGAAGAAGGTCGATGTTTTAAAACACCAGTAGATACATCTGCTGTAGACAGTCAGCTGTTCTCTACACCTAAGGTTTTTAGATGTAGTAGAGTACATTTTCCTGAAACGGATGAAGATGGGTTATTCTCCTGTGAAAAAGGTAGGCTAAATTGAAATTGTCTCCTTATATTAACCACCTTTCATTTATTTGTCAAAAATGCCTCTCAAGTTCTGTTTGAGTAGCCTGCACATTTCTTTCCAAGAGTGCCATGAAGGGACTTCAGAAAAAGTATCAAGTCTGGTATGGACAGATAAAAGCCCAAGCTTATTTGGATCATGTGAAAATGGGTAAGGACACGTGGGACAAATGTTTGAGATGTGGGATGACATTACTTTCAAAGGAATTAGAATTGGGAAACTATTGTACATTATTTATATACATTATTTATTATTTTATATATATATAATAATAAATAAATACATAAAAATATATATATTTATATTTTTTTTGTTTCAGCAGGTCAAGAAAAAAGGCATGTAAAACCCAGGAGCAAGAAAGTTTTGGTAAGTTGATTATGGTCATTAACTTGTGATGGGTTTTTCATAATGCTCTGCGTTAACATTGTAAAATAGTCTGGTCCTGCAGGGCTGCACTTGATTTATTTTTGCATTGTGTTCATGTGCAGAGTTGCTGAGCACTCCTAAACCGTCTGTGGTGAGTGTACTCATAATTTACTGAAGCCAACTATCTCAATAGTTTGTCGTTTTCATTGTAAGTGATAATGCCACTGAGTGTTTGATCTGTCCTTTCTGTGATTGCATGCAGAGAAACTATGTCAGGCACATAACAGAAAGCCTTGGTGCACAGATGGACTCCAATGTGTCGTGGACAAGTTCACTTAATACCCCACCTGCTCTATCACCCACTATTATCTTGTGTAAGTACATATATTATGTAGTAAAGGGTCAGACTGCAGATTGTAGTGGAGTGTAGTAAAAGGATACCCATGTTTCTGAGTACCACAGTGGTCAACTGTCTCATCCTCTTCCAGCTAAAAACAAGGACAGTGTCGTTCCTGTAAGTCTGTCTGCAGACCGGGAGGTTATTGTGAGTACAATAAATGTAGACATCTGTATTGATGCAAATGTATATTATGATATTGACTGTGCCTCAAAACAGATTCCTACTGCTCTTATCTTTCTTTAAAAATTATATTATTTAGTTTGTGCGGAAGCTCTTCCCCTCGCTCTCAAATACTGCAGGTCCAGTGTTGCCATCAGAAAACACTGCAACTTCAGTTCAACCCAGTAGTGAGTACCTATATGATGCTGTGGCCTAACCTATATAGTTATGAACACTATATGCAGAGTACAGAACATGTGTGGTCATACTTTCCCATATTCTTCCATCTGCAGATGACCACCTTCCTGTTCTCTCTCAAGATCTTTCACCAGAGGGCAAGATCTGGAGGCAGACATTGCCAGATGCTATCGAGGATGGAGTTGTTCGCAGCACAGTGGCTAGTGTTTTGGATGGAAGCGAAGATGTCCTCTCCATATTCTTCCGTAATAGCAGCTCTGCTTTACGAAGGGTTAAAGTTAAGGAAAGAATTAAAAGGAACCAGTCCAGCTTAACAAAGGGACAAGACCCTTTAACTGTGGGCACTGACCAATCCAGTGAGATGGCAGAGGACAAACACAGTAAGGACACCACAGTGTCCTCAAGGATCACCACAAAAACTGGGGATTTGGGCATAACTCAGTGGACTCCAATAAATCTATCAGATATATCAGATAGTGATTTGGATACATTATCTCATGATGCGACACAGACTGCCCAAGTGGAACCCAGCCCCACCCCTGCTAAACCCCAGACAGGAGGAGTAGTATCCTGCCAGCCAGGGGTGTCCCAGCTTGTCGAATCTGGGGTTAAAGTTTCACTAGACTGCTCTTTCACCAGAAAAACTAGAAAGTTTGTATACTGTATCCAGAATCCCCAGCCTCCAGCACAAGGAAAATATTCTCAGAAAACGGATGCATCAAATGGAAATGTACTCAGTGGTATGTTCCTCTTTAGAATGTCTTTTATATTTTATTAACTTTGTAAATGTTTTTCCATGAAAATGTATTGTAATGTTTTTAAAACGTTTCTTTTATCTCATGATAGGTGACAGGGGACATCTTCTCAATGTGAGAGGACAAAGGCCTGAAGAATTGAACAAGAACCCCCCCAATGAGAATCAGCAGCAAGAGCAGGGATGTGTGACTGCACCCCTTGCACCAGCCAAAGACCAGGATCTGGAAATGTCCCAGCTTTGTAGAGTGTTTGCACAAGATTTCAGTCAAATGGTGGACTCTGCTAAAGCAGACAACAACAAAATGGATCCTCTTCAACACGGTTTCTCTGCCTCAGCCTGCCTCTCAGCAGTGAGACAAAGAAAAAGACAACAGTCGTCTAAACGAGAGTCAAGTGGAACAAAAGAATCTGTCCAGCATCAAGACGGTGATTACAAAAACGACGACAGGCTTATCTGTGTGTCTCCGTCCAGCAACCTCACTAATCTAACAGTACAGGATAGTGGCTATACCTCCACCTCAACAACACAAATAAACAGATCGTCAAATCAACCACCATGCTGGGGCTTTAAAACGGGCAACAATAAGACCATTTCTGTAACACCACAGGCACTACAGAAAGCTAAGTCTGTATTTGATGACTTACAAGAAAGCTTGTCATTGAATATTTCTGATGCCAGTACATCTGTCAGTCAAGTTAACCAGGACATGTCCCCTTGTAATGAAAGTAGCTTGTGTGCTGAAATACATTTTGTAAAACCACTGGATAGTGTGAAAAAGTCTCAGAACACCGATAGTCGAGTCCGTGGGACTCAAAGCCCTTTAACAGCCTCACAGCATGCTGATGTCACCGAGTTGTGCAGTCTTTTAGAAGATGCAGACAGCCAGTTTGAATTCACACAGTTTAGATCTGCAAAGTCGAGTTCTCGTGTTCCAGAAAGTGTGTCCCCTAACCAGTTATCTGAGAAAGAACTGGACCCTGACTTTCTTACAGGAATAGATTTTGACGACAGCTTTAACTCTGAAAACAAGTTTGTAAAGATGGCAAACCCTAGCAATATCTCAGAAAACCAAGTTCATTTGCACACTAGCAGCTTTGATATGGACAAGTCTGATGTCAAAAGTAGCCCTAAAGTAGCCGTAGGTTTCAAAACGGCTGAAGAAAATCATGTGCGGGTTTCAGCTCAGAGCAAAACAAGGGCCTTATTTGCAGATTTAGACGAGAGCTGTGAGGCAACAACGGATGCATGTTTTGACCTCTCTGTGATGGCATCAGCTAAGGTAATTGAACCCTTACCTTTGAAACACCAACTTGACAAAGCTTCTAATGTTGAACATTTAGAGTCTGTTAATGGTGATACTGCTGACAGTATTGACGTGATGTGCATTGAACAGGACATCTTATCAAATTCCACACACAACCACAAGACTATTGCAGGTTGTTCAAGTTTGACTGCAGTTCACCTATCTGATAACAAAGTGGATGTACTTGATGAAAGTGTTGACCCTGGGAAGAGTCCACTGGACGTGCTACATTCTCATAAATCACACAGTGGTTTTCAGTTGGCCAGTGGTAAAGGGGTCACTGTCTCAGACGAAGCCATTCGAGAAGCCTGTGTTATCTTCAAAGACTATGAGGTTCTAGAAAGTGTAGCGTGTGTTTCACCGGCTTGTGACAAACCCTGTGAAGAAGTTCCTGCGACTTGTAGCGTCAGATTTGAGAGAAAGAACTGTGGCTTTAATGCTGCTGGTGAGACGAGGGTGCATGTGTCTGGTAACCCTCTTCTGAAGCCGGAGGCTCTGTTCAGTGGCAGCGGTGAGCCTGGGCTAACGCTCAGCATGAACAGTGCTGTGAAGACATTAAAGGATCATCAGCAGGACAGTGACGGTGGCTTCAAGAAGCCTGGTACTAAACCAGCCACAGTCTCTGCAGAAACCTTGTTATCTGACACGGCACATCATGTCAATTTGTTGCAAAGGGGTTGTGGATTCAGCACTGCAAGTGGAAAGAGAGTTGCTGTGTCTGATGGAGCCCTACAGAAGGCAAAGGCCCTGTTGAGTGGATTTAATGAGGACGGAACTGAAACGAAAGAAGTGAGAATAAGTCATACCAGTCCAACTAAGACTCTGACAGAGAACCTTGGAGGGTTCAAGACGGCCAGTGGAAATGGAGTAGCATTGTCAGCAAAGGCCCTTGAACACACCAAGGATTTCTTCAAAGACTGTGATGCTAACCCAGATGGTTCTATACTTGCAGATACAAATGAGAAGTCTGTTGAAAAAAGGAATACTCACATGAATGCAGGGAAAAGTAATTGTGGTTTCACAACAGCTGGGGGCAAGAAGGTGCATGTCTCTGAAAAAAGCCTGTTGAGGACAAAAACCCTCCTGATGGAATCTCCTAGGAAAGATTGTGGTGATATTAACTTGACTAAACCTGCTTGTAGGGAATCAACCAAATATAACACACGTCCATCACCCAGTGACCATGAGGCTGATGCAAACCAGCGACCCAACACAGTGTCGGATTCTCTCGATGAGTTAAGGAAGGGTTTTGCTTTTAGCACTGCCAGTGGAACAACGATATGTGTGTCAGACACTTCCCTCCGAAAATCCAAGTCTCTTCTCAATGAATGTGATGCAACAGTAAAAAGGGATGTTGTGACTAGTGACAGATCGGATTCAGCAAATACTTTGTCACTGAAATTGCCTCAAAAGCCTCTTTTCAACACAGCCAATGGGAAGGCAGTGCCAGTTTTGGAGAAAGCCCTTCAGGAGGTTAAGTCTGTTTCCTGGGAGACTCGTCACGTTAAACATGACACAATAGCTCAAAGTACTGCAGAATGTTCATTTGGATTCAGCACAGCTAGTGGTAAAGGGGTGCATGTGTCTGAAAAAGCATTTCAAGCAGCTTTTGACAAATTCAGAGAAACTGAAAACAATATTGTACAATGCAAGCCTATTAGTGAAAAAAGCGATTACAAAACACCCATAGAGAAAAGGCCATTAGTGACAGGTCATGACCAGCTCGAGCAACTGACGGCTAGGAAACCAGAGGATCGTGACACGGTCCTGACCAGGGATGGAAGAGAACACATAGAGGCTTCTTCCTTGTTGAACCTGGAATCTCTTGGGTTAAGTGGCTGTACAGACACCCAGCAGGAGTACTTTGCTCAGGAGGCCATGGACAGCACCAAGGCCCTGTTAGATGATGAACACCTGTCGGGCCAGAGCTCCAGATCTTTTGCTTTTCACAAAAACCCTTTAGAGAAGAATCCTACCCACAGCGAGCAACCTGAATATAGAACCAGAGGAAGTGGAAAAAGGACAGGAGAGGATGCTAATGTGAAAGGTAAGTATGGTAGTACATTTGAGGGAACAGTTCAAGTTATTCATCAATATGCTTTCATTCTTATAAATTGGAGTCAGGAGTGTTATTTTAAGCATTTCTGATTCACAGAACAGCCACCCTTGAAAAGACGACTCTTGGCTGAGTTTGATAGAACTCTGGATTGTAACAAGCGGTCAATCACACCAGTCAAAAGTTACTCAGATGGTAGGACTTTCACACTTATCTATTAACCAGCTTATCTGTAACCAATGTCAAGACACAACGGAAACTAAAACGCAAACTAAATCCTTCTGTTTTTTAGGGATGCTGAAAGACAGGAGAGTGTTTAAATATAATGTCTCTCTTCAACCTAATATCACAAGACCATCCAGGTAGCTTCATTTATACTCAAAATGTTACAGGTGGAATGAAACATTCCAGTCCCTCATCAGGTTTTTGTTCTACAGGGATGCAAAGAGCCATGTTGGCCTGACTTTGAATAAGGCTGAGTCACAGAACAGGAGGCCAGAGCCAGCGCCAGCAGACATCAAGCCCTCCACTGCCAGGGGAGCTGTCTTTGTTCCTCCGTTCCGGAAAAATATCAAGACAGAGACACACATGAGTAATGTTCAACAGGATAAAGGTGGAACACCTGTCGTGCTGGTTCCCCAGTTTGGAAAACCAACAAGTAGGACAACTGATAGAGATCCGCAACCTCCAAACAATAACACAACCCACCACCACTTCAAAATACTGGCTAAGACCAGTGAACCATCGCCTGCACTGGAAACCAAAGACAACCAAAGCCTTGAAATGGAAACTAATTATAGTGGCAAGGTAATCAAAATGAAAATAGACCCACAAAACCATGAGAAGATAAACCAACCCAGTGGTGATGACGAACAAGATGTCTCTGATACTGCTCGACAAGACACCATCACAGAGGGCTCCACTTCAGACCAGGCATCCCCTGTTAGCCACGGTAACCAGCATTCGGTTGATACTTTGGGTGTCTTCGTTGATTTCCCTTCTCAGCCGTGTTTAGAAGTCAGGGGATGTTGTGTGTGTGTGTGTGTGTGTGAGCAGAAGTGGATCTCCAGACTTTGCAGCTAGCTCTGGACATGCAGAGCATGAGGCTGAGGAAGAAGAAGCGTCAGAACATCCGTCCGGTACCAGGGAGCCTGTTCCTGGCCAAAACCTCTGGGGTTCCCCGGATGGCTCTGAGGGATGCCGTCAGAGGGAGCTGTCCTGTCCAGCACACCCAGAAACAGGTAGGCCAACACTCAATTGACCTTGATGTGAACATCCAGTAGAAAGCTCTGATTCATGCAGTGATTCGGATGATGCACGGACAAAATACCGTACTTTTCTGTCCTTCTCCAGCTGTATGTATACGGAGTGCATCAGCGCGTGTGTCAGATCAGCGGCGAGAATGCAGAGTCTTTTTGTTTTCACTGCCAACACTTTTTCAAACGTGAGGCGTTGGCAGCTGGAGTTCAGCTTGCTGATGGGGGCTGGCTCATCCCCAGGAAGGATGGCAGGGCTGGGAAAGAGGAGTTCTACAGGTAGTGACGTCCTCCATTACAACTGACTTCAGATCAACGATAATAACCCTACCAGAAGAGAGATACTGTACTCTGCCCTCTCGTCTCCAGAGCGCTGTGCGACAGCCCAGGTGTGGACCCCCAGCTGATCAGCGAGGCGTGGGTGTATAACCACTATCGCTGGATAGTCTGGAAGCAGGCGGCCATGGAGAGATGTTTCCCGGAGGTGATGGGGGGTCTCTGTCTGACTCCAGAGCAGGTGCTCCTGCAGCTTAAATACAGGTACTCACACTTGGTCGACTTATTGTATGTTCTGTAGGACCCGTCGATTTGTTTCACTCGAACCTAAAGTATGTCTTGTTGATTTAGATACGACGTTGAAGTGGACCACAGTCGACGGCCGGCTCTAAGGAAGATCATGGAGAGAGACGACACAGTCGCCAAAACCCTGGTTCTCTGTGTGTGTGGTGTCGTGTCCAGGGGACAGAGCCGACCGAGCCGGGCTGAAGCCAGCTCCCCCCAGGTGGCCGGCAGCAAGGCCGACTCACCATTTGGGGTCATCTGGCTGACAGATGGGTGGTACCCCATCAAGGCCCAGATGGACGCCCCGTTGACGGCCATGCTGGCCAAGGGTCGCCTGGCCATGGGGGGTAAGCTGGTGATCCAGGGAGCCCAGCTGGTGGGACCCCAGACGGCCTGCTCCCCTCTAGAGGCTCCCGAGTCCCTCATGTTGAAGGTAGATGATCAGAATCTCTGGGAAAGGCAACAGTCAAGCTACTAGGTGGATCAAGACACTTATAATCCTGTTGTGCTTCAATGTGATTTCAGATTTGGGCCAATGGCACCAGACCTGCCAGATGGGATGCTAAGCTAGGGTTTCTGTGTGACCCCCGACCCTTGCTCTTCCCACTCTCGTCCCTATATGGCGATGGAGGTCCTGTGGGCTGCGTGGACTTGGTGGTGCTGAGAAGCTACCCTGTGCAGGTGGGGAAAGTGGTTCCTAATCAAGACCCAACACCCTGTGCTTGGGAATGTTTTGAGAGACTTGTCTGTTGTGTTTAGTGGATGGAGAGGAAATCAGATGGAGGCTTTGTGTTCCGTACTGGACGCGCTGAGGAGAAGGAGGCCCGTCGCCACAGCGACGGCAAGCACAAAGCTATGGAGGTCCTCTTTGCCAAGGTCCAGGCTCAGTTTGAGAAGGACGACAATGGTACAGAATGCCAGCTACTTGGAATATGTCAACACGCAAATGTTAACAGGGCTTTGACAAGTTCTGATGTCCTAGGTAAGAAAACCAAAGGACAAAGGGGATCGTTGAGTCGTCAAGACATTGAGGATCTGCAGGATGGAGAGGAGCTGCATGAAGCAGTGCAGAACGACCCAGCATACCTGGAGGTGAGGATTAGCACACATCTTTTGAATCCTGCTTAGTAAGACACAGCTGGGAAATCTAACTTCTCTATTGGAGCGTTGGTGGTGTGCTCGGTAGCACTGGGTTTCAACACTGATTTCTGATGGAAAGTTGTTAAGATGAAGGTGTGCGTTCCGACTCAGGCTAAGGTGATTCGTGATTACGGTCAAGGTATGCGTTGTGTGAGTGCTTAAGGGGGTGTGTGTTGTGACCCAGGCCTCGCTCAGTGAGCAGCAGAGAAAGGTCCTGACCTCATACAGGAGCTCCCTGGGGGAGAGGAGGCAGGCCCAGCTTCAGGAGAGCTTCCGCAGGGCCCTCGAGGCCGATGGCGGAGTCTGTCCTGACAGGGAGGTCACTCCGGTATGGAAGCTCTGCGTGGCAGACTCCAGAGACCAGCGGGGCACTAGTGGTGGGTATTTCCGATATGAAGGTGTAGGTTAGCTCTACCTTTTTGGAAATGAATTCCTCGTGATGGCGTCCTCATTCTTTCAGTCTGCATGCTGAGTATATGGCGTCCTTCCATGGACCTCCAGTCTTTTCTGAGGGAGGGTTGTCGATACCGGGCCCACCACCTCTCAACATCTGAAGGCAGGAAGCGATCTGGTGGAGGTTCAGTTCAGCTATCTACCACAAAGAGAACACAGTTCCAAGGCATGCAGGTACTGCGGTTCCAGATGCTTGTATTGCCAGAACTACACATGACAATCAGACATTTAAGCTTTTGTACTTATCATCCTTATCACCCAGGCCTCCCAGGACTGGCTGGCAGGGAATTACCATGCTAGAGTGGCAGTCAGCTTTCACAATCTCCGTAATCCTGAATTCCAGCCATTCTGTGGGGAGGTGGATATTGTTGGATATGTCATCTCCATCACTTCCAGCCAAGGTAGGTCTCAACCATTGTGTCAGTAGTGTTATAATAATATAACTGCTATATGTCTGGCACATCTACAGCTGACAGTTCCCTCCATGTGCAGGTTTTTCTCAATTAGTATACATGGTAGATGGGAAGCTGGACTTTGTGAAGGTACACTCCTACAGTAGCTTGGTTCAGCTGGGTTTGGAGGATCTTGTGAAGCCTCGGGCCCTCCTGGCTGTGAGCAACCTGCAGCTGAGGCCACTGTCCAGCCCCATCCCTGGGCTGCACGCCAGCGACCTGGCCCTCTTCACCTCCAACCCTAAGGACTCCCATCTGCAGGAGGCCTTCACACAGCTTAGGGCACTGGTCCAGGTACACCTTGCACTTTCAAATGCTGTGGATATCGTTTGAGAGTCTGGATCACAACCCCCCCCAAAAAATGGGCAGCATAACATGTGTTTTTGTTCTGATTGTGACAGGGCCAGGAGCACTTCTTCCTGAGTGCAGAGGAGAGGCTGTCGAACTTGATCCCCTCTGATCCTAGCTCCTTCTCCTCCCCAGCTCTGCAGCCTAGAACTCCAGCCTGGAAGACACAAGATGGAGGGATACATGTAAGTTGTTATGACGTAAGGGTCCAGCTAATTATCCAACCAGTATTGTTCATACATGGAATTAAGCCTAATGTGGAATATCTATGGTCCTACAGAAAACCCCTCAGCAGCCAATCAGAGGCTTTGGATCCATGACTCCCATCAACAGTTGCCTTCCACCACCAATCAGCTCATCAGGAAAACTAGACCCAAAGAGCCTGAAGAGAAAGAGGGGACTGGACTCACTGTGTCGCATTCCCTCTCCCCCTCCAATATATCCCTTGGGCACCATGACCATCCCATGTGTTAACAAGACATTCAACCCCCCCAGGAGGTCTGAGACCCCAGGCCAGACCCCAGCTCCCAGACCAGCCCCGCCAGAAGTGGAGGATGAGTGGGTCAACGATGAAGAGTTGGCTATGATAGACACACAGGCTTTATACAGTGGGCTTGGAGAAGAGGTCACAAAATGACAGGTGTTATGAATGTCAAGAGACATTGCAGATACAGATGGAAAGCTGCTATGGATCTCAGTGTCCAAATGGTGCAGTTTTGGCTTGAATTTTCAGCCTCTTTGTGAATAAAACCATGAGTACATTCATGGTCATATATTCATGATTGACATTTGCCCCACTGCTTCTTAACATTAATGTTGTTAAGTAAAATACTAAATACTAACTCTGTTTTTTACTTTGACTTGGTGAACAGAACATAGGCTACAGTTTTTATGGATGTGTGTTTGTGGTTGTGTAAATGTTCTTGTCTTCAATGTGTAGTTGTATAAAAATGTTCAAACGTTCACGCTTTTTGTATTCGTCCCGTTCAACAGTAGGTGGCGCTCTGTGTTGTCTCACGTTGGGATTCAAACGAAGAAGACTGCCGGCCATGCTCTTCCGTAAACATAACTAGCACAAATTGGACATCAGCAGGAATTAATACTATAAAAAACACGATTCTCACGGACAATTAGCAAAAAAATCTATAAATCGGTCGCTGCTTACTTTATAGCACAACTTATTATTGGCATTGTGTCGCTGGTGTTAAATGGGATGTTGCTAAAAACGTAATTTTAGAAGTTCCCTGCGGAAGTTCCCTGCTTTAAAAGATGTTTGCCTCTCAAATTGGTCAATCGGTAAAAAACAACGAATCTGTGGCCAACGAGAAATTGACGAAAGAGACGGTGAACGACATGGTTTCGAAGAGGAACGAAATGCAATACCATTCAACACAAGAACAACTGAAATCTGCATCAGAACCCAACCAGAAAAAAATCAGTCAAAGTTCAATCCAAAGACGCAGACAGCGTGTTGCGAAAGAAGTTGGTACCAGAAGTACTGCCTTTATTGGTCCTACTTGTCGTCCTGATAAACGCTGTGCAGCCCAGCCTAAACCAGACATTGAAGAGTCTCTGAACGATTTCTACAAAGAGTTGGAGCAATTTGAGCAGGTTAACAGCTCTATTGATACTACTGATACAAATATTCCAATCCAAACACACTCAGGTCTTGTCCCACTTGTGCCAAAAGGGAGGTCACACAACCTTGAGGGAAAAGGAACTGGACCAAACCACGCACATCACCCTCACTGGAATCAGAATGAGCCATACCATGACAGGAGGCATGGCTCTACCCAGCACCCAGCCTATTATCACCATCAACGTGCCTGGCAACACCCCCCACCTCACCAGATGCAGCCCTACCCTCGCTTCCACAGGCTTCCTCACTGTAACCTACCACCTCCTGGTCCATTCAGCAATCCAGGCAAAGAACCACAGATGAATAGGAGCTTGCGCTATCCAGGGCCGGATAACCAGTACCAACAGCAGTGTTCACAGTTCCCACCACTCCATAGGGCACCTGCACCTGGGAGATACAACTACTCTCAGGTCAGTGGTGGAGCCCCTCCACAGCATTTGGACGGGGACCAAGGGCACAGTGGTTATCGTGGGCCCACGTATGAGGCAGTTGGATATTCTGATCCCCATGAAGATCAGCATTCTGACTGGATACAGGGTAACAACAGTCAACAGCAGATAAACCAGCACCTGCCATTAAATACAACACACAACAGCAGTCCTCATTTGGTTTTGATTCTGATGAGAGGAGTACCAGGGTCTGGGAAATCCACTTTGGCCAAGTAAGTTCACACATGTACTGCCACTGATGCTTATGTATAATCTTGTTGACAAGGTATTTGTTGGTAACACATTGAATTTTGCTTCAATAGGGAACTGCTGTGCACTGGCCCCAGTGGTCTTGTGCTGAGCACAGATGATTACTTTTCTGAAGAACAGGACTACCTGTATGACCCTAGCCTGCTGGGGAAAGCACATGACTGGAACCACAACCGTGGTATTAATGCCCCCCCACAATATATCTGTCTATGAAAAGTAGCTTTGTTATTGTATCCATTTCTATAATCTTATACTAAAGAATAATACAGTTATATTGATGATTTTGCCTCTGCATTGTCATACATCCAGCTAAAGAAGCCATGCAGAAGGGCAGTTCTCCAGTCATAATTGATAATACAAACCTCCAAGCTTGGGAGATGAAACCATATGTCAAACTGGTGAGCTATTTCGTCTCATTTTCATGTTTACCTGGAGGAAACTCACTTGTAGTACAATTCACAAGTGTATCTTTTTTCTAAATGTTCAGGCAGTGGAGAGAGGATACAGTGTCTTATTTCACGAGCCTGCCACAAGCTGGAAATGTGACCCTGTTGAGTTGGAGAGGTAAGTCAGTGGATGTTTGTACTATACACAGGATGCCAGACTAGACAGAGGCAAATAACCTTCTCCTCTGTTTCCCTCAGAAGAAACAAGCATGGCGTGTCAAGGGAGAAAATTGCACAGATGTTGGATCGCTTTGAATTTCCAGTATCAGTGGAGATAGTGATGCACTCCTGTGAACCTCCTCATCTAAGGATGAGACAGCTTTCACCAAACCACCAACACAGGGGGAGTTTTAACTAGACTTTTCATACATTCCGATGTCAACCAAATTTGAATATCATCCTTTAAGAAATGTTAACAAGTTTATTGTCTGATTTAAATGCTGCAATTTGCCCTGAAATGCAAGATTTTATTTTTTTACTCCAGGTTTTTTGACATCTTGAGATTGCATAACATACTGTATTTTTGAACTTTTTGCATGGTTTTTATGAATAAAACAACATTTCAGGAATGTTTTGTTATCAGTCATCAGAAAACCTTCAAGGTTTCTGCGCATAATGGTAAAGAATTATGCAATGGGCAGAGGATGATATAATAACCTGCCAGGAATACGGTAATGTTAGATTGGTCCAAAATAGAAGATTTTTTATTTTATTTTTTAGAAAGTTGAGAGGAGATAACAAAATTCTGAAATTAAACCTTTCACATAACAATTTATTTTTGTACATTGTTAAACACATCAACAATAAATCTAAGCAGCACATCATAAGCAAGAAAACAATTATAAGATAAATTGAAATCACAATCAGCACATTATTGCACACAAATTATACCTCCTTATTTGGAATAAAGGCACCAACAACGTGTAACAATGTGATAATCAAAGGCAGGTATTTTTTGTATGTTTATTAGACTAGCAAAGTGGCAATGCAATCCGCAATTCAGTTTGTATTATTTTGAACTCTTTTAACAAATGGATATGCGTTTTAAACGGCAACATTTGATTATGCCGTAATTTCGGATCGATCCAAATAAAGTTTTGACGTTGTTTTACTGCAGCCTATCACATTTTTTATTGACCAGGTGCTGTCCATGGTCCTGAAACTAATGAACTTTGGACTGTGTTGGCATATAGTTTCACAAAAAGAAGACGACACTACTTCAGCACATTGAGATGGTTTGATAGAAAGTTAAGCAGGTGGTGCATTTCGTGCCAAGACCTAATACAGCCCTGCCCTGAAATACACCCCCCATATACTTTCTGTTCTGTATATCCCAGCATCAAATGATTGTTACTGTATATTGAGGGGGACTAGCATGAGTAAGCAGAGTACGTTTCAGCATGTGGCCCTTTCCTAGTCAGAGTTAGCAGTGGGTACATTGCATTTACATTGAAAACAAAGCCTGCCACAAAATGCTCCACACCCGCATATGTTTCTTTCCTTTTACTCCAGAATTAGGTACATTTAACATTCAATGCCAATACATGTGTAGCCTATGTATAGGTTTGACTGGTCTGAAAACAGAATAGTCCATGGTTTATGGGGATTTAAAACAATATATGTATTTCATTGATTTAAATATTGCACTATTTACGATCTTAAAAAGGGATTGAGAACATTGTTTTCGACCGGTCTGTGTAGCGTACAATACAAAATTACAATGTGAGACAGCTGTCTCCCCTCCGTTTGGTTGCCATATCAAGACGAAATCTTTCACTTTTTGATTCGAGTGGTTTGTGCGCGGGCTCCTGGTGCATCTGGGGGCACAACGCCGGAATATAAAGTAACTCCTTATCAAGAGGTTTCTTTTCTTCCTGCAATTTTGCTTCTTGAATGTATGCTTTGGTCATGTGACGTAGATAGCCAATGGCATTCGCGTATCTGATCTCTACGGTTGCGGTCTCCTCGCTTATCGAATGCCAATTGCAACTCACGCATAACATCCTGGCGATTGGTATCTTCCTGATGGTGACAGTTTTTTTTCTTTTACGACAGAAGAATAGTAGTTATACGCGGAGGACATAATATATTCGAAATAACACAATAATTGTTTTCGGCTATAGCATGGTCGTCTTGTAGATTAGAGGTTTATTAAAAGAGGGAAGTTTCCCTTTTTGGTCCTTAATCTGCAATGAGACTGTAACCTCTCCCTCGAGTTATTTCGCAAAATGATTGGTAAGTGTTGACATGTTTTTGTAGCGCATTAGTTGCGCGCGTACATAGCAGTAGCATGATTATCAAGGATTTATAATGTGGGAATTAAATCACTTTCAGTAATCGCCCGTGCTAACTCCACATCCCCTTTCAATTGTGAAAATCCAATGTTTGATGAATGGTTCACCTTGGGTATCCCATGGTGTTTTTGCGTCCAACAGGCTTTGTGATTCGATTATCTGCGAATGCTTGAAGTAAGGATTCAAACCTTGCTCACCTGATCAACGAGCCTGCAGGCACTGGCAGGTAGAAATAAACCTGTCTCGACCAAGACATTTGTTTTTTAGCAGTTGCATTTCATTTCTTAAATGCTGACTCATCAGTGAACGTGGATTCAAACTGTGTGACTTCTAAAGTGAACAGTTTATTAAGTTAATCAGTAGGTTCGAAAGTATACTGGTATCCTTCAGTGGTGCAGTGGGTTTCGAGTTTACTTCATTTTTCATTATCTATTTATTATAAAGAACTATTTGAGTGGGATGGGAAAATACTGAAATGATAATGTCGTTGCAATGACAGATAGTTTCTCAGACAGGACATCAAAATATATATATTTTATTTTTTTCATTCTGTCCGTCTCAATGTTCTCATTATAGACACATGTTCAATCAGATAGTGTGCAGCTAGCTGAGGGTGTCAGCTAGTTACATAATCCTTATTGAATTGAGCTGTTTGGTGAATGGAGGGGAACCTCAGGCAGAATGAAGCACTGACAATGCTGCACAACACCAGATAACGTTGTTACATAAGGGACGTTTTCCCTTGTTCTGCAAGGATGGTGCTCCAAAAATAGTCTAGCTTATGTAAATATGAGATGCCATGGTTGTTTGGTTGTTCCGTATGGCTGAATGGGAAGGCATAACCTATGTGACTCCATGTTTTTGTATATAACCCATATCATCTGCCAGTATTTTTTTTTTTTATACAAGCCGTGTTAGTTACTTCCCAGATTTCCCATGGGCAGTATTTTAAGCATTCGTGAAGGTGAAGGGATACTTTGGGAGACACTGTGTTGTGCGTGGGGGAAATTAAAGGGCACAACTTTCTCTTTCATTTGGTTTTCCTGCCTTCTTGTCTGTGCATTATTTCTGGTATCCTCAACCTGCTGATTGATGTTCTGTCATCTTTATTGATAATTTGTAGGCTATTGTACATTTCTCCAAAGGCTTCCAGTAGTTTCCTGTTCTTAAGTTCAGTGAGCACATATAGAACAGATTCATTTCTGTGGTGGGGGACTCACAGCATAATGAACTGATGCTGCAAATCCCCAGTGTGTATTTCCACTTCTGTTGTTTCACTGGGCTGTTACACATTCATTAAACACACACACAGCTAATACAACAACACGCTGAATGCTCTTTGAGGTTACATTCAGCCATGGTTGTAATTTATGGATTTTGTGGGGCAGTGTCTGCCTGGCTGTGTTGTTGTTGCGTAACACCTAAGAGGCTGGCAGAAGGAGGCATGAATCAGTACTAACACTAGACATGCCTGTCTCAGCCCTGCTGTGGATGAGACTGGATGGAGGGGGATTGATTTTCCTGATCCTTGGTTGTTGACTGTAAGACATTGATGACAGCCCAAGCAGCCATCTACCTCCAGATCCTGTGTAGGCTACTATGGCGTTTCTGATCAGTACTCTGGTGATGCACGAGGACTGTCCTTGGTTGACCTTTAGTCTGCCGTCTTATTAACGTTCCTGCTTTGGTGCTGACATAACCAGTGGCCTCTTTAATTAGATTGAATGAAAGTGCAGTATGTTCATCATGGTCAATATGAAGCCTGATTTTGTGTGTCTCTGCAGGTCTGATGCTGTGTGAGGCTGGTTCACTATTATGATGGAGGAGGCTGCCAGCCAGCTGGAGAGAGATCATGTGCACAGTGTGTATGAGAAGATTGCCCCATATTTCAATGACAGCCGCTACAAAGCTTGGCCTAAGGTGCGTCAGTTCCTGCTGGATCAGGAGCCAGGCAGCATCATCGCAGATGTGGGTATGTGGTCGTCCTTCACAGAACCCCCTGGCCTCCATGTTATTACCCACTGTAGTGTCAGGTATCGATTAAGTTGTTGTAATCAATCCAACCATTCATTTTCGATTGACTTCTTTTCCAGGTTGCGGTAATGGGAAATATCTCCACATCAACAGAGATGTGTTCAAGCTGGGTTGTGACGTGTGTCGCCCCCTGGTGGATGCTGCCTGGGACCAAGGACATGAAGTGCAGTTGTGTGACGGGCTGCGCTTACCTTACAGAGACGGCTGCTTTGATGCCGTGCTCTCTATCGCAGGTACTTTATCACTTCCAGAGTAATTCAGCCAGCTACCTTATCTACACATTCACAATTGTATTCTGATTAGTTATATTTTAAATATCCTGTGCTGTAAGCAGAGCAAGTCATTTACTTGTCACCTGATGAATATGATGGCAGTCAAGTAAGGTGACTAGGCAATCATGGATAAGCAGCCTCTGGAAAAGTCCAGTGAGCTTATGTTACCTTGGTAGCTGGGTCACCAGGGCAACGCCTACGTCTTTCGGAAGTAATTCATGGTTGTATTCAAATGCAAAAATAGACTCTAATTACAGGCATTATGATTTCAGGAAACATCCACCATCTCTTTTTGTGCCTTTGTCAGCCTAGTATTGTCCATTTATAGACAGCAGTTGAATACACAGTATTGTACCATATAATCAGATGCCAGTGTTGAATTGCACCATATCACTAGCCTGTCTCCTATCTCCCAGTGATTCATCATCTGTCCACCAAAGAGCGGCGTGTTCGAGCAATAAAGGAGATGGCTCGTACCCTGCGTGTGGGAGGCCGAATCATGATCTATGTGTGGGCCATGGAGCAGAAGAGGCGTAAATTTGAGAAACAGGACATCTTTGTCCCCTGGAATCCCAACCCCCCCCCAGACTATGTTGGGGAGCGCCCCGCCCCCAGAAGGAGGGCCACGACCCAGAGCATCAGTGGTGTCATGGACAACAGCGACAAGCAGAGGAAAGTGAAAAGCACATCATCCATGGCGGATGAGGAGGACCTCAACTGCGGCAAACAGCAGAAGAGCCAGAGACGGTGGTTCTTCTCCCGGTCTCTGGATTCTGTCTTTGACTTTGGCAGCCTGACCATCTCCCGCTCATCTTCCAGGGAACTGAGCACTTTATCCACTCCGGTGGGCCAGGAGAACACTGGCAGCAAGGCTGTCCAGCTAGGGAGAGGAAGTGTCCTCATCAAGCAGGTCTCCAGCCTCTTCTCTTCCTCCTCTCGGACCAGCTTGGAGGAAGACGTCTTTGATTCTGTAGCAGACCTGCACAGGGGGCCCAGAGGAGGTAGCACCACCATGACCACCACCGACAAGGAGAGAATGTCTGCTGCCCTGGCTCAGGAGTGTGGCTCTGTGGCCCTGCCTGATCTAGTGTCCTACATGAAGGAGCCTTCAGACGAGCCAAGGGTGGGAGCAGAACACGTCAGCCTGGGAGAGTCCCAAGCGTGCATGCTGAGTCCCAGAGAGGGACAGGCGTCGGCCTCCTCCTGCCTAAGATACTACCACGTCTTCAGGGAGGGAGAAGTGGCAAAGCTGATAGAGAACCACGTTGAAGAGCTCCAGGTCCTGCACAGCTACTTTGACCATGCCAACTGGTGTGTCGTGGCAGAGAAAGTTCAGGTCTGGAAAATATAACTTGGTTTTAATAATTTTTTATCATATCATTATCATATCGTTTTTAACAGTTTCAATTTTACATGTTTTTGCACATCTAGTATTTAAATTAACATTAGTTATTTATTTTATGATTAAAGGTACTTTACCTTCATGTCAAGTGTTTGAGTTCAAATTACGTTTCCAACAAACAGCACTTAGCAAGCAGTATTTAGAGAACCAGTGGAGTGTGTGTACCTGTCATAGAAATATAAGTGTGGGTCATCATACTTTCACACTGTATATACTTAATTACAGGGCTGCTATCGATTACAGATAAGAATAATTAAGTCTCTGCCAAGGAGTAAGGAGATTTCAGTTGTAAATGTAGACTTTTAATTCTAGCCAAAGAGGAACTTGAATTACACCCTTGTTGATCAGCCCTTTTAAAATGGCTAACTGAACACTGATTATGACGTTATTTAAAAGATGGTGGTCTCACGCACAACATCTTACCTGTCTTAAAGCTGCACATGTTTCTCAGCACTAGACTACACAATAGAAGAAAAACATGCTGCAGCAGTAATATCTGATGTGTCTTGGTGTGACTTCCTATTAACCACCTGTATAATGCACTATGAAGCTGTAATGAGCAGTGAGTGTGTCCGAAGACCTTCTGAAATGCACTGGTGACACTGGTGTTGCATAGTAAGTGTTACCATGTGTCTGCTTGATAAACTGTGCTTTGCGGATGGTGTATGTCTTTGTTGAATGAAGTAACTGACTGCCTGACACTGATACAGTTTGTTGTTTGACCAAGTAATTGTATACTGTGAAGCACTGAGCCATTGTTGTTATGTTACGGTTTGTTTGAGTGTCAGTAGTTTGTGTATACAGACTGTCGCTTAAGGTTGAAAGGGGTACTTCACTTTCCTTTTCTAAATTATTGTTTTAATTAGAATTATTGTTATTTATTCTTATAATGATAATTAAAATCATTATAATTACTAGTGTTTCAATCACCCAACATGTAAAAGGTTTTGAGTGAAGCGCCCCGGGTTGTAGGCTGATGACACCATGCCTGGACCAACTGTTAGCATCTGTCTGAATCTCATAGGTGTTGCTGTCTTTGTAAGCATTTTAATGGCCTTTTATTTGTGCTAACTCTTAATAAATATGTTATTGATACCAAAAACAAAGATTGATGCATCACTGTAATTATATCCTTTTATTTATTTGAAAAAAAATTGGGTTGGTATTTTCTATGGGTAGTTTTCACTGTTACTATTATCTACATACGGTTGATTTTGCTCTGGACCATCACCAGACAGATGTTACATCACAGCTCTCTCCATATCTGAAACAAACAGAACAAGACAGACTAACAGATTGTAAACTGAGTACATATGAGCAGGGAAGCCTGGTTTCTAAGCAGAGTTAGGAGCTGTCCCCCTCAGGTCTCACCTGTGAAGCAGCTCTGTGGACGATGGAGTGTCTGAGGGCCAGCTTGGCAAGGTCTCTGGAGTACCCGCCTCCTATCACAGTGGCTACAGGGATAGCTTTGCTCACGACAGTCTTCATGACATACAGATCTCTCTGATACAACCCTGGGGGAGACCAACATCATCATCACCACTGGACCATCAGCTGTCGTACAGCCCTGATAGATGACATCACGGAGCCATCTGCTGTGAGGTGTTCACCCCTCACCTTGGTCTGTCAGCCTGAGCCTGCCCAGCTCGTCGTCCCAGTGGGGGTCCACTCCAGCGTCGTACAGGACCAGGTCTGGACGGAACGTGTCCAGCACCCACGGCAGATGGGTTTTCACTGTGACGAGGAAACAGAAGTTACTAGACAGTCCTGTTGCCACCCTCACTAGCTAGTTCAGTGATCTTATTCTCTGACTCGCCCATGTGGCCATCTTCCTGACACTGTGCTCTGTCAGCAAAGCCACTGTGTATATGTATATACTGTATATATACATACACATATAGTGGAGTGAGTTTAACCAATTCAACACAAAACATAAGAAACTGTAGAACTTGAATGCACAGCCAGCACATACACTTCAAACACCTGGCTGGTGTGGGACTCGCCTGTAGAGAGGTACTCTTTATCCTCTATGCCATCCTCCAAACTCACGTCCAAATCACTCTGCTGTTTACGCACTGGGAAGTTCTTCCCACAATGCACTGAGAATGTGAAGACATCAGGTTCCTTCTCAAATATGAAAGCAGTGCCATCCCCCTTTTGGATTCAGAAGACGCACGGTTCATCAATGACAACATCAGCAGACTGATCATGACAGTTGAAAGAGCCTGTAACTGGCTGGGACAGTACCTGATGTACATCTAGATCAACAATGAGAATCTTCTTCCTGGGTGTGGAGTCCCCCATCAGACACTTGGCTGCTACTGCCAGGTCATTGATGAGGCAGAACCCTGAGCCGAAGCTGGGGAAAGCATGGTGAGTCCCTCCAGCTGTGCTACATGCTAGTCCTCTCTGCATAGCTAGCTTTGCTGCTAGCACCGTGCCCCCTGGGGAGGAAAAAATTGCTGTCATGATGTCGATGGAATACGTTTGTCTTGACTCTCACTTGTTTTTTTGTGTGACCAATAATACCCTACCTTGTTACCTGGGGACTTGGGGTGGGTGTTATCTGTTTATCGCACTGTGCTGTCTTATATAAAATAGGATTAGTACCCTACTAACCAATCTGTTGTTTATTGCAGTGTCTGATACCGGACCAAGCCGATTTAACAAAGTCATAGTCACAAGTCTATGATGTGGTATCTGCCTAACAATGATCTATTAACTGTATGTAATCTTCCTGTCTTACTCTATTCACTACAGTCTTTTTACAGCCTCAGAGAAACTTTGCTCGTATTGCTGTGTCTAAACTGGTGATGTTTATGCCGAGGTGTTTGTTTAACTCTCTATCCAATAAACTGTTTTCTAATAGAACAGAGAACCTAACCTGGTGTTCACACCCATTGGAAACGGAAAGAACTCTTCCACACCTCTCGAGACATGATCTGATTTCATTACACTGCTTTAACACTACGTTCATCCATACCTGTTTCATATCTGCAGCGTCGAACTATGCCCTCACTCCAGGCAAAGCCCGTCCTCCTTTGCTCTTTCTCTCCAACGTTTCCATTTATAAAGTTGTTGAGGTATTCCTCTGTATGCACCAAGCACAGTTGTTCTTGGGAGGCTATTTTAGGGACACACACCTTTGGAATACAATTTGTCTGGGTCAAGTTAAATTACAATAGGGGCATAAAAATCACAATTCCAAATGCCTGATATAAATTCACCTGTTTATCTGTAATCACTTGGTCCTTAAGCAGGAAGTCCAACACCTTGGGGAATTTCCCCATAGGAAATCGGTGATTGGGTGGGAGATCACATACATACTTGCGATGGTGTACGATTGGAAGTCCTCTGGAATCATTGCCTTTCTAAATGTTACAGTATTGTGTCAGAAAATTATGGAACTGACATGGATTCAAGAGACAAAATTGTAGCGCTTATTATGAAAAATACAAAACATGAATCTCGGCAACATATTCACGAATGTGAGTTCTTACTTGTTCAGCATGAAAACGTCTATGGACTGAGAAACACGCAGGTCTCAAACACAACTTTTGTTGCACCGCTTCTATACACTGCGGAACCGCTCTGTGACATAAGACGTGTTTTGCACAGGTCATTTCTGCGACAAAAATAACACCAGCATCCTAATCTGACTCGCAAAGAAGGTTGTAAAGAGTTTTGAAGTAATCGACCAATGCATTCGTGCAGGCTTGTCTTCTTTCATAACACTATCGATAAAGCGTTGTCTTAACCAGAAGGAATAGGTTTAAGGTTAGTTACATGTTTTTGCTGCGGGACGTTCAGCGCTCTCTAGTGCCATGCCGTGTCCTGGAGTGTAAACGATATTGCAATGAAAATACAATACTGGACAATAAAGCCGTTGCTAATATGAATGGTATACTAAGGCTATTTAGTAATAGGCTACTACCTACATATCGTTGTTAATGTCATGTTTATTTATGATACTTAATTGACTCGTCATGTAATATACAAAGTTAACACGTTCATCACAGAATTTTCCACTAGGTGGGGATGTCATCAAGACGTTTCCCGACCATTTAACTAATTCTGAAAATATTTGGAGCTGACTCTCTCCTGACATGATTAAGGTATTCCTACGGAACATTATGTACTTTAGAAAAGTTGGACAGATCATGATGCCTTTGGAATGGTTAATAGGGAGAAATAACAAGCAGCCAAAAGTTTATTATAGCCTATATTATCTGTTGTTGTCAGCTACTCGAGTCAGGTCTTCAATATGTGTCCATAATGAGTTTTTCATGTTGTCTTCAGCTCCTTTCAGAACTGGTCCTTTTGTGTATGCATGGGGCCTAGACGTTTCCCTGCGTAGCCCAGGGCTGTTGATTTAAACCCTCATATCATTCTTCAGATACCTTTGACATTGTATTACCCAACAGCCTGTGTGCTGCATCTGTCGAAGCAAGCGGTGAGAATTCCTCTGTCTCTACCCATATGGCTTGTTATATAAAAAACCCTGTGTGTCCTGTCCAAAGATCAGGATGAATCAACACACATGCAGATATTCTCCGGTTTCCAAGGCGCTGGAGGGAGCAGATTGCAGACATTTGCATTCTTTCAGATCCAATCAAATAATAAACAACAATGAAGTGCTCATAAGAAACTATAATGAGCAAAATCCATAATCCTGAGGTATATCTACATAGCATGGCTCAGGCAGTAATGACTGAATATGTATCCCTATTCCTGTTCACTCATATAGACAGTGCATTTCATTATTCAATTTCTCAAAAATAAGTGTATCAGGATAATCTGTGACTAACTACATGATAATGTTGGTCAGGTATCCCCGGCTCTCTGACTGGCTGGATGCTGGTCTTCTGTGAAGGAGGACAATTAGGATGAGTGGAGGCCCTGTGAGTGCATGTAAATGAGACAAAGCTGTCAATCACACTGCTTTGAATCCAGTCCTTTCTGTTTATGTTTGCTCATCCATTTACTGGATGACAATTTCCAGGGCTTCTCTCATGAGTCTCAGTGTTCAGTCTTTGCTAGAGGGGCAATATTTGGACAGGGATGGTTGCTGTGACTGTATTTGTTATCTCTCTTTCTGTCTGTCTGTCTGTCTGTCTGTCTGTCTGTCTCTCTGTCTCTCTGTCTCTCTCTCTTTCTCTCTCTCTCTTGCTCTTTCTCTCGCCCCTCTTTCTATTTTGTAATGTTTTTGACAATGTAGAACGGCTATTTGTTATTTTCTCTTTTTCCGTTTGCCACTAATGTATTCCATCCCCATCATTGTTACCCCTCCAGCCCTCCCCACAGACCTCCCTGGTGACACCCTCCCATTAACCAGAGGTGTGCTGGGACTAAGGGGGCCCAGTTGGTGGGTAGAGCAGCGTTTCATTCGGATTTCACACTGAAACTATATCTAACAGGATGACAGATTTACTCCCCCCCACACACACACACTGTTCCATGGTAGATGAGACTGGAGAGGAGTAAGTAATGTTACCTTCAATTAAATATATATCTGCATCCATTACTATGAAACTGTGTAAACTTGCTATGTATGGTTGTAATCTTGTTATGTGCATAATACATTGGAACAATTCTTGGAGTTTTGGAATAATATATGTATTATTCAAGCATGTATTTTGTTTTAGTTAGAAAATGCATGTTTGTATGAATGTGCCTCTATCTGTCTTTCTTTGCACTGCTAGCAGACAGCAGGGTCTGGCTGGGGTCACTAACGTCTTCTAGGAAAAGAAGGTCTTAAACAAGTGTGTGTGTGTGTGTGTGCGTGTGTGTGAAAGAGCAGAGCTCAGGTGCAGAGGAGACACCATCTCCTTTCCGAGAGTGAAAAGTAGAGACTGCAGATCAATTACAGAAGTCAGTACCTTCAATTCGATTTTCATTTAAGAAAGTGGTGCCTTTTGAAAAACATTAATATTTCAAGTCATGGTTTTAACAGCTGCCAGGACAGCGAGAAAGGGCATTCATTTGTCAAATAATACACAAACGATAACAGTATTTGTAATCTGTAATAATTAACTTTTGTCTTTTTGGTTTGATAGTAATGCTGCTATACAGTATGTCAGTGGAGCCTGTGACACAGGAAACTGTAATCAGACTGTGTACTCAAGCAACTGCCCAAGGTACTCACTGCTCCCTGATTGGTTTGAAAGTTGAGACAATGGGACAGGTGTTGGGACAACTGTTCAGCCGCTGGGTACTGTATGCTCCATCTCACACATGGTCAACTTCAATGCCTCTCTCACTGGGTTGTCAGAAAGCTGTCTTCGACATTGTCTGCTATGAGTCACTACGGACACAAGGACTGTATTATCTATGCTTGTAAAAGAGACCATCAGGAACTTTTCCTCTGCTCACCTGCCATGCTTACAGTTCCCTTTAGAGGGAACTGTATCTACTTTTGTCACCTTTGAACATGCACCATGGAAATACTCTGTAATACATTCATATCTTTCTTGACTTTTTGCGTCGGAAGTCACCTTGTGTCACGGCAAAGGTTAGTGTACACAGCTCTCAGACAGGCGGTGTGCCGCCAGTGTTTAGTGTTGATAACCAGTCTCCATTGTCAAATAAACACACTTTACTACATGTAGCCAGTTTGGTTGTGGTATCACAAAATACAATCTTTGTGTATTTGCATACTATAAATTATAAGATTAAAATAGCACACAATGTTTAAGTCAATAATAAAAGCAGTCAATGATACATACAGTATACTTAAAGGACGAAATTAGAGGGTAGAGTACTTGGACTGGCAAGGATGGATTTGATTTAGTCTGTCCCGGTGTAAAGAGCATGGTGCTAAATGACCCTGTCGTCTGTGACGTGTTGTATCACGTTCCTGGAAAAGTGTTTGCTGCTGGACCTGTTCAGGCGGGAGATGAGGGTGAGGGGTGTGAGGCATGCATCAGGCTGTGTACGCTCCTACATACAGTACCTGTCAATTACCCAGACATCACCGCATAATGCCCCCTGCCCTCCTCTTTGGCTTTTGTGTCTCAGAGCGGAAGGAATTTTCGATTTGATTACAAGCGTTGGCAGAGCATGTTACAGCAGGTGAGGACAGGACTTGTTCAGGTGAATTAATTTGTAGCTTGAGAGTAATGACTCACTTGCTGCACCTCTGACTTGGTACACCAGTTCATTAACCATGGTTAATGATGACACAGGGTACACCAGTCCTGACATGGGGTACACCAGTCATGTGACCAGGGTTACTGATAAAAAATATGGTAGTGTTTTGCGACAGAAGGGACAGAAATATTGTACAGCTATACTAAAATATGTATGTAATTATTATTTTACTCCCAGCAGCTGCTGGTTGCCACACATTCTCCAAGGTGTCATAGAAATAGATACAATTCCAATTAAATCACCATAGTATGCCATCCCGGAGGGCACCTAGACGCTGCATCATCTCTCCTCACATCATTGTTGTGATGCAAATCTTTAGTCAGACAGTGAACAGGATGTCCCATACAAAGAGCCTTGTTGATATGTGGAAAGTATTTTAATTTGACTCCAGAATATTTAGTATTTGCCTATAAATATGCTGAGAAACTACATTATGAGGAGAGGTTGAGTTTCATGGGCCACTGACAGAACTGTCCAGTGTAGAGAGAAGAAAATGTGAAGCATCTGTACACAGGCTGTGGAATGTTGGAGAAGAATTGAATAGGAACTAGAATATAAAATGAAACAATGGTATTGCTGGAATGTTCCACAAATATGCTAATTTCTACTGGTGGTATTTTTTTTCATCTATGTCCTTGGGTAGTGTAAATATTGTTCAAGTTGTGTAAGAGTATATTTTGAAATGGAGGGGCTGTATATTATCTTGTTTTGTATCTAGCTGTCCTATGTGACTGATTTACAGCCTATAGGTTTTAATTGGTTAACTGTCATCCGGCTTTCTCTCTCTCTCTCTCTCTCTCTCTCTCTCTCTCTCTCTCTCTCTCTCTCTCTCTCTCTCTCTCTCTCTCTCTCTCACGTATCAATAGCATGTTTGTTCCACCACACAGCCACATATTCCACCAAACAGCGGGCTGTTCACAATCCCTGCTGCTTTTATCTCACTGTGAAGCATGAAGACCACAGGCATTTCACAGGTTTGTCCTGACAGCCTCACTGATAGCACTGATAATGAAGAGCAACAGTCAACTGACAGGGCACACTGTGTTACTCCTCACACTCGAGCAGGAACAGTGCGCTTAAGGGCCCATTTTTGTCTGGGAGTATCTTGCAGAAGCTTGTATTAGTAGTTTGCCTGTTTTAAATACTAAGTATTTGTAATAGGTCAAAACAAACTACAAAATGAAAGCGCTGGTCTCAGTGGTATGAGAGTGAAGGAGGACATAAACACAGAACAGAGAGAGGTTGATCACTCAAGAGCCCAGACTCTAGACTGGGGAGTTGATTATGAATGCTCAGAGCTTTGAGATTTGACAGAGATTTGACCTATTGAGTTAGTGGCTCCTTATTGCCATGGGGATTGCAATTCTTCTGTGATTGGGTGAGGAACTCAATCTGCAACATCAATCTCAACCCCAGACTTCCCACTGTACGGAGAGTGGTTTTGAGGGGTGTTCTGCTTTTAGCTATTTAAACGTGGTTGATACTGATATTGATGTTGTCCTTTCACTAGCTGAGCATCCTTGCTGTGGGGCTGGTATGCTAGCCATTAATGTATTTGGTTGTCTTTGGCAGCTTTTAAAAATGCTCAGACTCTCTGACTTCACATAGCTGCCATAGCAGTCTCTGGTTTCAGGAAACTGCCCAAATTACCATAAAATCAACAGTACACCCCCCCCCCCCCTCACACACACACCCGTCGCTGTAACCAAATACAGATTTGTTCTAGCTTGTTGCTTCACCGTCCAGATCCGATATTTTTGGCATTATTTTAAAGAATAAATCTGTCAATTTACCTAGATCATCCTTTATTCACAAGGCTGGGGAACTGCCTGCTTGCTTTGCTGAGGACTTGTGACTTGAATGAACCCTCTTGCTAGTTATGGGGTTAGTTAATTCTATAGGCTGGTGTCAGTCCCATTGGTCTTTCCAGGTCAGGACCCTCAGACGTCAGCTCTAGGTTTCAAACAAGGCTGTTTCCGACAGGGCAGAAAGTGTTCCCCAGGTTGGTTTGAGAGAACAGCCAACCGTGGTTGAGATGAAGGGTTCCCACTCTTTAACTGAGAAGACCTGAGGGTATTGGCACAGTGAAAGCATAGAAATACCTTTCCTATTCAGAATTATTCTATTGTTGTTGAATGGATGTTCTGTCGGCCTTATTAAACAATAACAGATTCATGAAATGTACATAGTGTAAAGGGAAGGGCTTAACAGCTGTTAAAAAAGGATTATATTGTTGACAGAAAGATTTCTCTGGGAGGATTTCTAAGTATTTTGTGAACGAGGATAGTCTGGTCCTTCTCACTCCCTGGCTGGAGGTCAATCAGAGTCCATGCAATGATTTGTGGTCATGACTTTATGGGATCAGGCACACTGGGGAGAGTGGATGAATGAATCCAGTGCTGTGTGGTGTGAAGTCCAGGGTGTTTAGAGTGTGAACTGGCATTCCCTTTTTTGCTGCCCTATCAGGGAGCTCCAGATTAACGTAAACAACAGACCCTTGGCCAATAAGCAGGCAGCTCCTCAGGCGTACCCCCCTCACGTGTCATGCTGTTTAGTCTTCACACTCATCCCTCACTTTCACTCACCCTGACTAAAAACCCACATGGCATGGACTCAGATCTCTCTCTCTCTCTCTCTCTCTCTCTCTCTCTCTCCCTCCTTCTCTTTCTTTATCTTTCCCTCCCAGCCCCCCTCTTTCTATCGCTTTTTCTCTCTACCTCCCTGAATATTTATCTCATGCTGGGCTATGAGGAAACTTCTATTTACCCAAGAATGTTTGACTGTAGTTGTTAAGTCAGAGGGGAGACTTTCTTCCTTTGATAGTTCAGTATCACACAGAGACACTGTCAGTGACTCCTGTCAATCATTACAATACAAGTAGAAGAACGACAGTGTATATAGTTTCTCTTTATTCATCTATGTTAACAGAACTTTAAAAGAGAAAACGTTCAACATACATACCTAGTTTTTGCCTTAGTGTTTTTTATTTATTTACAAAATAGCATATTTGTGGCCTTGCTTTACTGTATAGGAATTGAGAACAGTGATATTTTGTAGTAAATGCTCTGAGCCTGTTTGTTGTTACTGGTTATGCCTCTAATACTGTGTGAACAAACATTCCCTGTGAGGATGTTATAAGACCACCACTGGACCCACACTGCCTTGTTCTCTTATTTCCCTATTGCCCCTCTTCTCTTTCCACTCTGTACACCTCTCCCTCCCCCGCCGTCTCGCTCTTTCATTCTCCATATCACTTCTCTCCTCCCCTTTTCATCTCCCACACACATACACAATCTCCGTGCTCGTAGGCATATTCTAAATGTCTTAGCCCTCTAGAGCCTCTAGCTACAGTACCTTTGGGCAATGTGGAAGAACTGAGATTACAGACTTGTTCTTCAGAACAGTTTCACACACGTTGCTTTGGATTAGAGCATCTGCTTTTTGATGTTGAGTTTCTGATAGAGTTTAAACTAGCACTTCTTTCTCCACACCGGTATTGTGCCATGATCGTAGAATCAGTGATTGGACAACACAACAGACCACCTTTCTTCATCTAAAAGGTATGTTGTATAAATCTTCATTTGATTATCTTCTTCTCGTAACGTTCAGTTTACACTGGGTACATTTTGGCTGATAGCTACCTATTCAATAATCTTTGTCAGTTCGAATGAGCAGAATAGATCAAGCATCTATTCTTAAAGTTAACTTTTATTATCAAAGTTGTCAATACAATGATAAGAAATACTTATATAGATATATGGTCCATGGTGAATCTATTCTACACACACAGTAGTGTGTACAAAATCTGAATTTAAAGTATTTTTCAAGGATTGAAAAGGATATAGAGCATCAGCTCTGCATGTGGAGCTGTGACTTCCTCTGTTTAAACGGGGGTATGTATTCATATGAGAAGAAGGAGGCCTCATTCACAGTTGCTGTCAAAGAGGGGTTTCTAGGAAGGTCTAATCTCTTGCCTTCATCTGCCGTAACCCATGCGTCACTCTTCTGAAACTGGGGGGTCCTCTGGTATGTATGTGGATGTATATGTGTGTGCGTGCGTGCGTGTGTGTGTGTGTGTGTGTGTGTGTGTGTGTGTGTGTGTGTGTGTGTGAAATGTTGCAGGTTGTCAAATGGAATCCATCTTTCAAGTTGATTTATCTTTTCCCTGTAATGTCCTTTTCAACTGCAGGTTCTGACCTTCTGACCTCCACTGTGAAGGTCATGCTGAAAGGCTAACAGGGTTGTGTTCCTACCAGACCAGGTGTGTCATTTCTCCTAATGTATGGGGCTTTGGGTGTGTATTTGTGTGTGTGTGTGTGTGTGTGTGAAAGGGTTCAGGGTAAGAGTAGCACCAGCTTCTTAGAACAGCAGCATGTGTTTACAGTACATGGCTCAACAGCACCCTGATGTCCCATAGCTGTTTCATGCTATTCACAGGATCACTGAGAGGCAGTAGTATAATCCTCCAGGCCCATATTTACTGCTCAGGGACAAGAAGAACAAAATATTCTTCTGGTACAATTATCACATGCTTATTTGAAACCATCCACTGGAGTAAAGCCTAACTTTGTATTTGGACAAAATGATGATCATCTGTCTTTCCGGGTGTGACACAGGCAAATAGGTCAGTCCCAATGTATGTTTAGAGTTCAATGTTAATGAAGGGGTGAGTGGGATGTTAACCATAGTCGACTGCAACCTATTTCTGCTCTTTAGAACGGTGGACTTGGTCGTAAATCACCTCCAGAGAGGAAGAGCAGGCAGATTCCTCGGTGCAGTGATGTCACTGGGATCGTGCCTGAAACAGATCCAGACTTGAGCAGAGAGACCCGAGCCAGATGTTCAATTTCACAGCTAACTACTCGCTGAAGCGCACGCTCTTAGAGCTGCTGCGCTCGGCTGGGGTCAGACACTTTGTCATACTGTTGGTGTTGCAGTGGAAGAATAGAGATGAGGATAAGCAGTTACATAGTTAGTTAAACTGTGCCAATTTGTTGTTGTCTTGGTAGAGCTTAATATCTCTGTTTAGCTTGATAGGTGAAGTGTCTGTTGCGTCCTGCTCATGCTACCTTCTGTATTTTTTTCAGATAATCTGCTGTTTGGTCTGCGGTTACTGTTTGGGTTATTGATCCTGAATGAAGATGGAGAACCCTTACATGCTCCTATGGATATATGCTGTGACTGGTGACAGACTGTGAGGCGCTAACATGGAGATGGCAAGAATGGGGGTTCTGGAGGGGAATCAGTCGCAGAAGCCTTCCTCTACGAGTTCTGCAGACGCTGGCTCCTTCCTGACTGACAGCTCAACTGAGAACAGAGAAGATGCTTTCCCACTTGAGTTCCTCACCTGCGAGGCCAGGGAGCCGAACCATGACACGCCCCGGCTGGAGGGTAATGCTGAATGGGTCAATCACAACAACGTTGACCTAATAGTACCGGCGTCTTCTCTGAGGTTTGGCATGGAGGCATTCAGAAGCTCAAGGTCTCTCGCTGACCTCCAGCTCCCCGGTGAATTGATTATAAAGTCGACTCAGCACCATTGTAATAAGCTCACGGTCCCTGCTTCTCTTCTGAAGAGGGATACTGTCTTTAACGACCGTGTTCCTGTGAAGTGGTATGCAATGACTGACCTGAATCGCAGCGACTCCGGTCAGGTGGAGGATCTACATCTAAGTTCTGTTCCTTCTGTGAAAACAGGGACATTGAACCCATTGAACCCAATTGAGGTGTTGCCAGAAGGACCTTTCCTGAATGGCCATGTGCAGAAGGTTCTGGTCCACAGTGAGGATCCCTGCTCCATGCCTCACTTGCTGGGTCTCTGTGAAGACCACCCCCTACCTCTCTCTCTCCACTTGTCTACCTGTGAAGACCACCCCCGACCTCTCTCTCTCCCCCTGTCTACCTGTGAGAGATTCTGGCAGATGCCTCGCATTATCAAACACAAGCCCGGCTCCATCACCTTTTCAGATCACACCTGCTTCTCCAGTTCGGACCAGAGTGTCGTCAATAACGACAGCTCAGACAGCAGGGAGTCTTCCTCTGTGGAGGACAATGAGATTACCAAGCTGCCTGGGAGCAGGGAGGACCTGGTCAGTCACCTCGGTCCAGGTGGGCTGAGGAGGACCCTACCCAGCAGCCCTGTGGCAGAGCCCCCTGCCGGTTGCCTGTTCCTTGGATACAATGCTGAGCAGGAGACCAGCTCAGAGGTACTGTATTCACCCCTTCACGTCACTCAACTCAGACACTTTCCCCACACCAATGACTTAAACCACATTGTTCAACTATTGTAAACAATAGTAAGCCCAGCTATGTTTGTACAGTAGCTAATGGCAAGGCTGAGTGCTATATACATTTCATATGTTTCATATAAGTGATACAGACTTTTTTTAAACAGGAGTATCAGTGTTGTGGCCCTCTGGTATTTCCTGTCTGCTGGCCAGATGTCTTGGATTTTCGTGGCTGAGAATTGCTACAGTATTGGTTTACATTAGAATAAGCTAAAGACATTTTTGGGAAAATGCATGGTATTTGCCCGTTATCTACAGGCTTGCTGTGTTTTGAGAGGTTGTGTATTTGGTGTGATTGTGAAGGAGTGAATTGATCCAGCATATTTCCATCAGTTAAACACAGCCCTCACCGGAATGCAGACTGACTCTGCTTTCTGTCCATTCTAATAGCAGGCCTTTAGGAGTACCAGAACAGTTGTAACTTGAAATCATTCCTGTGACCTTGGTAGTAACCATCACATGACCTCAAACTATTTTAGTTTTATAGCCCTCTTAAAATGTCTTTTGGACTTTTATGAATATGTTTACATGTGTCAGCTATATCATCTGTTGCAATGAAAGGGAACATGACGAGTGGACATATTTGTCATTCCATTTAAGCTGAGAGAGATAACAACATACAGTAAAAAGAGGGCAAGTAGGGGCGACTCCAACTCTACTGATAGTCTTCACTGGAACCATGGCACAATGTTTTCCATAAGTTGTTTGAGAAGAGGGCGGAAAAAACGCAGGGAATTCAGGGAACTTTCAAAAGGGAATAGGGAAGTTTTAAATGCACTATAGGACACTGAGGCAACCCATGTGGGTGAGATGCCAGAGTTAGATACACAATGGCAGACAACATTAGGGGGTGTTGGATGCACACTGGGCCACTGGGAAGCTCACTTGCTGTCCCAATGCCAAGGATTAGAGCGATTCAGGATTTTATTGTCAAGGTGCCAGCAGGATAGCAGATATCATGTTTTGAAGCAGCATGGAAGAGAAGAGATATGAGTTTACTATTGAACAATTGCTGGTCATTGTCATTGCTCCCAGTCTATTATTTTCCATCTTATTGATCTAGTATAAATCTTCCTCTCTCCCCCCCCCCAAGTTAATATTTTAAGAGAATACAATTTCTAAGAATAATTTGTGCACTGGCGTCTGAGGGGCACTTGTTGTAGCTCCTGAAAGTGACCATGTGGGGGAACCATTGTTACAGCTCTGCGTTCAGGCTTCCACCCCCTCCTCTCAGATCTCTGTGTTTGGTGTGTTTGCTTTTATCCAAGCAAGTTGCATCGTTTTCTACTGATCTTGATCACTTCAGTCCACCCTACATGTTTGTAGTCGGGGGGTGTTGTTGTTGTTTATGACAGGCTAACAGTGCTGACCTATTCCATAGTGTAGCCAGGTAGCCAATGCCCTTTCACATGACAAACTGCAGATGATCGCCCATCCTTCCATGGTGATCTCTGGCACTCTGTGGGTGGCATGGTCTAGGCACTGAGCCCAGAGCCACTTCACTGCTCATTTCCATCTCAAAGAGGAAGCGCTGTGGTTTACAATGTGTCCAATTTGCACTGATAAAGTTACAGTCCTCCCACATCTTGTTTCGGCAGAAGATAACATTAATGCGTTTATCTAGAGGATTGACTCATACCAACCTTGTTGCCATGGTGTGAGGGTTTCTCACAGTCGATGGGGCCAGAGCAAGGATGAGATGAATCCAAGCTACTGTCTTTCTTTACTTCAAGCCTTCTATGGAATTTGGCTCATTCCGTTCAGTGTCCACATTCCAATCTCACACTTTGTGTGGATGTCACTAGAAAAAGAAGAAGCTATTCTGATTTAGTTTTGGTATACAGTTGTAGTTCCTGCCTTGAAATACACAGGGTATCAGTCTGGGTTTTGCCTGGGGATGAGGGGATTATTCGGACATCTTGAAATAAACACAAATGTATACAGCTTGTAAACAAGCTTCTGGCAAATATAAATGCTCGTAAAAGAAGTCATCTTTTCAGCAAAGTTTCTCTTCAAATGTCTTAACCAGACCCATGCAGACTGTGCGGCATAAACGCATGTATCCTGATGTCCTAACCAGGAGGCCCTGTGGTCCAGGCAGTACCAGGAGGTGTAGGAGAGCTTGGAAACGGCTTTCCCCTCTCTCTGTGACCCCAGACCACCCCCAGCCTTCAGACCCCATGAAAGGTCAGAAGGGGCTAGCTCAGATTTAGGTCATTCCTCAGGGATTGAAGAGAGAGTGGCTTTCCCCTTACGTGGGGTCAGTCAGCTGACCCTGCATTGGTGATGGAGGGAGGGGCCATCTGGTCTGCTTCTATAGATACACTTCTTGCTTATGACTTAGCTGCCTCAAGGTATAAACATTACACCAGTTACATATAGGGCTCTAGCCTGCCTATAGTGACCAGGATTATTCTCAGAGGCTCACTTATCAGCACAATAGGTCCACTAATAGAGATGACGCCCTTCAATAGAATGATTGTGTTTGAATAAGCGAAAGCTTTGATGCGGAAAGAAGCAAGTGCTTGGGGCCGGGGTTTCAACAGTCACATTCAGAAAAGAACGCCAGTTAATTCTGGGAAATGGATGAAAGGCCTTGTTGATATCATGTCTGTAGGTCTATGTAAGTTCTTGTACATAAACACACACACACACACAAACTCACACATATACACCACTACTCTAGTTCTTCCTTCCCCACACACTACTCCGATAATGGGGCGACCAACCATGACATAATTTATGTCTTGGTGACTGAGGCACTTCCGACTAATTTATGAGGTGAATGTTCAGATCCTTAAACACAGCTCACGTCTGTGTGGATGCTTTATTTATACCCTGAGCGGACTGGGGGGCAGGGAGTACCAATGTGCTGTGTATGGTACACATGCCTGGAGTGCCCTCCTTTTGTGTTGCTATGGCACCACAGGCGGCAGGTGAAGCTATCACATTTCCGTCTGTGGCCGCAAAGCTGTTCTGGTGTCCGCTATTTGTAATGCACTTCGCTGCTTTGGTTGACCAACTGTAAAGTTTAAACTATAATCAGTCTGACAGTCGAAACCTCTGAATCTCTCACACTCTCTCTAGTCCAGATGTATTGACACTGACACATTTATGTACAGTAAAACCTCAACAACTGATTCTCCTTCTATGCAGTAGTAAAACACCTGACTTCCCCCTACAGGAGTGTCCAGCTGTCCAGTCCCCCTGGTCTGAGTGTATGAAACAGCTGATGAGCAAACTGGACCAGCTCCACCTGGACATCGAGGATGCCCTAAGCACTAGCCCCTCCCCCTCGGGCACGCCCGGCACCGCCCGCAAGCTGCAAGTGAGGAACGCAGACATCATATCCCACATATGGGAGCAATGGCTGATGGGTTATTATTATTGGATGCATTCTGAATACAGAAATCATGATATATGCCGTGTATAAACTGAAAAAGAAACAGCCTTTTTTAGAAGAAAAAAATATGATATGTACTCATTACTGATGCATATGGTTTGACTCACATTTCAAAGCAGACCATGTTAGATATTTTGTCTTTTGTCTCTCTGTAATCAATTAGCTATGCTTGTGAACAAAAAATCTAGATGGATCATTGGATCACTCATGCAACAGGTGTTGCAGGATTGTAAGTCATTTAGGCCCACAGTGTGCTATACAGTACACACACACACAAATACACTAAACGCACAATAAGACCACAAAGCTAGGGTTTAGACGAGTAACGGTGAGAGAAGTTATAAGAGAGTGATGATGAGAGTCTGTGAACTATGGGCTCTGTGTTTGAGTCTGCTAGTCTGACAAGTAGACAGAGACACACAGCGTCCATTTTATGACGTGAGACTCCATGTGATGCTGTAGTTGGAGCTGCAGTCTGGGTGGGATCGCGTGGCGGAGACAGACAGTCATTGTGTTCGGGCTCTTACTACTGGGGTCCCATTCTGTTTCTACAAGAGTCCAGTCATGGTGGATGTATCGTGAAATACCCCACCACAGCCTTAGGGAACAAAACTGTCCTTTTTGGGGTCACATGTGTGAGAGAGTGTGTGTGTGTATCAGGACACTTAGAATGTTGTGTGGAAGTGGCTGTTGGTATGATTTAGTCCATTAGGAATGGTTAGCCTCCAGCCATCGGCCCAGCTATTCAAGGCATTCAGTAGAACTGCTTTAACTAATGACAAACGATCAGAGGAGACGAAACGACTATACTGCCATGTTAGACAAGGTCACACTCTTCCCCTCTTCGTCTTTTCAAAGGACGAATACACACATGCGGTACAGGCTTTCTAGTCTCACAGAATTGAAAGTTAGAGTTTGACCCCATCCTCTGGTTTTACTCTAGCCACCATAGATCTTCCCCTCCGAATTCCTCTCCCCTGCAGAATGAGAGAGAGACGGTGTTGATTGTTGTTCTGCTGTTTTAGTGCCCGGCTGCTTCGAGGAGTGCCGTAAACCAGTCTCCTACCGACAACAATATCCTGGATAGAGCCGCCGGAGCAGAATGCCTGAGCCAAGACAGGTCCTCTGCTCCTTGTAACACATCCATCGGACTGAGAGCAAACACCAGGGAGACAGCGGTAAGCTCCTCTTAAACACTTATGGGTTTCCAAGCTCAGCCATAACTTTCTGACTCTGTCTGGGTCCCCGTGAAACTCAGAACCAGCGTCTGTGCAGCAGTCTAGCTTTCCCAGACCACTGTCCTCATGCTGGGAAAACCTTGGTTTGTTGGAGTAAAGACTCATTTCTGAGGGAACATCTTTTGCTTGGGGCTTGTGGGTTTGGATGACTGCCTTGGCCAGCTATACACTTGTCTTCTCTGCCACTGAAAGTCATTTCAATAGATTTTCTCCCCAGTAATTCTTTGATGTTACGGATGTTTCAAGTTAAAAGGAAATACCAGCTGAAGGATTTTTCTTAAACCCCTAATTTATTTATTAACGTTTGTATACAATATATTATATCTGTATCTACGATATATTAAAATCAACTTAATAATTAAGAGAACATCAATATGTTAAATACTTAATATTTATATCTACGATCAGTGTGTCAAGTGACTGTGTAGGTCAGTGATGTATCACTAGCTGTGCAGTAGGCATATCCTTCTTGCTAGTAGCATGGTAAATATTTGAGGTTGATATTAGACTTGGGGCCAACATTCTCCAACAAAGATTACAAAGCTCAGGTGAACTAAGTGAATAAATCTTACTACGAACGGACAGCCGAGACATTTAGTATTTGGGCTCAGGTGAAAGCCTAAGCCTGGGTTTTGTATGTCTGGGTTTAACATGGTACTTAATGGGAGAGCTACTGCTACCTAAACTGTGAACTAGGCCTTTAGTTTGTTTAACCTGTTTTATGACTGCATCCAGGTGGCGCTATCATGTTTAGTCTGTTGTTTGCAGCTATGGTGTGCCAGGCATGTTCTCTAATTGATGTGACAAACCCATGCTAACAGTTCTTGGCCGGATCAGAGCAGACAGGAGGGTAATTCGATTAAACTTGGTGGGTAAATGATCTGTCTTTGTGCACTCCAGGTGCAGTTGTTGAGGGAAAAGGAAAGGATAAGCAGCTCAGCCAGACAGGGGGAGATTACAGACCAAGCAGGGCTCATGAGGGAGGATTTGTTCTGTGGCTGGAAAGGTTAAGCTGAAGTTAGTGCAGTGGTCGAAGTTCTCCTAGAAAAGTGCCAACATACCGACGGGGGTCAGTCTAGCGAGGTGTGGTGTGGATAAGAGGAAGCTTTGAAGCGGCGAGGAGAAAGTGCTTGGGTCAGAATGAGCTCTCCTTGTCTGGGGCTCTGCCAGCATCTGCTCTGGCTCTTACATAAACACTGTGGAGACAGTGTGCAACTTCTTGCAGCGAGGGGTAGGAATGTGATGATGGTCTGAGCTGCTGTCAAGGGGCCGGAGAAGTGAAGATGTGACCTAATGCTGTCTGTCATATAATTGGCAACTATGACTTGAGAAGGAGGGCAGTTTTTTTGTGGAAGCAAAACTGGTACCTTTTGACCCCTCTGTTTCTGTGTGGTCTGAAAAGCATGTGTTATATTCACCTCCCTGTATGTCACATAATAGAGATTATATGTAAATAGATTAAATGTCCAGACAAAGAATATTCCAGAGTGTTCAATAGCCTTCACAGGTTCAGAGACCCTCTGGTCTTTTTTCTAAATTAATAATGGATGAAATGTGGGGACTGGTACAGTATGATAGAGCTTGTCATGTTGGCACAGAGAGTCTTCCATCCCCAGGCAGAGGAGTGTGATGTTTCTGAACACCCTAGACGTCCTGCTGTTTAAAGCGATGCAATAAACTGTCACCATATTTCAGCCCACTAGAAAAACCCTGGCGTTCTGCCAAGAATCAATAAGAAACTCATCTGTAGCCCAGGGGTGTATTTTTTGTAAGAATAGGAATATAATTTGGGTTCTTGCTAGAATTGATATCAAAAATGTATTGTGAAATGTCATCAAACACTGAGTACTCATGAAAAGTATTTGATACATGATGCGATTGTATCCAACCCATCATATTTATCTGATAACTAAGTAATAAGGCTGTTACTGAAACTCCTCGCTGAGGGCTATGTTCTCCACATGCTACCTACACCTGTGTTGAATGTGAGAGATCCATGCCTGCTGGAATGCTGTAGAGCTCCCATGCTGCTGGGGTCCTGTGTGCCTGGACATGACTAAGCCTCTCCTCTCCTCCGCTACATTCCTCCACTGCCCTCCACACTTCACCCTTCACAAACCAGCAAGCTTGCCTCTCACCACTGTGTCTGGATGGAAGTGACTCGGGCGATGTGCTGTACATACTTTGTATGTCAATGAGCCCTCAGCATGTTTTTCTACAAAGGGTCAAAAATGCAGACAACTTGTTCGTGATGGAATGTATTTTCCATACATGAGGTTGCATTGACGAGCAGCTAAACACAGAAAGGGTTCTTCCTCCTGAGCAAGTTCAATAAAGGAGGGAGACGGATGAGGCTCCTGAGACCACATCTGGCCGTGCTCGCAGCCTACGGGTCACTTTGAAAACCAGCACCCAGAGCTCCTACTTTTCTCTCTCATGTTAGAACTACAGGAAAAACTAGGGCAACTTTCCCAGGGACAGAAAGAGGAAGTTTTAGACTCTTTTGCAACCGAGAACAAAAGTCACTAAAATGTTCACTCAAATTCAGTCAGGGTGGAAATTAGATTGCACCATAGTTCTGGGTTGGGGAGAACAGCACAACTGAGGCAGAGAGAACCACAGGAAGTAGACCTCCCCTGCTACCTCAACCACATAACCTCATCTGCTATGTAGGGGCACATCCATCATGCTGCTGGCTTGCACCATAAATTTGGTGTGGCTATAGAACATTGGAAATGCATGAAGGTTTTTTCGCCACTGTGAACAAATTTGATTTGGGCGCAGATGCCAAATGAAACATAATAAAATATTTTTGAGGTCACCTCAGACCTTAGTGAAATGCATGCTGGGGATTATGTAAAACTATCTAAAAGAGTGATCCTTGTAAAACATATTACCACACGCACCATACCACACAGTGAGCCAAGACACATAGTCTCACCAGTTCTGTCATCTACTCTGACCTGTCCTGTCGTCAGCCTGTTCAATCCCAGAGTGGGATGTCATTGTGATAGGAGAGCAGGACAGCTATCAGTCACTGCAGCAGACCTGTCACCTCACATTAACATGATCATGTACATTGGGTTTGGCTCCCATAACAACAGACCTGACAGCGATGCAGCTCTCTTGCATAGAAGCGTGACCTGTGATCTGGCTTTCACAACAGTAAACTGACTACAGACAGGGACTGGACAGCACTGGAAGCTGAAAGTGGGGCATGTCAGAAAATCTGCTGTTATGAACTACTTTCTTTGAATAATCCAGGGAGAGTGATGTTTGATGTCTTTGAAACCGTGTCAAAAATGGCTCTCTGAACTCTACTGTGGCCAAGCTTGGCCCACACATTTTTGTAGGTTTATTTTTGCATGTGGGTCAGACTCTACTCAGTGGAGACAGATTTATTATGTCTAGTCTTATTAACACACCATGCCACTCATGTATTGCCCCATTTCCCTAAGCAAAAGGTAGCAATATGAGATTATTAGACTTGTAATATTTGTTGAGATGACAATGTACAATGTCTACAATACTAACCATGCAATGAAAGTCTATGACCTAACATGTGCCGAATGTTATGAAATTCTACCCTGCTATGCTAGATCTCACAGTCAACAGGCGCGGAAACTCGTGACAACATCAATTGTTTTTAAAGGCCCAACAGCATAGTCGCAAAGTGATACCGCTATAATGTCACTCAAGCCAAGGGGTCCCTGGTACTTTTAGATTATCCTTTCTGCCACGACAACACTGTGGAACAGCCACCACTTTTCATAAACTCAATAAAGCAAGCAAAACATAGCTGTAGCATTTATTCATTTTGAGAAGATTAAACATTGTTCAAAAAAAGTGTTGGTTGATTTATTTACTTTTCAAGGACATTTGGAAGATGAATTGGGATTGAACCAGCAAACCGACTTTGGAATCTCCTAACCATAGCAAGTGTCAAGTCTGAGAGGTTTGTAGGGTTGGGAAATATACTTTCTGGGCTGTTGGATGTCGAAAATGTGGAGACAAAACAAACAAACCAGAGTCTAAATCTGTGCTCAGGAGAAGAGAGTCAGAGACGGAAAGAGATGGGTGAACGAGAGAGATTTTAGACAATGACCATGATACAGGCCTCAAACAGTAGATTTTGACTAAGGGGTAAGATGTCAAACTGACTGTATATTACAGGTCCTACAGTAGGTATGTTGTACCTTAAACCTTTGAGTCCTGTATCCTTTAGTCCTGCATCTGACTTTTCTTTTCTCTCTCATGTCTCCATCACCTTGTGATAGTTCTTTGTTTTTCTCTCTTGTAGATGTCCAGTAAGATGACCAATGATGGAGCAGGTAAGACATTTTAGTACTTTTCCAACAAGCTGACTTCACACTAGGACTGAAGGGACCAGATCAGAGGACAGAGATCAGAGGTCTATTTTCCACAATCAGATGATGGTGAACTGTACATTTTCAAGATAAGCCTTGGGCTCTGTGCTGGATTGCAGCATGCAGTGCAACCGTGATATCTGAGGTAGAGCTCGCTCTCCTTGCTGGGTGAGCCAGAGAGCTGCGGCCTACAGGGTGGCATAGCTGTGGCCTCAGACAATGTGAGGGAGAGTTATGGGCACAGGTGTCTGTGGCTAACACCCAGCCAGTGTCTAGAGAATGTCCAAGCACACAGGCTCTTATTTTAAAGGCCTATTTATACTGGTTGCTCTGCGCGACACATTTAAAATTAGGAGGCATGCCAGATCATTGTTGTTTTGCTGAGGGGAAATATTTGGCCCAGCGTGATGAGGCTCTGGGGGCAGCTGGAGGATTTGGGGGGAGGCCATTTTAGGCTCCAGTTGCACTCTCACATGACCTCTGCTGTGTATGGTGGTACCTAACAAATGTACATTATGGTCTGGAAACATTCCAGCCACTTCACTGAATTATATGGTCTGCTGTTTGGTCTCTGTTTGAATGATTTACGATGTGCTCTATGATTGATCGCTGGTCTTACCTACGGTAATTGTTGGAAACCCTGAGAGGGATTTTGTTAGCTTTTAAAAGGTTGATGACTTCAGCTAAAGCTTGTCACCACCACAGAGCCAGTATCCTTATTGGCATTTGTGTCATGAGGCATTTCTCCTGTGAGTTTCTGTATTCTCTTTGTTAATAGTAGGCAGTATTTTTAGCCACATGGCTCTTGACATGCTATTTCCCTTTCTGAAATAGACCAGACCTATGTCAATGTCAACATTATTTGGTCATAACCAATGGCAGAAGCAGTTACTGTCCATGTGTTTTGAATTGGGATACTGCAAGTATAATAACCATGAAGATGGTGATGCTGTAAAGACCAGGCTGGCAATGTTTCAGGCACATGAGGTATAATATTCCCAGTTCATATTTTACTGCTGCACCTAAGAGACTGTATGAAGTCATACTACAGTAGTCCAGATGGTCTGCAGACTTCACCTCATTATGATGACGCTATCCAGGACAGGAGAGCACATTCCGTGGGTCCAGTGATTAAAAGCCTTGGCACTTTATTCAAGCAATATGCAGTGCCTCCATACAGTCATCTCTCTACTATGCCTCTCGTCCTGTCAGAGGAAGCTGTTAGGGCATACATTCCTATTGAAAGACCCTCGCCTTTTGATTCACAATTTGGATGCTTGCGAATATTCATTATTTGAACCACAAGCTGTATGTGTGTCTCATGACCATTCCACTTCACATTGATTATCCACACTTCTCCACTGGGGAGGTTGAGACTGATCTGAACATAGCTGGAAAAGAGTCTGGGCTCTCACTGTGTGTCCTCCATGTTCTTCACATGAAAAAAAAAGGAAAGTTCATGGAAAGAAACTGTGGACTTTTTGGTCCACTTGAGTCTTCCTTGTTTATTTTCCCTCACACAGAAACAGACCTCAACAACCCTGTCCCGATACCACTAATAGACTCAGTGGGTATTTGGTTTATTTTAGGAATAGGGTAAAAAAAAGCTTTTAGGACATTAAAATAAAAAAATCTAAATCATATAAGTGTGTAAATGCTGCATAATGAGTATACCGTACCATATTTATCAGTGTATTTGTATGCATGACTGGTTAACTTGATCTGTGTGGAAAACAGCCCCCTTTGGTCTGTGGCGTGGCACTGTGGGGATGAATCCAGTTTCCCACATCCCCAATATGCTGAGAGCAGACAGGGATGTTCATCTGTATAAAACCGGCAGTGTTTTAAAGAACATTCATCAACGTGCTAATGAATCAGAGGCAATACAGAAGACAGCTCTGTATGAACTGGTCTCCAAGTATCTGTCTTGATGGTAGAAACTGTTCCAATGACTGTGTCTGGGTTGACTGCTAATGCAGACTGTCAGAGGAGCTAGCTGTTGAATAAACTACTATAGCAGAGTTGGCGACATTATTCTCAACAGACCCAGTAAATACTGTAATATACTGTCAAACTGTTGACAGGGAGAGAGAGAGAGAGAGAGAGAGAGAGAGAGAGAGAGAGAGAGAGAGAGAGAGAGAGAGAGAGAGAGAGAGAGAGAGAGAGAGAGAGAGAGAGAGAGAGAGAGAAGTAGTTAACAGTTGCTTTCTTAGCAAACAGCAGTTACGCTTAGCTGAAGTGTCCTTCAAATGTCAACTTTAACTTGCATGGTTAATAAAGGGCTGGTTGCTTTGTTATGATAAACATCACCTTGCCAGACCTCCAGTCTCAGGGAGGATGACACAACTGAGGTCTAAACACAACCATGCCCCAGAACTGTCAGGCAAAGTCTGTCCACTCCAGCCCTTGGGTCTTAGACTTGGCATGCACACAGAAAGCAGACGTTAAAAGAGCCTCTCTTTGAATTTACAGTATTATCTATTCTGATGACTTGACTGAGGGATTCTAAATCCACTTTAAATGTAGAAATAAAAGAGATTCTCTGGAAGGTTTTCTTTCCTAAATTCTCTGTCCCCTGCACCTCAGAGGGAATGACAGCTGGAGAAGTTCATCCAAAGTCTGGCTTACTTCCCTGTCCAGACAAGGAAAGAGGTTTATAAATAATTGTCTGAAAGAGCCAGCTTTCTTTCTTTAATTAATTTCTTCTCTTTCTTTTAAATGTGATGGATGCTAAGCATTAGACTCCCCCTGGTTATAAATAGTCAAGTACGGTACTTGTCTACATATGGTTTCAACCCTTATAGCTCTTCCAGTGAAGTGTTTCCACAGCAAATTGAAGTGTTACCAAAGCAGTGTTTTTTAATCAAATGATTTCAACCAATTTGGATTTCATGTTTACACCTGATATACTATACTGGACTGTATGAGTGTCTCATCATCAGTTTGTGCCTCATGGAACCATTACAAAACCACTAGATTTTAAAATAACGGTCCTACACAGTTCGATTTTAGCCTTTTCACAGAGCCTCCCACAGTATGGTCAATGACACAGCATTCATCTCCCTATGAAACGGCTCCTTTGTTGGTCTGTTGGAGTACATACAGTACTGTAAATCTCCTTCCCAATCAATCCCAGTGACACACCAGTGGCAACTGTATACAATGCGATTATATAACGTCCAAAACTGGAAATGTATTCCAACATAGTAGTTTTCCTGTGTGGTTTGATTCCTCCACCCCTCCCCAGCTGTTGCCCTAGACCCAGCCTTCTCGCTCACTTGGGGTCATTGGTTTTCAGGGGCCATGGCCAGTGACCCTGGCAGTTGTAACCTTTCCCTGCTGTATCTAAAGGGCAATCTCAGGCTGTCTATGAGACAGCCTCTATGAATGTCTTCTTCATGTTCGACTACTCATGCTGAGAACAGTCTGAATAACAAATCACATTTTTGTCTCTCATTTTAATCAAGTAGTTCATTCACCTGTCCAGTAGTTGGTGATATAGAGAGCTATTAAAATACATTTCTGGGTGAACACATTTCTACAATCAGGCACTTCTAAGTGAGTTAAACTTAGGTTTTCACCTTCAGGTTGCGGTTAAATTACAAAAATGACAACGTTTGTCTTGTTTTGAACGTGTGAGTCATGAATTACAAGCTATGCACTACCTGGCACAATATTGTTGGTCTCAGTAAGCCTCGTGAATTTATTTTGTCAACAGAAATGAGAAAAATGTCACATAAATTCCCTTGCTTGTATTCACAGAATCTGCAGTTCTGACTAAATGCTTGCATGCATCAGAATAGTGTGTTCTTCCCCTGATAATGAGCAGGAGGCAGTACAAAGCTGGCAGGTTGGTCCAGCACTCAGCTGCCAAGTAAAAGAGTGGCAGGATTTAGTCAGGAAAGTAATGAGGCCGGAAGGCCACCAATGCTTCAGGGAACTACAATAGCTATGCCTACACAGCCTGCACACCACACAGTCTTCTCCTGTTTACCAGGTGATCACTGTGACGGTGTTCGTACTCAGTCTAGTGTACTTTGTGTACAGACTATGAAAAGACTTGTGCCAGCTCTTTTCTTCTCTCCAGGGCAGTCCTGTCTAAAGCCAGCTACCCTCTCCTCTCTGGCCTCTGTTTGGCTGGGCTGTGGGGCTTGGTTCACACTGACTCACTGTGTACTTCTGCACTGATGCAGGGCTGTGAGGAGACATGCTGCTGGAGATTTTACACAGCCCTCTGCTTCCACCTGTATCTAGATAAAAGACTCAACACAGTCATCCAAAGCCAACGCCAGTGTCTTGGAGCAGTGTACCGGTATTATGCCTTCTTGTGGTTTTCAGAGGTGATTAAACAATTTGGCTCAATAATCAAAGGCCGATAGAAGGGAGAGCCAGAACAGACTTCCTGCCTCTGGTTGAGGAACAGCAGGGTCCAATAAGGCATGTTTTCTTACAAGATAATGTCTCCAACTTAAAGACCAACACGGTCCGTCTGGTGGAATATAAAGCCGTATAAAGGCTGATATTTCATTGAATTGGTTGAACGTGACACATTAACTATTCCTACATTTGCATGTGAACATGTTACAATGTTTATAACAAATACAAAGGTTTCTGTCAGCAGTCTGTGTCAACTCCCTTTCAAAACAACCCAACAGAAATCAGACTGCCATTAGGATATTAGCAGTCCCGTAAGGAGTTTAGAGAGACAGCAAGAGGCACCTCTGTCCTCTAAGTAGACTCCGCTTTATGGACTGGATCCTACAGAGCTCTGCTACAGTATGCATGACACTCCTCTTCCCCAGCCCCACATGCACCACATGTATAGGTCCTCTAAACCTTCACATATTCCACATGTGTAAGCTCTCTGAATGTATGGTCAGGACGTTTATAGTTCATGCCACAGATACTGGGTCCAGGAGGAGGGTAGAGGGGGAAAGAAGTAGAGGAGAGGGGATGGGGAGGAGAGGTGGAGAATAGGAGAGGAGGAGAGGAGGGAGATGAGAGGAGAGGGAGGAAAGCAGGAGAAGGGAGGAGGGAAAGGGGCAGAGAAGAAGAGGAGCAGGGGGAGAGGGGCAGGAGTAGAAATTCGAGAGGGGGGAGGGGAGGTGGCCCATGCAGTGTTTCCATACACTGAGAAGTGTAATCCCCAGACCATTCAGGGGCCTGGAGAGGGACCTCCCGGCCAACACCATCATCCAATGAGAAAGGAGATGTTCGTTTCTCCACATCTGGGATTTTCCCACCACAGTGAACGGAACAACATTCCACATCAGTCACCAGACACAAGTAATACACACACACATATATATATACACAAACACACACACACACACACACACACTTAACAATCATGTAAACATGGAATGGAATTCTTACTGAGTACCCAAACTGAGTACAGACTAAAGGGCTAAACCAGCTCTCAGAAAAGTATTCAGTGTGTCGGGGAAATTAGTACTTTCTAAGTCTATCCTAAACAGGGAGTGAGTAAGCAAATACGAGTTCAGGCAAATGGGAGTTTTTGATGATGATGAAATGTCTGTTCCTTGTATTGAATAATACTACCTCTTAATCTCAGCCAGATTTAGAGGTCTAGCCATAATAATCTCCACAAGGATGGCAGTACTTTTTTACTATGGGGGGAAAAGTGAGGAGGAGGAATCTTGGGTGCTTTGATACATTGAGAGTTTAGCATCAGTCATAGAAGTCCCTTAAGAACCTTCCCTCTCTAAGGCTGGTGGAGGTCGCAGGGTGTAGCAGGTGTCCCTCAGGCTTCACCACTCATCTCAGTCATTACGACACAAGAGACGGACAACCCTGGCGTGCCTCGCATTCTTCCATACCATTTCCTTACCCTGTCTTGTCAATGAGGAATTTAGATGACCATGGAGAACATTATTGATCCAATTCATTGAAATCATTTATTAGACATGATTAGTCTGTCAGTGTAGCTGACAACAGCACTATGTGCATCAGGGGTGAGGGGCTTACAGGGCCAGACAGAGCACATCCTCTGGCCCCTCGCTCCCCTCCCCCAAACATCTCCACTGATACTGTGGCCTTTGCTACCCAGGAGACTCAGTCATGTGACCCCGCAATATAAATCAGCAAGCTGACTCTGCTGGAGAGGATATGATCTCTCTGTTGAAATGAAGTCATGTTAGCTTTTCTGTAAAGAGAACACATAGGTTCATTAAGGAAACTGTCAGTCTTTATCTACTTGTGGGTTGAGACAGTCTGAATGAGAGAATGTCATTAGAATTATAATCCTTGCTGGGAAGAATAGGAATTAACATTGCTGGTTTGATGTTACACATACGCCTGGGAACAATTATGTGTGATGGCCTACTATTGATGTAATTAACTTTTTTTACTGGACTGTTTGATACAATTGAGAAGCTTTACTATACCTCTCAAAGGAAATAAATATCGAATTCGATTTTTTTTGTGCTTCATTGTTGGCCTCAAAGGTACCACCAAAGCAGAGCCAAATTAGGGATAGAATGATAGGATATGTTCTTTAATGTAGAACTATATATAAAGTTTGTGTAAAAATAAACCTAACCCTTTTAGAGTATTGTGACGTTTTCAATGAGAACCGATACGGTTTGTATTTGTGTTTTTAAAACTCAGACTCATACATTAAGGATTATAGTGTACGTTGTTTGAAATAGTGGGTGGGTGACATGGAGCGGGGAGAGGGGGGAAGTCGCGCTGTGGTCATGCTTTGGACTGTGGTGGTAACTTCAAACAAGCATCTGGTCACTGTGACGCGGACAGTGAGTGTAGCACCGATCGGTCTGGATGTCTCTATAGGTACTGAAAGAAGATTTTAAAAAGTCGGATTGCATTGAGCACAAATAACGGTGTAAAATAATAAAATGTATCTCTTCTTCGGAACAATGTACAACTTTATGACTTCAAGGTAACTCAGCCTGTGCACCAGGTAAAGAGGCAATACGGGACCAAACGAGTGACATTTGTAGAAGTAACGGATGTTGGTGGTCAGGAGGATTTATTTTATTATGCCCATATCACGGATTTAAAATGACAAGTAAACGGAAGTTTATGAAACTAAAGCTACGGAGATCTTTCAGTGAGCAGCTGCGGGACTCCACGTCGAAAGCTTGGGATTTACTATGGAAAAATGTCAGGGAACGACGACTTTCAGGTCGGTAACGAGTGGAAATGATTGTAATTATTGTCTTGAAATTTTTCGCACAGGTGAACGAGCACACTAACTTGGCAGATGTAGAAAATCTTAATGAATGTTTCATTATTATTTTGCCAACTTTAATAATAACAGAATGCTCTGTCCAATGTGACCTATTTGGCCACATCGACATCCCTTCCTCCCCTGTCTAGGCTCATACACAGACTGAGTTTACCTGATTTTGTTTATTCGTCACTTTGATTCAAAGACTTCTCTTGGCGTGATTTCACTTCTTATTGTAATTATCTGGACAGTCCCCTTCAGAGTGTTTAAAATACCCCGCACGATTGGAAACTTTTGTGATGATAGTGTTTAGGTGTGTCCTTGTGTGATTTTAAAAAGTGACTGGTTTCAATTCTGTTTAGAATTATAACTTTAGATGTGAATCTGAAAGTGGAACATGTGAGTGTTCTATTGACAGCGTACCACTAGGTGTCAGTCAAATCACCATGCAAACAAGCGATGCAGCCCTTAGCGGCATTTATGAGGGGCCGTCTAGGACATAATTCAGACTGTCCTTACACAAACACATAAAAAAATTGAACCTTTTGTATAATTCTTTTTCAACCTTTCAAATAGTAGAGATTTTTTTTTTTTTTACCTTTAAAAAACTTTTTTCAAAACTTTCAACTTAAAAAAGACAGAAATCACACATGAAGTGAACGTAGAGAATAGGAGGGGAAATAATTCAGACTGTCCTTACACAAACACGTATGAAACACATACACATATAACGTTCACACACATTCATACTCCTGAAAACTCCCATCCACATATGTTAAATGTTCGCAGACACATATGAAACACATTCACATGTGCAGAAGATCAACTGATGGCATCCTTGAGTGAAAGTATTAAAAACCTCAACTCGTTGGCTACGCTTGTGGTTCAGCTTTGGAGGGGACTGGGCTTCCGATAGAGGAATGTTTAACCCCTGGCACCCAGCAGAGATGCTCTACTAACTACATTAGAGACCTGAGGGACGTGCAGCCAGCAAAATAGGTCACACAAAGAAGACCTTGGATGTCAGCTGAATTGCTCATTCATAGTACACTCTACTGGGCAATACATGACTAAACACTGTAATGGAAGCCTTGATGGTTGCAGTCATCTGATGGCAGATCAGACCTCCCTCCTTGCTCTAACCCACCACAACCCCACCTCAATATGAGCAGACATGCTATTGCACATGACCACGATGGCATTTCTAACCACTATTCCTGTCTTGCTGGGTGTAATTAACATTAAAGCTCAGATTTGAGATTAAATATGATTTAGATTCAACTTTATTGTCATTGTGAAATGACAGTTAGCATTCAGCCAGAAGTGCAAATAGGAATAACTAGAATAACTAATAACAGCAGTTACAGTATTTGAGAATCATGTGTTGTTACACATGATCATACGTGTGAGTGTGACTAGGATTCCCGTGCCCATGGAGCCGGGTAGCAGGCTGTGAAAGCAGACGTGTTTGAACAGGTCTGATAAGACAAGGAACACTTCAAGGATGCTTAGCCACAGCTATTTCTTCCTGGCATGCCGCTCACAGACACACGCTGGAATGGATGTTGTTGTGTTGGTAAACAAACACCAAACTTGCTGGAAGACCTCATGGTGCTTTCACAATCCTGCTGTTTTCCGAGGCAAGAGATCACTGTGTGATCCCACTGCTGTTGGTTCAGTAAGTTGTAGCTCAACTTGAATAAAGTGCTTAGTATGGGAGGATTAGACACAGACAAATCAAGAGATTGAATAATGTGACCAATGTCACCCCACCACCTGCCATAACCTGCACCACCTGCCATAACCTGCACCACCTGCCATAACTTGCACCAACTGCCACAACCTGCACCGCCTGCCATAACCTGCACCACCTGCCATAACCTGCACCACCTAAACCAACCGCTTTGTCCCAAATACCCTTGACACTGGTCAGGGTATGAATGAAGGTCTTTAAAACCAGGAGGAATCTAAGAAAAATTGCAGGGGGGGGTTCTGAAGTGTGCGGTTGAATTGTGGTCTTTGTGTGTCCTAAGTAACCCAGTTAGGTTTTTAACAGGCAGGAAGAAGTTTGACTTGGTAGCTTGCCCACTTGTACCCACTTGTACCCTATTTACATGTGTTGTGGTTTGTCTACACAGGCAGCCTGTGTGCTCAGACTAGGGTGACAGTTGAGTGGCTGGATGTGACAGGCAAGGGGTGGGTCTAGTTGTGTTGACTATGTTTCAGTTTGTAGACTAGTGTGTCCCGCTGTATATCACCCCATACTCACAGCTGGGTACTAACTGTATCATGATACAGTTTCCCTGTATAGGGAGCATTGTAAGGGGTGCTTAGCCAAGTTCCTGTTTGCCTCCTCTGTGGTAAGGTAACGTGCCTTTATGTAGGTGTTTAGGTTCAAACCTTTTCTTCCCAAGGTGTCTGGCTTCCTGTGGAGTCCTGCTGGGTGTGGATGCTGGGCAGCAGGGATACACAGAGGGCTGTAGATGGAGGATGGGGGAGGGGGAGTGGGCTTACATTGGGGATGGGGAGCAGGGATTAGCATTCAGTCACATTGCAACTAGTCCCTCCTTCTCCCTCAGTACTTTACTCTCCCTAGTACGCTATTCCACTAACACTTCTCCTCAGTAAACTTGGCACCTCTGTGGAGGCCCACAACACAGGGCTTGTTCCTGGGCAGGGCGGACCCTCAACTGCCCGCCTGCTCTGCTTACTTACTTCACAGGCATTCCACTGGTATTTATATTTCCCTCCAGACTAGGGCAAAGCTGACAAGCACAGCACAGGCTTTGGATTCAGCTCAGCAAGGTGGGCAGAGCTCCCAGTGCTGTCCTGTTATTGGCTGCTCCAAGGTCACCTGACTTAGGGAGGTGGTGAAGGACACTCCTCCCACTAGGCTCTACTGTCCTTCTCAGCTCACTGCGGGGCTTGTTGCGCCTGGATGTGAAGGCTTCTACTGGCTGGAGCGGGAAAGTATTTGTGTGAGAGTGTGTATCAGGGTTCCTATGTGGAGGGAGCCCAACGTTGTAGCTATGTACAGACAGCTACCTGAGGCCTCTGAGTGTCTGGGTAGTATGACTCCAGAGACCCAGGATATCTACCTGAGACTGGACCACACCAGGAGGCGCTCCGGGTACAGGCTGGGCAGGATCATCGCCAGACAGCAGCTTCTCAAGAGGATAGCTGGAGGTACAGTAGGGAGAGCTGTGTCCTGCTGGATGTTGAGCGCTTTAGTTCAGGTCGAAGCTTCTGTTATGACCTTTGCTCTCGTTCAGAAGTCCACTGTTGCTTAATGATACTCTTTCTTTGTGTGAGCCTTATCAAGGTGTGCCACATGTTAGATACAGGTACCAACCTTTATTTATCATTCGATTCGTTTTTAACAGTTTAATTACGTTCTTTTTTAAAGGGATACATTTACAAAATGTGTAATTAAATAATTAATCATTATTAAAGACAGAGCAGCTTACACCCAATAAAACAGGCGTCTCTATTTCCAGCTTTGTGATTCTCTCTGTGGCCTTGTAGACTCATAACTAAGTGTCAGGTTCTTTATAATGTATTAGTGTGTGCACTCAGTTTCATTTGTTTTCTCTACTCAAATCACTACAGATAATGGTTATTAGTTTATTGTGAGTACTGGTAGTATTAGCATGTAAACAGATACCCCAGCACACCATTTCTTGTTGGCCTGCCCCAAGTATCTGGTAATTAGAGGTACATTGTGTACAGCAGTGTGTGACCCCAGTGTGGCCAGACCCTCCCCTCAACTTTGTCCTCAGTTGTGTCTCAGTCTCACCTGGCCTGGAGGCTTGAGAATTGTGCAAGGCTGGGGGATTCTACAGGGCTAGGGCCGGAGGGTGGGAGATTCTGCCAGGCTGGGGGCTGGAAGCTGGAGACTGGGGGATTCTACAGGACTGGAGGCACCAGTCACTCTGCATAACAACAGGAGGGATAAAGGCCCTGCTGCCATGTCCCTCCCACCTGCAGGTGTGGGGGCCCTGGAACCTGATCAAAGACTGGCCACAGCTGCCTCAGCAGCCAAGCTGGCCTCTCTTTACAGCCTATAGCCTGCCAGAAGCAGAAGCCTTCACCTCAGCCCCTCTACCTGGCACGAGTCCGAGTGGGAACCTTGTCATCAGATGCCTTCTGTATCACAGGGGACTGAGACGACTTCTCAGGCGAGTGTCTGCAGAGATAAAGGACACTAGAGTTATTGTTATGTATCCAGACTTCCTGGACCTCAGTGTAGGAATTCTTGTTACACACAGAGATCTTGAAGATCAGGACTTTTGAAGTCATGCGGTGAAGACTTTCACCAGACGTTTTTAGATCAAAGATGTCTGGTGTGTCAGAAAAAAAAAAAAACATTTAGGTCAGCTGGGATGACAACAGATGTCTGAAATGTGTAGCAGTTGCTATTATTATTCATGTCCTTGTATACTTCCTCAAAATTCAAAGCTGTCTTGAGCCGTGAGAACAACAGGTGTATATTCCACCTCCCTCATTTTGGAAGTTTGTGTTTTCTACTTGTGTAAAGATGTGGCTTAGCAATAATAAGTTGTATTTCTGTTCAAGTGGATTGGTACTTGGTCTATACCAGGTCTGACTGGGGTCTATACCAGGTCTGACTGGGTCTGTTCCAGGTCTGACTAGGGTCTATACCAGGTCTGACTGGGTCTGTTCCAGGTCTGACTAGGGTCTATACCAGGTCTGACTGGGTCTGTTCCAGGTCTGACTAGGGTCTATACCAGGTCTGACTGGGGTCTATACCAGGTCTGACTGGGTCTGTTCCAGGTCTGACTGGGGTCTATACCAGGTCTGACTAGGGTCTATACCAGGTCTGACTGGGTCTGTTCCAGGTCTGACTAGGGTCTATACCAGGTCTGACTGGGTCTGTTCCAGGTCTGACTAGACTGTCTGTTGGCCCTGATGCACGCTGCAGTCCTGCATTCCAGTTGCTCTGCTGTGTTGACATAGCAGGCTGAAAGTGAGTGGGGGCCATAGTGACTAGGAGAGTAAGTCATGTATTGTTTCAGTCTGAATTCCAGGGAGGCTTGTAGGGTCTTAGTCATGTTTCCAATTTGATGGTATTTCAGTGACACCTAAGCTTTGTTTGGGTACTCATTCAGTCAATAAATTAAGCCAGTGGCAATGAATAGGATAGGAAGCTACACTGCAGATCATTCTGACGCAAGACTGATTCCCAAAAGTTCTAAGGTCCAATATCTGTAAAGGTTGTTACTGGAACTGGATATGTGTTCCAGGAAAGGGGCCTGTATGAGATGCAGAGAAATGTGTCTCCTTCCTGTGTGTGTGGCTAGGGGCTTGAACAGTATCCTCTCGCTCATCTGTGTGGAGCTGCCTGCTGCAGAGGTCTAGGACTAGATCCATCTGGTAGATCTCCTCAGCCTCGAAAAAAGGTCCATTTGGGCTGCAGACCCAGAAGATTCCAGCACCAGCTGCTCATTTGAAAAGGAAAGTTTCACACCAAGATTGAACTATGTAGACCCTCTGTGTCCATTTAGCTCTTTCTCGCACACCCACATACATCTAAACAGTCGCACACTTGTTTGTCCACACATGCTTATTCACACAACCACCTCTGTGTGGATTCAATGAGCTATTTATGCCTTTATGGAGAGGAAATTTCCTGCTCGATTCTTGACTTGCTTTGCTTAATACGTCACTGTTTTCTAAGTGGCTAAAGCTGTTTGTGGTGCAAAGCCTCCAGGCTTCTATGGACAATAGCTATTGACAGAGCATGTTTTAAATACTCTTTAGAGCAGTCAGTGGCCACATTAACCAGATGGGAACTAACTAATGTTTATATATTTACCTAGATGTTTGGTAGTGCAAAGTATATTTGTAGGGGGTAGTCCTCAGAGCAATATTGAAAGTTTGTTTTCTCCCTTAATATTCATTGAAATATGGCTGTGCTGATGTAGCTGGTCACTATCTTATCGAAGCATGACTAAAGGCTCCCATGCTGACTCAGTGTGTCTCCTCATGTCTTAACTGAAGGAGGCTTGTGTTCTGGACAAAGGTCAGTGTCCGGTCTGACCCCTCAGGATCTTCACGGCTGTTTGACATTGATGTGGCCGATTCCTGGCCAGCTGACACTCGTCATTGCTAGGCAGCTGTGTGGTGCACAATGAATTCATCTTTGCCCTGAGATCCAAATAGTGCCCTAGGTGTTTGTTTGTCCTGACAAACTGTATCTGTATCGCTATGTAAGTCTTGTAATATTCCATTCTATTGCATCCTTTAAGTACAAGTACAGCATTCTTGAGGGACATGCCAGATCTGTGTCCATAGACCCCTTCAGTTTAACAGTGGAGGAAAGGAGGTGAAGAGCACTTAAGCTTTCAAGAAGGCAAGCTCTCCCCTCCTCTCCTCACCTCCTGTCCCCTCACCTCTCCTCACCTCCTCTCCTTTAGCCCATGCTTGGAACCTGGAACGTAAAAGGGGTTTGCTTTTTTCAAATGGGAGTTGCTCAGTCTTTTGATATACTGTAATGTTAAATCCCTTTCCAAGGTGTGGGGTCTGGGTAGCCTACTCAAAACTACAGCTCAGATCATTTAATTATTCCAGTGGTGCCCTACAACTGCAGCTCTAACAATCTGCATGTGAAACAGCTCTAGAAGGCTCTTCATTTAAATGGGAAGGATTTGAAGTGTGTGCCCATAGGGTAAACTATCTGCCAAGCCAGCTGGGATATCTGTATGTTTAAGCCTGGTTAAACAGGGCTTTAAGAAAAAGTGACAAGATTTAATCAGATAATGCAGCAGATATGCTGCTATGGTATGTGTCCTTCTTTCTGACCTTCGCATGAAAGTAACAAACCTTTGCAGTGATGTAGGGCCGTGTACCAGGCTAGACTGGCCTTCCTTTTGACAGGAGTTCAGGCTCCTCTACCTACAGCGACGAGAGAGAAGTTCCTATCCTGACAGCCCTGCTGCTCCCACAACTAGCTGGCATGCTAACAGCTGACATGGACAGGGATAATCATTGACTATTGAAAGGATAAATACCTTAGCTCCAATGTAATGGCAACAGAAAAGTCACAGATTAACAGAACATGCTGGAAAACTTTCCCTACTCACATATTCATTGCAGTCACCGAGTTCACATGGTGATTTCCCCCCCAAATCCCACTGCTGAGAATGTGTAGAACACAGGGATTCTTGTGGTTTATCTCAATTGTCATGTATCTTTTGTTTATCTATTTGACAGAGGAAGCATTGTTCTTTTTTGACAAATAAAGGGTCTACATTATAATGTTGACACAAACTCAAGGAGAGAGTGTATGTGTACCCACTTTTTGAAATGGACTGCTATTGTTGATTGTTGAATTGTTGAATAGTTGAATTCAGAGCTCCACCTCTGCCATGCTGTATTTTGACTCTTTGTCGCCCCCCTCTGGTTGAAATGTCTAAAGCACTTCACAAATTGGGAAAACTGTCAAGAGGCAGAGCCTCTGAGCATTTATTTGGACAACAAAACTTGATGAATACATCGATACCTTACAAATACAGTAGATAAGCCAATCAAATATGAATCTATCAAATAATTGTTTTGCTCATGTGTGTTTCATCTTCAGGTCTGCTCATTGGTTCAGGATTCACTTGCAGGAGTTTGAACTTTCACATTATTTAAGTCGTCAATCAAAAATATCTGTCTATTGAACTGTTTTGAGCAGTGTTGCCCGACCTTTGCCGACTACATTGTAATACTCTATACATCCACTCTGTAGCGTTATGATGTAGTATGGCCATGTGGTCATGACTGTAGCCTCTCCAGGCATTCCTGCTCTCTTCTTTGATGGAGCTAATTAGGCTTGGAGCTGCAGGTCCTTAGGGATGGGTCCCTGCCTTTGTTGTCCTGGCCCTGAGAGGGTTCTCACGGTAGGGGCCCTCGTTCTGAACCCCTCAGATACTGGCCTCCTCTCTACCCTCTGACTCTCTGAGACCATTCCCATGCTGTTTCCTCTGGGACCATGCCCAAATGAGTAAGAGCTCTCTCTCTCTCTCTCTCTCTCTCTCTCTCTCTCTCTCTCTCTCTCTCTCTCTCTCTCTCTCTCTCTCTCTCTCTCTCTCTCTCTCTCTCTCTCTCTCTCTCTCTCTCTCTCTCTCTCTCTCTCTCTCTCTCTCTCTCTCTCTCTCTGTCTCTGTCTCTCTCTCTCTCTCTCTCTCTCTCTATCTCTCTCTATTTTTCTCTGTCTCTCTCTTTCTCTCTCTCTCTCTCTCTCTCTCTCTCTCTCTCTCACTCTCACTCACACACACACGCACACACACACACACATACACATTGTAGGATCAACAGACTAGTTCCCTCTGTGGGTTTCCTGTATCTTCCCTGTGTTGCCTCCATGTTTAACACAACTAAGACTATATACACAAACTTATTGGCTTGTCTAAACCAAAAGGCTTCCACGGCCACGGCTTCATGTGGGAGCCAAGGCTTAAGGAGGTGTTGATCTGTGCTGAAGTCTATGCTTTTCATGTCAAAGCTGTGATTGTAGGTCAGTTAGTGGTGTGTTTATCTGTAATACACATTGAAATCTTCCTCAAGGTGAGTTACGCAGCGAACATGGAAAACCTAATGACAGTGTTGGTGCATGCAATCACAGAGAAAGACGTGCAGCATACATGCCTGCATTATGACAGGGAGAAGAGGGTATACATGCACATCAAAGGATAACTGGAGTCAGAACAAAACACACGCACACTGACAGACAGACAGATAGATAGACAGACGGGCAGGTAGGCAGGCAAACAGGTAGGCAGGCAAACAGGCAGGCAGACAGGCAGGCAGGCAGGCAGGCAGACAAGTAGGCAGGCAGACAAGTAGGCAGGCAGACAAGTAGGCAGGCAGACAGTAGGCGGCCAGGCCAATATGAAAGTGGAGAGTCTGGAAAGTTTCTCTGTGAGCCTGTGTCTGCATATGGAGCCAGCCCTGATGCCCACAGGGAAAGTACAGTATATACTCACTTCTTACTATACACTACCTCAGCACTCATACATGTTGTGCTGTTATTTTAGAAAATACCTCTCAGGTCCATTTAATAAAACATGCCTTTGTCTTTAAGACCAAGACACACAGGCCTGTGGATGATGTTATCATTTTTCTGAGAAAAGAAAACTTTTGAATCTAATCAGGGATAGCTTGCCCTTGATGCATGTCACTGTTATCCAAACCATTCATTCATCTGGCCTGGTTTGCTTATATATTCTCAAACCAAAAGTACTTTATCTTTCCAACTAACACAATGATTACTTTACAAAGCAGGGGATTTGGTCTTGAGGGATGGTGTGGGGGCTGGATAAGGTATGCCTTCATGAAATGAAAAGGAAATCTCCAAAAGACCAAGTTGATGTTTTTCTCACAAAAAAAGTAAATCTTTCATAAAGGCCTACAAGATGGTTGACAAAACACTTTAGCAAGTGTGGGAAAATGGCTGCAGTCCAACGTCTGGAAGTGTTTATCTTGTGGGCCATAGCTTGTGTGTGACTGCTATATGGATCTGGCAGCATGCTCTGCTGATTGACTTCTGCTCTGTCTGGCGTTCTGGGAGGAAATATGGAGGTGTGGGGGGCTCTGGAGATGGTAGAGGTGTTTCCTCTCCCTCTGAGGCCCCTCTTCCTGAGGCTTTGCTTACCCTGAAGGGCCATAATAGAAGGCAGGTGTTGCAGTGTACTCTGGGGCTGGGGGGATCTGGGGGGTTGGGGAGGTTGGGGGGGGGGGGTCATCATTGAGCTTTGGCGTGGCCCCAGTATTTGCCCCATGACTGCTTCATTAAGCCCCATCCAAGGGATAAGTTAAAGCGGGGGACCTGGTTCATTATGAGGAAACCCTTCAAGCATTTCAATGTTTGGTTGTTTGTTTGTAGAAGGACATCAGTCATCATATCCTCTTTTTATGTAGCAAGTGAAACCATGTGGCTGTCTACTTTTTTAAACAACTCAACGTGATTTTCCTTCATTAAGGAAACGTTAACGACGGCAGTACAACCCCCAATCCATAAGTAGCATAAGATTAGGAATATCCTCAAACTATCATTGTGGAGGTTATTATGATGGTTCCTGCATCTATCAGCCTGGGTTTCCTGTTTTAGGAGTGTTGCCCCAGGAGGCAGTTGTAGCTAAGTCTTGCTGACGAAGTGAAGTCTGGATCTGAGGCAGAGAGAGTTAAAGGGTTATTACTCCTGAGATGAAAGCCTCTTCTCTCTGGGTGTCCTTCAGAGGCGAAGCCGAGTGTTACCACAGCTGTGTTGCTCTTGTTTGAATTCAATACAGGATCTTCAGAGACAAAAACACAGCGGATGTGACTTCTGACCCAGCAGGCTTTGTCAGTGGTAAACAACAGCACCTTTGGTCAGCTTCAGAACTGCTCAGAATGTCAAAACCTTTAGACAAGTGCCTCTCTTCTACTCACTGTAGACTAGAGAAATAAGGGTGCACGTGACAGAATGTTGCTTGTTACGATTATGGTTCAGGTAAGACAAAAGATTTACCAGAGAAAGCTAAGATTATTGATCTTAGCATTGTAATTCAAAACTGTAGACTGATACCATGCTCTAATGATTATAGAGATGTCTGTGAGCTCTTGTCCAAGCCTTTGCTGGGCTCCTTCATGTTGAACTACCTTTAGTTTACATTCACATTTAGTCATTTATCAGACGCTCTTAACCAGAGTGACTTACAGTAAGTACAGGGACAATCCCCCCGAGGCAAGTAGGGTAAAGTGCCTTTGCCAAGGCACTTTGTCGTGTGCACGGCCGGAAATCGAACCGGCAACCTTCTGAGTCACCAATTCCCTAACCGCTCAGGCATCTGACCTCCCTCTTTGTATTCTGGACCAGGGGGAAAAGTTCTAATATCCTCTGCAGAGTGGAGCCTGTAGTCCAGTCCATGGCTGGCTCCACAGGCCACGGGGACCCACTGGGATCTGTAGTTCCTCTCTCATTTGTGTTTCAGGAAATGTACCTTTGGTGTCTAGGCAACGCTCTTGCAGAGCTGACAAATGTTGAACCTGAATTTGGTGGTTAGAGGTCAGGGACCATGTTAGGGGTTAGGGACCATGTGCTTTCCTCAGGATGAAATTAGAGTGTGTGTGTGATTCAACACAAACTCTGTCTAATCTTCCCCACTGCTTCATCGTGTACCAACCACAGAAACATGAATGCAGTGGCAGTTACAAAGCGCCTGTTATGGCCACTAATTGTGTTTCATCCTGGTTGCTGCTCCAAGACAGGCACCTTCAGTCCTTTGTCTCAAACCAGTGCCTGTAGTGCTGCGTTTACGTACGTAATAATGCTGTGAAGTGAAACGGAAGACATGTCGGCAGATTAGTGAGTGGCACCTCTTGTTAAGTTCATGATTGTGGCACATTGTGCCATGGATGCTGCCCACTGGGACCCTGAAACACCTGGGGGGCTATGTTAATTAAAACCTGCTCCGGAAAATAGCATGGCTTTCTTCCCACGACATGACGAATGACCTGGGGCAGTCCAGTATTAATCCGCCCTACGCTGCTTAAGCCAGCGTCTCCTGTTCTCACTATGGAAGCCTTGGGTCTCTCTGTACAGCAAGTCCGTCTCAGTCATGGTCTTGGGATCAGGGTCCGAGCAACATGTGTGTTCTTCAGGGGTTATTTTTGTCCATGTTTGTATTTTGTCCATTATCTGGCTATCACACTCTTCTTCCCTTCTTGACACGCACCATTTAAGTCTTTGAAAGGTTGGAACTATTTTGGGCATGAGACATCAGATGTTGTGGTTTGGGTTGACTAGAGAGCCTGTGGTCAGTCTCTTTGTTTTTGCTCTTCCAGTCAGACAGCCACTGGGACAGACAGGTTTTTTGTCTGCAGCAGTGTCACTGTGGGGGAGGGAGGGGGCCTCACCTCCACATCCTCATCTCCTGGGTTATTACTCATAACACCTCCCTCAGGCCAGACAGTCAGTCAAGATGTGCCCCCGGCCCTGACTGCTCTCCCCAGGTGTTTTTCATACAGACAATCACCGTGTACAGTAATAGTCTGTCATGACCTGTGTTTCTGAGGTATTCTGCTGCCTGTCTGGATGATTCACTCAGTGAGGGGAAGGAGGGGGGGGGGGGGGGGCGAGGGGGGGGGCGAGGGGGTAAGGTCTGAAAAGCAGTAACACTGCTTGTCTCTTTAGACCGCAGCCATTGTACTTGTGGGTCTTGTTTTAGGGTGCTTTCATGAAACTCTAGTCAAAGACTAAATGTAAATATTGTTAAGTGTTGAATGAATTCACAGGCGTCATCCTACCTCTGTACTAAACTGAGCCCTGGCTCCAGAGTCATGTTTTACAAGAGGAAACATTAGCACAGGCAGACCAGCACGTATCCTGGTCTGAGTTGTACTAATGCCAGAAGGCGTGATGGATGAATGCCATGGACTCATGTCAAAACTTAACTTAAGATTTTACAAAATCAACACATACATACACAAAAGCATACTGTACAATTAGCCTGTTATTTGACACTGCTTAATTGTTCATTTCAGAATTCCCCTTTAAATGAATTGATGAGTTGATTCTGAAGCCTGGTGAGTTGTCTGTGCTAACAGTTTGGGAGTTCAGCCTTCTACTGTTCTCATTGATAACCATTTAGTTTAGACAAAGGAGAAGGCGAGACTAGGGCCTGAGGCTAGGGTGACAGTAGGGGTGAGACTAATGGGTGAGAATAGAGAATAAGAAGAAGCAGTCAGTGGTGATGTACTCCACTGAAAAGCCAGTGTCTCAGAGTGATTCATGACTGTGCTGATAGCTCACAGTTTATGTCATGGTTTTCCCCACTTCAGCTGTGTCCGATTTTCCGTTCCTCCGATTTTCCGTTAAACGATTTTCTGGAATAACATCTGGACTCTGACCCCCCCCCCCCCCCCCTTTCCAAACCAAACAATGTGCTGCTCAGCTGAACAGCTCTGGAGTTTGGAGGACGGGGTTCCGGAAGGGTAAAATATTCCCAGCACATCGTTTTAGATGGGACCGTTTCCTCAATAAGAAACAGCTCATTTTAATGATGGGGAATGAATGAGTATGTCTTATGTAGCAAGGGCTTAATCTCAGGACCCAGAAGTCCCTTTAGTCTTATTTGTGAGACTAGCGAGGGATTCACTGCATCTTGCGCAACAAAAGCTGCTCATTGCATACATGCAGTGCTTGCTGCTGGGTTGGCTCCAGCCATGGTGTACCTTGCCAACTATGTGCTGAGAGGACAGAGATGTAGGGGGCAGACCAGGAGGGAGCAGAGGGGAGGAGAGAGAGGGCTGGAGGCTACTAGAAGGGGGGCAGCTGGAGGCAGCTTGAAGGGGTGGGCTGGAGAGAGATTTAGGGGTGGGACAGGCAGATGGCAGTTTAGGGGCAGCAGAGAGAGAGAGAGAAAGAGAGAGAGCGGGAGACAGAGGGAATCAGAGAGAGGGCACTTTGGACTAGAGGCCCGTCCTCACCAGCAGAAGCCCGTCTTGAGAGAGCAGGAATGTGGTTCAGCGTGGGAATGAAGATGTTTCAGTGTGTTGAGCGAGCTCGGTGAATCCTAGAACGATATCTTGCGTGGCTGGATGATGAAAATATCCAGTAAGTAGACCACCATATATTCCATCCGTTTAAGCCAGACAGCGATTTCATGTGTTTTGTTCAATTGGTATTGAATATCTAATCAATAGAGGTAAATGTGGAGAAATACTGTAACTGGGCACTGGTGTCTTTACACACTAAATTGGAGTTGTTTAAGTTTGGTAAGAATATGATTTAGTTTATTAGATTTTTTATGTTGTTGGCCATGTTGTTTTTATGATATACTGTATCCCTATTGCTGAGTCTGAGCAACAGTTAAACTAGCAGTATCATCTGGATTTTTAAGTTTCTCATTAAAAGTTAAAATAAACAAAATATTGAACCTTTGCGTACTATTGGCTCTTGCCCAACTGGAGGAATAGAGTGGAATGTGAATGAGCTGTTAAACGCGCTCATGTTGGTTTCTGTTGATCCCAGATTCTGTCCAAGTGTGTCATCTCCGGCCCTGGGGCTCACCTACAGTACAATATACCTTACATAAGAATGTCCCTGTTTGACAATGTTACATAAGATAGATGATAACACAGAGGAAGGTGTTGTCCTCATGAGACACATCTGCCCAACGGAGTTTGGCATGCTGGGATCACGGTGTCCCCTGGCCACTGTAGTTCATCCTTTCGTGACACTGCAATCAAATACTGCATTTTTAAACGCTTCAGTTCTTAGTGGTAAATGTGAGTTGCGTTTCTGGTAAGGGGCCAGCATAGTCTTTTATTCTGGAGATTTCCTGGGAAAACAAGACAACGGTACAGAAAGTCTCCATATAATGTTACAGAATAGTGAACAGAGGAATTCCCAGCTCATGTTTCATGTCCCCAGTCATCTAACGAGGGGCTGTGGGACGCAGAGATGTGCTGGCAGCCCTGTGGCTGGGTGGTGCTGGGAAACAATGCAGGCCTGACATCCACCTGGGAGGGCTGGGCCAGGGGACAGGAGCGTTACCTTCAGGTGACCCAGGTGGGAACGGCAGGTACAGCAGGTATGCTTGGAGAGCTCACATGTTGACTCATCTGTTAATCTCACAACGCGTTCTATGGGGTAAACAGGGAATTTTGTCAGCCAAGGCAAGGCCACTCTCTGGGAAATGTTAATATTGGTTCAGTTGGCGGTCAGTCCAGGGAGAAAGGCCACTGGTGTCTCATTGTGACAGAGGTAAGTCCTGGTATGAGAGAAGACTCAGTGAAAGGTTAGCTCTGTTACTACCTTATGACCGTGACAAATGTTATTTATGAGCTGCGTCGAGTACTCTGCATCAAGCTCCATAGACATTGACATCTTTATGATGGTGTACCTGTTTGGAGTCCTCATTATAGCTGTGTTGACTGGTGGTCTGGTGTCGGGTTGACGGGGTTGTTGGGTTGTGTTCTGGAGACGAATGTATTAGGGATTTTGATACTGTTTTGATATTGTGTTTACAATGAAAGATTGTCAGTAACAGTTCCAGTGTACTGAATGTCTTTTTCTGGGAAATGGCCCCATGTGTCCTGCCTGTGCTGTTTCCATGGCAGTGTTCTGGTGGCACTAAATGAGCCCCGACTCCATTAGCATTAATGGGGAAGTGAGAACGGTCTGTTTCCTCTCAGGCTGAGTGTCTGAGCCTCCCTGTCACCAAGCTTCTGAGCCAGCAGACGTCATGGTAGGGGGTCAGCAGGGGTCAGATCCAGCCACGGGTCATCTCTGTGGGCAGGGCCAGCAGGACAGCTGCTACACACAGACAGTCTGGCACCTCAACAAGTTAACAGACTTGTGATTACTGATTATTTCTACAGGTTAAATAAATAGACATCGAGAATGGCAATGCTGTTTGCTGGCTTTGATGTATTTTTTGGAACCCATGTATTAATTTGTTGATTTCAATGTTGAAGTGAAGTTTGAAGTGAAGTTCAAATATTTGCAAGTCCGCTCACTTAAATCAGAAATTTTCCAGAGGTATCAGTAGGATATATACAGTATATGACTTTTACAGGCAACCTCTTAAATATGAGCGCTGTCTAACTGTCCAGGGATGTCTCCTGTCTGAGCTCTCCTGTTTATCTCACCTTCTTAGTTCTCTGGAAATATCAGACTTTCAGTTCTGGTAAGCCTCATGTCTGTACATGTAAGCGACAGGGGGTCCTTATACAGCCAGGGTTACTAACATACTAAATATATTGTGGAATAATGGTCCAGTTACATCTATGTTCGATGGTAGACTCTTGTTGATCTGTTTTACATGGTTTCCATTGGATTTTGTCAAAATGACTGAATGTAAATGTGTATTCCAGACTAATTAAAAGATTTGCTGTGTTTCAGAACTCGAAGCTAAGGAAGCATGTGACTGGCTGCGGGCAGCAGGATTCCCTCAATACGCCCAGCTGTTTGAAGGTAGGTGGGTTCATTTCTAGTTAAGAAGCTCATGCTGGAGTTGCTGCCACTCTCTAAACTAGGAGATCTGTTTTTTTACTTAAAGAAACCTGCCATGCTTTTCATAAAAATACGTAATAACACCACATAAAAGCATTGATATTTTAGGAGTCAGTGGTCTGGAGTTAGTCTCTGAGGTTATGTAAGAGGAGGCCCATACCCAGAGCCGGACAACGTCATGCCCACACAAGTCTCTGTGTCGTTATTTGGGAAAACCCTGTCTCTTCTCATTACCATTATAATGTCCTTAACAACGCAGTGGCTGTCCCTCTCTGGATCGCTCTCTGGAAAGAATGCTGTCTCCCTCTGCTTCAGTTATACGTCTGCCTTAGATAATAATACAATGCTGCAAATGCATGTGTCCATTTAGCCTTTTTTGAGATGATGGGGAGAACATCTGTTTAGGAGTGTGTTGTTGTGTAAACCATAGCAGATTCTGATCTAGATGATCTCCTCCTGTAGACTCTCAGTTTCCCATTGACATCTCTTCCGTGAAGAAGGATCATGACTTCCTGGACAAAGATCTTGTGGAACCCCTCTGCAGGTAAGATAAATACCGCTAAGTCAAACCATGTGCCTTTAAACAGTCCTGTATTATTTTCAACATGAGAGAATCAAATCAAATCAAATCAAATTTATTTGTATAGCCCTTTTTACACGCAAGCATGTCACAGAGGGCTTCACATGTCACAAGAGTGCATTCATGTTGTTTATGGTATTCATAATGTCTGATAATGTGTTGCAACACTGGATATCTCAGTAAGCTGATCTGAGGGGGCCTTGGGGAGTTCAAATGTACCCACCCCTCACAATGTTCAGAGAGAGAGGCACTTCGGATCAGGCTAAAGATCCACATGCATTTCAGAATGCTTTACGGGATCCATTATCTAAATATCACAAAGCAACCACGTTGGATTTTCTTTTGAAATGAACAACAAAGAGAGTAGAAAGTGTGTACAGTGATTATGGATGTCAGCAGATGTCTGGCATCATCCATTCCCTAGGGATGATGGTGAATGTCCACTCAAACTGAACTCTTCAGCTACCAGGGTTGCTATAGAAACTGCTCTCCAAAGAAGGCAATTGGAACACAAGGGGTGCCGTCACAACCCCACCCTTGACTCTAAACAACCCTTAAACATCTCATTTACATTCCTAACCAGCAGTGAGATGAGAAGGAAGACAGTGGAAGCCAGTTCCCACCTCAGTGTGATTCGGAAAACCACTTCTCTGCTTGTTGATTGTCTGTTAATTGAAACCAACATTTCACAAGTTGAGTAACTCAATAAAAAAAAGTATGTCAGGGGATAAAGGAGGAGTTGTTTATTTGCTGAATGTTGCTCAGACAGATGGAGAAAGCTCTGCCTCATGAGAAGATATGCTGATTAAAGTGTTAAGTGCGTGACTAATGGAATCAAAGGAGGGGTGTGGCTGGGTGTTTCTTGGTTGCCGACAGCAGCAGAGTGAACCAGAGAGAGGAAGAGAGAGAGAGAGAGAGAGAGAGAGAGAGAGAGAGAGAGAGAGAGAGAGAGCGAGAGAGAGAAAACAACTAAGTGGGTCCAGCTGAAATGATCAGAGCTGGAACAGGGAAACCAGTCCATTAGCGGTTCTGGAGGACTGCTCCTCTACTGACCATTAATTCTAGTAATGATCATTTGGATCAGCGGCAAAGAGAGAGAGAACCCACAACATCTGCTCATCAGCAGGGATCATTAAGTGTAGGTCAGTGCTGCAGTGGCCCTGGGTGTACTCTGGAGAGAGATGCAGGTCTTGGAAATGGTTGTAAATACACATCCTGATCATGTTAGGCTACTGATAAGGTCTCTCGGGGTCTTCTCTGTCAGCTGTGTACACTCACATTGCTTTTGATTTAGTTAACATACATATCTCTTTATTATTTCTCTTCCAGGCGCCTCAATACCTTGAACAAGTGTGCCTCTATGAAACTTGACCTAAACCTTCCTAAGAAGAAAGTAAGTAGAAATGGTTTTATTCTTCTGACAGTGAGGACTCCTTATGACACATTGTGTAAGAGGTGTATATTTGGCTTTGGTTGATTCCGTGTTAGCGTTTGCGTGTCAGGTATTAATAGCATTGCTTAGGGATATTTACACCCAAACACTACTATTACCTTTCAGTGTTCTTAACATGCCTGCCTGGAGATACTGTTGCTCTGTCAGCCTAATGTGCTGGATACTATATCTGCTTCCTGCAACAACAATGACACCTAATCCACCTTCATCCCCTTAACCTAGATTTCATGGTATTTGAGGTCTGGCTATTGTCTTTTTTTTAATCTTTGTTTCATCGCGAGACATATCCTCTTGAATCTGATCTGTTTCCAATTTTAACTTAATTATTTTGTTTTTATAGCTGGTCCTGGCTCAAGTCACTAAATTGTGCAATGTCATTTAGTACCAACAAGCAATGTCATTTAGTACCAACAATAGATTATGATCTATCTGTCCTTTACATCAGACAGACTGTGATCTGATTATAGCCCTCAGGCTCCATCTTGTCCATCAGCTCACTCGGAACATCTTATCTTACTGGGCTCACATACTGCTTCTTCACCTGCCTTGAGGGAAAACCCAGATGTGTGTTAACACAGTATTGTGCTGTGTCTTGTCTCCCAGAGTGAAGACTCAGATGAGGACGACGTATTTGCTATCAGTGACAAATGGACCTTTGAGTGGAGCAGCCGGCGTTGGTCTAGGCTTCAGGACATTGACTGTCTGCTGGGTCGGCATGGAGCGGGCCAGGGTGCCAGGGAAGCCCCGGCTCTAAGGACCACAGCCAGCAGTGAGAGTGTTGTGACGGACCTGAGTGAGCCGGAGGTGTCCTCCCTCCACAGTGAGAGCAGCGGGGGCAGCTGCCACAGGGGCATCAGCACCGAGGACTCGGACTGCTCCAACCGCACCTGTCCCGACTCTGCTGCCATGCCTGACTCCACCTCTCTCACGCTGCCCCACCTCTCCAAGGACCTCTCCCACTATGGCTCTCTGCCCGACAAGCACGGCCGCGCTGGCCGCGCACGGGCCAAAGATTTTTTACGGCGCATGGAGACGCTGCGCTCGCGGGGTACGCTGGGGAGAGGCCGCAAGGCGCTGGTGATCAGTGCCCCCGTGTTACAGCAGGAGTCGCGGGCGCTGAGGACGCAGCACTGTGTTGAGATTATCAACGGACAACTGGGTTCCCTGGAGGTCCCCCCCAGCCGAGGTCTGTCCTCGCAGTTCCAGTCCAGCAGTGAGGGCAGCAGCCACTCCAGCGGCAGTGCCGTCAGCACCCCCAGCCTGAGGGAGCGCAAGCCCCACAGGGACAAGCGCAGCGGCATGTACCTGGAGGACGTGGACATCTTCCCCGGCAGCCAGGTGAAGAGGGTGGCTGAGCAGAACCGCAGGAACGAGTTCCGTTCCTATGAAGACCTGGTCGTCCACATCCCCAAAGACCACAAACCAGGCACCTTTCCAAAAGCACTATCCATAGAGAGCTTGTCCCCCACCGACAGGACCTCCATCAACTTGCACACAGGCAGCATGCACCTGGACGCACAACTGCCCCCCAGCCATATGGAGGCCAGGCCCTTGACCCAGTGTTGCCCCAGGGGCAGCCGCCTCAGCGTGTACGACAATGTCCCTGGCTCCCACCTGTACGCCAGCACCGGCGACCTGATGGACCTGGAGAAAGAGGACCTGTTCCCCCATCTGGACGACATTCTGCAGCACGTTAACGGTCTGCAGCAGATTGTAGACCACTGGTCGAAGAATGTGCTGCCCGCAGGAGAGGGGCTGTCGCTGAGACGAGAGGACGGGGAGGAGACCGGGGGCCTGCAGTCATCCAGCCACATCACTTTAGACTTTGAGGGAAATTCAGGCCTGGAGGGCCATGTGATGCCCAGCGAGGGAGACAGGGACGGGACATCCCTCAATGAGACAGACCCCACTGGGCTCCTGGAGAGGAGGGACTCGGGGGTCGGGGCTTCACTCACCAGGCCTAATCGGTGAGACTCAACATATCAGTGGTTTGTTCATTTAGGTGAAGTCGACATAGTTGACTTCTTTGAGATGCTTTGACACCAACGGTTGTTCCCTGTCTCACCAGCTTGAGATGGCCCAGCTTCCAGATATCCAACCGCCTGAGTCATTCAGTAGCCTCTCTGCAGATCACCAACCAATCAGCAGGCCAGCTGAGTCTGCTGCAGAAGTTTTCCTTGCTGCGACTCACTGCCACCATGGAAAAATACTCCATGTCTAACAAGCATGGCTGGACCTGGTGAGTCTAACACAACCCAGGTCGGACCAAAGGGGAGGATAATAAATGGGCTCCATTTAACCAGTTTATTTGTCCCTCTCAGGTCAGTGCCAAAGTTTATCAAGAGAATGAAAGTGCCAGACTACAAGGACAAGAATGTGTTTGGCGTTCCCTTGATGGTGCACGTGCAACGCTCCGGCCAGCCTCTTCCCCTCAGCCTGCAGCAGGCCCTGCGCTACCTGAGGAGCCAGTGCCTGGACCAGGTCACTCTCTCTGGCATACCTCTCTTTGGGTTACCTCTCTTTGGGTAACTTAACAAACTCAGAACCTCTTTTTGTCATTTCTAGGTGGGTCTTTTCCGTAAGTCGGGGGTTAAGTCTCGTATTCTGGCACTGCGGCAGATGAATGAGAGCTCTCCAGACAACGTGAGCTATGAGGACCAATCAGCTTATGATGTAGCAGATATGGTGAAGCAGTTCTTCAGAGATCTACCAGAGCCTCTTCTCACCAGCAAGCTGGGAGAGACCTTCCTCCACATTTACCAGTGTAAGGGCTCTCATTCATGCCCTCTCTCTCTCTCTCTCTCTCTCTCTCTCTCTCTCTCTCGCCCTCACTCACTAACTCAATCACTCGCTCACTCACTCTCTTTCCCTTACACACAGACGTGCCTAAGGATCAGAGATTGCAGGCCATCCAGGCAGCCATTATGCTCATGTCAGATGAGAACAGAGAGGTGCTGCAGACACTGCTCTGCTTCCTAAGTGATGTCACTTCCAACGTGGAGGAGAACCAGATGACCCCTATGAACATCGCAGTGTGTCTGGCCCCCTCCCTCTTCCACCTCAACATCCTGAAGATGGACAACATCTCCCCCAGGTGAAACACTCTTAAATAGGTCACACTGCTGCTCTGCTTTCCTCAGAAAAGTAATGAGCAGTATGCCTTCCTATTAAAGAACCCGATCATTATGTCCTCCTAACTAGGTCTCTATAAAGATAGATATAAAACCGTTTATAGAGTGTGCACAGATCCTAGGGTTCCAGTGTTCTTCTACTCTAGGCTGGAGTAGGTAGCCATGGAACTCTTTAAAATGCCTGCTTTTTACAAGCTCACGCTGTGAGTAAACAAAACAAATTTTGGTTGTAAATTTGACCTGAGATGAAATGATTGTTCCAAAGATCAAAGGGGTAGCATGCAGGGAGAGGTGGAGAAGGAGGGAGCTGGAGGTTTATGAGCTGTGCAGTGGGTGCCTCCGCTAGGGAACTGTGTTACTAATAACAGTGTTTATTCCTGTACTCCTCAGGGCCATGCAGAAGAAGTACGCCACGGGCCGGCCCGACCAGAAGGATCTGAATGAGAACCTGGCGGCAACACAGGGCCTCGCTCACATGATCATAGAGTGCAACCGCCTGTTTGAGGTAAGAGTGCAAACAGCATGCACTGTTTGTGGGCCGCTTTGGGTCCAATGTCAAATGTAGATGTTTTTAACCTTCTGCCCCTGTGTTGTTTTCTCCTGGTGCCTCTCAGATCCCTCATGAGATGGTGACCCAGTCGAGGAACTCCTACGTGGAGGCTGACCTGCAGGCCCCCACCATGGAGGAGCTGTGCAGGCAGTTGGAGGATGACGACGGGACCTATCAGACACACATGGAGATCAGACTGCACATCCTGCTCAAAGAGGCCAGAGAGAAATCGAAACACTGGGTGTCGTGCCCCAGTACAGACAACACTGAGCTCTACTATAAGAAGGTGAGTTGTGCCCACATTTACGAGGGAGTGAAAACATTGCGTGGATCCGACACAGTTAGAAATGGGGGTATTCATAGCTTTATATATGCAGAATGTTGCAGAGCATTTCCCCCCCCCCCCAGTAACGCTCAGTAACTCTGTAACTTACTGTAGGTGATCAACTTGAATGGTGCTGTAGGAAAAGCTTAAGGAATTCTGGTTGTGCCCGTTTCCAGGTAGGTGATGGGAGCCCTCTGCGGCGATGGCGCGTGTGTGTGGAGGTGGAGGCTCCTCCCTCTGTGGTGCTGAACCGTGTGGTGCGAGAGCGCCACCTGTGGGACGTGGATCTGCTGCAGTGGAAGGTCCGTGAGACACTGGACAAACAGACAGAGGTGTTCCAATATGTCCTCAACCGCATGGCTCCTCACCCAAGCAGGGATTTTGTTGTCCTCAGGTGAGAGATACTTAAAATGAAATAGTTTGAAATTATTGCAATAAAGCTACAATTTCATTATATTTAATATACTCAGAGCTAGCATGGAACGCTAATGCTCTGTGTGTTTGTATTGCAGGACTTGGAAGACAGACTTGCCCAAAGGCACATGTTCCCTGTTGTCTGTGTCCATCGAGCATGAGGACTGTCCTCCTGTTGGTGGGGTACGAGGTGTGGTTCTGGAATCCAGCTACCTTCTGGAACCTTGTGGCTCCGGAAAGTCCAGACTCACACACATCTGCAGAGTGGACCTAAAGTGAGTCGGACATACGTGATACACACATTGACTCATATACAGTGAAGTAGTAAACACAACTTACTGGAGTTGCCATGAATGCGTGAGCCTGACCAGTTCGGTGTAGATGGAGAGCAGATTCAGCTGACCATCCAATGTTTTCTCTTACAGAGGGAGGACTCCAGAGTGGTATAATAAAGTGTTTGGTCACCTTTGTGCTGCTGAAGCTGCTCGAATCCGCAACTCCTTCCAGCCCCTGACTGCCCAAGGCCCTGAGACCACCATCTGACACTGCCGTCAATGCTCATCGATTCAAATGGAACTCAGGGGCTCCAGGACTGATTCATGCTCTGACTAATGTTGCGCTTCCCTGTACTTGTACATTAACAAAGGAAGACCTCTTACAGGTGCTGGACTAAATTACCCAAAGGGGAAAGAATGATCCTGCCAATGACCCTCAGCATTATGATTTTAAGATGTTTGATGTGGCTATATATATATATAATTATTGTTATTATTATCATTATTAATATTGTCATTGTCTATGATGTCTAAGACATTCGAACCTTGAAAAGCTTCTGGGAAGCATGTATATTTTATTTGTTTAAAATGTAAAGCTATATATTAGATATACTTTGTGTGCACTCATGCATTGGTATAAACCTGCTGTGTGTTAAGCTTGTACTGTGTATACTGTATATATAAAACAACTTAATAGGACAAGCATTATTGCCTATATTGATTTCTCATTGCTCAAGATTATTGTTATACAAACGGTACAAATTGTAAGCTGGTTTTACTTTGCCTCAAAAGTGCTATTTTGGAATTGGTTGTATTTTATTTACTTTGACCTTATCTCGTAAGGTTGTGAAAAATTGACTCAGGTTTGACGTGATCTTACCTGTTTTTTGGGTACTGGATTGTGCTTCAGTCGTGTTATCGATAATTCAATTAAACCATAAAACATTTGTGTGTTCCTGTTTTTGAAGTAAACTAGTGAATACATTTGAAAACGATACTCGCTCAGAAAAAGAGAGAAATGTATGGAAGCAAATCAGTGACAAAATGTTTTGAATTTTAAAAGGCATTGAATACTTTAAACATCACCAAATTTGTTGGTTTTGAATCTGAATTTTACTGTTCAAATTTGAGCAACCTGACTTTCTGAACCTTGAATTATTATTTTTTACATTGAAATAAATTCATATTTAATTTTGAGGAGGGAAATTCAAAATCAAAATGGTGTTTAAATTTCGATATTAAGTATTCAAAGCCTATTAAATTTCAAAACATAATTTCACTTATTTGTTTCATTTTGTGCTACACATTTTCGTTCAAATATTCAGACCACAAGATGGGAGTATTTCACTACAGAATGTTTTTCTGACCTGAGGGCTAAGAGTTGTGACAGATATTATTCAAAGTAGAAACACTTTGACTTTTCATTACCTCCTTGGACAGTCCTTCTGTGCTGTGAGCCTGAAAAGTTACTTTAATCTGAGGCCAACCTAATAGGCCTGGCTCGCTGGTCACTACATCTCGTGTATTATCTTACAAATAAACGTCCAAAAGTCAAACCACTTCACTGAACTACACGGATAAGGCAGTAATTTAAATGTGTCCACGCAGACCAGAGCTATAATACAACCTTGACTAACCTTCTCCATAGCCTGCTCTGAACTGCAACCATCCATTTTCTCATTCTCATAGGTTTCCTGATATGAAGTTAATTAAGTTTCTATGTTTGAATTATTAAGGTACAAAGCAATGCAAATATATTGCATTCATTGGCATTAGCTTCAGGGGTAAGCCTAGACCGTATCCCCACAGTAGAAACACTCACCTTCCCATTGCCATATCAAGAGACGGGAGCCACTGTCACAACATCTCCAAGGACTCAAGCTCCGCGCTCAGCGGCAGGGGGCGGCAACATGGCGGTAACGGAGCACAACACAGGTTTACCGTTGACAGAAAACTACTGCGTGACGTCGCTGTAGCTTAAAGGAAAGGACAGCGATGATTCTAACCTCATGAAATTGTTCTCTGAAAATCAGTTTGTATGCATTCGCAACAGAGGGTGGATGTAACTGCTAAAGGCTGTCTTGTTGCTCAAGTTTTTTCGGGGTTTTGTTTTCTTCTCTGTTTTTGATGCTGTTTTGACTAGCACAGGTGACATCGAGGTAGCTGCCTTCGTTTTGGGTGGAAATGTCAGACGAGAGACCGGTGACCATGCCGGGTACAGTGTCGCTCTCGGACAGACAAACTACCTTGGGTCAAGGGCTGCAAAGAGCTACGGACTCCATTACCGGTGAAAGGATGGTGTCTGGTTTGGGTTCAGTGGTTTTACCGGCCGGTATGATTAACCCGTCGGTTCCAATCCGCAATATCAAGATGAAATTTGCTGTTCTCATCGGTCTGATCCAGGTTGGAGAGGTTACCAACAGGGATATTGTGGAGACGGTGCTGAATCTGGTAAGGAATATATTAAATATAGGCTACCACATTAGCCCAAGTCTAGGATATTAAATAGGTCTGGCAGGTTTCTCAGTGGGCTGTATAACAAGTGGACTGACAGTAAACTGGTCCACAACTGTAGAAATGTGACCTACTCTAGGGGTAGTAAGTAAATGTCCTTATTTCCAACTTAGGTGGCATGTAATGTATGTCGTGGGAGCCTCAGTAAAAGGCAATCATTTGAGCCCAGATAACCACAACTGGTCAGCCCTCAGCAGGTCATGCCCTTTCCATGCTTTGACACCTCCTCAGTGACTTTAATAATCTTCATGTAATAAATCACCTGTCTGTGGCACCATGTTTGGGTATAATGTTCTTTTAAACATTTTGAATATCACTTTTTTCTAAAGTGTCCTAGTTTCACTATCGACACTTGCTGTGCAACCTATCAGCAACCCTTAGCTGTGTGTCTCTGTCATGGTATCTATCCATAATTAAGCCCTTTCTGCAGAACGCCTGAAATGTTCTCATTATGACTGCACCACAGATTAATTATAGTGTGTTGTGTCACCACAGGAAACCAAGTTGTGAGGGGGCAGCAACACTGTAGCCCTGGGCATGTAGAGGCATGGAGGTGCTTCTCTGGACCCCCTGGATATGCTCTGCCATTTCCATGGGAACTGTGCAGAGGGAATATGACTTGCTTTTACCAAATCAGGAACTTGTTCCTCCTTGTTGTTGACCTGGTAGGATTGTGGCTTGGAAGGGGATGTGGGGGTCTGGTTATTGTTTTGCGAGGGAGAGAATAACAGAACACACTAACAACATAACGCTGTGATGCTGCTGTGTATCACCTTCAGAATCTAAACTAATTAAGAGTGGTTTTGTTGTTAATCTTTCATGGATAGGCAGTCTTGGATGAAAGCTGTAATTAAGATAACATGTCATAATGAATTTGCCGCAGTCCTCACTTAAAGGTAGCTGTAATTCGTCAGGAACTGGGTGGGGTATAAATAACAAGCTGAATAAGTGTTTATTAGAGATATTATCTGACTTTATCTGGAAGGTTACTGTTCTAGTTTGTGTCCCAGCGGTAGAGTGTAATTAGCTATGCATTTGATCTCAAACTGAAGGCCTCTTGAACCTTCTATGACATTGCACAGAGCAGCTGTTAAAGAACATTCTATATTCATCATGAATGTTACTGGTCAGCTGATCCTTACCTGTGGCCAGTGACACATTTTATGAAGGGAAAAGCTTGTCTTCATGAATCTGTGTTCCTAAGACTGCTAGAGATGAGGTGCAGCCAGGCCCTTGAAGGAGCAGATGAGAACGTCTACAGTGCAGTAAGGAGCTGTATAGCCAGACCATATTCTGTCAGGCTGCAACTTTGCTAACGCGCAGTCATATGCTGTGCTTAGTGCAGAAACCTTTTCTAATGAGTTGTGGATTTGCCCCCTGTTGGGGTGCATGCTTGGCTGGATTAGTAAAGCCTCTGGCTGGAAGTAAAGGTTGAATACCTTGGGTAAGCGCAAAAACACTGCCATGACTGGAACACACTGTTTAGCTTGTCATAATCTATGAAGATTTAGCATTTTTGGACTGTTGAGCAATGCCCCTGAACAAAGGGGAAACACATCACTCGGTTGAAAGCCACTGGCTGCCCCATGGCTTTTTGCTTTGAAATAAAATAGCAACAACAAACAATATGTTCTGACATAATCAGTCTCAAGCGCTTCTCTGAAACTGCATTATAGGGTTTGGGATTGTTTCTCATGACAAAAGGTTGATCTACGGCCACCGTTCTAACTGCAGTTCAGGTTGTGATGTGGGAGGAGCAAACCCTAATCCACGCCCCCCCCCCCCCTCCCGGATAGTCCTTCATGCTTCCTGCATATTTCATGGTGTTATTTTTTGTTAAGAGGAGATATGCAGAAGTGTTAAAAGCTGACATATTTAACAAGCCAGCATCTGCTCTTGCATCACCCTCTGTTTACACAGTGCTGACAAGATTGCCTAGAAGACTCTGCGTTTGGAGGCAGAGCTGGGGAATTGGCGCATATCAATCAGAAACAGACATGCTTTATTTACCAGTAATGTTCACAATGCTTGCCACAGTGATACTGGCTTCAGGGGACACTTTACTCCTCCTGCACTGAGAAGGTTGCCTTTGTTCTTCACTGGAGATATCTAAAATTCATGTTGCCCCAGTTTCAATGGGTTTCACAAGCATAGACTTTCTGTTATTCGTAAAAATTCATGTTTCCTGATAGCTCATTTCACTCATTCTGTTTTCCTCAGTGAACCCATGCAATGTGTGTGAAATGTGTTCTTAATGTAATATCTTTATTATTATTATTACTTGTACCCTCCCTAGTTAGAAATAGCTACTCTCTTTGATGGTTGGAAATGAATCTGTGTAGTTCAAGACATAACATTGTTAACACATTTGACAGCAACAAAACATTTCAGGAAGAGCATTCCTTAAAGACTTATGTGGGGCACATTCTCTTTTATGTTAACTACACTGTTTGGACAAGCAGCATCAACATCAGTAGAATCCATAGTATCAATACCAGAGCAGAGGAACTACAGTTGTGCTGCTAGTCATGGTTAAGCTCTCCACTGTGAACAACCCAGACATGCCCTCTCCTTGCCACACAGGTACAAGGATCATTCCTGGATCGATTCCAGCCCCAGCCCCGCCCATATCCCATCTCAAGCCCTGGCCCCAGCCCCGCCCATATCCCATCTCAAGCCCTGGCCCCAGCCCCGCCCATATCCCATCTCAAGCCCTGGCCCCAGCCCTAGCCCACACACCAGTGCTGCTAGTCCATTGTTTTACATTCATTCTTTAAAATGAAAGCAATCCACAAACCATTCTTGAAAGCACCTCATCTTAAGCTGGCAGCACTCTATATTATCTTATTTTCCAGAAGAGTTTAAAGCCGCCGTCCCCGTGGGGTGCCATGCAGAGTGTATTTGTACCTCACACAGGGGAGATCACGGAAAGCCAGCCAATTTCCCCAGCAGCAGCCATCCTGATCTGTTCACTGATAATCTGGTGATAGTATTCATGGAAAAGTTTCAATTCTGACTTTTGTATTTTAGAAATGTGTGTGCTTTAAAGGATTTTGCCTAGTAGAATGTGGAATGTTTGTTTTATTAGAATATTTGTTTTGGCATCTCCATCAGGTGTATAACCCTATTGGGAAACACTACTCTGGATCATTCCACAAAAAGCTACTAAATGACCACAGGGAATTATGAAAGGGATATGCCATAAAAAAATATCATTTTCTCCCTCCTTTCCTCCCTGTTTCCCCTCCAATTCTCTGCTTGCTCGCTCACTCATGCATGGTAACCCTGGAGAGATCCTGATGGTGCATTATGTGGTGGCTGCATACAGTACATTTAGAATGAGGGTTCTCCCGACCTCAGCTCCCTGTTTACCAGGGCCCCTTCTGGAGGTTGTCTGGGTAGAGAAGGGAAGTGGGGAAGGTAGAGAGGCAGGGGTGGGGAGGTCTGGTCAACTGCAAAAGGACTGTACATATGACTGCCCTCAGCTAGGTCTATAGTAGCTCAGTAGCTCTGTCACGGCCAATACAAACACTGATCCACACAAAACACTGATCCACACAAAACACTGATCCACACAAAACACTGATCCACACAAAACACGGATCACAATGCACCGGCACTACAGGTAGGATGTCAGAGGGGAATTAGGGAAATGCTACACTAGTATTTTTATAACTTACCACATATACACAAATCTACAAGATTTGAACCTGTCAGTATTGCGTTGTCTGTGACTCAGCTTGGGAGGCTGTGGTAATTCAGTTTCCCAGTCTCTGCTATGAAACCTTTTGCCTTTGTTAAAGGTTAATGTAATCAATTTCTCAGATGTTTATATTTATTGCCCCAATCCAGACGGGTTGTTTTTCCATTTCCTGCAGATCCTGAACCATGACATTCTGTGATGCTGGGATCTGAACCTGTCTTAATGTGGCTGAAGTGACAGACAGAACAAAGGACCCTCTGGAAATTATGTGGTTGGATTTCAATAACATCGTCAGAATTAGGAATGAAAATGCCAACTGTTTTTGTGGTTCCCTATCCCCACAGTTACATTCAAATGTTGTTTTTAAAAGAACTTCTCCATATTTACGTTGTTTACGTATTTGATTGGAATCAAACGACTACATTTGCATTTGACCTACTGCAGGTTTAGCCATGTTTATTGTGGAACATCAAGCTTGCTTTTTTAAGGGCCATTGAATTCCTGCTTGCCTCAGTTAAACTCAGTTAAAGTTTCTCCTACATATATTTATGAAAGACTAATGGACGTGATTGCTCATATAGTTTAATTAAATAAAGTTCACATGGTAGATTGTCATCTTGTCATTATCTCTGTGCCAGTGTTGGTCTGTAACCAGGGGATACATCCCTAAAATGGCAGAAATAATGCTCCATAATGTCACATTTAGATATGTTTCTTGTTTTATTCCCTTCAGAGTATCGATTGTTGTGGAAGTTTCCAATAGTGCTCTAAATTTCGCAGACGTAAACACAATTATTCAGTCTTTGGAGAAACATGAATATCTTTTATTCCAGTTCAATGCATTTTGATGATGGAGTCATAGGTTACATCATGGATTGGTAAAGATTGCTTAAATTGTAATACTGATTCTTCCTATTGACTACCGGTCTTCTAGCACTGACAAAGGAAATACATAGAGGAAAATGTGAGGCCTGTTATATATCTCAAGGTCATAGTGACAGCCCCAGGTGGCTGGGATTCAAGACCCCAAGCCAGGATTCTGGTCGTGCAGCTTTGCTCTGATCACGATTGGGGATGTTTGTATTCACTTTGTGGTAATTGGCAGTGTGTGATACAGATTGGTTGGAGCAGGGCTCTCTTTGTTACTGAGCTGTGTGGATCAATAGGACGTATGACAGGAGTGCTCGACATGGCTGGATGGCTTGGTGGAGAGGTTTCTTCTCAGTGGGGGTTGGGGGGGGGGGGGGGCGGCTTCTGGGAGAAAGTGAGGTTTGCAATGTTTTGTCTTGGTCTGTGTTCTACAGGTGAGTGCAAATGTGCTGGGTCTGTGATGGTGTCCCTGCCTCTCTGGGTCTAGTGATGGTGTCCCTGCCTCTCTGGGTCTAGTGATGGTGTCCCTGCCTCTCTGGGTCTAGTGATGGTGTCCCTGCCTCTCTGGGTCTAGTGATGGTGTCCTTGCCTCTCTGGGTCTTGTGATGGTGTCCCTGCCTCTATGGGTCTAGTGATGGTGTTCCTGTCTCTCTGGGTCTTGTGATGGTGTTCCTGTCTCTCTGGGTCTTGTGATGGTGTTCCTTCCTCTCTGAGTCTGTGATGGTGTCCCTGTCTCTCTGGGTCTTGTGATGGTGTTCCTGTCTCTCTGGGTCTTGTGATGGTGGCCCTGCCTCTCTGAGTCTGTGATTGTGTTCCTGCCTCTCTGAGTCTGTGATGGTGTTCCTGCCTCTCTGAGTCTGTGATGGTGTTCCTGTCTCTCTGGGTCTTGTGATGGTGTTCATGTCTCTCTGGGTCTTGTGATGGTGTCCCTGTCTCTCTGGGTCTTGTGATGGTGTTCCTGTCTCTCTGGGTCTTGTGATGGTGTTCCTGCCTCTGCTCCTTGTAGAGGCATGTCTGAAGTGGCAGTGGGCCAGCAGATCTTATGCAGTGCCACTGCTCCGTTGACTTTGGAGGAACTGCAGCAGGTTCTTTAGACTGGAGGGAATGTTTATATGTGTCAGCCGAAAGACGGAGATGTTTAGGTTCTGTTCTGCTGTCGGTTCAGCAAGGTTCAGGTTCAGCTATATTCAGGCCATGTCTGCCTCCCTTTACCCCAGAAGCAGACCAGGCCATACCTGCTGACAGCAAGACTTGTTTCAAATGGAGTGCTTGTCAAACATAATCATAGCCATGCAGTGCTTCGTGCCCAACACCTTCGTTGTCTAAACAGATGAGCTTGGTGAGGTTTAGACTATAAACTTTTCTTCAATGTAAACCTCATCCTTTTCACAGGCAGTCTATTTTTAGAGCCGTCTTAAAACACCAGAGGCCTCAACAATATTCTGCGTTCTATCAAAGTGAAGTGTGTGGTGGATCTCCTGTTCCGTTGTCACAGGAGTTCAGTCCCCCAGACACTGTGTCTGTCTGGACTGGAGGCTGAGTACTTTACTCCTGGACATGTTTCATCTGCCTGATGTGTTAATAACCAAATTACTGAGTCTCTGTGAGATCAGGGTTGTCCTCAGGGCCTAGCTGGGTTTTCAGAGTTTTTGTTTTGTGCTTTTATGTTTCATGTTGACATTTCATACCTATATGCTATTGGCTAGGTCTTTCTTGAAAATATGTTTGTAGTCTAACCAGGTCAAAACTCCAACCTTTAATTAAACAGATCTCATAAACCTCAGTATCCAAAGTCACAGCTGACTAATCTTTTGCTAATCCTCACAACCGCTTGCACAGTCTCTGGAAGAGGTCTTTGGATTGCAGTGCCTGTTGTCTGTGTATTGTGCCTGAAATGCCAACGGGATATCAATTTGACAGGTGGAACTGTTTGAGGCTGGCTAGCTTGCGGAGGGAATGAGCAGCATTCTGAAACCAGCACAGCTGAGGGATGGAGGGAGTTGTGTGTGCCTTCGCCATATAATCAAAACTGTCATCTGCTGTCTGTGTAAGAGGAAAGCATTTGACTTCTGAGAGGTCAGAGGAGCCTATACATCAATGATTTCTTGCATCCAATTGAGGAGAGCATAATTCTGGAAGTGTAGATTGTTTTGAGAATCGTTGAATATTTAATATCACAAAACTGCCACAGTGTAACCCAGGTCAGTGTGAATACAAGGACGATGTTGTAAAGGATGCCTGACTATGCACAGTATGTGCAGGTACTGAAGGAGTGCTTTTTTGATTATAGTTACAGTAGCTTCCTCTGCTGCAAAGAGATACATTCGACATCTCTTACGCAACAACATCTGGTCATGTGAGTAGCTGGATTATCAAAATCCGCTTGAAATGTGTGTGATTTTGGATATCTGTTCTCTTGGCCTTGTTGATCAGTTTGGTTTCCAAGTGTGCCCTCCTGGGGTCCATCCTGGGCTGTTATCACAGGAAGCAGCAGTCTAGTATGAGCAGCTGCTTTCACAGTCCTTTGTTCCTCTCTTATTGTCCATGTCTGGTGTGCCCCCTGATGATCGTCTGTGTGGATGTGAAAGGCAGCACGGTCATGGTGCCTGGGGGGGTCAAATACAGCAGAGGCTGAACGTGTCGTTCTGCAGGCCTCTGCTCCACAGCCAGCACCATGGTCTCAGGTCGAGAGCTCGTTCTTTTACACAGTGAAGTGTTATAGCAGCCAGCGAGTGAGCAATGGGGGATTTCAACTACCTGCCGTCACACTTGTTTCCCTGCTAGACCAGTGTTCTGCAGCTAGTTTATGAGATTGAGTGTGACCTGCGATATGGAGGTCATCTTGGCTGTGTCACAGACGCAGGGAGGGAGGAGGGAAGCAATGAAGGAAGCAGGGGAGGAGGGAGAGAGGGGAGTGAAGAAGAGAGCATAAGAGGAGGGAGAAGATTACAGCATTACAGTGATACATGGATATTGTTTTCATTTAGTGAGCTTTTTCAGCCTCCTGGTTTTAATAGTAAAAAATGCATAGTATAGATATTACTGAACTGGAATAATTATGTAAAAATATATCAATAATTCATATTTGAATGCTTGCAACATTTGCCAAAAATATGAATCTGTCTTCCGGTGGAAAGAAATGCTACAACCAAGTTAACTAAGTGTAAAATATAATTTTAATGACTGAGGCTCACTGCCATTTTCAGATGGACGTAGATTATTCTGAATTAGAATAACATTACCATTGAATTACTTTTTGCTATCTGTGTGTGCAGAGGTGTGCTGAATAGCTTTTTTTTTATTGTGAAGACATGTTCAGCTTTACAGTGTGCTCATGAGCTGAAATGCTGGTGAATTATGAATGAAAGAGATGTGTAGGAAACCTTCATTCGAACCCCTGGGTCACCCCCCTGCTGCATCGTTCCTCTAATTATCCCATCAGACAGACTGTTGCCCTTTGACTTTGTACATGGCTGGATTTCCCTGTCTGGATACCATACACTGGATAATTCAGTCACATCATGATTCAGGCTGCACTCTGGATATTTCGTAGCTCATGCAGTGTGAATGCGAGGGGTCTAAATAAGCAGTTGTCAGCTGTCTGCCTGGGAGTGAGTCCGAGAACAGAGTTGTGTGTGTAAACCAGGCCAGGGTCCAGCACACGGCCAGCCTGGACCCTTGACCTCGGACACCTGGACACCAGTGGGGCTGTTCCCCTCTACTTGCAAGCCCTCTCTAACACGTCACCTTTCTCTGCCTCTCGTTTGGCCCACCATGTCAGTGGCTCTCTTGGTCATCTTTGATTGATGCATTTCAAGGTTGGTTTTCTTACCTGCTGTTTCTTTTGAGTTGCGGGCGATGAAGGAGACCTCCTGTTGTGCTCCCCTTTGTCAGCTCTGTCAGTAGTCCTCATCGATGTCACTGCCATCTGGAGGGTTGTTCCCATGCCCAGCCTTCACACAGCGCCGGCGCTAATTAGCAAACTTCCACGTAGTCTGGGTAAGGCAGCGTTGTCAGACAGCAGGAGGCTGTGGTTCACCTGCATACAGATCCATATAACACTCCATCCCTCGAAGGAGGGGGTCTAGTACGATGTTACGTTCTCCACAGTGCTCACCAACATGGTGGACTCTCTCCATCTGCAATGGATGCTGGAAGCTGCACGCATGGTGTTTCCTATTCAGGATCACTGTCTGTGATCCTGTCTGCCAATGATGTAACCATAAACCCTAACATCTCATGCAAGTGTAGCACTGATGTTTCATATCCCTTGGTTATCGTGTGTGTATGTGTATGTGTATGTGTGTGTGTTTGCCTGTGGAGGGGATCAGTACAGACTGTATCCCCACAGAGAGCAGCAGTCTGTTCAGCTACATGAAGTTACTGATATTAAGGCTGACAAGCTGTGTTGATGCAAGTAATTACATTGCAGATCAAATAAGACCATAATAGAGCCATCAATCAATGTGGGCTGGCGATAACATCACGCACGTATGCGCACACGTACGCGCGCACAAACACGTACACAAACACACACACAGACATTGCTGGTTACTCAAATTGGATTTCTTACAGGCAATGATTTCATATGGTTTAAACCATTTCTTTAATGGAAGACCTTTTCCATTTCAGTCAAATCAGTTTAGAGTATCTCACTGATCCTGAGTGCCTGTTTTGAACTTAACCCCTTTCTCAATCATGGAATTCAACCAGTTCTCATAAATCTGAAATAGCTTTTACTTTTGATTGGTTAGCTTACGTCTCTCCTCTCCAGTCCTTCACCAAGGGATTTGGGTTGCAGCATTTCCCTATACCACCCTATATGTTTTCCTGCTGTATTCCATTTCAGACATGGGGCGGCTAGCAACGACAACAACACAGCACTTGAACTCGCGGGTGAGAGGGTAATGCGCACGGTTTTAGGTTTGACAAGGGAATATGTTCTAAGCTGGGGATCTTCAAAGCGCACGGCTCTCTCACGGAGCTTGTCACAACGCAGTATTCATGGAAAGTGGGTGGATGCACACAACCTGTCGACCGTTGTCACAACGTGTGGGTCTGCGCGTCTGTATGTGTGCTTTTGTGCGCGCGTCTGTGTGTTTGTGTTACGGCCACGTGTGCATGGGGAGGAGGGCACGTTTCTCATCAGTTTTTTCTCAATAACCAGCTTCAGTTATGACTTCTCTTTCTTCTCCAGCATGAACATGACAGTCAGGAATGTCTGCGAGGGGCCAGTGCTCACCCTCTGATTCTTCTCTGCCCTGGCAAACTGAGTTCCTTCTGTGAGTCAGAGATATATTCACCTTGTGAATATTGAAATGTGCTACTGCCGGGTCCTATGAAGGTCGGCCCGCAGCGGAGGATCCTCAAAGCGACGACGACGCAATAAGATCCAGCTGGGCTTCTTGAACAGAGCTACATGAGCCGAGCAAAATCCCCTATCAAGTTATGTATATATTCACAAAGAAACCAGACATTGTCCCTGTACTGGAGCTGGATCACTTAGGAAAATGAGATCTCCGGGGGGGTGAAGGTTGCAGTGATGTAACATAAGATGCATAACTTGTACTCGGGTGCAATGTCGCGGTACAGGAGTGATGGCGTTTGTGGTGTTCTGTTCCAGCCCAGCTCTACTCCCATGGATGTCTCTAGACAAGGTCACTAAGATCAAGCGGTGCATGTGGACTCTGGTGAGGCCAGACGGGCCCTTTGTCTCTGGGTAATGAGCGTGATGTGGCTGGGACAGACAGGCCGGGCAGGTGGGAAGGCAGGCAGTAATTACACTCACAGGCCAGGGGAGACAGTTACAGCTACAGGGGAACAGGGTTTCTGGGGAGTGGGCAGAATGGAATACTGGCAGGGGGGGGGGGGGGGTCTGGAGGAGTGGGGAGAGGGTGAGTGGAGCAGGTGTTAGCCCTAAGGTACACTTTAGGGCAGGAGCAGGCTAAATAGAAAGTTGTGGAAAGTGCATTAGCATTACAAGCGTGAAGGAAACACGAGTGTTTTGGAAAGTGATGACCAAGAGGACTGGCAGCATGCTGAAGGCTGGAACACGGGCCTGGCTCGTCTTCACTATTGGCAGGGTTTGTGTGAACACGGCACGATATCATCCCAACACAGACCCTGTGGACCATATCCCAGCTCTGTGTCACTGCCGCACCTCATTGTGTGAACACATCTGACTGGATTACCAAAGCTGCGGCCGGGCGATCAACATCTGTGGATGGACATCATAGCCATGACTGCTGCTGCCTCTGTGATACGTTTGAGGAGAGAGGAGCAGATGAGTCTCTGATGTTCCCCCAGCAGGTCTGCCTAACCCTGCTACAGCCTCTTCCCTGGTCTCCCTGCCACACAGCTCTGCTGGGTTGCCTTTGTTGTGATGGCATGAAAGGCTTCCTACAGCCGCATCAAACAGGAGCTGTGAGGGCCTACTTAACCCCTACCTCGCCCCTATCCAGGGATGCTGCAGTTGAATGAGGCCATAAGGAACCTCTCGTCCAAGACGGGCAACCTGGTGGGTGAGTTTGGTGATTTCAAGCCCAGGAATTCAGAAAAGGACCAGGGTGGCTCAAGGGGGGACTGGGGGGGGGGGTCTGGGTGGCCCCTGGTGGTCTTTCCGGGAGGTCCTATCCTGTCATGTGACATCTTGTCATGTGATTATTCGGAGGGACAAAGCCATCTTGGGGGGTCTCTGGTGGGGTCCTTGGGGGTCTTTGCATGTGGGGGATGGAAGGAATGGGAGTGCGTAAAAATTGTCCCTGTTTGGTGAAGCTTAATACTAAATCCCATATTAAGCAGATTGCGTGTGCTGGGGTTGAGAAAAGCCAGTTAACCTGTGGAATTAGGCCCACTTTCACTGTGGGACATCAACCTTGATTCCCCCAAACTCTTAATCTTGTTATAAACTCTCCCTCTTTTCAATTTCCATTTTACATTCCAGCTTATCACTAATGACATGGTAGTCAGTGAGGTGAATATCACATCAGCTCATCCTTTCAGCTTGAGCACTGGAACAGTCTGTCACTGTGAACACAGAGACAGCCTGCTGAGTGTGCTCACAGTCTGCATGCTTCACCTCTCTGAGCCGGGATCTCCAGCGTGTGATGTCTAACCCATGGAAGATGCTTGATAGTGCATGTAAATAGAAATTATATGAAAGTTAAGGAGGATTAGTGTGGATTTAAAAGCACATGGGTGTGTGTGTGTGTGTGTGTGGGGGGGGGGGGTTGTGAGCGTGGAGGGGGAGTAGGTACAGAGGAAAGCCCCCCCCCTCCATCCAATCATCAGTAGGTAGTACAGTGGGAGCAGAAGAGAAGAAGAGGGAAAGGAAGGGGAAGATAGACTTGTTTTGAGATCTGTGCAGTATTTTGCAGCTTTACGGTAACTAAATGGAAAGACATTTAAATTCTGTGTTTGACTTTGTTAAGTGTGAGATAAAGGATTTAAATGGTTATGGAGAAAAAGGAACCCAGGCTAGTGGAAAGATTAAAGAAAAATGTAATGGGCAAGATTATAGTGAGCATTAGCCTTTATACTGTAAATGTTATCACATGACAGATTCATGATTTGACATTTAATTTTACTGAACTGAAGGCAGTACAGTAGATGGATAGGAAGTGTAGTATTTTTAATTGAACTCAGAAGTTTACAATGTATTAGCTAACCCAAGTATCAAGACCACCCAGAGTGCCTTTCATTGTGTGGTTGGGGTGTGTGTGTGTGGGGGGGGGGCATGTGATATTACTGGTTTGCTATCACACAGATGGTACAGGAAATTTGTATGCTTCTGTTGCCTCGGTTCTCTTTCAGTATTGAGATGGTGGGTTTCTGAAAGATTACTCTAGTGCTATCTTGATCACTGTCCTGGATAGAATTGATGGTTTTCAAATCAAGTCGTTATCTGTGTACAATGCAATATTGGGCAGTTGTGAAACCATCTACCATCATATGATGCAATCTGCAATGCTATATGTACGTTCACCTGTACATCTATCAATATGTGTATTGTGTGATTAAGCAGACAGAAGTGGATGATGACTTGTTATAATGGCAGGCTTAAGGGCTCATGAATGGACGATGGGTTTTGGATGAAGCTGCATTGTGTTGTCACATACATTTACTGTTCTCCTGCCGGCAGCCGTGTGACCAGCATACTGATGACTTGCTACCCAGGCAGAGCCTGGTCAGAGTGTGGTCAAAGCGTGGTCAGGGTGTGTTCAGAGTGTGGTCCCAGCATGGTCACAGTGTGGTTACAGTATGGTCAGTGTGTGGTCAGGGTGTGATGAGTGTGAACAGTTAATCAGGTGTTGTGCTGTGGTGTCTGGTATCTAGTTTTGGGTCTGCATTGCAGTGCCCTATTCTCTGTTTATCACTGTCACTAGCAACACAAGACCTTGGGACTGTTCTCTCTATCTCCTCCCTCTCTTTCTCTCTCTCTTTCTCTCTCTCTCAATCTTCTCAGTGCGTTTTCTAAGGACTTTCACTGCCCTAGTGACTGTGAGTGTATGTCTCTCTCTCTCTCTACCTCTAGTCACTATATCTCTCTGAGATCATCTCTAGAGAGAGCCCAGCGGCTTACCACACTGATTTATGGGCAAGGCTCCTCGCTTTATGTGAACCATCAGGACAGCATATGTTCTCAGCCCAGAGCATGCAGTGGGAGTGGAAGGGAGTGGTGTGTCGCAGCATCTCAGAGTTCCCCATTTCTACTCTCCTATAGAATATTCATCCCAGAGTTCCCCATTTCTACTCTCCTATAGAATATTCATCCCAGAGTTCCCCATTTCTACTCTCCTATAGAATATTCATCCCAGAGTTCCCCATTTCTACTCTCCTATAGAATATTCATCCCAGAGTTCCCCATTTCTACTCTCCTATAGAATATTCATCCCAGAGTTCCCCATTTCTACTCTCCTATAGAATATTCATCCCAGAGTTCCCCATTTCTACTCTCCTATAGAATATTCATCCCAGAGTTCCCCATTTCTACTCTCCTATAGAATATTCATCCCAGAGTTCCCCATCTCGAGTACACCTTCCCCACCTCTCACTCTCCAATGCAACATCAGCTTATGTCTGAAATGGGAGTGTAGTTTCACCCAAATCTCCAGGTTAGTGGGGTTAATGTCCCGCACCTTTTATCATATATGTGTTGAAAAGAATTAAAAAGGTGTGTCAGAGAGAGATTCATTTCTATGAGAAATCTGTGCTTTCTCATGTGGTATTATATCACCTGGACTGGATCCACCACTGTGAACTAGGCCAAATGCTGCACTGCAGAGTATTTTCAAGGTGACTGGCTAACAGCATGGTTTCCAAAGTTGGCTGTCAACTTTTAGTTATGCCAAATGTTAAAAAGTAGACCATTTGTCACCAGAGCATGAAAGAGAACAAGGAAAGAATAAGGCTTCAGCTCTTAACCTTCACAATCTGACTGCAGAAGACCTCCTCTTCCCCCTCTGTGCCCTCTGGTGTGTACTGTAGTACCCTCCTTCTCCCCTCGTGCCCCTGCTGTGTGTTTTGAACACCACAGTACTTATCAGACTCCTGATGTGCCATTAGTGAGAAAGATCAATCTGTCTGAATCAAAGTCGAGCTCTGTACAACCTTTTCTCAATAATGTGCTACAGTAATACTTAGTCTGTATGAAGATAGCCTTTTTGTATGGCATTTTTCTTACTTCTCTTTGACGTGGCATTTTCACTTATGATTATGTTGGAGAAGCTGTGGTGGGTTTAGTTTGTGTCCTTGTGCAGCGCCCCCCTAAGAAAGGTCATGTTTCTGCTTCTGCAGTCAACCATGTGCACACCCTAAGTAGAATGTATTTTGCATCAGTCTACTCAGAGTGAAGCTATTTTTAGGACGTGTAATATTTATTTTAAGAAGATATTTGAAGTTGCTGCAGGTGAGCTGGGAGCCACAGTGACATACTGTAGCATTCTGATCATGCAGCTGAAATGGGAAGCGTGTCCCTGACACTGTATGTTATAGCACAGCACCAGGAACTAAGTCTGTTCACTAGAATATCCTCTCTTCACAACAGGTGCCATATCTGTAGACATTGAAGGCATTTCCATTCTCTAAGCAGCTAGTTTACTTCATCCAAGTTTTGGATGAAGTATCCAAATTGTTAGGAGATTGTTTCCTGTTGCCTTCCTGTTATTGGCAGGTGGGAGGAGTCAGTGGGTGTAGAGGCGTGTGGACGTAGCCCTCGGCCTCGCACGGATTCTTAAGTGGGATAGAAATGAGGGCATCCTCTCTCGGTGGAGATGAGATCCTTGCTGCCATGACTACGTGGCTGTCCTGCCGTTTGTCCGCTGGCAGAGCGGTCCCCTCGTTCCCTCTGATCTGCAGCGTCGCTCCGCCAGACTTCCTGGTTTATTCCTCTCGCATGACAGCCTCTCCGTTTGTCAGGAGTATTTCCTGCAAGATTGGCGTTTTACTTTTCCCTCTTTTCCCCCTGGAGTAGCGAGGAACTGGCCCTGGCTCCTGTGTGACAGAGCCAGGCATTCGAAGGCAGAGGCAGGGGGTTCAGAGAGGTGCAGCCACATCACAGCGCAGGGAATAGGACACCTTTGCAACTGTCCTAGCGCGCGCGCGGGGGGGGGGGGGTGTAAGGAGGGAGGAGTATTAGGGGGAGTTAAAGTTCTCCCTGCTGGACCGTGCCTCTCTCCTGTAGAGATTCGCCTCACACGCTGTGGACGAGGTTGGTTAAAACGGTGTGATTAATTGGTGAAATTGAACAAAGGCAAAGTGGTCTCTTACGCTCTACTAAAGTGCCCTGTTAAAAAAGACAGCCAGGATTATTGGGCTTTGATCTGCCTTTACTAAATACAGCATGTCGTGTTTATCAGCCTGCTGCTTTTATGTTGGTAACTGGCTTCTGATGAAAGGACTGTGTGTTCACTGGCTTTCCAACATGACAGTGCGGCGCATCGAATATGAGGGCAGACGGTAGAGTAGATTTGAGATGCTATACTTAAGCCTTTTTAGGTGCATGTTAATTGTTCGCTGAGGCCTTGCTGTCTTGGGGAGATGCTGGGCCACACTGAATGACATCCCAGCAGTGTCAGTATGGGAGGGGAGGAGCTGTCCACAGTGCTGAAACCTGGGGTACAGACTGAGATAGCAGCTCCGTGACTGCATCGTGTATCGCTCTCTTATAAGCACCCGGGGCTGTGTTGCTGCGCCTGCATAGTAAGGTGTGCTCTCTCAACTTCTGTTCAGTTTATTCCACAATCAGCCGGGAATTTCAGGAGGCTTTAGTGTCATAAAAGCCAGTAAATCCTTTCTATTCAATTCAGATGGAATCCTATGATTGTTGTTTTATTTGAATCATGCGCATTCGTAAATCGCCTGCCTGAAGACCATGTTATTCAGTTTGGGTTAGGGTTAGATAAATAGTGTACCGTAGTCTGGGCCTTTTGGGGTTTGCCATACTTCATTTTCTTGTGATTTATTAGCGCTGGTAGAGGGTGACGATCCCCCCGTCTCCCTGGTTGGGCCATTGGTATTCAGAACATGCTGCTCTGCTGCAGCGAGGAACTGTTCTCTTCCTCTTAAATACACCACAAATGGCTTTCTTGAACTTGCAAAGGGACTACTGATTTGATAAAAGATATAACTTTCAGTTTCAATTCAAATAATTGCTGCAACCAAATATGTTCAAAACAACACTACAGGTTTGTTCTTTGGAGACTTGGAATGAGAGAGCTCCATGAGAGTGACCATGAAGACTGTAGAAAGAAAAGGGGTCTGAAGGCTTCTGTTTCCTGTGTCTGGGGCTTCTGCTTCCTCTGTCTGGGGCTACTGCTTCCTGTGTCTGGGGCTACTGCTTCCTGTGTCTGGGGCTTCTGCTTCCTGTGTCTGGGGCTTCTGCTTCTTGTGTCTGGGGCTGTCTCATCATGGTTCTGCTGGGTTGTTGGATGTCTCACACCACAAGGTCATCCCAGTTCCCCACACACACACACACACACATACATACACACACACACACACACACACATACATACACACACACACACACACATACCCAATCCAGTCCTGTTTGCCATCTAGTCTTCGTCTTAGTTCTCAGTTTTTAAATATAGCATCACGTTTTCAGGTTTAAACAGCTCCTGCGAAGCATAATGATGTGATCTCACCTCCACCATCACAGCTGTATCTCATCTTGTTGAGACAATGTTGATTCCATTGACATCATTGAGTGTTGAATAATGTTGTTATGTATGTGGTAGGTTTCAGACTTGACTCTCTCCAGGATGTGCATGTAGTCAGTCACACACCCTGCCACAACTAAGTACATAGTCTGTCGTTATTGGAAAGCCACCTCATGAAATGAAAGCTGTCTAGGTATCTCAACTAGCAGGCAAAACACAAATGCTGTGTAATCCTGTGATTGTACTGACAGACATCCTGCTCTAATCCCACACAACACATTGTAGGTATGAGTCCCTTGTCAGTAGCCTGGGGAGCATTTGAGCCTCACACATACTCTTACATGCACTGTCACACACACACACACACTCACGCACACACTCTCACACACACTCTCACACACACTCTCACACACACTCTCTCACACACACTCTCACACACACTCTCACACACACTCTCACGCACACTCTCACACACTCTCACACACATTCTCACACACACACATCTCCAAGCAGCCCCCTGTGAGGTGTGTAATTGGGCTGAGGCAGGTTTTAATGAAAATGAGACTGCAGGCTGGGAAGCCTGCCAATTATTCTTAGAATTATGTAATGTTCTTATATTTAAGAGATGTATAGTTGAAGGAGTAGTATTCTCAAACACCTGTACTGTATGTTACACCATCGATATCATTGCAGAGACAGCTTGGGTTGATCTTTCACACATTGTTGGGAGTTGCATTGAAGAAGAGAGGTGTTCAAATCTCTACCAGTCCGACAGACAAGGCACCTGATGGATCTATCCAGACTGTTGTTCTCCTGTTGCTCAATCACAGTCCAGTCACATGGTGGGAGTTAGTCTGTAATTCCTATCACATTGTCCTTATTTTCTCTGAGTGCTTACTGGCAAGCTTAAACTAAGCTCTTCAAACTGAATCAAACATACTCGATTGTTTTGACTTCCTGTTTACATTCTGTCAATACAAATGACAGTGAACAAAATCTTCCATAACACGGCCGCTGTACCTTATTACAGCAAGTATCTAACAAAGTTCTAACAAAGTTACTGTGAAATAATTGTTTACACAACCAGCATTACTTTACTCTGTAGTTTAGATTATTGGTTATAGAACACTGGCTACAGTGAAGGTAAACTGGTTACAGCTAGTGTGATAGTTCCTGGTTATAATGGTTACAGCTGACAGGATAGTAACATGAGAGAATGGCTTCTCTTTAGAATGTATTGTGGATGTGACAACAATTGTACATTGTTTGATTGTACAGTGCTTTGTAGGTGTGCAAGCTAGCCAGATAGAGCTGAGGAATCCCAACACTAAATATGTAATGGGTCTAGGAGCTACGATAGGTTTGAACATGTTTCTTTAGACTTGTTTCACTTCTCACAATATTCCTATTAAACTATGGGAACGATGTTCTTCACCTCAGTTCCTCACTTCACAGTAGCCAGCACGACTGTAAATAGGACATCACTTCTATTTATTTTCACCCAATTTAGTGGCCAGTGTTGGCTTGCCTTGGAAACCGTCTCAAGTCCAATCTCTGCTGCCTGTCACCATGGCGACGGTGAGTCTCTAGCCCAGCCTATTCAGAAGAGCAGAGATTGGAGGAAGTCTTCAGAGCTCACATGCAGCCATGCTAATTCCCAGTCTGTGGTAAATGATGCCATGACTCGGAAGACACTTCTGAAATTCATGTAAGAATAAACACGGTCATTTGCTTTCACCTGTATTATTTTGGTGTCACAGATTTTGTGATGGACAACAATTTCTCAGATGCAGACACATGCATAATGAATGGTCTAACCACACAGGTATTTCTGCTAAGCTCTCAGCAGTGTTGGCCTCCTCCATGTAACATCATCACCACCCTACCCTACACACCCTACACACCCTCAACACACTAACCACCCTCAACACACTAACCACCCTCAGCACACTAAACACCCTCAACCTCCAGAAACTTCTCTCTCACAACAATGTTACCCATCTGCAATGGGCTTGTGGGCTGTCCAGTGAAACTCTGATGAATGTAGACAGTGTGTACTGTAATCAGTGTCTGAGGACACAATGATTTTTCTACTTGGGGTTGTGGGGGAGGGGCTTGTACCCTGCAATTCAGTCTGTCTCAAGAATGTGGCTGTAAATCCTAATCAAATGGAATGACAGGAATGCTCACAGTTGTGCTGTGTATAAGATAACAATTAAGGAAATTGATCAGTTATAAAAATGTAAATGATAATGGTCTGTATTACTTTGCCTTTATATGGACAACAACCACAGAAGATTATGACTTGTCTCTACTCTACTTTGCTCATTTCAATTCTGCACTCTAGCTACTGTGATAAAAAAAAGTATTCATTTTCATAATCCCTAACTAAATCCTTAATTGAAATAATATGATTAGGTAATTCCACAGGAGGTAGGTCTGCTCCTCTCTGGGGAGTAAAGAAATAGGCTAGCTTTTCTCCTGTCTGCAACCCCCAGATTAAAGTCCCAATGCAGATACTTTCATAATTTGAAAGGCAAACATTGTTGGCAGTTTAATTTGCTCCTCTGTCACTTCTGCCCTAACAGTGTCAGTACGTGTGTCACATGGTTCTGTACACACATTTACTTTACATTTGCACGTCTTTGATGCTGTATAGAAAGCAGAATTCCTGTTTTACATGGAGGCCATTTGCAATCTCTTTGCATTCGTATACTATTGTAAATACCACGTTCCCCTTTACATGCAAATTGTGGCAGAGTGTACAGGGACCGATAGTGCTTAAGCTGACACTAGACCCCCTGAATGACAAGCCATCTCCTGCCAGAACTCCAGATCAGCCTTGATTCACTTCCAGCCCTGGGGGGAGGCTTCAGACTGGGCCTGCTTTGTTTGATGCTCATCACTGTGCCGGGACTGGAGATGCAAGAGAACATCCCATCCTCAGCTCACACTGAATCTATTTCCATTGCTGCAGACTTGCCAAGATCTGCCATTTATGTAATCCATGTGCTCCCATCGCTCTGCTGTCCATCGTGCACGCTGGGTGCCTTAGGGAGCCTTAGTAGTTTACTGAGCTGTCTACTTAGAAACATCAGTTACCTCCTGTTCTGTGCAGGCAGGGTACACCTGGATACAACATTTCATGTGTAGTCTGAATATTCTGGCACTGGCATACAGAGAATCAGCTTCAGAAATATCCATCAATATTCTTGGTTTGTTCAAATTAAAGTAGTAGGAAAATGTTTTGTTTGCAGTGCTTCTCTCTCTTTGAATCAATCTGAGAAATGTCCTAGAGATGCGATTTCGGAGAATAAAACACAATGTTTCAGAATGAGACTGATTGGATCTCTGTGGTCTCTGGAGGAATCATTTGGTTATTGATTGTCGTTAGTTGCCAATATGCAATAGACATCATTTCCGTTTGATAATATTTCACTGCAGCAATTATCTTGTACAATATTTTGGGCATTATGGCTTTGGCCTTTTGTAGAATTTTTTTGACAAGATCTTACTGTGTAAGCAGACATACAGTGCAGTGCTGTTTGTTCTTAAGAATATTGATGCATTTAGTAGAAACACATGCAAATAGTGCTCAAAGAAAGTCCAGCAGTAAAAACTGTACTTTGGTGGTCAGAGTTAAGGAATAATCTGTACCATTCACATTGCAAAGTAACTACATTTCGGCTGAAAGGTGCAACAGGAATAACATCTCAACGACAGTACAACTATAACATCTAAACGATTGCATTAGTGCACTGCACCAAAAGCGATGCCATATCTGAATCATTTTATGGGTGCTGTCTCTTACAAGACAGTGACCTAACAGGATGTAAAATAGAACATGCAGAAAATAGACTGGCAAATATTAGCCTACTGAAGTAGTTTGTATTTCTAAGTTCTGCCCTTAGGCAAAGCGAATCCTAAACATCCAGCCTTCACTTCTACTGCGTTCGTGACATGGGAAAACCACACTAAATGTTTAATTAAATATACACAGACAAACAGTTATATGTCATTAAGTTGTTACCATTGATTATATGGCATAAGTGAGATTGCTGAAGTGGTATTCATATCGGGTAGTGATTACTCTAAAACACTGAGAGCTTCCTTCTTGCTGTGGTGATCTGAGTATAATCTGTGATTTGATGTCTTCATTTACCACTTGTAGCACAATGGGGTAAATTACTGGGAATATCTCATTAAACTCCTCCAAACAGCCTATCTGGCAGCCTGTGAAGACAGAGATTAATAGAAGGACGGAAGATCTCAGCCCACATCTCCTGTGCTCCACTGCAGTCTGCCCACATTTAGCTTGAAAAGTATTTAACTAAGTCGCATTAAAAATTTCTTAGAAAAACTAAATTACACATGCATTTGTAATCCACAGACATGGTGAGACAAAAACTGGATATCATATTGGCTTAGAAAGTAGGCAGTGGAGTTCAGTTTAAGCACTGCTAGGGACATAAACTAGCTTTGTGTTGAATAATGAGATGGTCTTTTAACACTTCAATGGTTCACCTCATTTGTTCAACAACTTGTTAATGGTGGGGATAATAACTAACACTAGAAGATGCCATCACAAGCCACAGACAGTGCAGACACTGCTTAGTAAAGACATACCAGGGAGGTGAAATGAAAATCTCCATATAACCCTGTCAAACCCTGTTCCTGGAGAGAAACCCCCCTCCTGTCATTGGTTTACAATCCAACTCTGTTCCTGAAGTGCTAGCCTCTTGTAGGATTAATTAGCTGATAAGCTGAGTCGTGTTTGTTAGCTGGGGTTGGAGTGTAAACCTACAGTAGGGCAGATCTCCAGGAGCAGGGTTGGAGTGTAAACCTACAGGAGGGCAGATCTCCAGGAACAGGGTTGGCAAGCTTGCATTTGCATTTAATCTCTTTCTGATGTTTTTGAGAATGACAAGAAGAAAGTGGTGGATGGGAGAGAAGGAGATCTGCAGGGTTAGGTAGATCGAGAAGAGGCAATGAAGGAGATGAGGACTCTGGCAGTCTGTTCCCTTTGCATCACTGTTAACATGGCTTCTATATTTAGTAAAGGACTTGTTAGTGCATGCAGTGTTTTTATGGCGGTTGTCTCCACAGCCTGGGCGCTGATCCGCTTCAGACTGCACATTACTCTCTCCTCACCTCATAAGCTTACAAGATGTGGAGCCTCGCGTTATCATTTGTTATTGGCTCACTGAGCATTGCGGCTGTGCGGTCTACAGATATCTGCAGTCCTTGTCTGGGTCTAAGCCAGAGAAGGTTATATGAACACATCTTTTGAACTAATCAGGCTACTGCATTCCATGGAGGTTTTTGGCCTGCTCTCCAGTGGCCCTGACAATCTTCAGTCAGGATGACCTGCCACTATTTGTGCTGTTCAATGCCTTAAGGGCCAGTTTCATGCTTGAGGGGCTTCTTGTATAGCGTAATCACTTGTTTGCTTTTGTGCTTTTTTTGGGCAGGGCAACTTTGGTGTGACTCAAAACAATGAAGCGTTTGTAGGCACTTACTTTATCTCCGCTTTCAAGCCGACATTTGATTTAACATTTGTCTTTCAGTGCACGTGATTTTCAGGGATACTTAGCAATGCAATCACATTATCATAGAACCTTGCCAATCTGAAGAAAATGCTTTAAAAAATGTTATCTCTCTCTGCTTCTCTCCACTTTTCCTCTCCCACCACCTCCCCCTTCCCTATCCCCTCACCCTCTGCTATGAACCTGCAGCTGGTGGGAGGGGAGTTTGACCTGGAGATGAACTTCATCATCCAGGAAGCAGAGAGCATTGGCTGTATGGTGGAGCTGCTGGAGCCCTGCGATGTCACCTGCCAGGCTGAGATCTGGAGCATGTTCACGGCCATCCTGCGGAAGAGTGTCCGCAACCTTCAGACCAGCACAGAGGTGGGCCTGATCCAGAGCGTGCTGCTCAACATGAACTCTGTGAACGACATGATTGCAGGTATGGTGGGAGGCTTGTCATTGGGAATATCAGGCCAATGTCAGCTACAGCTACACTTTCCTTCACTATTCCTTTTGTGCGCTTTTCTGTACATCAATGGAGAATGTTATACAACAGCCATGTAGTATGAGTCAGCAGGTTTTTTTTTTAAACTGAAGGGAATGTGTCACACTGGAATGTGTTTTCCCTTTTTTCTTCTTCACTGGCTTTTATGCATCAGAATTCAAATGGAGCATTTGTTTTGTAATCTCCATCAGTAATTACTGGAAGTTAGGTGGCTGAGCGGTTAGGGAATCGGGCTAGTAATCAGAAGGTTGCTGGTTCGATTGCCGGCCTTGCTAAATGACGTTGTGTCTTTGGGAAAGGCACTTGACCCTACTTGCCTCGAGGGAATGTCCCTGTACTTACTGCTAGTCACTCTGGATAAGAGCGTCTGCTAAATGACTACATGTAAATAACCATGACTCAACTGGGCTGAATATTGAGTCAGTGTGATAACCCAGTCACAAACCTTGCTACCTAGCCAGGTGCTTAACAAGACTGCACAGTACTGTGTGTATTAAGTTGATGTTTTAAACATAATTGAAATTCATCTGGATTAAGAAAGATGAAAAAGATTAGGGCCGATTTTTTGAAACTGGAGACCTCACTAAAATATCATCTCATGGTCATTGCTATTGTGCCATCCACTTAACTTGTTGACAAGTTTTAGGCAGTTGAGTACAATTTCTGTAAAGCAAGAATGCTTTCAAGAACAGATATGATAATAGTTTATTCTTTATCAATTGACACATTGCAAATAAACAAGCTAGTTACTATACTGCATTAACAGGTCTCACCCAGGCAAACATTTCAAGGAAGACAGGGGGTTTCAGTTGTGCTGTCCAAGCTCTTTTGAAGAGGCACAAACCAACGAGTAATGTTGAGGACCGTAAATGCAGTGGTCGTGCAGCAGATGAAAGACTCTCATCATCTAACAGTCATACTTACTTCCCTTTGAAAATGGAAGACATCCAGCAGTTTCATCAGTTCGGTATTGGCAGAAATGAGAGAGACTGGTACATCCATCTACTGTCTGGAGAAGTCTAGTAAGAAGTAGTATTCATGGCACAATTGCATCAAAAAAAGGTGGAACCAAGACCAAGTGACTGATCTCTGCACAAAAACAAATGAACTGGGGTGCAGAATGGCTTTGAGATCCCAGAACAGATGTGCCAAGATTAGAACAATTTGGCTGTAGCAGAAGGCAGTTTGTTCATGACAAATATCAAATACCCAGAGCATTAGCCATTAGACGGCTGCGTGACCAAAGAGTGGCTGTATGATTGTGTCCTATAAAATGAAGGGAAAAATCTCATCAGTCATGGTGTGTTTTATTATGAAATTGAATGGCGGTTTAGATTGTAGAGAACTTATTATATTCAATTCCCTTTGAGATGAAATAGAATGATATAATTCTGCTCTTCTTCGTTGTGGAAATAAGCATTACTGTCTGCTCTGCCTCTCAGTAATCCCCTCCTATGTTCTGTTTTAATGGGTTAAAATGATGGTCTAATAGGCCTTATATGGTATACATATATAACACCTTACTCTTGTGTAGATAGCTAATCAAAATAAGACAGCTCTCTTCCATTTTACGAGGGAATCCTTCTCAGTCCTTGGACATAGTCCTACCTCAACATCATAATCACTGAAGGCGGAAGTTTACTGTATTATATGTTACACTTCTACGACTTCTTGTTGTACCAACCTCATGTTGCTGTAGATCTGTTGGTGGACCTGCTGGGCGTGCTGGCCAGCTACAGCATCACAGTGAAGGAGCTGAAACTGCTCTTCAGCATGCTACGAGGAGAGGGGGGCGTGTGGGTGAGTGATGGCAGGGACTGGAGGGTGTGTGTTGGGCACAGTGAGGGGACAGCCCCGGCTGTGACAGGGACACCTGTCTGCCCCCTCAGACTCATGAAGACTCTCATCTGTTTTGTCTCGCACTGCTATTGACATGCGGCCATAAGGGGAGAGTTAACAGACAGAATGCATTGACAGGCAGAGGTGGGGAGATGTTGCAAGATTGTTTTTTAAGGGATTTTTTTAAATCTTGCATTTTAGAATCCTCTCTTTTTGTGTTTGATGAACAATTCAGACACGTGGTCTCCATCTCATCTTCTCCCTCAGCCAAAGCATGCAGTCAAGCTGCTGGCAGTGTTGAACCAGATGCCCCAGAGACATGGCCCGGACACCTTCTTCAGCTTCCCTGGTCGCAGCGCAGCGGTAAGTCTGCCTCAGTCTTCTACCTGCTCTGCCCTTGGCTGCCTTTGAGGTAGTAGACCTATCATCCACTCAGATAATGAATAGAATTCGAGCCATGGTGAAAAGCTATTACAAACTATAAGTGATTCTGTGAATGGTGGAATGTGAATTCCAAATTGAGAATGTTCTAGAATTCTTAGCTTCCAGTTGTGTGACCACTGCCATATAATATTCATTACTGGTTGACTTGACACCACTTACAGCTGAGTGTTCATGATATTCCCACAAAAATACAGTAACCACCAAACATGTTTTTTTCTTCTTCAGGCTATTGCTCTGCCTCCTATAGCTAAGTGGCCTTATCAGAACGGGTTTACTCTCAACACATGGTTCCAGATGGACCCTATAAACAACATCAACGTGGATAAAGACAAACCATATCTTTATTGGTGAGTAGGAAACATGGATATACTTTATCCTATTATAATTTAGGCATGACTGTGCTAGCTGGTCTAGACAGTATCAGAGCAAGATCATTTGGGGGAGGCTCCATGAAAACAAGGATTCATTTAGTTTTTATTGTTTGACATACAGAGCCCATGTCCAGGCTTGTGGGTAATTAGATTAGATCAATAGCCCAGAAGTGCAGTGTTTATGGCCCGCTGTGCAGGCTATCAGGAAGGGAGTCCCCGAGAGACAAGCAGGGGAGGAGGAAGGGTAGGTGGATGGGAAAAGAATGAAGGAACAACAGAGATGTGTGTGAAAGTTGAAACTGAAGTGGGATAGATAATCAGAGGGAAAAAAAGTTATCATTAATTAGTCAGAAACAATCATTCCCCAACTGTGAGGACGTCATGGCTTGTGTTGGCTGTCAAGCTTATATCACCAGAGAAGGACCTACTTTTATGTATCAAACCAAGCCGAATGGCTCACGCCAAACCAAGTGATTTGTATTCAAGTGCTATTAGTACACATTGGATATTCATGTGCCACAGCGCTCACATTGTTAGCTGGTTACAAAACAGACTTGATTTGCTGTGGTAATCCTGGTTGTGCAGTGCTGAGGAGCTGTAGGGAGGCACATGAAAGCAGCAAGGCCCACAGAGGATGCTGCTCTATCTGGCTGCCTGCAAGAGTCTGCAGCCTTCTTCATTCTACTGCAAAGAGAGAGAAAGTGTGAGAGTAATGACCACGGGTCCCCTGACAGCACAGCTATCTGACTGCTGTGGTCCCCAGGTCTGGGACAGCATCTTATCTCCCTCTAGCCCTGCTAACATCCATTTTCCACAAGTCCCAGTCTTGATCAGCACCGTTAAAGCAGCTAATGTTTTGTTTCACTCGATCCTACTAGGGAGTCTTTGGAGAGGGTAGCACAGAGTGTGGGCAGATAGTGGGTGGGCATCAGAGTAAAGAGCTTGTCCACCAGAGTTCAGAATATATAGAGAACTGTTGAGTGGGTTGATGTGTGCGAGTGCATTGGTGTGTAAGTGGGGGTTGATGTGTATGAGCAGGTTGTTGTGTGAGATAAAGGTAGAGGACAGACTCCAATGTGACTAACATTAGAGCCTTTTTTTAATTGCCTTTTTTATGGTCCATTTTGACAGTTTTCGGTTTATCAGTACTGTTTTTGCTTCAACTCGTGTTTCAGTATGCATCCAGTTTGCATCTAATTGCTCTTCAATTATGTTCAAATTTGAATGAGCGTAGGTGCATAAGGGAATTAAAATATCCAAAGCCACTTAAAGATGTATTAACGTCTTTAAGTACTGAGACTCTGGGCAAGTTAGGCTTGCCAATCATAATCCTGGTATACACACTTAACTAAATGTACTTTAGATATATACATGCTTTCTTGCTGACAAATGAATACATATTTTGACTTATTCCCCATTTACAGCTTTCGCACAAGCAAAGGAATTGGGTACTCTGCACATTTTGTTGGCAACTGCTTGATTGTGACATCGCTCAAGTCTAAAGGCAAAGGTTTCCAGCACTGTGTGAAATATGACTTTCAGCCAAGGAAGGTAAGTGTCCTGCTGTGTTTGTTAATCACAGTGTTACTGGAGATAAGTTTAAAATATGGTTTGCAGTTAAAAGTCACAACTTTTGTGACAAACATCTGTCAAAATGAAGCCCCTCCTTCCAGTATTTAATTAGAGTGCCAGACGTATTTTATCACTGACGTACTGTAATCCAACACATGCTACAGCTGCTCCCACTCCACAGTAGAGAGCCTTTTGTCCAGCTGTGTACCTCTAGGGAGACAGTACTCTGGTGGACAGTAAGGGACACCTCATTGTATCTGATCAATCTGTATGTAGTGATTAACTGCCTGGGGGCTTCATCAAAACTGAGGGTTAACACTGATCTAAATCTGTGTTTTATTTTTTATATTATTGTTGCCAAGCAGCTTGCAAACCGTCCAATTGACTATAATACAGTTTTCTACTCCATGCCGTATGTGAGTGCACAGCTACAGTACTCCATGCAGTATGTGAGTACACAGTTACAGTATCATAGGATTGAGAAGGACACCCTCACAAGCTTGTGTTATGAGACTCCAAATGCAAGTACAATATACAGCATTGAGGAACCCCATTCACATGGTGGGGCTTAGCATATTGTGTTTGCTTTTGTGGCTGGAGTGGTTCTGGGGCTTTGCCTGATCTGCTGCGTCCTGTATCGCTGGCCAGCAGCAGGTCTGGTTCTGCATATCAATAGCGTGAGAGGAGAAGCGGCACAGAAAAAAAACAATGACAACACAAAACCTGCTTGCAAACTAGTGTGTTATCCTGTTGAGGGCTAACCTCTGCTTCGCATGCATAGCAGGCTTCCGATTACTTCTCTCTCTTTAGCCTAGGAGATTACTCAGAAGACACTGTTCCAGAATGTTCCCTACAGTATAACTGATCAGTGTTATTCTTCCCTACTACTCTGTCTTGCCCTGGTCTAGCTGGGTCTACTCTGGTCTAGCTGGGACTATCTTGTCCTGGTCTAGCTGGGACTATCTTGTCCTGGTCTAGCTGGGACTATCTTGTCTGTGTTTCGACAACTCCTCAGTCACTCCTCAGGTGTAATATCACTGGTCAGCTGGAAAAGGTTCCAAAGGTGCTGGCAGGCTTGTGGTTTTACTTTAAACCAGTTCTGGTCTGCATCTGAAAGTAAAGCAGAGAGATCCGACAGATCCTGTCCCAAAGAAAATCTCATAACAAACTTGTATCACAGCTTGTATAAAACGATGAACGATTTAAATGTAATTGCTGTGAGTTTGATGTCAATCGTCTTGACTCCCCTAGTGGTACATGGTCAGCATCGTTCACATCTACAACCGCTGGAGGAACAGCGAGATCCGCTGCTATGTCAACGGACAGCTGGTCTCCTATGGCGACATGGCATGGCACGTCAACACAAATGACGTAAGGAACCTATGGCTAACACTTCCTCCGTGTTTTTTTGCCTCCTCTGATGTTGATGTTTACCACTGTTTAATGATCCTCCAGAGATTTAAACACTAAGATTAAACGTTCTCCAGCAGTGATCAATAACACAAATTAGTTTTCACCATTTTGGCGTACATTTCTCTTGGGGCCATGCATTTTATTTGAAAGCTTCCATTTGAAAACACATTTCTCCTTGAGATTAATAGAGAATGAGGAGTGGAAAAGAAGTTACATCTGCAAAGTTAGAGAAAGATGTTGCGGACATCCACCACAAAAGTAAGAGCCTCCAATCAGATCAAACTGACAAACTTCACAGCCTTAATCTCCCTCACCAGGACAGGGGCGCTGATTAACAGCGTGTACAGTCAGATCTGAGTGTCAGGATTTGTAAGTTGATGTCATAGAAAGTTTACTTTAGTCCTGGCTTATGCAGAAAACGGACATAACTGTTAAATATTAAATACATGCGCAGGGCTCTTTTTGCACTAGAGGGTAATTAATATGAAGCCCTACTCTTTCAAGCTTGGTTTTCTCTTGTGCAAACCGGTTCAGAATGCCCCCAGGGTGGGAGACTAGCCACCATGCCTCATCTTTATCATGCACACTGATATTCATGTACATTTCTGTCTAAACTGACATGCTACTCAACTGTCTTGGACGTTTGGATGCCATTTCTCCCTCCCACCTAGCCTGAGTCGAGGCCATGGCCTCTTCCTCTCTGTGTCCCTGTTGCAGAGCTATGATAAATGTTTCCTGGGGTCTTCGGAGACAGCGGACGCTAACAGAGTGTTCTGTGGACAGCTAGGGGCCATCTACGTGTTCAGTGAAGCGCTCAATCCGGCACAGATATTTGCAATTCATCAGCTAGGACCGGCCTATAAGGTATGTACTCGGCTGGCTAAATTAGATTACACGCGAGCAGCCTGCATTACCTATCAATCTGTGGAATCAATGCTGGCTTGGTGCGGCTCCATGCCTTGTGTCTCTATCCTGAGAGCCATGCCATGCAGCTCAGATAAATGCCTGCATAAATTACCCTCTGCTCAGGAATGTAACAGTGGAGGCATGAGAGCATCCGCCACTGGCTCATACACTGCTGGGCCAGCTTTATCAGCTCCACCAGGGCTGAAGCACGCAGGCTAACTCACAATTACCCCACTGCTTTTAGGAATGCTGGAATATTTAAATATATTTACTTCTGGTTGTTTACCAAGCAAGAGCCTAGACTTCTCAGTAGAGGATGAAGTATTGTTTCTCAACTGATTTATTGCTTGCTGGAGACTGGTTTAAATATGTTATATGCTTTACACGTACAATTGTATGAACAGAAACATTATCAGTGTACCTGTTCTTAGTCTAATTGTGGATATTAATATTTAAAAAAATCTGCACTATGTGTTCGCTGTGTTGGAAGTGTCATGGCCTGCTGTCATTAGTCTGCTGTTTGTGTTTCAATCCTGCCAGGTTAGTACCTCCCAGGCCTCACTGCCTGTCTGTGTATCTGACTACCAGAGATCATTTCCTCTAATTGATTTTCGAAGGTAATGATGCTTAGTGTAAAAGAGAGTTAGAGAATGCCTCATTAAACTGTCTGCAGAGCAGGCTGTGCACCCCAGTGGCTCACTGGGCAGAGCACGTATCGTATGGGCTGAGGCGTTACCACAGAGACCTGGGTTTTGGGATTTTAGCCTGGGTTATTTCCTGCATATCACCCCCTCTCTCTCTCTCTACCAGCCTTTCCGGTCCATCTCTAACCATCCCTATCCAATAAAGTGTTAAAATAAAATTAATTTATTAGGCCGGGGTATTGAAGTCAACCTCCCACTCCCTATGTTTGGGTCTGTTCTTTTCATGGAGTTGTCTTTGTTTTAGTCCCAAACAAAAGGACGTTCAGACGATCCCCTGAACGGAGGGTGACAGGTCAGTGCTGAGGTATATAGGAGCTCACACACAGGGTTGTGACTACGATGCAGCTCTACACAACATTCAGCGCTCTACGAGCGCCTGGAGAGGGACACCGTCACTGGGCTCTCTCTGTAATAGCTGCTGACTTGCCGTTTCCCTTCTTAATTGTGGTTCCAGACCTTCGATTACAGAGCTAACGCGCCCCGATGTGATCCGCAGATTGCTTACAATAATGAAAGAGGTGTTCTGGGGAGGCAATTACCTCCTCTGATGAAGTTGTGAATGGGGCGCTCCTGGTGTGAGATGCTGATGCCTCAGTGGTGCAGGCAGGTCAGGGAGTTGTCAGACTAGCGTGGTGATTGGATGGTTCATCCAGCGTCCTGTTCCAGGAAACAAGAGGCCTGTCTGTTCTAATTGGTGGAGCTGCCACGGAGAGGCTGATGGCACTGCAGCCAAGGCCAGGGCACAGGCATCAGCTGTGATCACCAGGCAGGCAGCCTGGGACATGTCTCCACAGAGGCACCACACATGATCAGGAGTGAGGATAACACATCAGGTCCCAGCACGACGGATTAACAGTATGGTACTGTCACCTTCCTAACAGTACTGGACTGTCACCTTCCTCATAGTACTGGACTGTCACCTTCCTAACACAGTACTGGACTGTCACCTTCCTAACAGTACTGGACTGTCACCTTCCTAACAGTACTGGACTGTCACCTTCCTAACAGTACTGGACTGTCACCTTCCTAACACAGTACTGGACTGTCACCTTCCTAACAGTACTGGACTGTCACCTTCCTAACACAGTACTGGACTGTCACCTTCCTAACAGTACTGGACTGTCACCTTCCTAACAGTACTGGACTGTCACCTTCCTAACAGTACTGGACTGTCACCTTCCTAACAGTACTGGACTGTCACCTTCCTAACAGTACTGGACTGTCACCTTCCTAACACAGTACTGGACTGTCACCTTCCTAACAGTACTGGACTGTCACCTTCCTAACACAGTACTGGACTGTCACCTTCCTAACACAGTACTGGACTGTCACCTTCCTAATACAGTACTGGACTGTCACCTTCCTAACAGTACTGGACTGTCACCTTCCTAACAGTACTGGACTGTCACCTTCCTAACAGTACTGGACTGTCACCTTCCTAACACAGTACTGGACTGTCACCTTCCTAACAGTACTGGACTGTCACCTTCCTAACAGTACTGGACTGTCACCTTCCTAACACAGTACTGGACTGTCACCTTCCTAACAGTACTGGACTGTCACCTTCCTAACACAGTACTGGACTGTCACCTTCCTAACAGTACTGGACTGTCACCTTCCTAACAGTACTGGACTGTCACCTTCCTAATAGTACTGGACTGTCACCTTCCTAATACAGTACTGGACTGTCACCTTCCTAACAGTACTGGACTGTCACCTTCCTAACAGTACTGGACTGTCACCTTCCTAACAGTACTGGACTGTCACCTTCCTAACAGTACTGGACTGTCACCTTCCTAACAGTACTGGACTGTCACCTTCCTAACACAGTACTGGACTGTCACCTTCCTAACAGTACTGGACTGTCACCTTCCTAACAGTACTGGACTGTCACCTTCCTAACAGTACTGGACTGTCACCTTCCTAACAGTACTGGACTGTCACCTTCCTAACAGTACTGGACTGTCACCTTCCTAACACAGTACTGGACTGTCACCTTCCTAACAGTACTGGACTGTCACCTTCCTAACAGTACTGGACTGTCACCTTCCTAACACAGTACTGGACTGTCACCTTCCTAACAGTACTGGACTGTCACCTTCCTAACAGTACTGGACTGTCACCTTCCTAACAGTACTGGACTGTCACCTTCCTAACAGTACTGGACTGTCACCTTCCTAACACAGTACTGGACTGTCACCTTCCTAACAGTACTGGACTGTCACCTTCCTAACAGTACTGGACTGTCACCTTCCTAACACAGTACTGGACTGTCACCTTCCTAACACAGTACTGGACTGTCACCTTCCTAACAGTACTGGACTGTCACCTTCCTAACAGTACTGGACTGTCACCTTCCTAACAGTACTGGACTGTCACCTTCCTAACAGTACTGGACTGTCACCTTCCTAACACAGTACTGGACTGTCACCTTCCTAACAGTACTGGACTGTCACCTTCCTAACAGTACTGGACTGTCACCTTCCTAACAGTACTGGACTGTCACCTTCCTAACACAGTACTGGACTGTCACCTTCCTAACAGTACTGGACTGTCACCTTCCTAACAGTACTGGACTGTCACCTTCCTAACAGTACTGGACTGTCACCTTCCTAACACAGTACTGGACTGTCACCTTCCTAACAGTACTGGACTGTCACCTTCCTAACAGTACTGGACTGTCACCTTCCTAACAGTACTGGACTGTCACCTTCCTAACACAGTACTGGACTGTCACCTTCCTAACAGTACTGGACTGTCACCTTCCTAACAGTACTGGACTGTCACCTTCCTAACAGTACTGGACTGTCACCTTCCTAACACAGTACTGGACTGTCACCTTCCTAACAGTACTGGACTGTCACCTTCCTAACAGTACTGGACTGTCACCTTCCTAACACAGTACTGGACTGTCACCTTCCTAACAGTACTGGACTGTCACCTTCCTAACAGTACTGGACTGTCACCTTCCTAACAGTACTGGACTGTCACCTTCCTAACAGTACTGGACTGTCACCTTCCTAACACAGTACTGGACTGTCACCTTCCTAACAGTACTGGACTGTCACCTTCCTAACAGTACTGGACTGTCACCTTCCTAACACAGTACTGGACTGTCACCTTCCTAACAGTACTGGACTGTCACCTTCCTAACACAGTACTGGACTGTCACCTTCCTAACAGTACTGGACTGTCACCTTCCTAACAGTACTGGACTGTCACCTTCCTAACAGTACTGGACTGTCACCTTCCTAACAGTACTGGACTGTCACCTTCCTAACAGTACTGGACTGTCACCTTCCTAACACAGTACTGGACTGTCACCTTCCTAACAGTACTGGACTGTCACCTTCCTAACACAGTACTGGACTGTCACCTTCCTAACAGTACTGGACTGTCACCTTCCTAACACAGTACTGGACTGTCACCTTCCTAACAGTACTGGACTGTCACCTTCCTAACACAGGACTGGACTGTCACCTTCCTAACAGTACTGGACTGTCACCTTCCTAACAGTACTGGACTGTCACCTTCCTAACACAGTACTGGACTGTCACCTTCCTAACAGTACTGGACTGTCACCTTCCTAACAGTACTGGACTGTCACCTTCCTAACAGTACTGGACTGTCACCTTCCTAACAGTACTGGACTGTCACCTTCCTAACAGTACTGGACTGTCACCTTCCTAACAGTACTGGACTGTCACCTTCCTAATACAGTACTGGACTGTCACCTTCCTAATACAGTACTGGACTGTCACCTTCCTAACAGTACTGGACTGTCACCTTCCTAACAGTACTGGACTGTCACCTTCCTAACACAGTACTGGACTGTCTTAAGTTCAACTTTGTTAGCATTGTGGGGGCCTCAGTGTCAATGTGATGAAAGATGAGTTTCGGCTATGTTGAAGATGTACTCAGTTTCTGTTTTGTTAATGGATGTTGCCACACATTTTCCCTGGTGCAATAAAGTGCAGTGTGACCTGGAACATGGCTGACTGCAGGAGGGACAATGAAGGTATGGTCAGACCCCCCCCCCCCCCCAACAGAGAAGACTAATGTTATCTCCGAGAGAAACTGGCACAGAGGTCATTCCTGCAACCCAGCATCGCCTCACAATCTCAGCAGTGTCAGTCCGATGGAGAAAGGCCAAGAAAAAAGGGTTCTTGTTTTGTTGTGGTTTTATGTGACTAGCAAGCACGCCGGGGTGGTAACCAATGACTGGAAATTAAGAATCAGACCTGCATGTGTGCGTTTGAGCCCCTGAGCTAGTCTTCTGCTTTAGGGAGTTAGCCAGAGGGAAGCCCCCGGCATGGCTTGCTCCCAACACCGAAGTAAACCTTTTTCCAACTGGGCTTTAATCCTGTTTTTGACTGCCTGGCCTGCCAGCTGAACCATTGGTTCTAGAGGTAGTTGTTTAGCCCGACCCATGGGACCACAATGTTAACTGGGCCTAGTGCACACTGGGGAAGGACTGGGGAGCCGGCTAGCTCTCCACATAGCTTCTCGAAATTAGTGCAACTTGGCCTTTGGACCTTAAACCAGAAGAAGGTAACAACGTTGAGGTGTGTGGTTTATGATCTACTCTCCCCTGTATGCACAGTAGCATGTAGAAGGCATTATTGTAAATTATATTAAAGCTTTTATGACACATCAAAGGACCTCATATTCCTTCAGCACATGGTATTTTCTGTCTCATCTGGCTCCGCCCCTCCCCACCTCTAACCTACATCCTCCATTTCCCGCTGGGGAGATAGAAAGCTAATATTAATTATTCATCTCCCCGGTGAGAGGGCTTGATGTGCCTCTGAAGCAATTCCACACAATGCATTATTTGCTTTATTTAAGTGTTGTCAACTGCCCAGATATAATTGATTGAATGATGGATTAAGTTAAGGTGCAACAAGCTATTAGACGTTATCGACAAGCAACATCAGTAGAATGATGTTATCACTCACCCTTGCTTTCTCTCTCTCCCTCTCTTGCTCGCTCGCTCTCTCTCACTCTCTGCAGAGCACATTCAAGTTTAAATCAGAGAGCGATATTCACCTGGCAGAGCACCATAAGCAGGTGCTGTATGATGGGAAACTGGCCAGCTCCATATCTTTCACTTACAACGCCAAGGCCACAGACGCTCAACTCTGCTTGGAGTCCTCACCCAAGGAGAACTCCTCCATCTTTGTTCATTCACCTCATGCCCTCATGCTTCAGGTGAGTCACCCAGGGACCTTTTCACTTCCTAGTCTAAGACACTTTGACTCTTTTAGACTGCTAATCTGGGAATTGTCTTAAATACAGTTTGTAACCGTTTTTCGTGTCTGCATCTGAGTGTTTTATTTGACCTCTCTACCAGGATGTGAAAGCCATCGTGACTCATTCCATCCACAGTGCCATCCACTCAATGGGGGGGATCCAGGTCTTGTTCCCTCTGTTTGCCCAGCTGGACTACAACCAGCCGAGCGACTGCCAGGTGGAGACCACTGTCTGGTGAGTACAGAGGATTGTCCTGTTCAGACATTCAATCTCCTTCCACCTCACCTCAAAGTTCTTGAAGCACAGCTGATTGGACTACCATTTTAGTCTACAGTACTTTGGGCCTCCGCCCCCCTCCCTGCCTGCATCCTCCTGGTCATCCTGAGATGGGTTAGGGTTTGACCCACTCTGGCCAAGCTCCCACTGTGCCTCGTATGCAATCAAAGCCCTGCTATAATCCTCTCTTAGTTCAGTCACAGGGGCCTGATTGGGGCAGTGTGCTCTCTCTCTTTCCTTCTCTCCATCTTGCTCTTTCCACTTTTCTCTGCCCCTTAGTCTCTCTCTCTGTCTCTCTCTGTCTCTCTCTGTCTCTCTCTCTCTGTCTCTCTCTCTCTGTCTCTCTCTCTCTGTCTCTCTGTCTCTCTCTCTGTCTCTCTCTCTCTCTCTCTCTCTCTCTCTCTCTCTCTCTCTCTCTCTCTCTCTCTCTCTCTCTCTCTCCCTCTCTATTCCCCCCTCTTTCTCATCCTGGCCTTGTACGCCTGAGTGAGTGCCAGAAGCTTAGCAGCCCCAGCACAGCTTGCTTGACCAGGCTCTGAAAAGAGTGACTGTGGCTAAGCTACCTCTGTCGTTGGCCTCAACTTATCTTTCATAATTATTTAATCCTCTCGGTAAACTCCTGGCGACTGATGCTGCTCCTTCCTTGCCTTGTGGAACAGCCAATGCCTTGCCAGCCATTATCAGTGATTTTTACTGAATGTGGGTATGCGTTGTATGAGCAGAAGAGTAATCTACTCAGATGCTAATTGAGCATTTTCCATCTGTGTCTGTGGCTCTACCTGGATTAATATTGCACAGGCTTCTGTCTGTGTGTATGTCTCTCTGTGTGTGTGTATGCGTGTGTGTCTGTGTCTGTGTGTGTGTGCATGTGAATGTGCACACGTGTGTTTGTGCTAAGTTGAGCCATGATTGTCAGAGCAGTGATTGTGTCCTTGTTATGCGGGCGGGTCTTGGAGAGGGGCTCAGAGGAGGCTGTGAGGGAAAGCTGATTAGGCCATAAGCAAGCCCCACTGTTCAGCCAGTCAGACTCAGTCAAGATCTACTGAGGGAACCTGCAACAAAGAGACTCACCCACCCCAATGCAATACAATCTCTTTTCATCAGGAAAGTGTTCATTTTGGATGGAAGACAGATTAAGGAGCTGGGCTCGACTCCTCGGTCATTTGCTGACGTACCCAGTAAAGACCTTGATTGAGCTCATCCTTCTGTCACATTGTCACCTTACTGTACAGCTTCTGATCCATTATTTAGTTATGTTTTCATTAGTATTGTTATCACAGAATGTAATTGTATTTGTGGTGCTCTTAACTACAGGACCTTATGTGAGTGTGTGAGTGACAGTGTGATTTGTGTTGCAGTGCCACCCTGCTGGCCTTCCTGGTGGAGCTACTGAAGAGCTCTGTGGCCATGCAGGAGCAGATGCTGGGAGGGAAGGGCTTCCTGGTGATTGGATACCTCCTGGAGAAGGTACATGAAACACCTCATCTTCAGTATAACCACACACCATACAACCACACAGATGCACAGAGAAGGGGGGTTACATACGGTTTAAGGTATTTCGATATGAGATATTTTCTACGGCTGATCAAAACCCTAGTATACAGAATGTGGAAATATCATTTATGAGACTTACCTTTGAAAGAGAACAATTTGATCTTCCCTCTCAAAGAATGAAAATTGATCTGCTACCTTGAAATCAGTAGACACCCCAGCATGCCATGCAGTTCAGCTTTAAACGTAGAAATATTAAGCAACACATTGCTAAAATGGAATGATTCAAGTTCAAGTGGGGCATTGTGGCATGGATTAGATAGCATTTATTGAACAATTGAAGAAAACATTTAGTTGAGCTTCTTGTCTTCCTGTGCCTTTGACACTATACATCTGTGTGGTGTGATAGTAGTATCCTCAGGGCCTGTCAGAGCAGCATGACACCTCATCACCAAAACCCAGAAACCTGATAGAGGGCATAACAGTAACACCCATCTATCTCTCTCTTTCTGCCTTTCTTAGCTTACTCTATCTCGCTTTCTCATTCTGTTTTGCCCTTTCTTTCTCTCTCCCACTCTCTCTTGCTCTCTCCCTTCCTCCATCACTCTTCGTTTCACTATTTTGGAATGCATTCTAACAGCTTGCTGGCTTCCCCGGAGTGCTAGCTGTTTTGCAACATTGAGAAATGACTCCACTTTGTCACTCAGTGGCTGTTTAGGGCCTTCAGCTGCTGCTAACTAAGAGCCAGTCAGTCACACCTGAGAGCTGATCTGGTTCATCCTCTCCTGCTGCCAACTTTCACACCTCTACATATCACGCCATCTGTTACAGATCAGTTCATGCCACATATTCCCCTCTTCTTTTCATTTCCCCCTCTCTCTTGTCGTTCCTCCTCCCTGATCCATGCACCTGAGCAGAAGATGTCACATAAACAGTCATAGCAGGTCATATGAGGTCAAAACGGGAATACTTCAATGAAAGTACTTGAAACATAAGCTCTCGCTGCTGATCCATGATACATGAAGTAGCATGATTTGGATAAATGAATGGATGGATTTTATGGATTGACTGATGGATAATCTGATTGGTTGATTGAATGATATCCGTGCGTCCTTGTCCAATAGTCATCGCGGGTCCACATCACCAGGGCGGTGCTGGAGCACTTCCTGTCCTTCGCTAAGTACCTGGACGGTCTGACGCACGGAGCCCCGCTGCTGAAGCAGCTGTGTGACCACATCCTGTTCAGCGCTGCCATCTGGATACACACCCCTGCCCAGGTGAGCTCTGCCCGCTTCTTCAGGTATGGTCACATACAGGCAGGCTGCTGCTGCTGGTGTTCAGCTCCAAAACTGCAATCAAAACAAATGATTGGGTCTATCAAGGAGACTTTTATTGTAGAGACTTGAAAGTAAGCTAACATCCTTGTACAAAAATGAATTCCCTCATACTGTATGCATTAGAGATTTCACAGTTGCATGAGTTTATTGCCTGCTGTCACATATGGTTTTCTAAACCATGAGAAGGTTTTTTTTCCTCCCTTTTTTTTTTTCCCCAAGTATAAGAGTGACATTTTCTTCCCCATTTTATAATGACCCGTGAAAAAGTGGATGAGTCGTATCAAAGGAGCTGGGTTTGTGTGGCGAATCCATTTTCTTCAGTGATGCTGCTGCTGAGGCCCTTCATGAATAAATAAAAGGGATCTGTATACACAGAAGTTCTGGGCTGAGTGTGTCTCTGGAGGGCAGCCCTGACACTCCTCCGAAATGGAGCAGGGAGAGACTGAGAGAGCGAGGGAGGAGAGACTAACGGAGGAGAGAGGAAGAAGAGGGAAGGGAAAGAGCCAGAGAGAAAGGGAAAAGAGAGGAAGGAGAGTGAGGGAGAGAGTGAGGCAGGAGAAAGAGAGAGAGAAAGAGAGGAGTGGGAATGAAAGGGAGAGAGAGGAGGGAAAGAGAACTAGGGAGAAGAAGTAATGACGGGGGTTAGAGAGCTTTTAGATAGTACACCACCGACGCCTCTGACTTCATTCCTCTACAGGACACTTGAATCTACATCTCATTTACGTGTGTGTGTGTGTGTGTGTCAGGATAGAAAGCATAGTGGACCTGGGCCTCCTGTTTAGCTGTACACAGACAGACCCTCTGACCTTGTTCCCTTCCCTCTCCTTGCTTCCTGCCCGTGTCCTACATCATGGGTCTGATTTGAGCAGCTTGTTCTATTTCAGACACATTCTCATGGAGGTTACGTAACCGACAGTGTGATTCTCTATTATCTCCACTTAATTACTGCTGTTGTTCATGCTCCAGTTGCTTTTGTATTATTTCATTCCTGTGGAATGCCAAATCTGTATGACTGGTGGGAATAAGAATTCTTGTCCAGTTGGTTGCTAATTACAGACGATGTGCCAATCAGTGGTGAACTGAGCGGAAGTGGGGTTGTGATACATCTGTGGAATGTAGTAGTAGTAGTAGATACTTTACTGATCCCCAAGGGGCAGAAAGTGAGGCCAAACCTGGTCTGCTGTGCACTCGTAGTATGAAGAGCCCAACTGCTCATCAACCTGCTCAGCACATTAACAAGTCGCTCTGGATAAGAGTGTCTGTTAAATAACTAAATGAACTAAAAGGCGTTTAAAGGATTATACTAGCCAGACATGTGAGAGAAAAACCGCTGTGCACAGGTTAATTGCAAATGGATCTGTGTATGTGTGTGTGTGTGTGTGTGTGTGTATGTGTGTGTGTTTTCCCACTCCAGGTACAACTCTCCCTATACACGTATCTGTCTGCAGAGTTCATCGGCACATCCACCATCTACACCACCATACGCCGTGTGGGCACCGTGCTGCAGCTCATGCACACACTCAAGTACTACTACTGGGCCTGCAACCCTGCAGACTGCAGCGGAATCACTCCTAAAGGCCTTGGTGAGCATACAAACACACACTCCCACGCACAGACACGCAATGCTGTTTTGTCAAGTGGTCATGACAGGGGTCCATTGGCCTGATACTAAATAGTAGTCTTTGCAAAAAGAATCACCAAGTTCAAAGGAGAAGCGAGAGATTGATGAACAGAATGATTGTGTGTCTGTCTGAAGTGGAGGTTGCCCCTGAGTGCTCTGGGTTTCAAATGAGTCACCAGCACATGGAGGCTTCTGTCTGTCATCTGTTAGGACTGTGCCTGTCAGTGGAGAAGACATGAAAGCAGACATTAATATCATTATTAGAGAGGGGGGCGTGCAGGGGGGTTAGAGCTGTGGAACTGGCCAGGAGATGACTGGCATCCCTACTCTCTAAGCTAATAGCTAATCACAGGCAGGCTGAACTGAAGTGAAAATGACCTTCAACTGTCTGGTCCTCTTCCACTCTTTTACATTTTCACTGTTTCTGTCTTAAGGGCATTAAGAACTGTGAAGGTTGAAGGCCTGTAATACAGTTGACTAGACTGCAGCACAAGGGCAGCTTTGGTCCTGTATGCTGTCTGTAATTGTTGTATTACACAGAACAAGAATATCCCACAATGTATATCCCACACAAATGTTTTGGGCAACATGTACGTGTCTCTTAGTCATGTCAAACACCATCTGATACCATGTTAGCCTTAAGAGGGCCCTGCTGTCCTGATGCTCTCCTCACTCTAGCCTAGTGTTCAGTGACTGAACATACATGTTTAGAGATGATTACTCAAGGGAATGTTCTGGGGCTGAGAGACTGCGTACAGGACAGAATCTATTTAAATATCAAGGTCATGTAGGCAGGAGGAGGTCTGTTTTAATACTCTTAATTTGTCTGAACAGTTATTGTCTTTCTTCCTCTCTGAAGATTAATGGCTAAACAGAGAGAGAGAGAGCGAGAGAGAGCGAGAGAGAGAGCCAAGGAGATAATGAAGTGTTCAATTATAGGAGCAAGGAGAAGTTTAGAACAGAGCTGCTCCAGGTATTAGCTCTGTCTCTGGAAGATCTTTCTCTATCTCAGGGCCACTACAAATAAAGAGTGCTATCAAATTAATTACCATCATTGTCAGTCTTACACTCACCGTCTCTGCAGGCCCTACCCCATATTGACAGTTACTTTGTCAAAATGGTGTCACCAGGAGAGGGTTTCTAATGCGAGTGCACCCTTGTTTGTGTTCTGTGCCACTTGTGAAATGCTTGACATATTTTCATTTATTGCATCGGTGACTGAACAGCTGTCAAATTGATTTAACCAAGGCTGCGACCTAGTAATGAATATTTTCTGTGCTTTTACGTATGCTCAATCCCCTCAGACAAAGTCTTACCAAATGAGCTCTGGTGTTAAGCTTCCAATAACTGCTGTGTCTTGCTGACCTGACAGCTAATTAAGGGACTGTGTCATAGGCCATGTTTTATCATATATAATTATTTGGGTAGGATATGTCTATTGAGCTGACCAGAAGTTTCTGATGGGAGGATGGCATGTTGTGGTTGAAGTTAACTTCAGAAAGATGACCCAAGTGACATTGAGCTGGCATACTGCTGGCAGCTTTAATGAGTTCCAGGCCAGCGTGATGGGCAGTTTGGCACTGTGTTTTCACCCTGGCAGCTGGGGTTGAGCATCATGGTGTGAGATTCATGCCAGTCTGAGTACGAGGACTTAGGCTAGCATCTGACTTCCTGCTCCTGTTTCTGTTTCTTCTTGATGTCATGTCCTGCATGTGTTTGTGTGTGTGTGTGTTTTGGTGTGCACATGCATGTGTCTTTGCGTGAATGTATTTTTTGGTGTGTGTGTTTGTGTGTGTGTCTGTACAGATGGACCGCGTCCCTCTCAGAAAGAGATCGTATCTCTGCGGGCATTCATGCTCCTGTTCCTGAAGCAGCTTATCCTGAAGGTAAACCTGTCACCCTTGTCTCTCAAACGCAACCACACATGCAACCACACACACAACCACACACTGACGACACACTCTGACGACACACACACTGACGACACACATTCTGAGAGAGAGAGAGAGAGAGAGAGAGAGGGGAGAGAGAGGGAGAGAGGGAGAGAGGGAGAGAGGGAGAGAGGGAGAGAGGGAGAGAGGGAGAGAGAGAGAGAGAGAGGGAGAGAGGAGATAGAGAGAGACAGAGAGAGACAGAGAGAGACAGAGACAGGAAGGCCTCCACTGTGGAAAGTGTCAGTCAACCTAGGTTCTTAGAACACCAATTATCTTTCAGTTTGTTTTAGCTGTAGTCCATAATGAGGTGTCTGTGTTTTCATCAACAGTGATTAAACTTTACATTTTAACACAGACTTTGGGACGATAGACCATAACAATATAACACGCATACACCAGTGGTTCAAGTCAACACAAGGCGGGAAAAAAACATATCATCAAATTTAGCTGTAGCTTAAAATTCCATAAACAATGAACAATATATTCGCGTTACAAGCACCGCTATGTGTATTACGTTGCTCCACGGTGCACAGTGGCGCTTTGTCAAACAGTGGCCGTCTATCATGCGTAAACTAGCTAGCTACCAGCTGACATTAATTACAACCCGCTAGCAAACTGACTTTTTGTACCTCTGCATTTTTCAAAACCTCCACACGTCCATGACCACAGCCATTGGTGACATGACAAGACTGTTAGACCATCACATCAATTCATAGGTCAAGTTCAGTTTGGGACGACTAATTTTGCACTTCAGGACGGTACTGGGACAGTGAGGGAAAAAAGTTAGTTTCAAGCCCTGCATTAACTGCTTCTAAAATGAGATTTTTGTGATCTACACATTGACTCAGTAGTGGCTCACATGACTCTTCTGGTCGCATCAGAATGGTGCCAAACTAACAAGCTTACAGTGCAACAGTGCGAATACTATTCAGATTTGTTTTCCTCAGTTTTCTTCTCTGGTAAACCGCTGACCCTTCCTTGCAGGACCGAGGAGTGAAAGAGGACGAGCTGCAAAGTATCCTCAACTACCTTCTTACAATGCATGAGGTAGGACATCATACACTGCCTTTATAGGACAGTCCAGTCCCAGCCCCTATAGGACAGCTCAGTCCCAGTCCCTATTGGATAACCCAATCCCAGCTTCAACAGGACAGTCCAGTCATATTTTATACTGATCAAATACTCTGCTGAGCTCAAGGTCACTCTCCCCAGCCTGGTAAGTTCCGGTCTGACAGAGTGATCTGTTGGAGCTTTTAAAGTAACAGGCTGGTTAAATAGAGGAACCATTCTCCAGTGTGCTGATAGGGTAGCTGCTGCATTGAACTGTCTTTCGTTCATGCTGCTCTGCTCTTTGTCATTTTTTTTGGCCCCAAAGCCATGGCTGACAATGCCTCCAATTGGTCCAGTTGGTTTAAAAAAAAAAGATAAGTACTACATGAAAGTGTTCCCTCGCTGTCTCTGTTTTCTATGCCCATCATCCTCCCACCCTCCACCTCTGCCTATTTTCTCTCCCTGGCACTTCTCCCTGGGCTCTCCCACTTCTCCCACCCTCTCCGGGTGTCCCGTCTCTCAGGATGAGAATATCCATGATGTGCTGCAGCTGCTAGTGGCCCTCATGTCGGAGCACCCGGCCTCCATGATCCCTGCTTTCGACCAGAGGAACGGCATACGGTGAGGCAGCAGGGAAGCACAAACCGCTCTGCACACAATGAAAAAGCCAATATCACGCAATTAAAAGGTGTACGGCAGCGCTTGAAATAACGCTGTGTCTACAGCATTCATGAATAATAGATTTTTGCACAGTCAACATTGAGCAATAATATGAACATATTTAATATCTGAGATGGACGATCAAGATGACGCCCCATAGAAGCATCCGGTTGATGCCACAGTTATGTGAATTGTGAGGTAGAGGAAGCTCATTAGGTCTGCCTGGTTTCCTCATCCACTGGTCACGATGCAGTGGATCATCACTTTCTCCTGCTGTGTTTCTGTCCCAATCCAGGGTCATTTACAAGCTGTTGGCTTCTAAGAGCGAAAGCATCCGCGTGCAGTCTCTCAAAGTCCTGGGCTACTTCCTCAAGCACCTGGGCCACAAGTGAGTAGTGTTTCTGTTGGTCACAGGTTACTGTCCAAATGAGAACACTTGGTCCTGGTAGTCTAAAATAAGATATTATGTTTCTCCAATAGAATAAAAGTAGTTAATGTGGCTGGTCTGGAGCTAGATACAGTATGGGATGTAGATAGTAGCTGAATATATCGAGCAGGCTGGAGGATGGGTATTCAGGCAGACAGGAGAAATGCTGCTTTAAGTAATTTACCTATCAGAAGTGTCTTAACGGCATCTAATCTCACTGGATGTATGCAAAACTGTTCTCCTTAACTGACACCTCTTCTCTACAGTGACATCCTCTTTATTCCATATGTCACATTATCGCTGGGGGGATGAGGCCCATTATGTTGAGATTGACTGTCTAAAGTATATGAACAAGTCCTGCCTACCTGAGCAGCCCTGATGCGAGCCAACTCTTATGAACTGTGGCTCAATCACCGCTCTGCCCTTTTCTCCACATTTACATATTCATGTGTTTGGAAAGTAACTTCACTCGTCACCTAAGTCTCCCATTTGCCAGACTACACAAACGACCAGCTTGCCTTGAGGCTGTGGCTCTGCAGTATCTGAGTGTTATGACAACCATGTATCCTGGAACTGCGACGGGGATTTTGTCACTGTTACGGCCTGTCCCCGGTGCCTTACCTCCAGTTTCTCGGGGAGTCATATCTGCCAACAAGACTGTTATTATTAGTAGCTCCAGAGGAGCAGCCCACTTTGTGACACGGTGCTGTTGGTGACACGTCTCTGCGGAGCCTGGCTCCTGCTGCCTCGGCTGCGATGGCAGGCTTATGCTCTCTGCAGCGGTGAGGAGTCTTCTAACAGGGACACTTCAGGCTACCATCTGGGTTGTGTGTGTGTGTGCGTGTGTTTTGTGTGATTTCCACAGGAGGAAGGTGGAGATCATGCACACCCACAGTCTCTTTACGCTCCTGGGAGAGAGACTGATGCTGCACACCAACACTGTGACAGTGACTACTTACAACACACTCTATGAGGTACGCAGCCAACAGCTCCCTTTCAACCAAGGGATCGTGGCTGACACGTCGCAGGTGTCGGGGTGTCCTTTTTTGAGGGCCTGTTCTCTCTTCCTCCACCAGATTCTCACCGAGCAGGTGTGCACTCAGGTAGTTCACAAACCCCATCCCGACCCTGACTCCACAGTGAAGATTCAGAACCCAAGTAAGTCTGTTATCTCCCAACTCGTCAGGGATGTCACCGTTGTTCCTCTGCCGTGTTGTGTGTATTGATCTATGGATCTCGGTGTGTGTGTGTGTGTCGTCAGTGATTCTGAAGGTTGTAGCCACCCTGCTGAAGAGCTCCCTGCCCAGCACGGAGCTGATGGAGGTTCGCCGTCTCTTCCTGTCTGACATGATCAAACTTTTCAGCAGCAGCCGTGAGAACAGACGGTGAGGAGACGTCGCCCTGCCTTCCGCCCCCCCCCCCCTCACCCCCCTCACCCCCCCCCTCACCCCCCCCCCCTCTGCATCAATTAGATAGCTGATGAATGCATCAGAGAAGAGGGAATAAGAGTCATTGTTCTCCCTTGTTGTTTCCTGTTAAATGAGCTCCACTTCTTACTAAATCATCCTTAGGTACATGACACCCCGCTAGAGCAGATGTTTATAAGACACGGTCATGACCACACTACACAGACACACACACACACAGACGCATGCACAGACACTCAATAATTTAAAGCAGAGTCTAGACTGGGCTGTGCAGTGACAGAACAGTTCACGTTTTGTCTCGGTGAACTGTCAATAAATGGGCTGAAGCTTATAGTCTAACCACTGCTGTTCTGACACCACACCAAATAGGTTATTCTCATGAGATTTGGGCCTAAAACTGGATATAGAGAGTGAAATTCCAGCAGTTCGAATCAGATCTGAGCTGTATGATAGTCAGAAGAGGACAATAGAGTTGATCAGAAAGACTGAGCTTTGCTGTGTGTGAATGTTTCGTTCTTTGCTTATGGTGTGCTGTGTGTGGATGCTGCTGTGATGTTCATGGTGTGCTGTGTGTGGATGCTGCTGTGATGTTCATGGTGTGCTGTGTGTGGATGCTGCTGTGATGTTCATGGTGTGCTGTGTGTGGATGCTGCTGTGATGTTCATGGTGTGCTGTGTCTGGATGCTGCTGTGATGTTCATGGTGTGCTGTGTGTGGATGCTGCTGTGATGTTCATGGTGTGCTGTGTGTGGATGCTGCTGTGATGTTCATGGTGTGCTGTGTGTGGATGCTGCTGTGATGTTCATGGTGTGCTGTGTGTGGATGCTGCTGTGATGTTCATGGTGTGCTGTGTGTGGATGCTGCTGTGATGTTCATGGTGTGCTGTGTGTGGATGCTGCTGTGATGTTCATGGTGTGCTGTGTGTGCATGTTGCTGTGCTGGCTGTGGTGTACCTAGGTGTCTGCTGCAGTGCTCTGTGTGGCAGGACTGGATGTTCTCGCTGGGCTACATCAACCCTAAGAACCCTGAGGAACAGAAGATTGCCGAGATGGTCTACAACATCTTCCGTATCCTGCTCTACCATGCTATTAAGTATGAGTGGGGGGGATGGCGCGTGTGGGTGGACACACTCTCCATCGCCCACTCCAAGGTAATCACCCCCAATCACTGTTGTGTGAATGGACGTAGAGTAAACACTGCCCTCTGCTGTTGAGGAGGGAAACTGTAATGAAAACTCTGGTTTTTATACTCTCATTTTCAAAGTGGGCCACACAACCATGGTAATAACCCTAATAAATAATATAGTGACGTAAGGAAATATGGTGCACCAATGGAACATATCTCGACAGGTGACGTACGAGGCCCATAAGGAGTACCTGGCCAAGATGTATGAGGAGTACCAGAGGCAGGAGGAGGAGAACATCAAGAAGGGGAGGAAGGGCTTGGTGAGCACCATCTGTGGCCTGTCTGCCCAGGCGGCAGCCATCAAAGGTGCCATCCAGATCCCTGAGATGGACGACCACTCCCAGACTCAGACGCCAGAGAGCGAGGCGGACGACCCCGAGGCGGACTCCCGTAACCTGCTGGCGGAGGGCAAGGGGCCCGAGGGGGCTCTGGGCGTGGCCGAGAGGACCGTGGCTGGGGTCAGGGTGGAGGTGCACGACCTGCTGGTGGACATCAAGGCGGAGAAGGTGGAGGCCACCGAGGTGAAGCTGGACGACGTGGACCTGTCTCTGGAGGTGCTGGGGATGCCGGAGAACGGAGCCCTGGTGGAGGTGGACTCTCTGCTGGATAACGTCTACTGCGCCGCTGTGGAGAAGCTCACCAGCAACGTCGGCAGTGTCCTGGTTCCCAAGGATGGCGTGCAGGACGAGAACACGGGACCCCTCATCACTCTGGCGGATGACAGAGACAGCATCCCCAGTAACATCTTCCTGTTCGGAAAGATGCCGGGTAACGCAGAGAACAGCCTGCTTCCTGACCAGGACTCTGCCCAGCCCCTGGTTCTGCCCAGCCCGGCAGCAGTGCCGGAGCCCCCAGTCCAGACCAATGATGACCTGGGCCTGCTGGCTCACATGACCGCTGGTTCTGAGCCGGGGGGCAGCGCTGGCATCCTGGACGAGGCAGAGTTTAAGCTCCCTCCCACCCTGAGTGACATCAGCTCCATGGCTGAGGTTGGAGGCAGCACTGCCTTTAAGGTAGCTTGTGAAGCTGACCCCTCAACCGCGAAGACGTGCCGCTCAGTAGACGCTGCCAGCACCACCTCTGACACTGAGAGGTCAGATGACGGGAAGGATAAGGAAGTCAAGAAGATTCAGACCACAACCACTACCCAGGTCAGTAGGTTATGTATCCAGGGATTTTACTCCCGAAATATTAATGGACGTTTTCAAGTTCTGGTGTGAAAGGGCCTGATCGCTTTTCACTGATCACTGATCAGTAGTATGGTCTGTTGACCATCTGAGAGGTCTCCAAGGTAGAACATTTCAAATCCAGGAATATCTTCTGCATGTTATTTATGAATGGTTTAAAGATATAGAACTTTGAATAGTGAAGAACCCTTTCTCTGGGGAGGTCACCACAGTAACAGTGAGGCCCAGCAGAGGAAGAGAGGAGGCGGGAAAGAAAGAGGAAAAGTGGCCCGGGTAACCAAACACATTTGTAACCCAGGATCAGTTGTCCATGAATGAACAGATCTATCGTAAGTACCACCCCCGGGCTCCCTGTCCTTCTCAGATCTGTCTGTAATGGGACCGGCTGGACTGGCGCTGCCCAGGCAGGGCCCCAGGGAGAGAGATGGGAGGCAGGGCTGGATTACTGGGCCTGGCAGCAGGAGGCCACAGCTAGGCCTGGGGAGGCTTATTGTGTGAAGGGGATCTGGCTGCTCGCTGTGCTGGCTGTGTGTGGTGCTCTTTTGGAAAGGTTCTTGTGTCTTCCCTCACCCACGCATCGAGGGCGAGTGGGAGGCAGACTTACTTTTGACTCTGGTTTTTGCGGTTGCATCATTACTCATGTTCAATTCGTAGGCTTATGCTCTCAACCTGATTTCACAGTGCTATGATATGCATTTTGGGGGGCGGGGTTTTCCCGGCTGTACACGTGGTCTGTCCCTAAGAGCAGTGGTCTTCAACCCTGTGTGTTTCCTTGCTCCAACACACCTGATTCAAATGAGTGGACATTATCAGGCTTCTGCAGAGCTCAAAGACGGCCCATTCATTTGAGTTGGATGTGTTGGAGCAGAGAAACACCTAAAACATACAGTACATTGGGCCCTGAGGAACAGGGCAGAAGACCACAGCCCTACAGTATAGTACACATGTAAAATTAAGATTCATCTCAAAACCCCACAGCACTGTATTAACTGACGCTGGGATGAATACAGTATATATGTGTGCAGTGGTGAGAGATTATCACTATATTGTGTTGTGTGTGTGTGTGTGCATGCTGCGGTTGTCTCCCACAGTCCCAGCATGGGCGCAGTGCCAGCCAGCTGGAGAGGGACCTGCGTGTGGACCTGGGCTTCCGGGGCATGCCCATGACGGAGGAGCAGAGGCGGCAGTTCAGCCCCGGCCCGAGGACCACCATGTTCCGTATCCCAGAGTTCAAGTGGTCGCCCATGCACCAGAGGCTGCTGACCGACCTCCTGTTCGCCCTGGAGGCGGACGTCCACGTCTGGAGAAGGTGGGGCCGTACGGAGGAACCCCGTAGTTTGACTGACAGTCGGCACTCATACACACTGATGTACACAGAGAAGGTTTAAACAGGCGGTTTGGACAGCATCGTTCGGAAGAGAGTTGACCTTTTTCCAAGCCCACACAGTGTACGGCCTGCACAGTTGTGTCACTAGAGGTCATTCAGGTTAATCCTTCCTTCATGCCGTCTCACTGTAGAGCAGGTTACAGCTGATTGAGGATATTTACCATGTGCTGTTAGCTCTGACCTATGGTTGATATGCCATGAAATGTGACTGCGTGATCAAATGAATATTAATCATATTTTTGATTGCTCCCCTGTAGCCACTCCACCAAATCCGTCATGGACTTTGTCAACAGCAACGAGAATATCATTTTCGTCCACAACACCATACACCTCATCTCACAAATGGTGGATAACATCATTATCGCTTGTGGAGGGATCCTGCCTTTACTGTCCGCAGCCACCTCTCCCACTGTAAGCTGTCTCTCTCAGTCTGTTGTGTAATACTGACACCTACTGGTCACATGGTAAAACTGCATGCCCAATGCTGTTTATGTGTATAAACTTTATTTGATCTACTTAATTATGGCATATTTTAGAAAACTACTTTGTTAGAGATCCTCAGAGTGTAAGCATATTTTCGTTCATTCGTTCCATTTATTTCCTCCTGCATGCCCAGAGTACGAGGCTGAGTATTTTTGTTCCAAGGTTCCCTTTCTCTCTACACTCTCATGTCCTTGTTATATTGAAACCGTAACGATACATTAGATCCAGACAGATTGCCACCCTGTGTGTCATTTCAGTCTCTAAGGACTCTTTTAAAATGCAAATGGTATTGCATCCCTTCAAGTTCACCTCAAAAAAGTGAGACAAATTTGGATACCGAAGGCAGGGCACATCAATTGACAGTGTGTGTGTGTGTGTCCGTGTCCAGACGGAGCTGGAGAACATCGAGGCGACCCAGGGCATGTCGTCAGAGACGGCTGTCTCCTTCCTCTCCCGCCTCATGGCCATGGTGGACGTGCTGGTGTTCGCCAGCTCCCTCAACTTCAGCGAGATCGAGGCAGAGAAGAACATGTCTTCCGGAGGACTGATGAGGCAGTGCCTCCGACTGGGTAAGTGTGTGTGTGTGATGGATAAACCACAGATATTACCTGTCACGAAAGATGAATAGTGAAATCTCAAAACGCTGGGGCACCACCATCGTATGACAGGTTCAGTAATTCCAGTAATCTATGAAATCCCCTTATTTTCTCCAAGGCAGCTAATTCATTTAAGTCCAGCACTCTTGGATGGTGAAGGTGCTGCGATAAATCACTCGTCTGATGGATGATGCGTGTCATGACCGTCTTCACTGGACAGGAATGACAGAACTGAAGATGTGTCAGACATGCGTGAGATGTTGAGTGTCTCTGTGTGTTCCAGTGTGCTGTGTGGCTGTGAAGAACTGCCTGGACTGCAGGCAGAGACAGAGGGACAGAGGAGCCAAGGCCTTCATGCCCAACAGTAAGACCCAGGAGAACATGCCCGGGGCAGTCACTGTGAGCAAGGTATGTCCTTATGTCCCCCCCCTCACACACACATACACACACACTGTGTCTTGTAATGCCCTGTGTCTCTCTCTGAGAATCTACTGTTAAGTTTGTCGATGTCATATTCCTTTTCACTCTGGATTCGGGCCCACCTTGTGTGTCTGTGCACACGTGTTACATAGGAGCCCAGTATGTGGATGAAAAAGCAGTGTCTGGCAAGGGTTTCTGTCTTTCTGCTGTAGAGTCACATAGACCATATCCCAACTAACCTTGTCTCCCACCAAGGACCCAGACAGGCTTCTGCAGGATGTCGATATCAACCGTCTACGTGCAGTGGTCTTCCGAGATGTGGTAAGTGTGTGTGTGTGTGTTACCCTGTATAAGGATTTCACAAGGACATCCCTGCTGGTAGAGTTAATACACGTTTGGCCGACCAAACTATAGGCGGAATGAGAAAGCCTTCAAGCATGGAAGGTGCCCTTGTTCCCTCAAGCAGCACCCTTACTGTGGGTCTGCAGAGGAGTGCAGAGCTGAGGACTCACCAGGAGACTGTCATTTGGGACTGTAAAGGTCATACTGAGTGATGACAGTATTAGGTCTGAGCCTGCAGGGTCTGTGTTGGTGGAGATGCGGTGGCAGATATGACTCTGCTGCGATGGTGATCATTTCCTTTGTCTCCCCGGCTAGGAGGACAGTAAACAGGCTCAGTTCCTGGCTCTGGCCGTGGTCTACTTTATCTCTGTCCTCATGGTATCCAAGTACCGGGACATCCTGGAGCCACAACGTGAGATTGGCAGATCCACCTGCCTATCAGGACGCAGTGTACACAGACAGGAGATCAACTCGCCAACCAACACAGGTGGGCAGCGCTGTCTCTGACTACACATTCTCCTCCTCTGCTTCCACTTTGCTGTCCCTGCTCTGCGGCGGAACACGGCCTGCAGCGACTGCACAGGGGTTTCCTGCCTCAGAGAATCTGCTCTGCGCTCCACTGAGCTCCAATCATTTATTCATGTGTTCTAATAATTGCACTGCAATGAATTAAGAGTAGACGTCAGGGTGGGAGGACTGTTGTGAATGTGGTAGATGAATCACTGACCGTTGTGATGTTAAAATAAATATATAAACTTCGAGTCACAAATGATACAGTGCATTAAGCTAGATGTGTTATACAGAGGAATTGTTAGCATATAGGCTTCATTAGGGGAACTAAATCAGAGGAGTGTGCTAAAAAAGAATGAATAAAGCATGCTAAAATGTAGGGGTCAGATGACAAGACAAAGGATGGGGGAGAACAGTAGGAGGTGCTACAGGTGTAGAAGAGAGACTGGCTAAGAGGAGCGGAAGGGGGGAGGGAGAGCGATGGGCATGGTTGGGATGAGAGGAGGGGGGGAGGGAACTGCAGCATCCTGGCCCAGAGCAGTAGAGTTTCAGGCAGGCCTGCTATTTCCAGCTCCATCTGTCAGTGGCCATTAAGCAAGCAATCCACCAGAGGAGAATGGGATCATAGAGGCTGCTGTGAAGAAGGGAGAGCAAAGGAGCGGAGAGGCACGCTGTGACACTCTCATAAATTTCTCCAGAAAGGGGAATTTTCCAGACAGCATGTGCCAGACAATGGTCTGCGATGAACCAGGAAGCCTTCTCAAGCTAAATCAGGCTGACCTCGTTAGGGGCAAGGGATGAATATTAATGGGCTAGGCATCTGGAAAACAACTGGGTCAGACCGGGCGAGAGTAGGACAAGAGGGAGGCTGAGAGGGCACATCTATATCTGAACTCAGCAGGGTTTAGGCCCTGTAGCAGGGCTGGTATAGCTGGTCCTCTGAGGCCAGTAGCAGGGCTGGTATAGCTGGTCCTCTGTGACCAATAGCAGGGCTGGTATAGCTGGTCCTCTGACACCAGTAGCAGGGCTGGTATAGCTGGTCCTCTGACACCAGTAGCAGGGCTGGTATAGCTGGTCCTCTGTGACCAGTAGCAGGGCTGGTATAGCTGGTCCTCTGTGACCGGTAGCAGGGCTGGTATAGCTGGTCCTCTGTGACCAGTAGCAGGGCTGGTATAGCTGGTCCTCTGAGACCAGTAGCAGGGCTGGTATAGCTGGTCCTCTGACACCAGTAGCAGGACTGGTATAGCTGGTCCTCTGTGACCAGTAGCAGGGCTGGTATAGCTGGTCCTCTGACACCATTAGCAGGGCTGGTATAGCTGGTTCTCTGTGACCAGTAGCAGGGCTGGTATAGCTGGTCCACTGAGACCAGTAGCAGGGCTGGTATAGCTGGTCTTCTGAGACCAGTAGCAGGGCTGGTATAGCTGGTCCTCTGTGACCAGAAGCAGGGCCGGTATAGCTGGTCCTCTGAGACAAGTAGCAGGGCTGGTATAGCTGGTCCTCTGAACACAATGTGACAATGTGTCTGAAGATGACGGTTTCATAACTTGCTTTGCCAGTGCCTCATTGCAGTCATTCTGTATCTCAAAAGAGAATGCGATATGTAGTAAAATTGAAATTAAATTCCATATCCTCAAGGTTGGTGTCACCATCTGAGCAGATTTTGGATGTATCTGACAGGAAGTGTTACTTTGAAGAGAATCTCAGCTTTAAAGTGAATGGTAGTGACAGGAAATAGGGATTTCATAGCTAATCTCAACAGTTGATCTCTTCCTTTTCTCTAAAGATGTCAAAACATAAGCTGGCACAGGTCTTTGTTCAAAGTGTAAGAACATTATTTTGTTGAAAATCCAATTATAGTATAAGTTATTTTGTGTGACTGTGATACAAATTCAAAATCAAATTTCCCCGTCTTGGTAAGTACTGTGCACTTGATTCGACTTGAGACAACACAAATATTCTGTTGGATCAATAGATTAAAAATACAGTATTATTATTTTTTACACATGATATGCATGTGCCCTGTGTTTTTGTTGAGCAGAGAACCCCATGGCCTTCTCAAACAGGAAGGACAGCCCCACACCTGTGGAGGACCTTCACCTTGGGGTCTCCTTGCCTCACACAGACTCCGGCATCGGGGACGAGCATGTTGCCAGATTGCTGAACGGGGCTGACACGGCGTCCAGCTGGGGCGCGGGGGGGCCAGAGGCCAGGGCCGAGCTGCTGTGCACCCTCTCCTCGGGGGTGAAGGAATCCCTGTCTGAGACCTCCAGCGTGGAGGTGCTTAAACCGGCCTCCTCCATCTCCAGCATCAGCCACACCAACAAAGGCATCAATGTGAAGGAGATCCTGAAGAGCCTTGTGGCAGCTCCTGTGGAGGCTCTGGAGGCAGGGCCTGAGCCCCAGCCCTACTCAGACCCTGCTGTCAAGAGGGACGCTCAGGCCCTGCTGCACTTCCACTCTTTCGACAGGTGAGTAGGAAACCGTTTCTGAATAGATCACTGCTGCTTGGACACCAAGTTCCTTTCAACACCTTCATCCGGTGAACTAGAATGTTGTTATTGTTGTTACCAGTGTTATTGTATTCAATATTCAACAGTAGTTCCATAACAAAAACAAAGGGATTTGTTCATAAAGTAGACTACATAAACATGCTGCAGAGTACAGACAGTTCTTTGTGTCTGATTATATATTCTGAAAATATATTTAATCATTGTTTGGATAACTTTGGATACTTTTGTATTGAGAAAGGATAAGCATTGTCAGTCAAGCCGCCCTGTCTTTCTGTTTGAAGTCCAGTAAGTCTGGTTGGCAGTATGGAGCAACAATAATGTTCGTTCTAGTAAATCAGAAAGAAAGGGTATGGAACATGCAGTTGATTCTGTGTTCCTGGTCACATGCACTGGATTTGTTCTCCATGCCCAGTAGGTTTTTCTTCAAGCACTCTCCTGAGCACTGAAGTCCTGTAACTGTGTTTTTTTTTTCTTATTGAAGATATGTCTATACTTATTAAATTGGCTCCTGCTTATATTCTAGTGTTTGGTAGTCATACATTTTACAGTTGTAGTTTTGAAAGTGAAATTTCTCCTGAAAGTTATCGACCATAAATGACGGTAGGTTCGAGACAAACACTGCATTCAGAAGGACCCCTCTGGTCTTGAGTGTGATTGGTGGGAGGTTCCCGACAGGAGGCGTGTGTGTGCACGTGCGTAGCTAGTGCTGGGAGAACAATGACCCTACCCTGGGTGTAATGTCTGCAGGGGAGCCGCTGGGCAGAGGTGAACGTGATGAATAGGAGGGGGTGGACGGAGGAGGAGGGGGGGGGGCCTCCAGGGCGTTGATGACAGATTAAACAGAAGCGGCCTCACGCCACCCTGAGCTCTGGCCTGTCACCCTCACTCCTCACAGCCCTAATAGGAGCTGGCAGCCTGAAATGAGTCACCACGCTAAAGTGTATTATTTTTGAAATGCTTTCACACAAACCGTCCGGGCCCCACATACAACTTCGTCTCATGCTTTAATGTCATCCCCCTAGCTTCAATTTGCTGTGTCTAATTGTTTGCCACCTGCCAGCGAAATGAGCTGCCAGCCACAGACAGGGCCGTTCAATTGTGTGTCAGACCTGGGATAGATTGGGAGTGACAACATCAAAAAAGAAATTGAAAGGGCAGAATGAAAGTGTGGAGCGGAGGGACCACTCTCCTGGGCTCTTCCTTCAGAGACAGGAGGTAGAGTTTTCAATTAGTCTTTAATACCCAGGGTTTCTTTATGTGCAGATGGAACGACTGTATGATGTGACGGAATAAAGCCACGCTCCCTCTGTGAGCCTTAGCATGGCCCCTAGTAACACGAGGAGTTCGCTTTTTGACCATGTGTGTGATTAGAAGTCACAATGTGAAGTATGAATATATCGGTTAAGTTTTAATTAAGTGCTTGGTTCAAAGCAAATTATGTTTCCATGGTATCTGTTATTCTGAATGGACGGTTAAATATGGATTTCTAAAGGAAATATTTCTCTGGTTTCTCTGCCATCATCTTTCACAGCTGTAGAAGTTATTACTATTCATACCGAGATTAATCCCTGCTTTATTTCCCGCGACTCAATTAAGACAATCCTATTAATAAAATATGTGCTGGGTAATCTATAAATCATTCATGAGCACTACGTAAATGAATTATTCATAGAAGAAGGTTCATATTTTATCAACATCCTGATCGTCTGCTATGCACTACCCAAGTCAGAGAAGCTAACGCTGGATGATAAGAACAAGGGATAACTTTGGAAAATAAATTAAACTAGTTTTTGCTCCAAATGTACTAGATATGTCAGTGAAATCTCCTAGACAAAAACACTGCAGAGCTCTATTAAATAAATCATTTTGCAATCAGTGTTCTTCAGAGCAGAGCCATATCTCTGGAGATCTTTAATATTTCAGTAAGCAGTATACTCTCTTTGCTCTGTCCTCTCTGTGGGAGGAAAGGGAAGACATTGACGAGGGGGAAAGATTGAGTAGCTTTTGATGAATGTAGATTTCATAGAAGTCTCAGATACGAGGGTGTGAGTGTGGATTTTTTGCCGTACCTGTTTGGCTTCAGAGGTGTCACAGAATCATAGAAGAAATAGGATTACTTTAGACAAGACTGAAGAAGTATTTTATTTATATCTAATATTATAAATTATAGATCAACCAATGTTTGCCTTTTAGCTACTCAACAGGATAAGGGTTAAAGCCCAGACAGAATAACACAGACATGCGTCTGTGATTTGGGAATTTAAAGCTCCCAAATAAAAATGCATGGACGTCTCTGTGACTATTACATGCTACCACATTTTCTGACGGTTATCAATGAACAACGAGACTGTTTTGTATCTGAAGTTTTTCTGATAACTGATCTGAACTCTGGTAATCCTGAGGAGACTAACATGACAGCAAGCAGAGTGTGAGACTGGCCAGTGAGCCCTAGCTTGTGTAACCTGGCATCACCACCTAACCCAGAGCCCATGGCTACCCTGATGAAGGAAGCCGGCCTTCCATGTCCTGCTAGACATTTGAGACAGCTCAGTATGCTGTATTAACGCTAACCCCCGTAAAACCAGAATGCATGAAGCAGAGGTCTGCTAAGATGAATGTAGTGTCTGTCCAGGACTATTAACGGCAGGTCACAAGTTTAACTCAACTTCAGACCAACCACAACATTTATAGCTTTCTTTCTTGTTCCTTTTTTGGTTCTTTTCATCATGTGATGGAGGCCATATCTTGTAATTAAAAGTCTTAAAGTAACTATAAATAGGAGGGAAAACCACTGGGATATTTCTGGCCATCTTGATGAGTGAATGTTTCTATTATTGCTGCTCTGGGCTGTTCTTTTAATTACTTCAGCCTTTCTTAACAACAAACATTGTTCATGAAGAGAGTCTTCAGACACAGTGATGGGGAACAGTCTGACCCGGGGAACAGAGGTTGACCTAGGGATAAGAGGCAGACCTGGGAACAGAGGTTGACCTAGGGATAAGAAGCAGACCTGGGGAACAGAGGCTGACCTATTTCGTCCAAGAAAAGGGAACTTATGGACATGTTAGCTTATGGTGTCCGTTTGTTCCTGGTTCCCTGAAGTGTTTTGTTGTGGCTCCACACACCAAGATTATGCTATGTGTCTTGGTTGAATACAATGTATTTGGCCCCTGTTCACGTGTGTGTGTGTGTGTGTGTGTGTGTGTGTGTGTGTGTGTGTGTGTGTGTGTTTTACAGGAGTGTGGTGGTACCAGTGAAGAAGCCTCCTCCAGGCAGCCAGGCTGTCACCACGGTGGGCAGCATGCCCAGCACCATGGCCACAGGCAGCACCCCCAACATCTTCTCTGCTGCCTCTCACACCCCCAAGAGCATGATCAACACTACAGGTACTGCACATTTCTGTCATGGGCCTAGTTTATTTATATATTGTATTCCATTTGATGGTAATTGTTGGAATGTGTTAACTTTGCGAGTGGGCCATGACCCTGACAGCAAGTATCCAGACTGATGGAGGAACTCAGGGACCCATGAGGTTTTTAATGATACACAACACAAGCTAATTGTTTGGCCGTAAATGTGGTTTATATTCAAAGGGCTCAGTGTTCTTCGTTAATGCTTAATTTAAGTAATTACTTCAAATGTTAATGTCCGTTCTGGAATTTCCCTTAAGATGCCATTCCAGATCTAGCAGCTGCGTTTCCTCTGTTGTAACCTAGCTGAAATGTAGGAATACAAACTGGCCACTAGATGGCCCTCTGACTCTCTACTTTTTAGTGCCAACAAATGCCCACCATACCATCACAATACCCAAATATACCACTGTATAATATAAAACAAATCACAAGTGGACCGAAATCGGGAACATGAACGGCTGCAGTTTGCAGACGACACACAGTACACACGTGTGTGTAGTGTGTGTGTGTGTGTGTGTGTGTGTCAGATCACCCCGGGCCTCCCTCCCTGCTGTCACATTGCTTGCCCTGGGGCTCCCACAGCATGGGCCTCTGAAAAGAGCCACTGGCAACATCAACAGCTCACACACCTATTCAATATGCTCCATTAAAAATCCCCTGCCTCTTTACCAGCCTGGAGCCGGAATGTGAGAAATGTGTCCCAGTCAAAGTATGCTTTCAAGCCAAAGCCATAGGCCTTCTCTCAACCAGACCCCATGATGTCCGCCTGGCAGGGGTCTCTAACCTCTCATACTTGGTCATCCATTTGTTTCGGCACAGTCGTGCAGCATCAGAATGACATCATCAATATGGATCATACATGCCTGTATGCCAGGAAATGTGTTAGTTAAGGTCCAGAACATGCCAGTGATGATGGTAACGCGAGGCTCTGGTCTAGAGCATGCCAGTAATGATGGTCACGCGAGGCTCTGGTCTAGAAGGATCTAACGAGGTTTTTGCATCCTGCCCCCAGGAGCTGCAGACTCTGCCTCGTCTTCCTCCTCCTCTTCCTCCAGCTTCGTCAACGGAGCCACCAGTAAGAACCTGCCCGCCGTGCAGACAGTGGCACCCATGCCAGAGGACGGACTGGAGAACATGAGGTGCACCCCCCCTTCCCCTCTATACCACTCCCTCCCACCAACCTTGTCCCCCCCCCCTCCCACCAACGTCATCTCCTGCCTCCCCTCAGTGCCCCTCCCAAACTCATACCCCCCACAACCTCGTCCCAGCTCTCTCCACCCTCCCCCTACCCACTCACTAAACCTCTATTCTCCCTTTACCCGGCATGTCATCTCCATAATGTGCATATGAGGCTGTGTATGTTTCTGTGCATGACACTCACGTACAGGATGCGTGTGTGGATGCCTCTGGCATCAACAGGGTTGCAGGGCTGCCATCCCACCACTAGATGGGGTGTGTCTCCAGCAGTGTTTCTGTGCTTGCCCCACCTTACCTCCACTACAACACAAACTACTTCTACGTTCTGTCATTCATACCTGCATTCATACCCCTTCTGGCTACATCGGTGAACTATGGTGTATACGAGTGATTCCCAAACTGTGGGCCGTGGCACACTAATGGTCCGCTGGGGTAATACAGGTGGGCCACCAAACCAATGAACAGTATTAAAGTATGAAAAATTAATAAATATAAACATAATTATATATACTGTTGGTAAATGATTTATAGAAATTCTTGCTAATTTTTAAATGACATTTTGCCTTGAATTCATCATGACCGAAACGCCAATGATTACGCTTGGCACGTTGACGAAACCAACTCACATTTTTGCCTAAACTTGCATATGCCCACTTCAATCTACTATGCAAGCATCACTTCCGCATATTACATAAGCCAAGTCAACATCTTCCGGTAGTGAGCAGTTATTTTATATCTCAAATAAAACACCAAATGCGTTTGTTTTTTTTACGAGGAGTTTGGGTCTTTTTCCCAAAATGACAATTAACAATGTACATGGAATCTATGTTGCTGCCCTTCAAGCAAAAGGGAAAAGGGCTTGAAATTGTTTCGAGCTCCATCGACAATTACTACGTTGACATTTGTCTAACTCACATAGTAAAAGTAGCTAGCTAGGCTGGCTCTAGCTATCTAGGATTGGAGCAGTAACGTTTGCTAGGCTAGCTAGTTTGCTAGTTTGCTAGGCTAGCAATTTTTTGCTACATTAATGTACTCTATTATATGTCAACCGGCTTGCTAGTGGTTAATGTTAACGCATAAATTATTGGTTAATAACTGTTAACATGACTTGCTCTGGTTGTTCAACTTTACCGGCTGTGGTAGTTAGCCCTGCAGGTTACCTCTCTTTACAATGTAGCACTATGCTTATTGTGGCGGTACTGGACACATTGTCTTCTTTGATCGCTCAAATACATTTTGCCGTGAAAGCAAACTGTTTGGCTCCCGTGGTGTTGTTGAACATGTGTGATAAGGGCAAATTAAGTGAACGGATGTATTGGGGGGGACGCAATAATATAGAGCTAGGCAAGTTAGCTGCAAAGTGGAAAAGGTTGGGAATGGCTGGTGTATACTTTTGTGCACTTCCCTATCTTAAACTTGATCCATGATTTTGGGTGTCAGTGGTGTTGTGTACATTGTTATGTGTGTGGCTGTGACCTTGAACCATCTTCCTCCCCTCCTCTAATGGTTTGTGACAGACACTCCCAAACTATGTCCCCAACCTGACTGCTGAGAGGCGGCTGTGAGCTCTCTCCACAGTCCTCTTTAAACGGCTCCACACGTCTCTCTCCCTCTCTTCCTCTCTCTCTCTTCCTCTTCCAAGGAATAGCAAATCAGTTGCCATGGCAGCGGTAACCGACATCACTTACCGTAACCGTGAAGTCAATGATAGAGCTGCTGGTGATGCAGAGCGTGCATTTTAGGAGGGAAAAACGGTCCATGATACTGAATACTGCCACCCGATACAATGGTTACATTCATAGCTAGTGGGCTGCATATTCATTTCAAACAGGTCCATGGTCAAATACAGTCGGCTTCCACTGTTTCCCCTCACTATCTGTTAAACCATGTAACAATTCTGACTCTGTAATTACTATCTCTCTGTGCTAATCTCTATTTCAGTGTCTTTTGTGAAGTGGACCAGTGTCCACCTCGCCCGGGGCTGACGCCACCTGAGCTCAAAGCCTTTAGCTCGCTGGCAGGACTCCAGACAGGCCCGAGAGGTGCAGGCCAGTGTCATAGGCAAGGACCCCTCCACTGGGCCCCCAGGCTCTCTGCGACCGGCTCTCACCCTCATCCCCTCACTGTGTTCTTCCAGGGCAGGCTGACCCACTGCAAACATGGCCCCCTAGGCCCAGACCTTCTCTTTTTCTTCCTTCTTTTCTCTCCACCTCATGTTCTCTCTTTCGTGTAGTGTTTTCTACTGGCTCTCAGGCTTCCCTGTGCCACGTCCTCTCCTGGGGCAGCATCCTTGCCTTTAGAGGGGCTCAGCTGGATGCTAGAATGATGAGTCCAGCTGATGGTAGCAGGAACTCTGGTGTGGGTGTCAGATGATGTGCTCCACAGAGTAGCAAGCAGCCATTCCCCCTGTACACCATGCTTAGGAACACTTCACCGCAAAGGATGCACTTTTTGGATTTTTGGTATATATACAATTTATTTTTGTACATTTGTTTGGCAGAAGCTAGCACAATAAAAAGCGAGCTTGCTAATAATGTGTCTTGTGCATCTTTGCAGGAGTGTGACTCAGCTAGTGTTCCTAGTAAGTACCATTACCAGCAGTGTTTAATTTAGGAGCTACAGGATCGCTGCTAGCAGGATCTAGTCTAGTAGTATCTGACAGACAGGGAAGAACCTGGGGAGTAACTGCATCAGAAAGCCCTGCTCTTCCCATCTTACCCAGAAACTAACCAAGGTGTTGGGGCACGGCTGTCATTCTCATCCACCCAGTATGGCTTCATATGAGTCTTATATGTCCTGGCATTCTCCACTTTCTCTTCTTCCTCTCTGTCCTGACATGTTCTCCTCTCTCTCTTCTTCCCTGCTCTCCCCGTCTCTCTATCTCTCTCTTCTTCTGGGTGTCTTCTTTCTGACAGCATCACCACCAAGCTGGAGCGTGCCCTGGAGAAGGTGGCCCCCCTGCTGAGAGAGATATTTGTGGACTTTGCCCCCTTTCTGTCCCGCACTCTGCTGGGGAGCCATGGGCAGGAGCTGCTGATCGAAGGTAAAGCTGCTGTATGGAGATCTGCTGTGTGGAGATCTGCTGTATGGAGATCTGCTGTGTGGAGATCTGCTGTATGGAGATCTGCTGTGTGGAGATCTGCTGTGTGGAGATCTGCTGTATGGAGATCTGCTGTGTGGAGATCTGCTGTATGGAGATCTGCTGTGTGGAGATCTGCTGTATGGAGATCTGCTGTATGGAGATCTGCTGTCTGGAGATCTGCTGTCTGGAGATCTGCTGTATGGAGATCTGCTGTATGGAGATCTGCTGTATGGAGATCTGCTGTGTGGAGATCTGCTGTGTGGAGATCTGCTGTGTGGAGATCTGCTGTATGGAGATCTGCTGTATGGAACTTTGGGGGGTGGAGATCTGCTGTATGGAGATCTGCTGTGTGGAGATCTGCTGTCTGGAGATCTGCTGTCTGGAGATCTGCTGTATGGAGATCTGCTGTATGGAGATCTGCTGTATGGAGATCTGCTGTGTGGAGATCTGCTGTGTGGAGATCTGCTGTATGGAGATCTGCTGTATGGAACTTTGGGGGGTGGATCTTTCAACCTTCAACTTTGGGGGGTGGATCTTTCCACCTTCAACTTTGGGGGGTGGATCTTTCCACCTTCAGCTGCGTGGAGTCAGTCCTGTCCTTACCATCACACCCCTGACATGTCTGATGGTGGCCTCTTGCTGGCTGCAACATTAGTACCATGAAGGAATCTCAGAGGTTCTGTTCTGAATCTTTACAGCGATCTAAACAGTTTTCAATTCACTAAAAAAAACTCAACTTTGTCACCCACCGTGTCATCCATTATTAATTTTTATTTTGTATCTGACCCATATATATATTCCTCAAAACATTGTTCTTCATAACAAGCAAACCTATAATTCAAATTGAAATGTACTTTGTCGTGGATGTGGAGTGCAGCCACAGTTCTCTGAAGGAAGAGAGTGGATGCCTCATCCTTTTCCCATCATGCTCTGCTCTGCCCAGGGCTCATTGTTAGACGGTCATGTAAGGGAGGTCAGTCCCCTGCTCAGTACTCAGGCTGGCATCCCCCCTTAAAGCTCTGCCTCCGTCTCTCTGGGAGTGGTGTCACTCCATGCCCAAAGACTTGGCTTTGCTTTAATAGGACACTCCCCCATCACCACAATATTGTGTGTGGGTGTGTGTGTGTTCTCTCTATCTCCTCTCTCAAATACCAGATTGAAACTATCCCTGTGAGTTTGCTCATCAAGTCTATTTTGCAGCCTGTGTCCTGCTATGTACAGGGTTTCTCTCTAAGAATAACAGCAGATTGGAAGAGTATAGTGTCTGTAGCTATTGGAGGTTCTGGAACTAAAAACAGAAGCAGTCATGTTTCAATTTGTTTTCTTTTGCGCCTTGTGCACATTCTGTATTTTAATACCACTATGTATACTTAATGCTAGCCAAGAGTAGATCTTTGCTGTGTTGTACTCTGTATGGAACACACACACTCACACTCACTGCAACACTGCTCTCACATGTGGCTGTACACAAACATTTATGTGGGAGTGGAAGGAAAAACCAGGTAGTGGAGACTTGACAAGTGTGAATATGTGTCTAAACCTTTCACTCACAGTCTGCCACTCACAGCACGGCCAAGCTAACACATACCCAGCCCTGGGCAGAGCACAGCCCTCACAAACAAGGCTCTTGACAGACAGCCTGGACCTGTTTCTACACCACCAAGTCTAAAGTGTGTCCAGCCACAATAACGATAACAGCAAACTGATAGGCTGCTGAATTAACATAAGAAAGAACAATGTCTCAGGTGATAATGAAGCCATGCTCCTTTCGGCCTTGATGTGGTTACCAGCCCGTTGGTCAAGGGTAAAAGAGTGCATGTTTTTCTTCCCTCTCTACCCCCCCCCCCCCTCATCCTCCCCCCCCCCTCCTCCAGCTGAAATACTGTGCTGTGGTGCAAAGGCGCTCCATTGACCAGTAATTACCAACCATCCATCACCCCTGAAATTGCTAGGGGTCAACCCCCCGAGCCCCTTGCACCCCCCCCACCCCCTTCCAGACATTGGGTCACTGTGGCAATTAGACCGAGTGCACTCTCAGTCCTGCACTTGGAGTTGATGGTGAGGCCCGTGTGAACAGTGGCGTCGTTGTAGCTCTGCTCCCTGCCTCTCCCTGCCCTGAGTGGGCCTAACCCGCCAGCTCGCTGCCCACTGCCCCCACAATGCCTCATTCACCCGAGCTTTAACCCTGCCCACTCGACAGGGAAGGCTGGCAGGTCGTGTTTAAATAGAATGCATTTAGTTTGTCCAACAACGTTGGACCAGGGTCAAACAGCCAAGTGGCTCCACTGTCAGGCTGAGGTGACTTATGTGCTAGCGTGTCGCTGCGGTAACAAGAGGTCAGCCGTGGCAGGCTATATACCAGAGAGGGGTCACATCCTTCCGCTGCTCTCCAACGCCCTCATCTCCTCCACAAACAAGATGGATGGAAAGAGCTGACCCTAAGTACTGACTTGTTTCATCCATTCCTGTAATAATTTAAATACTTGGCATACAGCATTGGCTTTTGAAATTCAAAATACCAAACAAGAGTTTTTATCCAAATGCAGCCCTTTGTCAAACATAATAAAATGTGATCGAATAAGTTGTTGTTGACACATGCTGTCAATCACACCTGCTATCCATTCTGTTTGGCCAATGCCTTCATTGCTGAAACCATGCCAGCGGGTCAGGTTGTCCCAGCCCTCTCATAATGAGACCCCCAGAGAGAGAGTCTCTCCTGTGGTAATGACTGCACTGTGAGTACCTCTCACCTGCTAGAGCTGGAGGTGCAGAATAGCACGTCAGTCTCAGACATTGTTTCTGCAAATGAGCTTTTCACACCTGCCTTTATGTTTCATTAGCCTACTGGCTGCTTCTGCGGCTCACACTCCGAAGTATGGAGATGAGGCAGATCCTGTGAATCCCTGTCTACACTTCAGCTGTGTGTGTGTGTGTGTGTCTCTCCATACTGCATGTGTTTAAGTGTTTCTGGCTATACATGCTGTGTGTGTAATATGTGTGTGTGTGACTCCATACTGCATGTGCATGTGTTTAAGTGTTTCTGGCTATACATACTGTGTGTGTGTGTGTGTGTGTGTGTGTGTGTGAGTGAGTGTGTGTGTGTTTGTTTACACTAGGCTTTCTCTTCCCTCCAGTTCTAACTCCTGTCACATGCTCTCCGCAGGGCTGGTGTGTATGAAGTCCAGCACCTCGGTGGTTGAACTCGTCATGCTGCTTTGCTCTCAGGTGAGCTTCTCTCTTCCTCCGTCCCCTCTTATCCCCCCCCCCCCCCTCTTCCCACTCTTCCTCTTCCCCTCCCTATTTCTCTAACACCTCTCCTGTATCGGTACTGGCTTTAATGAGCCGTCTACTGCTAGCTTCAGTTCTCTGTGATATGACAATTATACAGCAGAGTTTGGCAAATTGGACAAGGGCTCTCCAGTGGTCCTTGTCACTCATCTTTAAATCCATTGAAGGACCATTTGTGTCTCACATACAACGAACCCTACCTTTTTTGTTTCACATTCATCTCACCTCTCTATTGTGTCATTTCATAAGATCCAAGCCCGTTGGTTCTACAGTGTACAAACAAGCAAGTTCGCACAGCAGTGAGTCATCTCTAAACGATGATGTCTGCCATCCACTCCCAACAGCAAACGCAAGAAAGCCGGGACTTTCTCAGCATACCCCTGGGCTTTTCTCACAGCCCTTCTCTGGTGAATCATGTCCCACCTCATGCAAAGCTGCCAGTGACAGATCACCGTGTCTCTGACCCTCTGAAGCTCTTGTTAAGCCTCTGTCTCAGAGAGGGTCAGAGTCCCAATGTAGCAGTTAGAACAGGAGATATTTAACATACCTTCTGTCAGCCCATCAGTCTTGCTTCACAGGTCCATAAGGAAGCCATTAGCTGGTGCCTCTCCTCAGACTGCAGGGCCAGAGAGCTTTAGGAGGTTAGAATGCCACTTTCTGAACTCCACAGTGTCCAAGGTCCAGAGCCGTCATCAGCAGGGAGCCAGGCAGCTCACATCATCGTGAATTTGTTATTAGAAGACCCAGATTAAGGAGCATTCCAGAAGCAGGGTTTGGAGTACCGAATATTGCTGTGATGGCTCTGTCTTTTGAAGTGTCTTGAGGGCTGATTTTCCCTCTCTTCTGTCTGAAAAGTAACTGCGTCTCAGGGAACTGGCCTTTCCCAGCTCCAGGATTTATTGCGACTAAGAGCATCAGCAGGCTGGCTACTGCTCCGTCCGCCCTGTCACAGATAGCATTACCGTGGCTGTAGAGGTTCCTGCCATTAGGAGCTCAGGGGATGAAACCCAGGCTGAGATATTGATCTGTCAGAAAGGGAGCGAAACTTGAGCTTCTGCCTAGTGGGCTTCTAGACCACGAGGATAGATGGATCCAACATCATAGGCTAACCAAGACATTCAGAGTGCTGGATAATGTAGTCAGGTTGATAAACTGCCACGTTAACTTGCTGTGCAGTAATGGGCTTAATACCAATAAGAATACCAATGTATGCCTCAAGCAAAAATACAAGACTTAATGCTATGAACTGCTTGGACTTAAATCACACATCTCAAAATTAATATTTGGATACACTTGGGACCCTCTCAGTCCCTTTCAGCTTGGTTAGCTGTCAGCTTAATGAATATATTTTTGTTGAAAATTGGTCTTCCTCATTTATGCCTCCTAATCCCAGCCATTAGCATGAGCCAGGCTGAGATGGCAGACTCTGGGTGTCTCTCCTCGTGCTGGCCCACTGAAGGAAAAGGTCAAACATCTCTGTTTCTTGTAACAGCTTGAACATACAGCGGGATCTAGAGTGGAGCCGTGGAGATTTAGTGATGGAAGGCCTCCAGATGTGAAGCCAGAGTCTGGGCAGATACGGAGGCAGATACGGAGGCAGATACGGAGGCAGAGTACAGGCAGAAACAGAGGCACAGCCAGATAAAAGCAAAGCTCCAGCACACTGACAGGTTGGATTGAGACACCACATCAGCCCCCTGATGTTTGGGCGGATTAAAGACGAGAGAAAGAAGAAACAATATGTGTCTGTGTGTGTCTCAGGAACACTGGAATGCAAGATGTTATTTCATGCTGTGTCGTTCTGTGCCACTCTGTTTGCAGAGAGTAATGCATATTTCTTTCAAAGGTCATTGAAATTGTTCTTTTTACTGGAATATCATCCATTTTTTCCCCATGGTGTTTGAAATCTCATGTTAACTCTTCACTTTATGGTTCTGTAGGTTGAGGTTTTCCTATATATTCTCCTGAGTTTCCCTTGGCCAGAGCTGGTGGGTATGTTCTGTATTTACATCAGGGCTCCTATTACCTCCTTCTGGAGGTGCATGTCAGGACTAATACCCTTCAAATGAGCATCAATGAGCTTTCTGCAAATCCCTCCAATCACAGACAAGCCCTTTGGGAGATCAGCTTCCCAGAAAACACAGAGAAAAGAAAACTTCTTAGGCCTTGTGGCTAGGACAGTGCTCTATCTCGAGAGCATCATCCAAGCAACCAGGTCTCCCAGACAAGATACATTTACCCCACTCCCCAACCTGGTGTCATTTTCCTGGCATCTCATGATCCTCACATCTGCTTTGATTTCCGTATTTATTTTTGTCACGTGAGTGCAGTATGAGTGGACTGTGCATGATCCCTTTTCAAATGAAGAACGGCTTGTGTGGAGTGGATACTGTAGCAGGAGAGGAGAGGAGGTCACAGGGAACATTTGGCCACCATATGCTCGGCAGTATGTCAGCACCATATCTCTCGCTTAAATTATCTGGAGTTTGGCCTGTCTGGTGTGGCCCAATGTGTATTGCACACAACAACTGTGTGCAAACACACTACACATAATATCTTGGAATTTGATCGTAGAGTGGAAAAAAAGTTATGTAGAAAGTGAAACACTGATTATGAATTCAATTATGGAATTTCCTCAGAGACCCGTAGCTTCATGCTTGACACTCTCTTGGCAAACAGCAAAACCTTTTCATTTCTTTTCTTTCCCTCCTCTTTTGAACTATGGCCTCCTCTGTTTTCCCTTCCATTGGCACCTCAGTGAAGGAACAGGAGAGCTGGAGTTCCCACAGTGAAAGGCAGGCTCCCAAACTACTTTTTAATCATTTCCAGATTGTGTTGTTGGAGGGGAGGGGGAGCTGTGTCTCAGCCCCCACCAGCTCTGCAGCCCTCATTGAGACTTTTCAGTCATCTGTCACTGTAAAGGACAGAGGAAATGGTTGTATTTTAGACTGAGGATACAGTTTCATCCAGCAATTACATCTCCCTGGTGTTTACAGATCTGTTCACAGAAGAAGAAAGGATGGTTGCACACGCGGGGCAGAATTTCAGCTTTTTATAGACATGGCTTTTCTCTTGAAACCACATATGAACTTAATGCAAAGTGCAAAGCCATTTGAACTAAAGTTTACTGTAATGTTTTAGAATGAATGCATGCTTGGTTTAGGGTTAGGCATGGCACTTTATTGGATTAAAAGGTAGCTTTTTGGATCTCATTCTCTCTCATATTGTTTTTTATTGTATGTATGTTTTATTTACAATATTGCGCCGACTGGCAAAGCTGTCAGAGATATTATTCCCTATTCGTTTTTTATTACTATGTTATTCTTACTTTATTGCCTCCTTATGCTTTTTTTATTGAAAATTAGCATGTCTATTATGTCTTCTATAACTTTGGTATAATATTGTATGTAATGAGTCTGGCTTTGATGTGTTCCAGCTGTTTACAAATATGCACCCCCCCAAACACACACACGCAACACACATTCTCTCCCCTGTACTTCAGGAATGGCAAAACTCCATACAGAAGAATGCGGGGCTGGCGTTCATTGAGCTAATCAATGAAGGAAGGTACGTATCCACCATACAATGTAATTTACAGTAGAGGTCCCTGCTTTGGGGCACTCATGGTCTCTTATCTTATCGGCGTGCCATCTCTCAGAGCAGGGTGTTTGCAACAGTGGCAGGAGCCTAGATTAACTGTAAGCCTCTTGGGCTTCTTGACTGCTCTTTAGGGGGTAACAGTAAATAAGTCTGATGTGACAGGACAAAGAGAGAATATCAACTTGAGCATATCCATCCTCTCTCAGGACTTCCTCGCTCCACCCCTCTCTTCCCTCCCTCTCTTCCCTCCCTCTCTTCCCTCCCTCTCTCCCTCTTTCTCTCTCTTTCTCTCTCTGTCACTATCTCCACCCCTCGCTCTCCCCCTTTCTTGTGTTCAGTAGAGTAGATCCGGGGGGATCAGCCTGCATACCCAGCATGCCCATCTGCTGACCCATCTGTCCAGGCTCCTCCCCCAATGTGTCCCCGCCCTTAGCCCTATCCTCCCTCATAGGCTCCGCCCCTGGCCTCTGCTGGGGAAGGACAAAGAGTGTTAGTCAGAGTGGCGGCACAGCGCTGTCCAGGGTGCTGCTGGAAGACTTGTCATGTCTTCCAGTTTAGTTCTGATTTAGTTCTAGATCACCTGTTCTGCTTAAGCAGTCAACCTATCTGCTGCCCCATACCTACTTTGGCTGCAGGTCAGATGCCCTGGTGACATTGATGTATAGGTAAATGTGGCAAAGAGTCATCCTATGGTCTGGTCTTGACCCCAAGTCAAATGAGTGAAGATGCTCTTTTAGGTGACATAAAAAGTCATTTTGCTCATGTGTTCGCACATATGGTGAGTCAAAAAGCCAGCGATACACATCGCTGCAGTACGTATAATGCTGTTTGTGTAGTCTCTTTATTGTTTATTGCTGTACAAGCACCATCAAGTCTGTCCCAGCAGCTGTGTGAGGTCTGAGAGATCCTCTCATTTCCACAGGAGCATGTACAGTCAAGCAGAGCAGACTTCTGTATTGTCGGTCCTCCAGAGGTCTCAGATAGAGTGCTAGTCAACGGTTGCAGACAGTTATGGAGCTGGTGAACGCAGCTCTGGACCAGGGCCTGTCCCTGGGACTGGAGGAGCATGCAGCGGAGGAGAACAGAGACGCCTTTAATTAAAACAAAGCAGGCCTAATGGTGTGTAAAATGGCACATCATCTCCACACCATAGCCATGGTGCTTTCAATTAGAAGAAAAAAACAGATTGACATTTCAGTGTGGGTGGAGGCCGGGGAGCCTGTGAAGTCTGAGGTGTCCAGGGTGGGGGGGGGGAGGGTGACGGCTGGGGTGCTGGTGTGGGGGAAGAAGCCCATCACGCCATGTGCCGGACGGGCTTCAGTGCTCTAATGATGCCCACTCCCTCTTTAATACAGCACAGGGACCTGTCAGTAGCCCACACACTCTCAGCATAACACAGACAAATGATGCTGATTACACGTCTGTTCTCTTAACCGAATGGAACGCTGCCAGAGCTGGACATGCTAGACTCCTCCTCGGGCAGTGATATCCTACATCCTATGCATGTCGTCTTGTCATGCATGGAGTGTTCTGACAGTATTGGGCTGAGGTGTTGTGTGTGTCTCTCCACCAGGCTGCTGTGCCATGCCATGAAGGACCACATCGTGCGTGTTGCGAACGAGGCAGAGTTCATTCTAAACAGACAGAGGGCGGAAGACGTTCACAAGCATGCAGAGTTTGAGGTATGGGAGATTTGCCCTTTCCCCAGCTACACACATTACCTAGAGGTCCCTGAATACTAAGACCTTTATTACATAGAATTTGGAGTCATGGGATTTAGGAAAGACTCTCTAAGGGAATCCTCTTGGATTAAGAACAGCTGTTATACAGCATATTGCTCAATAATCCTGCCCTTGTGTCTCCACATGGAGATTAGAGCTTCATTAGCCTACTATTAGGGATTTAATAATCCTCCACCAACAGATAGTCAGTATTCTATATATATATATATATATATATATATATATATATATATATATATATATATATATATATATATATATATATATATATATATATATATATATATATATATATATATATATATATATATATATATACTACTAATAATATATATATATATATATACTACTAATAATATATATATATATACTACTAATAACATATGTATATAAATAAAATATGTAATGGTGCCATTATTATCACCATTCGTACTCTTAACAGTAGTATGTGCATCATTTACCATTTAAACAAGAAATACACATATCAAATGTAATTTACCATAGACACATTTACACTTACTTCCATAAAAATATTAATAATGGGACATTATTCATTGTAATCTTTTAAATAAACACAAATCGTGTGAAGACAAAAATTGAGAAGTATAGCTCTTGATTTGTAACTAGGGTTGCAAGCAGAATGCTATGCCACTTTCTGGCAGTAGGTTGAGCTACTTTCTCTTCTCTTTCTTAACAAGCAGGGCATATTGATATTTACATCAAATGCTATTTATAAGTCATGAAATGACTCAATGTAGCATAAGGCAAGTGTAGGCAGGCACGCTAACACACACCCAGACACCCACATGCTCTTTCACCACCTCTGTTATAAGCTTATACGTGTGATAAGTGATGAGGTTCTTATCGTGGAGGAGCAGCCATTCTCGAGCAGCAGCTTGATGCTCGCTTCAGGATCCTTGACCTGCTAGATAAACTGGAAGAGACGTCTAGATATGCAATGTCACTGTGAGAAGGGGGAGGTGTACCTGGCCCTATCCATTCTGTCTGCCAGCTCCAGACAGACTACACTTTTCATCCCGCACCAACACTGCTTTATTACCCACTCCCTGTGATTGAAGATTCAGGAGGCAGATAAGACATTTTTACAATTAAGTTGGTGTCAGGATGAAGCCTCATATCCTTTGAAGTGATAAATAACGTTTGATATTTGTCAAGGCATCACAAGGTAACGTAAGATGACAAGCGGAGATTGAGTTATCCGCCATTTGAAGAATATGTTGAGGTATAATATCTGACAGAATTCAAATACAAGGCAGGAAATTCAATTTACTTCCAGCTTCTGTTAGCAAATTAGATTTTGAATATTACCCAGAGATCCCTCCGGGACAGCACAGTAAGACAACCCTATGGTGGACTGGGAAGACAGTAGTCAGATGCTCTTCTAAATTACCTTAAGTCAGCTCTCCAAGCATCTTTCTCTCTTCCTGTCTCCATTACAGTATTATTTTAACATAGCTTTTTATTACAAAATATTTGTATGTTTACAATTAAATAAATTGCAATTGCTTTGAATATATGCACACTAGTTTTTGGTTCTCAACACTGTTGTTACATTTGTATTTGGAACAATTCCATACTTATTAATTGCCAATAGCAGGCAACTTGCCCTTCTGTGAATGGAGAATTAAAGACTATTAATGAGGTTGTCTGTGTTCTGATTCCCTGTTTCTATAGCCTGTCCCTTGATAGAATAGCTGCAATAGATTGACTCCATTAACCTTGACAACCCAGACCGCATTCTCAGTGGATCTAAGTGTTTTTTTTTTTTTTTGTATTCTCCAGTACGGAATCTTAGCAGGGCTATAGCAGGAAACAGTCTCTCTACAACCAGACAGCAGACTACCGTCATGTGTTCTCCATGATTTACTGCTCCCCTCCAGGGTAGCAGAAATCTGTCCCATGGCTTTTTGTAAATATCTTTATGCACTTGAGCGTGTTGAACAAAGCCATAATGTGGCTCCCAGTGATTTATTTTATGTCAGATAAAGATCATTGTCCTTTTAAAGTGTTTACTCATACAATGATTTAGCTATATATTTTATTGTAACTTGTGAAGTCTAATAATCTCAATCCCAGTTCCGAGTTTTATTTTGTGGAAAAGATTTGTTGAGTGAACTATGTTCTCTCCTTCCTCCAGTCCAACTGTGACCAGTATGCTGCGGACAGGAAGGAGGAGGAGAAGCTGTGTGATCACCTCATCAGTGCTGCCAAGCACAGAGATCATGTGACCGCCAACCAGCTGAAACAGAAGATCCTCAACATCTTGACCAACCGACATGGAGCTTGGGGGACCTTATCCCAAAGGTGAGTTCCGGTACAGGACTATAGAAGCCCTGGCCCAGAAGTGAGGTCTGGGGCTGGCCTGTAGACCTGGGCCATAGGTGTGGTCTGGTGCTGGCCTGTAGAATCCCCGGACCAGGGGTAAGGTGAAGTCGGGGCAAGGCCCGACCACGAACAGGCTTGGAACACACCAGGGCCAGACTGACTGGCCAAACCGAGAGGCTACAGTACCGGTGCACCACACGTCAGAGATGGGTCCACCGTTTAATGTGATTTCCCCAGGATCCAATAAGGTCAGGCAGCAGGTCAGCAAACTCAATTACAGTGGAGACTGGCTAAATCCCCTGGGACAACTGATTGGCTGGTCAGACAGGCTAGGGGTGTAGAGGTGAGGAGGTTGGGCAGAGGAGGCTGGGGTTTAGAGGTAGTGAGGTTGGGGAGAGTAGACTAGAGTGTAGAGGTGGTGAGGCTGGGGTGGAGAAGTGTGGAGGCTAGGTGGTAGACGTGTGGAGGCTAGGGGGAGGCTGAGGAGAAGAGGCAGGGGTGTAGTGGTGAGGAGGCTGGGGGGAGGCTGTGGAGAGGAGGCTGAGGAGAGAGGCTGAGGAGAGAGGCTGAGGAGAGGAGGCTGAGGAGAGGAGGCTGGGGGGAGGCTGAGGAGAGAGGGCTGGGGGGAGGCTGAGGAGAGGAGGCTGGGGGGAGGCTGAGGAGAGAGGGCTGGGGGAGGCTGAGGAGAGGAGGCTGGGGGAGGCTGAGGAGAGAGGGCTGGGGGAGGCTGAGGAGAGAGGGCTGGGGGAGGCTGAGGAGAGAGGGCTGGGGGAGGCTGAGGAGAGAGGGCTGGGGGAGGCTGAGGAGAGAGGGCTGGGGGGAGGCTGAGGAGAGAGGGCTGGGGGGAGGCTGAGGAGAGGAGGCTGGGGGAGGCTGAGGAGAGAGGGATGGGGGGAGGCTGAGGAGAGAGGGCTGGGGGAGGCTGAGGAGAGAGGGCTGGGGGGAGGCTGAGGAGAGAGGGCTGGGGGGAGGCTGAGGAGAGGAGGCTGGGGGAGGCTGAGGAGAGAGGGCTGGGGGGAGGCTGAGGAGAGAGGGCTGGGGGGAGGCTGAGGAGAGGAGGCTGGGGGAGGCTGAGGAGAGAGGGCTGGGGGGAGGCTGAGGAGAGGAGGCTGGGGGAGGCTGAGGAGAGAGGGCTGGGGGGAGGCTGAGGAGAGGAGGCTGGGGGAGGCTGAGGAGAGAGGGATGGGGGGAGGCTGAGGAGAGAGGGCTGGGGTATGGAGGGAGAGGGGGTTGAGGTGTTTGTGGTTCGATGTCCAGGTACTCAGTGGCCTGTTCAGTCACACAGCAGAACACCTGCTGTTGGTTGGGGACCCCTTGGCTCTGTTAAAACAACAATCCTACGCATATCATAGCTCTCATACTAGGAAAATGTAGGGGCTCACACTGCGAATTAGAATTGATTTAGGGTTTGGCTGAAGAAAAAAAGTCAGTGCAAAATATACATACAACATACATCTAGTATATATAAATATATATATATATATATATATATATATATATATATATATATATATATATATATTTATATATATATATATATATATATCAGAAAACAATAATCTTTATTCAGAAGATGCAGATTTTTTGAATGCTGATACAGAGAGAGGTTATTGTTTTGAAGGGTGTTTGTGGACAGCACTACCATCATACCATCCTTACTGAGCTGTCTGCTCCAAACTGAGAAGGTCCAGGATAACTGTACAACTATGTAAATGTTTTGTGGTAGGTTTAGTGATTTAGACACGCATAATTCAATATATTCAATATTATATTATTTCAATAGTATTCAATAACATGCCATGTTGATAAAGGTGACAGGTATCAATAATTCATCCACCACACCAGATTGTACAGTTCAACATGTATTAAACCATAACAGTATTTCTAAAAGAGCCTAGTATTGCCAGTGAATACTATTACCTAAGTAATAAAACACATAAACTATGTTTGGCCATGTATTTGACACCATTTTGTTATGCTGCTAAGGTGAGGAAATGCATAACCAAACCATGCTGCACTCTTGACAGAATGTACAATCCACTCCCGGGTTATCACATTTACTTATTTAAATATTTATAGAAGGCCTCTTAGTTGCACAGCCTCTGCATGGCAACAAAGGGTTATTGAGTGAGGGTGCATTGTAAACGATACCACAAAATTCCAACAAATTCAAATTTAATGGTAACCTGCTGTAGAAGAGAAATGATGCAATATGCTCAAAAGCCCAAGGCAGTGTTGCAGCTGAGCAGCTTAGTCTTATTCGATGCAACATTAACTTTCCCATTTCTGCTGCTCGTGTAAATATGAGGCCCTCAAGCATTTTGAAGTGGCTGTCTATTATTTGTCACTGTGTGGAGAGAGAGGGAAAGAGAGAGGGGCAGAGACATGGGTAGAGAGAGAAAAGAAGAGGGAGTGTGTGTGTAATTGTTGTATGCCTTCTTGCATGGACAAGAGGCTTGGCTTGAGGTGGGATCATGAGATCTAGTGGGTCCATGTCACATGTTAGAGAAGGAGCTTAAATGACACAGCCACTAGCTAATTTACCTTCTAATATTTTACTAATTAAATATCATGGCTTTTGTGTTTATGTTAACTCAGAATCACTCAGTTTGTTTTATTAATCTGTACCATGATATAGTCTAGGAGGAAACTGGGATGGTGTAATATCAATGTCTTTCTCGATGAAGCATGCAACTGATAAATCATAGGTTATCAATCAACAGACATTCACATGCAGTACAAATTGCAGTTCTACCCATTTTTATAATTTAGTTTTACTATAAGTATTTCAGATACAGAGGACCAACACATCTGCAGGCTATTAGTACCACTAACCCTTCCACAGTGTGCTGTCCTGCTCTCTGTTGCCAACAGCGAGAGAGATTGTGTTTCAGCAACATTAGACTAGACACACATTCTGCACACGGCTGGAAAGCAATCTCTGTCCTGCGTCATGTGACCTGAACGAGGCGTGGGCAGACCTAGTGGAGGGAGGGCGGTTCGGTCCTACTTTATGCTTCCCTGAAGATGAATGTCCCCCTGTATTGAGTCAGCATCAGAAAATCAATATTGTTCAAATTGAAACAGTATAGGGTTGTATTGATCCACCGCACTAAATCAAAACGAAGAGGCTTTGATACAGCTCTCTGAGACAGCTCTCTGCTCGGTAATGACACACTATCAATTTTAGCTTAACACTGATAAATCAAGTTGAAAATTGGATGTCAGTTTTTTTCCCCACTGAGAAAGTGATTTTCTCTGCCCTCTGGTCCCTTTTGCTGTTGACCTCCAACCCTTGCCGGTGGATTATAAAGTTCAGCCTCGTCCGGTGAAAGGACGCGTCAAGTAAAGAGTGATGAATTCATCCTAGAATAATGCACACTGTCTTTCCAAGTTGTATTGCGCCAATACCCCCCCAAAAAAATCTGGTAATTTCCTAATAAATCATGTGTGGAATGAAAGAACTTGAAGTGACAATATCTGGAATCCCACTCATTACAATGAAGTCACCGGCGGGTCCCAAAGCAGTGACAGTGTTGGCCAGCTTCAGAGCAGAGCACAGGTTTTACCATCACCCCTGGTGTCCTCAGCCAGCCCCTGTCCCAACTCCTGGCCAGGTGCTAATTGATTGAACAGTGCAGCCGTACAGAGATGTAGAGCAGGCAGAGGCCGGCCTCTTTGCCTGGGTCTCCAGATGTCGGTGTTAACATCAGCAGCATCACTGACAGCTGACGGAGGACCTGCATCTCCAGGCACCCACTGAAGACTTTAACCCAACCTGACTGAGCATCGATTGTCAACATTTCTCCTGTATAATTACTTTTTTGTTGCGGAGGGAGAGAAGGAGAGAGAGGGGTGGCATATATTGATCTGAGGTGTGACAGTGGAACAGGCGTTTCCCTTGGCTAACAGTGAGCTTCATCTCTCACGTGTGATGAATGGTAACAATTTGCCCGTGGATAATAACTTTGTGATGGAATGAACCCTTCAGTCAGGATCGCTCACTAAGCAGTCTCCAGTCTCGCCTGAGAGGGTTATCTATTCTATGAGCTGCCCTCCAGGTCCAGAGTCCACGAAGGGTGGAGGCTCCAACCTGGGTAGGGGTTATCTATCGTACGAGCTGCCCTTCAGAGCCAAGATCCAGGAGCGGTGGACAGAGGAGAGGAGTTCAAATCCTCCTGATCTAGTGGTCCCTCAGACAGAGAAATAGCTGGATCAAGGTCCCTGGATGCTGTTCCCATATACACAGGAGCATCTAAGGAATAATCAGACTGGACAGAGGGCATTAGGAGGAGAAATGCAGCAGATAGTGCTCGCGACCTCCAGGTTTCTTGCTATTGTCTTTAGACGGCCTTTGCCTCCTCCACCTAGCTTCTCTGCCAGCTTACATTTTACATTGTGGTATGTTTATTGTAGCCTTGGAAAAGGAAACATTAGTTGTGTACAAAGATGTTAGTTTGAAGTGTAAAAGTGATTTTATTCCTGTGTCTTTTCCTCCCGTCCTGTTTGTGTTTGATCTGCTCCAGCCTTCTTCCTGGGGGGGACTCCTGGTCTTGAAGCCCACACTCATTATGTCTGGAAAGACACACACATTCATGCACAGTCCTCAGTTTTAGGGAAAGGAGGTATCTCTAGACGTGTGCCATTTCTGATGAAAGATGGGAGGGCCGCAGAGGTGGCAAGCAAGGAAGAGTTCACCCGAACATCTCAACAATCTATCCCTCATCAGAGCCCATTTTGGGCTATTACCCCAAACAACCTGCAGAGTAGTTGTAGCCTCTGGTCTTTTCTCATCATCCTCCAGCTAAAGTCCTCTTCCTGAGGAGATTTTGTGGTAGAATATTTAAAGACACATCCATATTTGAACTGACTATGTGTAACTCATTGTTGGTAAGCTGGAAGCCTTCCCTTATGCGACCATAGCATGCACAGGCATGATGCCAACTAGGGATTTCTACCCATGTGGAACAAAATACGATTCTAAGATTAACTTCACCCCAACTGACCACCATTATAAGTCTTAAACATAAAGGCATTTTTCTTCTGACAGTTTGTGACCTATAAGCATTTCCGTTTACTGTTCTGCAATATGCTATCTATACTCAGAAGGCGGCTGTGAGGATTATCAAGAGGAAGGAAAGAGCAGAGACCATTATATTCCTTTTAAATGCTCCCATTCCAGACAAATGGTGGATAATTATAATGAATGCTGGTAATCAGTGACTAGTCTATTTAAAGGGCCAGGGGCTGGTTTTCATCACTGCCACACACACTGTGATGTAGGGGTGCCCTGCTCGTGGCCCGTCTAACTGTGACAAAGAACACACACCAGACCCCTCAACGGAACTCAATCTGAGAACAAATGACCCTTCTCTGCCCCGCAGTGAGTAGTGAGCATCAAGTGGCAACTATTTAATGTTTCCACTCAAAATAGTCTTCATATGCCTAACTCCAGTCACTGTGCTTAGTTGGACAGTGTTGCAGTTGTCTAAGATTCAAGTGTGCAAGAGCTTGAATGCTTGTCGACTAACACCAACCATTCTGCTTCCTTCAGTACTACATAGTGCTGGTCGAACTGTCTTCTACAATGACCTCACAAAATATGTTTCAGTTTACAATGGTGTTTGAAGAAGCATGGGAGTACAGAGGGCTCAACTCAGGCCTTTGATGACTTGATCATTGTTAATGGTTTGGTTTGTTTCTTTTGTGTACATGACCTATGAGGGAAATTGCACACAACTGCCAGGTTTCAGATCTCCGGAATACTTGACAATAACCTGACAAGCTGGATAGAGAAACGTTTTTTTCCCTCCATCCTTGCAGCTGTTGGGAGTGTTGGGTAGTTATTGTTGCAGGAGGTTTGACAGACAGTTTGGTTCTTAAACAAGCACCTCTGATCCAGCGGCAGCAGCAACAGCAGTGCAGGCCAGTCTTGTCATCACCCCAGAGTCATCCCCCCTCACGCACACCCCTCCCTTCCTCTCATATTATATCTCTGAAATTCTGGTGAAATAGAAGTGTCCTTGGTAACCCATGGAAACATGGGCCATGAGGAAGGCCTAAGGCAATGGGTTAGATCAGGGTTTTTTTTTCGTTTTGCCTTCACCTTGTAACTCTGCACTGTACCTATTTACTGCACAATTCCTATAGGCTTCACATTCCCTGATAGAAACTGTATTTTTGCCGTAACATTTATGTCAATCCTTTTACTTTCCCTTTTCACCATTTTATTCAGAATCACCGCTGTCATATTTTTACTACCTTTTACAAACACAGGACATTCCCTCAGGACTGGGGTTGTTAAATCTAACATAGCCACAGCCCCAAGCCATCAAAGGACACACACACACTAACACAGGAGATATGCAATTTAAATACACATTTCTAAAATGGGAAAGTCTACAGTTTTTCTACACATAGCCCGCTGCACTTAAGAAATCTGGAAGTGTCAGTAAATAATGAGGCCATCTTTCCTTTTGGTTATCAGCGCTGGAAAATAAGCTTTTAAAATGCAGTTTGAAATCCATTTGGGTGATTGATGGGTGAGAGGGCTAATACATTTTGCCAGTTTCTAGGAGGCCCTCAGCCATTTTTTATGGTTGTCATGAAGCGACACACAATTGGTGTGGAGAATCCGGCTCTCCTTAAGGAAGGACAGTGGCGTGATGAAGAGAGTGTCAGGGACTGGCTCTGTGGTGTATGCAATGATGCATTATACATGTTGAAGTGCTGGAGAACTTGAATCCAGATTTACCGAATGCTCTACCACGTATATGCATTGCTGTTTTTGGCTTGCCTATCATCCTACCATTTGTCTTTGTTTTTGCATAAATGCCCCATTAAGGTACCATGTTTGCTATACTAATGTGATTTTGAGTTTGTGAACAACCTAGCAATTTTACATGTAAATTATGTTTTTCTCTCTTTTTTAGCACTTTCCTATAGTAGGTTATTATGTTTTTTCCTTTAAGCTTTGCTTTTGTTCATGTCTGAAATGAGGGGTTTATATGCTTCTTACTTGAAGATGTACTAGAAGACATTTTGTAACACCCCCTTCTCCCTCACAGTATTCAGCATCTGGCTTTGTTTTCTACACCTCACACTTCCCTGCTCATGAGAGAACACTTTGGTCAGAATGTTGGAGTGTTCTGAGGAGTTCCAGGTGATCACATGGCTGTGGTTTCTCCTGGTCACTCTCTCCTTGACTTCCTTCATAGTAGTGTTACTGTGGGCAGAGTTGGACGTCACTTTCTGGGTGTGGTGAATGAGTGTGAGAAGTCTGTGTTGCCCCCAGCTGTGGAGTGCCTTTGGAAGCCTGGTTCCCCAGAGCCTTCCAGACCTAGACCACCCTCAGTGAAGAGGTTCCTTCATCACAGCCCTTTTTGGCCCCGTCCAGATCCGGTCTGATGCTGACCACACGGTTTAGAGTATCACAAGTCCTCTCTCCATCCGGAAACCTCAGTACAAAGTGAAAACACATGCAAGGAAGGAAACTGTAGAGGAAGAGAAATGTAAATGTTGACATCTATGATTGCTTGGTTGCATCCTTGTAATGTTGCTTTGGTTTGTTGAGCATTTGATTCACATTAGTGAAAAATTTAAATATTTTCCCTACTGCTTTTGAGATGGTACACAAGTGATTATACTTAAATCAAATAAATCACATGTATTAAATACCGTTGCGAGTCAATTTTCAAAGAGCTACATTACATTCCTCCCCCACTACTGTCTGCTGTCTATTTGTAGTGAGAATTAGAGGTTATCATCTGTAATGGTAATCTTCCTGTTGCCTACACTAGATTTACATTTTTTGCACGGTGTAATCTTGCGTTTACAAAATAATTTACTTGGGTTTCTCCTTTCCACCCCCTGACGTCTTTCTCTCTCTCAGCTAAGCTATGTGGGAGATTGACAGGGGACAAGCTCAAGGCGTTCTGTGCTGCTTTGCATGCAGTAGCTCATGATACTTTTAGCATACACACACACACACACACACACACACAAGACCTATTCTTGATTGATGCTTAACTGAGACTGAGCTCTCTTGGTGTCAGAGCTCTGCTAAGTCTCTTGAGCTTCCTGAATTCAGAAATGTGTAAATATTCATGTAACACTGAGGCCGTTTTTGTGATGTGATCCCCTTGTAACACTTTAATCTGTTTAGACTGCTTCAGTATTACGGCAGAGAGCATGGCTGCCATCCAAGCCCTTATCGCATCCAACAAAGTCTGTTCTGGACGAGGCTGGTTGCACCTCTGTAGCAAATCATTGTGGAGAGCTGTGGGTGGCTGTCTGGGCGGTTGTTGTTGCTGGAGTCAAAATACCTGCATCAGGAGAGGAAATATGTGATCATTTGTAATTGCTGTCGAATTATAGAACTTGTAGTTATTGTAAGCATCCCAATTGCCTGTAGAATTGTCAAATTCCTTTGTGTTTGTGTTTAGTTTGTCAATCCTTATATTTACTACAAAAGGCTACATAAGTTTGTAAATTACTTAAGGATTATTGTCATACTATCATGTGTTTTACAATGACTAAATGTACAGAAATATTTTGAGTACATTTGGGATTTTCTGTGCAGTTTAGTGTCAAGGAAACAAAGTCTTTGAAATCTCTCCAGCACAAAGCACATTTGCAAAGAGCAGCACTTAGTAACCTGATGCTAGACATGCAGTGTAATGGTTTGCATTAGCAGCAAGCAATAAAATTATCCCAGGTCCCCATGAATGTTGGAATAATCATTTACAAAGATGGTTACCACATGCTGGAACTGTTTTCTTCTTTCTCTACTCTTTTTATGACCCTAATTCACTGTTATTAATAATGAATAAAAATGCAATTTTCTGTTGCCTTGCTCCAGGGCACTGGGAATCATTTCAATGAATATTTCAGCACATTATTTTAATCACGGCTCCACATTTGATGGCAGGGTGGGTTGTTTTATAGTCCCAGGCTTTAACTGTCCTAAGACCCTCGATCATTAAACCCCACGCTGTCGGTGTTGAGGGTCTTACCTTTGATTTACAAGACTTGTTAAAAAACATTGTAAAAAGGAGGCAAGCTGTGCCATTTACATTTGTAATTTGATGCGGTATTGGTTAATGGGAGTACCAGTGATTTATGTGTGTAGTGGCTACTCCTGCTCTGTCTGCCTGTGGAAGATGTGATGGGCCTACTGCTAGATACTAGAGCATCACTGGTCCCACTGCTAGACAGCATCACTGGTCCCACTGCTAGACAGCATCACTGGTCTCACTGCTAGACAGCATCACTGGCCTCACTGCTAGACAACATCACTGGTCTTACTGCTAGATAGCATCGGTAGTCAGGTTAGCCTACTGCTGTCTAACCTATCTGTTCTCTCTCTCTCTCTGTGTGTCTCTCTGTCTGTGTCTTTGTCTCTCTCTCCTTCCTTCCCTTTCTTTCTTCCTCCCTCTTTCTCTCTACAGCCAGTTGCATGACTTCTGGCGTCTGGACTACTGGGAAGATGACCTGCGCAGGAGGCGGAGATTTGTTAGGAATGCCTTTGGCTCCACCCATTTGGACATCCCGTGCAAGTCTGCAGAGGACTACGGTTAGTGTGCCTTTAATACTGGAGTTAGCATCATATCCCAATATAGTCACACCTGCCTTACAAAGAACTACTTGATTAATGTTAAGGTATATTAAGTGTATCATGTGCTAATCCCAGAGCTTCATGGTAGAGTGTTAATACAGGGAGTAGAAAGCCTATGCAGGTCCATTCAGACCTTTTGTGGGTACAGTGTTGCTAAACTGACAGTTCTTTGTTCGTTGTCATTTTAATAGGTATAATATTTATGGGGCTTGTCAGTTGAACATGACACGTCCGCTTTATAGTACTTATTATTCCCACCACCACACATAGTTGAGAACAAATTGCATCACTCAATTGACTTTTTGACTGTGGAACTTTTTCTCATTGACCCAGTGGATGATGTAATGTTTCCTACCACCCTGTGTCACGCAATGCTGCCTTTTAAAGGGAAGTAGGTCAATACTTTTAAACACTCTGAGCCCTTTGCTTCTGCCTGTAATTGAATAGCACAGCCAATTTATTAAAGGAAGAAAGATATTGATTTTGAAACTCTGTAAAGCCAAAAACAATCCTTCTCATTTCACCTCATATTCTGTTAACAAATGATTTATTCATCCTATCCTTAATGTACTAGCATACATTCTAAATCTACTCAACGTGTTGTGTTGTAAACCGTGATTTGAGTCCTCCATTCTGGGCTGTGGCCTTCTGGCCCAGGGTTAGGGTTAGTATGTTATCGTGTCAGAGGGTCTGGGGATGTGCAGCTCATCATTGGTCGGGTTCAGAGTGTCATCTGCCTGATGGCCTGAAGCCAAGTCTTAGCCAGGGAATGGTCACCCAGCCCTGGAGATAACACACACAGGCCAGCTGCTCTGTCAGCTGCAGGTGGCCCATGTACATGGCACACACAAAATAATTACACCATCTGCTTTACGTTCTCGTCTGTTTGTTTTTTTTGTTTGTTTTTTACCCACAAGCTTTCTTTCACTCGTACGGTAACTTCTAGATCATTTATTTGGCTGCTGCAGACACAAAAAAAAATGTAAGAATACTTTTATTATTTTCTGTCTCGTTGATGGCTATTTTGTTTTCGTCTGTGTCCCTGGACTGTCATTGTCCCCAAGCTGTTGAGTGAGGACTTGTTGAAGTGCCTGTGCCACTTGGTGGTTCTAATAATTGGAATAATGTATCAGCTTGTCATGTGAAAGGGATTGTGGTCATATGCTGTTCTACAGCTCTCACAGAGGTGGTGGGCACCTCCAGGCTCTTTCTGCTCTCATGTGGGAGGAGATTATTGTTTGAGGCACTGTGAGGAAATTGTTTCTTGTGAAGCCTTCTAGCGCTTCACTTGCTTTCAGTGGCTGTGACAGTTTGTGGTGGTCTTAAATATACCTTGACAGATAATGTTCTTACATCTCTTCACTTCTTATTTTGTTGAGTTCTGGTATTAAAGATAAAACCTGTCACTGGCAGGTAACCTGAATGTTGGAGGTCAAAGCAGCATATTTATTACTCTCCCTTTCCAAACTTTGTTTCCTTAGATTTGACAGGGACCAGTAAAACTTATTATACTAAATGGGCTGTCAGCGGTGTAGTGATTTGAGCAGAATAACAAGAAGGACTGTAGATTTGGCTCCCGGGAGTCCTTAGTCAGTCTTAAAGATGGGATGTACCTATAAGGAGGAGCAGAGGGTCGTCCACAGTTCCTTCTGGATCATTAAAGCAGGAAACAACAATGTAGATTGAAGCACCCGGTATAGTAATCAGAGCAGACTTCAGGAAGATTTAGATACACAGATTATACTTTCTGTGTGCTGTATATTTCAGTCGCTAGAGAATAATGTTGCGTGTTTCCTGTCTTAATTTGCCAACTTGCCTTGCCAGTGAAGATGACTATGCTATGTAAAGACTGCTTTGTGAGAAAACTTTTCTTGTGAGTAGGCTCATTACCACCTTCTATTAAAATGATTGTTTGATTGAGAGATTTTTTTCTCTTTTTTTTTGTTTCACTTTGTGTTTGTGTGAAATTTTCCTTGTGTGTTTGTACTAGAATGTGCGTGTTTCGGTGTGAAGGAAGATTAAATTCTTCTTCTCTGTCTATTAGCAGCATTGACAGCAAAGCGAGCACCTTTTCTTTCTGCCCTCCATAATAACCTATCCTGTTACAAGAAGGCAAGACCCACTACCAGAGTATATTGTTAGCTGATTGGAATTGGGCAAGCATGAAATGGAAGTCAGGTTAATATTGATCCAAGTGTTTAACAGGGTGTTTTACCTCCAGATGTCCTTGCCATCTCATCGCAGGTGAGCAGCCCCTCTCTGACCTGCTACATTATGGGATTTCTTGGACAGATATCTTCATAACTCACAGCAGTCGAACCCTGCCCCTACCTTGTGTGGCTCCTTCTCTGTATCTTATCCTGCCCCTGGCCTTAATCAGAACCTACCTCTGCCCAATATCAGACTCTGCCACTACCTATTGTCAGATCCTATACCCATTACCATCTGTGGTATCTGTTATTAGACAGTGGAAATTATTTCGGAACAATTACCCAGGGTGGCCTAAAATAATTTAGAAGCCTAACTGGACTGTAAAGGGTCTCATCTTAAAATCTAGGATTGTTATTATCATATGTGCTTCCGAAGAAACTTCATTACAACATTATTGTATATCTTATTCATAGCGAGCAGATACAAAAATGTTCTGAACAATACATCATCAAGCCTGCACCACTATAGGGAAATACTCTAAAAATAGTCTGTATTTAAGTGAAACGTCATGTCATACAATGTCTTGTGGAGTGGAGGTGGAGTCTTAAAAAGCACATGCTCTTTGACTCAACAGAGGCCATAAAAATGAAAGCCCCAGGCTACAAAATAGTTCTTGCAATATATAAAACATGAACCCTTGGCAAACACTATAGTAGTTTGAGCCTTTAATTCCTTTTCAGCATTTCTTATCAATTCCATGTTGAACAATAAAACTACTGAAAACTGAAATATTTCCAGTTTAGGGGCTCTTGAATGGGACTGTAAGCTTTATTTGGGCAATACTAGGCTTGGGGGTGGACTTAATGTCGACAAGCATCTTTGAGTTTAGTAGATGGCTGTTCAAGTCAGCATGCTTTCTCCTCGAATGCTGCTTTCAGTTATACTGTTCATCCATGGTTGGGTGGACCTAGTTCATGCAGGAGACTCCGAAACCTATGCTTTGTTAGTCAGCTCCACCATCATATCACAGGCAGACACTCCCATGCCAAGGCGAATGTGTTTGTATTCAATAAAGTGTTTATTACATATTACATATTACTGAGACTCCTGCCCGAACCATTTTTATGGCACAGTGATCATTCAAGTAGGTTGCCAACAAAGTGGAAGTGAACCACCCCACCCCGTTCCCTCTCTTCTATTGATGTTGGTCATTTGCCTGCAGAAATCAGCACGGTTTATTTGGTCTGGTTTTCACTGTGGTCCTCTGCTCCATCTGGCCTGTGACAATGTGAGCTCCTGCTCGACTTTTCCTCATTTATCGAGAGCATAATGATGCTGCACAGAATTACCGTTTTCAGTTTCACTTATTTGACTTTGATCTGTGACCTCTGAATGGCTTTTCCCCTACCCAGAATGAATTTACGTAACAGTATGACTTCTTCCCTTTCATCTGATGAAAGCACTTCACATACAGCATGAGACAGAGTAGGAAGCAGAGTTTTTCACCGTGGCAGCGTTGACAACAGTCAAAAGTAACCTCTTCAAGAGAAGGTACACGCTCCTCAGGGGAGGCAGAGGCATATTAAGAGCTGCACTGAAAGGAAATATGTCAGTTGAGTGTCAGCCACTTCCCATTCCTTGATATGTGTTCTGCTTTTCTAAAACACAGACTTTCTGTTCCTGGCTCTCACAGATATGGCCTTAAAGAAGGCAAATGCACATAAATGACTGAGTTGGGTTAATCTCACTACATGCATGATGGAAGGATGTGTGAGCTAAATTGTTAAGGGATTGTGCTGATCTTCTATTGCCATAGGATAGGCTTTGATGGTGGATGCAGCCTATGGATGATGCTGTCTGGTCAAGGCTCTGAGAGCCACACAACCTATACTGTATCCCTGAACAAAAATGAATTGTAGAAATGCCATTGCCGTTTTGGCAACCAGTTGTATTTTTGTGTCAATCTTGTCTGATCCCAAAGAGTAAAATGTTTAGATGTCAAAAGGATTAATTGACATATTGTAATGCTCTATATAATATCAATGGAGGTTGCCACTGTACCTCTACAAACTCAAAGCATTCATCCCTACATGTTTCTTTAGAGGTTATCTGTTTGTGAATTCTCCTCTCATTTGTTGCCAGATGCTATGGTACGCATTTTGAGAAACTATCAAAACCAGATTTTCCTTTGTGTGCTTTAGTGTGAGATATGAAAGCATTACTTCTCTTATCTGACACTACTAAAAGGAATTTGCGAGCATGGCATTAAGAGGCCTGACTGTTCCCCTCTCCACATACCTTGGCAGGCACGGAGGACGACGATGGGATCCAATCAAAGAAGGTTTTCCGAACTCAGGCGGTAGCCAACCAGAACCCGGAAACAGACCTGATGCTTGAAGGAGACGAGGACACTATCAGTTTGCTACAGGAGAAGGAAATGGACAGCCTGGCTGGTGAGTTCAACGCACCAACGCCTCCACCCACCTCTTCTTCTAGACAGTGATGTGTCTCATGCTTCCAACACACTGGTCTGACCTCTGAACCCAGGTCTGCTGCCCGCCATATCTTTTTTTAAGCCCTCAGCACTGTTTCATTTCAAAGGATTAATAATCTACTAGAGATGTCTATATTGGCATGGCTAGTTATCCCCAAAGGATCCTTCTTTTGAAGTCAGCCCAAGAAATGCTTTAATGTAATTTAGTTTTCACTGTTACATTTGCCCTTCTTCACTTATGGACACCCAAAATGAAACATGTTCCAGTTATTTATATATATATATATATATATATATATATATATATATTATTTTTTTTACGATTTGTGTGTTTGTGTGTGTATTGTCTGTTTTTGTTTTGGATCTCCTCAGCTCCTTTCCTTCCTCGAGTGTTTATGTCCAGAGGCAAGTTTTCTCAGCTCAAGTTAAACTAGCTCCAGAAGGTTTATCTCAAAATATCCCAACTCATCTTCAAATGGCCTCTGAAATAATTTATTAAACTAACAAAGCAATGTCTCTAATGTGAACTGACCTAACTGAGTTTACCTTATTTCAGTTACATTGATTTTACTCAAGGAATAACTTTTTCTCAATTCACATTGAAAGTTAACAGTATGATTTGTTAACACAATGAACAATAGAACTTAATTCACATCAATAACTTGAATACATACATGTATTTGTAACGTTGTCTAGACATTGTTTCAGCTGAACAGTCTCTCTCAGCGCTCAAGCTTATTTAATGGCCATTCTATGACTTGATGTCTTGTAGCCAGCGAATGAATCAAATACTGAAATAATTATATGTAAATGTCAGGGGAGTTTAATGGAACTTTGCCTGGCGGGGAATGCATTCATACAGTCAGTGTGGCTACTGTTAATGTCTCTTTTCCATAGTGTGAATTTATTTACATGAAGGTCCTGCAGATATCTGATCACGAGTAACACAGCAATTAAACTTCCTCTCTCAACACCTGGGTTCCATTAGGGATTGATAAAATCCATACTAGCCACCGCAAGAGCGGTTTCATCTGAAATCTTAGATTTATTGTCATCATTAAGCAGTGTAATGATTTTATGTTTTTGTCTGCAATGTTTTTACAGATATCTCAGGTTCTTTAAAAGCCTCATTGGTTGGACATGGTCTAGTCAGAACCCCCTTCTTAACTTCATGGCATCAGCGCTAGGTTCTGTGTGCCAGATCACATCAGAGTTGCTGTAGATGTAATTACCATGGTGTTTAAGGGCAAGTTAGCTAGAGTTCACCTAGGTTATGAATATTGATGAAGAATTCCTTTGCCATGTTCATAACACTAACGCTCTCATGCAAACAACTGGTGCTTGAAATTGTCCTTGAATGGTTTCATGCCTGAGAGATGCAAGTCTTTTTTTACAAGAACACAATAGTCAAACCTGGCAGCTATCATAAATTCCCAAAGCGTTTACTGTGCTCTAATCACAAGCGTTATAAGGCAGCAAATGGAGTGAGGTAAGCCGCTTCCCCTCTCATGTCATGGAATATGATGTCCGATATGTTTTGTTTTGGGGTTTATTGCAACAGTTTTAGAAAATGTATTTAATAACAAAGAAATGTGTTGCCCTTGTTAACAAAAGATGACAGTACACTGTTGCTAGTGAAAAGTGACCATGATCTCATGGACAGTATAGCATTCTGCTCTCATGACTGTGCTGCATGGACCATTAGATAATTTGAGGAAGGCAGAGAAAAACGGATGAGCAGATGAGGACAGACTCTCTGAGACAGTAAAGTCCCCAGGGAGAGGAGACCTGAGGTCCTGTCTTGTTACCTTGCTGCCAAGGGTTCATGGAGACCTGAGGTCCTGTCCTGGTAACTTGCTACTAAGGATCCAGTGACATCTTCCTGTCTCTGTAGGACCACAGCAGATCTGTCCAGCCTGAATAGCCAAAGGTCAGAGCTACAGCTAAAAATGTACGGTTGCTTCAGGCATAGACTATTTTGTGCAACATGCTCTAATTAGATTAAATCCAATTTTGTGTTGTCCACAAACACTATCTGTGGACACCCTGGAACATCTCTACTAAAGTATACATTACACTTCATAATCTGCATTCTAGCATTTTAATTGTGTATATTGTTATTCATTTATTGTTTTGATTCAATTCTAATAATTAGGAAAACCTTTGTCAGTGTTGCTTTGTGTTTGGTAGGTTCCTATTTCGGCCAATAGGGGTGCTCTATCTCAAAATAGCCATTAGCTTTGGAGATGAGGACAAACCGTCTGCTTTGTACCACAATTGTTCTATGCAGCCCCAATGAGAGATCTGTGTGCATATTCCTGTCAACAACAGACCGCCTGACCACCGTTTCATTTGGTCAGTTGTTTTTGCCAAAGAGGTGGCACTAGCTACAGGGCCAGGGAGTGGCAGAGACAAATCCCGGAATCCGGTTCGCTCACCCACAAACCACAGGGAACGCTGTCTGCACTTTTACAGATTTTCTCCATCCTTTAGTCTACTGAACGGATGAGCAGCAAAACATGAATGAATGAGAAAGGGTGGAGAAGAGAATATAAAGGGTGGAGGAGAGAATATAAAAGGTGGAGGAGAGAATATAAAGGGTGGAGGAGAGAATATGGAGGGTGGATGAGACTTACTCAGTGCTATTTAAGTGTTTAGTATTTTAGAGTGTCTCCTTTAAGATCTGTACTTCTGATCAGCATGGTGAGGTCTGGTTGTTTCATCTTAGTTTATGCTGTAATATAATATATATATATATATATATATATATATATATATATATATATATATATATATATATATATATATATATATATATATACACAGCATAATATATATAAATATATATATATATAATCTATATATTATATATATATATAATCTATATATTTTATATATATATATATATATATATATATATATATATATATATATATATATATATATATATAATGCTGTATATAGCGTTTACAGTTAGGAATAAAAAATCAAAATCTATACATTTACTTTATATGGTTTAAATGTAGTCTAGTATAAATCAAATTAATTGTTATATTACTTTGACTCTGTCAATAGATACATATAGACAAAGACAACGGCATTTCTCCTAACAAGCTACCTTGTCGGGGTAGGAACACATCCTTCGGGTCCAAACTCCTCTGTGATCTTTAAATCGAAAACGTCGCGTTCTTTACAAACTCAATGACACCTATATCGGCGAAGCTAAGATTTAGGCTACAGAAATAAAGTAACAAATGTGTGTTTATTCGATGGAGGCGAGTGTCTTTGTGAGTACAGTAACCTTGAGATAAATGTATTTAAAGATTAATAAATGTTACAAATCGGTAAGGGTAAAATGGGCGCGCATGTTACATCCAACGATATTGTTAACTACCCTATCATTGCAGATTGTAATGAAACAGTAGCCGATATGATATAAAACCCTATTAACGGCCTAATCCTCTCCCTCCTGAACTGCGGATGCAGTGGATTAATGCTGCATTGTCTTTCTCTGTGCGAATGTTCCCAAAGGACCAACAGGCCACGGCGCAATTGATTCTTTACTCCTGACAGAAGATTACACTCACGTTATAGGCCTGTTCTGATTTTCAAAAAGCTTGTCTGTCGAAAAGAGGAGATTATCAAATGATCAAATTCCATTATAACATGAGATTGTAGGATTAGGCTATAGGCTTTTTTGTTATCATCAACTGCCAAATTATGATAATAATTTATAGTATAGGCCTACGGAATTTGTCTTATGAATTGTATTCAAATGTAGTGTGCTTATAGGGTCATATAAAATATGGGGTAGCCTTTAAATACACTCCTAATCGCATACTCAAGTACCTAAACGCTTTATAAACTCAATTGTTTATTGCGTTTATAAAGCGTGTAAAACATGCTAAACAATGACACTGTCAGCAGATAAAATCTAATGCAATTCAGCCGTGCAGCGCTGAGAAGAAAATAACAGGCAAAGCCCACTGGGCTGATGCTGAGAACGGCCTGCAAGCGCAACGGAGGAGCGCTTTGGGAATTGAAACCAAAATCCACTTGTAATCTTGCAACACTATCGGGCATAATTGGCTGAGGAACCTAAATTAAGATTGATGAGACTTTAAAGTGGCTTTTTGGAGTTTAGGGGATCGATAAATATACCAACTTTCATTTGAGCTAGAGACAAATCACTGTAGCCTAACGGTGCGCTACAGCGAAACTGATTCAAACAGAACATGGAGGATGAGGGGAGAATAGAAGGAGATGTGGAGGGAGTAGGGAGTAGGGGAAAAAAAACGATCGCATGCACGATCAGCTGACCTAGGGGTCAAAAGGCCATACAAAAAAGGAACACATTAGTGGTTCCCGCGGTTCAATATTATTTATTATTACTGACTGTAAATGTCCTATTAAATGTTTGTTGGCTTAATGGCAGTAGGAAAATACCAAGTTTACAACTGGGCAAAATCGTAGGCTCTTTTGTACACTGACGTTGAGGGGTGTCTCAAAAACAGTAGGCCTACAAAGGTAAATACATGTGTAATGCATCATGATTTCTTAATTTCTAACCTGATCATACATTCGAGTTTCAAAGATAATTACAATCATATCAATATCTAAAAGTAAAATTGCTCTGCTCACACTTAAATAAATTCATCCATCAGCGTTGTACTGAGATCTTATCAGAACTGTCCAACAACATGCATTGATTTTATTTTATTTGTATGCACTGTAGGCCCTGTAGTACTGAGCACCCCAGCCCAGCTCGTCGCCCCTGTTGTAGTTGCAAGAGGGACTCTCTCCATCACGACTACCGAAATATATTTTGAGGTGGATGAGGAAGACCCTGCCTTCAAAAGAATTGACCCAAAGGTAAGACAGTAACTATTGAGATGGTTATTAAGATAGGCCTACCAGTGGTTTCAAGTTCACCGTGTGAACTATGTTGCATGATTACCCCCATTGGCCTCTATTACCAAAAACAATATTTGAGTGTCCAGTCCCAGTAATCATAAGGATAAGGCCGCATTTAAGAGAGTGATAGTTTTACACACATTGACAATAAAACACTTCCGACCCCCAGTCACGTGAATCTTACCGAAAACAATGAGGTTATTTTAGCCAATTAGATAAATAAATGACGTTTATATGACTAGCCCTCTTTACACAAATTGCGAACGAATGTGAATCATGAAACATTATTCGTACTAATGTGTCTATATGTATTTTATTATTACCCTTAGTATGTTTATTATTAGCCTACTCGAAAAGTTTTTTAAGGTATATTTTTGTGCAGGCTATAATATAATACTCGAGTAATACCCTAGGCTACAACCCCGTGCGTAATTTGAGATGGGCCTTGCCTTATTCAAATGTTCATTGATTGTTAACTCTGAAAAATAAACATGACCTACACATATAAAACCCTTAATACATGAACACTAATGAATCATAATGGGACACAAATGTATCAGCTTGTTTTATTAGCTCTTTAAATTAATTCAGAGACATGTATAGAAAATCATCTTACATAGGCTATGTTATAATCCAGTGTATTTCAAGTGCATTTGTTTCAATTAGACTGTATTTATATATAATTTATTTTGTCCGTCTTTTTCATGAAGCCTAGGCAAAATACAAACAAAATGATCGCGTAGACTTTTACTTTAAATAAGAATTCAAGTAAATTTATGGAATGTTTTAAAATGTATAACAAATAGTAGGCCTACCATAAAAATGTAAACTTTCAAAAGTAGGAAATTTCCATTGACAAAGTATGAATCAGGCTATCACTGATGGAAGTATAAATTAAGAACTGATCAAAAGTTCAGGCTTACAGTTTAACAGGTGGAATTGAACTCCTATTTACGTGTCACAGAACAACATTCACAATTTCAGACCACTGTAATCACAATCTATGAATGTATTTACAGTTTAAATGTAGCCTACAGTTATTTTATCAAGGCTTTTCAACGGCTTTATAACCATGTAAAGCAAATAAACGATTTCGATAACCGTGGCGCACCGGGTAAACAGAAATAAAACACTGTCCACATTTAACCTTGACATTTGATTAATGGTAGGCTACAGTCTGCTTCTAAATAATCGTCACATGATAATAGAGAATTATGTCAATAAAGGCAAAAATGTGCCTATTAGCGTCTTCATCAAACGGAGGATAGTCACATTTACAAGATCATGGACCAATATTTAACCGCAGTGATCATATATGTCCATGTAGCTCCTGATTAGCATAATAGGCCTCAGTCTGTAGCCTATTACGGTTGAAAAGGTGCAGTAGCATACATTTTACCTCAGAGTTTTTCCAGGCTTTTGGGGTTGGTAAGAATTTCTCTTGCCAAACGCCAAGTCTGTTTCGCTGCGTTCTCAAGGGCCGAATGTGGCTTCCCTTGAAACAGGTCTAAATTTGGCAGAAAATAATGAGGACATCTCCTGCACTGCAAACACGAAATAAGCTGCAATAGAATTCCATTCAAACGATCTCCAAGGTTGTTTTCATCCCAGTCAGATTCTCTAGGATGTTTCTCACACTCATATGAAATCAAAGTTTTCATGTGGTAGTTGTTCAAGGGTTGCCCTGGTAGTTCTAGGTGACGGTCACGCAATGTTTTGAGGACCGACAGACATTTCTTCCTGCATCCTCCCAGGAGGAGTCGGTTTTCGGCTTCGGCGAATTGCAAGACCCAGGCGTCGCTCTCTGCGGAGCTCTGTTTGCCATTTAACGAGTAACACTCTTTGGATAAAAGGTTGAAACCCTCGGCTTTAACTTCAGCCACGCGGTTAGGTCCTGGCCAGGGGATGTGAGGGAGAGGCCAGTGTGCCGCGCTTCGTGGCCATATACCAGTGCACTTGAACGCAGGGGTGATTTGCACGACGTATCTGTCTCTAATGCGTAACTTAACCTCGCTTGTGTCAGCGACCATTTTGACAACATCTCTATAGCTGCACTTATCCACTGCCTGTGCCACCAGTGTTTGAAATCTCGAACGGATCTTGCGAGCCGAGAGGTAGCCGGACGCTGTGATAAATTCGACCCAAAGTGACATGCTTCTCTTTCGGCCATCGCTGAGCTTGAGCACGGCACAACCTGGGAGAGAACCGTCATCAACGAAGTTGAAAACACCCATCTGATTCAAATAGAGTACCACTTCGAATTCAGTCGGTGAAATGACCTCGAGTCCCTCAAAGCGGTTCTCCATTTCGTTCAGCGAGCTGATGAAACGGGGCTCTTGCACCTCCACTTCCTTGAGGACATCCGATACTACCTTGCACACCTCCCGGATGGTCTTGGAGATTGCCCCTTTTCGAGATTGGCATTTCTCGTTGTAATATTTGTTGAGGTGATACACCAACTTCGCCTGAGCGGCTATCATGTTTGGGCAGAGATCCGGATTGTATACCGGAGTCTCGCAATAAGCCGACGGATCCAACGCGGCTGTTTGTACAGGAGCCAATTTTAGAGAAGAAAGTACGCTATTAAAAGAAAAAAGTGTCTGTTCAAAACCAAACAAGCCAATTATTTGTGCTCAGGGCACATGCGTAATAAAGTCACTAGTTCAGACCACAAGCTTTTGCATTGAATTGCGGAAAAAAGTAAGTCCTTAGATTGCCAAAAAAAACATTCAGAACTCCACTTTATCATCACAAGAATCTTAGTCAAATAAATCTCATTGTTTTCTGTATTAACTATTTATAGTCATGAATCCTTGGGACTCGCGGTGCTGTGAGTGCGCTCGTGGAGGCAGCTGCCGGTGTTGCTGTGTTTAAGAGCCCGGACGCACTCCTGTGAAATTATAAAGGAGGGTTAGAAAGGAGGATATCCAATCGCTATCCGATTCGTCACTGCTTCTAGTCTATCAACAACAAAGTAATCCAAGGATTTAATGTGCAAGTAAAACTAAAATTAGCAGTATGCTATATCGATGATCGAAAATGAACTGGAGAAAATATATTTTCTTCCTTTTTCGGTGTCTTATTTTCGCCATTTTAACGGAGTTTTTCTAATGTATACACTGGATTGTGAATTTTAATCAGATAATGGATCGTAAGATTATAAAACAATATGTCGATAGTTTTAAATAAAACACTGTAAATTGTGAGAGTTTGTTAAGGCAACTTGTTTATATTTCGATTTTTTCTAATTTATTTTTCAGTGTCGTTTTGCGTATCTCTTTATATCCTCTACCTCACACACCCTGGGGATGTAGGCTAGGCTCAGCCTACCTGCTCCAAATTTAGACTACAGAGACCGAAAGAGACAGTATTGAGCAGTTATTTTATGTTTTTCATGTGGCTCATGTCTTTGCGTGTGGTTAGGCCTATAGCCGTAATTGACCTACTCTGTTTACCCGTGCAACTGCATTGGTGAAATATGCCAGTGTAATAACATAAATTATGGATGTAAAGAAATTATTCGTCTCGTCGAAATAGGCTTAATCAGGCCTACAGTTGCCTAGGCCTTACACCATGGTATGCATACCTTTTACATGTCAGGTATATTTTGTAAAATTACCACATGTGCTTGGTAACAAAAACACAGACAGTATTGTCTTAATATTTCAGATTTTAACTTGTATAGTGCTATTTTCTGGAATTAAAAATATTCGGTCAAATTGTAGGCTATATAAAAACGTTATTTTCTGTTTAAGAAAGGACAAACGTATTCGGATCCATCATGTAGGCCAAGGTGAACGGTAAAGTCTATAACACAACTACATATTTTTAATAACCTTAAGCCATATGGTTAATTGTTATTCCGGAGTAATGCTATGTCGATTATTTAATTTATGTAATAATATACGATCCACAATCACCTAAACGGTTTTCTCAAAATGGAAAACACTCTTGAACAATGAGTTTATTTTCGCTCTGGTTATATGTACTTTTGTCTATTTTAACCAAACTCATATATTTGTAGATTATTTAAAGTAAAACATGAATTCCCTTTGTTGTGTTTCTTCCTTTAATAATTCGAAATTGATTGCCTAGTATATGTTGTAATTAATTTGTGTGTTTTAACCTACACTAAATATGATTATGGAATTAATCATTCATGTTTTATTTATTTATGTATTTAAATGTAGAAGAGGCTAACTATATTAGTCTCAAAAGAAACATATGATTAGATATTTGTCTCACTGACATGGTTTAAGATGTACAGTCAAAATGGATTCACAATAAAGCAATCCTGCCCCCACAGCCAAACCATCTCTGGCTCTCATTATTACCTTGGCAGTCCATCTGCAGTACTTGCTTTGAAGAATACTTCAAAAAGGCAGCTCTACAAGGATCAGATAAAGAACACAAAGGCATTTACACTCATCTCTACAGTACTGAACTGCACAGAGGCAGACATTATGAGGGCAGACTGTGGCTCGTCAGTCCCTTGTAAAGAACAAGGATATGAGTGTGAGCTTGCGTGAGGGACCCTGATGGATAGGTGACTCCCATTATCATCTCAGCCTGTCTGTCTGGCCCACTCTGTCAGCTACATCTTGCCAACCATAATTCATCATTCCTGCTGTTACCAGGCAGAGATTACAGAAATGACATCACCTGGGGTGTTGGGATAGCCCTTTGAATAACATCCATGCCCGTGTATTTCAGAGTCGAATTATAGCTTCAGGTTTGCTCTGTCCGATGTTTACATAATACCTAATGGAAATGGTAAGTGTTTGTTGTTTGTAAGCATTAAGGCACTGCATTAAGTACATTCTGTTTTGAACACATTTATGCAAATACAACGTACTCTCTGGAATGGTTACGTGCAGTGAGACCTATAGAGATAAAACCGTGTTTCCATCCCGTGTTTTCACATTCTGTTTCTCTCACTATTCCCCCCACTTTCTGTCTCGGCAGGCACTTGGCTTTATTGGGACCAGACTATCTCGACTCCAACTCTGATATCTTTCAGTTTTCGTCCTCTAGTTTCCTCCCCATGCGTGATAGGAGAGGGATTTTCACTGGGATTGTTGCCTCCTTATCTAGAGTATCTGGTTGTAGATTTTACAGTAACTCAACCTTTACCTCCACACTCTACCAGGGCACCAGCAGTTGTCAGCTGCCGCACTGGACCTGTCGGTCTCCTCTGTTACTCCATCTTTACAACATTACAACATTGCAGTGTCTGTTTAGACGGGCTCCCCATCAAGCTAGTCCAGTCTAAGTGATATATGAGGCCACGCCTGACGCTTGGGCCTATTTCTGAACCATCCATGCATGATTGTGTAAATCAATACAATGACTTCTACTTCCGCTGATTCTGCACGAGCATGTGACCCTTTCAGAAGGCCTCTTTGTTCCACAGCTCGCCTCTCCACTTATGCATTTCTGTCTCTCCTCTCTCTTGCCTTTTTCTCTCTTAGCAAGACTGATCCTCCTCATAGAGGGGTTAGGCAAGGGGTCAACAGTTATTGTCTAATAGCTGAAATGGCTCTGTGATGACGCCATAGACAATTTTACTCATCGCCATTGAATTACAGTTCAAGTCTGCCATTCTAAAGTTTGCTATTCCTAAGTCAAAAACAGTTTTCATGCTTCGTTTGATCATCCGTTTAGGATATGGAATCAAACAGCCTAAGGTGATGAAATCTGTTGAGTACACTATTATACAGTATATCGTTTTATATGATTGTATTTGGGCAAGCATCACCCAGGCAAGTCTTTGTTTGGACCTGCGGGATGCAATGTTGTGGTTTCCTATTTAGAACCTAAGGAATGTATTGTTTAAAACCCCAGAGAGAAGCTGTCCAGCTCAGTACAGACTGCATGGTTTTGAGGAGGCACTCTGCCTCTCACCACCACAGGGCTGCCTCTATCTTCCATGCCCTCTAAAGCACATTGGAAAGCACTGCTAGTGTACAATGCTGTACATCTCAGCATGTTTAACTAAGGTAAAAACAAAAAAGCCAGTGGTCATGTTTTTTTTAATGTAAGTTTATTCCAGTGTCATCCTCATAAAACAGATCCTATGAATACACTTCCAATGGAATTCATGACTATACTGTTAGCACATGATGAATACTTTCACTCAGAATAACGAGTGTTTTTACTTGTCTATGACCATGTGTGGGCCTCTAAGTTCATTACCACTGAGCAATAATAACCCTGACTTTTACAGCCAATGAAGAAGGCTAATTGGAGATTATAATAGTTACTTTATTTCTTTATCAATAATCCCATTGCACATGCACAAATGAAATCCTCCCCATGTAATTCCAAGGTCTTGAATGCTCAATCTGGAAGACATGGAGCCCTGCCAAAACTAGTTTAGTTGTTACAGTACCAAGTACCAAGTCAATGTCCAGATTATACCAATTGACGCTAATGGGGTGGCCTATTCCTGTGGACAAAAAAAACAGATTATGATTGCTGTCATTTGAGACATTTGAGATCAGCTTTAGTCCAGAGACTGTGAAAAGTAATATAATATCATAAATCTCATGGGATCATGATTGAGTTTGACATGTTCTCCCACAATTTCATTTGTATCGAAATTAAATTGTCATAGGGATTTTTTTTAATAATCAGAATATCATTATCCCAAGCAATATGGGATCTCTGTAGGGAAGCCAGTTAATTTTGAGGCCTTTTGCCTAACACCATGGACCCCTGTGGGTGTTGTCCCTTCATTTGTTTTATTCTCCTCTGTGTATTAGCAGCCTCCCTCGGTGTTCAGAAAGCAGGGCAGCATAGCCACAGGCACTAGGAGACCTTCCAAGTGACTAGTGTGGCTGGCTGAAGACTAGCGTGCTCACACCAGGAGGAGGATCATATATGATGAGAAATATATACAAAATAACGGACTTAGTTGGACTCTGGATTCTCCCTCATCAAAATTATATGCTTGTCAGCCTTCTAATGAACTGTATGCATGTATTTAACATTGATAGACATGGACTTATGTTTCCCAAAATAATAGTACAATTATTGACATAGAAGGATAATATTACGTAGTAACACATGTTCTCTTGCTCGTTGTCTTCTGTGTGAGTCCATGCTTTATCCTTCAATGGTGTTGTATTTACTTTTACATGACAATAGTTAGGAAGGTGGGTAGGTGACCAACCCAGCTGTGTGTTCTTCTGTTTGGCTTTATTGTTGTTTGGGCAGACACGAGAGCAGCTTGTTTTGTTCTCCATTGCCATGCATAGACTGAAAGGCAGCCATGCGCTGGCGGCAGTGTGATTAATCTTAATGTCTTGGAGACATCTCCTGTCTAAAGGTGGAGGCAGTAATCATTTGCTCACTGACCTGATGATCCTCGTCAAGCAGCCCTCGTCCCCACACTAATTATGAACCTCAAATTAATGTTGCTACTCTTCTCTAAAATGTCATGAGGTTGCTTTATAGAAGCTCACTGAATAGAAACAACAAAGAGAAAGTGGAATAAGACTCTTTTGACTTGGGGCCGCAATAATGAAATGCTGGAGGTGGGGCCCATGATGAAATTAGGCCATGTTACCCAAATAAGGGATGAAGGCTTCATAATTGCCAGTCCTGCAGATCGGAGGTGCCGGGTGCCAACTGTCAGAGCACGGCTAATGATGACAAATGTCTCTCTATGCAGATTTCAGCGACGCTAGAGAGGAGCAGAGACGACCCGTTGAACAGAACACTTTTGTGTGCTCATTTTATGGCTTAACATAAAAATAAACCACTGTAAGTGATGATGTGCCTGTTAAAGAACTCAAGCTGGGCGTTGTTGAGCATTATACCAGGAAGAGTAGTCCCATAGTGTTCATGTGCTTCTGTTACCAGGAGCAAAAACTGCACAGTTTCCAGATTAAATAAATGAAGAACCTAATGTATAATTATCTTATTCTTTACCTGCCAAGCTGAAATACATGTCCATATGGTATTTCTGGTTATAAGGCAAATTAACCAAACATAACATACATGTTTAAGTATGTATCCAAACATTATTCAGAGTTTCCTTTTAATTTTGATCTCTAACACTATGTGTTTGGTGAACATCACCAATAGCATGCCTTTCTAGATTTATTTTGACTGCCATTGTTGAAAACCTCACAAACCTGACTTCTCTTACGGTGACATAAAGTCCACGCTAATTAAAACCCAAAACCCAGAGTGCTGTATGGCCAGATTTCCTCAATTTGTTGCTTGAATGGCTTTTGAAAGGGGTCCCACTTTGTACAAAGGGAGCCTCACTTTTGTTTGGTTTCGCCCCATCTGTGTCATCTGGTGGTCTGAGCACAAGCCTGGTGTCGCGGGGCGCTCCCCAGTGGCCTTGCCAGTTGTTTTATAGACTCTGCGAGGTGGTGCTGTGAGTTCATAAGTTGGCTGGCCCATTGTGTGGCGATTGCAGCTGACACGTGTGAATCGACTCCAGCATATTGGCAGATCATTTCCATTAATGAAACAGAGGAGTCTGCCTTGTTTCATTCTGTGATTTATGCCTCCTTGGGGTTAAGGTTTAACTGCCAAGCCCGGAATGATAACGCAAGGCAACTGAAGTTAGATAGTTAGTTTAAATCACTCTCATATGCACAAGCATCTATAAATAAACCAATTTGTACTTTTCATTTAATGGTTTTAGATTTTCTTTCTTCCCTGGTTGCTTTACACAACATTTTTGGACAACAACATTCTTCTCAGACAATTTGTTTGATATTGACTTGATTATTAACAAGTTGGCACACTCAATATTTTAATTAATAGACAAAAATATAATAACATTTAATGTAAAAAAAAGCATGGGTTTAGCTGTGGTCCACGTAGACCAGGAGATGGAACGGTGTCACCAGCTCAGATCCGGCACGTTGTCTGTCCAGCTTGCCCAAAGCCTCAGCCAACCCTGCTGCTAGCCCTGGCTGGACCCCACACTGCTACTGCCACATGAACACACATTTGAAGGCCACCATTTTACGCTGCTGTCGCCCTCCCTTCGAGAGGGAGGGAAGAGGGGAGGTGGAGAGGAGGGGACTGGGGAGAGGCTCACCCTGAGCGCCTGCTAGACAAAGATGGCAGCAGACACATTTTGTCTACTTTGATTAGTTCTGGTTGTGGTGAGCAGTGCTGAATATTAGCCTCTTAGCTGCTAGTGCAGCCCCACAATGTGGAGCACAGACGGAAAAGATGCCACAATCAAATCTACCCGTCCTCATTTCCATAGCCTCCACAGGACAGGAGAAAGGGGGACATATGGGGCAGGATGCCAATTGCTTATTTTACACGGTAATTAACATCACTCAAACAGTGTTACGAGGAAGGTGTGTCACAGTCATCTGACAAAGTTTAAAAGATCATCTCCACATTTACATACATTTTCCAATAGGGATAGATATTTTGAGGGTACTGGGATGTGTGCATGACGTGCCATAAAATCTCAAGAGTATTAACTTTGTAGGGATTCACTCATGTAAAGTCCTTCTGCCATGGCAGTGTCAAACTCAACCAAGCTCAGAGGCATCTCAAATCAGAAATGTCTGTCAGTTTCTGGTCTCTGTCAACTCCTATTGGGTATCAGCTAGACCTTTGCTTGTGGTGTGTGTAAAGATTTATTTGTGCAGTGCTGTGGTGCAGTTGATACTCACTTAATGGTTAGGCACCTTTTGAACATGTCAAAACAGAACACCACTTTGATGCTGTATTCTGATTCTCCATATCTCATGGACCATACTGTATATCTACACCTGTGCTGTGTTTTCTTTGTAAATAGCAAGATGTGCACAGTCCTTAGTCTTGGTAGAGTTTGTGTGGTGTGTGTGTGTAGAGATGCATCGCAGTTTCCTCATGCGGAGCTGTCATCTGGTGGATTCATTAGAGCAGTCAGCTGGCTGGACCCCATTAGGACTGTTCAGGAGGTGCTCTCCATGAAAGAGTCATGATGGAGGAGGAAGTGCTGACATGCAGCTTCCTGCCTCCAGGCTTCCACCTGCTCTGAATCTGCCCCCGGGCCAAGAGAACTATCCTGGCCAGCCAATAAAAGATTGAAGAGTCAAGCCTGACTTATTTAGTTTCGAACTTTGGGATGGGGGATGGGGGGGTGCTGGTTGGCGCAGACAAAGGCAGAGGGTAGCTGCCTCGTGGGATGGAGAGCGAGAAGCAAAACTGGGCAAAACATAACGTAAGGTGAAAGGAGGGGGGAAGAAAGAGCAGGGAGTTTTCAGTTCTACCTTGTTAAAATTCAAATTATCTTATTAAAGTGTCAATTTGCTGGTCTTGAGAGGTGTGTATACTGTAGCAGGGGGTAGGAGGATGGAGGGCTGGTTGTTGACATCGTCTAACGAAGGAGGATTAGGCTTCTACACAAGCAGTAATATGATAGGTCAAGTTGAGGAGCCACTCCTCCACAGCTCTTGGCTCTGTAATGAATGATTGACTGGAAAAGAAGCTGCCACTCGATGGCTGAGTGCTCGTCTTGACGCCTGCCGCACCGCTCCACAGCTCCCCTTGATCACGTTTGGCTGCTCCCCTCTCATCTCAGCTTCCAGTCTGCAGGGAAGCTGATTTTCCCTCTCATTTTTCCTCCTAATTTACACATTTAAGACATTTTTGTTTGCTTATTTGCAATTCCTTCTTTTTTTGTCAGAGTGACTATCTCTCCCAGCCTTTCTCTCTCTCTCTCTCTCTCTCTCTCTCTCTCTCTCTCTCTCTCTCTCTCTCTCTCTCTCTCTCTCTCTCTCTCTCTCTCTCTCTCTCTCTCTTTCTCTCTCTCTCTCTCTCTCGCTCTCTCCCACATTCACGCACATACAAACTCTCTCACACAGACACTTATACACACACTATCTCACACAGTTCCTCTCTCTCACACACGCGCTCACACACACTTCCTTTCACTCAGCTTTCACTTTCCCCTCTATTCACCCTCAGGCTAAGAACTAATTCCAGGTTCCATAATTGCAGTGTGTTGTACACCTGTCTGATATTAGCTCTCCCCTGTCTCCCATTCTGCCTCTCTTAATGAGATATTATTGTAATTATTGCCATTATGCTGTTTCCCATAATATACTTGATTGATGTTGTTGTTCTGGGAGTATTTATTTTGTATAATTAGAAGAAGTGTGTTGAGGGTTATACTGGCATAGAGCTCAGAATAGTAGAAGTGAACTTCTCCCTCATCGACCCCTTAGAGTTCGATCTCTGTAGTGAGTTTGTCTTGGCTGACGAGAGGGGAGCAGTGCTAGCTGGTCACTGCTGAATAGGACTCTACTTGTAGCCGTTTTAAGACCATTAAAGCAGTGAAAGGCCTCACAATGACCAACGCAGGCTTTGTTTCAGCACCGTCTCTTGCACCCTGTGAATTCTAAAGCCTTATAAAAAGGGGGGAAAGGTTTTGCCTATTTCGTTTTCTGCAATTCTGTTGGTGGTTTTGAAGAAGAAAAGTTCTCAGTTACTTTATTTGGAATTGTATTGTTGTAGTGGCAAACTATTGGAAGGAATGCCAAAGAAAAAAAAAATCTCTAAGAATGAACTATGTTGAATTTTTTCTCTGAGCGACTCTCAATCCAATTAGGAGTTTAATAAGGGTCATACAGAGGGGCTTCACGCTGCAGGGTTGTGGCTTTGTGTAAATGTGTGGGGGAGAAGCAGGGGCACAGACAGGCTGGGCTGGGATCTCAGGCTGGTCGCTGCACTGTGAGTGTCTCAGTGATTGGCTGGGGCTGTGAGGGGGCGGTGCCACAACTGACCTAGTGCATTGTTCCTGGGCGTGCTGGGTGGAGGCAGGCAGGCCGGGTGAACTGAGGCTCTGGTTTAGTGGTTTTGTTGGGTCTCAGGTGTTGCTCATGACCCCAATAACATTCATTTGTCCCCTGTCACATGCCCATTTGTTATTATCTTCTTAAATGAGCAGGACCCTATCTTCCTAACTTATTATACTTATCTGTGTGGATGGCAATGGGGTTTGGAAGAAAATGTAACAGATTTTAATGATTCCGTTTTTTTTATTAAGTATAATTAGATTTTTGCAATTGTATTTAAAAAAAATATATATATCTACGAACATCCATTGGAAATTCAGCATTGAACATAAACTTGTGAAATATTTAAGTGCTTGTGAGAACTATTAAGCTAAAAGCTGAATAGGTGTTTAAAGGTTATATATTTGGATATTTAATCTCTGTGTGAGAGAGCGGAGACAGAGAGAGGGAGGACAGAGGGCCCTGGAAGTGGCCGTGACCGGTCTTTGAGGGCTGGTTCACATGCTGGGTAGTTTGAGTGTCTGACAGCCGTTTAACTCCACACGACCTGGTTCTCAAGTGCCTCCGTTTGGGCCCTCTTGAATCCTGTTAGGAGCTACAATTACAATTCATGCTCCCAGCCCTCCTTTGAACAGGCTGCAAAAGAGCAAAGAGAGTTGGAGAGATCCTGAGAGAGACAGAGCCTGACTGCTCCTTCATCTCTGTGGAAACACTCTCAGAGGCTTTCAGCTGCCTGGCTGGACTCTAGACCACCATCTCTCTCTCTCTCTCTCTCTCTCTCTCTCTCTCTCTCTCTCTCTCTCTCTCTCTCTCTCTCTCTCTCTCTCTCTCTCTCTCTCTCTCTGTCTCTCTCTCTTTCTCTCTCTCTCTCTCTCTCTCTCTCTCTCTCTATCTCTCTCTCTCTCTGTGTCTCTCTCTCTTTCACACACGCTCACACACATACAAACAATACACTACACTGAAGATATTCCTTAGTAAGAAAATCTTTTGATTTGCTGAGATTTCTGCATTGTATTACACACATTATACATCTCATGTAGAATATAGTCATTAACTAGAAAGGGTTTTAGTAATATGTATATGAATTGCATGTATGACAGTGTTTACCAAACTGAAGTTGTTCTTTTATGTTATTTTGTTCAGGTGGAAATGTATGTTTTACGTTGCTCTTTATCAAACTGTCACAGTGTTTAATCAAGCATGCAAACAATAACTTTTTTTTTCTTCTGAAAGACCTGAATTCCAAAGCACATTCAAACGCTTTCAAAGGGAGAAAGAAGAAAGTGTGAGCATAATGCTTAATAGGTGCTTTAGTAATTTCTGAGTTTTCATAGCTTAATCCGTTCTGAAAAGCTTGAGAGAAGAAAGGCAGCAAATGGCCCTCAGTATTAATTTGATGTGACTTCTGTACAATAAGGCTTGCAGATCCCAGAAGCCCATTTTCCAACCTACCTTCTTTCATCATTCCAGCCCTTGGAACTTTTGCCTAAATGTTTCATGAAACTAAGGCTTTAAGGTTCTCTGGTGTTCTGTCTTTATAATGCTTGCCTTAAGACCATTATAATACCAAGGCAAAGAAACACGTACAAATAGTGAAGCTCCTTGCTCTTTGGGTAAAACACTCGTTCATTTAAGTGGCAGAGGACCTAAAACACATTTTAATGTTCATTTCCTCCTGTCACTATTGGATTTTTCTACTTCCATGTTGAAGAGGTTTTTATTATTGCAATCATCTTCATGGTTGTCCAACTTCCCATGACTTCCCATGAAAAGGGTGTGTTTGATTCATGTTAGTCCCTAATATTTTGAGGTACGTACATATTAACATTAGAGTATATACACAGTATACACATATGTTTCACGTGTAAGAATGTTAATTGATCTTTGTAAACATTCTGGCCAGTCCAATTTGGGGCCATACTAGGCCCTTGTAAATATACTCTAAATATGAAAATATATATGTGTTTCTTTGTTGAGCGTCTGCTAAATGACTAAATGTAAAATGTTTTTAATCAAATGATGTTTAAAATAATTGTTGTTATGGTTTCATATATGAAAGACAATACATTAAATGCATATGAAAGGTGAAACTTAGTTTAATAGATTGTAATAGCAGAAAGAATTCCCCTTACGAAACCAGACATATAGTCTTCATCAGAGTTTGGAATCTCCCTCAGTGAATGTGTAGCCAGGCAGGCTCAGCCTCTCAGTCTCTACCATGGCCACATGGGCTTTCTCTGAGAATAATGCATTAATCTGGTCCAAATGTCATCTTAATATTAAATAAAATGTTGTAATGTCATGTTCAGCATACATAATGCATCCCTCCCCATATAATAAATCACTGTGAAAACTGATAGGGTTCCATGGGCTTGATTGAACTCTTTATGTGGGTGTTCTCCCTATCCAGCAGAGCCAAAGAGTAGGACAGGAATTTGGTTTGCTGTCAAATAGTTGCCTGGAGAGGATGTCAAGGAAATCTTTTGGAGGACTTCAGAGAATATTCTTCATATCTAGATGTCTGCTGCTTGTTGTCCTGTGGGGATGTATTTTCAGTTACAGATTAACAGTCCCCAGAAAGAGAATATATGTTTGTTCCCATACTGTACTCTAATCATTTTCCCCTTCCTAGATGTTATTTACTTACACAGCAATAGCTATGTACTTTTATAGCAGTCACATTGGGAAGGTCATTGACCCTGGAGAAAACAGCTTGCATTAATATGGTCTAATCCAGTGTAATTAGTCAAATCATAGCACGCCAAGCATCTTGTCAGGAGCTGCTGGCTTTGGCAGGCATGCAAGATGGCCCATAGTCCCTCTGGGTGGCACATACAGCCCTGAGCAGCACAAGCCCACTCTCCCAACATTTCTCTATCTATTCCTCATCTGTCTGCCATGTATCTTCAATAATCTTCCATCTCTCCTCCATCTTTTCTCCCTTCATTCTCGTACATATTTGTAATCCTACAAGTGCTTGGTTTAGAAGTGGGAAGCACTCTCAGTTCGACCACCACATTTTCACCATCCTTCAGTTGTCTCCCATAGCCTCAGGGTGTGAGCTTGGCTTTTCTGCCTGCCTGCCTGCTTGACTGTTTGCCTGCCTGTTTTCCTGCCTGACTACCTATTTGACAATTTGCCTGCCTGCCGGACTCTTGCCTGCCTGCCTAAATGCCGACTAGCAGTGTAAACATGCCGTAGGATTTGCATTGGTAAAAAGATTTAAACTATATAATTACAAGGGATGAAGGGCAAATGATCCAGTGCACTGAACAACCAGATTATCATCCTTCCCTGCATGCCTTGCACTGCCCCAAGGGGTTAGCCTGTGACAAAGACCCTCATTAGCATAAAGCTGTTGTGTTCCAGAGACTGGATAAGAACCTGTTCTACCTTTGCTCTGGCACGTCTGGTTGTTAGAAGTCAGAGTAATCACACTTCGTGTCTGAAAAAATGATGCTCTAGATTCTGGCTGCATCCCAAAGGTGTCTCTTGTGATCATCCTCTAAGAGCCTCTGGCAGAAAGGGGGCACTGTGTTCTCCGAATGATATGCCGTGAAGACAGAAAGAATTATAAGGAGGGAGACAAATCTGTAACATATTATTAGCGATTTAAAGTGAATAAAAAATTTGAAAATGATAAAGGATGAGGCTGTTGTTGTTATACCTCGTAGAAAAAAAAGTTCAAGCAAAGGTTGAGAGACTAGATTACTAGTTAAGGATGAGCGAGGCCCTCTCCCCTAATCACTTGCTCTTTCTCCTCCGTTCTGGTTCCGTTTCTCCACCCCTCCATCCCTATCTATTTCCCACTTCCCCCCTCCATCTAGCACTGAGCCGACGCCCCCTCCCACACAAACAAGTAGGATTTAAACCGATCAGCTTGGTGCTTTCAGTGGCATCCAGGGGAAGACGTAGCCAGGCCAGGAAGATTTCAGTCATCTTAAAGCTGACAAGTCCCTGAAAACGGCCCATTAGTGAAGGCTTCCTGAAAGGGCCCTACACCAAATGACTGCATCACTTCTCTCAAGCTCCTTAGTGTAGGCCTTTTGAATCCATCTGGATGAGTGTGTGTGGGTGTTGTTGTGTTTTTGGACAGAGTTGCTATCCACCTCAGCCGCGTTTTAAGTCTAAATAAAGGAGATTTAGAATTCCTGAAAGCATAGTCAGCTATGTCCCTGTGGATAATTGCGCAAAACTATCACCATATTTTAGACACACTTCTGTTTCCTCCAGTGCGCTAGTGTGTGTGTGGTGTGTTATTGTGCTGTCTCCGTAGTGCTGTGTATGTGGGGTGTTTATGTAGTGTGTCTCCATAGTGCTGTGGATGTGCTGTGTTTATGTAGTCCGTCTCTGTAGTGCTGTGGATGTGGGGTGTTTATGTAGTCCGTCTCGGTAGTGCTGTGGATGTGGGGTGTTTATGTAGTGTGTCTCTGTAGTGCTGTGGATGTGGTGTGTTTATGTAGTGTGTCTCTGTAGTGCTGTGGATGTGCTGTGTTTATGTAGTGTGTCTCTGTAGTGCTGTGGATGTGGGGTGTTATTGCGGGGTGTCACATGCTGCTGGTATAGATGAGGCTTTAGGTATTAATGCCTGCTTTCCGGGAGCAGCAGATCACAGAGTTCCTCGCAGGGAGATGAGCCTCCCTCCCACCATAGCAGTGTTTAAGACAACTAGACAGGCCCGCTAATATGTGTGAAATGCTGCCTGTAACATAAATGTTATTGACAAACTTGGCTGGACATTTGTAGCAGTGATCTGCCAGCGTGCAGTAATGCATATTCTTCCCTTTTATCCCACTGGTCTTGCCAGAGCACCAGAACTGTCATCTCGCCACACTCCAACTGCCTCCCAAATGTATAGTGACACTGATTATGCAAATCTGTATCTTATTTCCACCAATACCTGCCTTAGGAGCCCTTGACTTTATTGAAGTTATGATATGGGGTGTGAGGAGGGGCACAGTGAAACAATTCTGCCCTATAATCACAACTTTCATATTTTCTGATTTGCACCCCTCGTAATAGTGTCATATGAGGGAAGATGAAATGCACACTTATATATTTTTTATCTCTAAGGTATAATATATCTTGAAGGGACCTAAAAAGGATGAGTTAAACCAGCAGCTTGTTTTTTCTTTGTGTTTTTCTTTCTTTTCTCTATATTCTTTTCCCTTTGTTTTTATGTCTACTTTTATTTTATAAACCGAAACAGTATAGTTCTCTAACTCCTATAACATATAATATGTGATTTATATGACATCACATCCGGCCTTTGAAGTGTCTCAATATGGCATGTGCCCTGTGCTTTGTACACACACTTCCATAGATTGAGATTAGAAATGTCAAGATATTTCTTGACACATGTTGACATCCCAAACAAGATTAGTTTCCTTTGTTTTGAAGTGGGGTCAAGAGGCTAGCGATGTTTTTGACTCGCTATGAATTTAAAGAAGGATGCTGTGAATATACTAATGTGCTGAACCGAAAGCAGAGGAACAGTCACACGATTTAATTAACTTCCAAAACCATTGATAATGGTTGTCACCTTATCTTTCATAATAAAGCAGCCTCAGTAGGTAGTTATTCCATACAGTAGCTATACCCATAGTGAAGCTCCTTTGTTGCCTACAGCCTCAACCTATATTTCCCTCCCAATCTACCATCTTGTGTCCAGTGCATGGGGCTCTGGGGGCACACAGTGTATAGCAGCAGCAGACTCCATCCCTTCCTCCCTCACAAACAGACTCCTCCAACTCCCCACAGATGTTCTTCACTTTGCCTGGGGTCACTCTTTGGATACAGCATTCACAGTGTGTGCTGATCCTCCAAATTGCTGTGCGTGAAATCCGTCTCCTCTCTCCTGGGGGAGTAGTCATATCACTCAGAATGAGAGCAGTTTGCCTTTCATGGCCTCTTGCGCTGTTCCCTCCCTGTCCAGACAGTTGTGGGGCTTTATACTAGAAGCCTATTAGACAAATCTGAAGAGAACACAGCAGAGGTGCTATGATAGCAGGTTGTCAGAATATTCCACACTCCCATATAAATATATCAGTCATGCTGGCTTGAGGCCTCACCGAATCACATTATTGCTCCATTTCCCCCTACAATTGACGTGGAGAGGGATGGCTTCAGGTTTCATATAGGGAGAGAATTTGCAGCAGGTTTGAGAGTATTTTTCTAGATGTATTATCCTCCGTCACAGTACCAAGCCAGCACAGGGTTAAGTCTGTGCAGAAGTCAGGAATAATTAGAATCTCTTCGCTATGCATAAAACGGTTTCCGTTGGCTTTTTAGTGGGATGTGTTCCATTTGAGCATCTCCACGTTATTGCATGTGAGGTTCAGCCTAAACACTGGTGTCACCTGTGCTTCTGCTCAGCTCATCTGTCACAATATTTCCCCTCTCTGATGTTGTGCAGGCACCGTGCAGCCTGCCCTCTGTCAGATCAGTGGACGGAGAGGAGGGGAAAACAAGGATACAGAAGACAGAAACGTTAAATTGCATTATGGCTATTATGTGGGCGAGTCTGAGTTTCCTCCCTCGCTTGTAGGGCCAGCGCATGCGTGCTTGGCTCTGAGGGCCTAATGAGCCTGTATGGAGAACCCTGTGTGGAAACAAAAGGCTGGGTCCCTCCTCCCTCCCTCCCTCTCTCCTCCACTCCCCCAGCCCCAAGCATGACAGACCAAGAGCAGAGCTGAGCAGAGCGCCGGTCCTTCCTGGTGGTTGATTAGATTGGGGCCGAAGTCTCCAGCTGGCAGGCCTGTCTGTGACTGGAGGCGGCCGTCCCCTGCGCTTGTCACTGCCTGACACCTCTGACAGGCAGGGGACAGCTTCAGCAGACAGGTTCATTAAATGGCATTTTTTTACAGCTGGGCCTCTAAAAATGAGGGCTGGGCTTTGTCAAAGCCCCATCTACAGGGGCCTCAGCTTGTTGGTTTAAACCAAAGCTTTGTTGTTATGACAAATTTTTTGATCTGGGCTGTTTGAAATCTGGGCTTTTTTCTCCACTTTACCCTGTGTCTTTTGTTGAAGGCTGGCCCTTTGGCCTGTGATTTGTCATAGTAGCAACAATGTGAACCTCAGATAGGAACAGAACACAACCCTGGGTAACAAAGGATGTCGTCTACAGCCCTCCTTGTTGTATAAGGTTTCATATGCTAACAGAAATGTTTCTCTCAGAATTTCCTGGCATGGTACTGTATATTATAAACTATGAAACAAAAGTCAATGAATAGCCCTTTCAGCACGGACAATCAGTGTCACAGCTCACCTCCACCCCTGGCTCCTCAGTGTCACAGCTCACCTCCACCCCTGGCTCCTTAGTGTCACAGCTCACCTCCACCCCTGGCTCCTTAGTGTCACAGCTCACCTCCACCCCTGGCTCCTCTGTGTCACAGCTCACCTCCACCCCTAGCTCCTCTGTGTCACAGCTCACCTCCACCCCTGGCTCCTCAGTGTCACAGCTCACCTCCACCCCTGGCTCCTTAGTGTCACAGCTCACCTCCACCCCTGGCTCCTCTGTGTCACAGCTCACCTCCACCCCTAGCTCCTCTGTGTCACAGCTCACCTCCACCCCTGGCTCCTCTGTGTCACAGCTCACCTCCACCCCTGGCTCCTCTGTGTCACAGCTCACCTCCACCCCTGGCTCCTTAGTGTCACAGCTCACCTCCACCCCTGGCTCCTCTGTGTCACAGCTCACCTCCACCCCTGGCTCCTTAGTGTCACAGCTCACCTCCACCCCTGGCTCCTTAGTGTCACAGCTCACCTCCACCCCTGGCTCCTCTGTGTCACAGCTCACCTCCACCCCTAGCTCCTCTGTGTCACAGCTCACCTCCACCCCTGGCTCCTCAGTGTCACAGCTCACCTCCACCCCTGGCTCCTTAGTGTCACAGCTCACCTCCACCCCTGGCTCCTTAGTGTCACAGCTCACCTCCACCCCTGGCTCCTCTGTGTCACAGCTCACCTCCACCCCTGGCTCCTCTGTGTCACAGCTCACCTCCACCCCTGGCTCCTCTGTGTCACAGCTCACCTCCACCCCTGGCTCCTCTGTGTCACAGCTCACCTCCACCCCTAGCTCCTCTGTGTCACAGCTCACCTCCACCCCTGGCTCCTCTGTGTCACACCTCATCCCTGCACACACACCTCACCTCCACTTCTGGGCCCTCAATACCATACCTCAACCCCCCCCCTTCCCTCCCCTGGCCCCTCAGTACCACACCTCACCTCTCCCCCTCCTTATATCTCCTCCTCCCCCTTGCCATCCTCCTCTCCTCCTCCATTTCCTGCTAGTCACTGCGGCCCTGGGCTCCTCTGGGCCTTACTGTCTCTATGACAACTGTTTGAGTAGGGGGGTGCTGAGGTGTCAAGCAGGAGCATTACGAGGAGAGAGCTGGAGATGCTGCACATCTAGTATCTCTACCTAATCCAGTTTTAATTGAGCTCCAGAGACTTTGATGTGACACAGAGGTCGCAGCGGCGCTATTCCAGGGAGAAATTAACGCAGCCCAGCTCGAGACACACTCCTTCAGCCTGTCACCATTTTAAATGAGCATTAGCATCGAGCCTAACCTCACAGCCAAACATCTTACTCTCTAACCATCCCTCTCACTGTCCCTTCCTCCCTCGCTTCCTCACTTTACCTGGGTGTGCTCCCCCCTGTTCCACTCCTTTGTGTTTTGGCTGTATTCACACAGACACCAACAAACAGTCTGTTTTTTGTAGGCTGCAGGTCTATGCAAGTCTGTCTGTCTAAATCAGGCTGCAGGTCTGTGCTAGTCTGTCTGCCTATGCTAGGCTGTACAGATATAATATACATGTCTATGATTCTGAGCTAAGGAAATGACAGTGCCATCCCTGAGTTGGACCATTGTGGTGGAGAGGAATCAATGGTGTTGGGGGGGGGATGGAGGGAGGGAAGAAGAGAAGGTGGGAGGGGGAGGTGAAGAAGGGAGGAAGGCAAGGTGAGAGGTAGAGGGAGGGAGGGAGGTGCGTGAGGGGATCATTCTCACCTGTCAAGCAGGCTCTCTTGATCTCCCTCTCAGGACCTGCTGTCCCAGGGGTCTGCACACCTCTAATAATCCCTTCTTTCCTCTCCTCCCACTTCCCTGGTTGTTCATCCTCGCTCTCTCTTTCTCTCTCTCTCTCTTCTCTCTCTCTCTCTCTCTCTCTCTCTCTCTCTCTCTCTCTCTCTCTCTCTCTCTCTGTCTCTCTCTCTCTCTGTCTCTCTCTCTCTTCTGTTTTCATTGATTGCATATGTTATTGTGACCCAGGGGGCTGTTATTGTCCACATTATTTCACCCTGACTTGTGTAGCAGACAGCCTGAACAAGGTGTGAAGAACACAGTGGTGTAGAGAGGTCTATATCATACTGGGATGGGATTGTCAGGCAGAATCTATAGACAAAAGAACCTACACAGTGTTTCAATTTGATTAGTTAATCGAAGTATTAGTGTCATTGTCATTATATATGATGTTATAATGAGCCCAAACTACATCACCAGGCTGTCCCAAACTACACCAGCCTGTCCCAAACTACAACACCAGCCTGTCTCAAACTACAACACCCAGCTTGTTTTAACAAATGCACCCCTCACTGTCTTTCCTTCCTCTGCAGGTGTTGGCGTACTCTGAGGGGCTTCATGGGAAATGGATGTTTAGTGAGATCCGGGCAGTGTTCTCCAGGCGCCACCTCCTGCAAAATACTGCTCTTGAGGTCTTCATGGCTAACAGAAGTAAGAAGTCCTTCCCACCAAACACACTGTTCCTTTTTTGATCTCTGCTCGTGCTCTGTGGTGTGTGTGTTTTCCAATGTGTGTTGTTCAATGTTGTTCCATTCCACAGCCTCAGTCATGTTCAACTTCCCAGACCAAGCCACAGTGAAGAAGGTGGTCTACAGTCTTCCTCGGGTTGGGGTGGGCACCAGCTACGGCCTTCCCCAGGCAAGGTGGGACACAACACAGCATATTTACCTTTACCGTGCAACATTTAAATCCCTTTTCACAAGACCTCTTCATTTTTAATGCTGTGTGGTTTTCCAGGCGGATATCTCTGGCTACTCCACGCCAGCTCTTCAAGTCCTCCAATATGACGCAGCGCTGGCAGAGAAGAGAGATCTCCAACTTTGAATATCTAATGTTCCTCAACACCATTGCAGGTGAGCCACCCTAACCTCCCCCTGCTCATAGTCCTCCTTTACACTGCTAGATGTGAGATCTTCTGTTTGTAGTGTGTGGTGCTGCATCATTAATGTTTCCCTTCACCACAGGATTTTAAATAAGATGTTTACAGCGCTGAGTTCACTCCTTGGTGTGAGTGGGTACACTTCACTGTTGATGTGAGTGAGAACTACATAGTTTGAAGCAGAAGGCAGGGACTACCGATGTTCCTCGATAATGAGTGCGAGAGAGAGAGAGAGAGAGAGAGAGAGAGAGAGAGAGAGAGAGGGAGAGGGAGAGGAAAAAGAGAGAGAGAGAAGGTAAGTGTCTGTGAGTCTGTGTGTGTGTGTGTGTGTGTGTGTGTGTGTGTGTGTGTGTGTGTGTGTGTGTGTGTGTGTGTGTGTGTGTGTGTGTGTGCGTGTGCGTGTGCGTGTGTGTGTGTGTGTGAGTCTGTGTGTGTGTGTGTGTGTGTGGAGGTAATAATTTTGTTGTTGACTCTCTGATCTGAACTGCAACTAGCAGGGAAGCAAGAGCGACTGCCACACTCCTCCGCTCTCAGAGGTGTCATCCTTCCTTCGCTGCATACTCATGCATATTTATATTTAGCTTCTGCATGAGTTCGATACATTATTGTCAGATAATTAGATGTAAGGCAGACAGCAAAACATGGAGAAAATTCATTAAAACTCCCTGGTAATGACCTAGCTTGTCAGGAGTGTCAGAGTGGTGTGGGGAGGCAGACAGCATTGGGGTGGGTGCTGGGTGGGGGATGGGTGTGTGAAAGTGAAGCCAGCACTCTTCTAATTAAACACTATTCCACTGTTATTAACATCCTGCCACCCCAGCCAGCCCAGTCTCAGCAATGGCAGCTTCCCCTCTCCCCCACCCCTGCTACTACCTCATGCCCACCCCCTCCCCCCTCCCCATCAACCTGTTTTAATTATGCATCTACAATAAGGACTTTGGCTATGTGCACATACTTTTTCCTTGACTTAACTGTCAAGAGGACAGTTACTGGATCTAGATGCATTATCTCTGCTTAAGAGCTTCACTGTAGGGGTAAATAGCATAACTGGGGTCAAATAGAATAGCGAGTAGGTAGTGACTTCAGAGACGTTTTGACACCCATTAACCATGATAGTCAATCTGTAGACACAGCAAACTGTCTGATAATGAACCTTATGATTTCACTGTGGTTGTACTATTTACATATTGAGTTGAAACTCAGCCTCCAAAATATGATTTATATCTCTTATAGTATGCTACAGGCCGATTCTAGGATCAGACCTTTAGGGGTGCTCAGCCCCCAATGAGAATGTGACATGAATACAGTGCCTTGCAAAAGTGCTAAACCCCCTTGCTAATAACAGGCATGCAAACAGGTCAGGGGAAAAAAAAGTTGAGAAGGATATGGCGAACCACCAACCCTGTAGGGGGGTCTGGAGGCTCCCCCGGAAGAAAACGTTTTACATTTTAAAGTTAAACGCATGAATCTGGTGCACTTCGAGAGCAAAATTAAGGGGCTAGATCTATGTAGAATCCGTGCTCTTGTAAACAATGTCATGTTCTTTTAACCATAAAGACTGAGAAAATTGGTTCCAGAGGCAGTTGTAAAGTTGGGAAGCACGGGTAAAATGCTGTGTTGGCCACGGCCACTACCTGCCATGCCGCTAATTTAGCTGGATAACAATTAATACATTTATGTATTTATTATGCAAAATAATGAATGAAAAAACTAAGGATGTCCCTTTCTTCATGAACTACCAGCATCAAATGAAAATAAACAATAATAATTTGTATTTTTTTATTATTATTATTTTTTAGGGGTGCTGAGATGAAATTATAGGGTGCGTGAGCACCCCTAAAAAGGGTCTAAAATATCCACTGATATGCTACCAGCTTTAATCAAATCTGTTGTGGTAACTGTAAGTGCATAATCACCTGTGCCACTGTTGGACATAGTTTAAAGACAGTAAGGAGAACACACAGGGACAAACAGAGCAGGAGAAGCTTAATGGTTCAGAGGCCTGAATGCAGCTTAGGATATGACATCCAGGCGTAGACAGCTGCACTGTGTTTGACTGATGACCGTGTAAAGATGAGATACCGTTGTGTTTTCCTTTGTTAAACCTCTTGTGGTCAGGGCTCATCTTTCACACAGGCTCTGGGTGAGTGGCACTTCACTCCTGCTAACAATGGAAAGTGTTGAACCAGAGCGATCCATCTCCAATCTCCAACCCAAACAGTCTCAAATCATACCAAACACCTTACACTTTACTGGAAGTAATTTGATATTTAGGAGTATACATTTTTTATATTGAATCCTGATGTTATTGATGTGTCCAACAGGGTTTGCTTACTGGTTAAGTCACATACAGATATAGCTGTTGTGTTAATTGATTCATTTCCCCCACAAATTGTCAGTTTATGGGTTGCTAGTGTGTATATCTGGTCTTTAATCATCTCACACCCATAGCCTCTTTAATTCATAGGGAAATTAGAGAGGGATCGTGGTAACTTGGTATGTTGAAGAGATCCTCTTGATTTTATGACCATTTTTCTCATGGCTGTATTTCCTGTGACAGATTCTGCCATCTGAATCCCATATTCCCAGTTCTGGAGGAAAAGGAAGAAAGAAAAGAGATTCACATCTGGCATCTCTCAGTAGAGCTGCATGTGGGCACAGTCATATATACTGACATGATGTCTCCATGGTAACTGCTGTTGGTTGTCCAATCAGGAGAGCAGCCTAGCGGTGACACGTCAGACGCTATCCGTGTCATGGCCTCAAGAAGAATCTACATCTCTCTAATTACATCCACACCACACAGCTTACAGTCACTTATGTTCTTCATGAACTTGAAAACCACCTCCATAGAACTTTTCCAACCCCAGTCCTCACTGATGTATTTGTCAGCTGGGTGGAGGCAGGGAGAGAGAGCTGTACGCGGGCACGTTTTCACGGAGTCAGAGTGAGAACTCTATTAAAAGAGGTCGCCCTCTCAGACGCCCTCAGAGACAGGAAGTGGATTCTGATTGAGGGCTGGTGACTGGGAGCTTGTTGGAATGTTGCATGCTGGGACCCCAACGTAACCTAAGCCTTGTGTGTGCCCCTCCGGAGCCCCCTCCTCCCTCTCTCCCCCTACCTCTCACGCCGCTCTCTGTCTCATCTGTCTGTCTAGGGAGGACGTACAATGACCTGAACCAGTACCCCGTCTTTCCCTGGGTCCTCACCAACTATGAGTCGGAAGAGCTGGACCTCACCCTGCCAGGGAACTTCAGAGATCTCTCCAAGGTACTGCTTGATGCCACACCCCCTGGGGGTCCTGGAGGGGGGAGAGAGGGTAGGGCCACTCGTCTCTGTCAGCGAGGCTGTTCCCTTGTCAGACAGTGAAATGAGGCCATATTCAATGAGACTTAATTCAGACATCATGTGTGGAGGCTGAGCTCTGAAGAACGTTGTTCTGGATGAGGCTGATAATACAACACGATGAAGTGCACTAGAACAATAAGTGTGTCCATGATTTGTTTGTGGAGGGATTATTGTATTGCCTTTCCAACAGCAGCATTTTGCTCTCTGCGATTTGTATCCAAGTGATTTTGTACATCTATTATTACCTCAGCTTTTATGTTTAAGGATCATATAAAACTGCACACAATTTACCTTTAGATTGAAAGCAGCTCTTTTGAGAACAAGGGATATTCATATAATATAATATTTAATACAATATAAATCAGGAATGAAGCACGCCCTCGAGTTGTCCATAAGACTATAACTGGGTGTGTTAATGATGTCTAGTAAATGCTAACTTGAATGGTCCATTCCTTTTGGTGACTCTTGTTCAAATGATAATTCAGTAAACATCCTTTTTAAAGGCATAGTTGAGCAGTAGAGGAACACTTATCAATCCTGCCATACTATACTGGAATTAAGACCATGGCACACTGTTTGGGCTGTACGAGAATTGTGTTCTGTCTTCATAGGAAATAAAAACAGACTGCAGATCACTTTGCTGAACTCTAGCTTTGTTATTCCCCAAGCCCAGTCTCTCTCGCTCTCTTTTTTCTACCCAGCACATACATTGTATAAAAACACAGCAATACATTTTGACTATTAAAATTGTAGTGTGTTGTGAGCCTATGCACAGTTGTGAATTCAGACAAGCAAGACTACGGTTGCATATCTCCACTGTGTCACCTGCTGTTGTCTCCTGTCGGCCTGTGGCGGCCCCCGTCTGTGGAGATCCAGATGGGCCAGGAGAGTAGAGGGGGCTGGGGGGCCCGGGAGGAGAGAGGGGGCTGGGGGGGGCCATGGGCAGGCAGGAGGAGAGAGAGGGCTGGAGGGGACTGGGGGGGACTGGGGGATGGCTGTGGATTTCCGGGGGTGGGGGTGGGGGTGTGTGTGCAGCCCTCTAGCCTTGGGTAGACAGTTATGTATTGTAATGTATTCCTGTGACATCTTTCCGTGATGTTTACAGGGCTTGGCTGCCTTCATTAGCATGAGTTCACAGGCCTATGTCTCCTGACACTTGTCCTTGGAACCCTGGGGCTCCTAGCTCCACAAGTTCATATATAGTAGAGCGGGGAGGGACCATTCACCCCTGCCTCATCTCTCCGATCCTTCACCTTTCTTTTCAAGGCCCGTTTTGGCACAGTTTCTGAGTTTGTTCGTTCTGTCTGAGCGTGTGTGTGGTGCCTGTCTCTGTGCAAAGGGTAAGTGGTAGGTATGCAGTAGGCCTCGATGTGTTTTCATCTAAGAGCCTTTAGAACTGGATGGTTATGCACCTGCTTCTCTCCCTGAAGTTCTGACATGGAGTTTCTGTTGATCCTTCCTTTGAGCTAGGTCATTCAAATACCTTTCCATGTCAGGCGTGAATCACATATTAGTCAGTGTTCTCAGCTGCTCCTGCGAGCAGAGCTCCTCACGCTACTCCACGCTCTAGGGCTGTAGGGGAAGGTCTGCTGACTGCCAAACAGGATGTGGAGTCTAGTCAGCACAGGCTGAAAGTCCCAAGTGGAAAAAATGTACTTGATTTCCAATTTGAATATGTTCAAAGAGAGCTAAATACACTTTTATTATATTTATTAATCTTTATACACAATTAAAATGTACAGATTTTGTAAGTTATCATTCTTATCGACAACTTTAATCGATGTAAGTATGTTTTGTACATAAGTACACTTTCAGTGTCATATTTTTCGCTTGGCGTCTCACAGTTCCATGGTGGCGTGAGCAGTGAAACTAGTGGAGGTGTGAGCGACATAACTCTCACACCTCCACACCTGTGGCTACCGGAGTTACAGGTGTTCAGTCATCTGTGATGAACACCATAACACCCTGCCCTGCCTCTGGGCCATGCACTACATATTGTCATGGTAGATCCATTCATGTGGTGAAGTGTTTCATTGGAATCTAATGATGATTTATTTTTGATTGACATGTTACTGATGGGAAAGGTAAGCTTAACTCTGTCATAGCTGTTAACTGATGTAGTGGAAGCATATAATCACCAAAGAAGGTTAACTCTCTAGCCTGGGTGCTGTTGTTATTCCATGCCTTCTGAATGTCTTTGACAGGAAATGATTAGATATGTCTCTGTCAAAATGCCTTTCCCAGGAGAAAGAGCAGAAGTGAGCAACGACAGTTGGCAAAATTATCCAAGACAGTTCTCTATACTATACAGTACACTAACTATCATATCCCAAACTCTGGCTGAACCCCCTTCAAGGCAGTGTGCTAACAACCCACTCCCCCCTCCCCTCCCACACTCACACACTCACTCACACACACACACTCCCCCTGAGTACGGCTTCAGCCCCTCCATCATCTTACCTTGCACATCATGGAGGAGCTTGATTACATTAGACGAGTGGTGTTGATTGGAGCTGTTGGTCAAAGCGTCTGGAGATTACAGCCTTGGAAGCACCTTATGGGAACTTAAGTACTAGCACAAGCTTACCGTGTAAACAGCTTTTTAATTCGCCAGAATCCTTAATGGGATACAAGCTTAGAAATTAGAAACCCTTCTGTTTGACAGTAAATGTGTTTAACAGAGAAAATGCTACTTTGATGTATTTTACATTTATGAGTGCCAAGCAGAACCTCAGGAAACTCCAGAGAGTTATAGGCTACTTAAATAATCTGGAATAGGCTTCCATGAATGTTTGTGCTTGAACTCTCTGTGGAACAGTGTTATGCCAAGTTATTGAAGATGGGAGTACAGTCACCCTAGGGAAATACACAGAAACCATGTTTCTCCCCAACTGAAGACTCCCTCTGGTCAACAGGCTTCATGTCTCACTTTGACTTTCACAAAATATTATCATGAAGAGTTTAAACAGCATACTGATCTGGTGTATTGATTTTGTCACAGGCCAAAGATATAAACAGAAAATTGGAGGTACAGTATTGGAGGAGTTACATACTGTAATTACGAGTTTGGTTCTTTAATATATACCTAAATTCGAATTTTTCCTAGACAAGATAAGGATAGATAGATAAGGACTTAAGACAAGGTTGGCATGAGGAATGTAGTGCTTAATGAAAACATTACTTCTTATTTCTGGTGCTCAATACAGCGTTAGACTTACTGTTAGAATGGGCAATTACCACATTCAATAGTAACTTCAAAACCAGCCAACTCAACATTTCCAGTGAGGCAGTTCTATTCTCCTATTCACCATCATAGCTCGATTCGTGCGGCCTGGATCAAGCCAGGGTCCACAAGGAATGTTTTTATAGTGTGTGAGACTTCCTGTGTCCTGTAGCCCAATCTGGACTAGCCCGAAACGTCACATGCCAGCCTATTATCACCTTGTAAATCTTTGAAGATTTCAATAAACTTCTCTTTCATTCTAGCTAATCACGCTCATGCCATCAATGTGGATGACCGTTGCATTTTGAAAAGAAGGAAAAAATAAATAAAGAGGGAAACACATGACAATTTGGTTGTGAGTCAAGCGTGTGCCCTGCCTTGTGTAAAGCATGACAACACAAAATATGATGCATGTGTTCATCATAGTTCAAATGACCAGAACAGTGAGTCTAATCTAAAGCTAAACAAAATATGTATCCCTTAAGAACTGTAGTAACAGTGTATTTTTAATGATTAGATGAATGTGACTTCATTCTTATTCTTTGGTTTGTCAACTATGCTTAGTCTAGTGTTTTGTGTGATAGATTTCCCATGACTGTTGTGGTAAATCCACACATGGTCGCCACACAGAGCAAGGCTTCCATTGATTAAATTACCACAGCGCCCTCCCCTTGCTCTGCTCAGTGTGCTGGGTGTATTAATATTGACTGCAAGTATGCCTCTAAGGCTTGTCTATTGGATTGGCTGATTGAAAAGGCAAGTAAAGCAATTCATACACCTCTTACTATGTGTAACTGGGCAATTAGATACCACAATTAAATATACTATGCAAGTTAAAATGTGTATTTCCACAAAACTAATTTGAAATTTTTAGTTCGATTTCGGACACTTTTGACAATATGTTAGTCATTGTTACTTTTTGTTTACTTATTGTAACAATTTTGAAAGACAGGAATTTTAAAGGCCTGCAAGTATTTAATGTAATCATTTAGTCATTGTTATCAAAGAAGGCCCAGGCCCCATTTGGACACAGTGTTGCCATGCCTTTCTCCCTCCTAATCTTATGGCAGGTATGATTCATAGCTATCATAAAAGTAGACCATGGTTTAGAACTTGTTCACAGTAGAGACATGTGAACCATAAAAACAGTTTATGTTCCAGGTGGACAGGTTTATTATTTGTTAGTCTGGGTGTTTGCGTACCTTCACTGATTCCAGAAGTGAGACGGTACCTTTTAGAGTATAGTTTTTTCCTCATCATGTCCAACTGCTGAATAGGGGAGGGTATTGGAGTGCATTTGGGAGCTGCCTGGGGATTGAGCACAGTGTTTGTGGGTGTGGGTGTGGGTGTAAATCTTGTCAGGTAGGGGTTCCTTACTGCCAGAAATACAGAGAGACATATAACATTTGGAGGGTGCAGGAAAATCATGGTGTCAGACAGACAAATCCCAGACTAGACCCATCTGTCACCTTTGTTCTCACCCCTGGTTTCCCTCCTGGTCTCCCCTGTGGTCCCCCCCCCCCCCCCCCACGCCCCTCTCATCCCTAGTCCCACTCCTGGTCTCCTCCTCCTAGTTTCCTTTCCTGATCTCCCCCTTGGTATCCCTAGTTTCTCTCCTGTACTCTCTCCACACAACATGGGCCGTGCTTAATGATGAAATTGACCTTCTATGCATATGTTTCTCCTTCAGCCAATCGGAGCGCTGAACCCCAAGCGTGCTGTGTTCTACGCAGAGCGCTATGAGACCTGGGTGGATGACCAGACTCCCCCCAACCACTACAGCTCTCACTACTCCACGGCCTCCTCCACACTGCAGTGGCTGCTCAGGATAGTGAGTGCAACCAAACGTTCTCAACCCTCTGTTACCACACTGTAAAACATGACCTCCCTGTTGTACGGCTCAGTTCTTAACACCAGGTCCAAATGTATTGGAGATGTGTAAAAAAAGGAAAAACGCAATCCCTAACTTGTCATTTCTCAGGGTGCATTAGGCTGAGTGTCAGTTGTCAAACATTATGAGAGCTCCTGTGAGGTCTGTCAGCTGAGACTGAAGCTCACAGGATACTGCTCAACATCTCTATCTGATTGGCCCAAAGTTCCAGCTGAGAGGCTCTCACAGGCCATTTCACAGGCCAGTAAACTGGCATATGAACTAAATAAAGAGGCCTGGGTGATGATTTAGAGGCCAACCTGACAGGTCTATGTTTCAGACAGCCAGAGAGCACAGGAAGACATGTCCATCAAAGCTGGAGACACTCAAACACAGACCCACACTCTCGGGCGGCTCAGACCGTCTGACGTCTGAGGCAGCTTGGGGTTCCTCCCCCTCGTTAGCTGCATAAGCGAATGAATCCCCTGAAGTTCCCCTGACAGCAGACTGGCCTGTGCTGGACTCCTCCCCAGAATACCTCTTCCTCTCTGAGTGATGTGTCCTTGCCTGTCCACCATGACACAAAATCACAAAATATTCGCCTGTTAGCATGGAGAACAGTGATGAGTTTTTCCTCAGACTGGGAACAGTAGAGGAGTGAGGCTTCGGTAGAATATAACCGCTGTCCATAGCCGAGACTGTGTTTCCGGTAGTTTGCTTGAGTAGAGTTTTAATTTACCATCACATGATTCGATTCAGTGTCTTTACATCAGAGAGCATTAGCACTGATGTCATCTCTGATCTATGTGTGGTTTTTGTGTTCTCTTCAAGGAACCCTACACCACCTTCTTTCTCAACACCAACCACAACAAGTTTGACCACCCGGAACGCACCTTCTCTGACATCAAGCGCTCCTGGAGGAATTGCCAGAGAGACACTTCAGATGTAAAGGTGATGTGAATATGAGCAAGCAATACACTTATCATAATAATAATCTTTGCTCCCCATGGTCTAATGTGATGGAATCTGTACGGAATCTATTCAGTTCACAACTTCACCTTTGTTAACCCAGAGGAAATGTCAGTATGCATGCCATGAATTCAAAATGGCATATTCAAATTGGATAGAACATAGACAGATAGTACACAAGAATAGTTTAAACTCTAAATCAAATACATATTTGATCAAATACATATTTGATTTACCCTGTTAAGAAAATAAAATGTGTTTTGGTGAGGTAGAGGGAAAAAAAGACAGAGTAAGGGAGAGAGCAATGCTGAAGGTGAACAATGTTGTGGTTGGACTGAGGAGAAAGCTTTGGCTCCACAGAGACCCACAGAGCAGTCAGAGAAAAAGCTGAACCCTGTGATTCTGTTCCATTCTGCCCGGTGCATAACACGCAGCAGGAATATGCACTGACCTCAAAGTGTCATATATTTCTAGCACACCCCACTTTGGGTTAGTGTTGCCCCGGGCAATTAATAAACCATTAATGACAAAAGCTATTTAAAATCATTCTTTTATGTACGGACAGGGCTTTTACTTGCCATGGCCTAGGGAGAGCAGCCAACAATCTATGTAAAGTAGATTCAGAGACAGTAGCATGCCAGGGAACAGGAAACTAGTCAAACACCACCCTGTTAACAAATACAGGCTACTTTAAACCACTTGTAAGTCTGCATGCATTTGTTTTTACACATATATGATGGCTGCAGATCTATCACACAGAACAAAAGGAAACATGCTGTGTAAAACTGGGGGGACTGGAGCAACAGCTGTGTTTTATAATGGATTAGTGGGTAACATTATTTATATATATATATATATATATATATATATATATATATACTGGCACAATACTGGGACTTTGGATATTTTTCCTCCCGTCCTTTAAATTGGACGTGTGTGCATGTGTTTTGTGTGTGTGTGTGTGTGTGTGTGCGTGTGTGTGTGTTGTGGGCAGGAAAACAAGAGACTGACAGACTCTTCTCAGAGTAGTCAACAAACCAAGTAACCCCCCCAACAGTAAGCCCCCCCCACCCCCCCCCACCCCCACCCCCACCCCCACCCAAACCCCTGCTACGTGCTGTTTGAGGGAATCCAGCAGCACTCTGCTGGTGACAGATTCTGACGATTGTGTCATTAAGGTGACACAGTGTAAAGCAATGGAGGCTTGTGTGATTGACTTGTTAGCCCATTATGAGGCTGTTGCAGAATTAATGGCTGCCAAGGGAGGTGGGCTTGAAAACAGAGCTGCCAGTTTTACCGGCTTGGTGCTGAGTTACGACAGGGAAGTTTACAAACGAAAAAGGATTTTGAGAGAAAGAGAGACATACTATTCCCTCTCCCCCTGTCCCTGGCTGGGGGTGAAATGTGACCAACAGCAGACCACGGTTTATAGGAGCTTTCCCTCCCATACCTCCTCCCTCTCTAAACCTGGTGATTTATTAGAGTTCAAAAGCTCTACTGGTTATGTACCCCACTGGCATGGTAAAAGTCTACAGCATCACATACACGACAAATACTGCATTCATAAAACAATCTCATATACAGACTAAAAGATGTCAAGGGGCTCCATGCACCCCACAGACACGAGAACCTTTAAACGGTTCTCTATGGCTTTCTAATGAGGGCAGACAGAGATGTGGGAGCAGAGAAGCTGCATTCCTCATGTGCACATGCCCCAATGTACAGAGGCATCTCTCTCTCTCTCTCTCTGTCTCTCTCTCTCTCTATCTCTCTTCCTCTCTCTGCTGCAGGGTAGGGTAAAGAGCAGTTATCTAGAGCAAAGAGAGTTGAACACAGGGCCTGGAAACAGTGACAGGAACCTGGATGGCTGCTGACTCCAAGCCATGTGTGTCCACTCCATCCTGGCTCTGGCATCAGGAATGTGTTTATGAGTGACAGGGAGTATGCAAGACACGGGCTGTTAAAATCACAATTATGGCCGTGATTGATAACGGTCATTCTCCATGCAGCCCAGTGTTGGTTTAGCTCTTAGTATGGGCCGGATCCTTGTTTTGGTCTCGATATTTGTTTTTCTCTCCCTGTCTGAGGTTGGAATCACACCAGGGAAGACAGTGGGAGCTGCTGAGGTCACGGCCCCTATCAGCAGAGCCCTGAACACCAAGCATAAACACATTTAACACCCGACACACATCCTCACCTCCCCCTGGAACAACTGCTACAGCGAAGCCTTGTCTCATCCTGCTGTTGTGTGTGTTTGTCTTACATCTCCCCCTGAAGTCTCACTCACTCACACTGGGTACACACACAGCCTCCTCTATCACTCACACACGCTAACGGAACATCATCTCTCTCTCTCTGTCTCTCTCTTTCTGTCTTGCTCTCTCTCTCGCTCTCTCTCATCTCTCCCTTTTTTGTCACTCTACTCCCACAGGAGCTCATTCCAGAGTTCTTCTACCTTCCAGAGATGTTTGTTAACAGTAATGGTTACCAGCTGGGCATGCGCGAGGACAGGACCATGGTGTGTGATGTAGAACTACCTTCCTGGTCTAAGAAACCAGAGGACTTTGTCAGGATTAACAGGATGGTAAGGACGGTTTGGTGTTTGACCTGTTCTTTCATTGAGTGGTGACACAGTAGACAACTCTCCCTGTATTTCAAAGGAGTCATTTAGATTACATTAATTGTCAGTCAGTTTACATCTCACACAGGCAGCCAGAAAGCCCTTCTTTAGCCTCTCTGTCACTTGGTCTCTACCTGGCTTAGCCATGAAGTATCTATTACACTACACTGCTAGATACTAACACAATCTACCACTGCCCAGAGCACAGTGCCCGAATGTGTCTCTTCTAATGTTACCTAATGCTGACCCTATCAATCAGGAGACGTCTGCGAGTGGGGCTGACTGTGGGACTGTTTGTGGGGATGTGTATGGGGCTGTGCGTGTGTGTATATTGGGCTGCATGTGGGGAATCGGAAGGAAAGTGGAGGTGTAAGTGGTATTGTGTTGGGCTGAGGACAGTGATGCAGTGTGTTGGGTACCGGACCAGAGGCAGGAGCTGGGGAGGAGACCGTACTAACGCTTGACCTTTTCAGCAGGAGTGACAGTGCTGGGTAGGAAGGGCGTCTCACCAAGGTGACCTTTCCCCAAGCTTTACTCACTCTGCCTGGTCAGCTCCCTTCCACACACACACACACACACACACACACACACGCAGTTCTTATAACAATAAAATAGGGCTGTTTTTTATACTGTAGGTACTGTGCTTAGTTGATTAGAACACTCCCATTTCTGTCCTACTTTGTTATTTTCTCCCTCTAGCTTTTGATGTTGCATACTCTCTCTCTCCCTTTCTCCCTCCCCTCTTCTTTCCTTTTCTTCCTCCCCTTCCCCCTCTCTCTCCGAGCCTCCCAGTTCCCATCTTTGCATGTGCATGTGCCACTTTCAATTGGAGTGACATGCCCTGTGGCTAGCAGGGCTTCTGTGTACTAGAGCTGCGTCAGTAGGAAATGGCTGCTGTTGTTCTCCGTGTGAGAAGGAGAGTGGAATTCCCTCAGTCTACACTGAACGCCAGGGGACTGTAGTCATTAAAAAGAATAACACCACAATAAAATGACTAATGTAGAGTGAGAGTAAAATGGGCTTCCATAGGTATTCTAATATAATATTAAAGGAGATTACGATAGTCTGAGGTCTTATCTACAAGCAGAGGAGACTCACAGAAGAAATCCATATCCAATTAGCTACAAAATATCACACACATGTTCACACGTTCACACACAAACACACACATACATACGTACATACTTAAATATCACACACACTTTACAGCAAATTGGTTCCCTTTAATATTGAACAGCTTCTTACATCTCCATGGAAAGATAGCTGGTCATTATTTTTAATAGATAGAAAAATATAATATCTGATCATATTTTCCCCTAAGGCTTGTTCATGAGCACAAAAACTAGCTTCTGTCTTTGCATACTTTACTCTGGGGCCTCTGCCTCCAATAACATGAACTGCCCTATACAGTGACGTAGTCTGTGATTACTAGATGTATTTAAAATGTCCAGTGTGTGCCCTGTGGTCGTGTTGCAGTAAAGTTGGTGTTGTTGTTACGTCCTCCTGTGTGTTGTGCGCTGCAGTGTGCCTTTCACCCCTAATTGCCCTGCTCTTCCCTGACAGGCCCTGGAAAGCGAGTTTGTGTCGTGTCAGCTGCATCAGTGGATTGACCTTATTTTGGGCTACAAGCAGAGAGGCCCGGAGGCAGCACGTACCCTCAACGTCTTTCACCACCTGACATACGAGGGCTCCGTCAACCTCGACAGCATCACTGACCCCCTGCAGAGAGAGGTACCTAAAACACGCCATCCCCGCGGCGCCACGGGCGCCAAGCAGAGCCCCGCGTGTGACTTCCTGTCTGTGTTTCCCTCTGGAACAGAGAGGGTTCCACTCCTGCTCTGTAGGCTGCATTATCAAGCACCAGTCATTATGCATGCAAACCCATCCCACAGGGAACCGGCTTAACTACAGAGTCATTGAATTTACATTGAGATTATTCTTTGAGTTTACCGTTTGCTAACAACCTCTACAATTAATTCATCTCCAATGTACACTTAAGATATCTACTAATAATCATTCTTGTTAATGGATAAGGAGAACTGACTCCTTAAATACTGTAGTACCTCCCCTCTGTGGCCTCTTCTTCTCCATCAATTGACAGCCAGAAGAGTTCTTTGATGAATCACTAAAGGTCAGCTAGTGAACAGACAGGAAAAGAGATCCTCTCAATCTAAACACATTAATTGACTGACTGTGGTCTCCTTGGCTAATGTACTTGTGTATGGCTTAATTGCATAGAGGGAGAGGTAGACCAGAGAATAAGGGGTAGAGAGAGAGAAGAGGGAAGATGAGGTGTAGAGAGAGAGAGAGAGAGAGAGAGAGAGGGAGAGAGAGAGAGAGAGAGAGAGAGAGAGAGGGGAGAGAGAGAGAGGGGGAGAGAGAGAGAGAGAGGGAGAGAGAGAGAGAGAGAGAGAGAGAGAGAGAGAGAGAGAGAGAGAGAGAGAGAGAGAGAGAGAGAGAGAAAATGGGGAGAGAGGGAGATGAGGGGGACAGGGAGACTGCAGTAACAGCAGCTGGTATGCAGTGATGCTTTCCAGTGTGAGCTCCTCTCTCCCTGTGATATCCACCATCTGCTGTCTGCAAAACAAGTCATTTATATACTGTCACTTTTCGGGGCGCCTTTATTTATCAAGTGACCACTATGCAAATCACACCCAGACAGATTTTGGGGGGTCTAATTATCAAACAATATGGAGAAAGCTTTGTTTTTCATCATTTCTCTCAGAATTGTAGACAATGACAATGATTATTTTTCCCATTTCGTTCCGGGTTTTAGAGCTGTCTGGCTTCCTGTCTGCTGGGTGAGCTGACAGTGGGGTTGTTCGTTTCAGGAACTAGCAGCTCATAGTAGCTAATTGTAACCAGTTAATGTTGTCTCCATTGTGGCATGTGCCTGTTTTATGCCTGAATTGGACATTAGTTGTGCTAATTGCAACTGATATGATGAGCATTAATTAATACATGCCTCGTTATATTTTATACATGTCTATACTGTACATTATACACATGCATACATCCCCCTCAAACACACATTGTATATCAGGTGGAATTTATATATATATATATATATATATATATATATATATATATATATATATATATATATATATATATATATATATATATATATATATATAATGTGTGTGTGAGGGGGATGTATGTGTGTACATCTATATCATTGTATATACACAGTACCGGTATGTGTCAGAAGGGAAACAGAATACTGTTCTGGTGCATAGTAAAAATAATTCCTGCTAGCCATCATGACCATGGAATAGAATGGGATGTTTGTGTTCATGGTAGAGTGCCAAAATGTGTGTTTATGGATGCAGTAACAGAGACCAATAAATGATGTTGGTGCTCCTTAAATATTACTGCTTTTTTGGCAACAGAAAAAGATGACTAGCTAAACAAGGGTTTAGGTGGGCCTCTTCCAATGATGCATCATATGGAGCCACATGCAGATGTGGGTCTCCCTGTGCAGTTTTTGCCATCGTGTATGGACATAGTCTACATGTCTGTCCAGTCCCTCCTCTAAGGGGAAGGCTTCAGGGGAAGAGGGTGTCGGGGTGTATTTATTCATGCACCCTGACTGATGAAACCACTCCTCTGTCATTAACCACCTCAGTAGCTGCATCAGAATGGATGTAGAGGTCAGGAGAGGAGATCAGTCTCCTACCTGTGTTGTCAGGCAGGACAGGACAGGGCTTGACAGGCAGGAGGCTGGGCTCCAGCAGAGGGCAGGGTGGCAGCTCTACTGGGCGTGCTGCTGTAACAGCAGACCACAATGTTTATCCTGACAGCCTTCTCGTATGGGAAAAACATGACAGCAACCTCCAGATACAGAGCCTGCTGTGTTGCTCTGATGTAAACAGACAAATGATGCATCAGTGGGTCTTTTCCCTCTCGGCTGCTGGCACTCTCAGTCCCCTGTTGACTGAGGACTTGGACAGAGAACGGTAGCTAGTTAGTCCATGTGGCGGTGACGTGGTAATGACTGTGGTTTTGAAGCAGCTTTCACTCTGTATACTGTCACTACTGTTCATAAGGCTTACCCTGCAAGGTAGAAAATTACAAATTCCCACCCAAAGCAAACATGAAATATGCAGAGAGCGTGATGATATCTATGTTGGAGACTATTGACACACTGTACTGTAAAGGTTAGCGCAGAGACCAAAGACCTTAGGGCCATCGTTTGTAGTTATTAAGAGATTAGGTGCAACCAACCCATAGAGGCTTATCTCAAACTAATTGCTTGGCATTTCAAGAATTGCAAAGCCTTGCCTCTCAAAGAAGTTGGGACACCGCTCTAAGTATGTTTGCGAGAAATAAAATTGCTGCTTGAAGTTGTAATTCAGACCAGTGGCTCTGTTTGCCTGTCCATCTGTCTACACACGGACATGTTTGCAGGGCTGCCTTGTTGTTCTACTAGAGCACGGCCAGTGCTGAAATGTCCAGGGAGCTTAATATGTCACTAAGGCGGGAAACAGCCGACAGAAAGACAGACATGCCTACCTGTCTTCCTCTGCCTTGTGTCCAATGCAGGAGGAGATGCCAGGACTGACTGACCCAAACGCATGCTGTTATAATGGATGTTTGGTGTTCACCCAAGCACGGCGGTTGTTGCTGGGAGGGAGATCAGCAGATGGCTTTGGCAATAAGTGTCACTTATCAGCCAAAAAGCTGGGCCTGAAGTGCCTTAAACTAATGAAGTGTCTGTTAAGTGTTCAAGATCCCTGTTGGAGATAGTGAGAACTTACTGACACATCTGAGGGGATTAGTGTTGAAGCACCTGAGAGATATTGACGTATTTTGATGGTCTGGGAGCCAAAAAGTTCTTGAGACAACCTTCAAGTGCAGGAATCCTTGAATACAATAAAGTCGATTTCTTTTTCTTTCTTTCTCACAGCACAGGATCTCTCCATCTTTCTATCCTTATTTTTCTGGAATTGAATAGTCTGAAGAAATATGATGATGCCTTCCACATGGCCCATACGTTCTTTCAGATCTCTGGATCAGATTTCTTTATTTGAAAAGACTGTGACCCAAACCTTAAACTGAACCTTAAATACCTATAATGTGACCAGGTTATTACGTGACAGACTCCGTTTTAAAGTATCACTGACTGACACTTAATGGTTGCCAAATGTGCAAACACATCATGTGACACAACGATAGCTGTTCCACCAGGCTCCATCCCATTTTGTGCTATGCATGATAGGAAGTGACCAAGAGGAATTTTGGGAGACCTCTTCACTTGCAGGTGCCCTGTCTGGATTCAGCACCACCTCCAACCTCAGAGAGCCTTGGTCCTTTCTTGGCATATGCTAGCCAATGGGGGCTGTTGATAGTGAGCGGTGTGTACAGGCCCAGCAGACATAAAGAGAGAGAGAGAGAGAGAGAGAGAGAGAGAGAGAGAGAAAGAGAGGGAGGAGAGCAGGCATGTGAGGGATGTGTGTTTCATTGAGCTCAGTGACAGACGTCCACAAGCTCCCTCTGATGGTGGAAGTGGCTCTAGTCACATCAATCACTCCTACCTCAGACCTCAGAAGTGCTTCACTCAGTCAGCCTCCAGAGAACCCTCTCTCTATCTCTCGCTCTCTCTATCTCTCTATCTCTCTCTCTCTCTCTCTCTCTCTCTCTCTGAATGTCTTACATAAGCACAAACACCAGTCCAACTGTGTTAATACCACTGAAACTCTGTTGCTCTTGTGATGTCTCCTCCCTACCTGTTCCCCGTTACATTTCTCTTCCTCCCTCATCAAACTTCCCAACCAGAAGCTTACAGACTCATCGGTCATAAGAAACCCAGTCAGTCCGTTTTTACCCTTGTGTGTGTGTGTGCTTGTGTGTGTGTCAGTGTGGTGTATGAGTGTGTTTTCTTTTCCCTTTGTTTCAGGCACAATACCATGTAAAAGCTGAGCGGCCTGCCGCAGTCCTAGCTGCATGTCACTCCAGGTTAACGTTTGTGCAGCGGGGGGGGGGGGGCTCTCGCCTGAAAATGGGAATGGTTAACTGAAGCATGTTAATAGGAAAAGGCTTGTCTCTTCGATACTAACACTTGGATGACTCTGCAGGCTGAGGGGGGAGGGGGGAGCACCCGGGCAGATTGGGAGGGCAGCGCTCACCCCTCCCTTCTCCACGGCACGGCTGAGTTAGGATTTGCTTGCATTGTCAAGTAACGCATTGACCCATCACTTTGATGCATATTGATTGTGACAGGAGCTCCTCTCTCTCTCTCTTTCGCCCTCTCTCTCTCTCTCTCTCTCTCTCTCTCTCTCTCTCTCTCCCTCTCTCTCTCTCCCTCCATCTCTCTCTCTCTCTCTCTCTCTCTCTTCCCTCAGGCCATGGAGGCGCAGATCCAGAGCGTTGGACAGACGCCATCTCAGTTGCTTATTGAGCCACATCCCCCTCGCAGCTCGGCCATGCACCTGGTGAGAGACACAGGCACCATGGGAAGATCCTCCCAACTGTGTCCCTGTCAACGTGCGGGGAGGTTTTTGGAGTGAGACACAGATAGAGAGACAGAGCGAGAGTGAGAGCGAAAGAGACAGAGACAGAGAGAGAGACAGAGAGAGAGAGAGGGAGAGGGGGAGAGGGAGAGAGGGAGAGAGGGAGAGGGAGAGAGGGAGAGGGAGAGGGAGAGAGAGAGAGAGAGAGAGAGAGAGAGAGAGAGAGAGAGGGAGAGAGAGAGAGAGAGAGAGAGAGATATCTTTGTGTGCACAGGTACCAGTGCACTCTTGGCATCCATTTCCGTTTTCAGCCGTATGTGCTCTTTTTTTATTCAACAGTGCATGTTGTTAAAGAAAAGCAAACATACAAGACATGTAGTTGCAGCCACCCTTGGCGTGTGGTGTTTGTGTCAGAGGAGTGCTAAGAGTGCTCCCTACTGGCCCAGATACTGCCTGTCCTCAGCAGTAAGCTGCTCTGCTCTGTCTAATCCATGTAATAGGCCAGCCTAGCCCTCATTATCCTCACATGGCTGAGTAGGAGCCTGGGGGCTCGTGGAAACACCGCCTCAGCCCACACCTTACTCTCTTCTCATCACATTACACTCTCACTCTATCGCTCTCTTTCTATATCTCTTTATTTCTGTCTCGTTCTCTCTCCATCACTCTTTTTATGTGTTCCTTCTCTCTTTCTCTGTCTCTCTCTCTATCTCTTTCTCTCCCTTTCTATGTCTGTCTCTCTCTTCCTCTGTGTATATCTCTCTCTCTCATATTCCAGCAGCTTTGTACAATAAGATTATAAATACTGTACCTGTTTGATTACTGCTACTCAGGGTGCTTGTTATTTAATACTGTATGGCTGTAAATGTAATAGTGTTGTCTGCTGAACAGTCGGCTATACAGCTGAGCTTGTAGTTGACAGTAAAGCTGGAGAACTGTGTCCTATTTCCAAGGCAAAGAATTTGCTGCTTCCTCTACGCTCACTCTGTTCTCTGAGCTTACTGCGCTTACCAGATACATGTACACAGTAACATGTATAAATCATCTTCCATGTGTTGCCTAATCCATCCCAGTTCACCATGTCCAACCCGTTGTCTCAACAGACCCCTGTCTAAATGCACAGTGGGGGGGGGCTCTCTCCTCTCCTCCACGCCTGAGCATGCAACCCTCCTCTGTGTGTACCTTGTTTTCCCTCGAACCTCCACACTAATTGCCTCTCTCCATTCTGTCTCCTTTTTTTCTACATCCTCCCATGTCGTTTCCTCTACGCACCCCCTCCCTTCCTCTCTCCTTCCATCCTTCCTGGCGTCCTCCTCCTCCATCCATCATCACACTCCCTCTGTTCTCTCTTCTACTCAATAGTGTTTCCTTCCACAGAGTCCCCTCATGTTCAAGGACCAGATGCAGCAAGATGTCATCATGGTGCTCAAGTTTCCCTCCAACTCCCCAGTGACTCACGTGGCGGCCAACACGCTGCCCCACCTGACTGTCCCGGCCGTGGTCACCGTCACCTGCAGCCGCCTGTTTGCAGTCAACCGCTGGCACAACACCGTTGGTATGTGGCCCCGGCGCACGTCACACACTGGGAACAGGGGATGTCTGGGACACATGACCTGCTATGAATGCATACGCTCGCACAGAACACATGCCCTTGTAAAAGCAACAGTGGGCTTCTCCACTGGCTGGATACCACTGCAGTGGCCCTGGGAGAACCACTTCACACCAACCCCAACTTACACAGTCCTACCAGAGGGCTAGTGGAGACAGGCCACCCTATACCAACCCCAGCCTACACAGCTCAACAGTACCAGAGGGCTAGCAGACAGGACACATTCTCCCAGGTAGGCTGAGGGTGAGTGCTTCCACATGTTCCTAACTCAGGCATGTGTGAACACTATTACCCCCAGAGCTCCCCAGGATCCAGCCTCACCTCTGGGTCAGAAGGCCACACCATGGTTACTGGGAAATTAGGTTGTGACCGTGCCACATTCTCTTCACACTCCCCCATCTGTCACCGGAGCACAGCTTGGTTTCAGGGCTGGAGGTTCAGGGCAGCAGCTCCACAGCCAGCCCGCTCGCGCCACCGCTAATGAACACAGCTGCAGCACCGCGCTTTCCTGTTAGAGGAGAAGAAAATGTGGTACCGTTTCCAAGAATAATGATGATAATAAGGCTGCCATATTTTTCAGGCATGTTGCTTTGCTTACAAAATTGTGTTTTTTTGCCCCACAGGCCTTCTCCAGGGCACAATAGTTCCAGTCACTTTGACAGTCTAAAAAAAGAAATCAACAAGCCTTATTGAAATGTTGCCGGTGGAGTATCAAAGCTCTGCTGGCCTGTGAGGGGTCATGAACCAACCTTGGCTCTGACAGTGGAGCAGGTGTGGGGTGTCTGCACTGTGTGTGCTCTGTGTGTGCTCCGGGTGTGTGTGTGTTTGTGTGTGTGTCATTGACATCTCATTATGTTTGTGTGTGTTCAGGTCTAAGAGGAGCACCAGGATACTCCTTAGAGCAGGCTCATCACCTGCCCATCGAGATGGACCCTCTGATTGGTGAGTACAGACGGATCAGCCGAAGCTAGCCTATAGCACAACTAACACAACTGATGGAGTCATGATGTGGAAGTGTACTCTTAATAGTTGTCTAAATGGACAGCTAGACTAACAGTGAAAATTAGATACAATTAGTAGGTTGATGACTATGCTGTGTATAGCCAGCAACTCTGGGACAAACAAGCGCCAGATCACCGACCTGGTCGATCAGAGCATCCAGATCAACACACACTGCTTCGTGGTTACTGCCGACAACCGCTACGTCCTAGTCTGTGGCTTCTGGGACAAGAGCTTCAGAGTGTATTCCACTGACACTGGTATGTTACAGCACATTTACAGCAGCCTGTTCTATAGCACCCTCACACAACATCATCTAATTGTCTAAGATGTGTAGCCTAAACCAGAAATGGGCTTATTTAGGTTTTAGTTGAAGGTAATCAGCAGTGGTCTGGAGACATATCGGTGTGTTTCTGCCTCTCTCGAATGACCCCACAGGCAAGCTGACCCAGATTGTGTTTGGGCACTGGGACGTGGTGACGTGCCTGGCCCGGTCCGAGTCCTACATCGGGGGAGACTGCTACATCGTGTCGGGCTCCAGAGACGCCACGCTTCTGCTCTGGTACTGGAGCGGCCGGCACCACATCATAGGAGACAACCCCAACAACAGTGAGTAACAGTACAGTACACACACACACAGGCACAAACACACACACACCCCTGCATGCATGAACATGCAAGGCATAATACTGACCTATAAAAGGCTCTCTTTCTGTCAAGTGGAGGACTTCAAATGTATTTTCATTCTACATAGCTAACTCCAGTGTGTGATATTTTTTTTGCTCCTCTCATTTAGGCCCTCATTCTCACTAATTATCTGTCTTCAAAACTCTTATCAGGGTATATAGAGCAGCAATCAGAGTTAAGGGAGGCTTCATGTGAGCTCACAAAGGGGAAAAATAAAGAAAATATGTTGTTGAAAAGATTTCTTGCTACACAGCCAAGCCATTTTTGGGGGGGCACGTGTTGGATGCTTGAGTGTTTCCACTGATTTAGTGACACAGGGTGTGAGTATTTTATAATTAACTGTATTGAGGCTCAGTCAGTTAATTAAGAATTTCAGCTTGGTTGCCTCCAATTAGCAGGGGGCAGAAGTGCTTGTGGTACTGCAGAAGAAACACACTGTGAAATTCACCCTGATAGTGTTTCCAACACACATTCCACAAACCACAGGGAGGATCTAAACTGTGAAGATCAGCCCATTAAATCAACCGAAACATATAGTCTACATGTCTAACGTTCTGTTACCTTTAAATGAGAAAATATTCACGAGAGGGCTTCCAAAGCCACAGGCTGGAGTGAGTTTGAATGAGGGGTGGGGATGGACAAAGGAAGAATCAGCCGGCAGAGCACTGTAGATGAGCAACCGACCTTAGAGAGCAGGAGAAGAAAATCTCTCATAGTACAACCACTGCTTAAGCCAAACTGTGAATGCATTCAACCTACTCAACCTCTTGAAACAGATAACCCTGAAGCCTATTTCAATGCTCATCTTCAGTCGTAAGATCCTTACAGGGTCTTTTAGGTTAGTCCCTCTGGCGGTTCTGTGCTTATTACAGCCTCCACAATGACGACTGAAGGTTGTGTGAATATGCAGCAGGCCTCTGGCTGTCTGCCCTGCAGCTCACAGACGTGACCCGCACAAGAAATTGATTTCACCCGCACCCCCAAAAGCGTGCATGTGTCCCAAATGCCTGAGAATTAAAACAACTTCCAGCTCAATTGTGCCCCTGTCCTTCAGGACCAGCCCAGCTCACCGGTGTTTTAAACCGGGTAATTTTGTCAGCTGGCTCCTGTGAGTCCCATGGGCTGGGGGTGAGTGTGGGGGCCTCAGTGCAGCCTGATTGAATCTTTTGTCGGTAGGTGAGCTACACTAGCCCCTGGTTCCCCTGGAGGCCTCCGCTGACACATGTCCTGTCCAGACATCGCCGCAGTGGTGCTGGGACTGACAGGCCTGCTCAGGTCTGGGTCTCCGAGGGACCCACCTGCATCCATCATGCACTAGGTCACTGACTGGACCAGCCCCCTTCAGCCTGCACATGAACCAGATAGGGAGTCGAACTCCACACGGGTGTGGCTGGCACCTGTCCACACTAGAACATCCTTCATCCACTGATTACCAAAGTGGACACAGAAGAAGTCAGGGAACATTGAAATAAATCAATGGTCCCTTTTCCCAAGTTCTGGAAACATCTCTATGCTTCTGTGCTCAGCCCTCCAGTATTTTATTGATCCTCTTGCTCCTGTGTCTGTGTCATAGATCCCACTGATTAAGTTCATTAAATTGAATGGTTAATTCATTCCTCTCTGCTTGGTATGGGCCAGTTATTTGCTTACGCACAATCAATGTTCTCGTCTCTACCTACTTTATAAACTGCAGGCCGTTTGATACCAGGTTTCCTAAAGGTGTGAGTGACACGCGCCCCACCCAAACAGACGGCTCTGTTGTTTTGGTGTTTGTCAGCTGGTGTGGCTACGTCTGGGGTGTGCTCCAGGGGCCGTGAAGCCCCCCCCCCCCCCCCCCCGCCCCACCTCACTAACCTCTCCCCCCACCCATCATCAATCATGTGACACTCTCCTGCCATGGCTGGAGAGCCCGACATTTACATGACAATCACAAGAACCCTCACCGCCAGCAGATGTGTGTCACATTGTGTGTGCTTCATGCCTCTCAGTAAAGCCTGTGTGGTCGTTTGAAACATAGATATCCAGATCAGAAGATGTCTCCTGTGTGTCTGTCAATGAGTTGAAACCAGTGAAATACTTTAGTATGTCACCGTCGGTGACATATTACTGTGCCTTGTGTTGCAGGTGACTACCCGGCACCGCGCGCTGTACTAACAGGCCATGACCACCAGGTGGTGTGTGTGTCAGTATGTGCTGAACTGGGCCTGGTCATCAGTGGAGCGAAAGGTCAGTGATGTCAATAAACGTTATATACATGCCTCAATAATCCAGAGAGGAATGCTATGTGATGTTCTCAAAATATATATTTATAATGCTATAGCCTTAGATTCAGTGAGTGTTTAGAGATATTACATGAACTCAAGTGTGTATGTTGTATGGGCAGAGGGGCCGTGTCTGGTCCACACCATCACAGGGGACCTGCTACGAGCCTTAGATGGCCCAGAGTCCTGCCTGTGTCCTCGCCTCATTTCTGTGTCCAGCGAGGGCCACTGCGTCATCTGCTATGAGAGAGGACGCTTCTGCAACTTCAGCATCAACGGCAAACTGCTGGCCCAGATGGAGGTCAACGACTCTATCAGGGTCAGATACAAACATCTACCTAGATCTACACTAACCAACACAAACCTACACAGACCTCAAACCTATAAAGACTACAAGGCAACACAGACCTACATTAACCAACATTAACCTACACAAACCAACACCGACCTACACTAACACGGACCTGCACTAACCTACACAGACCTACTTTGGCCAGTACATGTTTCAACTCAACATACTGTTCAGTTTGTTTGTGTTCTGATGTTTTCCTGTGGGGTGTAGGCCATCCTGCTGAGCAGTGACGGACAGACCCTGGTGACAGGTGGGGACAACGGTGTGGTGGAGGTGTGGCAGGCCTGTGACTTACAGCAGCTCTACATCTACCCAGGCTGTGACGCTGGCATCCGTGCCATGGACCTGTCACATGACCAAAGGTCAGCCAATAGGAAAACGCATTGACAAGAATGATTTTGTTCCCAGACAGTGAAAGGAACTGTCCAGCAGCAGTACAATATCCATGGGTAGAGTGTGTGTAGGTTGTGTCTGGACAATAGAGGTAGTACAGACTAGGTTGTGTCTGGAAGAGATTACAGTATCAGACTGGTATAGTATCAGTGATGGCAAAAGTACATACATCCTTCACTCATCCATATACCAAAGTAAAAACTAGGCATTAATACTACCTGTTTTAGAGTTTTCGTAAAAAACAAGTTGTCCGAAAAATAGTGAAGTACTGATACCAGATAAGTCTACTTAAGTACAATAACTATGTTTTTCCTTCCCATCCTGCAGCAGTGTAACAACAGTGTAACAACAGTGTAGTAACAGTGTAACAACAATGTCATAAATGTAATAACAGTGTAACAAAAGTGTAAAAACAACATAATAAGTGTCATGACAGTGTAGTGTCAGAAATATTTTCACAACAGTAGCCAGGAAATGAAAAAAAGGCAAGCAATGACAAGAAATTATATTGATCATGCCACCAAGAACATATTAAAACTAAAGTAATGAGCCTGGTTTGAAAATGTAAGAAATTGAAAGTACAGATATCTGTGTATAAAATGTAAAGAGTAAAAAGTTGTCAGAAAAATATGTGATGTAAAGTACTGATACCAGAAACATTTAGAAAAAAATGTATTAGGATATCCTATATCAAATAACGAAGTACAAATACTTCCCATCTCTGTACTGTGTCAAGGGTTTGTAGGTTGTGTTGCAGAGCCCAGTGCAGCCTTTGTGTTCATGGTTGTCTGTGCACATTTGGGCAAATGGATCATTCAGCAAGAGTTTTTTTCCTTTAAATAGAATCTGTGGTTGCCATAGAGACACCAGTATTGCAGTGGAAGGTTCCATGAGCATGATTCGAGCCTCGGAGCCATACATAATGGCACACTCGCTTAACCATGACACACATACTCACACGCAGTAATGCAGCATAGTCCAAATGTGTCCTCTGAAATCTACACCCCCCCACTAGAAGCAGCAACATGATTGAGATGTTTCATGTTCTATAGGGGCTGTGGGGTTGAATCATTGCAGGTTTAAGTGCTGCAATACTTTACACCCACAGGTCCTCTGCCACTTGACCCTGACATTTGTACCAGCCCCAGCTCCATCTCAGCCCCTGCCCCCAGCCCCAGCCCCAGCCCCATGTTCCTAACTCGCTGGTTGTCCTCATGGTTGCTGTGCTCTAGGTTTCATTGTGACTGAAGGAGCCTGGGGGTGCAGTAGTATATATAGGGTGACACAGTGAGATCAGCTGCTTCTTTACTTACCAGGGGTCCCCTGACACATGCTACAATTTAACTCCATCCATAATTTCTGTTCTGCAAAAAACATGTTAGTGGCGAGGCAACTGTCATTTTGTGATATTTTTTTACAAACATACACACTCAAGTGTATGTATGTGTCTTAGTATTGTTGTAGTATTTGTTATTTAGAATTGTGTGCATTTATCCGTCTCTAGGACTCTGATAACAGGTATGGCATCTGGCAGCATCGTGGCGTTCAACATCGACTTCAACCGCTGGCACTACGAACACCAGAACAGGTACTGAAAGCTGGTTCTACAGGCATCAGAACAAGTACTAAGGTTGAGCCGGTTGGGAGCCAGCAGAACCCAGGGATACAACGCTGGTCTGACAGGACACAGACACCTGGTTATGCTGGAGAGGAGGTGGTGGGAGGATGAAGACAATGGAAAGATACAAAGAAAATAGATGAGTCATGTGACTGGTTGGAGCGTCTAGACTGCTATTGCTGGGCAGTAGCCTGACTTTTCTTGGTTTTCCTTTCCTGTATGTGATGTATTAGCACCAGCTGATGCACATGACCATAGGTTTGTCAAGCAGGTGGATGCTTTTCTCTCTAGGAGAGACTTAACTCCACTTCCTGTATCATAACACCTGGATGGAAACATAGTTCCACTTCCGGTATTATAATGCTTGAATGGAAATTACATAAGATGACAGGAGGAGAGAGTTCAGTATCCATTCAGAAAAAAAAAGTAACATAAAAGTAATATTTTATTCAAACCTAGGTCCTATTTTCATCTCTGTAAAATACAAATAAAGTAAACTGTCATTTACTAACATTTATACAACATTTGTATGCAGGATACACATCTTGGGACTCTTTTCTACAGAAGGAAAGTTGTGCATATGAGGACAATATTGTTTATTTTCTTTCCAAATTGCTCAAATTGACAACAAAATAATATATACCACTGTAAACATATTTTGTGAGAACATGTCTAAAAGTATGTGTCTCTGATTTTGTTGGTAAGTGACTCATCAGCCACCTTGCATACAGTGGTCTAACGTATTATGTGTCAAAAAAGACTACGTTAATTTCATGATGTTTCAGTGTCTGTAAGGACTTTTTCAGTCAGTGTGTGAAGTATGTTCACTGTGAATTATTTGTCTCACAATTTTCACCCATTAAACCATAGACTTTGTAAAATGTTCAAATAACTTCTGAAAGGTTGATACATATTTTGCTTTCAATTCATTGATTTCATTTTAATTGTATGATCACATTCTTGCTGAAATCATTTTAACAACAGATCCAGATTATATTAACTGAAAATGCGTTTGTTTGTACTTCACAGAAGGCTCTGTTAGAACCATGCACCAGAAACTTCATTGAATATCATGTGACCTAACAATATCAGTTCATATACCCAGTTTTAGAACTAAATACTATATACATCAGTTTGTATCTGGAGTAGCCTCTGGATTCGTGAGACCAATGTAACACTAAATCTACCCAATGGTAAGAACAAGCTATATCATGAGTTTGTAAGGCTTAACCCCTAAGATGAACAGGTTACACTGTAGGAATACTGACCTCTTTCGGATACAGGAAATATTACAGTAGGATTTGTTAAAAAGTAGAAAAAAAGGCAAATAGTATAAATAATTTAAAAAAACTAAAATATGCAACCATTTCTGGACTATATGTTCATGTATTGGTGGGTTGGTATAGCTGTGTATCTGGGGAAATAGCTGTGGCGCCATAACTGCAATCAAGGAACTACAGCATTAAGCCTACTATATAGGTGGACTGTTCATCTTATTGCAAACTAATGTGCAATATGAGATTTGAGATAAGGTTATTTTAGAGTCTGACAGAAATAATTTTCCTAATGATTTAAGTAGACATTTGGCAACACATTTTAATTATTTGTAATATATTTTGTTGACAAATACTACTGTATGATTTTTTTAAGTTAACAATTCACTCTTCATTTGTTTTGCATATACAGTAATGCAATTGAAGATGATTTACTTTGAGGTATTTGTTTGGAGCTGATAAACATTAACTTATGCCAATATATAAACTTGATAAATGTAAAATAAAATAATTTTTCTTTTTCTTGTATTTATAATAAAATTACGTAAACTGGCTACCTTTTGGATGATCTTCTTTAGTCCTGCATCCTGAATATTATTTTAGTTTACACTGCCATCTACTGACTGTTTTGTTCAAGCAGTGAAAGGTCTCTGACTTAAATTAAAAGACTCAAGAATTACTAGACACTATATTGGACTGCTATAACTGTGGCAATTTTACATGATTGAATAACAGAAAGTGCTAGCATTCAGTCATTGTTTAACAGTTTGAACTTGAAATATACAGTATATACTGTAGGACATAGGATAATTGCACATAGTTCATGTCTTACAGCAATAACATTGTTCACCTGTGCGCCGCAGATTTTTCCCTGTAGGACATGATTCAAATTGTGCAGCAGACAATTTTTTGTAAAATAATTTGACAGGGTTCCCGCGGGGTCTTAAAGTCTAAAGTTCTGAACTGGCCTTAAAACACATATTTATAACTGCCAGATTTTCATCTGAGGTCTTACATTTCATTAAGTCAGGTCTAAAAGTTTTAAAAGACAAGTTGTTGTGTGTTTATTTCCCTCAGTCCGGCAGTTGCGGTAGTGCCCCAGCTTTCAGAGTATGCACACTAACCCAGTGAGCTAACAGGGGAGCCCTGCTTTCGTCTGGTTTTCTGACACCCCAACTCTGCAGGTTGTTACAACTAGATAGTTCAATGTCAAATTTAAATGTTGAGTGGACATTGTTACGATCCCTGATAGCGCAGTGGTTAAGGATGTTGGCTACTGTGTGAGGGGTCTTGAGTCCAAATCTGGCAGAAGGATGTTCATACAGCTAAATTTTTGCTGTTCGACTTATAAATAAAACTGATAAAAGTTAAATGTATTTTTAGACTCTTAGTTGAACCTTTCCTGGTGGGACAGTTGGGTACCTGGAAAGACAGTTGGGAGGAGATATGGACAGTTGGGGAGTGCGCTGTGGTTACAAGAATCTGTGCCCACGGATGTGTTTGGCACTACGCTCTGTGCTGGATTTGCCCAGGTCATTGTGGTTTCATTGTGGTTGTCCCCCTTTTAGGGTCAGCCCAGGAGCAGGGGTGGTGTCAGTCTTTGCTCTTTGCTACGCTGCCCTCAAAACATTGGTTCGGTGTGTTGTAGTTCTTTCTGAGGGATATTGGTGTTGGTACGTACGCGGTGATAAAAGTACAAATCCGGTGATAAATGCAATACCTGCCCGCAAAATACCTTTGCGTCTCCTCAGAATTTGTTAAAGTTTGGTTACGTGTGGAAAATGGGAAAGTATACTTTCAACGAGACATGGCTCGATCACAGCGATTTTCACTGTTGGTCACAAGCAGTATCCAACTCCAGGTACGAGGCTCGCTGCAAACTTTGCCAAAAAATAAATATTAAATTAGGTTACGAATGTGATTGCTTTATCTATAAATTAAATTAATGCTTTTTCAATGACTGAATTCCTTAAAATTAAAAATAAATAAATAAATTTATTTTATTTAAATATTTTTTTGGTAATATATTGTGTAGGTCCTACATTTTAATCTTTATGGTCTTAAAATGGCTTTAAAAGGTCTTCAATTTGACTTACTGAAACCTGCAGGAACCCTGTTTTGGTTAAAAAGAAAATAAACCTGTTCTCCCAGAGCAAACATCACACAGCATAATAATGATATGCTTTACTTGTGCTTATTTGGGACACACCTCAAACTGTAAACTTACTGTACCATAATTACAATGATCAAGACTTATCTGCCTGTGCGCACTGTAAGAAGGGACCTGTTGAGTGATAAGGTATCTTTAAAATACATATTTACATCTTACTTTGGCTGTAGTAAGTAAAAAGGACAAGTACTTAAACTGCAATAACAATGAATACATGAACACCATAAAACAGGGGTGACGGTTATATACAGCTGTAATAGGACTGTAGAGGACCATAGCAAACAGTACAGTACACATGCAGGTTATATTACGACATTCAAACCTTCGGATAGATTGGACATTTTTGATTAGTAGATGGATGACCAATAAAGCAGCTTTTTAGAAGACATGACTGGACTATACAGGTCAGGGACGTTTGTCAATCATCTCAAATAACTAGAGTTGACGTACTGGAAGCACGCTGGAACTTCTCAATTGTTCCCCTATAACAACAAAGGGTCGGCCAGGCAAAAAACACTCATACTCATTTGCCATGTTCAGCAATAAATACAAATCAATCAAGTTTAGTACAATCTCACACAACCTAGCTGCTAATAAATAAACCAACATTCATCTGTGTATTACTGCTACCAACCATAATGGCCAATTCAGAACACAAAAGCACCCATGTGCTTTTACTTCAGACCAGAGACCTATTCCATCAGATATAATACATATATTTAAACTGCAATCCAGTGACCAGTAAATACTGTATACATTCTTAATGTAGAATTTGTTGATGATTAACAGTTCTCTTCTGTGTCTACTGTATGTTCTGCTTCCAATGACAAGCCAGTTTGACAGTGTGCTTTCTGGACGTCACACCTAATTGCACTTAACCCACGTGTGCCTGGGCAGCTATATGTAGCTGCACCACCACTAAAGACATTCAACTGAACCACTACCAACTGTTCAAAACAAGGAGTACAGTTTCCTCCATTCAGGACATATAGCATTGGTACAGCAGTCAAATACTGACATAGTATAGCAGCATGTCTGGGTAGCATAAGGATGCCTCTGTTAACTGTGTAGGGTGTTTACACAAGTACCAGTAAAGGACAAAAGCACAGTCAAACCATACTAAAAGATTTGAATTACCCTGGTGTTGTTAATTGTGCTGTGAGTTTGTTAAAATGTTGGTAGGACTAAATACTTACATTCACATGAATATACAAAAATTGCTCATTTGCTTTTGCTGAGGTTCTGAAGTACCACCAAGTAACCTGGAAGATTTTTGATCTGCACATGCCGCTTGAATTGCACTCTTCCAAGATATTGTTTTCAATCATTTTTTAAATTATGTAACAACTCCTGTGGTTTTAGAAGTCTCTACCATGTATACGCCACAGAGGGTGTCAGTGAGCTAAAACCCTGTACAGAAATAAGGCTTTGCAATGGCTGGGTTGTCACTTCAAAAGAGCTTGTCACAGAACCCATAACAAAGTCTGAAGACTAAGGATAACTGTGAGTAAATAAGTAATGTAGGGGTCCTGAAAGAATACTTGGACCATAGGAATGTGCTGTAATACCTTCATTGTTGTGCTTGAAAACACATTGTTTCTCTTCTAGCTTCAACATTGTGGTGGGCTGGAAGGAGGAGGATGAAGGGCTAGGAAAGGGTGGGAAGCTAGAAAAGGGTGGATGGGAAGCAAAAAGGAGAATAGAAGGGAGAAGGGAAGATAGAAGGGGCAGGCTGATGGACTAAGGAGAGGTTGGTGGGCTAGAAGGGGGAGGTTGGTGAGCGAATGGTTTCAGCTGAACTGGGAGAGTAATCCTCTGATTCAGAAGTGAACTCAGCGGGGGATAGGGTGGGACTGGCTCTGTGGGCAGGACTGACAATGGGGGATATTTTGGTACCACGGGAGGGGCTGGCCTTGTGGGCGGGGCTGGCACTGGTGAAGCTGCTGTGCGGCACGTGAGGGACGGTATTCACTTCCTGGTGGGGTCGTCGTTGGAGAACCTGCCTCTCCTTATCAAGGGCGGTGGTCTGAGAGGGCAACACAGCAAAACAACATTCAGCAACTTCCAGCAAACGGGTCAAAGGGTTTGAGGCTATACAACCAGGGTTCAGATAGTGCCGAGGGTGTGTTTGAGTGTGCGTATGTGACATGCAGAACCTTACTGTGATAACAGACACTCCGGCCGTGGTGCTACTAGCTTTTGGTCCAGTGTTGAAGTGCTTCTTGATTTTCCCCGCTACAGACAGGTGGTGGTCGTTCCCTGCCCAACCATCATCCTGAAACACAAGCAGAGCTTGTATAAGAACATTCCAGAGACGTACTGAATATTCCTCAGTACATCAAACTCCCTGCTTAGGGCTGCTGCAATTGCATACACATAATGAGGTGGTGTGAATTGTTGTTCATGAAATGAGTGATATTGAAATAACTCACATTGACCCAGGGATGTTCCAGCACCTGCATTGCTGTGTATCTTCTCTCCGCATCCACATGCAGCATCGCTTGAATCAGCTCCTGAACACAACCAGACAGGTTTAACTGGAAGTTGTATGGACGTAGGTCAAGCATAGGCCCTTTGTAAGTAAACAACCTCACAAACCTTAGCAGTGTCAGAAACATACTCCCAGTGTGGTACAGGGAAATCTAGCTGACCCAAGAGAATCTCCTCAAAGAGAGCTTCTTGCTCCTCAGTGCTGCTAATAAATGTACAGAATACAGATTTACTAACAATATAATTATGATTAATAGTCATATCACTATGATCTATGTTATTATGGTTTAGGTTCTAAACATTATACATGTAGGGATCACATGTATTTTAGTTTAAGACAGATGCATGGTTATGCATTATTATATCTGGCCAGAAGGAGACAGGAGTCTTTGAATTGAATTGGAATCAGTCTATGAGTAGTTACAAAGCATAGTCCTACAGCCCAATGTGTACAACACAAAAACAAATCAAACAATTCTTGAATAAAACAAACAGTTCAATTAATGATGTGTACAAACCTACAAAATGGTGGAAAGCCACACAGCAATATATAGGTGATGACACCAGCTGCCCAGATGTCAATCTTCATCCCATATCTATTGTTGGAAATGAAAACAGATTAGAATCACAACAAACTTGTTTCATCAGGGTGTAACCAGAACTGAGTTTCTCTCAAACTATTACATGAGTCTCTGCATTACCCTTTTTCAGCAATTATCTCTGGTGCTACATATGTAGGAGTCCCACAAATGTTGAAAAGAGGCCCCTCCACCAGAGTGGCCAAGCCAAAGTCTCCCAGTTTCAGAGACTTACTTCCATCTTGGTGCTCATAAACCTGGATTAAACACAGTGTCGTACGACATGACATCACATAGGACTAGGGTGGTAACTAAAACCATGAGTTACACTATTCAAACAACTGTGCATCTGTCCATTTTCCTTGACAGATAGGACCATACCATTAAAGGTCACACTCACCAGCAGGTTCTCTGGCTTGATGTCTCTGTGGACAATGTTGAGGTTGTGCAAGTATTTGATGGCACTAGCCAGGTTGTACAACATTCCACTGGCGTCTCGCTCCGTGTACTTACTGCAGGAAGTGATGGCATCAAAGAGGTCGCCCCCCTGTGGACACAGATAGACATGACACCTCTGGACTGAGTTAATAGCCATGATTGAAAGGCTAGCTAAATCCAAAGGTTATTGTATACAACAAAGTTACACATTAAGCATTTATTATGAACAAGTAAATGTATTATTTTGGAGTCAAACAGGAATGTGTTCTACCCACAGCTTAAGTCACATATTTTATATCTTACAGAAGTTCTGTTTTTGGACAGTACCTTAACCAACTCCATTATAAGATAGAGCTCACTGTAGGTGTCCATTTCCTCAACCAGCAGTACAATATTGGGGTGTTTCACACGCCGGAGAATAGACACCTCATTCTGGATCATGTGCTCCTAGGTTAACAACAGGAAAAACAGTCAAACACTGAACAGTCTTTGACCTCCCTGCGGAGCAAGGTCTCTATTTTATTCACCAATTAGGTTTAAGTTGGAGCAGCCTGAACTGTACCTTTCCTCTGCATTTGCCTTTGTTGATGATCTTCAGAGCAAACTCTCTGCCTGTAGCCCTCTCCACACACTCACGGACCACAGCAAAGTTGCCATCCCCTATGGTCCTGCCCACTTTGTACCTCTCTGTTATGGAAGGAGGAACTGGGGGGCTCTCCTCCATCAGCTCAGCTGAACATCCAAAGACAAGACAGAACACATCATGGATGCTTGACCAATACAGAGCTTTATGAATGCTTGACTAATGCACAGGCCGGTAGCTGATGTTCATCTTCCTCACTTTCACTGCCAGCGCCATCTGCCTCATCCATAGAGCTGCACACCTTGGTGGAGGCCAGAGAGAGGGAGGAGCCACTGTGCTGGGATCCCTGGAGAAGAAACTCTGCATGTTGGTCACATCCTCTCTACAGTACAGTCCATTTAGATGTGTGAGTTTACTCACCCGTCGTCTCCTGAGACTGATTGGGCTGGGTGGGGAGTGGCTGGGAGACTTCCCTGATCGCGGAGTGGACAGCTGACTGCCAGCAGTCCCATTAGCTACGGCGTAATGAGGTGAAACACATGAGCAAAAGTGTGTCCTCTCTACTTTATCGTGTAGGCTCATTATCAATGCAATTCAACATATTGTTCTTAAAAAGTAAACAAATATAAATATATATAGCCCATTATGATAAAAGACATCCGACAAGGATGCCAGGAACATCCTGGCAGGCAGACCTTTTAAATGGCATTGCTCTTCAGGCAGTTTAAAAGAAAGGGTCAACATTTCAAATAAACATTCTCATAGCTTAAATTTACTACATTACTTTTCTACTGTCTACTGCACACTTCATCACAGCTTACATTACACCTACATCTAACTCTGTCCCCTACATTAAGCAGTGCAACCCAGTAGTCTAGATGCTGAGCCTCATAATAACAACTCTGTGTATGTGAGTGTAAGTGACTTAACGTCTGACTTCTTGGGCAGTGTATTGAACTAATGTACCCATGCACTCTTTCCACTTACGCAGATAACCCTGTTGCCGAGCATCAATAGCATACAATTATAATTGATTTGTTTGTCCAGCTCTACAACTATCTGAGGCACTCAGGCAACCATCACCCTTGTTTCACCATTGATCCTAGTTTTACAGATACCGTAAAGTACACCCACACACCCACAGTCTTACCAGAGCTGGTGGAAGCTGGGGACTTGCTCCGACGGCGCTCCCCACCTCTGGGGGAGCGCCGGCCATGCAGGGAGGACAGCCGGCCGTATGAGGTGGACTTCACCACCCTGCAGTCTGGACAGACACACACCTAGTAAGCTCGGGAACACAAGTACGGCACGACTGTACTACCTATGAGCCTTTGTATTCGTGTTACTACAGCATGATGACACTTACTAGATGAGGCAGATTTGTGTAGCCTCATAGATAGATCTATTACTCTGCAAATGTGAAAACATTTAACGCTTAACCACAGTGCTGAGATGGCTTGGGAAGTGCAACCTAAGGTGGTCACAGAGGCAATATTATCTCGACTACACTACCCTAGAACAGGAGGCAGGACACAGAGCTAGGGCACATGGAGGCAGGACACAGAGGTAGGGCACATGGAGGCAGGGCACAGAGCTAGGGCACATGGAGGCAGGACACAGAGGTAGGGCACATGGAGGCAGGACACAGAGGTAGGGCACATGGAGGCAGGACACAGTGAGGGCCCTCAGGAGGAGGGAAGACTTTGTCATGATGGCAGGAGGCACCACCACACTCTCAAAAAACTCTAAGGAACAATTTACATAGATCTCCATTTTATGTTTTCAGAACCAGATACTGGTTTGCCATTATTATTCAACATTTGTAACACAACATTTGTATTTTGACTAATATCACCACACTTAACATTATCTTACCACTTTCATCCAATAGGAAGTCATCCTGGTAGCGGAACTTCTCTGGTCCACAGGCAATGAAGATATCATCTTCTCCGAAGAAATCCTGCAGGCAGGTCACCTATAATATAATGGCAAACGTGATATACAGGTAAAACAGAAAAGATGGGTAAACACACGTCCCCTATATAACATCACAGAGGTAACTCTTTCCTTTGAAAACATCTCCAGCAGAGACAAAGATGGCCGAAATCCCCCGAGACTAGGTGAGGCCCAGCAGTAGCTGTAACATTCTATTATGTTATCGCTGAGGGGAGAGAAAGAGAGCTATGCTCCATGGAAGTGGCATGTTGAATAAATGAAGATGCTGATGCAGCCCTGACCTTCTCTCCCAAATGCTTAATTGCCAAGCTTAACAACAGTGTGCCTGGAGAGATGACTAAAAGCTCCTGCTGTCTCATGTCCTGCCTATACACAAGGAGCTCAGAGACAGAAAAAGATAAGGCAATTAGTAGGCAAATGCAGACAGGAACTGGTCGTCTAATTGAATCTCAGAATATTCATTGTGAAGAAAATAGTATTGTCTAGCACATAAAGATGGCTTTGCTACATCAGTTGTGGACAGAACGGCATGAATGATTATATTCAAGGCAGTGTCAGGGTGGTCTTTCATAATTTAACAGGCATTTTGTCTCTTGAAAGTCACACATTAGATGTTGCTGGGCGGTTATGAATAATGTATTTTCCTTTTAAAGGACACTACATTTATTAAACTTACTGTTGGTGCAGGGGGATGTGTGAGGATACAGACTATGTATCTTTGGAAAAAGGTCTAGGAGGTTCAACAACCACATTGCAATGGCCACACCACACTAACCCTAATCTTATCCGTTCCTTACTCACTGCTAGTGATCAATTGCAGTAGTTAACAACATGCAGTCTCAAGGCGCACGTCAACATACTATTGTTTGTTAGTAGATCAAAATGATTGAAAATGGTAATGTAAGGACTTCATACACCTTAAAGGATAAAGTTATACTGTTTGAAACAGGTTGAACTGTACATCGCTTTTCTAAGCAAGTGGATATTCCGAATGTAATGCATGCATATGGTATGTGTAAATTAATTTGTATCTGATGCCACAAAAACAGAAATTTGTGCCAGCAGAAAGCAGTGGTTCCAGACATAAATAACTGCTTGTCTTTCTAAGGGCAAGTCAGCACTGTCATATGGAACAGATCCTTGTGTCCCATAGTTTGATTCTGATGTGGCTCTCCAAAAAGGCTTTTGCATTTTTCTCTCCTCCCCTCCCTGACCTTCCCTACTTGGCTCTGTCTTGTCTTGTCTGTCTCAAGATACTCTCTCATCATCACTCTCTGAAACTAGAAGCATGGAATTAATTATCTGGTCTGTCAATGTCTCCCTCTCCTCCCCTGACCTTCCCTGCTTGGCAATTGACACCATATTCTCAAAGAGAAGCTCGGGTTTGGGGGAACCCAACTGTCCTGACGGGATGCCCGCAGCTGGCTACACGATGGACGCGTGGGCGAATTGGCGTGTCGTGTGTCTAGCGGCGCTTTTCATGGCGAACGTTGAAGACATCCTAATATTCGGAACCGTGATTACAGGCTTTCTGTTGTTTGGAATAGGCGCTGGCTTTATATATTTGAAAATCAAGGAAACGGCTGCGGCCATCAAAAGCGTTGATGCGTTGGGCAGAGCTGTTGGAGCTCAGATTGTGAACTTACAACGCAGTATGGATTACAACAGGGATAAGTTTGCGGCTCTGGAAAGGAAGATGGAAGAGATAGAGACCTTCCTGAAAGGTGGACGTGAAAATTGAGTCGCGGCTACTTGTCAAAACAACTACCCCAATCTTATCTACTTTCGGCCCCGTAACCAGCACAGGCCTTGGCCAAGGCCGTTGCTGGAAAACAACTCCCCTGGAGAGCGCTGAAGCGAGCCCATCTTGCTATTCCCTCCCCCCCCCGATATCTGTGGTTTGGTCTCTGCCCGGGTCATGACCAAGGATGTCTCCTTGCCAACACAATATGCATAGGGAGAATCGGACTGATTGTGGCCTAGGTCGACGGCGCCAACCCAGACCTACTCACACATTAACTTTCACATACTACAGATATCACCACCCCCCCACCCCCATCCAACGCCTTTGCCTGTTGTTTCCCCTGGGTGGCTGGCGGGTCTGTGTCCAGCGCCTACCATGGCTGCAGGTCCAAATGCTGCTTGTCTACCCCCCCCACTCCCCGTTGCAAGTCACGTGTTTTTGTAAATGTTGTTGGGCCTATGTGCTGAGGTTTTGGCCTGTTCCCACACTGTACTCCTCTAGGAGCATTGTCTGGGGATAGCCTTTTTCTCTCCTCCTCTCTCCTCATGTTATGCTGTAACTTTTCTAGTTGGCGCCGAAAATGGCTGCCAAAGTAAATTCCTTGTCTGTGCAAACTTTCATGGCAAATAAACACCAATTCTGATTCTGATATGTTATGTGTAAATTAATTTGTATCTGATACCACAAAAAGAGAAATTTGTGCCAGCAGCAAGCAGTGGTTCCAGACATAAATAATTACTTGTCAGCACTGTCACATGGAACAGATCCTTGTGTCCCTTAATTTGTTCTGTAATGCAGTACTCTGTACATGTGTCTGTCACTGATGTTCTGTGAAGTCAAGCCCTTTTCAGACATGATAACTCAGCATGGCCAGCTATTCTTTGCCAGATTTATAATCAGATACATGAGCATTACTAGTATGGTCTTGCTAGAACAGTACTAGTAATGTACTGTTACAGCATTACTAGTATGGTACTGCTACAGCATTGAGTTGAGTGTCTTGCACCATTTTGGAATCATGTGGTAGCAGTAAGACAGTGTAAGCTGTACACGCTTCTCAACTATACAGTTGTGACTATTATTACTGCATCACTCTGCTGCAGAGGCGGTTCCTTAGCAACCAGCAGGGGCAACCCCATCACCATAGAAACAAAAAATAAATGTATAAGCCTACAGGTCTTTCTTTGGTAATGGCACCAAGCGAGGAAGACAAGACAATAACTAGGCACAGCAATTTTTCAATCTTCCATCCCAACACAACTTTTGCTTTTTCTAGAAAAGAACAGCACATACATAGATATCAAGTTGTTCGAAGATGACAGAATCCAAGTCAAACTATTCTGAATGTCTTTCCAGGGTCGTTGTGGCAAGTCAAGCACATGCTTTAATCAAAGATTGACGCTATTCTAATTCATATGCTATTGGATAGAGTACTTGAGGCAAGTTTTAAAAGTCATAGTAACCTAAGGATGAATGTCATGTCCACCATTTTGTTTTAGATGTTAGCTAGACTAACTGGCTGTTCTGGCATATTGTTGTATGCTGTAGTTTACCCTACCCTGTCAGACAATTTATCTCTGGGAACATACTTAACAGTCTTACTTAGGCTGGTTGAATACAGGATAGAAGGTACCCAATCAGGGTTATATCAGCCAAATCAACTATAAAAAGAGGTAAAATCAATAAGTAACAGCTCAGATCAAAGTCAGAGCAGTTCGGGGCATTGCCACACATAGCCTCACTGGAACAAGGGCACACATTATAAGGCCCTATGGATGCAATCCTGCTTCATTAATTCAAACTATTAATTTAGACTGCAAAATACAAACAAATTGGTTTTATGACTGGTGCCAATCTCAAAAAACAAAATGTGTACTTATAGCTTCAAATCTGTGTCTAGACAAAATATCTTCATACTTTAACAAAGAAACGTATTAATTAAGAATGAATAAAGGCCCTTGTGAATGTAAATACCAACTGAGGTAAAACGTGTATGCTCTTCCATTGTAATGACACAGGTGTGGAAACATATATTTGTCTTAGAGTTGTGTATGTGAAGTGCAAGTACTTTACTCAACCCATGATGGGGCATAGTTGGTGTACATTTATTATATTTACCTGCTATTTCATAAAAAGTGTTTCACCTACCAGTTTCCCATCAACAGTGTACAACCTCTTGACAACCCCAGAGTCCAGCTTGATTGCCTCTGTGATGTCAGTCAGGACCTGGTCAAAGGAGTGTGCCGTCTTCTTGTTGAGCAAAATGCGTACAGCTTTACGAGGTTTCACACCACTGCGAACAATGGTCACCAGTTTGGGTCGAATAAAGTCTTTACTCTCCCTGGCTTCTAATGATCCAGCTTTGGCACTACCCAAAAAGGCGGGAGCACAGACTCCCACAGCTGTCTTAGCCCCAACAGACCAATTGGGGTTAACATTTTTGGTGTAATCCAGCATCTTGTAGGGCTCAATGGACCCACATACATAGCTTTCTCCTGCAATAGCAAAGAAAGTGGGAAGAACATTTTGAAATAAGAATGTTGAGACAATTTATTTATTATGCAAACAGACCACTGAACAATAAGTCTTCCTAACTTCCAAATTATACAATATAGGGCACATGGCATAGGCTACTCACCTTCTATAAATTCGACCATACTGGTAATCTTCTTTGTACCGTCTATTGAGTAGATGGTACGAACCCCCTGGGGCAAATTGACATTGTCGGATAGTGACCGGGTGAGGTCCGCCAACAGGGCGTCTATGGACCTGAATCTATCCTGAGAAATTGCGTACACAACCCCTTTGAAGTATCGGTCTCCGTTACGGTAGAAACGAACCTTCTTTGCCTTTTTTTCTAAACTCAGTGCTTGAAGTGTTCTGGTTCGGTAAAGGCTACAGTGCGCGCTGTGCGTGGGACTAGGAAGCCCGTTCGCCCTGGAGCCCCCACGGTTATACCGTAGTGCTTTGTCGCGTTCATCAAAGTGCTCCAGCTCCATTGCTATGTAAAAATGACATGTACATTAGGAAAAAGCATTTTGAATGACCATGCAATGTACATGAAATATGTAACCATCTTGAACCCACATTTGGTGGCTCAATTGGTTATCTCTACAGGAACTACATGTAGCCCGTGCCAAACAGGTACGTTATCATAGCTAACAAAAGCCAGCTGTTATCCATGCTGACAGAATAATTTCCAGAAACTAAATGATTTAAATCATAATTGTCAACGTTACATTTGTAAAATATATATGCCATGCATAGACATGGCCTACAGCATTTCTAGCGTATTTTGGTGCACATGCATTTTACTTACCATTAAGAACGTCAGATGCAATTAGCTCCTCCAATTAAATGCTTCAAACGGGTTATGCGTGAAATAAATCGCAGATCGACTTACAAGTAATACAACCATGCGGTGTCTCTCTTTGTTGCCCTGTTTTCGTGCCCCTGTGTGCAAGACGTGGAGGGCAGGGCTGCAGTTGGTTTCTCCCCCTTTGCAGTTATTTACAATGGTCCGTCCCTAGGACAGGACACGTTCATACCTCATCATTTCTAAAACCATACGTTACAAGAGCATGCTTACGTACTGCGTTTTTCTTCATTGTAAACAGTTATGAGCACGATAGCACCAAGATGGCCATCAAAGCATTAGAAATGTATAAAGCCGATTTATTACAGAGACAGATTCCCAGATACAGATAACAGTCATTTATTCCCACTTGTGCTTCTTCATGTCAAAAATAAAGCAGCTCACAAGATTACCATATAACCTACTCAATCAAATGGAAGAGGAAGTATCTAATGCATACCCATAGTTATAATAGGCAAACAACCGTTTACTCAAAATCAATAAAGCCGGTACAATTGTCTTTGTGCTGTACATGGAATATAACAAGGAAAAGAGACAAGTACAACTGAAAGAACAAAAGTAAAGCAGCATGACATTGAGAGATAGCATTTCCACATAGGCTAATTTGTCTGAAGTTTCTCCTCTTGTTTTGTGGTACAATACAGATCAGACTCTTCATTCCGTCATGCCCCTGAGTCATTAGATGGAACAGCATTCATTCTAAATTGGCCAGTACACAACAGAATCACTTAAAGTCCACTACAACTGCATAACAATACATTCATGTGAGACACTGTTATATGGACTTTCTGTGCTAGTGTAGCCCCCCGAGGCATTAAATGAAAGATGAAAGTAGAGAATGTACAGCTGGAGTATCATTACTTGCAGTGATTATAAGGAGCATGAACGTAGATACTTGATTTAGCAGAACTCACCTGCCACCTGTGGAATTCTAAGGAGAAAAAACTATGTTGGGGGCAACATCAGTTTTGACTGGAGTGTCCATTATATCCAACTTTGTTGGATCAAACCAAATGTATGTGGCAAAAGACTGTGGACTGTATGTCATTGGGTTACTGGACAAAGTACTCATGGCCAAGCATGAGCTTGATAGAGAAGGTGGGGGATCACAGTAGTCATCTTTTGCAGGGTGGTCTGGCCATGGGGAGGCTGCTGAGTTTAAGATGTATGGTGTTCCATCCTCAAAAAGTGGTGGTGGGCCATGGTGCTGGTTGAGTCCATCTGCTTGCGGACAAGTTTCATTCAAGCTAAGGGATGATGCTTGAAGAGTCTGGTTCCCAGCTAGCAAATTGGGGGACGTCCAATTCACAAACCATGATTGATCCGGGGTCATCGGGACATGGTTAAAGATCCTTGATGGGACAGGGCTTGAGTGGAGCATGCCGCTTGGGACATCACTACACACAGCATGACTTTGCTTCATTTCAGGTTGGAACATTTGACTCTCCATTATTGATGTAACCAGGCCAGCTGTGGGGTGTAAAAATGCTGGAGGGGACATCTTATAATTATTTTCCATTGACTTAAATGATGGAGCAGTACATAGATTTTGGCATACTGGTAGCATTTGTCCACGTGGAACAGTAGACTCATCCAACAGTACTGGCCTGGCAAGGATTCCAGTTGGCGTTACAAACTGAGAAGTCTCCATATCCCTCATCAGACGATGAGTAACTGTGATATTTGTCTGATGAGCTTCAGAGTTCCTTGGCTGAATGTGTCTGTACATGTACGGCTCTAAAAAGTTGCAACATTATTTTAATTATAATGATTACTATTATTAAATAGAGATCTGAATGTTTATGTTATGAAAAATGTATCATCTTGTACCATCAGAATGCTTTTTGGCGACAGGCTTTTCTCTCTTTGGGCTTCGGGTTAGGCTCCTCCTGAGCCTGCAAGTTTTGCTGTGGATGACAAATCTGCATGATGCCATTTACTCCCAATCTCTCATTTAATCTGTGAGGAAAAGGCTGTTTATATTGGTTACCGTGATTTAGGTGCTTTTTTATTCCATGTACCTTTCCTATTCTCTTCTATGGATTTATCCACCTGTACACAAAAAGAGGGTGTTATGGTACAGTATAACTGGAGTTCTAAGACAATATACAGTATCAATCGCATTATCTGAACTCAAACAATGAGTTTGAGTGTGAGATATACCAGGAGTGCATTAAAGCATAACACCACAGCAGATCGTCCCAAGCTACTGTTTTTATAGAAACAAACACACAGTACCTTCGACAACATGTCCTTGGAGAGAGTCTGCTTGAGGTAGCTCATGTATTTGGCAGTCAGCTCAAGAGTAGATGCTGTGTCCAACCGACCATTGACAAAAGGCAAAAGGTCATGCAAGCGCTGACAACAAATTCGGATTTGTAACCTGAGATATCAACGACAAAAATGTCTTCATTGTAATATGATAACTGACTAGACAGCCGAGAATACAAGAATGGATGGTGGACGGATGGAATACAAGAATACTTTATACTTTACATTTTATTTAAATTCTAAATCCACTTAGTATCGCTAGTTTATGTAGGCTACCCTTAGTATAGTTAGACCTCATATTTAGATTCCTATATGTGTTTAATGTATGCACCTTCCTGCCAAATCAAATTCCTTGTCTGTCCCTACAATTAATTAGATTTCAAAGACACCTTCTTTTCTGTTCCATGCGAGAGCGAAGGCCAGCCTGAATCTTACTCTCACTCTGTACTGGTGGTTCAGGGTGAGAGACATTAGCCCCACCGACACACTTCAGAGTACCCCTGTAAAAACACAGACTTTGTCATTAAAATAAATGTTGAGCCCACTTATAAGTTGATTTCATAACTCATGAGCATACTGTGCAGATGATCCTGGTGTGGCTTGAAGGTCGGACAGTTTAAATGTGTTTGGTTCCATCTTTATATTATGAAATCATCCTGTAGAAAACAGATTTGTTTGTAAGGTGTTTCATTAGGGCACGTCTGCCAATCAAGACACATTTGAAATCTCTGAAGCCATTTTAGGCTTAGGGTTTACGTGTTCATTCCATAAATGCCACAAAATAAACAAATACTCGGTCTCTACAAGTCAACCCTTGACGAAGTGGAGACCAGCTGTTTCTGTCGACTACAGGACTAACAAAGTCAATACATTGATATAGCCTACACTGGAATTCCAAAATGTTTACTATATTTTACAGCACACCCATTTTGGTGTGTGTCTGTGATGTAATCCGAAGTCGAAGGCTACCCGGGCGTAGTTAATTGAATTGCATTCAATCATTAAGGCATCCCAATTAGAAAAACACGTGAAAGTGTCAGTACTTACCTCAGTCCAATATGCTTTTAAGTGGAGTTTGTTACGCGTGGTAAACGCTTTTCTAACCAACCCCAACATGACAAAATGCCGTCAGCATATCATCAATCGACAATTTTGAACACCTGTGTCGTGAGGCAACGTCCAATGAAATCTAGCAAGCGCATTGTCGACTATGTATAAACTGATAAGATGTACACTTTTGGTAACCACACGATTCTGTTCTGCTGATTTCTGTTAATTATCTTCTCAGTTTCATTTTTGTCAAAACACAAGTCTTCAAGTAGGCTATACCAACGTGTCTTAATTATATCTTACATAACCAAGACGCAGTCATTTTGTCATTGTTCATGAACTAGTTCATTGGTCTATAGACCAAAGGACAACAATGGCATAAATACTGATGGTTTATAACGCAAAAAAATGCTTATAAATAAATACAAACACTGAATATCAATCAAATATCAGTTTGAACAAATTTTTCATATTTCAATAATGTAATGTCACTAAATATGTTTATTTATTTATTAAATACACCATTCTAATTTTTATTTAGTAAATCTTTGCATAGAATGTTAGAAAAGGTGGTACAGTTGGTTAACAAGACATTCATCTAAAATGTCCTACCCTGTTCTAGGGTTAGGCCAGAATCCTACCTATTTCCAAGCCTAATCCTAGCCCTAATTCACAGTGTCCTCTCAGAAACATTGCACAAAATACATTATCCAGCCTACCGGTATCTACATACTGTACATGTCCATCTAGAATTATACCATTCAATATAAAGATTAAAGTGCTCAACAGTTAATACCAAACTCTTAACAAGATGTATATATATTTAGTAGTCAACATTAAATAAAAAAACTTATAAATAAAATATTTGAATATAGTTATTTGTATAAGAATACAGTCTTAAGGCAGTAATTTAAGTATAATTCTGAGACTATTTGTCTCGTTTCTCCACTTGCTTCTCATTATTTGATCTGTCCTGAAGTTGGTAGTCTTCCAGGATGGCTTTGGCTGTCTGCTTGCCAGTCTTTTTCACCATCGCTTTGAGCCCCAGGTTGTCGATGTTGAAGGCAGTGACGCCCACATTGATAGCTGAGTTGACGGCGTGGTCAGTGGCCTGTCCGGCTGCTGCCCCATACCTAGTTAAAATTCAGCAAGATTCTGTGAGAAAAGGAGACTAAAGGGAAGGCTGAGAGAACCAGGGTGGCTTTGGGTGAGTGAACAGCAAGGATACGAAGGAGGAAAGCATGCAAAAGCCACTCACAAGCTGTCTGATTAAGACAATCAACATATTGAGTATTGTGTCATGGAATGATTTAAAAAACGCCCACATGTCGTATAATGCGCATGGATTTAATAAACGTGTTTATAAAGTCTTTAAGTCAAGAGGAATTTTCATTTATTACAAGCAAAGGTAAGTCTACACCGTGAATTATGGGTGCAAAGCCAGAAATTGTGTGTATTATCTTAGCAACGTCTGAATGACCAGACGCTAAACTTTGGCCATGCTAGTGATTATGCGTCACTGAAGAGATTAACATTTTAGTTTGGCTTTAAGAAAAAATACATGTCTTCTTCTCATTCTCATTAGGCAGGTCTAAGATGTTTTGGAGACCCCTAAATCTGTAAGTGAGAGAGGGAAGAGGCATGTAAGTGCTTGTATGTTTTTGCTTGTGAAATGCTAAGTGCTTTAGCAAGACAGACAGTTAAAAACTGATCAAGCTAGCATCTCCTCGGTGGACGAAAAAGACTGTTGGCATGTTTAGTGTGACCTGAAGGCAGGGTATAAGAGAGAGACCTACTTATGTTTCACAGTGGTGACCGTCTCCGAAGCTACACTTGTGGTGATGTTCTTTGCTGCTACTTCCAAGCCAGTCCACATGGTGGCAAATCCTGTGTGTAAAAACAAACAGAATACGGACAAATTACAAAATGTCTTTGGTGGTAAAAAAAGGGACCATCTGTATGATATGTGTTTATCCCAATGTTCTAATGAATGGGTTGTCTGGTACCTTGAACTCCACTGGCAGCCACCACCATGGCTCCATCAATGTTGGAGCGCCCCTCTTTGTCCTTCTTCAGGGATTCAGGGATCAGTTTGTTTCCATGTCTCTTTACATGTGGGGCCAGCTCTCGACCAACATGGCCAGCCACCATACATACGCCATCCACTGCAACAACATATACAAGGACAACTCAGAGCGAGTCAGAGAGCAACACACCCAAGCTAGTAATCAGAAGGTTCGATTCCCAGCCATGCAAAATGACGTTGTGTCCTTGGGCAAGGCACTTCACTCTACTTGCCTCTGGGAAATGTCCCTGTACTTACTGTAAGTCACTCTGGATAAGGGCGTCTGCTAAATGACTAAATGTAAATGTAAGACATCAAGATCTAAGTGCAACCATGGGTGAAGTAATAGCTTTCTAACCCAGAAACTGGCTGACTTTGACGGCACCACCAGTGGCTTGCTTAGCAACATGAAGGCCTTTGGTGACATTGGGGCTGACATGCGCAGGCCTGTCCTCTGGAGTGATATGTTCCCGGAGTTTGGATGCCCCTTTGTGAATGGCTTTGCCTGTGAACTCTGCCCCCTTCACCAGGCCCCAGCTCAGCCAGGAAGCCCCTACAGTAGAGACAAAACAGTCAGCCAGACTGATAGACATTCCTCTGAATCACATATCTGTGATTGTTAACATTTTCAGTCAAGACGGTTTTATTCAAACTGTTGAAACAAAAGACTGAACAAAGAACAGCACAGAGAGGGGGAAATCGTTAGTCAGCAACACCTATGTCGTACCTGTGAGGATGCCGTGAGCCACCTTCTCGCTCCACTCTGGCAGGGGCTTCTCATCCTCTGTGACAGGGGCTTCCTCAGGTGGAACAATGGGCACCTTCTGACTCAAGTTAATTCTGTCTGCTGCCTCATCTGGGTCCTACAGGTCAGAGATAGACTGGGTTACCAACACCATGTTGAGGCTAGAATACATTCTGTAAAATGTGTGTAAAAAAGTATGCATGCTTGGCATCAACTACCCCATGACACACTTGACCTAAGATTTGCATTCATGACCTGTGCCTTCAGGTACTGTACATCTAGTCAGGTATCGCCAAATACCACAACGAAGATCATTTTCATTCAATTCTAAAATTGAATTAAAAATATTTTTTATTAATCATCTACATTCTGCTCATTCACAAATTACTTACGCTAAAGTTTTAGCCAATATATGATATTTATATAGAGCTGTTCCTACATGTACTTGCTTATTAGGATCCAAAAAGCAGTCCATAGTAAATGTAGGTTACCGGCAGTCTATCAACAAGACCAATACATCCATCAAGAAAGACCTGTTTGATTACAGTTCTAAGGTAGATTCGCACACTCAATTACAGGAGCGACTGACACTTGTCTTTCATTCAGTCCTCTGAGGGTGTTCTGGCTGCACGGTAAGAGCATTAGGTATCATTAATTATCCTCACCTGCCTTTCCCAAATCCCTACAGTGCTGAAGTGGGGATTTATTCAAAGAGGCATGCCAGTTTACATGCAGGTGATTCAGCAGGTGGTTACCGGTAGATATGCATTTAGACCCAACACTGAAAAGGCCTGAAACCTGTGCTGAAGAAATCTAGGTTAGGCTGGATTCTTCTCAATTGCTTAGCCTGCTACAACTGCATCAGCATTATGAACCAATCATAGTTAGTCGCAAAGCTAGGAGTAAGGCCTTTCTGTAAGCCTAGCTCTCATTTGTACAAATCTACCATTATTAACAATGATCTGAAGTGTAACCCCAAAACCAAATCTTTTTATATTAGAATATTCTTTTAAATTGATTATTGGCAGGGATAGACTGAATAAACAAATAACCAAGTTCTTGAAAATTAGTTAAACTTACTGCATGCTTTACTAACTGTATGCTTTACTAACCGCAAAGTGCAAAATGAAGTAGCCTATTTATGTTTTTTAAATACTAGGTTCATATTAAACTCACCAGTGTGGGTCTTAATAAAATACACTTTTAAACAAGTTCATTGTCTAAAAACATCACATCCTCCAACCAAACTGGCTTTCATGAAGTGGCAGTTGAGCGTGAACCAGTTCACCCTGCTTACCTGAACCCTGAGGTCTGTCATCTGGGAGAGGAGGTCCTGGAACAGCTCTCTGTCGGACACCGGCAGCTCAGAGGACAGCACCACTCCCACGTAGGAACCATGGGCAGGAGCCATCATGTCAGGGAACATGAACACTCCTGTGTTACACAGCAGGACTGGGGAGTCTGTGGCCATCAGTGGGTACAACCAGTCACACACCTGGAAGATAGAGCAGAAGCCATACATCACACTGTATGCTCTATACAATATGTCTGTTAGCCCTACAAAGGCTAGACATACAAGCTACATGACCAGCTGACAAAGCTAGCAAGGGTCCATGTGACCTGTAATTACAACAGCAATGCAGGTTACACAAGGTCAGATTTAGCTAGGAACTTTGCTGTTTTTCCTGTTTTGGGTTAGGATTACTTCAAAGGCAAGAGTAGCAAATCAGAGCTTTTCAAAAAACTTGTGCAACTTTCTGGTCAAGTTTGGGAAATTACTTGCTTGGCACTTTTGCCCCCAGAACCAATGTTACAGAACACAGGGACATGTCTTCTAATACATAAAGCTGATTGTAAAATTGGTTCCACATATTAGTCAAACTACATTGATTCAATCACCAGGGCCGCATAACATATTTATTGTCCTTATCTCATCACCTGACTTGGTGGGACTGTCTGAGTGGGCTTTGTTATCTACAACTGTTCAAAGAGTAGCGCATGGTTAAATATTCTGTTCATGTGGCAAGAGGCAAAAGTAATCACGGCTTATCATGACAACACACGAGGTGAAAAGTAAACTGTGCCGCAATCAGCTTCAGCATACAGGTCTAGAAACAGCCAAATATCTGGGTTACTCCCCGGCAATAGGCTGTCACAACTTCACAGCACATGACACTGGGCCTTTCCGGGATGACTCATGCCTCATTCCTAGGAATTAGGGACACTTATGTCAATGCTCAGATGACTCGGGGAGGGAACATGGGACATGCATGGATCATTAACTGGCCTCTCTCATTCCTCTGAAGGTTCAAACAGAGAAATATGTGAGCAAAGAAAACAACTGTTGAAATCAGGTTAAAGGGCTTGATGTCCAAACTACAGTGGGATACAATTACAAAAAAATCACTGGTCACCCAAATGCGATTTGAGCAACTCTCAATTCATCTACCTATCCAAAGGGAATATTTGCTGAAGATAAACGTTAAAGAACAAAAAATAAGTGCTCATCATCTCTCACCTGTAGGAAGGCTGGAGGTCGGTTTGGCATTGTCTCTGGCCGTTCAGAGGTGAACCTGACCAATCGTAGGAAGCCTGGGTATGAGGGAGCGCTGACCTGACCCTCAGGTGTGACAAAGAATATTTGAACTCCATGGGGAAGAAAAAGCAGCTCCTCTCCCTCCTCTCCAAGGCTCTGCGGAGAGGGTGGGGAGTTGGACGTATGACTGTAGAACTCATCCCCCACCAGTGACAGTTCTCCTGAATCTGTCCCGTAGGAAATGGTGAGGTGGCCATCAGCCGCCTGGGCAGAGTATGCTGGGGGACGCTCCACCGGTGCTGCAGCTTGGCGGGTGGGAGACAGAGGCTGTGACCCACTGCTGACAGCTCCCACGCCCCCAGGTGGTTGACTGTTTGAGAGCAACTTTGGTGGTGCTGGTCTATTTGGTTTTTCTTTGGTGGACAGGTTGGGGTAAAGGTTGTCAGAGGTTGACTCTGCAGCACATGCCTCAGTAATCGCATGAGGGGCTGTTGCAGCTGCAAAGTCCGAGCTGGTTTCTATTACAGCAAGGCGCGTAGTGATGTTATTCAGGGTCTCCTCCATTTTCTGTTGCATCTGACGTGCTGATTCCCAGGAGCTTCCGACACACTCCTCCCCAAGGCACGGCACACTTATAGCCCTGAGAAGGTGTTGCCGCCCCTGCCTGTACAATTCAAGGGCTTCTGCTTTCCGTCCAGCCTCATCCTCTGTCAGTCCTCTGTTGATGCATTCAAACGCCCTATCGTAGCCATCTTTAATCACTTGAAGCCTGGCTTTGTCGTAGGCGTCTTGTTTGGCTTTCTCCATTCTGCCTGCACACAACATTCAAGTTAGGTTAACAGATCGTTAATAGCTAGCTAGCCTGGCTACTGGGGGTTTTGACTAGCACTAACTGCAAGCTACCTTTCTTATCATACAATGACGATATTAAGTTCACACATTGCTAGCTTTGACGATTTAGCGTTACTGTTTTCTTTACAAACTGACTAAGCTAGCCTACTACCAGTATAGCTTAGTTTACAAATAGTAACGCTACCTAGTTAGCATTAGCTAAGGTCGGAAGCAGCTCGCTGATAACTATTCCATAATATTAAGACTAATATCGCGAAAAAGAAAAAGTATATAGCTGTAGACTAATAAAACTATATTCAATAATATTGACCTAACAGTCTCTTCAATTCAAGGGTTTCTTGTTAACTTACCTTCTGTGATACACAAGCAGCTCTTAACAAATAATTGGCGTCTGATCTGGCTATGTTAGTGGGTTAGAGTTACGCTGTGACGTCTGTCTCAATGCCTGGTGATCGGGCTGGCTGTCACCAGCTGTCATGTGCTTCCAACACGCCAGCCCAACAAAAGCATAGTCAATGGGGAAATACCCTAGTCAGTTTAGATAAAGCTTGTAGATAAACTGAGTGACACATTTACACATCTTGTTTTTCCTGTGGCCATGTGCAGATCTAGAAATGTTCACCTGTGGTGGGAATGGTGTGGCAAGAGGTAGTTGTACGGTATAACTAGGTGATCAAATTTACTGAAATGAAAACCGGTGACATTTCCAGTTTGGCTGTCAATATATCATTAAAATATCCAATGTTAATATGCATGAAATTTAAAAAGGGTCAATCCCGGTGTTGCACCCCCAGATGCACCCCACTTGAAAAAGAACCACCTCGCGGGAGCGCGCGCACAAACCACTGATAAAGTGAAAGATTTCGTTTTGATATCGAAACCAAACGAAGGGGAGACAGCTGTCTCATACTGTAATTTTTTGTTAAGAGAAGAGGAGAAGAACACAGACAGACACAGATATTCAAAATGCGTACCCTAACGAACGCGGACCAATACCATTCTTGCTCCACGACAATCGCATTCTGAGGAAATATACCCCATCTATGATGAGCCTACTAATGGAAATGCATTTTGTTTAGCAGGTTCAAATTATTTCACATGCCTCTTCTTTATGCCAATTTATAGGTTCAAGGGCATGCGCTTTTAATGCAGTTATCCTGCGAGTGTAGGCTACTCATACAGGTTGAAAACAACACTTCTGATCCAGAATATCAGCTGTTCTGAAAACGGACCAAAGGTTCACATGCGTAGTCTACAAAAGACAAGTACTAAAACCTATACGTATTAACATCAAAGTAAATGTTCTCACCATCAAATTCCAACAAATTTGATGCTGGGATAAACAAAACCGAATCGTTGTAGTTATAGGCCTATGCATAACCAATACCATACTTGACAATAAATAAATGTGACAACTTGTGACAAAAAGTACTTTTTGTTCATTATCGTTTATTGGGTTACATTTTCACAAAAAGATGACACTACTTAAGCACATGTCGATGGTTTTATGTAAAGTTAGGCAGGGGGTGCATTTCGTGGCAAGGCCCAATACAGCCCTGCCCTGAAATGCCCCCCTCATATAATGTCTGTTCTGTATATCCCAGGATCAAATTATTCTTACTGTATATTGAGGGGACTAGTATGAGTAACCAGAGTGTCTCATGCATGTGGCACTTTCCTAGTAAACATGAGCAGGGGGTGCATTTCTTAGCAAGACACATACAGCCCTGCCCTGAACAGTAAGCCTACAGACATCAGCCATTTACTGGTCCTGGTAGTCTGGGTAGAATAAGAGCAGAGCTGTCAGGCCGTCTATCTATATGATATAGGGTCTATATATATACAGTCTATGGATTCACCAGTCTATGTGCTGTTCTCAAAAGGGACCACTGGGGAGTACTGCTGTAGCCTACTTTAACCAAGATTCTTTTAAGATCCCATGACATGCTGTTTTAGGATGCTTTTATATAGGCCTTCGTGGTCCCTTAATACAGTATCTGAAGTTTCTTTCCCGAAATTCAGCCTTGGTCGAAATTACAGACACTACGAGCAGTCCCACAATGAGCTTTCCTCAAGACGTGCCCTTTCTGTGTCTGTAGCTTTAAATGCTATGAGGAAGAAAGAGGCGGGGCTAACTGCCAATAATTCGGTCGTTTGCAAGCCATGATGTCTTGAGGAAAAACCAATGTTGCGCTTGCATGGTCGTAGTTCATTGTTTCATTGGTGGGCCAAATTCTCTGTGCGGGCATTGCAGAGAAAGGGGAGGTAACCTTCCCTACTGTGACGTCACAATAGGGGGATTTTCAAAACCGATCGTTTGAGCTCTCATTTTCTCAAAGGCAGAGAAGAAAACCCAGGGCTTGGTTTACACCTATAGAAATGTTCTAGCCACTGGGGGACCAAAGGCAGTCTAGGGGAACTCATTAATGTTAAATAACCTCCTAAAGGGAAGTTTTTGTCATGAGACCTTTAAAGTAAACTGTATCATGAGGACATCAAAACAAATGTGGATGGATGATCACTGTCAAAAATGTGGGTCTCACTTTTCAACCTCTAAACTTCTCCAACACCAGCCACAATGAAATACTAACTTGTTATTACCATCTGCTTGCAGTAAACAAAAAAGAACTGTCGGTCATTAGGGTTAATCAAACCCTAAATCTTACATGACATTTTAATATTTAATAATCTGGCACATACAGTCTGCTGGCATGTGAAGATTAGTTGAGCACTGCAGAAAGTTGTTCAGATCTGAAGAACCCCCATAAATTGTCCTGGCATATTTATCTGTGCCTTTAAAACATGATGGGTGAATGAGGACAGGTAAAGGTTTTGCCCTCAAGAACGCCCTCTTAAACAGATGAAACATTTAGTTTATTGTGTTTGCATGTTGTAAATGAAGATGGTGCTGGCAGAACCTGCTTGTAAATATTGCAACTGTAAAGTTGTATATCAGAAACATGGTTTCAAAAACATGCCTCTGCCATTGCTTTTAGATATACATACAGAAGAGGGCGCTAGTGTCCGTCTTAAGAATCGTCTAAGCTGCAGTGTCAGCTACAAAAAGGCATGTGTTAGACATTAGTTTTGCCAGTCTAACAGACTGGCTGCAAACAGCTTTCATAGACACATGATAGCAGAGAGTAGACAGTGTAATCAAAAATTAAAAAAATAGAGTTAATCACAATAATGTTTTGCTAATCAATTTAGTTGTTTAGTTGATCAGATATTTTCACATATAAAGATATCTTTGAGAAACTCTTCAAATTGATTGGTCTTTTTGTGGTCTTTTTGTGTCAGCAATGTAACTTTGAATATATACACTGTATATATATAATTGTAAAATGTATATGATGTGAAAAGTATATTTCATCATACTTTTCACATTTCAAAGTGCAAGTGAAAAATTGGGAGACACATTCATCTTGATGATCTGAAGCTCAAGGAATTTGCTGACAAAAGAGATTGAATAGAGACATCAATATGATTATCTCACCAACTGTAGTACTGTAAGTTTGTGAAACAAACCGGCAGCATCGCATCCATGTCATTGTCAGCTACTGTAGTTGTAGTTGTAGTAGTCCAAATAAGGCATTTAACACACTAAAATCAAAATTTCTGGCTAAAAACACAGGATCTTTTTTTTTACCTTGTTTGGTCAGTAAAGGAAACTAGCACTCCCAAGGCAGACAAGCTTTGCACACTCCATGACTTTCTAAGTATTAAAAATAACATGGTCTTCATAAAAGCAGAACTGGGATTATGAAAAGCAGCGGCAGCACAAAGACTTCTTTTTGCAGTTGTGCCAACTTGTCTCTACATACAGTAAATACTGTACATGCAAAGAAAAGGTATGAAGTGGACAACAGCATGTCAGCACAAATGGGAACCACAGGATGGAATGCCATTCCAAGCTATCATGAATCAGAAAGTGAAGTGTGGATAAAAGAACTCAGGAGTGAAGTTAATGTCCATTGTTCTGTTCTATATCATGCACTGCTCTACTATACACTTCCAATGTTGACTCAAACTGTGTATTGCTAGATTAAACAAACTATGAATACTGGTTACATTTTAAAACAAAGTTATTTTTCTTACACCAGTATGCTAAAACATTGATTTAATCCTTCATTAGTCTATTTTGCCGGGTCTTTCCTTGGTTTTTTCCTCTATTACCATGCTTGTGTGGACACATGGAGAAGCCTTGGAACAACCACCACAGTACTGGAGCGCTTGACCAGGAACTATGTCATGCTGTAGTTCAGTGGAAAGCTGGCTTGTGGAAACACAGGGAATCCCATCTACGTGGCTGACTCCTTCAGAATCAGCCAAGAGGGAGGGTACATCTCAGCAGATGACAAGGCCATCTTAAAAGAAAGATGAGAGTATGCATGGTGCTACACATTTCACTGTCTGTATATTGCCTAAATTTCAAAAAGCTTGAGGAAATACTTTTTAAAGCTGCTCACAGTGCATTTGTTTTATTAGTGTGAAGTCTACTATTTTTCTTACTGATAGCCGAGTTACTTAATTGTATCTTCTTTAAGCCTGATGTCCACAACACTGACAGATAGCTGTGACTGACTCATATGTAGTTCTGGAAAAATATGTCAAATGTCAAAAGTCAATACAAAAATTTCAAATTGATTTTACAGTGTTTAGGTCATGGACTTAAAGCAGGTTGAACTTGAGAGTGATGAATCATGTCCCACAGGTGTTCATTCCAGCTGCGCGCAAACCCATAATTGTTAGGTCAACTGTATAATTGTCAAAGGGCCTTTTCTGTCTGAGACACTAAAACACTCAAAAAGTGTATTCATCAGAACTAATGCTCGGGATGTATTAACATTTTGTTGATAAGTCTATCTATGTCTTTGTCTTTTTTTTTTTTTTTTTAAGTATCTACATGAAGTCATCATCATGTTTCTGAACCAGTTGGTTTGGTCTCTGCAATGAGTGGTTATGTAATCATACACTCACCAGGAAGAGTCATCTATCTATGACTGAACCGTGGCTTTTCTAGGGAACTTCGTATTAGATTTAGTCAATGTTCTCAAATAAAAACCCTTTGATAGCAAAGAGATTTAATTATAAATAACGTTTGTTCATCCATTCTAGAATGGTATGCCATCTGTAAGAATCTAAAATATTTTACAATGAAGAACAGCATTAAAATACCTAACCACAAGAGCCAAGACATCTGGCCTGTGTCAATGAGTTTTCACACTTGACCTGGTATGAATCAGAACATTGTAATGGAACAAGGCTTTCAATGAAAAGTTGTGGGTGGCAACGGTAGCACCTTATACTGCTCCTTAGACTGCTACTGTACAAAGGTGTATTCCTTTGAAAGGTAAGAAAAAATCTGGCTTCTGTCATGCATTATTGCACACTATTTATATGATTGAAATATAAATAAAATCTCATCAATCATGGGAATGACCTTTACAGACCAAGGCTGCTGTAACAATTATGTGTCTCTACTCGAGCTTAGAACATTGATTAAGATATCCATCACACAACCTGCTAATCCAAATTGCACTGTAAACTGTATTGTACCTTGTAACATATTTAGAGTAAGATTTGGATGAGGGCATTATATTATGACTCTAAATAGTCTGGTGTAGTATTGTACAGTTATCAGCATATTCAATCAAACTTGAAAAATATAAGAAGTAAACTGATCTGAAAAGAAGCAATGGTACAGTAAGTGAAAGACAACTTAAAAGGAACAGTGGCCCACATTTGAAGCCACGTAGCATTACGTTGAATAACATTCTTGGGTTATTAAGGGTAACTACAAGAAGAGTTATTGCGCCAAAAAAGGTTATTTATTAGGTTCCATTTCTGTTGCTCTGGCGGTGAGTGACACTTGGCAGGATTCTGGAGCAGATAGACTGATTGTGCAACAGTCAAAGCTGATTTTTCCTGTCAAATCAAGATTTAGATGGAAAAGCATTGCTGTGATGCTCTTATTTCAGTTCTGAACAAATGTTGGCTAGCCAATCCATAGTTGAAAGGCAAAATACATTTGGACATCATGTGCTGTATTGAATATTGTCTGTACAGTACTATCGAGATTGGTATTCGGTAGAACTAAATCAGCACAACTAAAAATCTCAGTTTACACAGTACTGTATATCTAATCTAAGTGACACAGGATGTTTGTATAAGATGCAGGCTGGGAAATAGTGCTGCTTTCCTCTTGTCAAAGGCTATGAGGGGTCAGGCTGAGGTTCTTCAGTGGGAGCGCATTCACTCATGTCAGGCTTCAGTAGAGATGGGATATGTCTTTCACTAGGCCATTACACAGGATTCTTGTGCTCACAATTGGCAGGTTCTCCAACTATCTCTGAAGGTATCAGCCTCTATACGCACATGGTTCATGATTAATTGATACAGGTTAAACTCCTGAAATGCACAAGCTATAGTACCGTACAAACACAGTAAAACACAGCAGTGAGTATACAGATTCCAGAAGTGGTATTCCAATAAAAATAGTGTTCAGAGTAAACACATGTAACTTTTGCCAAAGTATTTACTAAGCATTTTCTGAAAACATCTTCGTAAGTGAACACATTCAGAGAGGGTTCTTCTGCTCTGCTAAAAAAAATGTGGGAATAACATTTGGTTTAGATTTGATCATAAAAGGCAGTTTAGAAGTAACTATGCTAATTGTCTCAATACTAATTCACATTTACTTTACTGAAAAGAAAGCTGTCTGCCATTGTATAGCTAATGCTGTTAAATGTTCCAGTATAATGGGAACATGCAACATACATATGTAATACAGTAGATTACTGTACATATGTGACAATCAGAATCAGAACAAGCTTTATTCGCCAAGTTCACACAAACAAGGAATTTACTGTGGCCGGAAGGTGCATACGATAAACCAACCCACATGTGAACTTTGATATTTACAGATATTTAGATCTAATAATGTACTAGCCCAAAGCTACATAATTTTCCAGTGTTTCTTGAGCTTTATGTGCCCACATAAAAGACATTCCTCTGCCACACCCTATAAAAGACATCAATGGTGGATGAAACTGTCATTGTGATTGATATCATGAAGTGCCTAAGCTAGCAAACTTTGCCTCATTAACTCATCCCTTTGAAGGAAAAGCCAACACAATTATTTGTGGGTTATCGTAACACTCTCATGAATTGAGTTGAAAATCTTGGTGTACAATTAGTATTTCCAAAACCACTGAAAATCTTTGAGAACATCTTCACACATTTGTTTTATATTTACCATTTTATTTCAGCAATGCTATAAGTCACACATTTGTTTCTTTATGGAAATGTTGACCCTAATGTGAAACCCTCACTACAGAAAGCGAAACATTACTTTGCCAGTTTATGTGATTAAACAGTCCTATTCTTTTAGAAATCAGATAACAGTTATAAATCTGAACAATTACATAACATAAAGAAACCAGACACTAGCCATTTCATTTCATTGAAACCAATGTTTCAGATATTGTGTTTGGATGAGAATGATGAGTTGATTGATGCTGCTGATTAGATGATTTATGTTGCCTGTAAGGACTTTGACTGCACCTAGAGGCATGTTACCTTGGAATGGAACCATTCCAAATGTTGAAAGTTACAGTACTTCCCATGTTCTGTCTGGTATGAACAAGCTTTAAAGGGATTGGCTGCACAAAACTGAATTGTACAAACTGTACTGTATTTGCTCACTTAAGCTAAATGATAAATATTCTTGCCAATGCACACAAACACCTTGGCCAGGGTGTGAATTACGGGCAATTTCTCCCATTCAAATCCTAATGAGGGTGACTACTGCCTACCAGAGTGCTGTAGTTGGAGGGCCACCAATCTTAAAGATGACACTCAGCCTATTTATCAAACGCATAAAGGAACTGCATTTAAGATGTCCATTGTAGAACAACAAAAGAGCAATCATTGAACCAATCAAGAGCTAATCACGTTGACCCATCTCCATGCTCTTCCGTAAACCCATAAGTGTTTGTAACTGCATTCAAAAAATAAAAACGCCTTTTCCATGCATTTTTCCATTCTAAAAGGATGTTTTTAACTTTACTGAATTCCTGCCCCTTGACTGTCCAAAGTTTCCACAGCTTTTGATTTAGTGTGCATGCTGGAGTCTAGCTAAGGGGACATCTGTGATGTGCATTACTGCTATGCTCTACCAAAGCAGAATAGAACACATACTACAACATGTTGTTAATGATGAGTGAGAGTGAGGAATGAGGGCCCTGCTGGATGCTCCTTGCCTCCAGGGATGAATACAAATGACTGCCTGTCACTACACGAACCCCTGCTGAATGTTTGAAAACCTTGACTTTTCACATGCTTGAAATACATTGTAAATTGTCTAATCTATTTTTATGGTAACTGAACCCTCAACATACAGTCCATGCAATTTACAAGTTGCATCATCTTAATCAAAAGATACCAACATTAACAGGTCAAATACTGGAATACAAATATGTTTGTTTGTAACGTTACAGTCAGGGTTTTCTGGCTGTAACATTTATAGACAGCAAGTCAAAGTCACAGAGACACAATTAAGAGCATGATTTATTGCTTTAAAAAATACTAATTATTTGACGACCATTTCAAGGTAACAAAAACGTTTTATTGGTAACCATCACCAATCGACTTGAAATACACAGAAGTAGCAGAACATGGACATCATGGGAAAAGGAAAAACAAGGCAATTTCTCCCATTCGAATCCTAATGTGGGTGACTACTGCCTACCAGAGAGCTGTAGATGGAGGGTTTACATGTTTAGTACATGTTTTGCATCCACCAAATGGGCGGCTATGGCTCAGGGGGTTGAGGGGGTCACCCATTAATTGCAAAGTTCGTGGTTTGATCTCCAACTCCTCATGGCCATGTGTCCTTGTTGACACTGAACCCCAAGTTGCTCCTGATGGGAAGGCCAGCGCCTTGCATGGCAGCTCTGTCACCGTGTGTGGATGAATGAGAGGCAACTTTGAAGTGTTCTGGGTGTGCCGTTAGATGCACTATATAAATGCAGGACATTTACCTCCTAGAAATTCAAATGAAGGCAGTGTTTGGAGCACAAATATCATATGTTTTGAACGTGTATTATATATAAGTACAGACGTTAAAGATTAGTATTAAATTAACTATGACCTTTTGGAACAGACTTAATTCAGGGACTTTGAATCTTAAAATTACAATCATTGACTTGCACTGGTGTGCTCATTGTAAGGTGCTATGTGCACGTTTTCAGCCAGAACTCAAGAGACAGCTTTGGATCCCATTGCATGCCAGCTCTGAAACATTTTCTACTGTTCCAGGACCAGCTGTTTATAGTTATCTACAGAGTATTGGCTAGATGTTGTCAGTTCTTTGTAACCCTAGTTGTGACAATTCTTGCAGAATGTTATTAAACCCGTGATAAACTATCCTTGTTACAAACAAAGTGCAGTATCAACTTAAACAAGAAAAACCTAATAAGATAACAGTTGTTGATTATGCAGATAATTATGTGAATTTGTTCTCCTATTTTTCGTTCCCTAAAGTGTGGAGAAAAATATATATATAATAGACTGCTATCCCAAAATGGTTTATGGATGCAATAAGCCTTGAAATTAAGTCAGCCGTTAATGTTGTGGTCAATGTTTAAATTGTACATGTTCTGGAGATCTAGGACATCAACAATGACTATCTCTTATTTTATGGTGTGGGTCTAAGAATTAAACCAGTTAAAATGGTTGAAACACCCATGCTGACATATTTATTACACAGATTACAGTTTATTAATAAATGTTTGCAAACCACAGTAAAAATGCTACCAAAAGATTTATATTTAACAAATGTTGCACATGAAGTTCGGGGGTCAGATGGCTGAGCGGTTAGGGAATCGGGCTACCAATCAGAAAGTTGCCGGTCGATTCCCAGCCGTGCCAAATGACGTTGTGTCCCTGCGCAAGGCACTTCACCCTACTTGCCTTAGGGGATTGTCCCTGTACTTACTGTAAGTCGCTCTGGATAAGAGCGTCTGCTAAATGACTTAATGTATATGTAAATATTTAAAACAACACAAAGTAAAAGATAAAGATTTGCATGATCAGAGAATACAGTTTGTGGTGAAAGCAAAAAACACACATACTGATTATCTAAAACTAAGACTTAGCATCAAGTTTAAGGTGAAACAATTTCTGGTAACATCAATTTTTTTTTATTAATCTTACATTTTGAAAACAAATTAGCAAAATACAAATAATGACCATGCTGCGATCAATAGAGAATCAGAGATCAATAGAAAATCTAGTAGAAAAAGCATTCATGATTAAATCGCACTCCTTGTAAGTTTTTGAATGCAGTATGTAGCTTGGTTTTATATATTTTGGATTTAGTTTAGTTTTTTCGACCAACGTTGAACACAATCTACCACAAATGTTTGTAAAATATTTACATTACCTGGTGATTTTAAAATTATATTACTCCTACAATTGCTTCTGTCACCATTTTAACCAAGTATTACTGAATATCAAACACAAAATAGCTGTAAGTGTAGACCTACTACGGGGACCATGGGGATTGTCTGTCTCTGTATTTTACTTTTGTGAAGTCATCAGTGTCCTGGTTTATCTATGTTCTCTCCTCCGTGGGTTGCGGGGAAAGTCTCCTTCTGAGTCCAGCTAGTGCAAAAGATCATAAAATAAGTAAATGTTGACTGATTGTCAATACAATACTTAAATTATTGTATTAACAGTAATGCACATGATACTTTAAAATGGTCATGGAATCATTATTACCTTGAACTCTTCTCCCAGTTACCCGCCTACCAGTTCCCTCTGTAGAGAAATGTTTACATTTACATGTATTTTTTCATCATATGTTTACATTCAAAGTAATGTACAAATAGTGCGTTTAGTAAGTCAGGATATAATCAAGGACTGTAAGTGTACAGTTCAAGCAATACTGAAGTGTTTAATTCCTGTCTGCATTCTATAAGACAAAATATAACATCTACAATTTTGCATAATTTGCAGATAAGACATGTATCAACAATGCAAAAACTTTTCAGATGCTATTGCGTACAACAACAAAAACATTATTATCATAAAAATCTGATTTTACTTTTTACACAAAGATGATATCTGCTGGTGAATCTCACCTTGAATGATTTTTGCTATCTTGTCAGGGTCCATTTCAAGCAGTTCAGGGTTACCCTGCATAGTGGTTAAATCAGAGAGATCGGTTCCTTGGGAGGAACCATGCCCTCGTCAGAGCTATTTATTTTGTTCTATACAATATTATACATTGTATAACAGTAGCAGAGTAATAAACAGTTCACAGTGTAAGGCCTCTAATAATGTAATCCTGGTGATGGACAACTTACCTTCAATGACTCTGGTCACCTTGGTGATAGACGGTTCACCTTCTATGACCCTGGTCACCTTGGTGATAGATGGCTCACCTTCAATGACCCGGGTCACCTTAGTGATAGACGGTTCACCTTCAATGACTCTGGTCACCTTGGTGATAGTCGGCTGACCTTCAATGACCCTGGTCACCTTGGTGATAGACGGCTCACCTTCAATGACTCTCGTCACCTTGGTGATAGTTGGCTGACCTTCAATGACCCTGGTCACCTTGGTGATAGATGACTCTTTGAAGGAAAACATATAAAAAAATCAAACGTACAGGAGTGTGTCTTATTTCCAAACAACCTGCATATGCGGCAGGTAAGCAACATATCTATGTATGTAAACCATGCATGACGTCCCATATTACGGCTTTACTTACTCATGAAGGTAAGGGGAATTTCTTTATATCTGAATCCTGACACATACTGCAAGTAAAAGGTAAGCAACAGAGATATTATAGTTATAGTTAAAGTATTTCCTTTTCATGTAAAGTTATATTCAGCTAATCCATTGGGCAACACTGAGCATTCCGATAAACTACCTGTCCAAGGTTTTTTTTTTATGATAAGGTGTGTTGATTAAGGTTTGTAAAATGTAACATTATACCTAATTTTTAAATATTGCAGCTGCTCCCTTCTTCATGCAAGTATAATCATGTAAACATTTTCTCGGTATGGTACAAAGGGAATCCTGCAAAACTGTGTCAAGTCCTGGCATGATATGTGGTCTCACTCTGTTCTCAATTCAATAGGCATATGCTTGCAATCTTAAGTTTGCGACCATATTTGATAAGAATATTATTTTTGTTCTACCACCGCGTTGTTATAGTAAGACTATTTTACTACAATACACATATTTGCAACAACAACAAATGTATTAGACATGAATATTATTTAGAAGGGTGCATTAAATGACACTATGCTTTTGTATAGGAAAAATACTTACTAACATTCTAAATAACTTTGTAAACGTACCTTTATATAAACGTACCTTTATAAATTCCATACAGATTTGTGCAGTTTGAATGAACAGGAACATGGTATTAACAAATGAGCATTCTCTAATTTTACCTTGATCTGGATGTACATGATGAGCCTTTTCAGGAGCCCTAGGAGATCCTGGCTTCCAACAGGCTGGTCTAATTACAAATGCTAGGTGTTAGCCACACTGGCAGGTTTAAAATTATGGTCCATGCACAGAGTTCCCAAGTCCATCCCAAGTTTGTTCCCTGGTGTACCAACACCATACAAAACTGTAATGGCCCCGCCAAAGCTTTGCAAACGAAGGAATTGAAACTTTTCTTACCTGCAGGATACAGAAGACTATCTGTGAAGTGAAGGACTCCATTTGTAGCCATTATATCGTGTTCAGGAACCTTGATAGTATTAACCTTCATAGTATTGTTTGCCTGACAAATAGAACAAGAACACATGCATAATGTATTTCCTGGTTCTGCTTTGTTTTTTTTAGTGTTAGGGTTACAATGCTATTTTGAATAGACCCAACTAATATAAATATATATCTATTAGCATTCTTACAGAGAGCACCCGAAGATTGCTGCCCATAAGAGACTTCAAAAGGTTGGTCACTCCAGGCTCCAGACCTCCGCCAATAAAGACACCATTACTGAAGTGATAAAGTAGGACGGTCCTCAAGGCATTCATGTCACCTGTTTATTATATAAGGAAAAATGCATTAGATGGATTAGAAGTCTGATGTTTGTTGAAATCTGTTATAGAATGTGATACTATAACTACAGTATTACAGTTGAGCACTTCAACACTTTGAAAATGAATGAATTAGTCTGAAACACTGACCCTTCAGTATGGCTAGATCCCCGTCTCCCACACCAGCAAAGGCTTTATCACTCGGGGCAAACAGAGTGAAATCACCCTCCTGCTTCAGCAGGTCAGTCAAGCCTGCGGCCTCCATCAGGGACAAGAATATCCTGTCAGCAAGTATAAACAGCTGGTCAGTGTAGTTCAGTGTGCCAACTTTTCAGTTCACTTGAACTGGCAACCTTCCATATCTTACTTGAAGCCTCCGTTGTCAGTGAGGATCTGGAACATGCTGGCCTGAGCAGGCTTCAACAGCATCTTCATCAGGTGGAGAGCTCCGTTGCTCCCCTCCTTACTGCCTCTCACCAGGCAGGCATTCTCAATGCAGACAGCCTACAGATCATTCCATGGGTTATAATTTAAAGCAGCTGTTTGAATCTGTGATGGTACTCGATCAGCATTAGTCTAACAATTTTGTGACAAATGCCGCTTGACTAATTTAAATAGTTCTAACTTAACCAATGCCAAACAATGAACCGTTGCTTTGCTTTTGCTTTGCTCAGTTATGTTAGCTGAAACTAATATTCAGCTGATATATGTAATGGCAGTTAAAATCTCATTCAAGTAAGTCACTGTATAAATATTGCCATTAAGTAAATCTAACATTTGTATTAAATAAGTGTTATGAATGCATGCATGGTCTAAGACACTGTAATACATATATTTTCTTTCAAATAAATTAACTGTCCAAAGATACACATCTGACAAGCTAAACTAAATATTGATTGCTTTGAGATCAACTTAATGTGGATAGTCATCTGCTCTTCAAATGAAAAGAAACACATCAGATAGAAGGAAGATGAACTTACTGTGCGATAAACAAAGACCCTTAAGAACTTCCCTCCAATGGTCTCTAGACGCTGGCCATTGTACAACTGTCCAAGCACGATCTTTTCTTTCAGAATATGGTTCTCCAGAATAACCTTGAGATACCTCTGGTCCATTGACATAACCTCATCTGTGAGGGGAAAATTGTTGCAAAATCTTGTAGCCTTTCTTGTAAAATCTTATTTGATCCATTCAGTGTATATCTTGATTCAGCCATAAGTTAACCGGAGCCACGTTTTGAGCACCTGGTGTGTTTACCCACCGAAGTTGGGAGGTGGAATGTTCAGGGGTGAGACATGACTCACCAGTGAAGGCTGCGTTCATCGGAGCCAGCAGAGTGTACTCAGCCTCTTGGCTCATGGCTGCAGATAGGCCGAGCTCAGAAACCATGTCACCGAAGGTGGATTGAGAACTACCCACCAGTTCCATAACCTCCTTGGCTTTGATCAAGAATTAGACATGTCATTGTTATTGAAAACTTAATGACTTACCATGCAGGTTTATATTGACTCATACATCATAACAGCTTGTAATATGTGGTGAAAGGTCAAAAAGACAAACCAGAGTCAGGCATGAGCACTTGGTCGATCAGGTGGATGACACCATTTGTGGTGACAATGTCCTTCTTCAGTACCATCGTGATACCATTGACAGTGAGGGTGTCCCCATTGCAGCCAATTTCAATGTTGTGACCTTCAAGGGTCTCAAAGGAGGTGCCAGCCATGATGGCCTCAGAACACTGGACAGAGTTTAGGAGGTGGAAGTTCAGCAGTGCTGCAAGCAAGACAAAGAACCATTTTATCTTTCTTAAGACATGGCGCGACAGTGGATTTCATGGGTTGAGTTTTGTGGCTGCCTATCATGGAGGGGATAGGATCCAGACAGATTTATATGATGATAACTTAGCTAGCTTTCCACTGCCAGTACTAGCATGTCAAAGCACAGGCAGCCAGGAGATCCTTTACATCCTTCAGGCCATTGGGAGGGTTGCTTTCATGTACAATTATATTTTGCCTGATGGGGTCTGATCTGTCAATACATCGCAGGCTTGGGAATAATGTAATGGTTAGGGATTGCATAACTTTTTAACGCTCACTGACTGAGGCAGCTGCTTCCTGCCTCATCTGCCATAATGTTTAAGGGGATGTGTATGATGGATTGTGATAACAATGTTTCATAGAGGCCACTATTGCTGTAGCAATCTAAAAGCATATTGATATGTTTTGTTTTGCCAACATTCTTTGATATACTGTACATTTGTAAATGTTTTTGTGCCACCAAAACGCGATCTAAAATTGACAATGCCTGTCTTTGAAACATAAGAGTATCAATTTATCAACAGATCTTCATCATCTCTATTTATAGACTCATCTTTTGAATGTAAAGCTTTTTTCCATGACATACTTGTACAATTGTAGCAAGTTTTCAGTTTGCCAACTGTCTGAGAATTTTAAATCCAGAGCTTTGACCAGGGATCCCATCTGTTTTCAGTAGGATTTTTTTTTTTCTTTTGCACTATGTTTTTTCAGGGGGCCCGTTCCAGAAAACATGTGAACCGGGAACCGTTAACTTTCTATTCCTGTTCTTTCATTTCACTAAGCATGATAATGAGTCTAGTAGCCCTTCCACTGTTGAAGGTCCTCATGCCAGCTTGTCTTTGTATTAGCAACAGGCATTTCAGAGTAGTACTGAGTACCTAGTTGAATGTTTACCTTGGAGGACACCCTTGTCGCTCATGAGTCTTTTCAGTACATCCTTGTCCAGCTTGTCAAAGGCTTCATTAGTAGGGGCAAACAAGGTGTAATGTCCTGGCTCACCCAGCTTGTCTAGCAAGCCAGAAGCCACAGCAACAGCCTACAGGTAGAGGTCACACAGTAGAATGTCTTCAGACAGTGCTTATTAACACATTGATGATTAAATGAGGAGAGTTAGGAAGGAGATGAGTGGAGAGAATCTTCACAACTTACACTCAGTGATGTCAGATCATCGTCAACCTCGATGACATCTTGGATGGTGTTGCCAACAGCAGTTATGACTCGATCAATGACATGCACCACACCGTTGGTTGCCACCTGATTACCATGGATGATCCTGGCACAATTCACAGTGACCACCTGCGCACAATGCAGCCTGTTTTATACAATCTGAATGCACATAACCTTTTTTTTACTTTATGTGCTTTAATGTAGTCAAAGATAGACAAGACTTGCCCCATTGGAGTAGTGATTGATGTAGAGGCCCAGGTCGTTGTACATTGAGGTGACAGTCATGCCATCCCTCAGATCTTTTGTCAGGAGACGTTGGTTGGCCATGTGGTAGTGCAGGGCATTGTACAACTCTATGTTTACGTTGCTGACCAAGGCACTCTTCACTATCTATAAGGTAGATAGGGACACCATTGTTCTCCAGTAGAAGAAAATGCGTATCACCTGTATTTTGGTGGGAATTACCTCTTCCAGAAGATCCCAAGCGTCATTACTGGGAGCAAAGAACGTGTAAGATCCAGATCCTTCAATCTCAAGCTTCAGCTTGGAGATGTCGGAGTATTCTTGGGTTGAGGAGGCCTTCACCAATCCCAGAGTACCATACACGTGATCAATTGGGGCCACTTCAGAAAGGGTATGACACCAGAATAATAACATGTAAACACCACTCTCCCTTTACACACACACAAAAGTAACAAAACAAATCTACATTCAATCAACATCCCCTCATTTAAAATCCTGTAGTGTTGCATGTTTTAATTGTGCTTTATACCCTTTACTTGTATTCTTTGAGTACAGTATCACATACAGTGTAAACACCAATACACACAGTACATACCTGCTGGGCAGCCACGCAGACCATCAAGCTTCATGTATCCAGGGCAGCATTCATACAGTACAGTCCTGTAGGACAAAGAGACATGCTCTGCTATACCTACAGATTGATGGGCTGATAACATTCATATCATTCTCGTAACTATAGATTTGGGAGACCTTATTTTGAGCTGAATTATAACATTATCTTGAGTTGATTGTTTTTGGTAAGTTTAAAACCCCCACAAAACTCTATCTGTTTCAGTAATCCTACAAGCAATGTTTTCCAACGGTTTGGGGAAGGCCCCTGTATGTATGTCTGTCTTGACTTTAGTGACTTCTAAGTTGATTTGCAGGTTGCTGAACATCTGAGCAGATGATTTAGAAAAAAATAATCTGGTTGCTTTTTTTTTGGCCACCCAAACGTGAGATCACATATTCACTCCTTAAAGAGGAACAGGACAGCAACCCTAAATTCATAGAAACAGAAGAAGATGGGGAAAACAACAGCAGCTGCCAAAAAATACTATAGCATGTGAACCTTCAAGTCTGAGCAAGTGAGAGCTATGGTAGTTGCAACAGAGGCACTGTCTGCAATTTGATACAATCTTGGACCCTGCAGATGGTCTGCAGAGTCTGCATTTGAGACCTGGAATTAATCATGAGTAACATTACACTATATTTCTTTATGCTCTTCCAGAGTCATATAGAAAAATACCTGGGTGCCAAATTGGCATGGGAGTTTGAATAATAAAGCAAATACCTGTCACTAGTTGTTTATAGAGAAACCTCCATAGAAAGAAACCTGGACTGCACATTCTGTATTTCATATACATTCCATGTACTTTCAATTAAGTACTTAAGATAATTATTGATGATCATAATGAATGACAATGCATTATTAGATTATAAACATAAAATACTAAAGACAAGCTTTCATACTGAAAACTGATAAATATTTGCATGGTATACGTCAAGTATAAGATTAGTATGAATGGTTTTCAAATAGCTTGTTTCATAATAATTAAGGGAATAAAAAAATAAAAAAGGTGGATGGTGGTTGAAGGTTGTCATAAACAGTTTGCCTGTTCATCAGAGACAAGACATTACTTTTGGGAACAGATTGAGGCTATGCTGAGGCTCTGAGGTCATGGCTGTCTGCCAGTCTCTCTCTTGTTCTCCTTTACTGTAAGTCCACTTCAACAGAGTGATGGGATGGGGACACACAAGTCATGCTGTGCAACAGTCAGCAACACTATCTTCACATTGCTCTCCCACGCACAGAACAAACCCCAACCTTCCACTAGTCATGGAACTGGAAACTACTGTTTGGTCAGCAACTTGACAAGACTCCCATTCCAAAGAGAATATACTGTATGTAAGCCAGCCATGCACACACCACTGGCATGCGGTAAATGGATAAAACCAGGGTCTGGCTAATAAAACCCTTTTCTAATAAAGAAGCCTGTCATTATGGACACACACAGGACTGGAGCTTAACCCTATTTTCCACAGCATTGTTTGTGTGATGGATAAAGTACATGTATTAAAAACACATCAACCAAGACTAGGATGTTTATTTTACTAAGGGGGTACCTTGACGTGAAACATATTTTGCTTGATTCTATAGATACACTGCTTTGATGTATTGGATGTGCTGGGACATATGGAGATAACTCTAATTTGTTGTAGAAGAATTCCAAATTCATTGTTTAAGAAAGAATAAATAATAGCCTGGAGGAACCATAAAATGACACTTACGCTTTCTTTCCGCAGATGGCCCCTTGGTACCAATTACGACAAGTACTGAAGTACTTCTTCTTGGTCCCCATGACTTGCTGGAGAGCGCAGACATTGGGTCTGATGTGCACCAGGGGTATTTAAGAAAGGAACCATACATTTACAGTGCCCATTGAATGAGCCAAAATGCCTTGCTTGCATTGGAACATGTATAGTACATTAATGTAAATATTTTCAATGGTACATAAATAGTACATAATAGTAACAGTAATAGTCTTAATTGTTTTTTTTTAACTATCTTCAACTGTGAATCTTTATTTATTCATACAAAAGGTGTACTTGATAGCTATATTTATTATGCAATAGTATTTTATCATATCCATATTTAACTTCACTCAGAATTGCAAAAATCCATACATTTGCTTGACAGCCATGAACATATTCACTGATTCTAACAGCAAATTATACTAGTACCATCTCTATAATACTTCTACTGTGCTACCAGTACCACTAATAATACTATTTTCTTACCCTTCCTTTTTAGCCCTGATCCGGCTGTGTGTCACTATTTTGTCATAAGCAGAAGAATCAGCCCTATCAAAGGCAGACAGCACAAAGAACGCAAAGGCAGCTGCAAAAAAGAGCTTCATCCTTAGTCCCTCAACTGGCCCTAACAAAACCAGAGTAATGGGAACAGCCTTGCAGAGAGGGAGTTTAAATACCTCACTGCTCTAGAAGGATGGCAAAGATTCAGACCAACCTCCCTCTATGAACATATATTCCTGTTGCAGCTTCATTATAGTATGTGTTCATATTTGACACAGACTTTTTTGGCCAGTCAGAATACTATTACAATTGTCTTTGTAGTTAGTAATATTATATTTTGTCTTTATACCTTTAGACATACTTGCATGGTGAGAAAAAAAAACAAAACATGTGGAAGCAAAGAAGGCATGCTGTCTGAGGGGCATTTGTCATTTTGATGACAAGCAGTTTTTTCACAGAAGTACGGGGGGAGTCACCTTTGTGAACCCCAAACTTCTGTAAGTTGTAAGTCATTTTTACGTAACACAGAACATGTGCTCCAGATTTAGCAGCTGTAGAATTCAGAGCAGATGGAGATTGAGAATCTTCCAGATTCATGTGTGTGGCAATCTCAATTATTTGGCCACAAATCTAATCTAACCCGAACAAAAAGTGAACAAACAGAGTTGGAAGTCCCGCCATACTGCATTTTTACATGCAATGTACACCACCTAGTGGTGAAGTGTTACATGCTTTTTTGCTTTTTAACTATACTGCCCAAATTCTTTGTTTTCACAGCTGATAGTACTCCGTCCAAACAGACCAGATAGGACCTGATACTTCTTCACAGTGTATACATGAGAGAAATTATGGTTATTGATATTTCCATTGTATATAGGGCCTATTTACATTGCAAAAGTGTTTCATTAGTGCACGGCAAAGGGACAAGACATTGTGAAACAAATGCAGTGAGTGCATCCAACAGCTCGGGTAAACGTTGAAAATGCTGTTACTATTTAACATGAAGTTTTGTTGTACATGCTCATTTGTATAGTATGTTGATGCCTTCTTTCAGTATTGTTGATGTAAAGTTCAGATTTTCTCATTTGCATATATATTTGGTCATCATTATGATCAGTGGTCAACATCACAATGTCGTATTAGGAAGCTTCTGTAACACAAATTAAACAAACAGACCATCATTTCTTTTTCTGTAAATCACTGATCAGTCACTGAATCAGTTCATTGACTGAAAAATCTCTATATTGGCTTCCATGGACGGATTTCTTTTTCCTGATTCTCTACCTCCTTTTCTTGCTCCTCTGACATCCTGGCTCTGCCCCTCGCCCCGGATCCCCCATTGCAGTCCCGCTGGTCTTCGTCAAACTCCCCAGGCTCATATGACACAGGAAACACCTGAGTGCTGTTGTCTGGACACTTGTTCTTTCGCCCCAAGTCTGACACATCATTGGGATAGTCACTGCAGGCCAACCTGACTTCTGTAGCTAGGGGAACAAGCTTCGGGATTACTGGGTTGTTGACTAGTTTGGTAAAGGCTTGGGAGGTGGAGGTTTCAGTGGCACTCTGCAAGATTGTGGAAGTGACGTTAAAGAGGGGGATTTTGCTCTGAGGCTTGGCAGTGGGAAATGTGGGGGAGGGTGTGAATTGATTGTCCGGTGCAGAATATTTGATGTTACTTTCTTGACCTAATTGACCATCTGAAATGTTTCTCTTCATCATTCCAACGACTTCATATCGGAAGCTGGAAATGTCTTGCTTCAGCTCCTGTCAAGGGTTAAAGACCAGTGAATTTAATTTGGTCATCAATAGATGTACGAATGAAGTCCAAAATAGATATCAGTGATGCAATATTGTATCAAACAAAAAAAGTAGTTAACCTCGAAATTCTCTTCTGTCAGCCCTTCATTTGTTTTGGCATCTCTGATCATTGCAGCAACATATCTTTTTACCAAATGTTTCAGCACTTCCTGAGAAAATAAATTAAGAGTGTTCTACACTTAATTATACAATATTGGTATCGGAAAAAGCTGTTGAGTGGGAGAACATGCATATCTGTACCTGATACTGGTGGTTAATTCGCACATTTTCAGCAGCCCGTCTCTACAAAAAAGGAAAAATTAATTCAGTTCATGGCTGGCATGACTATAATCTAATGATGTACTCTCTGCCGCAGGAGACAGTTGGCCTATTCTCTCACTTGAACTTTCTGAGAAAACGAATCGCAGCAGTGTTTCTGACCAGTATGGAGGACTTATGACTCAAATTAACTAAACAACTAAACAATTCTTGTACGTTTCCTTCCTAAATCAGGGAACGTAATTGAATTGTACTTTTTTCTTTCATACCAAAACGAAACTGAGTGGGAACATCCAGAACAATACCACACATGACAAAGTATCAGGGTTTACATAGACAACTCACCCCCATCTTTCCAAATCTCTCTGTTTTTACGGCTTGTGTCCTTTTGATTATGTGTTCCTTTAACCATGTGATGAAGGACCAGATGGACTTTGGACTGATAATGATGTTAAAAGGGGCCGGCAAAGTCCCTCCCTCTTCAAAATAGCTCATCCACAACTTTGCTCTTGCAAATTTCCACTCAATATCAGCATGATCCTAAACGTAAAGCATATCCTTTAGTGAGTTACACATTTCATAAATCATGCTGCGTCCTATGTCATTAAGATGACAGTATTTAAACAGACAGGAGATATACAGACTGGAGGGATAGGAGATTCACTTGACACTCACAGCAATATGCTGGTAGGAGTTGTTCATCATAGCGATGAGCATGTTGAGCAGAACCACCATGGATATGACACTATAGGTGCCAAACATGGTGGCACCCACAAAGTCAGTGAACTTGTGGTCCGCTTTCACATTGGTCACATAGATACTGATGAGCCCGAATATGGACCAGAACAAAGACTGCAGGGTCTCAAACATCCTGTGAAGACAAACCAAACCATAGTTATTAATAAAATATATTTATTATAGTACCTGAGAGGACGTCCGTGACTCAAGCTATTTTGGAGCTATCAAAAACATTATTTTATAATAAAAGATACTCAAGGCAGACCTCTATAAACAATATAGTGAGATTCTGTACATCCCAACAATAAAGTATCTTATTTCATGGCAGGCTTAGTACAGTCAAAGTTGACACACATGGACATTTGATTAAAGTTTAACTAACGTCGAAAAAGCGTTGTTTTGGAGTTCACATCGAATTCCCTTGCAATCCTTTCCTTCGTCTGTCTCATAGTGGAAGTAGAGCTGGTTGAGCCCATTTGCGAAGGCCAGCAATACCAGGCAGTAGATAAAAAGGAACTTGAGGATGTCCAACAGCATGCGGCCAAGTGAGATCTGCAGGGGTCCCAGGTGGGAGTTTGCAGTGAAGAGGGAGATGAGCCGCAGGGAGCTGAAGATGTTAGCTATGGCAAACAAGGCCTCTGCCACCAAGGTAGGATGCCACATCTCCCAACTCTCTCTGGGTTTGAAGCCACTGTACTGTGGGAGGTTAGAAGATTAAATACCAAGTACTTGGAGTGCCAGTACACAAGTGTCTAGAATATAAAGAAACAGGTTTGACAGCAATATAATTCCTAAATTGCATAGCAATACCTTCACATAAGCAACAATCTTTAGAGAAATGGTGGCAAGATACAAAGAATTCATGACAAAGTCCATCAGGTTCCACCAGTCATGGAGGTAGTCCTGGAAGCCCTCAGTCCACATCTGCTTGATCTCTGTCCATATGAAGCCTAGCAGAAGGAAAAGATACGGGGTGGTGGCATGACATGTCCGGCTCAGTTCCTTGATTTAGGTGGAATTCCACAGGTGGGAAATAAGTGTGATGGACTTATGCATGGAAGGCATCTGGTTGTAGTGAGTATTGACTGTCATAAGGAACACATTTTGGAATATGGAATGGCTTGGCGAACAACACTTGTGCATTAAAAAAACAGCTGTGCTAGATGAAATGTGGTACTATTTTCATAATATATAAGTACAGTATCTAGCCCAATAGTAAATTTGATCACGTATCATTTTACTTTCACTTATTACGTTGATTAATAACTGGTGTTACGTTACCTAAGACCCAGGGCAGGATCATCCACTCCACAGTTGTGGGCATCGGCCCCTGACGGTTAGGGTTTGTAGACACAATGTGCTGGGAGGCCAGCAGGAGGAGGAAAAGGAAGGTGAGGTAGGAGGCTGTGTGGCAGATAAACTTGATGAAGGGCTTGCGTATGAAGAGGCCATAACGGCTCTTAGGAGAGATTAGGTAGCAGAGGGAGAAGACTGGGAAAAGACAGCCGATGATGAAACAGATGATGAACTTCCCTGCCCAGTGGCGTCTTCTCCAGCCTGGGAAATCGCCATACCAGTGAGAAGCCAACAGCTGCTGACAGTTTGGTTGAGCAACAAACTGGAAGAATCAGAAAGAGGAGGAGATTCATAGTCCTAGTCTCTAGGATAATCCTAAATTATTCATTTTATCTGAACAGGTCTCAAGGAAAAATACAGTACATTACAAAATATCTCATTTTGTTTTGGTGAAAGAGAATAGTATCACTGGGAAAAAATAAATTTAGGAAACAGTATTTACCAAATTCTCTAAATTCATTTAAATTTCTTCTTTCCTCTACCATCTGAAACTGAATAGAACCCACTACTAGATATGTGTAGTCTTGGACAAAAGCCTAAAAGAATTATGACCAGATTTCAATGACTTTCTTCAGAAGAAACAGAAGATTTGAGTTCAAGAATAAAAAAGGAAAAGAATGTGACATTCATCAGATTCATTCACAACCTATCCAATTAAATTTACACTATGGGAATAAAATCTATTTGACTCAAAAAGAGCAACGAGTGGATATTGTTTGTTTTATCTTTGTTATATTAGTATTTCAGGGAAAGCTTGGTCAGTTTACTATTGTATCATTATCCACAATTATCTCTGTACCATGGGACTGGCAAATACCATGCTAACGCCTACAGGAAACCATTCATCTCAGTACATTTCCAACTCAGTCTCAACACAATGTGGCTAGAACCAGCAAAAGATCAATGTACTGAAATACCTTTCATCATATACTGACCTAAACTCATATCAGACAATGGAAATTAGTTTTCAATTACTTCAACTGGAATTAAACACAGTGTACGGAATACAAAGGGGGAATCATCAGTGGCCCTACAGTTTTCTCTCTAGAACAACATAAGACACCAGTAACCATCTGCAGACCATCTGAATATTAAAATAGCCTGAGCTCAGCTGAGCAAATACGCAGGGCCGGCCCAAGGCATAAGCGAACTAAGCGGCTGTTTAGGGCCCCTGTGGCTACCAGAGGGCCCCCAATAGCAAATTAAATTACAGTTTAATGTGTTATGTAAAAATATATTCTTTTTTTTTTTTATTGGCAAAGATAAGCGATGCCGAGGGGCCCCCAAATCAATTTTGCTTGAGGCCCCATAAAGGCTTGGGCCGGCCCTGCAAATACCCTACCTCCTTCTGACGGTACTTGATGGCCAACTTCAGACGGGCCAAGTCATTGGTGTTCTCCATCAACAGAGGGTTGATGTCATCCCGGTAGTTGAGGATCATTTCCAGTTCTTTGGAGCTCCTAGTCTGGTCCAGCAAATCTTTGGCAAACTGCTTACACTGGTGGGAGAGCGCCTCATACTCTGACTTGAACTCATTCTCCACCTCGCTGAGCTGTTTCAGCTCCCAACTGAGCTGGAAGGCAGTCAGGAAGGGGTCCTCGCTGGAGAGGGCTATGAGGGAAGGGCTGGCCAGGGCCTTGTAAATGTTGAGGCGCAAGCGAGAGTGACGCAGGCTGTCCACATCTGAGCTGGACAAACACTCAATGCAGTTGCAACACACTGCATGTGGGTGAGGTATGGATACACCCTTTTGCAACAGCAACCTGATAATCTCATAGTTGTTGGTTTGTGCAGCCAGGATAATGGGGGTGATGTCTGGGGTGAAGTCAGAAAAACGCTTTTCCAACAGGATTGGCGGCACCTGTTAAAAAACCAAGGATAGATTAGAGCCAATAGTATAACATGCGGACTAACATGGTCCTGTCTTGTCAAGTTTGTGTTATTGTAGGAATATTTGTAGTGGCTCAAACATTGTTCTCCCTGCTGTGGTCAAACAGATGTTTCTTAAAAAGGAGATTCACTCACCTGCTTCTCCCTGCTAGGCTTCTTGTGGTTGAGGATCAAATCCACAGCTCCCACAACCTCCTTCCGGATAGCATGCATCAGGGCATCTCCCACAAACACATTGTAGTTCAGAAGAAGCTCAATGATGTCCAGGTTCTCATTCTCAATGGCTATGAGTAGTGCTGTGCGTCCCAGTGGGTCAACACAGTTGATGTTGATCCTGAAATAGATCTCTGCCTCCTCTAGGGCCTGTTTGACACTAGCGTAGTCTCCCTTCTCGATAGCACGCAGATAGGCTCGCTCCAGGCCAGACAGTTCTGATTTAGCCCGGACAATCTTCAGGTGGATGCAGTCCCTATGCAATGAAGTGTCTGTTCTGTTATCCAGCTGTGAAATGGCTGCTTGGCTATGGCGCATAGCTGGGGAGGCCTGGGGCAGCAGTAGAGAGGGACAACACTGGCCAGAGACGATGCAGACAGGGACAACTTAAAAAGGCTGTCGGTGATGGTGAGAGGTAGTAAACAAATTGTTAATCATGATAAAATCATAGTCAAGATAAAACATTCGTCACATTGCCAATGGTTGAAAAAGACACTCCCCTATCTCCCCCCCTATCTCTCCTGTAACTTCTTCACTTAGCCCAAGTCTTCTAACAATTTTGCGGTGATAAGCCCTATTTGTTGAATCAAGTTTATTAGGGTTAGTAGGTTTGCTAAGTTTTGGCCAAAAACATTTTACCATTTGTTACAGCAAGTCTAGTCAGACAAAAACGAGATAATTTTTTTTGTTTTCAAGTGATGTAAAAACAAAGTGATTTGTAAATACATTTAATGGCAATGGTTATTGCTTCAAACAAGTAGCATAAGTACTATAGTCATTTACATGTTGTCTACCGTTTCTGGTGCTTCTCATGGTTCAGAAAATGTTTTTCTCAGATTCCTGTCATTCTGTTCAGAGAACCTTACCTTCAGTCCTTTAGTCAGAAGGCTCCATTTGCCTGGGGTCGAAAAGCAGGACTAAAACAACAAAAAGATTCTTGATGAGATTGCTTTGTTTGTGTGTTTGTGTGTCTGCGAAGTAAAAAGTCTGTGTCTGGTAAAGAGTCCACCGGTCCATGTTTCACCTGCTTCTCCTTGCTAGGCTTCTTGTGGTTGAGGATCAAATCCACAGCTCCCACAACCTCCTTCCGGATAGCATGCATCAGTGCATCTCCCACAAACACATTGTAGTTGAGAAGAAGCTCAACAATCTCTAGGTTCTCATTATCAGTGGCAGGGACTTTGATGTGCATATGAAAACATGACTATTTTGTGTCATATTTCACAATTTTGCACAACTTTGTGAAATAGATGGACATCTTTGGGTGATTTAACAAATTATGCTTTACACGTTCTATACAACGGCATTTATAAGTTGTGTTTCACAACTCATGGAACATAAGATCTAATCTTGTTTGTTTTTCAAGGATGGTTTTACGTCAAATCTAATAAGAATGCCTGGTCAAAGGACAGAAGCATTATGAGGCCAAGTACTGTCCCGTGGTTGCATTTTTACTGTAACTGAATTATAAGAGTCCTACTTAAAGACTCGATTGGGACTTTATCCAGCATTGTCTCAACTGCTGATTTATTTACCCAGTAAATTCTAGTGTAAAAAGCTATCTAAAGCTACTGTAAAACATGCTGTTACAGAGCATGGACCTGTTGCACTGACTTAAGGGAATCCACAACATGTATGCCTAGTACAGTCTAAGATCATGTAAAACGTTACGAAAAAACTTCCAGCTCTTGAAAAAGGGGAAAAAGTTGTGGTAAGTTACATGAAACTCTCATAAGAATCCCTACTAATTCACAACCCCTGCTATTGCAAAGAGGGCACCAATTAGTGTGCATGCTATTTGCAGAAAGGTCAAACAGGTCAGGGTTCAGGTCGCAAGCAGAAAGGGAAATCGAATAGGTATATGCTTGGACCGAACTATGAATAGAACGTGACTTTGCAGGGGCACAAAGAACAAGTATACAGCTGAGGCCTAATAAAAAGGTGTGAATCAGACTCAACAAGACAGTACTGAAAGACACTACTCTGGGAAGGCAGCCCGCCTGGTGGGTTGAGCAGTTGACAATGGGCGTGAAGCAAATGTAGTTGAGAATCATAAAATCAGGTAACCTAAGCCTAAAAGTAAACATTATATGTAATGTTCTTAGGCTATTAAAAATGTAGCAATTTTCAAATGTGATTATTATGTGTTTTCCTATTAAGCGATATTAGTCGGCAAGGGAGGGTGTATAAGCTGGTTCTATGTTTTCTTCTTTCTCTTTTCCTCCAAAAACGTGACAGATCCTCCATCAATGTTTTTTCCCCCGATTTGTTATACTATGAGAACAGCCTTTGAAGACCGTTCTCTGAAAATGTTCACGGTTCATGAGTACTTCTCTAGGAGCTGGTCTAGAAATACTAGACGTCATTACCCAAAACTCGGAAAGAAACGGAGCCCCGGAAGTATCTTGCCCTGCCTCGTGGCTCGTATCCCAGCCACCAAAAATGATGGGCCGGGTGTAGCTCAGCGGAGGGTAAAGCTCAGGGGTCACAGCACTCCAAATCAAGAGGTTCAAATATCCACATAGGCTACTGCTTCGGATCAAAGTTTAGGCTATAGCTTATAGAGGGGAAACTCTTTTTCAAAGAGAAGAAGAAACCTTCCTTTTTACATTTGGCCTATAGACTAATTGGTAGTGTTGTTTGTATTTTTTTTTCAAAACAAGGTACCTTCTCTTGACTATTCAAGCACCTGCAAATTATGAGGACGGATTTGTACTACCATCTGACTACCAAAAGATGTCAGTATCGTCCAAAGGCAGGCACAGGCATTTGCATGACGTCGCTTGCGTTGGATATGTTAACAGGTTTATAGTTTGATTATAGTTTGGCCTGATAAATATGTCTCTAATTTGTGTTGCTGCGATATCGCTATGATGACAAAATCACTACACTCATCCAGGCTAATATAATCTCATTTTAATGCAGTTTTATTGTTTTACCATATGGAAACAGGTTTGGTGTAATTGCAAGTGTGTGCGGTTCAACGCGGCCCGTTTGGTTAGGCAGGCAAAAAAAATTACTAGCATTTTATACATTTAAATAAAAAAAAGTGTAGCTACTGTATACTAGGATATAACATCAAAGACATACCTGCCTAAACCTGTACCCCCATTTTGCTTCTACTTTATTAAAATAAATAGATTAAGTGTATAGAGAGCCCTCAAACAAAACAAACAAATAGCAAATGTGAACTTCCCTTATATTCCGTAACCTAATCAAAATAGAAATATTTATGTTTTCTTCTGGGAAAGACAGAAAAAGACGTAGTGCGACAACAGTGTTGTTTCGTTTTTTACATGACCGCCATTGGCGGTATCAACTTGTCTATCAAATGTGGGTGGTAGCCTATTAGTCAACAACTCATAGCTTCAGGAACACGGCTCCACACACTGACATTCAACAGGCTGGCAAGTAGGCAAGGAGCGACAGAAAACTAAGGAATTGTACCTCGTTTGGATTGGAGCATTTACCAGTTAAACTGTTTTACAACTTGGCTTCGATTATATGTTTTCATTACAATCTCGGATTTTTATATGTAATTTTTATTTAGATGTTATAAATATCGTTTTCCATTAGTTTGCTGCTTTTCATGTGATCTCTTGCTCATATAACTATTATTATTATGGCCGAAGTAGCCCAGGAACATTTAGTAGAAATCGACCCGGATTTTGAACCACTCTCACGGCCCCGCTCATGCACTTGGCCCCTACCTCGACCGGAGTTCATAAATCCAGGAGACTCAAACACATCTTCGCCAGCCCCGTCAGTGAAACAGGAACCCACCAGCAGTTCCGACTTTATTAGCAGTCTCAGTTTGTTGGAGGAGACTGAAGATTTTCCTGAGCAAAAGCATAACAACTTGTGCAATGATTTCAAGTGTCAGGATAACTGTATCCACGACCAGCCCACTCAACATCAGCAACAGCTCCCAAACCCTCAGCTCTCGCATCAGCAACAGGTGCCTCTCCTGTCCTCTCCAGTCGGCTCAACATCATCAGTTGCGTCGACTGCTGCTGCCGCTGCCCAACGTAAAAGTAGCTCATCTCGTCGAAATGCGTGGGGAAATATGTCATATGCTGATCTCATAACTAAAGCTATTGAGAGTTCCCCAGAGAAGCGCCTCACCTTGTCTCAGATTTACGACTGGATGGTGAAGAGTGTTCCTTATTTCAAGGACAAGGGAGACAGCAATAGTTCTGCTGGTTGGAAGGTATGACTTTTTTTTAAAAATAATATCGAACGAGAAGTTCAGTTTAATCAAATATGCAAGTTTGTATTTTATAGGCATAATATTTCAAAGTGCAATTCATACCAGCTAACTGGTAGAATCACAAAATAGCTTTTAAGGGGTATACATAACTTATTTTCTAGCTTGCCCAGACCACTCCTAGAGCAAGCTCCAGGAATGTTATGTCATCTCCTTTCATTATGTTGGTAGAGTAACTAAGTTATGTCTACTGGCCAATTTCGGCCATGTCTAGTCAGTCATCTGATTTTTCCAGATATTAAAAGTCTGCTGACTAAACAGAGATTTCCATCTATAGACTGAGTTTCCAAAATGTCTTTGACTTTTTTTTGTTCTAACATATCACAAGGGATATCTTCTAAAACACAATTGACATATTATCAGAGTTTCAAATCCTTTGAAATCTAATCCAATGATCACCTTTTACAAAATATGTGTCAGAAGAGCTCATCATGAGACCCAGTATTCAAAGAAACCATTATCTGAAGTATTAATGAACTACGGAATGTAGCCAATATTATTACACGAGCAGGGTCCTCAGGTTACGGGTGTGATGAGGTCTGCCCTCCATTCTGGAATGGTATTCGGAGGTGTCAACACAGCTGACTGCACGGTTTCTGTGCTGTCTGCCAGATCCTGTATGGAGGACAGCAGTCTCATTTTAACTGGCTGCTGAGAAACTGTTTGAGTCTTCAGCCAGATTGGAAGGATTTGCTGTGGTATTTTCTAGTCACAGGGTGTTAGGGCTGTCTGTGAAAGCCAAGGCCATAGTCGGAGGCACTTTGTAAAATAAGCAGAAAAGTATTGTTTTTCAGTCATGTGCTGACACACTCCATTTTCCCACTGAAGATAAAAGTGATATGCTGTTATCCAGATCACATTTGTAGAGGTCTGTGCCAGTCTCAAAGGAAATGAGTGTGTATGGTTGATAATGTTTGTAAATGTAATATTACATGAGTAAAATTGTGTTTAGTGAAATACTTGAAACACTTGATTCAACAAAATGATTAGACAGGCTAGTTGATGCCATTCCCTTCTTTCATTGTAGATTATTTAAATGGTAGTGTTTGTTTGTTTGTGGCTTAAGTTTTTTATCTAAGTATAGCAGCAGTATATGTTTCAGGAGCAGTGTTTACACATGGCACTGTATACTGTAGGTGTTTTTTCTCTTCAACTTATCTCTGTTTGTTTTACTCACAGTTACTCTGTTCTGCCTGCTCACTATTGACACCAGTAGAACATTTAGTCATTTAGCAGACGCTCTAGTAGAAATCCACCAAAGACATGTGCTTGGCATTCCAGAATACCTTGGCATGGGAACTTAACCACCCTATGGGCGTGCAACTCATCCTGGCCTGTTGGGGGTGTGGTCTGGGAAGATCCCATCCAGCAGTCCTTGAATGACCCAGGTTCCATAACATAGTGTTGCAATGTAAACTCCTAATAGACTCAACTCAGAGGAGGAGACAGTGTTCATAGTGTATATTTGATTCAGGAGGGGTTTCCTGTGTAAATAATTAACTAATTAATAATAATAATTGTACTTATTTAATTATATATTTTTTGTTAACTCCTTTCCTTTTAGGGAGAAGACTGGTCTTTGTTTCTTTTTACTTTAAGATGCAATGGTTGATGTCCAACCAAGGATTAGGTGCATGTAGGCTATACAATTCATAGACAAGTTGATGATAAATAAAATGTATTCCAGCTTTACTGACACCATTTACGTGGAGCACCTTCATGACTAAGCACTTAAATTTCTAAACTATAGTAAACAAACAAGCCTGAAGGCGGGCTCAGACAAACACATGCGTTAGAGCAGCTTGCACAGTCACCGGCACACAGGGCATTACCACCCAAAGGCACCCAATGACTCATCTAATGTACAAACCAACACTACGACATGGGCCCCCTTAACAAATACCATCACCTCCACCATAAAACAAGCCAAATACATTTACATTTAGCAGACACTCTTATCCAGAGCGACTTACAGTAAGTACAGGGACATTTGCCCTGAGGCAAGTATGGTGAAGTGCCTTGCCCAAGAACACAATGTAATTTGGCATAGCCGAGAATCAAACCGTAACCTTCTTATTACCAGCCCGATTACCTAACCGCTCAGCCACCTGACTCCCCAAATAATATTCTGATTCATACAAAGTACTCTGTAGTCATGACTAGAGGTTTACAGATGTGCAAAGTGTAGAGGTGTATAAGGTTCTCTAAGTCTCCAGGCTACTAAACTTGAAACTTCTATTCTGTGTGTGAATCTGTGCCAGTAGGGTTGGGAAAAAAGGCAGGGAGTCCAGGCCTGCCTGAAACTATACCAGGCTGAGGACAGTTGTGTTTCTCAGGCTTCAAGACACTAGACAGAGCCTGGATCAGACTCTCCTTCTGATCTCCTGTCTTTTTTCTCCAGCCACCTCCAGATTCACAGTTTTTTTTTAACATGACTCCTCAAAAAGCACAATTAATTAGTGTAACTACATCTCCTATCTTGTGGGACAAAGATAAAGACAGAGAGGGGGAAAAGAAAAAGCAGAGAAAAAGATAACAGCAGAGGCCCCTTTTATGCTTGACTTGAGTGACATTAAGTGTTGCATAATGACACATTTACTGGAACCAGGGAGCCATAGGCCAAAGTCTAGTACCTGTGGTTTGTCAGCATAAGAGTGAGGGAACGGTGGCATGCTGGTCTCAGACACACGCAACCTGGCTTCATAATTAAAGCCTTGCTGTCCACAGACACAGGGTACATTCCAGTGCAGACCATTATATATTTTTTATTGCAACATGGTTTTTCCCTCATCCTATTCCCTTTCGGTTTTATGGTTTTATCTACTGCTATATCTGCTAAGGACTCCTGCTTCTCTTTCCTCTTTTATAGCACCGAGTAAAATGTGTTTGGTGTGCGGAATAACTATTCCTGATACACTATTATTAGTGTCTTACAAAACGAATACTGTGTGTGTGTGTGTGTCTGTGTGTGTTTAGAGTTCTTAAAACTTTAGTGTTTGTTATTCAAAAAGCAGGAACAATTTCCACATCTAGCAGGCACAACTGTTCTAAACTTTTGAATACTTTTTCTAGAAGGCAGTTTTGTGTATCTGCCTTCAGGTACAGTCACGTCCTTTAGTGCAGTGCTAGTGTTTCCCACCTACACCATACCCTCCTTCCTCTTTAACTCTCCTTTACTAGACTAAGCAGACCTTGTCTGCCTGACTACGGAACAGCTCCCAGATCCCGTGGGACAGAGCATTAGTTCTTCATGATTCAGTAGTGAGAGACTTTTTGTTAGGGGCTTGGTTTTGTAAATGAGAGAGTTAAGTTAGTGAGAAGCATTGCTGCGTTGCTGCTGCGTGGCTGCATGCTGGAAACCTATTGTGTTGGTAATTGGTAATTGATAAAGTTGTCATCAATCAGTAATCATTAATAATGTTGCGCTTATTTCCTCTCAAGCCACCAGGCTGAAACAATTAGCAGAAACAGAATACAGGTCACACTGAATACCTTCATGCAAAGAAACAACATTTTTGCTTTATTTTTGTGTTTAAGGACTTCACAGTGACTTCTTGCAAACCTGTTTGTAAGATAAAAAAAGGCTGACATCTTGTCCTTCAACATCTTGATTGTGATCCTAGTGTGTATTTTTGACAATACTGTCTGTATCAGTACAATTAATCTAGCCTCTGTTGTGTAACTGTTTCTCAACCATTCGCTACTACCTTTTGAGATGGACAAGATGCAAATTCAAGCGCTTGCTCACAGGAAATGTGCCCTTTGAAAGCGGCAAGTGGTGCGTGGTATAGCACTGATGATGTCATCAAGAGCGGAAATAGTACAGACTGACACCCACACTGGAGCCTCTTCCTCTTCAATTGTTTCCTCAACTTGTTCATCTTCCTCCAATTCTCCTCTTCGGTCTCCTCTGTCTTCATTCATTTGCATGACATTTCATTGGGAAGGGTATTGTGGGTACTAACACAATGGCTGGGCATGTATACAGTAGATAAACCCTTATACAATAAGGTATTGTCAAATTACACCCCTCCGACACACTCACATACATTGATCATCGAGGTTGGTCAATATTTAGTTTGTGTATTCTATTCTGATGTCATGTTTGGACACAAAGTGAACTTATTTTCATAATGAGCCCATTTGATGCAGTGCACTTGTAGCTACAGGTTTCTTCTGAGTCTGTCGACTCATGTATGTCTACTCATAATAGAAAGGTCCTTCCGAAGGTAGCATTTACACATTTTGGTGTACACCATGCCAACAGAGTGAGGTGGATGGCCAGCTCAATGCTCAGAGGTGTTTTAAGTGTAAACCAGAGAGATGGATTGACTTATTGTCCTGTTCTTTCATCTTCTCCAGTTCTGATGTAGCTTCAACCCTCTGATCTGCAAATATCATAGTGGTTAGACCTCTTAATGGCAGGAATTCATGTTAGTTTATATGCCATCATCACATTTAATGACTTTACTTATCCTCTCCACGCCAGTGTTCTATGGACCATGAATGTGTATTTGATTCTCTTTAGTTCGTGAACAAGCTTCCAGCTCACAGGTCCAAAGATCTTGTAGGCAACAGAAGGAACAGGACAAGGAGCATGTCAGCACTGTAGCTGACACCAATAGCCCTTTACACATTAGCAGTTAGTCTCTTGCCCCTACACATTAATCTGGCTCTGACCATGGCCAGCCCACCCTGGCTGCACTGCTGATCACAGTCAAAAAAAAATGGCAGCTTCACAGACACTGCTCTGTGCTTTCACAGTCACATATTGTGTTGCCCAGAGCAAGGCATGCACATATATTAACATGGTAAGCTTGGCTAGCACACATGGCCTCTGTGTATTAGCACTGGCCTCACAGAACTTCAGTCTATGGTCTGTAATCTGTGAGCGCCTGGACCGCCCAGAACACATTACCCTTGTAGCAAGGCAGAGATTACAGATTCTTATTTTTCAATATTACTGATGGATACAGGGAATCATTCCACTTGTCAGTCCGGGCGGACAGTGCTACTCTTATGGGACTGTCAGAACTGGTCAATTAAAAAGAATGATCTCAGAAATTAACTTGGGTCTTTGGACCACTGTTTTTCAGTGTAGGTGGTTGGGTATCTTGCAATATTTGATGTCTGAGCTGTAAGGCGTTGTCATGTAGGGGATGTTCAATAGTTATGTCAGTAAGACCTAAAAGCAAGACATTGTGGAATTTCCTTTCTCTGGATTAATGCTCAGTTTTAGATTTGATCAAAACATGGTAACTTTCTAACCCCCTCAGTGTGCAGATCTCCTGACTGTGTACTAATTAGGCCTTCTGTGCATCGCATTTGTTTAGCGAGGTCTTCCTTTGCGGATACAAGGCAAGAGGAATTCTGCTTATAGCCCTTTTCTTGGCTCCTTTTTTTACTCCCCTAGAGTGTCTTGCAGCTGTGAGAGAGTATACAGTTGTTTGTGCTGAAGTAGGATTTCACATATACCTACATGTTTATCTGTGTTTGTAAGACACCCACTTATCTCTATGTGCCAGACTGACCCATGTAGAGAGACTATTAAGAGTGTATACAGCCTAGAATGTCTAGAATCATGCAATACAGCTTGCCAAAAACTTGGTATCTGCGGCCTCTGGCTATACATTGGATGAGGCAGTAGTGTATGATATTCATTTCGAAATATTGCAGCTATGTACTGTCGCATCTTGTGACAGTTTTGAAAAATGTACTTTCTAACAATCCAGGCAAATATATATATATATTTTTTTAAGTTCTTCTTTTAAATGGATGTTGAATAGCTGGTCCCACTCACAAAACTCCACAGAAGAGGTTCTGTTTCTGAGTCTTCTCTCCCTCACTCTCTCCTAAATTCAATTATTGGAAGTTGACGTCAGTCACCGACAAAGGGTCTCTTTTGTGACTCTAGTTTTCTGCAGCACGAGCGTGGGATCAGCTGTGTTCAGGAGGGTATATGCATCGTGACCTGAAGGAGTTGCTTGACCATATCCCATGCTCTGTTTTGAGTTCAGTCTCCTTTTTGACAGCAAACCAGAAGTCATATCTGTCATAACTGTCCCATGTGTTGAGGGGCTAAATGGTCTTTGCCTAAGTCCTTGGCAACGTGTCCTGTTGCCCGGTGCTACAGGGACCTAATCACAAAAGCCATTTCCTTTTTCTCTCAACTGTTTTAATGAAATCCTGGTTATAAATAAAAAGAGACAACCGCACATTAGATTTCCTCTCCACTTCTTCTCAAGGACCTCTTATGAGCTTTTTATGTCTTGTTGAATTTACTGTAGTAAGTAAGTCAGTGAAGGGACAGTCCTTGTGTTGGAGATGAATCACTTACTGTATCAATCAGCAAACAAATGAAGTCGTCATCTCTTATTGAATAGCCCGTATTTCAGTAAATCAATATGCACACAATACATGAATGTCAATTGACATATACTCGAGTCTGTGGTTAATCACTGTAGGGCATTTCCAAATGTTTTTCTGTAGGAAAAGAAAGCACATGGAAATGAGTTTGTTTTACATTACACTTTATTCATTAGTACATCAGAAGGGCATAGTTCTAACAGTATTTTGTTGGTTAGAGTCAAGGAACAGTCTGTATTTTGCCAGACATTGTGCTAAAATAACATTTTACAATAACATCTAAACGAGAACTTTACATAGCTATGGCTCTCTTCGTCTGTCTTAGAACTCACATGGAATGGTGTCAGGTCTGATACACTTATTGAAGGCACAATTCCATAAGACTAATGGCTTTGTCTAATTTAGCTTTCACCTGACATTACAGACCTCTGTCTTCCTCTTCCTTCTAGTGAGTTCTAGTGACTTCCCTTTTTGACAGGGAGGCCAACTGAGCTGCTTAAGCTAATGACAAGTCTTGGGTGTCTCGTCTCCTCAACACAACACTTCAGCTCAGTCCAAGAAGGCACAAAGACCTCTCTCAAGTTTAGCAGGGTGAACCCACTGATTTCTCTCCAGCTGACTTCAGAACTCAGCTCATGTGAAACTACTCTGCAGACCATGTATGTTTTCAGCGAAGAAGGCGAGTCAAACTAGATACCCTTTTCCCTGTTTTGATGTGTTTTACAGAGCAGGTTTCAGTAGGGGCTCTGGTTAACTCAACTAGTGTTCTGTGTGAAGTGTTATGTTCTTGTGCTCAGGATTCTTCAAAACAGAAGTTGACATTTGAGTTAGTTGGAGAGTGCACTTTTGTGACCCAGACTTCTGTGCCAGGGGCCTTTAGAGACAGGCTAAGGAGAGCACAGTGCTCTAAGAGGGAAAGGGGAGGAGAAGCCTGGTAGGAGCGAAAGAGATGAGGAGGGCACCACATTTGTGTGGCCTTTCAGCAACCCTGGCAGGAAGGCAGTTTGAAACAGCACACAGTGTCCAGGACTGCTCAACACACTATCTCAAATTCCCCTTTACCCACACTGGTTCTCTCACACACAGTTTCACTGACTCAGTGACTCACTCACACACACATATACACACACAATAAATAGCAACATATAGCCAATTGTCTTTCAACCACAAAATGTAGACCATTTCAGGTTTCATTCAGTGGATAAAATGCCAATGGTATGGTATTAATTAAGCTAACTGCAGTACCCGTGTGACTCTATACTATGTGGCTTGCATTCCATCCTTATTCTTTCCCTCACAATCACAGTTTCCTGAAAGGCAGGAAGTCAGCCCTGTTTCCTGTCACAGCACCCTTTAATGTGGTCACATCCTTGTGTGTCCAGAGAAAATCTGTTTATTATGAAGTTTATTCTTTGGACAGAATACAAGTTCATTTGCATCTAGCTTTTAAACTGGCTAATTCCTGTTAATTTTGTTCAGTTAAAAAATGCTTTTATCCACAGCAACACACATAGTGCATATAGAAAAAATTAAGGATCATACTGTAAGTGCACAGTTCTACAGTATTTTGGTGGTTCGAGTCAAGGAACAGTCTGTGTTTATTAGCCACATGACATTGTAGGCACATCTCAGCCAACAGACACAGTTACCAAAAAATAGTGTACAGTGTACTACAATAATACTACAATGCAACAAAAACATCTCAAATGCTTACATTTATAGCAGCAAGAACATCTCAATTCCCCAACTACAGTCTTACAATGATGTCTCGAAGACAGTAGTGCCTAGTACAGTGCAGCAGAAACAACGCAATTTATAAGTGCAAAATCAATTACTGGAAATTATTAGTGCAGTTTCATGCCAGATTACAATAACTGAGAGCAATAATAAATAAGTAATAATAATTCTCAACAATACCGATTGGAATAAATGTATACATGAAGGTTGAATACACATGCTTTCAACGTTTTGATACAGTGAGAGGATGGCGCTGTCATGTTTCTATGCAGCACCAGATTAGGCTGTCTTCCAATCAGACCTAGACTTCCTCCAAACCCTGCACACTGTCAACCTTGGTATGGTATGTTGATTGTGTTTGCTGAAAATTCTACTTCAACTAACTGTTGAATTACTTAAACAGAATTCTAAGTCGAAGTTTTCTAAGATACTATCAAGCCAGCCATAATTACTTTTGAACTTTTAACACATTGCTTATTTCAAATGTTAATATTCCTATTTACCGCAGCCAGAAATAAATCAGCAGTGTCACCCTTGACTGTTTAGAAGGAAATGGTCTCAGGAATATGTCAAAATAATTATACGTGAACAGAACGAGAGGTGAAATCAAGGTATGCTGCAGTAATTGGTTAATGAAATGTGCCTCATTATTTGGCATTAAAGGCAACTGTGGGCTTTGGCTGTCAATCCCACCCTGCATCTAGACTCCCTACCCAAAACAGTGTTTACATTTGCCAAGCCAGTTAACCGTTGCTGCACACTTTCTCTCTCCTTCGCAAACACACACATAAACCCACACACACACTTTCCACCCTCCTGCATCCAAACACACTCCCTGCCAAAGTCTCCCCACACAGCATAAGGAGTTCTGCCATGGTATTTCCCATCCTCTTTTATGGGCCTGTGATGTCTTATGCTGGATCTCTGTCTTATCCCTTGACACTTCAAAGGGTAAAATATGCTCTAAGAAGGTTTTGCGACAGATTGCATTGAATCTTCCTTCTGCAGCAGTCTATCACAGGACCAACACATTAACTAGGCTACAGCCTACAGCAGACATGCAGTAGGAGTGGCACTCTGTTCACGGAAACTATTGGTTGAGCAAGTCAGACGACTTCATTTGTAACAGGCCAGTTTTCAAGCCGTGGGTCATGTGTCAACACAGATGGTTTTCCCTGGAGGGGAAGAGCAGATATGAAGGTGATGAGAGGAGAAAAAATAAGTTGAAACAAGTAACAGTAGTTACAAGGATAGCCATAGAGCAACAGCCTTGTGCGCTAATCTCTTTGTGTCCAAAGAATCCCCATGAATGGGGAAAAGGGTTACTAAAATACTGTGCCAGTGCATGTGTGCCAGTGGGCGTGACTAAATAGATTAGGGCCAAAACTTACTGTAGTCCTAACAACCAAACAAACCAACCAACAAGAGTTTCCTTCTCTGTGAAGAGGGAGGATCAGGGTGTTCTATATTAAGACCACACATTTTCCTAATATAAATGTTATTTTGTCTGATGGATTTTTCTAATGCCTTATTCACTGCAGTAAACAAAGGGAGAGATTATCCACAGGTGTGGCACAGTGCAATGCTAGTGTGTGCAGTCAGGTCTTTCTCTTTGTATTTAGTTGTATGTGCTGGGGAAACACATAGGTCAATTGTCAGGGATACTATGATAGGGTCAATGATCTATTGTAACGAATCATAAAGCAGGAGCAATCTTTAATGTGTTCTTAGGTACCAGAACTATACTGCTCACTCTACTGGAAAAAAAGGTCTTAAGACTCTCCAAATGTCGTACTTGTTAGACAAACTGAAACTTCCTTCTCTTTCTTCCGCAGAACTCCATCAGACACAACCTGTCCCTGCACAGTCGTTTTGTGCGTGTGCAGAATGAAGGCACGGGTAAAAGCTCCTGGTGGATGCTAAACCCAGATGGAGGAAAGAGCGGCAAGTCTCCCAGACGCAGAGCTGCCTCCATGGACAACAACAGCAAGTTTGCCAAGAGTAGAGGGAGGGCTGCAAAGAAAAAGGTAAACAGGCCAACTCCTGCCTTCCTATATACAGTATGTTGATCGTCAAATGTCTTCTTTTTTCTTTTCTGTATCTACCTCTTACACTTGTATGTAGAATTGCAGTGTGTGTGTAATGTTTAACGCTCACTCTCTTAACCCTGTAGGTTTTGCTCCAGGGGGGGCCTGATGGTGGAGGAGACAGTCCCAGTCCCTCCTACTCCAAGTGGCCCGGTAGCCCCAACTCGCACAGCAATGATGACTTTGATGCCTGGAACGGCTTCAGGCCTCGCACCAGCTCAAATGCCAGCACGCTGAGTGGACGCCTCTCACCTTTCATGCCCGAGCAGGATGACCTTGGTGATGGGGAGATGCACATGGTGTACCCAGGATCTTCTGGAGCCAAGATGACAGCCACCTTGCCCAGCTTGTCAGAGATGACAAGCTCGCTAGTTCACCACAGCTCCGAGAATGTCATGGAGAACCTTCTGGATAACCTCAACCTGCTCTCCCCCAAGAACTCTCAAGCGGGCAGTGGTGGCACGGTCCAGGTTTCCTCCCAATCCTCCCCCTCCACCATGATGCAGAGTAGCCCTGGCTACCCCCCCTTCAGCTCCTCCAACATGGGTCCCCAGCCCCAGCAGGACTATCACAAGTGCATGTATGGCCAGGCAGGGATGACGAGCCTGTCCCCCATCCCCATGCAGTCTTTTCCTGAGAGCAAGCCCAGTTATGGCCCCTCATTGGGCCCTTACAGCTGCCCTGCTGGCCTGCTGAAAGAGCTGCTCACCTCTGACGCAGACCCCCGTGGGGACCTCCTGCCCACAGTCGAGACAGTGGTCTCCCAACCCAATGGGGGCCGCATGCTGCCCTCCTACAGCACCGGGCAGCATGGAGCCAAGCTGATGGGAGGGGGTAATCCTCACCCACATGGTCTTCACCACCCCCACACTCACACAGGACACACCCAAGCCCCTCCCACTTCAGTGGCTATGAACGGACGCGCACTCATGTCCTTGTCCAGCATGAGCCACAGCGGGGGCTCGGTTTGCCTGCCCATGGGGAAGAGCCCCATGCAGATGCCCTACGGCCTGTCTGCCCACCTAGGGGGCGGGGGGATGCCTGGGTACTGCCCACTCAACCCCAACGGCTACGGGCGACCCAGCATGCCCATGATGCCCCACCCAGAGAAGTTGCCTAGCGACCTGGATGACATGTCCATCGAGAGGTTTGAGTGTGATATGGAGTCCATCCTCCATGACACTCTGATGGATGGGGACTCACTTGACTTTAACTTTGAGCCCATAGCCTCCCAGCAGGGGTTCCCCCATGGGGTGAAGACCACTACACACAGCTGGGTGTCAGGCTAGAGGAGTCGAAAAAGGACAGAGCAATGACAAACCCAGGACACTCTCACAAATATTGATATGTTGACCTCAAAACTCACTTGTTATGCATCTCAGAATGGCAAATTTCCAAATCCCAAAAAGCTACCCTTGGTCATCCTTAAATGCCCTGCTCAATCATCTGCACTATAGACATAAAGATGTCATAGAGACTTTTTCCACCATCATTCTGTTTTCTGCAGAGGATGACCCCAGATTTCAAAACAACATGAGCTATTTCTCAGAAATACAATCCAAGTGCCAAACGCCTTTGTCTTCATTTCTGCGTCACATTTAATTGCATATATTTAAATCCATCTTTTCAGTTAAAGAAAAATGGGGTCAGCTTTTTTAGTAACACCTTGTAGTAAGTGTTCCTTTGCTACCATGTAACTATGTAGCAAGACGTATTGTAACAATATGTAGTTATATAGGAACCAGTATATACAAATAGTTACACTTTATTACGTTTAAGTGATACAAGTTATTTGGTATGGGGGAGGCTCTCAGGGGTAAGTTAGTAGTAATAGTAATGTTAACACGATTTGATCTTCATCTGCCCCTTTGCAATATTCACTTACACTCCTCTACCAAAATGCCTTTTGCTATAACCAGTACAGCCCTTAACCCTTGATACCATGTAATTACATTCCAATTCCTATGTATCTGCAATTATGTTACTATAAGTATTGCTGTTTAGGTACACGATAGTAGATGTAAACTTCATATTACTGCTCTGTTTTTTTTCTGATAGTGCCAGCTTTGTCCCAGCCACAACAACCTAACAGTAAAAAAATAGCTGTATATGACCTAAATTAACATTGTGTTCCTGCTCTCTGTAAACACAGAGTTGTTATGTATAGAGGTATAGGTATAGAGGAGATGTATAGAGGTAATGTGACATTGAAAGAAAAACAGCAAACAACAGCTATTTTATATTTAATAATTTTGAACTAGATTAAGCACACGGAATGCACTGTTGATTGCAAAGCTTAAGTTTTTTTGCCAGGCTTTTGACTATGCATCTATAGTAGTCAAAACATAACTGGAAATATAGTGCCGTGTGTTGCCCCTTTACTACATCCACTTATCCCTTACACCCCTACCCGATACTGTGCCTTCTTGCACTTTTGTAATAACCTACACCGCTAACGCTAAATACCATTTAATTACATAGCAATTCCTATGTACTAACAATAGGTATTGCAATGTAGTAGACGGATTGTAAAGTGTTTTTCCTATCCTGTACCCTCAATCATTGTACAATATGTAATGTTTATAAGATATGAATGTATATTTGAATGTATAATATATTCTGTTTTATTTTGTACAGTGTTTACAGAATGACAATACAAAGCTCAGAAGCAAGTGCTATACATTACAAAGAAATACGTATCAGATAGTTTCATACGGAACAGGGTGCAATGGTACTCAACTCAACCTTAGGGTGCTTCTCATCAGTCTGTAAACAAAGCTCACCAGTGTCTTGTAAATACAGAAAACATATTAAGTATATCATTGAAACCACATGAAAATGCGTTACTAAATATGGTGTATTTTGATTTATTTTTAATGCAATTAAATTTTAATTATGATTATGAACTATGATTGTAAATTGCAAATCATATAATGTATGCACATGTCAGGATGATTCTCTGCTAAGTTTGTCTCAGAACCCTTGAAGTGACTACTCCAGGGTTCTTCACTGTGCCTAAGTAGTAGTTCATAACTATACTCATGAAGTTCATTTAAACATTTTCTGCTTAGGGTTTTATAAAAATATAAACATGTATACAATATTTACTCTTCAGATGCTAGTCCCCTGACCCTGGTAGATAACCATAACTGATCAATCTCGTAGAGATGGTTTATCCAGATCCCCTGGTACCAGACCAGATTCCCTGGTTCCAAAGCAGTGGAGATCTTGGTGAGTTTACAGTATGTGGCTTGACGCTCTGATGTTGAGTATAGTCTTTCCTAATAGGCCTACTAGGTCTAAACTCAAATAGCGCTGGGCTGCGTTTCCCGAAAGCGTCGTAAACCTAAATTGATCGTAGAATTCGTCGCACAACGAATCTTAGTTTTACGGGCCGTTCCAAAAGACATCGTAGCTAAAGTGTCTCTTGAAAATTCGTAGCTCTTGAAAGCGCATAGATTAGCCTACTCCTTACGAGCATGTTTGGGAAACGCACGTAAGAAATATCGATGGTTTCGTTTTTTGCTCGATCGTTGCTACGATCCATCGTTATCGGTAAACGCAGCCCCCAGTGTCCTCTTCTGCCAAGATATACATTTATCCTTGATTTGTTTTCATAGATTGACCCCTTCTCATTTTATGATAAATGTCAAATGTACAAGCTGGTCATATGTCCTTTGTGCAACGTTTAGCCAAGCTTTCACTCCCGTTCCTGATTTTGTCTCACTATTGTTGATTGGTGAGTAGGAGATGACATTTGATCTGTTAACTATGGGAGATGATAACAGTAACGTCCCTCTTTGAAAGACTTAATCCAGTAGGACAAATCGCAGCCTTCAATACTTGATGAGAACCATGGTGTTCTATATCGTATAGCTTGTACATTTGCATTGTATGTTTTACCTTGGTATTTGTATGTAAAACACTGTTATTATCGAACAGGATGGATTTAATTGTCAAATCATATCTGGGACCTCAGTCATAATTATGCATTGCTCATCATTGTTCAAAGATATGGTATTCTGGGCTGCTGCTCATGAACTTGGTTGGCTTCAAGATTTGAATGACATTAATTTTAGACTGTTGGTTGAAATGTCTGAGTAATAGCATGTATACTGAATTTAAACTCCAATTTTAACATCTTTATTTTCACTGTATGATTTTCAACTAAAACCACACAGATGTTAATAATAATATTGAAAAAAGTTATTATTTACATTTTTATGAGGCTCCGTTCAAAGGCCTTTACAACAGCTGCCGTGAGGCTTTGTAACCAGATTGCATTGTATGTTGTCCAAAATTATATATTGCGCCAGTCTACATATTCTTAAACTATAGGCATAGAAAACTGTAATCAGTTCAAAGAATTGTAAATGATTGCTTTGCAAATTATTCTACTGTATCTATGCATTGTTCCCCTTGAGTATATGTTGGTATTGTTATATTTCTATTGCCTTTGAACTGATGACCGAGAGTTTTATTGTATCATAGCTGTGATAAATTAAGCTAATGTCTGGTCAGAAATCTGTTTCAGATAGCTATACTGTATGATAAAACATGAAGTATATCGTGAATAGTTGATAGAATGATTGACATACAAAGCTTTTTGTAAACTGACATGTCATTCTTGTATTTAGCAGCAGTTTGTAGGAAAAGATAAAATATTGAAGAAAAAAAGTATAAACCTGCTGATTAAAATGAATTTTGGACCAATATAGAATAATATTGCACTTTTACTTTAACTTTTTATAACTACAGCTGCTTCTGAAAGTAAGCTATTCAAAGTCAAACAAACTTTGCATTGTTGTTTACAAACATTACATTGCTTAACATATGTACATGAATACAATTAAATTGTGCTATGTGATTTGCAGTCAATACAAATATACAAATTGTTCATCTGTAATGTATTAAATCATAATTAGATGTACTTGTGTAATGAGATTGAATTCCTTGGAAGGGTGATAAGAATAAGAGTCACATACAGGTCAAAGTACCCTACGCCAGTTTTGAGTGCAGGTTTTGCATGTACTGGCTGTAGGTGCTTCCGTCTTATAAGGTTGAGACGGACTCACTCTCCCCAGGAAAATGCCATAAACCATGCACTATATATAGGTTGAATGTAGATGGCATCAAGTATTGTTTTGCTAACACTTTACAGGCCTGCAAGTAACTCAAAGTGCATTCCATTTCAGATAGATGGGAGCATTAATGAAACAGTGAGAATGGCACTACTGGCCAGCAAATGACTCCGGTCCATCAACTACGTTTGAAAGCAGGTGGTAAAGATCAACACCCAACGAAAGAGATAACATTCTCCATGATCCCCTTCCTACCCAAAAAAACTCAAATTAAAATTTTCGGCAGCATTAAGTGTCAGAGGGAGGGGGGGCGTCACAGAGCAGGAAGAAGGACCTCCCTCAGCAGGCTCCTCGTGGGAACACTGGGGAATGCAGATGTGGCCTCCTGCCACATACATAAGCGATGATTATACGGCCCCGGGCAGGAAGAAGCGAGGAACAGGGAGTTTGTCACCTGGGCAGTGTCAGGAATACCCACTCAACTCCTACATTCTCTCTCTTTGTTTTAGACTCAATATGCTCCAGGATTAATCTCTGCCTCAGACTCTTCCTGCTTCATTGCTCACCATTCCCTACAGTATTCCTGCCCTGTTTCCCCTGACGTCAAGAGAATTATACACCCTAGTGGTTCAGACAGGAATGCTATAAAGTTGTTCAGCCAAATGTTTTGGATGAATAAAAAAAAAGGAATATTTGAAATAATCAGACTCAAACACTCTCACAGTCAATCACATACTTATAAATATTCTCAGAAATAATTCCTTTCCTACCCCTGAGTTATTAATAATATTGCTATTTATAACAGAGCTACAGAGAGTGCTGTGTAAAAAGGTTGCAGTGTATCATGTTCTTAATTGGAGTGGCAAACGTAGCATGAGGTCCTGGTTTGGGACATGAGGATGAGTCTTCTATTAATGGCCATCACACCAAATCACGAGCTAAAAGCTGCATCCAAATGCACTCAAATGGGGATCCTCAGATAAACAACCTGCTCAAAATCACACATAAATAGAGATCGAGAGAACAAACAAGAGACGGTGAAAAAAGAGAAACATATATTCACCGCTTGTGTTGGTGTGGACCAACCAGCCCAGCTTCCAAGTGGGATTGGTGTCCTGGGCTGACCTTACAAGAAAGTCCTCGGGTCAAGTTTCCAGGTAAGCTGTCACATGAACTCCTACTTGCAGCCATGCCATTCTACTGACAGTATCTCCAACACATTTTTATAGAACCTTCATGAATCAGTGACGCCTGAAGCAGTAGTGTACTTTGTTTAAATGCGTGTGTGTGAGAATTAATTCACGTTTTCCTCAGAAACCTAGCTGCATCATTGCATCACAACTAAATTGTATTTTGTATTAATACTATTATTTTGTTATATGGGACAAAGAATAATTTTTTGAATAAAGTTCAGCATGTTGAACATATTGAGCCTTGTAGAAAGAAAGTCCAGAATCTTAAATCTGAATCATTCCATAAAATAAAGAAATGGTTGTCAAGAAACCTAATGAGCTAAAGAATGTTATGACAAAGCTGTCAGATTATCATTCATGCAAACTGCAAAAAAAAAAAAAATTGTCAGAGAACTGGTATTTTCCCTCAAATCATGAAATAAAGTTGTATGCACATTGCAGTAAGCCGAGACTGGCATGCAAGTTGTGTTATTTCCTTTTCAACACCAGTGGGATTGTGAAAGAGTCATACTCATATTCTAAATCCCAGAAATGGGGCCAACAGTTATGGCTTTCAGTTCTGAGAATAAAAAAGCTACAATTCTTCATTCCAGTTTAGTTTTTTGTTTATGATTCAGACGCAGTCACAGAATTCTGCTTTCTAAGGAAGTTAAAAGTCAATCCTCTCCACTTGACATTATCCTATCCATGTAACATAAATACAATACATTCTGAACTGATCTCATATTGTGGACTCATTTTTAGTTTTCTGGGACATCTACTAGGACATGAAAGCTTTTGCACTGATATATGTATATCTTAGATCTGCATATTACATTGTTATATATACGCCGGGTGGTAGTCTGTGTTAGAACTGTTGCATATTCACATATTGGCCTTGTTGCTGCTATCAGCAGTGCACCTAAATCATGAATGGTGAGGCAGGATCAAATGATCCTATTGGTGCATTTAGTAATTCAGGCACTGATGTTCACATGTATGTTTGATTCTGCTTCTCTACTATAAATGCATGTTAACAGCTCCACATTTGTTTACCAATTATGCAAAAACACATCGGAAAACGACACGATGTGCAATGTTGTTTGGTACAACTGAAAAACACGCATCCAAAACAAAACAAGGTAGTACACGATTGTGTTACGTGTGCACCTTGGCAGCCAGATTCACTGCTCTCGCTAGATGTTTGTGTCCTTTCCTTGGTTCCCACCAAAGACTCGGCTAATGTCTTCTAAAGACAGAACCATAACAAACAAAACCTTAAGAACACGGTGAGTCATTGTCTGGTCAGTCCCTTCTGGCCATTGTAAACAACCACCGACACATTTAGACACTCATAAGGTATTAGGCAATCTCATGTTACCAGGAATATATGTACTTTATTTTGAACAGGTTTTATAGAATATGAGTATATCATTTTGCTTATTGTTATAATGTGAGAGCAAATAAGGGCAAATAGAGATCATATAGCCAGCAGAAACAGAGCAAGAGAGGACAAGAAGGTAATGCCTTGTGAAACAAAACAGAAATTATAGTTTTACGTGACAACTAACTCTGTTACAATACGTTTCCCAATGGAACTACTATAAATAGGTAGCCTATTTGGGTTTGGCTATGAGATGTGTGTTGTCATGCCATCCTCTACATGCAAAGAGAAAATTGAGTTTAGTCTTTGTATGCTATACCTTTGGTTTGTCAGGGCCATGGACACTTCCTTGAACCTACAAGAGAGGGAGACTATTTTCAGACTTTCTATTACTTTCTTATTGAAAAGTTGGATGTGCTTGCTAAAGCCGATGCCCCTTAAAGTCCCCTAACCATCATGTCCTTAATTGAGTTAGAATGCTAATGCTCCAAAGCTGGTCTCAGCCATGTGTGCTTAACCACTCACTTCTCAGAGTGGTTCAAGGAGGAGACCATGTCAAAAGGCATGGCTGCTCTATGCTGGCTGCACAGTATGAGGGGACTGGTTGTAATTCCTGGGACAGGTCACAGCATAGTGCCAGGGAATTAGAGAAGCCAACTGCAGGAGGGATTTTAATTTGTGCTGCCATGTGCAAAGGCATGCCCCCCGCCCCACCCCCAGACTGGGTCTGTTCCTGCGATTAGGCAGCCTGGTGTATTCTTAGCATTGGGGACAAGCGGGACAACATGCACAAAGGAACAGTTTGGATTCATTCAGTTGGACTGTCTTCCCTTCAAGTCATGATGTCAAGTAAAGCAATGTCTTTTTGTAAAACCAGAATGCTATTTAGTGTCGCTTACCACAATGCTAATACTAGAATAGTTCAATTCTACTAGGATAGAATAGTACTTGAGATTGACTGACCAGGGAGTCATCAAACAGCTGACAATCATTGTTAGATAATACGGTACAAACGTAACAAAACTTTGAAATATTTTATTTTTCAACAGATAATTATCTGTCTTGACAGTTTTTTTTCTCTATTTAGAGAATGTGCATAATACACAATACACAGAATATAATTGTTGAGGTGATTCATCTGTATACATTAGTACAGTGCATTAGTCATATACAGTACTGTAAATCTACACAAAATGATGACTTACTTTACAAAGTCTTCCATCTGTGAGCTAAATATCCATGATGACCTCATAATGAGGAGCCCTGCAGTAATCACCATGATGCTCTGGGTCCCAAGGGGGTGCTGTCTCTTGGCACACTCAATAAGTACTGTCTCATCGCCACGGTGACAGATTCCCATGAAAGGAGGTGAGCAGCAGCTCGCTAAAGAGCAACAGTAAATACCTCATCGAAGTAATCCCTCTCTTAAAATCAACCTTTGACACTTGACAATGTAATATTTTTTCTGACTTGTCTTTTTTGTCAATCATGTTTCATCATGAATCTAGGTCCACCACAAGTCAATCTCAGAGTACATGAGCTGTGAATGTTTCCCTGTTTCCAAGGTGAAGGGAGTACCTCCACTCTTGGGGAAGCCTGGATGGGGAATGAGCTGGGTTTCTCTTTAATGAGCTGGGGACAGGATGAAGATGATCACCTTGACTCATACGGGAAGTTGAAGCCAGGCTACTGGGGACTTGTTATATGCACAACATAAGGAAAGGTGAAACTTCGAGTGAAAGACTAATTTATAACTATGTATAGCAGTGTAGTAGACAAGTTTTTCTGCATAGGTTTGAACACTAGAGACTTTGACATGCATAAAACACCATTGAATATTACAGTGCAATAATGAATTATACATGACATTTCATTGCACATGATTCTGTGAAAAACTAAATTTCGAATGGAACATTGCTATCAATGTCTTATTTTGACCTCATGTTAATGGTTTGCAGTTTGTTAATACTGAGTTCATTGTTCCCGTTGATTGCCTTCCCTTGTGCGTAATCAAAGATTTGTATGTACACGTACAGTAAGTGTTATCAGTGCTCACCACCTGCCGCATTCTGCTACAATGTGCTCAATCCCTATCCGGGAGTCTCTCCAGCTCCATCTATCATCCCTGGCTGAAGAAGGAGACAGTCTGCTGGGCAACCTGCGCTCCATCACCCAGCCAGACCTATGCTTCATCAACCAGCCAGACCTGCACAGCATGAAACAGCAGACCCTGAGAAAGACATAGGATTGCAGTTGTCTTAACCAGGAACTCAAAGCAGCACCCTATTATACACACATCTTTCCAAAACAATCAGACCAAATATTCCTCCCCAAAAATTTATATCCAGACAAAAAGATTTAGGGTTAGGGTTCCACTTTTTTGAAAGTGTGGACCGTAATATTATGACTGGGGCCACAATGCTTGTATGATCCATAATGGAACTTGTACAGTATGTGTTTAGTATGAAACCATCAATAAAATAATGCACGACTTTCATAACTTGTGACACAACATACTTAACCAGAAAGCGTGAGAATGTGTGGTCCACTGTTTCATATTCTGCATTATGAAATGTGGATGAAAGTATCTGGTATCAGTCTCAGCCAGTTTTCACAGCTGACGCCCACAGTCCTAGTGTGATAAGGCATCCCTCCCTCACTTACTCTCTCTCCCAGGAGAGTTCTCAATTGCACTGTAAGTGTCTGCTAGTCTGGTGCCTGTTCATTTATTTGACTGTCTGTCTATCTGCTTGTCTCACAATAACTGAGTCCAGGTCCCCACCCTGTCTTGTCTTTCTGCAGCAAACAATCTCAGTATCTATAAATCTGGTGTTGAATATACGGTACAGTATGTATATCCAGTGTTTACCATAGTAACTACACAAATATGATACTACAATGGCTGAAGCAGTCACATTGGCCCCATTGGCCCCATTAACAACCTTGGTCTGAAAATAAGCGACCCTCTAAAACACTTTATTTTTGGTTTCAAATTTCTCATAGGACAAAGTGTTACTATGAAATTGTGAAAAATGTACTGTTCAGTAACATAGAGGCAAATTTTTCTACAGGTGCTATGATTGCAATGTTGTAGTAAGCTCTGAAAAGTGGGCCAATTATCTTCTCTCTATCTAGAGGCAAGACGGATGCCGAGGCAAACAGGTCTAGCTGGTACTTAGGGAGTCAGAGTGACTGTGGCATGGCATGTCTGGACAGGACCTTCTTATGCTGGTATCTCTTGGGGGTGCTGCCTGGAGGGTGTGATCCATAGTCCTCTCCTTTGAGATGTTTTGACCCCCCCCCTTGGAGGTAAAGCAAAGGACCTGGAAGAGCTGGCTATTCCTATCCAGCCAGCAACAATCTGAATCAGGAGGTTAAAGGAGCTTGAAGCAACACATACTCCTGAGTGGAGTCAATAGGGTTTTATATTTTCAAACTTCATCAGATTTATTCAGGCTCGACAAATATAAAATATATACATTATTATTATGCCAGGTAATTAAACAAGATGATACAAAATATAAACCTAAATATGTAAATATATGTCTTGTAACAGAAGGTTTTGTCCAACCATCATTCTTTATTCTTGAATGTCAAATCTTGATAAATTTGTGCAATTGTAGACTTTTCTCTCCATCAGCCTACAATCACATCCAACACTATAACCAAGGCATGACTACAGAGGAGGCCTTATTGAATTAAATGGCAAGATATGAACAAAAGTATGTATTACCAGTTATGGTGTCAGAAGTACCTCTTTGAACTTTAAGTACTTTTGCAGTCACTAAAACACTAGAATTGTTTGCTTTTTCTTTTCTAAATCTCTTCTAAAAGTGTGGAATTTACATGATTATATGAGAAGGATAGCCCTTATTCTCATCTCAGTGAAAGCAGACCCCTGCGCCGGGCCAGTACTGGTGCGCTGCCTCTGGCATGTTGGGACAGCTGCTCCGAGAATCTGCTCTCTCCACAGGTTGGATGATTCATTTTCTGAGTCAACACCCAGAATTTGAGCTTGAAAACCACCAGGGCTATGACTCAGAGAGAACAGTGTGAATTTGAGTCGTTTATTGGCTTCAAGGTAAAAGGCAAGAGGGCTAAAAGTACTTCAGTAAAGAAGAGTATGGCTGTCTCATGCCATCTGCATTCAGAGTAATGATGGAGCTTTCTTCTGGACAGCTGGATGTTTCTACACACTTTCCCTGCCAGTACTTCCATTCCAGTGCATGTGTGCTCTGTCTTTATAGCAGTTTATGCAATCATATGCAGTTCTAATAGCAGGATGCCAAAACCTGTTCCTGCAGCACTACAGTCCAGTAGGTTTTCCCTCAAATTCCAAACCATTGAACCAATATCTCTATAAGTCTCTATGATCAAGCTGTAAGAAAAACGTTGTTGTTCTTTATATCTAGCTGACTGACACACACTCCAGATACTATCCAATCATGCTGGTTTATTTCAGTCAATCAAAGAAATTCAGTGTTGCTTTCCAGCCTAAGTACCTATTTTGCAGAAACCACACTATTCTTCCATTTAGCCGAGCCCTAAAATAAACTTTTAAAAATCCTCCCAAAACATACGTTTCTCCCATTATTAGAAAACCTTCCCTTCTTTATTTTCAGCATAGTTTCCTGTCATTGGATGAGTCCCACTGAGTTCATGTGTTTGGATTTGTGAGTGTGCACAGCATAGGGTGTCACTTTGCAGGCCTATTTCACGTGGTCCTAAAGGTCAGGAGCCATTAGGGTAAAGGTGAGATGTGTCTGTTGTGCAGCGTAACTGAGTAACTGGGGTGCTGTCCAGCAACCTCAAGTGGCTCTACTGCTAAAACCGCTTTTTTCTCCCACAGCTGCATCTATCCACGGCCCATCCACACACACCCACCATTTATAATTATGAAAGTAGGCAAGGATGCTACTACTGCTTCTCATGCCCACTCTCACACAGGAACATGTCAACAGTAGATTGCATCACACCCTCTCTGGTGCTCCGGTGCCAAAACAGAGCAGTGTGTATTGCAGCTCGTGCTCACATTCTGTTTATGTATTGGCCTTGACCAGAAGAGGACACATGGAACTAGAGCTACCAGGTGTGGGGTAAACCGCAAGGGTCTGTACAACACAGACCACAAAGCATCAAAACAGACACATGACACTAGAAAGCTCCTTTTCATATTAGCAGAAAAGTGATTATTCACTAAGGAAGTGGCCGTTTGGCATACGAGGTCTGAAGCAGTAACCAAGGAAAGGGTATGTGAGTAATAAGAGACAGCATGTTGAATTACTCATCCCTGAATTAGTCATGATAGTGTTATGACATGTTCTCTCATCTGTTAGTGTGAATGTGAATCTGTCGGTCTCACAGGTTTGTCTATATTCTTCTTAGTGGTGGTGGCAAACAAGATCATCGGGAAACTGGACCATTTATGGGGAACAGAGCCAGCAGGATGTTTTCATGGGAATATTTCCCCAGCCCTTGATTAGTAAACTATTCGAGGGTAACTGAAATTAAAGTGTAGGTGATGTAGAACAATCAATAGCATATTCATTGGATTTCAGAAGACCCATTTTCTATCTGTTCCTAATGACTAATACTGGACAATGAAACTAACAAGGCAGGTGCTATGTTGAAAAAGATTCTGGATTCTTAAGGATGATTCCTTAAAGAAAACAACAATGACAATATTGTCAATCATGATACTCATTGCATGCTGACGACAACAACTAGAGTGGGACTATTTTGAAGTTATACAAATCCTTGTTGTGTATGTTCCAGCTAATCTGTACAAAGTGTCCACATTAGCTAAGTAAACACATTCTGCAGGGTCGAGAAGAAAAGCTTGCACAATAGGCATCCCAACCACACACAATACTGTACAAGCATTCTGGGGCACCGTCAGGGGGTCCAGTCTATTCCAACAGTTCAAGGCCAAATCTGCTCCATCACAGGCTAATCTGCTGCCAGAAAGAGCCCGTTCTTATTATTCAGTACTACTCAAACCACTATGCCAGATCAAACACTGGTCTACAGCTCAGTGTATCCATAGCTCTCCAAAATACGGTACATCTGGTACCGTACATCATGGTATTGTATCAACATGGAACCATGAAAGGCACTCGTTCACAAGCCATTAGGGGCCCAAGTCCATAATAGTGTTTAAAATCACCTGTTCCTGGTGACAGTGGGGCTAGAATTCTAGTGTAATTAACAAACTTATTTTCTGCATGTTAGTATGCTCCAAGATAGACTACTAGATTGTAAGTCAATGGTATTTTATAAGGCCAATGTAATCACTCAAACTAGGTTACAACTGTGAAAAAACCTTCTTACAGGCCAAAACTAGTACTAAACTGCAACCCACACCATTCACAAGCCCGAGTCACCTTTCCTATAAAGCACACAACTGGAAAGTTTTGTCAGTTTCCATTTGTCTCTCATCTGCTCATTCATTAAACCATGTGACAAGGGCAAGAAAGCAATCACATGCTATGAACTTGTGAAGTTCAGTATATGTGGGTGGGTCGAAAGTGAGGCATGACACGCAAACAAAGTCTTCAACTCTGTAATAAAGGCTCGATATCATTGGAATACACCAAACTGACCAATATTCTTATCTGTTTAGTGGTTAGAGGCACTATTTATTTGCCGAAATCCAACCTACTGAATATGATAACAGTGAGGGATCTATGTTCTTGGTATTGGTTATGAGCCTGGTCTATTTAAGGGGCTTCAATGTTGAGCTATTTCTTTTTGCACATCTGAGTCCGTTTCCATGACTGTGATACTTGAGAAAGATACAGTGATAATCACTCTGGTCAGTTCTGTCATGAATGAGTTTGTGGGAATAAAAAAAGACGGATAAGGAGATAAAGAACTAAATAGTGGATCAGGTGTGACAAAGCTTGAACAAGTGACTATTACTTACACACAACAGCTTTAAGTATAAGCTAGAAATGTGAGAAATACTTCCAATACTGAAAGATCTCTGAGGTCACAATGACATAAAAAAATGTCAACAGACTGCTGCATTTACCCTATGAAAACAAATTAGTTTGGGATACTTCTTTATATTTTTATTCTGAAAGCAATTAAGATTTCATGAGAAAGTGACCACGAACTCTGATTAAATATATTAAGACTTCATATTGGAAGGTTTGCCGACTTCGTTATTTCAACAAGGAGACCATACAACAAAGGACAAAAAAGAGAAAGTGGGACAAATGAGTATCTGTAGGACAACGCCTGCACCACTGACAAGGTCTCTGGATCACATCTCTGTGCTGGTGGGAATCTCCATTCATGTTGAGAGAGAAAATAAATATTTCATTTCAAAGTGCGTGCTGTTCTCTCCCTCCTGAGTCTCCCAACCTTTCATGGAGTGACATAAAAAGAAGAAGACCAAACATTTGATGTACAAATAACTGTACATGCACACAGACATGCACAAACCGCTAAATAATGCTGTTTGATCCCATTTATGACTGGTCATATAACTGATGGTACTGTTAAGTCGCCTCTTTTTTTTTACCAACATCAAAAGAAACCTTCCTAAAACCAATTTGTGTAAAAAAAAAAAACAATTAGCAGTACAGGTTATCATACATCAATGTCATAAAACAATGCCGGGTGCGAAGGTTCAGGTCTTTCAGACTCAGACTCAAGTCATGATATTGTCCGCAGAGTGATATTGACAGGAAGGTTCCCAGAGGAGAGACTCTAGGAAAGCAGGGTGGTGACTTGCTGGGGAGAGCGGGGGACCAGGTTCTCCGGCTCCTTGTAGCCATTGGCTGGGTTAGTCACAGCAGCATACACCTCCCCGTATGCCCTGCACACCAGCTCCGAGGACTGGCGGAAGATCTGCTCCCTGCAAACACACATTTGTATGAGTATTAGATTGCTGAAATTAGAGAGAGAAAATTGTCTTTCAACAAAACTACTGCTAAGCAATTCAGAGAAGGTTAACGTAGTACCTCCATCTATAACTTGGCCCTTACTAGTACTTCACTGTAAGACAAGGGGCACTACAGTATGCAATAACGTGCAACTGATTTTTTTTTTATGAAAATGAGCTGGTATTTTCATCTGAACTTACAGTTTGGTGTGTAAACTAACTCTGTAATAAGGTTATTTATGAGGAACACTGCCATCTAGAGAAACAGTTCCAACATGTTCTAGCATCTCATTTTTGCGTAGTGGGCTACCCTGGAGCGCATCGGTCATTTAATGCAGGGTTGTGTCTACAATGATTCTACAATACACAAACCCAATCAATCATTGACAATACAGTTTGATATGATTGTATTCCCTATTCTCACACCAACTGACATCAGATCTACATGTCTGTAGACAATAAACAAACCTCATTACATTTTTCCCAAATTAAATGGCTGGAACACAGGTTCAACTGTGGATGCTAGCACTCAGAGGAAGAGCATGTGCTTAGAGTTTCTTTGTGTTCTGTCAGGGTGTCTGTTTGTGGGGGCGGGGTGGGAGGCAGGGAGGGAGGGAGCATTCAGGGAAAGAGAGAGGGAGAAATGAATCCAGAGCTAATGAATGGCATCCTGCTAGTAAGTCTGTCCATGTCCATTAATAGAGAACATTAACCTGGGGTACACAGAGTGCTTCAAGCCTGCCTCACTTCCTAGTAGCTGTGACTCACAAACAGCTCTGTATCCCAGTCTCAGCTAAAAGAACAGACCATTTCTGAACAATAACACAAACATATACAGCCTCCAAGCGGGAAACACTGATGTGATGGTGGTTTAAATTTAGATCCTAAATTACTGCGTATTGTCAAGTGTATTGTTTATATTGTGGCAATTAAAATATTTAATTTGATCTTGATGGACCTATGAATGTATGACAAGATAATGGCTACAGTATACCAACACTATTAATTTGACCAAAATCCAGCAGGCAGTCATTTTTAGCTAAATTCTATCAACTCTTAACACTGACAACAGGTACAATATAGATGAACTGACTTGATGGCGGCGCTGAGCAGGAAGTTGAGCTGCGGCATGACCAGGGTGTCAGGAGAGGACAGGTACCGGTCAAACTGGACCTACTCAAACAGGGAGGTAAAAAGGGAAAGAAAGACAAGTAAAAAAATGTGTCCTGAAAATAGTACAAAATAATTTGAACAGCCAAATCCCCCCCCCCCAGAAAGAAGTGATGAGGTGAGTATCAGGCCTACCATCGCTGCTTTCAGAGAAGAGACATCCATGCTGGGTAGGTTGGCCAGTGGACCCTGGATGGTGACAGAGATAAATACAATGTCAGACCAATAATGATGATGTGCAGAGACAGTCAGAGAGAAAGAGTGTTGCACGTCCCTGTCATTGGACCTTGTTCGTTTATATATCAGAATATTGTAGATGTGATTGTTGCACTGTCTGGTACAATACAGACTGTTCCTTGTGGCTCTAACCATTGAAATACTGTAAGAACTTTGCACTTCTGACCCTTGATTATATACTTTATTTACTACCCATGCTCTATTTGTATGTTGCTTTGTAAAATTGAAAACACTTCCATCAATTAGCGCAGTACACAGGTCCGTATGGGAGATACAATAAAAGCAACTCCATCCACAGACACACAATATAATGATCAAAACTAAAGGGTTTATTCCTAGAATAGAATTCCAAGATTCTCGTTCTCAACAGCCAAAAAACAACTCCATGCGTACGACTACGTTCCTACTTATCACAAAAACTTGGCACGAACCCGCCCTCTCCAGAGGATTCAGAACGCGGCAGCCCACCTGGTCTTCAATCTACCCAGACGCTCCCATGTTACCCCGCTTCTCATCTCCCTCCACTGGCTTCCCATCACGGCCCGTATCAGATTCAAGACCCTGGTACTGACCTTCCGAGCGGTGAACGGTACTGCACCCGACTACATCAAGTCTATGCTTCAGCCTTACACCCCCACCCACCACCTACGGTCTTCTTCTGACAACTGTCTGGTGGTCCCACCGCTCAAGAGCGCCCAGCCCAAACACCAGCTCTTCTCCTGTCTGGCCCCCCAATGGTGGAATCAACTCCCCAGAGACACTGAATGTCTGATTGGCTGGACCTGATGTTTCCTCCAGGATCACAATGACTCTTATTGAGAGACTTGTTGCTCTTGTTGGTTAGTTGTAACTGACTTAAAACTACTGTACTTGCTGTGTAATATATTTTTGCTGCTTGCTTTTTTCCACTGGTACACCCTTGCACTTTTTTGAGGTTCATGTTGTTAAATTGTTTGATTGTAACTTGTTAAACTACATGCTCTTATGGTTCTTCCCTTTGGGACTTATTTAGTTTTCACAGTGTATGCTTCATGTTTTGGCTACCCACAATGTTTGGGGCTATCTCGTTGTTATGATCAGTGACCTATGCACTTTTGTAAAGCTCTCTTTTGGAAGTCACTTTGGATAAAAGTGTCTGCTAAATGCATAAATGTAATGCAAATTAAATGTAAGACTGTGAGGCAGAGTGAAAGCGTGCGTGAATGTGTATGTGTCTCACCTGTTCTGGCCCATGCAGCTGTACACAGCCGTAGATATGGCTGAGTCCAGCCCTGGTAAGAACATAGGACGCCTGCTCGTTGATCAGAGTGTCCAAGTGAGCCTCAATCTGGAACATATGGATGGAGAGGCAAGGGTGAAGATGATTGGAAGGAGACATGGAGGGATGATGAGGAGTCATAGTGGCAAAAGGGAAGGAAGTCTTGGGGTGAAATTGGTTGTCTGGAAGTCTTAATCTCAATTTTCATTGTCAATTTATACACTTTTGTTTTACTGAGCTCATTGAAAAGCACCAGTTAGGTTTACATTCAAGCTGTTATGGTGCTCAAACCATGTACAATTAATGTGAGACTAAATCATGTAACTAATACTGTGCTGGATTATAGGCCATGCCATATCTCTATGGGCATCTTCTTCAGCCAGAACCAGTGCTGATCGATTCTCCATATCATTTTATTTGTTTAATGTTGTTCAATGTGTAGGTCATACTGCAGGAGGTTACGACTACTCAAGACACCAGGAGGGGCTGCAGGGCATGAGCCTTACCTGAAACTCCAGCATCTCCAGACGCTTGTCTGTGAACTCAAACAGAGCCAGTGTGGTCTTCATCACATACAGGGAGTTCACCATGTAGGTGGCCATGTCGGCTGTCCCCAGGTTACTGGCTGACACAGTGCACAGTTGCAACAGCGGGTCCAGGATACAAGACAACACCTAGCAGAGGGGCCGCCAGGCGAACAGACACACTCTCAAAGCAATCCAAGAGAAAACACTCTTATTCTGAAAAACAACCGAGGTTCTTGGCTCTCGAGACTCTTAACTTCTAAATGAGTACCATTGGAACATCATACATGCTTATACTTCATTTACCTGGGCAAAGTCAGCCTGGCGGGCATCTAGGGGCACCACAGAAGAGTCATGGGAGGCAAGCACCTCCCTCAGCAAGGCCAGGGTCTGGGTGAGGGAGGCCGTGGGGCCCAGGTCCACTGGTGGGAGCTCCACCTGCCAGAGAGAAAGAGTGCAAAGGTGTTAATACAGAGCTGGAGAAACATCTATCCCCTTAACCCAATCTATTACCTTCAGGGCAGTAGGCTCTCATAGCCTGATTACATTGAATAATTCAATTACTCTCGGATTGAACTGCAGGATAAACTTCGTGCAACCTGCTAGGATTCATTTGAAACGTTGATGGTTGAAGTACAGCTCCATGCTCCACCTTATTGACGAGTCCTCTCCTCTTCACACATCACAGCCTAGCCCGGCACCTCTGGCCATCTAATAGAGCTTATTATGAGGAGGCTGTGTTCCTGGTATTAGGCTGGACATAAGGGTAACACCCTGAGCCCTATTGATTTGATTAGTGTTAACTTGGAGGATGATACTTGTTCCTCCTATTGATCAGATAGCAGGTGTGTTAGTCCACAGAGACATAATCGTGCTGAAGGATATTTGGTGGGCAATCTAAGGAACTGGAGACATTGTTGCTGTTTTCTACGGCATTCATTGATTACATTTCAGAGAAGGCTGTACAAGCCTTCAGAAACAGTCTTGTTTTGAACATCTGAAAATAGCCAAGTAGACAATATGGCTCATTGGGATGCAATAATAACTGTGTTAATTTTCCTTATAAGTTTTATCTTTATTATTATGTGTTATTCTTACATTAAAGAATGTCACAAATATTGTGGTTACTTCACTCTTGACTTAAAGAGTAGGACAAATATTTGTATGGAAAGAACCTCTGTCCTTCAGTGTGTCTAAAAGCTAGTGGTTGTGGCCTGTAAATCCCATATACATCTGCATTGTTATTACTGTCATCATTAATGATCTCCCACCTTGTCCATTAGCCTGCTGGCATGGAGACTTAAGCTATTGAAAAACATGTTTTTGCTGAGAATGTGCATTTCTTCAATGGTGATGAGCAGAGAGGCCACACCGGTTCCTATGATGGCACTGGAAGGAGACAAACAGAGACAGACAAACTCAATACAGAATGGCATATTGCTTCTGAACAAGGTCTTGTAGCCTAAGCATAGCTGAGGTCCTGTCCCTGAGTGCTGGTATCTAATGGTGTGCTGGTACCTGATGGTGTGGTGGTGTGCTGGTACCTGATGGTGTGGTGGTACCTAATGGTGTGGTGGTGTGGTGGTACCTGATGGTGTGGTGGTGTGCTGGTACCTGATGGTGTGGTGGTACCTAATGGTGTGGTGGTGTGCTGGTACCTGATGGTGTGGTGGTACCTAATGGTGTGGTGGTGTGGTGGTACCTGATGGTGTGCTGGTACCTGATGGTGTGGTGGTACCTGATGGTGTGGTGGTACCGAATGGTGTGGTGGTACCGAATGGTGTGGTGGTGTGGTGGTCCTGATGGTGTGGTGGTACCTGATGGTGTGGTGGTGTGCTGGTACCTGATGGTGTGGTGGTGTGCTGGTACCTGATGGTGTGGTGGTACCTAATGGTGTGGTGGTGTGGTGGTACCTGATGGTGTAGTGGTACCTGATGGTGTGCTGGTACCTGATGGTGTGGTGGTGTGGTGGTACCTGATGGTGTAGTGGTACCTGATGGTGTGCTGGTACCTGATGGTGTGGTGGTGTGGTGGTACCTGATGGTGTGGTGGTGTGGTGGTACCTGATGGTGTGGTGGTGTGGTGGTACCTGATGGTGTGCTGGTACCGAATGGTGTGCTGGTACCTGATGGTGTGGTGGTGTGCTGGTACCTAATGGTGTGGTGGTGTGCTGGTACCTGATGGTGTGGTGGTAAAACTTGAGCAGGTTAGACAGCTTGTACAGCAGGACAGCTCCAGGCTCGGCCACGATGACCTGCTCGATTCTCACCTGTGGGACAGATGAACCCAACAAGTTAGCATGGTGGAACTGTGAATGGAGCTTTGCACAGCAGCCCTGGAGCCAGCTCACCTTCAGAGGTCTGCACACTCCCTCAGTGATGTGTCCCACCACCTCCTGCATGTTTTCCTCCAATCCTGTCAATAAGAAAACAGTCAGACCTCACCGGCTTAAATGATGGAACTACTTAGCAATAAGTAAATACAATATTCATGCAATCAATCAAAGCATTGAAAAATAAGCATATGTGAGCCGTGAAGGATCATGAATCAAGCATTCATCTATATTTGAACAAGCAAACTGAGTGTGGCAGGTCCAAAATGTCTCCAGAATCTGAAAAAGCCACCATATAGTGTATCATTAAGTCCCAGCAACTGTCCTCCTGGTGCTTGCTTAACCTAGCAATAAGGTGCTGGATGTGGCTACTGAGAGGGAGCAGGGGATGTCATCAATGCTGACGACCGGGGCAGTCTAGGTTGACTACCTGGCATAGTGACTTGCTTCAGCAGGGCTTCCAGGTGCTCCTGCTCTGAGGCTGTGGCTTGGTGAAGCCAGGCTAGCATGTCCCCAACATACCTGGAAGGGTGACATTACAAAGAAAACAGTAGCTAAACCCTTTGATGCTGAAGTTACATTTAGACACAAATCCAATTGGAGGATTCATGTGTACGAGAGGATGTATATGGGACATAGAGGATACGGAGAGGTGAGACAGGTCATGTTCTGAGAATCTCTGATGCCTCCAGTGTATGAAAGTGCATGGTAGGGCCAGCCAGGCTACGGTGGTTAGAGAAAACTCTCATTAGTCCAATGGGAATGCAGGTGAGGGTCAAGCCGGTATATTTATCCAGTGGTCACACTGTATTGGCACCAAGCCAATAATTGCGGTTTCTTAGAGCTGTTCACTAGAGATGTAATTAAGATTGTGCTCTTTAAAGAAAGAGACAGGCTTGTGGTGGGATCAGAGACGGATTGATGAGTGTTACCTCATGGGGTCATGGGAGTGCATCTCTATAGGTCGTGGTGTTCCCCCCGGCCCACCGCGGGTGAGGGCGTCGATGAACCCTCTTACGACGGCACACCTCCGAGCTGTCCCAAACTCATCCAGCGTGTACCTGGCCAGATCATCAATCAACACGATACACATCTGTAAGCAGTGTGAGGTCGTTTAGAATGGGTCTTTCTGTACTGGAGGTTATAAACAGGCAGATGAAGAGACGTACAGTCGCAGACAACGCAAAAGGCTTCAGCCTCCAAACACAGGTAATCAAGAACAGGACATTCAAAAGGCCTTACTTATAGAGGACGGGGCGATCCTGCAGGGCCTCCATCGCCTCACTTAACACAGGGGTGATGTCACACATCTCCTGGGTCAGTCCTCGACACTCATCTGGGAGGGATCAGTCAATTAGTGAACTTCTATGACAGTCAGGATTTGTCATTTTTGGTATTTCTTACCACATTATTAACTTTATTAAATACCCAGCTATTATACAATGTTTATACATCACGTGTGATAACTAGGCTGTGTGCCATCTTGTTACACTGTGATGTAACTCAACGCTTTTTATAAAGCCTTTGTTAACGTAAGGCTGAGTGTATTGCAGCCTGCATAGACAACTATGCTGTGTCACAAACGACTCACTCTGGGCCCAGCGGTAAAGCTGCTCATACGATGTCTCCTGCAGCACCGCCATCTGCTCCATGATCTCTAAACTGCAGAAAGACACACAAATACATGTACTTCACATATAGACATATAGTCATTTACACACAACAAAATGAAATTCTGATGTTACTATCAATACAAACCTTTCGAGGCTTAGAACCTATTATGATCGTCAAAACCATACATATGGTAGTGAGAAATGTCAATAGAAAATGGTTAACTGTTTCCTTACCCAGCAGTTTGCTGATTGGTCCTTAGAAGGATCTTCACATCCTCGTGGATGTGCTTCACTCGACTAAGAGCCTTAAAGAAGTCCTATAGAGAGCCACATCAAACATACATCCTTAAAATAATCATAGGTCTATACAGAGTTAGACTTCATACAGTATGTTTGATGGAAATAAGGCATCTTATGATACTCATAGTATTTATGGTCAAGGCAGTGAGTAGCTACAATACCTCAGTGACAGGAGCATCACGAGCCCCTCGCAGAATGAACATCTCTTCAGCAGACAGCTGGAACTTGGAGAGGAAGGCCTGGGCCACTTGGGCCCGCACTTCTAAACGATGACTGACAGGGGGAGAGAGTTGAGTGTGTTGGTGCTAAGCTAAGGATCCAGCACCGAGGAACTCCATATCATATCTAAAGAGCAATGAATTCAAGATGTCCAGAGAAAACCTGTTATCCAACACTAGATGGAAGCAGTGATCCTTTCACCAACAACATTTCTAACATCCTTGAGCTCACTGGGCATGCGGTACTATATTCTATTGAATATTCTTGCTTGCACATAAACATCTTTCAAACTACCAAGATTGCTGTACGTCTAACATAACACATGGGTGTAATGGCATATTAGACACTGAATTGTCTACTAGTAACCGCTATGTTCATTTGTGTAGCTCTAGTTACCACCACCTCCTTAAGGGTAGTGCTTTCTCATTGGATGCTACTATGTGAAGAGACATTACTCAACTCATGAATAATTAAACCAGAAACTTTATGACCAGCTTTTCTGGCTTGGCACTATCTCTGAGTCCTGACACACTGCAAACTGTAGGGATGGACTAATACCATGTTTCTTTTGAGAAACTGATATTTTGAGTGTCTACTACCTCATGTCTAATAACAACTATTAATCAAATGTCAGTTTCACACAATATTAAAGAGCATACACAATGCCTTTGTGTAAATTCTAGACATTGGTTAGGTGTGTCGTCTTATATAATCTGAAAAGAAATGCAGTTCGCTTTAACTTGAGTGAACTCAGCCAACCAATTTCCCCATAGGGACAAATTAAGTGTACTTTGGAAAGATGCTTATTAAACTGTTTAGTTGGTCACTGGTGTTGTCCAAAAGTCTATAAAACACAAACTACAACAACAGATATGGGATGACACACACAAACATACACCTACACTCAAATATAGAATGAGGATCAACTCACTTTTCTCCCTGTAATTTGTTGGTTTTCACAATTAGGTCTTGGGTTTGCACTTTGGCAGCCTGTTGTAATAATTAAAAAGTAAGTTTTGAATTAGGCCTAAAAATACTAAAATATATATTGTTGTACTTTTGACATATTTGACTTGGTCTACCTTTAATCTATTAGTCATCTCTTCACAACATGAGCTCATGGCTTGGACATCTTCATGCACACTTTCTAGTTCCTAAGGAGAAACAAAACATAAATACATAATTGCATGGTGAATCATGCATACATTATACTATTACTAAGCTGCAATACATTTATATATTATTTACATGTAATACAATACTAAGATGTGTAAGACTTATTGAGCCTTGCTTCTCATATTGATAACGGATTAAAGAAAAACTTTATTGCACGGACTTGGTCTTAGGTGAGCTATGCTAGCTACCTCGTTTACATCTTTGAACATTCGTGCAAAGTCTTCGTTAATGGACAAGCTTCGTCTTTCAATGTCACCACGTAGATTTCTCCTTGTTCGCAAACTGTTCTCCGTGAAAAAGACAGACAGTGCTTTCAATGCTTCCAGCATTTCCTGCAAAACAGATGACAAATGATACAGGTGTCAGTATATTCAGAGCTATATAGGCTAACACTACCTAGTTGTTCTCGGTATATCCTTAGGGAGTTTACCAGGACCGACGTACCTTTATCTGAAAGTGCTAAACTTGAAATCAATAGCTGACTTTTGTGCAGTACAGTTAATAGTATATCGCCAAGATAATCAACGACAGTAGCCCATCAATTGTTGAAGTAGCTAGCTAGCTTGGCTAGCCTAGCTAGACTTAAGTCATACATTGGCTAGCTTCTTTATTAACTCACCTTGTCATTGTCGAGCCTGGTATCCAACATTTTATTAAGTTTCCTAGAAAGTGGGTTGTTGGGTTGTGTAACCACATTACTGTTTTGTGTAATACTGCCAGTATCAGTTGGAATTTCCATTGTTTTTTCACCGTTAACACAATTCTTCCACGTCTACTTGATTACAACTAGGATGTTGTGTGCACCGATAATAACTGGTACGGATGCAAGAGAAACAAAACAGAAACGAATCTGTTCCGACTTGTATTTCGTAAACATACCATGACCCATTTAGCTTAGCTTTTATTCACTATAAATGTGTATGCGTGATGTGCTTGTATTCGTCACTACACACTGGTTTTGTAAAAGGCAGACACATTTGTTAAGGGTGATGCTAATAATGATGATCAGCCTTCTCTCAATTTGGTTGACTCTTGCCTCCTCAATTTTGAATCGCTCTTTAATTCAAATGACACTGGTTATGCTACGAACAGTAGACAGTAGGCTATGAAATTGTGTAATAAACTAGAGATGGGGACTGGGGGTTGTTTGATTGATGGTCCCCTTGCGACAAGTGCGGCTCACAGACAACTCACGCCCTAGTCTTCCACACCAGCTCAAGCAGGAATGTCGATTCGCAACTGTGTCAGATGATTTGCCAGCGTTGAGCATTCGCCAGTTACAGTCAGGCTACTTTTGCCTTGCCTCTTTTGCAGTAGTCTCCCAATCATAACTTTTGTTCATGGCTGTTGGTGATGATCTGACAACCATTATCGGCCAGAAAAGTTTGTTTCGGCGTTTTTATTCCTGCTTCGTAAATGCAAAATGAAGATATATGGATTAATTCAATCAAGCGTTAATTGGATCCTGTCATAATGTAAGTTATATTTTTGTATTTTTTGTCACAAACAAGATGCTGCTAAAGCGCCACATTGTCATCAAGCCACGCACCGTCTGCTTAGTGCACGCATGCCAGAGATCACTTGTCCCACTGAATATTCCTTGGGCCGTACAAACTTGCCTGCAAACACTTTTAACCATTTCTGTCGCATAATATAGGTTTTTATTTTAAATGCACCAAACAACCCTCAATATTTTACGTCTTTGCGTTGTTGATACGAATAGTAGTAATAAGAGTAATGACTTCATATTTTGTTTAAATATTAAATAGACACATGTATGGCGAGAACATTTCTTTGTTCCATGTCCCAGTGTTCCTGCATAGAATATGTTCTTACACTTTGAATTACTCCTGTTTAATCTGACAGTTCCTGCAATAATATGTTCTTCCACTTTGTATCACTCCTGTTTAATCTGACAGTTCCTGCAATAATAAGGGCACTCATTCTATCTTTCAGGGGACAGTCACTGTCACAGTCATAAGATGAGCCTTCTGGTCATATCCAGTTCCAACAGCATAAAGAACAGAGTTGAACTCAGTGAAGACTATCAAGACTACTGTTACTAGATCTGTAAGAGTGGCTACTATGGCATCTAGCCTGACATGTGCAGGTTTCATATGGACCCTTCTGTCCCTCCTGTGTGCTGCAGCCTCCTGTGTCGGCTTTTTCATGCCATATTGGCTGCTGGGTTCTCAGATGGACAAGCCAGTGTCCTTTGGCACATTCCGACGCTGCTCCTACCCAGTGAGGGACGAGGAGATGCAGGCCACGGTGATGTTGGAGCAGTGTGGGCGCTATGCCTCCTTCCAGGGCATCCCTAGTCTGGAGTGGAGGATCTGTACTATTGTGACGGGTGTGGGGTGTGGCCTGCTGCTTCTGGTCGCCCTTACTGCCCTCATGGGCTGCTGCATCTCTGACCTCATCTCCAGAACCATTGGTCGCGTGGCTGGTGGAATCCAGTTTGTTGGAGGTGAGTCGGACGTATTGATGTATTTTGAAGAGGAGACCATCACAACATATTTTTTCTCTGGTGTTTATACACAGTACAGTGAAGGAAAGTGATAGATAAAGGGAGAGAGACAGAGTGAGGCAAGAAGAGACAGATGGCCAACATAATATCTCTGAATGCTGAATAATCTTGATCTAAATGGCAGTGTTGTTCCAGGCACATTCTGAAGAGGGTTATTGGTGGTAACACAGTTCAGCAGCTCTCAGTGCTGTGTGGTTTATTGTGTCCTCTCTCTAACCAAAAGCCTGCAGGGTGGAAAGGGCCTGACAGGAAAAAGAAGAGAGTGATAGAAGGAGAGAGAGTGGAAGAGAACAGTACAAGACAAAGGAGATTAAGGAATGCAGTGTCCTTTTAGAGAGAACATCCACAATGTTGCTGAAGCAATCTAATTTCTAGTGCCAAAATCACTGAGGGACCGGAAGATGGGGACAGAGCTAAGATGCAATCTCCACAATTTATGGGGACAGATAATCAATGAATGAGGTACAGAGTTAGACAAGTAATAAGAGTGTGAGTGTGCATCATGGTGTGTCCTGTAGTTAATCATCCGAGTGCTGGCTTGTGTCCTTTGTGCTTCTTTTTCTTCTATTGTTGTGTGCAAATGAAGGGTGTCTGACTCAGTGAGACCATGGCCATTAACATATCTTCCATTCACTCATCTCAAGCTCACATGGCACATAATGGCTTCTTTCAGCAGTGTACCATAGCAGATGAAACCATTAGTTAAGTAGCTTTCTTGTTCTCTCTGAGGTCACCTCCAATCTGTTGTCATGTCTGGTTTTATGGTCAATCTATCAAAACCTCCCAGACATCATATTTCCTTTTGGTCTTCTTGTAATGAATCCCTCTCTGCCACTGTAGCTCAAAATGTTACTGCCATCCAGATAAGCAGTAAATTGTGAACATGTTGGCATGGAGGTGCTGGGGGCACCTTGCTGGCAGACCTAAAGAGCCATATTGTCACAGCCAGGATCTTTGTCCTTCTGCCATCTGGATTGATACCAGCACATTGTGTGACTCCTCTTCCTCGGTAACCAACAGAAATCCTTTGGTACTGCAAAAATTAATTAGATCCCTCTGAGTAAGGAATTGACAGATTTGAATCATTTTACCATTTACCAAGGAATATTCAAACCATGTGACCCATGGCAACTTCGGGGTTCACTCCCTTAGATAGTCATTCATAGAAGGCGATCCAGATCTTCAATACAAGGTAATGTCCTGAGTGATGAATACAAAGTAGATCATTGTCTGAGGTGATTCATCAAAAAGACTGCAGTCCACCCCATTCACACACTGAATATGCTCATTTTGAGCCACTATAACGACCTTCTGTTAAAAATTCAGTGTATTTTTCCTTTATCTAGAGTCCTAATATCCTTATATTCACATAATACACAGTGGGAACTTGCCATGGTAGCAAGGTATTGCTCCCTGGTTGTCTTGTCAGTAGCCTGAGGGGAGTGGACCACTGGCAGGGCAGGACTGGATTCTGTTCATGTTCCAACACGTATTACTCTTGTTTTGTTTCCCTCGTCTTTATCAACTCCATTCCCCATTATTTGTGGATATACTATATTGTATTATTTATTTTACACTCAATCTGTAACTCACTATTTCAGTCTTTGTTGACCCTGTTCTTTGTTCCCATTCCCTCTATTCCACCCTTGTCCGTCTGGCAACCCCCCCCCTGACTTCTCCACTTTATGGCTGTGCACATGTCTGGATGGTGTGGCAGGATGGGAAGAAAAAGATTGGGATAGTGCTCAGTGACCCAAGGGCTGGACCTGGACAGTAACAAAGAGAGAAAAATAGAGGGAGGGAGAGAATATAGGATGGATATCCCAGCTTCAGCAGGGACTTAACTTTGCCAAACAGGAAGTCTGGAAAATCGTAGTATAGACAGGAAGTTATTTCAGTCTTTTCTGGTGTTAAGTCATTGTTTTTACTGCTAAAATGTGTCGCCTGCTGTGGATTGTAAAAAGGGTTTAGACTTTTCCAGAAAGTTTGTCTAGTTACTATTGTTACTGAAGCCTTGAAATCAGCATCAGCAAGAAAGGAAATTATGTCATTGAGATTGAAAGGAGTAGAATAAGAAAATCCCATTTACCTGTCATAAAATATTTTTATAATAGTTTTATTGGAGAGCAAGAAATTACATCCAATGTCTCTATAGCAGCAGGCCCCTCTGGATTAAAACAGGTTTTAACAATACACAGTCACATTAGTCTCATCATATCTCTAAGATTTATTTTCTCCTTATTATCAAATGTGTTTTCAAACCATAAGGTGGATTTATAAATACAAAGATGTGTGCAGTATGTCATTTATTTTTTAAAGAGGTTTGGCTGACAGGCTAACCAATAGAGTGGCAATGGCAGTGGGTGTGGAGATGCTGTCAGTGTCCTTTCTAGCATTATTGTTCTGTGTCTCTTCCTTCTTCCAGCTGGTCATTAGTTGGGTTGGCTCACGAGGAGTTTCCACAGAGCTCTGTAAATGTTTTGGTCAGTTGATAGTTGATAAGAGAGAGAGAAAGAGCGCTTTGATTAACAGCCAAGAACTGAAAGTATTTAAGGTTAAGATCCATAATAGATGTCATTATATACCCTGGTGCCTTATTTTGCCTGTGAAGGTTAAGTGGTTTAGCACAAATGAACACTGTTTCAGTCCATGAGAATGCTGACTGTCGTGGCTCACCAAAGAAAAATATTTAGGCTAACGCTTTCCAGATATATACAGTATACTGTACATATTTCATGACTGCAAAAAAGGCTTAACATCAAGTGCAGCTCAGAACTAGCCAGCCATTACTCGGTAAACAGGATGGAATAAGATAAGCTGATACCATAAATGTGTACAGCCTTGTGTAGCTCTATTGATGCAGTCTTTTGAATGTGTTTATCAATTATAGACAGCTTTTTAAAATATATGATTACAGAGAAGGTTAGTTGATGATGATGGTAAGGTTGATGATGTATCTATGTTTTGACTGCTAGTCTGTGTGATTTTTTGCTTCAATTTATTTTTTCCTTAGTTGCACATGTTCTGGTTTATCTCTTGAGCTGCTGTCTGGGTGGGTATGAGGGAGAGATGAGGAACATCAGCAAATCACATCAACCCTCAGATTTTTAAGTGATGACCTTTTTTATAGGCAGTCTGCTTTTGTGTCTTTCAATTTCCCCTGAAACACTTTTAGTTTCTTTAACAAAATAACAATGTTGGCTAGAATGGAGACACCCCCACTTATGTTCAGCCCAAAGGGAGTCTTTCAGTGGTCTTTCTGGGCCTAGCCCAGCCTGACATGTTTACTGATATGACATGTTTACCCTCACTGTAGGGGCCAGTCTGTTCAGGCCGGTACCATCCTTTTAGTCAATGCCCACATGCACCTGTTGAGAATATGGTGAAGGAGGATTCATAATATAACACTTTTTTTCCACACCCCTGAAACCTCTTTACAGAGAAACGCAAGTGAAACCTTCAACTTCCAAACACTCAAGATGAGAGGTGAGGCCAGGCCATCCTTCATCCAGCTCTCAAAGTAGATTATTTGTCTACATTAAATGGGTTTAGTGGGGAAATTACTGAGCGGTAATGGAGCCGAAGTGGATGTTGATGCCATTTCCTTAACACAACTGCATCCCTGACCTGGCATAGCAAAACTTAATGTCCATTCAGGCTCTTACTTGGAACATGTAAGAGCTTGATAATAATATGCCTCACCATTAGATAGTAACCACAGATGTTCCTTTTGCTGCCAGTTAGAGTGGGATGTACTTTTCGCTGACATTTCAAATAAAGAGCCCTTAAGGCCCCCACTGTGATGAGAGCTGTTACATTATCTTATAAAGAGTTGTATTTTTTGTCTTCTGCTGTCCCAAAATGAGAAGTTTCTTATAAGTCAGAGGTAAGCACCCACCATTCAGGCTAGGTTCACTTAGGTCAAAGGGTGCATGTCCTGTATATTTGCATAATAACTGCAAAGCCATCATCTATAGACACTTTAAAGCCGAAAGAGATATTGATACAAAAATGTGCCTGCTGTGACATCCCCAGTTGATGTCCATTATGGCTTGAGTTTCTCCCGTAGCTGTCTGTCTGTCTTTCTGCATGAGCTCCTTTGGCTAAGGTCATCAGGTTACACTGTTAAATATGGCTTCTCCATTATTCATGCAGTGAAAAAGGCAAGAATGTGGACTACCCTTCATTAGCTCGCTCTTCTCTCTCTTTTAAAGCCACATCATTGGTCTTGTAAAGGGGAAACTAGTGTCACTTTTGTCCTCTTCCTTCATGTGCTTTCCGTGTACCTTCATTTTAACATGCCATTGGTGTCTTGATTTTTGTGGCACAAATATAGTTATGATTCATGAGGAGGACAATTTTGATTAAATATTCATATGACCCTTTACTCCAAGAGTTTGGGATTCAGAGGCAATGTGTGATTTTATGAAAAAAAGTCTGTAGATAAAAACACGCTCAAATGAAAATATCAAAAACTTTATAGGAAAGCCAGTGTATTATTCTAAATGACAGTATTCTGATGACAAAACCAGATGGGAGGATGTGAATACCCATCCAGGTTTAAGCATTTCTCTCACGACAAAAGGCTGCTGTGTATTCTTTTCAACAGATTTGGAATTCCCGGTTTATCTTTTACTGTTCAAAAATGTTGAGGCTAAAAAGTTCAGAAAATTCAGCTTACAGACAGTAGATCTTGTCAAATAGATAGCAGAGACATCCAGGTAGCAGTTTATCCAAAACACATCCCAGATAACACGATTTTGAAAGATTAAACAGTAGCATCTACTATAACATTGACAGTTTGACACAGTTCTTCTCTCAGCTTACAGAAAAACAGCTGAACCAGCCAGACACCTGTGCTAAGCTTTCTTGCCTCTGGGCTCACTATCCAAGGCTCAGTCCCTTTCCCTTTCCTCATCTTGCTGGTCCTGAACTCAGACCCCCCACAGATCTGCAATGTCAGTAGGGTGGGGCCTTCAGACAGAGACTACAAGGCATCGCACCTTGGGCCCTGGCTGAGGCTGAGGAGCTTATTGATGTGGTAGTAGAGATCTTCATCCTCCCCTGAGCTGTTGAAAGCTCTACACTTGTCACTGCAGGTGAGCCGCACACATCTGCTCTCCATCTCATGCCCCTGTACCTCCTCGTGGAGCTGGTGTCTTAAGCTTGCATACTGTATGTTTACTTAAGATTTCAGCTGAGAGAGCCCAAGACAGTGTGTCCCTGGCTTCATTCAAGCCACGTACCTGCCTCTCCTGTGTCATATTCCACTAACCTTTCCATGGCCCCTTTTAGAGAAGACTGTCTTGTGCTTGGGCCAAGCATGCAGATCATTTTACTGTGTCCTTTATCACAACACCTTGTGATAATGAGCTAATCGTTAGGTCCATGGCTGGGGAGATCATTCGTTGGTCGGGGGCATTGTGTTGGGTGACGTGGTGCTTTGATCCATGTGTAGAGCGTTGGTTATTCATTCAGAAACTGTCAACATGCAAGGATGGCAGACAGACACATGGAAACACAATGGAAATTGGCTGTTAACGTGTGTTCTACAACAGTACATGCTGCTAAATTATACAAATATCTGGAAAATCTGGATATTTCAACATTTAGGATTGTTAATGTTGGCCATTTCCCCGGCTTGGGCTACATAAATGCGCTCCCTACACTATAACCAGCAGGAATGTTGACTGTGATCCAACACTAATATACCAGACAGTAGCCGGTCTTTGCTGGGAGCCCTGAGGCTTTAGACCCAGCACCATTGCCTCATCTGTCCTTGGGACAGGCCAGGCCAGCCCAGACTCATATTTCCTACAGGCTCAGGCCAGACCCAGAAATCCCTCATTGATAAGGGCCAGACAAAGGTATCCCCACTGAATCTCAGTGAGTTGAAGCTGGGCTCAAACCCACTCATCTGGATAGCAGTTGTGAGGTAGATGACACAGATTTGCCCCAGAGGGGCTGTGTTTGTGTGTGAGTGTTTGGAGTGAAAAAAGCCATCCTCCCCACAAGAGTCTTGATCCAACACCAACTGAAGGGATAGAGACGTGTGTCTTTTGTATTTAAATGTCCTTACACTGACACATACAAATGCACCCTCCCTCTATAGGCTGGATTGTTCAGATTCTGATTTACAATGTCTGCATCACAGCGCAAGAGAGGAAGGCCCCCAGATCCCTTGTTTACACCATCACTGCCCCTCTCCCATCATGTGTGTACCAAAATGTACCTTTTGTTTATTCAGGCAAATGACAAAGAAAGAGTAAAAAAAAGAAACTATAATCAACAATAAAAATGAACAATAAGAAGTATGAGCAGAGTACAGCAGGGTTGACCAGGGCAGCTGGACTGTCCTGAAGAAGTTGAAAACTCAATTTTCCAAAAAGTCAAGGTTTCTTGAAAAAAAGTTATGGCTTGCAGTTGTGAAGTTCAGCTCACAGCTTTAAATGCCAAGATCACCATGACTGAGTTTCGTTCCATATTTTATGTGAAGATATAAATAGTAGTAGTATGCCATCCAGATTAATGAAGATGTGGTGAGACACTGTCTCTATTGTTTATGGTCAAATATCTTTTACAGACTGAGTCTGAAAGCAAATGCTTATTTTAGCTTTGGCTTCACGACAAAAGAAGAGAGGAGTTCATAAGGGAACACAGAAATTTGAGGGTGATAATCATTGAATAACCAAAGGGATATCTTTGTTCTCTTTTCATTTGATGTTGCTCTTTTTTGTTCCACTCATTTCTATTCTAATCCCCCTCTTTATGTTAAGAAATCCCCTCTCCACCCTTATCTACTTTATATGGGCGTTTTCAAATATATATTTCCCCTATCAAAGATATGGCTTCAGGTTGATATTTCTCTGTAGTGTTTACACAGTAGGGATTGTGTCACTGTAAGAGAGGTTTGTTTTACAATTTACTCAAAAAAATTGATTGGTCACATATCCTTAGCTGAGCTGATGATGCTTACAGAGAGTCACCAGATTCAAACCAATTTGTACCATGCAACTGTTAAACAAAGACATATAGACATTATTGTGGATATCATTGTATAATAATGAGACCATAATATTCAACACTGACAGACTGGAGGTTGTGGCAGATTGAGTTTATGGCTAATAGAGCTACAAAAAACATGGTGTGATGTAAGAAATCAACAAGACTGGCTAGTCATTGACCCAACTCAGCTGTGTAATACAATTTTTTTCTCAGTGATGAAGTGAAGCATCCTCAATAGAGGACAGATTTTGGTGGCATTTATTAAACTGTCTCAAGTGTGTAAGTGCTTCGCAGTAAAATAATGTATCACTGTCACTCAGAAACTCGCCAAGCTTACCTCCTACCTTCTGAACTATTACAGTTAACAGGCTACTTTTTAAGCTTGGTGCCTCCCTGTTTCTGCAGCTCATACATCACCATTGATTTTAATGGTCGGGGCTTGGGGGAGACTATGAGACCAGTGAAGAATAGATGGTCAGCAAACTGGGATTTCTGATCTTATTAATATTTTTATGGCTTACAAGGAGAAGAAACACTTTTATGATAAAACAATAAAACAAAAACATTTTCAAGGGGATGATTTGCGATGCTCGTTCAGAGGAAGCCCAAAGAACCATAATTCTCAGCCATTCATGATATTCTTCATTCTCAGCCTCAGAATTAGTTTTATTTAGAGGCCTGTTTTTCTTTTGAACAACCATACAAATGACGGCCAAACCCTTTTCTGATCTTTGGATCAGAAAGAAACCAAACACATGAACACAAATGGTTGAATGTAACCAGGAAGACTGGAGTGCTTCTGGTAATGACATAACTCTGTCCCTCACACTGTTCTGCCTGCTTTTCCTGTCCTCCCCACTAGTGCAGCTCTCATTAGTTCCCATTGAGTTTAGAAGGTCATGAGAAAATATGTTGATCCTGACATAATTCTGCATTGGTCGAAGACAAAGCAGTGAATGACTTGGAGTTACAACTGTCAAGAGAAAGACTTCTCCAGTAGCAATGAGAATACAGAGAATACCCCCAGTGTTAAAATAATGAGATCTTATGATTTTATGAGATCTTAGTTGGTCACATCTTGTGAATTCAACTCATTTGTGGCTACCCTTTGTCGTACCTTGGATTTCACCAGCTTGGGGGTGTGTCTACTCTATCAGGGGAACGTATGGGGTTTGAAAATGTCTGAGACAGGACAAAAAGATTCGCACAGGCTCTGCCTCATTCCCCCCCCCCCCCCTTTTAAGCATTTCCTTGTTTCTTTTTACTTCTCTTGCCCAGACAAAGGGGCGAAGGATGCCCAATTTAGTAACTGGTTGAGCAAGGACAACAGTAGGGAGAACCTAGTGGAAATCACGCAGATGTGTAAGCCTTTGAGCAGGAAGCTGATACTCTGTAAAGTCTCTCCACTCTTCTGTGAAGAGGATCACATTGACAGACAATGTCCTTTTGGAATTTTTTATGATCATAAAAACTTTTGTGTATAAGGCAAGCAAATAGATAATATACGCTTTTAGAAAGTTTGTATAATTTGTCTCTTTAGAAAAAGACTGACATGTTATCCATTTTCACTTTCCTTAAATCCTTTACAATTGACTAAGCCTACTTAATCTCTTGTGAACCTGAGGTATATTTTTCTCTTTTAACTGATGTTCCCATTAATGACAAAATGATCTGGGCATAATAAATACATTTCTTAGTTTGATGAACAAGCTATTGGTAGGAACAAATGTGCTGAAAACAGATCAATTCAACAAAAGCTTCCAATTAGGACTGAGGCCAGTGGAAGGAGGGGTCAGTGGTGGAAAGAGGCCTGTCGGGGGGACATGGAACACATTGAGCTGTCACAGGAGTGTATTCATCCCATGGAAACAGACAGTCCAGTGCCAAAGACCTCTTCTTCAGATACGCTTTTGGAGCTTTCACTGAGGTATCCTAAGGGAACTATCTTTGGTAACGCAAGACTACTATAGTAAGTTAAAAAGTTGGAATCCAGCTATTGCACCCTGAAACCATAATGTTTATATTCCAATCTACTCTTAAATCCCATCTGTGCCCCCCCCCCCCCCCCATCTCTTCAGCAGCTTCAAGATCTGCCTGCTTTGAGAGGGATTGACTGGAGCACATTCCATCAATAAGACCAGTGCTGAGTTAGCGCCCTCTAAACTATGTTGATCCTGTTAAAAAAGAGAACTATATATAATACAAACGGCAGTAACCTAAGCAGTATGCATGGTGTGGTGCTAAAATGTAGATCCTGAAAAGGGAGTGCAGCAGCATCATAGACTGCAGTGTGCTAAACCATTAAATCAAAAGCTGGGAGGTGCTCAAAATATTTAGATGTATAGGCTTTGATAGTGATCATGGCCCTGGACACTGAAGCACATATTTCAAGGATTCAAATGCCAACATGGCCCTGACCTTTCTCTACATTTGATGTAAACTTTGATGCATCAGAGATGGGTGGAGAGTGTGTATGGGATTATGGCCGGACTTCATACTGGGTGCATAACCGCAAGTAGAATTCCAGAAAGGTGTCCCTTGATTCTTTTTCCTAGGACTATTAAGGTCACACTTTTCCAAAACAGATACTTTACTTGCCCAATTTACATTACACTTTATCAAACTAAAAAATTGTTCTGTGTCAGTGTCACAACCTTATGTAGTGTTAGAATGGTGTTTGTGTGTTCCACTCCCCTCAGCATGTGTGACTCCATTTGTGTTGTCCACAGGAGGAACAGTGTCTATAGCCTGTCCAGGATGTTGGTTTAGTGATGACAGCTCCTATCCTGCTCCCTGTGGTCTGTTTTTACAGCTCCCTGCCTCTCTGCAGTTTTCACTTCCAAAGGGAACGTGTCACTGAATGTCCCCCTGGCTTTTACATGAGCCATTCATGTCCCAGACAGACTCCAGCCATTCTCTATCCTGCTCGGTCCATTCTCTACCCATTCTCTATCCTCTCTATCTAGCTCTTTCTCTTTCTATGACACCTCTTGGACTTTTGAATGATAACCATGAATGGTATTGTGTGAACATAGAAGAGGGCAGGATTTTCTTTCCCTATTGATGTGGAGTAGGAATGGTAGACAAAAGATATGAGCACGCCCAGATGTGGAGAAAGGCCGGGACATGAAAGGTCAGATAGAAAAGCAAATAGCTAAAATTCATTCTTCATTCAGTCAAGAATATAAATTACATTTAGGCGACTCTTTTTCTAAAGCATTGATAAAAGATTTATGACTCTCTTTTCTGTTTATCCTCTTTACCTTCTAAACCTTACCCCCCATCTCACGTTCTTTTTTTATCTTTATTATTTTATATCTTTATTTTTGTCTGCTGTTATGGAAACTAAATCCAAAGTACGATTTGAGACTAGTTTCATGTTTGTACAAATTTGACTTTTTGACCTGAAACAGTCCAACAAACTAGCAAAATATTCGGAATTCCAAAACATGGCCACATTTTTTGTGATTTAACTGTAGAACCTTTTATTCTAGCTGTTGATGAAGTACCTTAAGTTCTTCAAGTAAACTAAAAGGATGTCACGCCGCAGTATGTCTGCGTTTCTCAACACATGAAAGAGAATTTCAGATTTGGTTTAATATTTATTATGAATACATTACTGGTCCTGCCGAGAATGCTTCCCACTTTCAAACTCTCTGTGCATGTATTTCTCTATGGAAGATAGTTGTATGATGTTCTGAAGGCCACACAGTCACTCCACTTTGCGTTTAAACTTTATTTAACAGATGACTCTTGCAGGCAGTTGATGATAAGGATTTAGGAGCAGGGGAAGGAACATCTGAAGATCCCCGTCTACTCTGATTTTGCATTGTAAATGAGACAGACTTTCTCAGAGGCCCTCACAGGCCTCACATCATTTGCAAACATCAAATGTCTGATTATTTATAGAATGGACACCTGTAGTGTAAAGTCACCTGTCAGATACAGTCAGTACCCATAGTCCATAGTCTGTCTCTTGTAAGTGTGTGTGTTTTCAATTATACAATCAATACAATACATATTAAAACCAGCTCTGTGCCATTAATCTTTAAATCTTTAACTTCTTCTCTCTGGATTCAGCGCTATCCTTAACACATAGTGATAAAATAAACAATACATTGAACACAATCCCTGATGAGTGGGTTTCCCAATAATGATCACTAACTCCTCCCTTGTTGCTGTATTCAGGACTGCTAATAGGATCTGGCTGTGCCCTCTTCCCCCTAGGCTGGGACAGTGAAGAGGTCCGACAGACCTGTAACAACAGCTCAGACCAGTTTAAACTGGGTAAGTTAAAAGACAACAGCAAGGGATATATACTTTAACTCAAAGACTTCCATTTAATAATGTGGTGCTTTGTGTGTGTGACCTAGTTGTGGTACAATGCTGTGTTGTTAGCTTCATATTAGATGCTAGTTAATGGGAGGTGGATGTTGACCATCAGGCCACTTTATTTTGAACTTGTGCAACTAGCTTCATCAGTACTGAGACACTGGGAGGCTCTCCCATGAAACTCCCAGCATGCAATAGGAGAAGAACCAACCTGTTTGTTTATAAAACAGATATATTGTGGACCCTATCTTAAATTACCTGTATGCAATATTTTGTGAAGATATTAGGGTGACAATGATTATTGACAAACATTTTTTGAAAAACTAGTAATGGTACAGTTTGTAAGTGTTTAGTCAGCCACTTGACTCCCCCTCTGATTTGAGATCAATGTCTATAAAATAATTCTAGCAATACTATTAGTAAAGCAGATATGCTGGAGAAAGATAGGTTTTGAGATAGAGATTGAGTGCTACTCCAAATATGTGGTCACGGCCTGTCTCCTACAGGTTGTCTAAGACCTGAAAGTGGCCATGCCAAGGTACCAAAACTGTCAGATGTACTAATGTAACCCCGTTTCCTGTTTTGCTCTCAAGGTTCCTGTCAGATTGGCTGGGCATACTATTGCACTGGGGCTGGGGCAGCGGCAGCCATGCTGGTATGTACCTGGCTGTCCTGTTTTGCTGGGAAAAAGCAAAAGCAGTACCCTTACTGACGGAGTGAAGCGTGAGAGAAAGAAGCAAGGGACAGGGATTTGGCTACACAAGGGACGATTATGTGTCAGTGTACAGCACAAGAGAGCATCACACTACAGCACAACAAAGGCAGGATGATTAACAGTACTATGTTCATCTTTGTCTGAACCACTTCAGATACTTTTTGTTGTGGAGTGCACAACCATGTTTTCAGAAAGCTGACATTTTTCTCTGTTAGTTGAGGTGAAAAAAAGAAGGACCAATCCAAACATTGATGTGTATCTATATATCTTGTTAAAACAGTGTTTTCATTTCTGCATGGACTCCATGTTTTGTGATTTTTTTGGTGCTGTTAGGCGTCTCTGTGTTCATGGCTTATGCTTGCCTTAAAACACTGGGGGGGAAATCACAAAAGATACAAAAACAATACTGTAAATGCAATAATCTCCCTTGTGTAAAGCAAGCCTTTTTCTTTCATAAAACCCATTCAGATTCAAAAGACCTAATAATAGTTTATTAATGTATGCTTTCGATTTACAGCATGAGTTGTGTATGATCATGGATATTTGACCATATTAGCAAATGTTTTGTAAACACATTTCAATAATTCTTAATTATTTTCTGTTTGTAAATAACTATTCCTTATCTAGGTATTGAAATGTATATGTGTGTTTTTTGTTGATTTATTTGTACAGCAGAGCCAATTTCCACAACGTGGGATGGTCACGATAACTTGATTGGCCACTTTACCTTCACTCATAACAAGCACTCTCATGACCTTGTATTTTGCATTGATTTTAGTTCATGTGGTATGATTAGATAACTTATAGTTGGTTGAGATTAACCATATTATAATTGTGCTAATGTAAAAGGTATGTCTGGGAATGGAGATTAGCTTTGAAAATACCAGCAGAGATTGATATTTCAACAGTATGTTGTAATACCATGCCGCCATGTCGCCATCAATGCTTGTATGTTCAGTTCTGTGGAGCCCTCAAAGTTTAATGATCGCCAAACTATTTCTAGTATTGCATGCATGTTGCACACACACTTCTGTTTAACTCAAACATGATTTATTAAATAACAATATATCAATTCATAAGGGACTAACCAAAAGTGGAGGTGAAGGGCTTATTAGTAAAGAGGTGCCTCCCTTTCTACAATGCAAAAACCTTCATGAGGATGGGACTATCCCTCCTCCTACCACCCACTTCTCCATCCATCTATCCCTGTCCCTATTCCTATATTTCTGTTTTAAGTCCTTTCACTGCTATATATAGAACTGTATGTATGTTTTTGCCTTCACTCAATTTGAGTGAAATGCTCAAATGAATGATTAAAAATGGTATATGATTATTTTCACATTGAGTTCAACAATGCCTGAAAAAGAAATAGCACAGTGCATTTGATGGTTAATTTCCATGATATTATCTAGTACAACACGAGCATTTTTTAAAATCAAATGCTCAATCAACATGTAACATATTGTCTGCAAATCATTTGCTCGTTTGGGTTGGATAGAATACTCAAATCCTAAATTCAACACCTCTCTACTAATCCCCCTCAACACTTCTCAAGCACTCTATTGTTCTACTGCACTCTACTGCCATCTTGAGTCTGATTAACAGCTACAGTTTGTCCAAATGTACAAGGAACTTACTCTGTCCTGATAGACAGGATTTGGAACAAATCAAAAACTCTTAAAACTCTGATTGAAGGTGACAGCTTTCTGTTTGGTTTCTTAAGATTTCCACTGGGTCCTACTCAGACGTTATTGTCTTGAAAATAAGAAGAGAGCGTGTGCATAAAGTCTCTTTCACCCTTTATGACTGGACAAAGAGAATCCCACATTGCATTGTCACACTGACTGTTTTACTGTACAACTCTACATTCAAACACTAATCTTAAATTAAAAACACTTGTGTGGTCTCTTGGCTGCATGTTCTTTAAACTCTGAACTCTGCACCACCCAACATGTCTGACTGAAGACGTACCTCCAAATATTGTCCATCTACCATTGTATTCAGTACTTTAGTGTACTGGATTGTAAGAGATCTTCTGTGAACCATCTGTGTATTGAGGGAGGGCCAGTATTTTCAGCTGAGTTGAATTAACAGCTGTGTATTTTTCTTTTCAGCTGTAGCAGTGTAGTTTGCATTTCCAGGAACCCTCACGCACCCTGTTCTCCTGTGTCTTAGTTCCAGGCCGACAGCTTAAAACGTCTGATCCTTAGGTGTTTAAGCTAGAGCAGGGAACCTCAAAGTTCATGAACTGGATGGCCTGAGCGAGTAGTTCGAGCCTGTCCATTAGTCTTACACATCATGAAATGTTGGAGCATGTCGAGTTTCACTTAAAACTTTACACAACAGTCCAGCTGCAATGAACCTGTGTGGAACCTGACCCCGGGCAGCCTGCTGTTGATTCAGATGGTTGTGTAGCTGTTTTTGGGGGGGTTATTTGCCTTTGAAAGAAGGACAGACGGAAGATGAAGACTGTGTGAAGATGGATACCATGTTAAGACAGACCAGCCTAATGACTGCATAAAGCCTTCAGGACTTGTAGACACATTAGTGAGTTGTAGACAAAGGCCTACATTCAAACCAACATATAGTGTTACGTTATAGTCTCTAGACTAACAAACATTGGTGTAAAAAATATGTAGCAAAAGGTGTAAGAAAGAAACTGAAATACTCATGTATTTCAAGAAACAAAGAAACAAAGTAGAATAAGGATTCCAGTCAAATTAACAGAGTGGATTTAGGGGAAATCCACATTTTGTAAGTGTATCAGAATTTCATCTAGCATGTCTGTTTCATGCTGAGACATGTGGATTATTTCACTGTTGTGCCGTTTCACCCTGTTCTATATGCAACAATGTGGAACCTTAACACATTTACCATAACGGTAAAGAACTTTGCATAAATCCACAGACTTCCACAATCACACCCCCACATAACCACTTTATACCTTCCTATTTGATGTTGGTCCAAAGCTGCCATGGATTAAAATAAAAAACTTGAAACAAGACATTTAAAAAAAATAGTGAAAAAAGACCTAATCACTGGGGTCTAAATGATTCACACACTGGAAGACTAAATTCATCTTGATCATTCGATTAGCAGCTAACCTTGAGCTATGCACACCTGATTGCTGGATAAGAAACTCACTTGGTCTGGAACTGAATCTACATCCATCAAACAGTCTGACTTTATTACTGATGTTTTCACTGTGTTCACCTTCCCCTTCAAGTTTGCTTGAGTTTACAGTAATACAAAAAGGACAATCACTATTTTGGCAGTTCTCAAAGATACCAGCAAGCTGCCATATAGGTATAATATTTGTGCGGCATTTGTTGTGGCTGTTGTGTGTTGCCTGCCTGTGCATGTCCATGGTTAAGCGCTGGAACAAGACATCCATTGTGGCTTTGACTGGGGTGTGTTTCACCACATCACAATTATGAGCTTAATACTGGAATGACAAGTGTGTCGCGTTGTCTATAAATGAAAAACTGTCGCAAAATCCTTTGGCTTTCGATAACCAATTTAAGTATTGGTACAGAACCTTAACTATAACCGTGTTCTCTGCCAACTATTAAGCAATGTTTGAAACTACAATACTTGGCAATACTACTAAATACAAACTTTACAATTGTGTTAGGCCTGCATGGTTCCAGTATAAAAGACCATTCATAATATTCATTAATTATATTTGCCTTACAGCTAGGATAGGTATGTTTTTTAGAAGCAAAACTTGTCATAAAACTTGTCATATTTTTTTTTAAACACTTCATATCCTGAAAAGCAAACAGTAAATCAAATGCTGTTAAATCAATTTGTCTTTTTTTTATTAGGCATTCATTAAATGTATAAATTACTGTGAAATGCCCTGCCCTTCATCATGTTGTGCCTCGTACAGAATCTTTCATCAGTCTTGTGCTTCTGACCCTGCCTTCTGCACAGACAGGAAGCTGCCGTTTTCCTGCGGAACAGAAAATGTGTTGCTTCTGGTCACCGCAGTTGCAGACATTAGTAGCGCAACAATTTATCCATTTCTTTTTTATTGAGGATTGCTCCAATCTTTCTATACAGGCATTAGCAATACTCATAACAATTACTGTAATACTGTATGAAGCTGTTGCTGTAGAAGTACATTACTTTTATTTATGAAGTTAAGATGTGGCATACAGCAACATTTAATATATTGTGTCAGTGCATTGAAATGTACAAAATACATGAGGCATAATTTAAAAAAAATCAGAAACCTGATTTTAAGTCTCATTTTCAGTTGAAGATCGTCACCATAATAGATGCAATGGAAAAGCTAAGCTATTCTTCAATAGAATGCAATAATAACTATCACTTTATAGTACTGGGCTACATTATACACATGTGTTCATCACAATTAGACGTATAAAGTACATATTGAGGAAAGAGCCCCTTTAATTATATACCATATTCTATGGTTAGAAACACAACTTCCCAAAAACACATGGGTACTTGTTGAAATTGCTATGAAAGAGGATTTTCAAACTGCATTCCAGTTCATTTTTATGGGTGACATTTCTGCCAAAGTTACATTCTACATTCACAAGTTATATTCCACATGGTGATGTTACAAAAATATCACATTATGTCCACAGGAATCCAACAATGAGTGGTATACACTGTGATGGGTCCAGTGCCCATGTTTTTCCCCTGAGATGGAGACTGAAACTGTATCACTCCAGTAGCTGATTCTTTAGCACCCTCACCATACATTTTCAAATTTTCAGTCATCTATGACATATCCATAACCCCAGAGTTATATACCTTGTTTTCTGAGTATACTGACTAATCACACTGAAGACTCATCATGGAAAATAGCAGATTTGAGATTCTTCAGGCCACATCGGAGGTTAGAGCTGGGTTCCGACTGCAGGCCCTCGAACTTGACATCATAGGTTTGGCTGACCTGAGACTTTCGTTTGATGGAGTTCTGAATAGTTTCTGAAGTAAAATAGTAGACAATGGGATCAAAGCAGCAGTTGGACACAGCAATACAAAGGGCTATAGGGTAGATTGTTCTGACCACAGACTCCACAAAACAGCCCTTCAGGGTTTTGGTGCGGACAAGAGCATAGAATATCAGATTGACATTGTAGGGGATGAAGCAGAAGCAGAAGATGCATAGATGGACAATGAGCATACGTAGGATCTTGGTTTTATTTAGCTTTCCCCCCCGGCTGATGGCCTGTGGTCGCCTTAGGGTCTGGAGAATCCTGCCAGAACATACCGCGTTGAGCAGCAGGGGGATGATGAAGCCAACTGTCTCAATGAAGATCACAATTTTGGACAAATGGGATTTCCACTGGGTGGAGGAGAAGTTCTCAAAGCAGTACCGGGTTGTGTGGTTGGGTGAAGTTGTTTCGAGCATAAACCCAGCGGGGATACTGCCAGACAGGACCAGCACCCACATCGCAACACACACTATCTTAGCATTGCGTTTGGTTCTCACAGCTCGTGAGCGCAAGGGGTGCACAATAGCCAGGAAGCGGTCTACATTGATGCAGGTGAGGAAAAGAATGCTGCCATACATGTTCGTGTAGAACACTGAAACAGAGAGAACACAGAGCACCCTGCCAAATGGCCAGTCCAGGTTGATGAAGTAGAAGACCCTCAGAGGAAGTGTAAAGACAAATAACAAGTCTGACACCACCAAGTTGATCATGTACGTGGTGGTTTCATTTCTCAACTTCAGAGAGCATGTGAAGATATACATGGCTGCTAAATTGGTGATTAGTCCCATAACAAACACTATGCTGAACACTATGCTGTACAGCGGATATTTGAATCCATCGTTTTTGGTGCAGGTTGGACTGTCTGAATAGAGGATAGATGTAATGTTTTCTGCACTGAGTAGTGTATATGTGTCTGTCAGGATTGTTGTATTGAGCATTTTGGGGGATATAAGAGAGCACTAAGGATTGAATGTATCAACTATACAATGAAAGGATTTCCTTGAAGCCTAAATCTACCATCAAGGATCATTGAAACAGTCAAATTATAGAATGCCTTGTCTTAAAGTGCTGTCTTTCAGTCTATATATTTCAAACAAACGTTTTGATCAAAAGTTGTAGTAGTACTAGTCAGGATGGCAGATGATCAACTATCGTCCTTCTCCATTCTTGATATTGGATGTTGTTTTGGGGGTTAACCTGTGTTGTGACTCAAGCAGCAGCTTCCTCTTCCCGTCCCTCTGTCTGTTCTTGCCTTCCGGCTTGGCAACTGTGCAGGACACCCGCCACAAGTTGGATTGGAAGCTGTACTTACTCAGATAGATAGTTGTCACAAACAAAATTGATCCATTTTCCATTCAGTAATTGAAGACAGTCAGCCAACTCTCAAGTCCAGCGAGAAATTGCGCTGATGTTCAAATTGTTCGCTTTATTCCTTTATCCTCTTGTAAAGGTTTAAGCCAGTCCTCCTGTTCTTTGACTTTGTTTGGAAGTGGTCCAGGCCTTTTTGTAGATCTTAGTAGCAGAGTATGTAGCAACAGAGTTGGGGACTTCAGTGTTCTGCTTCAGTTCTCAGTGTATGACAATGTGAGTGTTCTCTGTTTCTCCTTTGGGTTTCCTGCCCCTCCCCCCTTTTTTCTTTCTCGTTTGTTTCTTCCTGCAACTGCCTCAAGGGCATTGTATAGCTCACACATTTAAAGAGTGTTTTAAAGAAGTCTGAGGTATGGGATTCGTTTTTCCTGTCAGTATCCGGTCTAGGAGTAGAGAGAAGTAGAAGAAACTCCTCCCACTGTCTCTCTGAAACTCCCGCTTTCTCTTTGTCTGCTTTCAGTGAGACATTGGGACTGTGTAGTTGGTCAGATTATCAGATGTAGAATCTAAAAAAGAACAGACAAACTGTTGAAATATGTGTGACAGGAAATCCTTCTGGATTTCATTTTTTTATTTTTGTCTTTGTGTGAATGCTGTGGAAGAAATTTCCTGTGTGCTTACATTATTCACTAATCAATAGAACTAGTCGTTGGATACTAGTTAGTATGTTCTTATATGAGCTTTCTATTCATACGAGTAGATTGTATTCATATGTCAGGGTAATAGATGTTCGTGGTCAGGAGAAAGTACTGGGTAAACGTCCCTTGTCATAACTACAAGGAGAGCTCCAACTATGATCTGTCTAGTCTGAGAGTCGTCATGGGTTGGGAGCTGTGAATCTCTTTTTACTATCTGACTGTCATTCTTGTTCCCTATAAAAGATGGTCCTCTGGCCTTCAGAGCGGGGAGAGACATGGTTGAGACCTAAGCCTGGTGTTGTGTTAGTCATTTATTGTTAGAGGTCTGGTTTTCTCTCCCAATCTGGGAGGGAAAAAAATCCAGAACTCAACTGAGCTTAATCACTTCGTTTATGAAGAGGCGGACAAGACACTTTTTTCATCAATGGGAATCTGGACTTTTATATGGCTGTGGGATTGCATGAGGGGCATTTTAAAATAAACAAATAAGCTTTCTCTGGTTGGCGATATTTTTCAGTCACAGGCTGGTGTTTCAGCACCAAACTACAAGTTTAACGGGCCTTTTTATTGGGAACCTTTTGGTAGACAGTCTGTAACACATCAGGATTTTTTGTTATGAATGAGCTAGCCAGATAGCAGAGAAGCACTTTGTGTTGTAAGCTCTGCATGCTTGCATTCTTCAACGTGTTTCTCATTTCTTCCCTTATCCCCGGTCACTTCCCGTAAACAAACTTAAGATATAAAGTGCTCATGATGGGTTCAGGTTCACTAGCTGCCTATTCTGGAGAATCCAATATTCTCAGCCATTATACCATTTGGAATGTTGGGTTCATCCAGGCTCCATGCCATGTCCTGCTGAGTTGTTTGATCCTAATCTTCAGGTCTGATTCCATTCATATTACAGGCTGAATCCATGTGTAAAGGGGTCATCTAGTGAATTTGTACAGTGCATGTGTGGAACTTAAAGGCCTTTTCTACAATTTGCTTGCAGGAACTTTGGAAATCAATAATAAAAAAACATTGAAGCCTGATTACTGGCTATCCATCTTGTCGAGTTGACATGGCCCATGACTGAGCTTCTCTATTCATAAGACGTGTTATATTCAGTTATCTTTCATGTTGCATTCAGTGTACTATTTTGATCTCCTTTTTCCCCCCCCCTACAATTTGTTCTCACATTTTAGCAAAAAGGTAGCAGTTTGAATGGGACTTGTAAAACACATGAATGAAAATGAATTACTGTACACTTTAAAGATTAGAGCCATTTTGCTTGACAGAAATAGCTGCAAGTGGCTGGGCAACGTCCGCATTGATGCCAGAGATAACTATTTTGCAATTTAACAGAAACCTTGATGACACAGTGTCCTTGCTCCTTAATAACACTCCTTCCCCTTCCCAAATGAACTATGCATACAATTAAAAAGGAAACAACATAGAATACAGTCTTCATTTAGTCCTTTATCTTCTTAACCAGCTAACTTGACCAACTTAGTTTAACAAAGGATTCCAATGATTTTGTAGGCCTACTTTACAAATTATAGCAGATCATCTGTGTAAAAAAATGCTAATTTCTGGAATCAGGGGACAACAGTCCCGTTATTTAAAGCCAACTGACCATCTGAAACGTATGAAAAAAATATTAATGTTTGCTTACTTGTGTTGATAGGATGTTTCTTAAATACAGTTGCCATGCTATTTAGGCTAAATTACCTACTGCCATCTTCATGCTTCTACTAACTCAAAACCATAGGATAACTATAAAACAAATACAAATCATCAGCATTTATCAAAACATTCAAAACATACAATATTTGGCATGTCAATGTTAAAGCTTTCTGTATCATCATCTTTAATGGATTACAAGCATTTTATATAGAAAAAGTAATAAATTATTGGTTGCTCAACACAGAAGTCTCCATTTGAAGTTGGCTATTGCACTGGTCTAGCAGTGGTGCTCTCATTGATGCGAGGTTTGGGAAAATGTACACACAAGAGGGATATTCTTGAAATGACAAACGTTGTGACAAATGATGACATCTGTAAACAAGCTATATCTGCAAGTAACACCACCTGCATCATTATGAAACTGTTGTTCTACTATGTGGTGTCAGCAACAGGAAATTAATTACAGCTAATGGGATAATCTGTCATCTTAAAAGCAAGAGATGAGCTTCCAGCTGCACACACAGTTACACAGCTACATACATCTCTCAGAACCTCAGCCCTTGGAGTACTGTACATGAAAACAGTGACCCTGTGAAGTACTTCACTACTCTGAATGCTACTCAATATGATGACAGTAAAACCAATGTTGGATAACAAAAGCATAAAGGTACTCTATAAAACTCAGTAACATTTGACCACTGTAAATTACTAAAATAACAATTAATATGGGTCATGTAAAACAGTCAGTAAAAAAAGTTCTACCAAAAATGTTTATGTTTCAAGTAAAAATCTGAATATTTTTAATTTCTTGTGAATTACGAAGTTATCTCCCAGCAAAACAAAACTTATTTTAGGAAAGGCTTTGAGGACAATGAGAAGGAGCAACTCATGCCATGCCTGGAGAAACTCCCTCATACTCCTGATTGGTCAAAAAGTAAAATGTTTGTCCTTTTCATCATTGCTGATATCTAGGCAAATATAGAACACTCCTCTTCTTGATATGGAATCTGGGATTAACATTTTTTTCAAATTAGAATTGAACATGAGACCTCCTTTTGAAACACCCTTGCACTGCAGAGTTCCAACTGGGACCTCTCATATACACATTTATCCTCGCGCAAACGCACACACAGGTGTTCAACAGGACAATACTGGCAGATAGGTGGGGGTTGCTGTTGTGTCTATTTTGCCATAGTCTCAGTAGTTTCCCTGTTTGGTCTCCGTTTTGTGCTTGAGGTGTCACTATATCGCTAGGTCCTCCAGATGGGTAGGTAAGGGTATGATAACAGCAAAAGAGCAGAATTTGACCAGGTTAGCTTTTATGTCTCTCAAGTTCTGACCACTCACCTTCCATCTCTTATCTTAAAGCCCATCCCAATGCAGTCAATTTTTGAAGGCCCCGTAGCGGCTGGCTTTGCTGATGAAGTTCTTTAGAAGGTCATGGTCCATGTCAGCGAAGGCCTCGGTCTGTGTAACAGCAGTCAGGTGGTTGACACAGAACTTGAAGCAAAACTCCTCCAGCTCCTAAAAATGTAGAAGACTGGAAGGTCAGTGCTGAGGGGTATAGATACAGACAGAGCACTGACATGAAAAGAAAAGCTGGTTTGAAACAGTAGTGTGCATGAATGTGTGTGTGTGTGTTTGTGTGGGTGCGCTTACCCGGGCCTCATACTTTACAGCAGCAGAGAACAGGGTTATAGCATTTTCCTCTGAGATCCCTCTCTTTATTGTCTCCTGACAGAGTCTCTTTAGCCTGGTCTCACGGTAGTATGTGGCTAGGTCCAGCAACCCTGCACACATGACCAATAGTAGTGGTTAGTACATTTACATTTAGTAATTTAGCAGACGCTTTTATCCAAAGCGACTTATAAAAATGAGCTAAATGTGCAATGATCATAAATAATGAGATGGCCCCAAAACAATGAAGCATACATTGTGAAAAGCAAATAAGAGCCAACGGGTAAAACCAGAAGAGAATGTAGATAAACAAGTTACAATTAACAACACGATCCCCAAAGTGCCCAGAGTGTACCTGGAAGACAGCAAGCACCTTTTCAGATCAAGGCCCTCATTTAGAAAACCAGGATTACATTTCATGCAACATGCCAAAATTCTGCATTACGTTACAATGCATAAACATGCTGTACGGTATAAAGACACTTTCAATTATGAAGCCGCCCTAATACTAAAATTGTGCATACGTGAACAAGCTTTGTGATTCCGCCTCGTAACAACCAAACATGGTTATATTTTACAGCCAAAGCGAGCCACTTCTGGCCTCATTTGCAGGCATATTATTGGCGATAATCGGACTATTTCCATGAATGCCATCTTGTTTATAAATGAGACTCCAGAACTGGTCAATTATTCATCTGACTGAGCCACACCCCTTGTCAGGCTGACCTATGGCATCCTCTGGTGGCAGGTTGATAGTGTCAGTGTAAAGATACTCTAGGAAGGCGCGGTACACCAAGTAGGAGAACTGGTGGATCTCGATGGACTCCTCATCTGTCTCATTCAGCAGGGCACGGAAATGCTCACATCTGAAATCATAATAAAAAATTACAAAAAATCTAAATACGGTAGAATGTGAATCTGGCATGTATGACTATATATAAATAGCTAAATGGTGAAACAACTTTTCCTCAAGATGCCAACAAGGAAACCAGAAAGTTGACATTGATAACTATATTATTTTAAGACTGATTCTTTGTTTCCAAGTCCCACAGCAATAAATCAATTAAAGTATACAAGTGGTTTCTCGGGCCACCATGATTCAGAGGTCAGGGTACCTGATTTTTAGGAGGGCTTTGTGAACATGGATGCATTTTCCATCAACCAAGAATTTTAAGTCAGAGATATCTGGGCTGTCAAACTCCCTTTTCAAGGATTGTGCAACCGTTAGATAGTCATCACCATCTGAAAAGCAGAGGAAGTTGTCACACAACTTGTCACAAAACTCACAACACAAGCCAAACTATTGGTTTATTGTTGTGACAGCTGTGAATGTATTCTTTTTCATTTCAATAACATAAAGCATTAAAACAAATGAATATAGAAGATACTTCCTTATACAGATACTTCCTTGAGTACAAGGAATGTATCACACAGACATGTTTGGACAAGTCTTAAGAATGTTTTTGTTACAAAGTTCTCTTGAAATTCCCTAGAACTTCCCTAAGGAGCTTATTGGCAGTCTCAATAATGATCCCGCAGCACATCCACCTTTCCCTCTTACCTACAGTGAGGAGGTGCCACGTGACAGCTGGCGTAGCAAAGCAGGCAAACACATCATCTGTCGTGCCAAAGTGGGTAAGGTGGGGACAGGCTACAGCTTGTCCCCGACACTGACCCCACATAAAGACCTGACCACTCTGGGTCTTAGCTGCAGACGTGTGGCTTGTGTGACAGGCTGCTACTTCTACCATCCTAGCAGAAACAAAATAAAGAGGAACACAGCATCAAAGTGAGGAACATGAAAACAGAAAACGTCTGTCCTGTCCAGGACTCACCTCTCCTTGTCCATGTTAATGAGTGTAGGCAGGGATTGGTTACTCTTGTTGCCTGTTCCCAGCTGCCCATAAGAGTTTGCCCCCCAGGCGTAAACAAGTCCCTCATCTGTAAGGGCCAATGTATGTGCATATCCACAGGCAACCTGTAGATTTTTGTGAGGGACAGAACTTTTGATTAACATTTATCCCTCTCTCTCTCTCTCTCTCTCTCTCTCTCTCTCTCTCTCTCTCTCTCTCTCTCTCTCTCTCTCTCTCTCTCTCTCTCTCTCTCTCTCTCTCTCTCTCTCTCTCTCTCTCTCTCTCTCTCTCTCTCTCTCTCTCTCTCTCTCTCTCTCTCTCTCTCTCTCTCTCTCTCTCTCTCTCTCTCTCTCTCTCTCTCACTCACTCACTCACTCACTCACTCACTCACTCACTCACTCACTCACTCACTCACTCTCTCACTCACTCTCTCACACACTCTCACACACTCTCACACACTCTCACACACTCTCTCACACACACACCTACACAAACACATTACCTGCACAATGTTAACACCCTGAATGGCAGCAATCCTGCAGGGAGTCTGCTGGTTCCCGTTGTTGCCCAGGCCAAGCTGCCCGTTACAATTATATCCCCAACCGTAGGTCTACAAGCAGTAGAAAGAAGTGGCTGTCATTTTCTGCATGAAACCGGCAAGACATATCATAAGGACAGCTTTAGACACTTTATTATTGAGTACTCTGCTTAAGTATTAGGGACAATTAAAATATATACAACCATAAAGCAAAAATGCTTAAAGAAATAATGACATTAAAAGACTAAACACAATTTTGTGAAAACTTTTTAATAGTGCCAAAATGTAAAACTAAATGTACTAAAAAAAACTAAATGTAAAAAAAAAAAAGGCTGTAACATTAAATGTGGTAAAGGTAGGGGTCCAGATTCTTTACAAATGCACTGAAAAAGCATACCTCCCCATTGTCCAGCACAGCCATGGAGCAGAGTTGGCCACAGGCTATGTTGACAACCACTTTGTTTTGCAGACAGCTGCTGACTCGTCTTGGAGTAGGCTGGTTAGCTGTGGAGCCCGAGCCAACTTGGCCCGAGTTGTTGTACCCCCATGCAAACACCTGGGTTTTACAGAAACACTGACTAAAACAACATAAAACTAACTTTGTGGCCTGATGTTTTTTTTCTTTCTTTGATCCAGCTTTTACAGAAACACTGACTAAATCAACATAAAACTAACTTTGTGGCCTGATGTTTTTTTTCTTTGATCCAGCTATTTATTGCTGTGGAGAAGATCCTCAACGCTCCTTCTTTGTGCTTATCAGCTTCTCATCACCAGATACATGGTTAAATAATTACATGGTATTTGGAAATATTATGTCAAACAACCAGCCTACCTCTCCCTCAGTGGTGAGAGCAATGGTATGGTGGGAGCCACAGGCGACCTCAGTCACTCTTTTGCTGAGCAGGTTAGTGGAGACCAGAGCTGGGGTTAGTCCATGGTTGGTGGTCCCATTTCCCAGTTGGCTGTAGCCATTATGGCCCCAAGCATAAACCTCTCCATCTAGGAATCAGCAGGCAAACTAGCACCTCATGTACACATACTGATAACTGTCAAATGTGCAAATAATCCTTCAACCTTAAATTGACTGGATTTACCAGCTGTGGCGATAACCAAATGTGGTCCCGTGCCATAGCTTAATGAAACAATCTTCTTTCCACAGAGGATGTCAATCCTACGAGGTTCAATAGTACTCTGCAGGTCTCCAAGTCCCAAACAGCCACTGCAGTTGGTGCCCAGAGCAAATACCTGTAAATAGAAGACAATATAGAGTTGGACAGATCTGACAATAATAACTTAATTAGCATCTCTGGTAAATGTTCCCTAAGCAATCATCTTTAGGAGCATTGTAGCATTGTGCTCGTTTAAAACAGAAACAGAACAATACAGAATTATCATGTTTCAGAGCAAGGCTTGCGTATCTAAAACTTAATACATGTTTCAGATACTTTGTGTATCTGAAACAAAAGTAAAGTGAAGATGTAGGCTATAGATAAAAGTAAGGATGTATTTAACACATGTAAAACATGAAACAAATTAAAACGTAAAGCTTATTGATTGTAAGCCCCTAGACATGCACGGAGTCTCGTCATGGATAAAAACAAAGCTTGCACAGGCATTACACACCTAAATATAGCCTCATTCTATCTGCTTATCCCAGTGTTTGTATAACTGTGGAAACCCCTCGGTGGGCGGGGTTGAAACTAATAGAAACGTTATCAACCTCCCTATCCCCAGCTTATGCACGATATGGTAACATTACGATCTATACCATTGCTTACATAAATACAATGAATGACCACTGCCCCTTGATCCTACCTCATCATTAACAGTTACATATAGCGCTTCATTTGCAGCACTACCAAAAACACAAGCCTGGCGAATGAGACGAAGTTCTTCAGGAGGCAGGAGTGCAAACACTGGCCACTTCCCCACGTCCAGCATACCGGCCTGTTAAATAAAGACGCAAAAGTACAAAAGCACTATTAAATGAACAGACTGTTAAGATAAGCTAGTTAGCTTATTAGAGTGCATGTCTGCTAGTAGTTGCTACCTGTAAATGTTTATCGTGAACGATGCCGTTGCGGGGGTGACTGACAACAATTCCTTAACATGTCAAATTAGGTGATCAGAATGATCAGAATCAAAAAAATTATAATTTTCTTAAGAATGGAGGCGACAACGTCCTGTAGCCATCCTCTCAGAGAATGCGGATAGCTAGCTACGCCAATGGCTCGAGCCCACGCTAGCTAGGCCAGCTAGGTCGCTGACATACCAGACTGTACGAGATGATTACCGAATAAATAATTCCTTGGCTAACCCAGGGTGACGCTCGTCTGAAACTCAGAGCTGCTGAAACTATACCAGCAGCCAACGCCCCATTACTCCCTAAATCTACGAACATCCAATGCACCTTGTCGAATGGAATGGAATTAAACTAACAAACTCTAAATGTGGATTAAAGTTGGTTGTTTACATACCGTAATACTTCACTTGACTTTAGTGAACCTGAAGTTTAATACTCTGCTGCCAAGCATACCTTTAAAGGTAAACTTTATCTCAGAACATCTGGGAGGGACTACCATACTGAATTCCCCTTGCTATCACCACCATCCAACACTAAATGTGAGATGTCTACGGGACACACACTTGTTCTGGTGAAAAATCAATGCATTTATTGGAAGTAATTTGTAAAATTAAGGTAGGCTTTTAAAATTTCTCGTTGTTAAAAAAAGTTGTTTTATGCACAATCCAGCTCTTATATGCCAAATGTTATATGGGTGTTATTGGAGCTTCTTTTAGCTCTGTTTCAAGTCCGATGAAGTCTTAGAAGCTCAGTTTAGGCAACTATGTAAAAGCCCAGGTATGTTTTAATTATTATTATTCAACTATTATTATTGTACCAATTGGCTTACATTATTTAATTTAACTTGGAAGAAAAATATTTTTTTGTGTGTGTAAACCAAAGGTAGTTAACTGAATGTATTTTCATTTGCTACTTTAACCCCCCCAAATAATGTTTGGATCAATAATTTGAAACTGTTTTGCAAGGTTCTCTGCATAACTAGTCTACTGTCAGAATGCAATTACTGGTTAACAAATCTTTAGCATAACAAATGTTTCATAAACTTGTGAAGTTTCTCATATTAGATATCTTCTCCCTTAATATTTCAGAAGGGACTCGTCATGAATCAGTCCAGGAACAATAATTGCTCTATCAGCATCTTCAAACACAATATCTACCCAGCAACCTACTTGGTCATCTTTATATTGGGACTGATCTTTAACCTCGTCTCCCTGTGGTTTTTTCTGACTGTGTGGAAGACTAACAGGAAGTTTGGTTCTGTCAACTTGTTTATGTTGAATCTCGTACTGTCTGACCTAATGTTGGTGTGCTCCCTGCCATTGAGGGCAGTATACTATCTGATGGAGTCTGACTGGGTCTTTGGAGATACTCTCTGCAGAATCATGTCTTTTTTATTTTATGTTAACATGTACAGCAGCATTTACTTCCTCATGGTACTAAGTGTGGTTCGCTTTTTAGCTATCACCAAACCATACACATTTGCGATGCTTAAGACCAGCCGGAGTGCCTGGATAGTATGCCTGTTGATATGGGTGTTAGTGTCCTTGGTGTCAATTCCTATGCTTAATGCAGGGACTACCAAAGATCTGGCATCTAATAAAACCAAGTGTCTGGAGCTGAATCCAGATTATAATGCACACCAATTATTCACATTAATAATTGCTAATTATGTTACCATGTTCTTTGGGATCATTTTACCTTTCGCAGTAATCTGCATCTGTAATATATTTGTGGTCTGTAAACTTGTTAGAATCAGGCACATACAAGGAACAGAAAGACCTAGGTTTAAAAAGTCAATTGCCCTAGTTATCACAGTCCTCTGCATTTTTCTGACCTGTTTTTTGCCATACCATGTTGTTCGCACTCTCTTCCTGGCATCTGAACAAGATATATCTAATAATGGTTATGGAGAGACCTGCAAATACACGGAACGTGTACGCAAAGCAGCTGTCATCACGCTCTGTCTTGCTGCTGGGAATAGCTGTCTTGATCCACTTATTTACTTTTTTGCAGGGGAAAACTTCAGACAGTTTGTTCTGAAACAAACTTCTGAAAAGGAAACTGAAATACCAAAGTATACGAGAAGGATTCAGCGACAAGAACATAGTACTTAATGCAATGCTGTGTTTTAATTCACCACATGTATCACAGTTTGAGAGGAATTTGTTTCAAAAGGTCATTATAACATGTTATCAAACTTTTTTACTGTACTAAATGAGATTACATTTGGTTTTTATACTGATGTGTGATGTGTCTGTGTTTTTAATTTTGTTTGTGGAAACCTGGGTTTTACCAAATATGACCTCTGACAAAATAACAAATTACAGTTTAACTGTGCATGTTATGCAATAATGCATCTAAGATGAAAATCCGTTTATGACAGGGTTGGTCCTTGATCAACAAAAGAAGAACAAATGTGGTGAGCTGCATTGTTGTGGACTGTGGTCGCAACTACACCGCCTGTAGGTAACACAGAATAACTGGATAAATTACATGATTATGCTTTCCTATGTTGATGTTAGGCTCATGTTTTCTTTTGGTTATTTACTTTTTTCTATTGTTTTGTATATCCGTTGTACACATTATTATTTGAAATGTTCCCGTTGTCTTAAAAAAACGATTTATGTTACACTTAATCTAAGGTAAATAACTGTGTTACCTAAATGGACACACACACACACACAAAAGCATACTATCTGATGGAGTCCGAGTGGGTCTTTGGAGATACTTTCCATAAATAAATAAATACATAAACTACACTGCCTACAATGAGTACAGTGTAATCTATGGCGCAAAGAGTAAACACCACCGCAGCTTTGTTATCTCTTCTCAGTTTAAAACCCCACTACCACCATCTAGTGGTGAAGTAAATTAGTGTTTTCAAAGGCTGTAAGAATGTGCCGTATTTGAAATTGAAACGTCTGCCTATTTTGGTGCAAACCACACAAAAAGGGTGCCCTACTCAGATCTACCCCCCCCCCCCCAAAAAAACAAAAACAAACAACCAACCCTAACCCCCCCCCCCTCTCCTCCCCAAACATATCGGGTTGGCATTTAGTCATTATAGAGGCTTGGATGAGCCTTCATTAGTAAGCCGTTACTCAATAGTAGCTATTCTTATCTTATTACAAGGCCTAGTGTTTTTGTGTTAAGTAGCCCTCGAGCTACGTGTTAAGAATTACTAGGCTAGTTCAAATCAATTCGACTCGATAGATTATTCTTACAGTGAAACTTTTCATTTAACTTGGCTGTCACAAATTATTGTTGTAACTAGTCAACAAGTAGAAGCACAAAGGTTAATAAGGTATATTTGAATACAGGAATAGTTACGAATAACTACTGATTATGTCGAGTTGCTTTTTACATTGTTTCTCTACGTTTTTAAGGGAAAACGGGAGCCCACTACGTAAGATAGGGAGAAATATCTTGAGCGCACGCGTAGCTGATACTGGCGTTTCTACAACTTCCCAAATCACCTTGTAATATAAAAATGTGTACACTGCACACAGGCTTGACAGCGGGAAATTTGCAAACTAACATTTCGATTAGGATATCATATTTCATACACACTTGCTAAACTCAGTGTTTAACTACAGGTACCAGCTAGTGGCACAGCCATCTAGCTAGCTTCATACATCATGTCACATTTCCACGTCTTAGATGGCTAGCAAGCGTATGACGTTTCATTTTGAGCCCGACTAAGCTAGGCTACAGTAGCTAGCTTTCTTACGTGAACGCTGTACACCTAATCATTTCAGTTGATGCTGAAGTAAGTTAGGGATCTCGGTATAGTTATCTTAGTCGCGTAAGAACATTTAATACGTTGCTACGTTTGGAGACAGCCAAGCAAGCTAACTGCAAATTTGGTGAGTTGTGATGTTGTTACGCAGGTCTATACGGCTATTTCTAGCTAGCTAGCTAGTTAAATGGGGACGTCTCGAGAAAATTATGTTTACTCCGGCGTATGTCAACTGCTAAGCTAACGAGCAAGGTTGATGTTTTAATTCATGCTAGTTATATTTAATAATTTTTTGTTTGTTTCTGTTTTCTCAAATTCACATTCATTGCATGAACGCTAGTTTAGACTGCGTTGCTCGCAGTCAGCCAGCTGGCAAGGTTTGCAAGGTGTCTTGTGTGGCGTGTCATTATCTCTGGAAGTGATCATACGAATATTTGATCGGGGTGAACCACTGCTTTGCATGTCAATTAAACAATTTTATATTTTAGCTACTTCAATTAGTTGTAAGTGCAATACAGACAGCTAATGTACTAAAGCCTAGCCTTAATATCAACGTCGTAGCCACGACAGCTACTAGTACTAGCTGTGACGTCAGTAGTTCGTAAACTAGTGGCTCAATGTAAGCTACGGTGGTGTCAGGTTCAACGTTTCTGAAATGAAGGCCTAAAACTTGATATGATCATACTTACCTACATTTGATAACTAGCTTGTTAGGCAAACTGAGGCAGGGAAGCCTTACTACGAGCTGCCTTGAACTAACTAAGCTAGCTATATTAGGAAGAAGGCCCCGTACACCGGAACACCCAATGGTCATTTGCAGTCTTGAGATGCTTGCTTTTAACCTAGGTTAGGTGGTGGTATGTGTCTTTCAATATTATTTGGATAGCATTTTAATTTATGTGATGGTGTAATGTGTCAACGTATTACACTTATAGAATCCTTTGAAAGACAGTACTTTAGGCACCGACTTCTTTGCGGCATAATTCCTTGCAGCAACACAGAATCAGAGCTTCATTTTAGTGCATATGCACAAGTGACATTTGCACACGTTTGCTTCCATTCTAATTTTGTCCCTGCAATTTTATTTTCTCCTAATCATAACCATACCGAAAAACAGATGTCCCCGTTCTCTGTACAGTGGTTTCTCGACTGAGATCTGAGGGGATTTTCAAGATGCAGTCAGAGATGTTTAGTCCTTAATTTGTCAATGGCAAATTTCAATTGTCATTTAAAAAATTAAAGTACAGACATACAAATACTGATTTAAGGTGTTATACTGTAGTTTGTAGACATGCTCAAAGTGTGAGGTAATAGGGGGAATTATGTTGCCTGGTAGCAAGTGTTAGTAGTCTTGTGTTTTTATTTCAATAGAGAAGCAATGGAAGTGGGCACCTGAGATTCATAACTCAGGTGACTCAGTCAAAGACAAGCATGAAACCTGGTCACTGATATAAATGAGTTGACTTTGTATTTAGTAATACTTTTTATTTTCTGTAGTAGAGTTTCATACTATTTATCCTACTTTATGTTAAGAGTTAGTGTGAGACAAAATCTCAGGACATGTGATTTAGGTTTCCCATGCCCACTATTTTCTTTGTATTTTAAGCTTACTTCATGTAATAACTGTAAGGGTCTGACACATGCCACACATCATCTAAAGCCAGTCTATGCCAAATAAAAGTAAATTATAAGCTCATATTGTGCAATGTTAGTTCTGACACATGGCTGCAGTGCTTGGGGTTTCCAGTTCATTGACCACAAGGTAAAGTGACTTACTGAGCTTAAGTAGGGGTGTGGCTTACATAAGCCAGATCACCACTTGGTTTAGGAGCGCATGCGCTGGATAGTAATTAAGTTCAAGGACACGTGCCCTTTTCCTCAAAAGGATTGGGTGATGGAGACTGCAAATTGCCATAGCCTTTGTTGTTAGAATGTGTCTTACTGTAGAAATTAGAAGGGAGGGGAAGGGAGATTTGCTGTTGACTGAATACTAACTGTTAAGGCAGAACATTCTTAAACTGCATAGGCCTTTTGCCTCTTCCACCCATTGTTGCAAACAATTTTACCTTAAATAACATGCACAAAATTAAATAAACATTCAACCATAGGGACCATTATGACTGAAATGTCAAACATAAAGTGGATAAGATGATAAACCACGATATATTTTGAGAACATATTAGTTCCACATAGCCCAGTCCAAATATAGCAATATTTCTTACTGAAAAAAAACAAAAATGCCCTTAGATTAAGCTAGATCCACAACATCAACATTGAATTCAACTTACACCAATGATCTAATAAGAACACTGTATTCAAATGCCTTGTATTTGGAGATCAATTTGAGAATAATAACTTAAGGGATCAATTTAGCTGAGGCCACCATCCAGACACATGAGGGAGACACAGGCCTTGTCTGCGAATGTGAGCTGGCAATACAAGTGTGTTGAGGCAGCGTGCTTCATGAGGGCCAAAGTCTACAATTTCACCTAAAATGTTGATGCAATATGAAAAAATATCCACACATATACTTAAAGTAGGACAAATGTTTGGTTTAGTTAATAATTTAATGTGTTTAATGAAACATCAGTGTTTCCCCTAGGTTTACAGCTATAAAATACTGCTTGCTTTATCACCAACCGGCTTTTGAGTGGAAGAGATCATGGTTAGGTTATGCTTTGCTTTATAGTGCACTGCTCAAGTTGAAATTGTGTTTTTTTTTTTCTCTCACTGTATGTCTATTGTGCCCTGTTGCTATGACGTTATGAGATCCTGTGCTGATTGTTGTTTTGTACCACAGGAGCTTGGAACACCTCTTCAGTGGTGTGAATGAGGGAGACATGGCAGACCACACCCCCCCACTGGAGTCCGGCCAGCTTGTCAGCCCCGAGCTCCCACTTCTGGCCTCGCCACCACCCCCTAACATAGTCAATGGAGAAGGCCCCCAGCAGGTACAGATTGTCATCCTGTATGAAACTGATTCTCCTTTCACACCAACCACAACCCCCCAAAAAACAGGTCGGTTGTTGGTCTGAATAAATCAATGCCCTTTTTTAATAATCCATGGGTTTCAGTGATGGTTCTGGCACATTACTTTGTGTGTTGATCAAACTTGTAAGAAACGGGCTAATATTTACAATACGTTATATTTAAAGTAGGATATTTAAAAACGTATATAATCACATGTATATGATTTTGTAGGTGACAAATTCCAGTGGTTCTTTCATGCTGTTTCTTTACTCAATGTAGTGTTTCATCTTTGACATGTTGAGTAAAAGATACTAGTTGATGTTTCCTGTCATATTGCTTTTGTGTCAGGTCAAGAGTAAGTGGCCTTGACAACTTAGGGTGTTTTCCCTGTCAGTTTGACGGTCGTCAAATGATTTGCGTATGCGTTTGTGAGAACACTATTGTGACTAAAGTTTGTTGGAGAAAAAAAAGTCAGGTTTAGTTTTATGATATTTATGATTGTATGAATTTGTGTTTTTTTTTTTTTACACAAAGTCCTTCGATTTTAGGAGACAAAAATTAAAATGACCGGAGACAGTTTGACAACACATGTCAATTAAAATGCCTGATATATGTCCAGCAGTAGACAGCTGAAGTCACAGAAAGCACATCATTTATGCCTGATATTTTGTAATGTGTGCCATTTCATTGTTGATTTTCCAGTTGCGCATCCCGAGATTGTCATTTGGCCAAGATCACATCCTTGTGGTCCAAAGACAATCAAAAATCAAAACAAAATGTTTGTTGTGAGTTAAGAGTTGGGCCTTAAAATAAAGGTTGCTCAAGGAAGGTGCTTTTTCATGTAGGCTATGAAGAGGGTTTAGTTAATTGTGCTGGCAATGACATTTTCGCACCTGAAAATTGTTTGTTTAGTTACATTTCACACCATGACCAAATTCATTGTGAAAAACTATTCAGATGTGGGCAGCAACTTTTTCATGTCACATATTGTCCTGTGTCTGTGGAGGTATGAATATAATGACAGCTGGGGAATGAAGGAAAGGCCCCTGACCTGACGGTGCGATACAAAGTTGTGGTGACAGCAAAGACAATCCACTGCAATGGCTGACCTCTCTGTCTCTGACCTTTAACAAGAGGAGAAACGGGAAAGAACACTGCAGTCTGCACTTGTCCTCCCCCCTCTTAGTCCTGGTTTGATATGAATGCACTGTTGGACCAATTAGTCTGGGTCAGAGAGTAGGCCAGAGGAGCAGTACTGTCCATGAATCATAACCTGTGACGGTATTCTTTTCTTGAGAATACTCACTCTGGTATGATTTACTATTACTATCAAAGTAATACACCATTCCTTATTTCTGCAGTTAGGGTTGATTAGTCTGTTGTTTATCAATACTTAACTAAAGCCTCAGAGTACAGGCTGACTGATAAATTCATCAGCAGATTTAACAGAGCAATATTGTTCCATAACAGATTTAGCCTATTTATATTTGTATGTAGTTGAGTTCTACCAATCATAAAACCATCTAATAGAATGAAAAGCAAAAACAGTATTTTAACATGAAGTTACAGCTTGGCATGCTCGTGAAAAATTACAGGCCTAGCGTTCAATACATTAAACATGAACTTAGAGCCACAGGTGTGTACTGTTTGGAGAGAGAATGCAGGAGCTTATATTACAGGAACAGCTCTGTCCCTCTGACGTCCAGTGGTAGCTTTGTGTGTCATACTCAGACGCAGGAGGTGGGGCCTCTGTCTTTCCCTAGTTACCATACAGAGATTGGGTTGCATGTTTCTCTCCAATCAGACCCTGAGTCAGCCAGTGGAGTGGAGTGGAGTGGAGGGGATGAGGGTGAGGCCTCCGCTTCCAGAATGTCAAGACAGTGAGGAGGTGGACAAAGTGGATGCCTCATCGGAGCTAAGGGATCATCAGTGGGTGGGCTTGTATGTACCTGTCTCTATCTGAGCAGAGCACTTGTGTTAAGGCCAATCCACTTGCCCCATTCATAAAAGACCTGTACAGCATATGAATCACTTATTTCTTTGTCAGATTATGACAGCGTATGTTTCCATTTAAACGTATATTTCTTATCACTGTACAGGGATGCAAATTACCTGCAGCCAAGTATTATATTTACTTTATTGTACATAATGTCAAACTCTCCCTCTCAGTAACTCAAGAAGGGAACCTGGAAAATATATTTTGAAGACAATGCACTGAAATCACATTGAGTAATACCCACAAAATGTAAAAAATAAAGTGTCAATGGACTTTGTTTTTGAAAGTAGCCTTAATCTAGTGGAGGTAGCCCAGTGTTTTGGGGCATTAACACAAACAGCTGTGCGACATGACAATGCCAACCATTCTACTGACCCCAGGTATATACGCAAAATCCTTATTCTTGCAGCCTTTAATCTTTTGAGTGCTGTACAATAGATATTTGTATAAATAGCGAGATTTAAACAAAAATATAGCAGCTAGGTCCTGTCATCTTAGACACCACACTTGTTTGGTTTGTATTTAAACGGACAACTCAAATAAGGACTCTAGCCTAATAGCTGGTTACACATAGCTTACAACTTTGTCAAAGTCCAAACCAGGGATTTGATATCATGCTTGCAGAACTTTGCCAAGTGTGGAAGCAAAAATGGATTAATCTTTTTAAATTTAAAATCGGAATTTAGTGGGCTGCCACAAATAAATCAATGTATGGAAAACACTGTTATGGTGCACCTATGCACTTACGTACAGATGCTGAATGACATTCATTTTATTTCGACCAATTCACACCACCTGCGTTTCCAGTGAGAACAACTCCTTGAGTGGGAAGGCATAGGAAGTTACTGAGCCTATCAGTCCAGGTCAAGCAGACTTGAGCCCGTATGCAACGTGTATTGTCAGTAGTCATTCCATTGAAGTGATGTTTGTTGGTATCTAGTGTCTGTTATTTTTTGTCTTCATGGCTTGGCCAGATATGTGTTCCGGCCTTGTTTGTACGGCTGAATATTCATTAACCCCGAAGCTGTAGTGACTTGAGGTTACAAAATAGAAAGAGCAAGCAGTCTTGTATTTTTTTCCTCTTGAAAAGGGTGATTGTGATGTGAAGGATGACAGTTAACATAGTAAGCATATGTAAAATAACCTGAGACACTGGCAGGGCTTACTACAATGTGAGTGCCTGTATGATTGTGTATCTATTTATATGGTTGTTAAAGCTCTTAAATACTGGCATCCAATCAATCCATGTAAATGTATGAAGTGATGCGTAAGTGTTGCCAGATGTTAACAGGAAACTGGTAAATTATTTTGTTCTCATCAGTACTGATTGTGATGTATACTGAAGGTCCTGGAGGGTGGTTTATCAAATAACTCTAAATTACCTTTTGCACTTGTCATCTTCATTTGGGAGGCTGCATTATTTCCTGACTGGTTCCGCTGTTGGTAGACACTTCCCCACGTCACTAGGCTCCCGTTTCCTGCCCGCCCAGCAGCTATGCCACATCAACGCACGGTAAACAATTAAGAGGAACAAATAGTGAGAAACCTGAACCCTGTGTATCCAGCCAGGGAGAAACGTCAGCATTAACAGCGGATAGTTGAGGATAATGTGAACAACAGAATTAGGTACTCAGTAGCAGCTTGTGCTAATCACCACATATATTCCTCTTTTAATGGAATACAAATAATTGTTACAACAGCAACATTTGAACAAGATGTTGTTAATCTCACTGTTTTGCTTATCAATGTGCTGTGCTCTCAGGCCTAGATGTCTCCTAGGAGTGGCCAGGACTGCTGTGGCACCTTGGGGCTTGGACTGTATTACAGTAGTGTGATCCAAAAGCTGACATTTCTTCGACTGTTTTCTCTTGTTTTGAGACATGTTTTGTTCACAGAGAGAAAGTTGATTTGACTGGGGTGTTTTTTGGCTGTAACCTGACAGCTGCCTGAGGTCATTTGTTTTTGTTAGGAAACACTCTTTCATGGTTTTGCGTATGATAGAAATAATACTAAAAGACAGTAAACTGATGTATAATAAAAATATTATTGAGTTCCCATTTCTGCCTGTAATATGATTCATAATATATTGTTTCATTTCAAGGTTTTTGGTCTTAAAGGCACAGAGGTGGGGTCCTTTCAATAGTTTCCCTACCGCCTGTAAGTGACTACTTCTGCAACTAATGCTCTCCTTTAAGTAAGTGAATTGGGACAAATGTAGAAAGCTGTCTGTTTGTCTATGCAACAGCAGTCTTTTCTTACATGGACTGGTTGGTCGTCTTAAGACAAGCAGATGGGCGAGACTCAAGGCTTGTTGCAAGCACCGGAGCTCATCTATTGAACTCCCCCGCCACCTCATCTCCTCTTACATCGATCACAGTATTAATAGAAGGTGTACAGCGTGTCGCTCTGTGAATAAGAGAGATGGGGAAGGAGAAGAGAAAAAAAAGGTGGGAGGGAGTATAGCGTAGTCGTTTATGTCAGCCTGTGAAGCAGTGTGGGTCGTTCGGTTCCCTCACACCATTGTTGTCGGCGTGAAAAAGACAGAACAAAGGACTCCCCTCATAAGTTGTGACACCCTGTTGATTTGACGAGCTGTGTTTGTAAAACGCAGCAATTTCAGCACCCGGAAAGGCTGCGATTGAAATGACCTAGATGATAAAAAAAAAAAAAAAAAAAAAAAAAAAAAACACGTTGAGATGCGTTGAACATGCATGCAGACACAGGATGGAATAGGAGATGCTCGAGACGGAAGCCGTTTTCCGCTTGAATCTCTCCTATCTCGTGTTTGGCCTCCAGGGCTGGGCACATCCTCCCCCCTCACCATAGAGCAGCCGCTGTCGATAAGCTGTCGTCCTCTTTCACTAACGCTGCGGTGCGGACATCGCCGTGGCGTATTTGTTGAAGGGGTTGCCGTGGAGACAGGCGGCAGTGAGGCAGCACTGGAGCCAGCAGAGAGACAGCAAAGAGGGAGAGAGGGAGCTGCATGCTGCAGAGAGCACCACTGTGGAGCAGACCAGGCTGAGCCGGACTGTGCAAACATGGGCTTCTCACCACGCATCCTGTGAAAACTACCCACAGCCAGCTCAGAGACCTAGCCTCATCCGCCCATTCAACCCACGGCTGCCCCAGCCCTTCTCTGGCAGTCCCTTCCTGGGCTTTGTGCGTGGGGTCAGTGGAACTGGAGGGAGTACAGCTCCAGTTGGGCCCGATGTGCTAGCATCGCAGGTCAGGTGGTATCCAATGAAGGCTGGGTGAAGTGCCGGAGGGTCTCTTAGACCCTGGAGCATTGCGGGTCGTTCTTTTCTCCGTCTGTGTGAATAGCGACGCCTGAATGAGAACGAGCGATGCGGGCAACAGTAAGTAGCAGTCAGCTGTATGAGGAGAGCATTGTTTTTGATGTTTTGGTTTGTGAAAAGATGTTTTTGTTTTCGATAGAGATTAGATCTGAGTTGTTAGAGGAAGACGTGATCTGCTAAGAAAAAAACAATTGTATTTTTCAGTGCAGGGTGATGGACAGCAAAGACACATGCGTGCACACACCAGTTGGGAGCGCCTTGACTTTGATTCAATTAGACCTCCCTTGGCCACCCCCTCCTAGTGTACTCTTACACTCACACAGTGCTACACTCTCTCTGATGCTTGTGTGGGTGTGTGTGTGCGAACATGTGTGAATGCGTGAGTGCGTGCATTAGTGTGTGGTTGTGTGCGTGTGTGGCAGTCAAAGGGCTCCTCCGTCTCTCGGCAGAGCTTTTGAATGGGAGCCATGTCGGAGATGGAGGTGCTGCGGATGGCTGTGCTGGGAGAGAGCCAGAGCCAGAGCCCTTTGCCGTGGGAGTGTAGGTACTATGACAGCACCTTCCCCAAGAGTGAGGTAACCCGCTCCCCCGGAGCTACTAAAGACTGACTGCAAACATGATTTTAGGTTAGATAGGATTAAATGGAGGGGAGGATTTATTGTAAATTGTCAGTTTAGACTAGCATTTTTCTAATGAGCCAACTCTTCGTAAGAAGTGTGAAGATGCCATGAATTATGATTTTCTTTTAGAATTGTGGTTGGTTTAGTTGTGAAGGAGTGTATAATCTGAGGGAGTGCCATATGGGTGGGTTTTGTTTGTTGACTGTTGTAGCAGTAATGTTTTTTCCTGTGACATGCTACTGTTTAGTAGTCATATAAAAGTGGCTTTATGGATAGTGTTGCTCTGCTGTCTTCCTAATGTTCCCCTTATGCTTGTGAATAATGCAAATTCTGCTCTTGAGCTATTAGACTGGGCTAAAGTTACTGGACAGTTACCCTGTGTGTGTACAATTGTCTGTGATTGCAAAATGGGTAAAGTGAACGTAGACTATAGGTACCCCAGGGATTTTGAGTTTAATGTAATGAATACCAGCACATGCCCTCACAATAATCTTTATCCCATTTTTATGTAAGGATTTGGTCATACAAATCTTTGTATTTCTGGATTAATAATGGCCAATATTCATACACAGGAAAAAAAATAAAAATGTGGGTAAAATATTGCACTGATGATCAACTGTAGTCTTTTTAATATTGATTAACCCTTTAGACTACGCCTTCATAGATGGTTGGACCAAACCTCATTTATGTCCTCACTCTCAAAAAGAAAAAAGGGAGGTGGGGATTGAAAGCCCTTAAATCATCAGATGTGTGCTAGTGGTTGGCGTTGTTATGATGCAAGCTGATGCTCCAATGCTGACTGAAAGTAATATCCACAAACAAAGCACATGTCCTCTTTTTTGTCCTCTCTTCAGTTAGCATCATTGCTGAAGTGACGTCTTGTAGACGTCAGACAGAATCTATTTCTCTTGTCTTTCTCTCAGAATTGATGAGGGTTCCTGTGTTAGCCTAGCTTATGTTTCAAATGTACTAATGCCAGCACCTGTCATTTTTTCCCTTCACATTCGGAGGGTTATGTGGCAGAGAAGTGATTGATCATATCTGGTGAATCATACTCTAAATGAGGTGAAACAGAAGATTTGTGTTCCTCCCCAGACGTGGAGACAATTGATGCCATGAAGCAGCAATACCTGCAGTAGCCAAACATACAAGTCTGGGTTGAGTTATGGGTTTATAGTCTCAGACTCACCAGTGTTAGACCTTACTGAAGCACTTGTCTGGAAGAGACACTAAATATACAGTAAATCTTCATTATAGAATGATGTTGAATATTATGCTCCATTGGAAGAAAAAAAGATACCAAAATAAAGCCTGCTTTTAAATGAAAAGTTGTATTATAGGCCAGTAGACATTTCTAGATTTTCTGCTGTGTGTGATTTGTCACTTCTTGCTTTCACAGGTAATCCTGGTGCAGGTAAACGCTGGTGAGGCCTTCACTATTCGACGAGAGGATGGTCAGTTTCAGTGTATCACAGGTAAGAAACCAAGTACCTCCTTTAGTCCAGGTTTGAAAGTAATAAAGTGCTTCTTATTAACCATTTAGTGCATATTGGAATATTATGTGGCATTTTGGTTAATATGTAGCTCGTCTTTAGGCCCAACAGCCAAATCAATTCCATTTTAGTCAGTGCCAATTCTGATTAATGTGACTTGGCAGGTTTCTGTGATTGTTTAATTTGATTATTGAAAAAGTCAAGGACTGAAACAGTATCATCATGTCAAATCACTGTTTGCTTTAATTGCTTTGTGCGCCACAAATAGTGTTTGAGTGAGAAATTACTCACGGTTATTTGAACTTGCCTGTTCTGTTGTGTGTGATGACATGGACTTTGTGACTGTAGAAAAGACACTTTATACACTATGATATTTGTCCCAGTTGTGGGACAGTGAATATAAAATATTAAAATAGCTGTCTCAAGTATTGATTTGGATTTGCTTAGTATGGTGACCCCAAGCATTATACCACAGTAACCTATAGTGATAACTGATGAGTGTATTAGTGATAGATCTATTGGGTGACCAGATGCATGTCAAGGCCACTAGATACCTGTGCATATGTGCACATTGTGAGACATTGAAATGCATTACACGTATGAGTAAATTCACTTTTTGCCATGGCTTGTTATTTGTTTAGACCGACTGTAAATAACGATTATTTTCAGAAAAGTATTATTTTTATAAAAATGTGTAAATGAATGTTTGATTACTAACATTTACTTATTTACAATACATTATTGTATGTTTTTTTTATTTCTATTGTCAACAGTATTTTTTTAAGTCTGAGGTGACATTTCTTACTCATTCTCACTCATAACTCCAGCCATAGTTAAGCCCCCCATGATAAACAGTGATTTGTCTCTAATGGGGGGGGGGGGAGGGGGCAGGCTACAGTCCCTCTATAAGCTTAGAAACATAGAAGCAAGAAGCACTGACCAGTGTGTTGCTGCTGCTAACTGGCCTGTCACAGGGTGCACTCTTCTCCTAGTGACGTGAGGAGAAGGATGACTCACCGCATTGGTGCAGGAAGCGAGGGAGAATTGTGTGTGTATGATATTTTATATGCGTGTGTGTGTGAGAGCACATCTGCGTGTGTGTGTGTGTACGCTTAACCTTTCACCCTAGATTGTCCCTGTGGCACTATGTTTTACAGTTAACAAACCAGGAGGAATTGATTTATGCCATCTATAATAGCCATTTTTCTATTTGATTCCAGATTTATTTGGGTATTCATTCATGTATTTTTAGCCTTTGCATGTGTGTAATTGCTACGTGTTTGTGCCTGACTGCATGACAGGCTGCTTAATTTGAATCAACAGTTTTATAAAAAATATATTTCTATTTTTTGCAAAAGACATCAGCAGGAAAGCTAATTAAAATGCCCATTTAGCATCCTGCTCCTTGCTATCTCCCAGACACAAGGGTGCTTTGCGTGCCAGGAATAAAGTGGAAATGCCTCCCCAGCTACCTTGGTCACGCTCTCGACCCTCAGCACTGCCAATGTCCCTCTCACACCCTCCCCCACTTCCTCACGCCCCCACTTCTGGCTGCCAGCTCCAGTTCTGACTCTCCTTGGCACCTTTTAGGGGGAGGTTAAGGATACCAAAGAGGGTGAGTGATATCTGATAAGCCTAGAGACTGATGCAGCAACTCCGCATCAGGACCATTGGGCTGATTAGATCCACTTCTTTATCTGACTCATTCCATCGGGGATTCACGTCACTTTGGATGATTCACTCTCTGTTTATTGGCTGAGAGCAGCTTTTAGTATCTGTGAAGCGGTCTCAACTTGGCTTATTGAATGTGATAGAGATGTTCTTACAAAGCCAAGCAAGTGAATTGCAGTGAAGTGATGTGCATCTGTTCTGAATAGCCGCTACAGTAGATTACAGTATGCCCTTGTACTGCAGGACAGCCTTTGGTATATGTTCTCCATGCCCTGCCCAAGCCAGTCTGCTTACATTCATCTACTAGCAGCCATATATCCCGTGGAAAGACTTGTCATCTACACACCTAGCTGAGATGAGCAGAAGCAGTGTACTCCTTTAGATCACGTGTGCTATAACATCTGACATTGTATGATCAGAGAATGCTCTGTAGGTTGATTTGGTCTATTGATCCCACTCACCACCCAGAAATAGACGGTTCATCTTCACAATGCCTAGCCCTAGTTGCTCATGTGTCAGATGAGTATAAAGCAGAGAGGGAAAAAACCCCTACACATTAGAGGTTGACCAATATGGTCACATCCACAAATATTATCGGACAAAACTGGCACTCAACAGATATCTGTATTGGAAGTGAATCTGCCCATTTTATTAAAAAAAATAAAAAAGGAAAGTTTTGCTATAATTCCTGTGAAATCATTGTGATTCAGTTGAAATGTTCATTGGCAATTTTTTCGGACAGCAATATAACACTAAGGTGTTTCAAATTCCAGTCTCTCCAGTTGTGTATACATTGTATCCCCTTGTGTTATGTGCTTCTTTAGGCCAAACTAAACATACTTGCTGAATTGAAGAATGTGTCAGATTCTTTAGATCCATAGTGGTCGGACAATATACATGCATTAAATCAAGTATTCTCATTCACAGAGTCTCTGCATCAAGTGTAGGTCTTGACTTTCCCTTACTGCATCGGTGTAAAAAAACACAGCAAGGATGTGTAGAGCAAACAAAGCAATGGACAGCATCAAGGAGCTGGTGTTTCTGTTCTAAGTCTCACTCCACTGCCTGACTTTTAGACAGATTATACGCACTTTATTTGATAGTTGGTGGCTTGGCTCAATGCAGGGTGAAACAGCCACCAGGGGGCCTCCCGAAGCAGCTGCACTTGTTTTCTGGAGTCAGACTTCTGAGTCAGATCAAGAACAAGGCATACTGACACTATTGTCTATAATTACACACTATACAGAGATTCTACACTTAACAGCCGAACTAGTGTTTTGGCATGTGTAGGCTATATGTGATGGAGTGACACAGAAGAGATGGCTAATTTGTGCACCGGCCTGCCTACCAGTTCTGTATACTGTTGTTGAAAATCACAATAAATGCCAGAATAGCATTGTTTTTAACAAACCTTTTAACATGACATGGATTCTACATCTGTGGTGTTTTATTCATTCATTTTTATCGTCTGTTGTTGTGAATATAGCAAACTAAAATGTGCAACTACTACTGATGTCCCACATTTGTTGAATCCTCCCTATTGCAAATAGAACTACAATAGACATATTGGCCCACATTACTCTGGCAACCCTTGTAACAGTATTGTTTACACGAATGTGAATGGGGGAGATGGACAAGGGTCCCAACTGTTAACATTTGTAGGAGAGAACCATTACCACCAACAGTACCACACAACCAACCTTAATATGTAGTCAGGACTTAACATTGGTACTGATGCACCCTTTTACATTTAGAAACGGCGTGCTTTATCAAAAAAAATCCACCATTCCCCTTTGTCAATATTTTCCCCAAAATGTTGAGTTTGTTCATTTTTGGCAAGTTTTAGTCTGCCTCTCTTGTGTCTGTCTCTCTCAGAAGTGGGTTCTCTTAGGTCTGCTAGCATGTAGCTTCCTTTAATACTAACAGGGGGCAATGGCCCCCATCTTCTCTATGGAGACATAATGGATGCCATTAGAGTCTTCGTATCCTAAGTCACATGTGGACATTGCTATCTCTCTGGTTGTCTTCTCACGTGAGAGAGACAGATACAGACAGGGTGGCATGCAGGTGGAGAGACAGATACAGACAGGGTGGCATGCAGGTGGAGAGACAGATACAGACAGGGTGGCATGCAGGTGGAGAGACAGATACAGACAGGGTGGCATGCAGGTGGAGAGACAGATACAGACAGGGTGGCATGCAGGTGGAGAGACAGATACAGACAGGGTGGCATGCAGGTGGAGAGACAGATACAGACAGGGTGGCATGCAGGTGGAGAGACAGATACAGACAGGGTGGCATGCAGGTGGAGAGACAGATACAGACAGGGTGGCATGCAGGTGGAGAGACAGATACAGACAGGGTGGCATGCAGGTGGAGAGACAGATACAGACAGAGTGGATAAGAAACACACATGGAGAGAGAAGTTATTTTATAACATGCCAGTTAGCAGCCAGCTACAAGTTTGCCAAAGTAATCTGTTGGTGGAAAGTTACACTTATGGCAAATTACTACCCTCTTAACTGAAAGCAGGGCATATTTCACCAACTTTCTGCACGAAATTGTGCCATGAAGTGGTAAAAGCCAGACAGAATCATTTACACTGTCAAATGGGGAGGTATAAGTAATCAGTACTTCAGGTCTAGTTCTATTAATCAGACCCCCTTCTTTAACTGGGCTGTAATTAGAACCTCCCTAAATTAGTCTTCTGTCCTTGCCTATACGTACCAACACTCCTATTTGGGAAAACACTTTAACTAATAATCAAGCATCCTCCCTCTCCACTTCCTTCCAATTGAATGTGCTTCCATTGGCTGATGAGTAGGTCCATCGAGAGACAATATTCTTGCCTGAAATAAGTATGCCCACCTTCTTGGTCCCTGTGTTGGAGCCATATTGATGTCTAATAGGGCACAGAAGCCGTGGCTTAAGTTTGGGAAGTCCACTTTGCACCCTCACAACTCACTGTCTATTCTTCATAGAGTTACAATATAAACTGTGTTTACGAAGATAATCCCTTTAACCTCCCTCCGCTGCCAGACCATTTATCATCTTAACCTTGGTGATGCTGGTAATTACTTTCTTTTAGGATTATCTCTTTACAAAAAAAAAAAAAAAAAAAAATCCAGGTTCTGGTCACGTTATTTTTCAGAAAAGAGTTTGGTGTGGCAGAAAAGAGATTTGTGTCTTTTTAATGTGGTCCAGCAATCATTTCACAACAAGATGTGAGATGTGCTGATAATGATCCCACTCCTCTCCCAGTGGTAACCTCTGCCCCTTCTCACCATGCCATCGGTGTAGGGGAGATGACTCCTATTCCAGAGGCCAGGTGGAGAGGGTGATGTGCTGTTGACTGAAGATGATGTGTTCCTAAAGTGTTTACACTCCCAGGAGTGTGGTTTGTTTGTGGTTATTCTTGGCTCAGCCTGCCATTTGTAGAGCCCTGATGTTTTTCTCTGTGCTGCTTCCTCTGGACGGCTGGCTCTGCGCTGCCACGTCAGCGCTGCTGATGCTCAGGGGGAGGGGGATGTGGCCTTTTGTGTCTGATCCCTGTCAGCACTCGTGCGTCAGTCTGATGTAAAAGAGTGGGTGTTTTTTTTTCCTCTTCTCTCTTCTCCACACCCCCCATCCTGCTCGCTTCACGTCTCCCTCTCACAATCTAGTCTCCTTTTCTCCTCCCTTTCACCGTACCCCGCAACCCAAAATCGTCTTGGATTTCCTCTCCGGTACATTGGACCTGTTTAACAGGATTGTATGGACTCACCGTGATTCGTCACAGAGCTGTGTTGTATTGAGTGGGAGGCGCTTCCAGCAGGCAGGTGTGCTGGATATCTGCAAACAGTCAGACTAGGCAGTGTGTATTAACCTCTCACACACAATGGGCATTGTAATCCGAGTCTGAGTGTGATTAGCAGCATTTTGTTCAGGTGGCTGTCCCCCAAACCCTCTTACTGCTGGCACATTCAATCCAAGTTAGCAAAGTGACTCATTGCCTATCAATTATACTGGCTATACTGTCTCCGAGATGGGCTTCAAAGGTCTCCTGTTGACCTGTACCAAATCAATGGAAGAAGCCTAATACCTCCCAGACTGCAGAGATGATGACCCGACAGTGTTGCAACTTGCAAGTTTGTCACATCTAGTTGTTCATTCTGTGTTGTGGATGAATAATAATGACAGAAAACTTCTCTGCTTCCCGAGTATTCCTGGAGCCTACATGTCTTTGTTAATTTTGAGCTACTTAGAATTGATGTTTAGGCCACAAGAAGCTGTGTCATTTGCATGAGGTACAGTCACTTGATTAGTGAAGTCTGTGCTGAGAGCAATAATCTCTATACTACACTGATTTGCTGGGGTGTATTTTCTGCATTTACCTACTGGCAAAGCAATGCCTTTGGAAATATGTTCTCGAGGGTAATTTACCAGGTTTGTGACAAGAGTTTCTGAGCACTCTTGTTTTAGTACTAAGAAAATGCTTCAACAATGATTCCAGGACAAAATGTACATTCCAGACTGTTAAGCACCAAGCAGATTTCTAAGATGTATATGGTATTTTTTGTCACTACCGCTGCATCTACAGTAGACAAACCTTTCATCAGGCTATTTTCATCTGATTTACAGGTCCTGCTCAGGTTCCCATGATGTCCCCAAATGGTTCAGTGCCTCCAATCTATGTGCCTCCTGGATACGTTTCACAGGTAGACTTATTGCCATCCAGGCATTTATTTTCCAACCAGTGTCGATGCCTGTGATGTCTCCAAAAATGTGTCAGTTGTCAAAGTATGAGTCCGTTCTCTCCTGTTCCTTCTCTCAGATCATAGAAGAGAATGGAGTACGGCGTGTTCTGGTCTTACCTCAGCAGCCAGAGTTCCACCCAGGGGGCCACTCCCCTCTACACCACCCTCCCCCCCATGCCCATCTGTCGGCCTTCATCCCCCACCCGCCCATGATGCCCCCTCATCCCCACCTTTACACGGGCATGGCCGGAGGCGTAGGCGACATGGGCTCCCAGTACATTTCCCAGTATCACCCAGCTCACATCTACTCAGATCAGGGTAAGTTAACATAACACATTGCTACAGAGCTACAGAGCACACTAACTTGTTACAATTTATGTTTCACTGCAAGGGAACAATATCTACTGTAAGTTTTTTACAATAGCATTTTCTATTACCGCAGTACAACCCAAAGGTTTTTTGTATTTTGATGTATTCATTCAATAATGCATGGCTGTTAATCTATCAGATTTCAAAGTAAAAGACTCTGGGGCTTGGGCCCCTATCTATAATAATGTTCATCTCATGCACGTTATGTTTGCTCTCTCTCTGTCTATATTTCTTTCTCTGTATTTAAATGTAAGGCCCCAGTTCTTTTAAGCTGTAAGTGCACAGTTAAGCTGTAGTAGCTAACTTTGATAGCTTTAGCTTCAGCTGAGGTGAAACGGTAGTAAGCCTAAAGCTAAACTTTTGAACTCTGTCTTCACCTAAAGCTCCTCTGTGAGCCAAGTCCTGAAGTGGACTGCTCCCTCTCTGACTCCTGTTTGGAAGAGCAGGTGTGTTTTTGTATTGTACTTGTCTCTGTGTGTGCCCACGTGGATGTAAGTGTTCTGTGTGTTTGTTCTCTCAGCCTCCGCAGATTCTCACTCCCCACATGGACGCCCGCCGTTTGTTCACAGGGATGAAAGGGCGAGCAAAACATACGAACGCCTGCAAAAGAAGCTCAAGGAGCGCCAGGGAGGAGGAGGGGGTCAGATGAAGGACAGCCCCCCTCCCTCACCGCAGAAGAACCGCCTGAGTCCTACCACACTCGACATTCACAATGGGGTGGGGGGAAAGGCCCGGAGCTGGAGCCTGGGCAGGCCAGCAACACAGGGACAGGCAAGCAGGCGGGCAGGGGACAAGATGGAGACCAAGGAGGTGAGGACCAGGGCAGCGCTGTCCTCTTGAGCTGTCGTGAGTTGGAAGTCTTGCAAACTGCCGCAGCTGTTGACAGTGAGAGAGTCAGAGATCCGACATTTGGCTTGATTACATGAGCTCTCACTGCGCTTCAGTCATACGGCCTAACCCTGGGACAATGCTAATCTGGGTCTGTTGACTGAATGGAAGGCCATCAAAATGCATTGGCCCTGGGCCCCAAACATTTTCAACGTGGCACTATTGGTCTTCTAAGCCCTTTGTTATGGTGTATCCAAAAGGTTACCTAGGTACCTATTGCACAAAATGGTCCTAATGCATTTTCCCGCTGTTCTCCATGTAGAGCTCGATGAAGATGCCCGGGCCCTGCAAGCTCTGCTAGGTACCATCAGTAAGCCAGTTGTGAGTACTCATTTACATATATTTATCCATTGTTATATGATGATCAAATCAGCAATCTGACCCTTTTATACTCTGAAGAAAACAAATGCCACAGGGGGCATTTTGAAAGATTCAAACCTCTTCTCTTGACTGTTCAGATCTTCTAGGGGGGTGTGGGAGCATGTTTAAACTAGAAGTAACATTTGTTTGATCTTGCATAAGATTTCATAGTATATGTATTTTAAATATATGATAGTAGGGGATATATCGTGTTTTTAAATTGCAGTTAATGTGCAGTGTGACCCCAGGAAACGGGGAAAGGACCAGTGTAGACGTGGTTGATTGAGGTCTTCCATGTATGACTTGCTCCCCCCTGACTCCAGGCTATTGCTTAACTCCCCCTCCAAACAGTTATAGGAATTCTTCCAAATAAATGATATTCAGTTGAAGATAAAAATGTAACATTAACACCAAATAATGTTTCCTAGCATCTCGTGTGGATCATTTGTTGGATGATAATCCAAGACAGTAAGAGGTTGTTAACTCATGCTTTAGTTCACCTGTGCCCCAGGTGTCAGACATCAAGGCCCGAGGTGCTGTGCTGACCTGGAGCGCCCCCAGCATTCCTGAAAGGGAGGAGGGCAGCCCCCCTGAGCCACTCAGCTACCAGGTCTCCATCTCCTACAACGGCATCGATGGGAATTACAGAAGCACCTGCAGGTGAGAAGGGGCTCCTCTGACTAACGTTAGGAGGCAGAAATATGTCAATCAAAGGACTTTGGGAAAATACTGTATGGTTTTAGATATAGTACAGGAGGAAAAGGAACATGTTCTTTTCTGTGTATAACGTTGTGGGCTGTGCTTCTTGTCTTTCTAATATAGTGGGGAGGAACTAAGTGCAACTTTAGAAGACCTGAAACCAGCAACAGACTATCATGTGAGGTACAGTTTCCCAGTTACTCAATATCTACTGGGTTTCTCATTGGATTTTCTGGGAATTTGTGGAGCTATGGTAGAGGGGGAAAAAAAACATATTAAGAGCAAAATCAACTACTTGTGGATGCAGTTTCCTACCAGACAGTGTAACTATTACTGTGTAAATCCACTTTAAAATTCACTCAACAGTTTGAGATCAATATTTTTTCACTCCTCCGAGACAACCGTAATTCGATCAAATGTGAACTGCCATTTAGAATATGCCCCAAGCCCTGACTATAGCCTTGTCCAGAAAAGGACTGTTGATGTTTATAATATTATTATGGATTAATATTGTATTACTTATTCAGTACATTGTGACTTTCATCAATGATGCGAATACCCCATTTGAGCCCGCACGAAAACTGTTGTACTGCATCGTGTTGGTTGGCAGTGGCATAGCTGCTAACAAAAGAATGGTACGGACACTAACACAGGCTCTTCATGGCTGGATTTGTATGTCATCAAGAGCAGTTGACCAGCATTACCAATCTTATATTTCAAAAACTTTACTAGAAAGACAAGCATTAACTGGTTGGCTAGCCACAGTCAACCACAGCCCTCTTTCTTGGTTATCTTTGTTTTAACCACATGATAACTTTATATACATAATATAAACTGACGTAAAACACTGTCATTAGATTACAATAATTTATGGTTTATGATTAATGATTGGAAGTAAACATTTCCAAACATTGACTGATTCTTGACAAGAACATCAACATTCCAATGAGCCCCGAGAGCTTTACTCCCCCTTCACGGTTGAAACCTCCCCCCCCCCCCCCCCTCCGATGTTGCACGATGCAAGTCGTCGTACGTCGTGTTTCTTTAAATTAATCAATCCGCGGATTGAACGCAAGACATCTGTATCTGTAGGCCAATGTTAATGGGAGGTACAGTATCATTCGTAGACTTGTAACTGTGCTTATCCCTTTCCCAGGGTCCTGGCTGTGTGTAACTGTTTACAGGGTAACCCTTCTGAGGCTGTGAGCTTCACCACTCTCAGCTGTGAGCCAGACCTCCCCAACCCCCCAAGAAAGGCCAGCGGGACCAAGAGCACCATTGTTGTCCAGTGGAAGGTAGGCAGTGCGCCATCACACAGTTTAGTGGATTGAACAGCAACATCGACAGTGAGACTAATCTGGATGTCTACCCACAGCCTCCATGTGACAACGGTTCCAAAATCCAAAATTACGTTCTTCAGTGGGATGAGGTAATTTCACTTGCAGTTGTAAGATGTCTAAATCAAAACCAACATTGATTGCTTGCTCCCTACTCAGCTGATTTGATTCCTTGCAGGGCAAGGGTACCGGGGTGTTTGAACAGTGCTACTATGGACCTCAGAAGCAGTATCGAGTTACCAAGCTTTCACCAGCTTCCAGATACTCCTTCCGTCTTGCAGCCAAAAATGACATGGGTGTTAGGTATGAGACAAAGTTTCGAGGGAAAAAAACTCAACTGGGGTTCTGTCTTTACACCTGTTTTCACTTCATCCTGCCCATTACACTATTTATCTCTCTCATTAGTGAGTTCAGTGAAGCGGTGGACTTGTTCACCTCGTGCAGTGTTCCGTCGCCTCCACTTCCCCCAGATCTGGTCAAGGCTGGGGTCACCTGGCTTAATCTACAGTGGCAGAGACCTCCAGGATCCCCCAAGGAGGATGAGATCTTCTACATTCTGGAGATGGAGGAGGAAGGCTCGGTTAGCACCCATACACATCTTCATCCCATTACACAGCAAACATATATAAAGCCTACTTCCATAAAGCCTACTGTCATAGAAAGAGACAGTCCAAGGTCCATATACAAAATGTTATATTGACTAGTGGTCTCATACTTTTGGACCCTGCAGTATGTCTCTAGTCATCACAGCATTGTTTGTATTGTATTTCACAACTTGGTTCTTAGAACCCAGGTATTGTGGTTCTTTTCATCCCTGTCTATCTGTCTGTGTCACAGGGATATGGTTTCCAGCCAAGTTACGATGGTGATGAGCTCTCCAAGACAGTCGTGCACCTCCATAGGAGTACCAAGTACAAGTTCCGGGTAAGAGAGTGCTGCAGTGTGGCTGAGTCTATTGTGATCCACCTGCTTAATTAAGACGGCCGCTCGGTGTAGCTGTCTCCCACTGTCTGGCTGTCTTGGGCGTCTAGTGTGGAAGAGTGTCTGAAGGAGGGAGGGAGGGAGGGAGGGAGGGAGGGAGGGAGGGAGGGAGGGAGGGAGGGAGGGAGGGAGGGAGGGAGGGAGGGAGGGAGGGAGGGAGGGAGGGAGGGAGGGAGGGAGGGAGGGAGGGAGGGAGGGAGGGAGGGAGGGAGGGAGGGAGGGAGGGAGGGAGGGAGGGAGGGAGGGAGGGAGGGAGGGAGCCCGCCCTATGCCGACTCTGTCTGCTGGGTTGTAATGGCATTAGTCTTGTAGTGCTGGGCAGCAGTGTTGCAGCCCACCATCAACATGAGTACTCCATGGCCATGAAAACATAAAGGAAACCCATGTATGATTAGGTAGATTGATGGTGCCACACATTCTTTTGCCATTCTCTGTGAGGGTTAAAGATCACGGCTACAGGTGGTTGACTGTATAGCAGTTGCTAGCAGACAAACTAGCTGCAGGATATCTCCTCAAACCCACCTGCCTGACACCATCCTGCAACCGATGTGCTGAACTGTTTTACTGAGCTTTCTCGGTTCCCTGTGTTTCCCCTCTTCAGACTCATATCAGGTCGGTTATATTTTTCCCAGTCCTTCACTGATAACCACATCCCCAGCTTTGCTGGAAGGATCCAAACTTCCTTCATCAGAATGAACAAAGGCAAGGCATGGCATAAGCTTGCACCCGAAACCAAAACAACATTCATTTCTTTAAAGCTTCCTCTGTGTGCCTTGATGATGGGAGTGTATACAAGCCTTTTGAAGGAATCACTCTATCTCCAACCCAATTACACAGCAGCCCAGCATGAGGGCAGTTAATGTATTGAAACTGTATGTGGATAAACTCGGGATGCACAGAGGGAGATTTTCACATCCAGCGGGTGATGAGGATGTGAGCAGGATGCAGAGGATGTGAACAAAGCCAGATCTTTTAAGTCTTTTGCATTCGTTCCTTGTTAATCCCCCTTTGAGCTGTGCAACATGAAGTGGATGGGTGGATCTATGAGGCTAAACTGTTTGATAATGTTGGCGGGTTAGTGTGCTACTCCCCCTGTCCCCCTCCCCCAAACATCACTGAATGACCTTACCTTCCTCCTGGAGTTTTTAAGGACAGGTAGTCAATATAATTCACTATCTATGTGTGTACCTTAGACTGTGCCTGTCTCTCCCCCCTGACTGCCTGTTCTCTAGGTGGTAGCCTACAACTCCGAGGGGAAGAGCAACCCCAGTGTGGTGGCAGAGTTCACCACGTGTCCAGACATCCCCTGCAGCCCCTCCAGACCGGCCACCAGGGGCAGGGTACTGCCCAACAGCTTCAGGGTGGCCTGGGGTAGGGGCCCTCGCCGCCACATGCACACAGGCTTCACTCACAGGGATCACTGCCTGGCGGGATCACCGTTGTCCTAAGAGTGTACCTTCCACAGTGATTACTGTATCTCTGGATCGATTACGCCGTCACTTGATTCATGATGTGTCTCTTGAGTCCTGATGTCCACTCGAGTTAGCCCACATTTTCCCCATTGCAATATCAAGCATATACGGTATACATTTTGAAGCTGTAGCATCTGATTGTGTGTTGTTTTTTTAGAACCCCCTAAAGACAATGGTGGCGCCAATATAACCAAATACATTTTGGAGGTTTCTGATGGTCTGAGTGGTACGTAAAGACAGTTGTGAAATATTCTGTGGGTGGGCAAGTTCCAAGCAGATGCAGTAAATGTACTACCGCTAATGTAAGTAATTGTGTTTGTTTTATTTGCAGGATTGTCATGGGAATTGGCTTACGCAGGGCCAGCCATGGAGTACGTGTGTGAGAGTCTGAAGCCCGGCTGCTTCTACCAGACCAGAGTCTATTGCATGAGTGAGGGCGGGCAGAGCCCGGTGAGTCATCCAGCACCAGCGTGCGCACACACACACACACACACACACACACACACTCATTGACTTCAGGTGTGGCCAGAACCGGTCACACAGCTCCACTCACTAACTGGAAACTGGTATTCTCTTTGCACTGGTTATTACTGAGGTTCTTTCTCGGTAGAATGCAATGACCAGACAGAGGTCTGGCTCTCATAAAACCACAAGTGCATCTTATCTAGTCCCTGGATAGGTCTGATAAATTAGACATGAGTAATTCCAGCTACGCACATGACGTCTATTTTTGGACAGAATAGGGAAAATCTAACAAGACATTGTCATTCAGCTTCCCTCCTGTGTGAGAGCACCCTACACCTCTTCAAGACCAAGATGTCTAATCATTGTACTTTCTCTGCATGCATCAGATCAGTCTTCTCCTAATTAGCTGACTTCACAGCCTATCTCCATGAATGTGTTTGTCAACCGTTACTGCATGCATTTATTCATAATGTGAGCTTGTCAAGCTACATGAGTCATGTTGGCAAGCTCTTGTTTTCTCTGGATTGCCAAAACGTGAGCCAGCACTCACATGTTCCCTACTGTTTGTCACATAACTGGAGAATCTGTTATGGGATGATAGCCAATAAAGTCAGTAAGAACTGCTTGTGCAATGACAGTAAGTTGGGAGCAACAGAGTCATTTATTTGGTGTTTTATAGACTTCCTTAATGTGTAGGTATATGCTCAAATATGAGTTTGTGTTAACAGCTGATACGGTGAGTTTCTCCTGTGCTGACGGAAAATTGTTGTATATCTTTCCACATCATGCAAGCTGTCGGAGGCTCTGCAAGTCCAAACTCCTGCTGTGCCCCCCGGGCCGTGCCAGCCCCCCCGGGTGGTGGGCAAGTCCAGAGCCAAGGAGGTGCAGCTGCGCTGGGGTGAGTCACTCACTCGTCTGCCATCCCACATGTGGAGGTGCTGTTCAGCCTCTATTAGTGGGTGTTTGTGTTGCTGTCTAGTACCTCTGGGCAGTGTTCAGAGCTGTGTGCGTGCGTGTGTGTTTATCTTTGCTGAGCTGTCTGCGTTTTCCAGACAGTGCCGGCCTAAAATTGTGGAGCTTTGATGGTGTGTGTGTGTGTGTGTATCAGGCCCACCTCAGGATGATGGAGGCAGCCCCGTGTCCTCCTACAGCGTGGAGCTGTGTGGGTCACATGGTGCTGAGGAGAGCCGGGAGGTCTATCAGGGCCCTGAGCCGGACTGCACTGTGGTGAACCTGCTGCCTGGCAGAACCTACAACTTTCGCGTCCGTGCAGCTAACAAGGCTGGGGTGAGAAATATCTGATAAGAAATGAAATTGTTTTTTTATGTTGTTCCTGTATTTGTATTAATATATAATAATATGATCTACTTTGGTTAGGAAATGATTACTAATCTTCTGAGGTATGTGTGGGGGGGGATTGTCTTGTCAAATAGTATGGCTCCCTGTCAGAGCGCTGTGAGGTGACCACAGGCCCAGGTGCCCCTGAGACGTGCAAGGCTCCCCACATCAACTGCAAGTCCCCCACCTGTGCCGTCATCAGCTGGGAGGTAGGGCCACACATTCATCCTCACTTTGATACATGTTAAATACATTGGTACATGTATTTAAATAATAATTTTAAAAAAATACTTTATTCTGAATAAAGTTGATGTATTTTTATTGACGTTTGTTCTGCGTTATCGCTGACCTCTGCATTTCCAGGCACCCCCGTCTAACGGTGCCCCTGTGTCGGAATTCCGTGTGGAGTGGGGGGCCGTGGAGGGGAGCATGCAGATCTGCTACAGCGGACCAAGTCTCAGCCATGAGATGAAGGGCCTGTTCCCTGCCACATCCTACTTCTGTCGGGTTCAGGTGAGTCCATCCACAATGAGCTACGTCAGACAAGGTGTCCTGCTCTGTCACAGTCCACATGAGGAAGTCATACAGCAGAAACCAAACTAGAGGCCTTTGTATCTTGACTACCTCTCATGGTCGGCACGTTGTGCTGTTTTGAAGAAAAAAAAACGTTTGCGTTTTGGTGACATGGGCAAATAACCCCAGATGGAAACATGCCTCTGTGGCCCCCATTTTGTTTTGCCTGCTGTCTTTGCACCATATCATATATACTCGTACTGAAAGCTGAGACTATTGCGTAGAATTGCGAATCGTGTGGTTGTGGCTCTTGTAGGCTGTGAACGTGGCCGGCGTGGGAGCCTTCAGCGAGGCGGTGCTGTGTCAGACGCCGTGCTCCGTCCCTGCCGCCGTCAGCAGCATCCACGCCCTGAAGGAGGCGGAACTCCGAGGGTACGAGACCTCCCTGGACCTGGAGGAAGACGAGGAGGAGGAGGAGGAGGAGGAGAACCCGGCCCCTCCACTCTACTCCCCCTCCAGCTGCCTCGGCCTGCGCTGGGAGCCCCCCTGTGACCACGGGGCTGAGATCACGTCCTACCTGATTGACCTGGGAGAGCGACAGCCCATTGCTGTTGGCCCTGTCACCAAATACATCATACAACACCTGCAGCCTGACACCAGCTACAGGTAGGCTTCGCCGGCTCCCCACCCAGCGCTACGAACAACAAGCAAAGTCTATGACAGGGGGTTCAAAGATGCACTGTTTAACAGTTAACTTGCTTCAAGGCTCAGAAACCCAGCGTTTCTTTTTGTGTGTGTGATTGAAGTCTTTCCTTTTAAAAAATTTTTTTTTTTAGGATAAGGATTCAGGCTCTAAACAGCCTGGGTGCGGGGCCTTTTAGTCACACCTTTAAGCTGAAGACCAAGCCTCTGCCCCCTCTGCCCCCCCGCCTGGAGTGCACCGCTTTCAGCCACCAAACCCTCAGGCTCAAGTGGGGTGAGGGGCCGGCCAAGGCAGCCTCTTCGGACGCCCTCCAGTACCAGCTGCAAATGGAGGATAGGAATGGCAGGTTGGTGATCTGCTCTGCGGTGTTCAACAGTGCCAGTTATTGATCCATCTTTGAGAGAAATGTACACTTAACACGTCTCAGACATGATCAACCCATTTACGGATGACAGATTGTGAAAGCCTTCGCAAATAGAAAATGCATTGGTCATCTTTAGACAGATGCATCATGATAATGGTTTCCTTTATACCAGTTTTTTTGTTACTCACCCTTTTGTCATCGTTTTCCCCTCTCTCTCTCTCTCTCTCTCTCTCTCTCTCTATCTCTCTCTCTGTCTCTCTCTCTCTCTCTCTCTCTCTCTCATTGTGTAGATTTGTTTCCTTGTACAGAGGACCATGCCACACTCACAAAGTCCAGAGACTTAATGAGTCTACCTCTTACACCTTCCGCATCCAGGCCTTTAATGAGGCAGGCGAAGGGCCTTTCTCCAATGTTTACACATTCACCACCCCACGCTCTCCTCCTGCCCCAGTGAAAGGTTTGGTAACAGATCCTTAGTTCACTGCTGTGTTCAGTGTCTTTCCTGCACTAGTTTAACATGTTTGTTTTCTTCCTGAATAGAACAACCTCTGGTTCATTGTTTTGTATTTGTGTCTGGTAGTTCAATCTGCCCTCTCTTTACTAGCCCCCCGAGTGGAGCGTCTAGAAGACCACTCCTGCGAGGTTACCTGGGAGACTCTGCTGCCCATGAAGGGAGACCCAATAATCTACACCCTGCAGTGCATGATGGGAAATTCTGAGTTTAAACAGGTACCTCTCTTTGCCTGCTCTCTGTTGCCAAAGTATGTATTCCGCAGAATGCATATCGCTGCCACACCTGTAATAATGTAGGTGTTAGATGTTCAGATAAAGGTCTCATTACAATTGAACTTTTATTCCTCATCACAGCATCCTGACATTTCAGCCTTATGCATCTGATAAAGGGGTCTGGCAGGGTTCCCACAGGTTTCACTTTTAACACCTCTGGCCAGCTCTGTGATAAAGTTGCATTTCATGTTTATATTTAGAATGTACTTAAAGAGAAAGGTTATGAATATTCCGTACACCCATAACTTCATGAAAAGGGAGCCTGGTGAGTAAAATAAATGCAGAGACTGAAGTGTCCAACCTGACATCCTGTCTTCTGTTCTTCTCCCGCTTCACAGATGTACAAAGGCTGTGCCACATCGTTCTCAGTCCCTAACCTGCAGCCCAACAGTGAGTACCGCTTCAGAGTGTGTGCCATTCGGCAGTGCCAGGAGGCCCCGGAGCTGAGTGGACCCTTCAGCCCCACGGTGACTCTCTTCCCCCAGCGCAGTGAGGTCGCAGCAGGCCTGAGTGGCTCTGGGCCCAGAGCTGGTGCAGAGTCAGCCAGACCCAGGCGTAGCCTGACCGACGAGCAGTGTGCCGCTCTCCTCCTTATGTTCTTCGCAGTCATCTCCATCCTCATTGCTTTCGTCATCCAGTACTTTGTCATTAAATGAGCTCCTGTCCAGCAGCAGGGTTACAGCTTTTTTTTTTTTTTCTGTTGTGTTTTCTCACTGTGTTTCTGTGTTTTAACACCTGAAGAATTAGCAGTGTGAGGTTTAGGGATAACCTGAACAGAAGTGAGCAAATGATACCTTTTTGTCTTTTGCACCCCAACACCCTCACAACGGCCTCCTTTTCAATTACAGTTAAAATTCCAGTGTAATTGGCTATACTGCACAACAGGGACTTAAAAGCAGTAGGGATACTGTTGTTGAAAGACCTAACAGACTTGGACTCATGTAATTGTCGATCATATCATGTATCATTAGTCATTTTTTATGTTTACGTTTATGTGAAACAGATCTTGATTGAGTAGGTTGTTGGTAGTGTTTGACCAAGGGACCTGGTTGGTCGGTGCATAACAGAGTCTGTTGAGATCCAAAGGTATGTCATGGTGGTCCCCAGGCAGGAGGAGCCTGTTAGAGGCCTACTGATTCCTACTGGAAATTAGACAGTTGTACGGATAGAAGACAAAGTGATATACAGTCTTGTTCACATTCTAGAACCTTAATTTAGCACTTTCCAACTTTTTTGATGTTCAGAATGTGTAAGGATGCAGAAATGACTGGATACATTTTAGTATATTTTTGTACAGCAAGACACAAGGACCTGTTATAGAAATTGCTCAGTATAGAAAACCAAACATAACACAACATAAACATGATGGTTTATTTTACTATAATATATTTATACTGTAGCCTGTTTTTACAATCATGCAGCTGCTTTACTCCAAATTATTTTCAGCACAAAAATGTATGCTTATCTTTATCTGATTTTTTCCAGTATTTGATTTTGCACCTTAGTTAAAGTTTACCTTGACCTAAACCGTCTTGGTCTTGTGATGCATTTTATTCAACATATCTTCAGATTGTTCAAGCCCTATCTGTGTTTTGAATGTTTTAAAAGTAGTATCACATGTTGCTGAAATGGCTCATTTCTTTAAAGAAAACAGTTTGAGAACCAATTGCTTCAGATAATTTACTAGTATATATGCGGTATAAACCTGGGAGCATTCTCTTAATTCAGGTTTTGAATTTTGTTTTAGTCTAGAAATCTGTTCTGTTTACTTTAACTTCTAGCAATTTAGATTGTGTCAGGAAAACATGCATAATTATGAGATTTGGCATAGTTCTAGGCATTAATTTGTGAATTATTTTGATTTCTTTATTTAAGGTCATACTTGTGTGAAGTATATTTTTTTATTGTAATGAAGTTATATAAATTATGTCCAGAGAAAAAAAAAATCTGCACTCATGAAACATGAAAAGCAAACAACAGATACAAAATGTGTAACTTATGTACTTCCTGTGAATCTAAGTTTGGCCTTTTCTCTGTGTGTTAAGTCTTTGTAACAGAGTGCAAATACTGAATTTTCAGTGTTGTAGTCTGACAATAGGGTCTAGTGTTGTATTTGGTATGGGCAAATTATTGCTGTTGCAACCGTTATGAATCACAGGTATCTTGCAAAAGTCTTTAGATAATTACATGATTTGGTCGACCAGGCATTCTGCAAATGTCTTCTTTTTGTTATTTAAAGACTCAAATTCCTATTTTTGATAGTGATTGCAAAGTGTGCCATTATAACACCTCGCCGCAGGTTACTACCTTTGTCTGAGATAAACAAAAACGCAACAAAAGAAATAAAATATGCACAAAAAAGAGACCATTTTTATGTAATTTTAATGTTTGCAGTTACCTCATACACCTTACATTCCAAAATGAAAATTTGTTATACTATACATATTACCAGACATATCACTTTAAAATGTTCGTAATGGGAAAATGTATAATCATAGATATGTATCTAAAGTGTATCTGTATAGCCATGATATATACAATGGATCCATGCACAATAAAAGATTTATAATTCTTGAATGTCTCAATTTGTGTTTTCTGACATCTGTACTGTTAGTTACTTTCACTGAGACAAAGCCTGTTGGAAAAGGCATAGAACCTGATTAAATAAAATTACAGAAGTGAGTTTGGTGGTATCCACTGGCACAAATCGTGAGAAATGTTGACTCTTCTTTGGAATCATGTAGCTACCTTCTGTGTGTCATTCTGAGATATATTGCAAAGGAGACCAGAAATCCAGATCTATGCAGATTTGACAGGAATATGTGGATATTTTCCGTTTTTAGTGGACATCAACTGAGCTCCATGGGCTTCCACTTAGATTTTATGTTGTTGAACGTTTCTGTGTGCATTCGTGTGTAGCTACCTCCAAGCTAGCTACAATAGGTAACAGATAATTATTAAATAAGTTGAAAATGCGAAACAGCGCCCCCAATTCTTCTCTGAACAGTTTGACTTCCTCCAGTTCAGTTCGAGTTTGATTGACAGTGGTTTCACAAAATAAGCCAAGTAGGAAGGCATGCATCGCCAAAAGCGATTGGCTGGAACAGGATTGTTGGAACAATTTACTGGAAAGTAGCGGCACGCTCCAAAGATATTAATTGCCATTCTACTGACACTGAGCTGTCTGTGTTACTAGTCAACTCTCAGAGGGCCTCATTAGCGTACACAATATGTTAATAAGGAACAACAGTCTTTATTGAAAAAATCCAACCCATTGTACCTTTAATAACTAACTGAACATAAAAACCTTTATTTGTCATTTTTGGTTAAATACCTATGGTTAATATTCACGCATTGCTAAACACTTGATTCTGACTGTTATTTTCATGGATGGGCCCGGCTTACTTCAGAGACATCATCCAGCAGTATGCACTGCCTTGGGAACTTCTCCATGCATCATTGGGTTGTTTCGAGACCCCTGCGCAAAAATCCCACAATCTTTTATCAGAAATAATACTTTCACAATTTGAAGGAGTGGATTATGGCTAAAATTGGGGAGTTACTCTTTAATAACTGTGCTTAAAACAGGCAAGAGCAAGCAGCTACCTTGTAAAGCATTAGCAATTTCATACTGTTTGCCAGGAAAAGCTTTGGGGCATGAAAATGTAGAGCAGAGGGACATTTGGTGTTTTGCTGAAATTACAGCAGCCATTTACTGTATATTGGAGACTGCAGACAAAATGTGCAACAATGCAATGCCTCCTTTATTTCTTAAACACATATAAGACTATGTGTTGTCTTCTGTTCACATGTTAAAAGAGCTGCAATACATATACTATTACCATACTATAATACATATTTTAATATGTGTCAGTATGCTTAAGTAAAATGTATTATTCAACTACAGACTGCATGCATAAACGGACAATGACAAAAACACGACCGTAGACTAGGACACAGAGCGATTCATCACAACTGTCCCATGTATATACTATGCACCACACCCACCTGTTTACATACACAACACATGCATACTAACACCATATAATACAATACCACCACCTAGCTACTCAATGGTTAAGTGCAGTGCTACCGACAGTGCTACAGAAGTACAAACACTAGAATTGGACACATCTTACACCTCAGATTTTTTTTAAATTCACTTCAGAATTAAAGTGTCATGATAAACTGTCATCCTGAATATAGCCTACTTGAGCTTACTCTCTTTAACCAATGACTTGCTGAGACCAGTGGGGCTAGGGACTTGTTGATTTATTATAACACAAATGCTCACTGAAAATGAGGTATTTGTTTACTTTAAACACAAGACAATGTGTCCATCATGTGTAAGCACACCTGCACATGATACATTAATGTTTAGTTTATTCATATGATCACAAGAGAAACACATGCAAACATGAAAATTACGTGTTTGAGTTTTTATGAAATACTGTAGGCACACAAAAGTTAAATGTATGTGATTCTGTCAAATCATAATGTTCACATGTGAATTACATGTAAATGTGTGTACATGACATTCATGTAGTTTAGTTAAATGATGTGTGCACATGTACAATGATATGGTTTTGTCTGTTGAAAAGTGAACAATAGTTCCCAAAATAAATGTTAACAAGAGCTTTCTCTACAGTGTTCTAGGTGTAAAATCTGACTAAGGTGTCTGCACCCTCCATCCTTGGGAACATACTTACTGTTTACAAAGGAATTATTTATTACAGTAAGGCTTACAGTTTGACGATCATTCAGTAATTATTTGGCAATGACTGATCTTTCCAATACTGTGGGTAGCAGCTGTTTTAAAGGCTTTATATGTCTATTTAAGGAAATCAGGCTACAAGGTGACACAACACGTCTACATTGAATATCAACATTGCTTACTAAAATGGGAATGTTTAACATTTATGGTTGGCTTATTAGTATGTCAATAGGTGCTTTAACTGTACGAGTTTTACAATTCATCTTGCACATGGGCACCTTACACCATGCAGAAAATACATTTTCTAAGTGAAATGTGATTGGCAGGGAAATTATGCACCTTTTTCCAAATGATACAATTATTCCACCCCTATGATATATGCTATCTTATTAATATCCACAAACATTGTGGAAGCAGAATACACATTTTTGACAATTTTGACAGAAGCATTTGCCACGTGACAGTGCCGTTTTGACAGGCCCAATTTGCATCTGTGCTACCAAGATTTAGATAATGGTTTTATACATCATTACTGTACACTGGGCACTTTTTAAAAACGTTTTGTGCACACACACAGTTTAGAAATGAGGCACCAGGTATTTTACAGATTGACACTGAAAGCACCAAACATCCTATAAGGGTATAAGAGTTTTGTGAAACCCTTCTGTAAAACAACAAAGACAAATGATTATCACTTTATTGTTGGTGGTTTCATGAGGATCATGAGATTTGTATAACCTTAGCACAAATTAAAATGTCAGTTTGATTCTTTAATCTCTAATCCAAAATAAATAAATGACAAACAAAAGAGAATAAATACATAAATAAATAAATTATGACACAAATACAACATGTCTCTTTCCGCAATAAGTATCCTTTTCCTCTTTCAATCACGCATTAAGAACAGCAGTTGCGGTAAATATGGTGATGTGGAGTCCCTGCCTGCCAGTGTAAATCTTCCTCCAGGGCCAGGTAATACAATTATAATGTCAGATTACACCTGGTAGATAGTACACACAGAAGCCATAGGCTCTGGGCTCAGGTGGACCACATATTATATCTCCACACAGTCCACAATTATTATATTTTCATGATACGAAATTCAATTACAGTAAGGGGGGAACTGTAAATGAGGGACAACAAACCTTGAATATTTGTTTTCCAACTAAAGATTAATTTACAACACAGGCTGTTCACATCCAACAAACAAATATGACTTTAGATGAGTGCTTACATGACAAATAGTTCATGGAAATTATCTGTTCTCACAACAGTTATGAGCAGGATTTTCAAGTAAAAACCAAGGGAATTCCACAATATGAAACTGCATGAAAACAGAGAACATAATGTGAAATGCAATAGCTGTGCCATGGAGTAACCAAGCATCATCAGAAGTAACAACAAGAATATTATAAATTTGGTTTACAGAAATTACCCAATGCGTAAATATGCTATTACTTTTAATTTATGTAACCATCTTGAAATGATTTAAAACTGTATATATATTCAAATCCCAACAATACAAGACTATGAAAACACAATGTCACTGTAACCATGTACAATAGTACAGATATTCTTTGTGGAAGATTGAGATGGGACCTCTGATTGACACAATCTCTTCTGGCTGCTTTTGCTTTGGGTCTGTTTTGAATCTAGGTATTGGTAAGCCTCTTAGGAGATAACCCATGTCTCAAGAGACCTGGAGCATTGTGGACTGCAGCTGGGCAGCAGGCTATCCTACTACACCCCAGTTAGGGTCTCATTGAGGGTTGTGATGTCCTCTCTGACAGAAAGCTGTCTCTGGAAATGTTGATTCCGTTGAGGTCTGTGGGAGAGCAGGAACAGTCGACGAGCGGCGGCCCTGTACTTGGTAGACATGAGGTTGTACAGCACTGGGTTGATGGAGGCACTGAGGTAGCAGAGCACCATGGAGCCTACATTGAAGTTCTGACTCAGCTTGGCCTCATGATAGTCATCCACCTGAGCAAACAGGTTTCTACCAATGTGGTAGGGCAGCCAGCAGATGATAAAACCTAGTACCACTACCACTAGTGTGAACAAGAAAGGGAATGAAAGGATAAAACGTATCAGGATAGAAGAAGCAAGTAGAGAAAGAGAGGCAGAGGTACAAAAATATGGGGTTAGGTTCAGGGTTAGGAATCCTAAGGAGTGAGTGGTGAATCCCAAGTGTTACAGACACGTTTATATATTTATATTTAGTATGAGACAATATTTCAGCGGATTTTTTTATTTATCTCCCCTGAGCTCATCAATTTGACACCACAAAATTAGAAAGCCATTTAGGAGCGTGAGAGAGCTTGCCAATTTCCATTCACTTTGATTTATGACATCCTCAACAGGAACTCACTAACGTGGACAGTGAAGGCGGCAAGTTTTATGTCTATGGCTTTGTGTGTGCTAGGCTAATGAACAACATTAATATTAAAGGATACAGTTCATTAAACATGAACAAACTTCAGAAGAGACTGTGAAACAAGGTTCCTGGAAATCATGTAAGAGCTACACATCTCACAGATGATATGTTGGCACAGTAATTAAACAAGATAAACGACTCATTTGGCTGTCATAAGAAGACAATCATTCATTAATTAGACTTATTTTCTCAGACTCAAAGGTTAAGAACGGTGCACTAACCTTTTTAATAATTTAAGTGTACACTAAGTTATATCACAGGCCGGAGTTAAATTTGAAATTTAGGCTAAGTAAAAACAATTTAAGTTCATTTATGTCACCAAAATGCAGATTTTGTACCTCATGCAGTACGCATTTTTGTTTTCAGCTGGAGAGAAATTGTGTTCTATCTTGTCAAAAGTTGATAATAAAATGGTTAACTCACCAAGAATCTTGACAGTCTGCCTATGGGACCTCTCACGCACGATGGCACAGTGACCCTGCAGGTCATTCTTGCTCTTCCACAACTTGCATCCAATAGAACCATACAGGAAAATTAGGCAGAACATGGGGCAGAAGAAATAAGTGGTAGACACCCAGAGCATAGTGTGCAGTTGTCCTGAGCTAATGGCATAGTTGGTATGTTTGCACTGGCGGGTGCTGTAATCTGGGTGAGTGTCATTTTCATATTCCACCCCAACCAGAAATAGTGTTGGTGCTGCAGAGAGAAGAGCAAAGGTCCAGAGAGCAACAATTATGTACTGAACCCTGCGCTTGGTCACCACCACCTTGGCCCACAAAGGGAAACTGATTGCCAAGTAACGCTCCATGCTCAGGGCAGTAATGTGCAGGATGGTGGCGTATGTGCAGCCCTCATTGATGTAGTGGTAGAGACGGCACACCAGCCCACCAAAGACCCAAGGGACATACTTCCAGAGGCGGTACAGGTCAAAGGGCAGGCTGAGGAAGATGACTAAGTCAGACACAGCCATGCTGGAAAGGTACAGGTTGGTGGTTGTCTTCATGTCTTTGAAGCGCTGGATGATGAGGATGGTCATGGTGTTGCCAGTAACACCAACAATGAAGAGCAGAATACAGATCACGGTGACTGGGATGAGGGTGGAGGTTGGAAACAGAGAACCTTCGTAGTGGTGGTCATCCATGATGTCTGTTGAGCCAGAATAGAGCTCTGATTGGGGTTTGGTCCAGGGCATGCCAGAAAGGGAGGCAGAAAGAAAAAAGCCTTGCAGGAAGGAAGTCAAAAACTGTGGAAAGAGACAGATGTTTAGAATCAACCCAGGATAAAACAATTAATTATTAATCAATTTCAATTAATCATCAATCAATTTTTATCAAATTATCAATTTCTCTCTTTACTTGGAATCCCTACCGTCTGAACTCTGCCTCTGCAATTGTCCTCCTGAGGGTGTAGATGGAACTGGAGAGGCTAGCAATGCTGTGAAGACAGACGAGCTCTAGTGAGGGACTGAACCAGAAACAGACACCACCTCTTCCTCGTGTGTGTATGTTCATGGTTGTGTGTGCATATACTTTATCAAATAGCGAATGGGATGTGTGTAAGTCAAAGGCAGGAGGGAGGGGAAAAACTGAGAGGGAGAAACGCTCCCTCATCCATTTATATTTATCATTTGTTTCCAAATGGTCTGTTTTGTCAACAACAGAAATTATGATCCAAAATTGGCTTGACACTCCCACTTTTTTTAGCACCAGAATGTAGGGTTGTCCAAGAATGAAATGATAGTCAAGTTGTGAGAATAATGACTAAAAATATGCAAACTGAGGCGTAATCACTGGCACATCATGTTTTATACAATTGTTTACACTTTTATACATGTATTGTGAATGCTGAGAGATTATAGTATTGATTATACAGTTATGTAAAGTAGAAAGAAAAAAATGCGGGTTTTGTCCTTAGGAACTGAATGACACTCCATATCCTCTCAAAGTCAACATGATAGGCTACCTACTCATGAAAAGCTTGCATGATTGTCCATCCTAGTCTCACTTCTAAGACACACCCTACTGTCCAACTGGTGTCAGTGCATGAGTGGCCTATGCGTGAGTGATGAGTAAAAACGGGGAAGGGATCTATACTAAGTCCTTCACAATTGGCTCAGATTAATGAGCAAATGAGCTCACAGACAAACTATTCTCTGACCGGGGAGCCTTTCTGCCACAGTCACCATTGACACGGTGGGCAGTTATGGGACAAAAGGGCTGCCGTTTCTCTCTCTTCCTCTTCTCTCCTGTTCAGGTAGGGTCCTTTGTTGCTAACTACAATATAGAGTAGGTTGGAGGACAGGAAGTTTCAAATGTGGTTGTGTTGTGAGTTGTGCACGAAAGCAGAGGGCATCTCAGGCGATTATTGTGTCAGGGAAGGCTACATGTTGTTTTTAAAGCGAAAGGGTGATGATGGCACGCAATGCAAGACAAAAATATAAATTCTGATGCATGTAAACCTTGACTTTTTCATGCATCACATGGATGAGAATTACAAAAGAATTATGTCAACAACGATGTTTTTAACATCATTTTTTACAATTCTGCAACAGTGTGCCATCCTTTTTGAGAGGAGAGCTTGATATGACAAATTTGTGACGTTTCTATTTCTATGTTTAATATTTAGCCTAGTGCCTTAAATGCTTTCAATTATTAAGTAAACTTCTCAGTCAGATGCAGAATGCCACATAGCAATCTGACTGTGTGGTAGATTGTTTAATTTGTTGTTAAATTCAAGACAATAGCTTCTTGTCACGGTCAAAGAGTTGCTTTTTCTGGTCTCTTTCACTAGGCCAACTTAGCATTGACACCCACAGAGTTGCTACCCTCACCAAGGAGTCCAGAGGTGAAGTTGCAGCCGGCACCCTCATCTTCCCCCACCTGCAGCCCTCTGAGTCCAACAGTGAGTCCAACAGTGAGTCCAACAGTGAGTCCAACAGTGAGTCCAACAGTGAGTCCAACAGTGAGTCCAACAGTAAGTCCAACAGTGAGTCCAACAGTGTGGCCCCCTGTGCTCTCCAGTGACGACGAGGATCCTGTCAGCTTTGAAAGGCCTGCTGAGGCCACAACGCTGCTCAGCATCAACAAGGTCTGTCCATAGAATTTAACATTTCGACCAGGGTGATGTAAACCCTTACTGGTGATGTTACTTTACTATGCAGTGGCATGCTTAGTAGTTGTCAGCTTGATCATGTGTGCAGCTTTAATATACAGTAATTATATTTATATGTCGGAAACATTTCAACATGGGTTGGAATTCACAGCACAACATTATTCTGACAACTCTAAATCTGTATTCCGCTGTAGAGATTAGACAGGTAGCAAATCAAAGGATAAAGGTGTTGGGTTATCACAATATGCTAGCACAGCTAAAATACACCTAAGCATATATTGCACAAGTGTTTGGAACTCTTCTGAAGGCATGTCTCTATTCTGAGCTCTATTCTGGATTCCAAAAGTTATTCCTTAATTAGGTGTTTTGATGATGGTGGTAGACAGCACGCCTAAACGTTGTTCCAAAGTCTCCCATTATGTTTAATTGAGCTGAGATCTGCTAACAGCAAATACCATAATCAGATAATTTTCATGCTCATCACACCATTCAGTGATCCTTTGTGCCCTGTGGATTGGGGAATTGTCATCCTGGAAGAGACCATTCCAGGATAGGAATGTTTCATCACAGGAAAAAGAAAAAAAGGTGATATGAATTACTTTGTAAGGAACTGCAGTGACCGTTCCCTCTAAAGGGATAAATAGACCCAAACCGTGCCAGAAAAATGCCCCCTACACAGCCACCAGACCTTCTTGCTGTAGGGGTGCAGTATTCAGACCTGTACTGCTCTGGGTGCATGCCACATGTACACATCCACTTGTAGAGAATATGATGAAGGATGACTCATCTAACCACGCTTTCCCCACATCTCTCTACTAATGGTTCTCTACCCTTGTCCTCGGGGACCCTGCATGTTTTAGATGTTTCCCTGCTCCAACACACCTGCTTCAAATGAATGAGTCATTAACAAGGTCAGTAGACTCATGACTCATTTGAATCAGGTGTGTTGTGACTCATTAATTTGAAACAGGTGTGTCGGAGCAGGGAAATATCTAAGACATTCAGGGCGGAAGGGGGATCCCCGAGGACAAGGGGTTAAGAAAGCCTGCTTTAGAGCAAAACCAATATATCTTTCACCACAGAATTCTAAAATGTGCATTCATATTTGTAATGACGGGCAGACCAACATCCCCTTGTATGTGATTGTTGGCAGACTGTTCATGTTAATCAGTTGAACAGTTTTTGTGACTGAAGCTCCTGTAATGAATCATTTTTCAAAGTCACATATGTGCCATCTTTATCCACAATTGAAGTTACTTGCAAGTGCTCTGCATTTTTATACATGCCCCAGAGCCAGGGGCGTAGCCACGGGTAGGCCTGGGTAGGCACAGGCCTACCCAATTTGTTCTAAGGCCTACCCAAAAATGAAAATATCTCAGAAGAATTATGCACCGGGTGCATATCGCAAAAAAAAATCCTGAAAAGAGGCCTACCCTAAAATATTATTCTGGCTACACCCCTGTCCAGTACATGAAAGTATGTTGCTTTCATTGTGTCATGCCATACACTTGTATGAAAGCATATGCATATGTTCTGTTTCTAGATATTTATTTAAATGTCCTTCATTTGCCACCTGTTGGTGTGCTTGGAGTCATGGTCCTGCTGGAAAACCGACCTTTCTGATATCGGGTTCAACAATGAGTGCATAGGCTAGGTAAACCCATGATTTCATGATGCCTAACGTCAGCAAAGAAGCCCCAGGTCATGGGCCTATCAGATCAAATGATGTACGGTGGAAACAAGAACACCATTGATTCTGGGAATCTGAAGGTGAAATTGTAGTGGGGGGTGGACAAAATTCTTAGGTTCTTTACCACCAATTCTTAGGTGTATTTCTTTACCACTTGTGTGGTGTGTTTTTTTCTTGTAATTTTTGTAAATAAATATTTTTATTGCAAGCAACATGATTTTGGAATTTAAAAAGGGGAGCATGTATATCAGCAAGATCTACATAACATTATTTTACAACATCTATAATATTATTTAACATTCTAAATAGTGCAAATATGCCATATTTCAGTTCATGACTGTAAATCTGAATATATTGTACAAGGTTAAGACATGTATCAGGACAGGTATTTGATTTGATATTGAGATCATGCAAGGAAGTGAAGAAATAATCTAAATGAGTATTGTTCTTCTGTATATGTGACACCGTCACTAACCTTCATAACACAGAAGCACCCAATCCCACTTCTTACTAACATGTAGTTTAGAGCATTAAGGTTGTGTCCTATGCCCAGGATAAGCCTGAGAACAGTCTCAAGAGGGATTACAAATGTAATCCCCTTAACCCAGTTTCCCCTCATACCTTCTCTCTAGATGCCATTTTATGAAGTATTTCCTTTCTTGGGTGTCTTTTTTGTTAACTGGGACAATTAAGTAAAAAAAAAAAATGGTAATGCAAATGAAGTGTACACAGTTGTCATTGTAAATATGTAAGTTAATAAGTCCCTCATCTACCTGGATGACACTGAAGTGTTGGCCTACTTTAATGATTATGTTGCGTGCTGAGTCTGGTTCTTCTTTCCCCCACAGAGTCGTGCACGACTGTCGTTCAAGAGGCGTCCGCCGACACGACAGCACAGAAGGTCCGCTGGAGAGGAAACAGTGACATCTGAGCTGCACAGTCCCCAATGGAATGGTGACAAGGACCATGTCTTTGAGGCTTCAGGACAGGACGTTCAAGAAAGCCACGGAAACTCCTGTGATGAACCAGATCCTCTGAAAGTGGCCGAAGGAAAGGACAGTACAGCAGACAAAGGACTGGAGGTCACTTCCTCTAGCTGTCTAAAGGCCACAGATAAGGCAGCTCTGGCACTCCAGGAGTCAGAGGAATCAGAGGAGCAGGCCCTGGTCTCCCCATCTCAGTCACAGGCCTCAGGTCTTATGGAGGCCATTGAAGATGGACAAGTTGGTTTTTACCCAGCTGGAACAATAGATGGCAGCATTGAGACAGAGGAGCAAGATCAAGTTTTTTCAATGGTTGACTAAAATGACAATTAGAAGGTCTAAAGTGTGAACAATGATCGACATTTAACATAAATTACCAATTACATATATGTATAAACAATATTAAGTTATGTCAAAAAAGAACCAGTAGGGGTGCCATGGTAGCTCACTGGGTAGAGCATGTATCATTAAGGCTAAGGCCTAAACGCAGGTGTCCGAGTTTGAATTTGGCCTAAGCCATTTCCAGCATTTCTTTCTCTCTCTCATAAACATAATGGATGTATTTCCCTTCAAAGGCAGTCTTATGATCTCTCCACATTTCCCAGAGGCAGCCACAAAGCTGAGTCGCTCTTCCTCCCTCTCTCTCTCTCTCTCTCTCTCTCTCAAAAACTGTTTTCTTCAATGCAAATAAAGCCAAAATAAAATTAGCAAGTATGTCTTTAGAGAACATTGGTTATCTGCCGATACATACATACATACATACATACATACATACATACATACATACATACATACATACATACATACATACATGCATGCATGCATGCATGCATGCATGCATGCATACATACATGTAATTTTAAATTGATTGAATATGAATGTTTTGGGTATGCTATTATTTCTCTCACCTTGTCTAGGTAATTTAATAAATGGCCTCAAGAAATGACTAAGACAGCAGGAGTACTATTTTCGTAACTAAAACATTCATGTAGGTAACAAATAAATAAACAAATACATTAATCAATAAATAGGACAAGCTATTATACAGATGGTTAAATGAAGCATACTTCGCCAGCCAAAAAATACACTATTTAGCCTACTCTACTGTATAAGAAAAACACCTTGCATAAGGAATGAATGACTATGGTGCAATACAACTTGCCTAAATGAAAGGACATGTGCCTCTTGCAAGCCTCTGAATGGACTAAAGATATGATTTATGTCTGGTTCTTCGTACAGCACTTGTACAGCATCAATCTGTATAGAATAGAAAGATATTCTAATAAAAACTAAAAAGTACAAAAGTGTTGAACCACTAGGGGCAAAAGGAGACTAGAGTGGCTCCCACGGACATTTATTTACAAAAATTATTCAGGAATCAAGAAACAAGTTATTCGTTTAGCCGTGCCTAACCGTAAGCATATGCTATAATTTAAAATGAGGTTTGATGTAACCTTAAATTGAAAGGTCCAGAGTCTAATCTCATGCACATTTCAGAAGTCTAAGAAAACGTAGACGCCTTCAAAGTATGCATTTTCTTACATTAGAAGTTTTCACCTAAACTTTAATCAGCATCAACACAAGTGCCCGTGTATGAGGACAGTTTACTGAACGGTCTACATAAGAAAACAATGGTGTATACTATTGTTCTACTTCCTGAGAAGAAAAAAGCCTTGACGTCATCACACTCTTTTACGGGAATGACACCTGGAAACAAAAGTGGAAAAGTGAATCCTTATCAATAGGAATGTATTTATTCTACAATTAATTGCACATATTGGTATTTTAATCAAGACAATGTTTTGAGAATTACGTCTACCAACGTTCTCATTGCGGGATATTCTGAAGTTTGGGTAAAGTTATGGAGAACATTGAGTTAACGAAAATTGAGGTGAGTTGGTCTTCTCGGGATCAGTCTGCAGGTGGGACAGAAATGCACTTCGCCAGAATTCAGTCGTGTAAAAGGGTTTTTGGGATGGCCTCAGAGGTCCAATAATAGCATGCACCCGTGGATCTCAATAGGAAGTCACTTCATTATCACTCGGCTTAGTGTTGGCTAAGACTGAGGGCTCTGTTTACATGTTTAAATTCCCGGAACTTGTTCACTATTCCATTTCAAGGCGACTACAGGAAATGGTGCCAGTAAAGAACACGACCCAGAGGCAGGAGAGCATTCCCCCTTCATTCTTCCACAGGTATCAATGAGTAATAAAAAGCATATTATTTAAGAGAGTGTATACTGAAAAAAGCTTATGAAGAATCACAAATATATTTGTAGGAATACTGTTCAACTTGAATTAAATTGAAAATGTAATTTGTACCAGGACTTAAGGCTATATAAGGTAGTTATTCACTGTGGTAAATGTAGATGAAAATGTATCAGTGAGTGTGCGGTTTTCTTGAAAACAATCACATCTACAGCATCCTTAACAAAGATATGGAAATATTAAGGACAGTTGTTGAACATATTTTTATAATTTCAAGACAGAATACAGCCCTACCCTGAAATGCCTTTCCAGCCCTGCCGTGAAATGCACCCCCCCCTCTAATTTGTATTCTGTGTGGTAAGGGGCTTGTCAGTAATGGAAATCAGCAGACTGCAGGCCATGCTGCAGAGGCCCATCAAAGATCCACCTCGACCACTTCAGAAAATCGGGAGTCTACACAGACACAGGTTATTTACGGCCCTTGATTCTTAAAAAAAATGATGTTAATCCCTTTAACCATGGCAACCACATGGCAACATTGGACTTTTGAAAGGCAAGTCAAACATGGCTTTGTTAACAATGAGTATCTGTGTGTTTGTGTGTAGAGAAAGACATTATTTGGGATTCTGAATGATATTGAATACAGACGTGTGAGACCGTGGATGGTAATCGTCTTCATTATCCTCCTCATCATTGTCTTAATTCTGGTTTCCCTGGCCTTGTGCACAGGTACAGTACACATAACCCATTCACAGAACCATAAATGCATAAATTGTCAACAGCATGCCACAATGCTGTACACATATGCAGAATAAAATACAAAATACATTTTATTCCAATATGGTTCTGGTGAATACCTGTGTCTGATATTTATGGATAGTATGTATGGCTTTAACATGGTTCTGTTTCTCTTATGGAGAACAGTGATCTATGAGGATGTGGATGAGAAGTACGACCTTGCATCTTTTACGGTGCCACAATACTTCAATGGGAGCTTCCAACTACCCAATCAAATCTTCTCATTGGAGCTTCTTTCCTCCCAGTCCAATAAGACCCAACCCCTATCCATTGAACTACAAAAGAAGGTTTGGCTGATGTATTTTTGAGCTTCAAGCTTATAACAGTACTCATAAATAATATAAATGTCTATTGCAGACCTGTTCAAAGCCTTTCACACCCCAAAATTGGAATCTTTGGCCAGACAGAGAAAGCAATCTTTCTCATTTTAATGTTCTTTTGAGCCCATAAAAGTGTCGAAAGGAAGTTGTATATAATGACAGAGTTCTGAAAGTAGTGAGTCAGTCATTCACATTTCTGTTCAGTGTCCTTGTTTTCTGCCTCACCCAGCTCTATGACGTCTACCACCACTCTCCTGCCCTTGGTCGCTACTTCTCAATGGCTGAAATACAAGGTTTCAGGTGAAATATATTCTATATGTCTTTATCTGATATTCTTTACTAATTTCTACTCGATTTCATCAAACAGTAAACAGTACTGTATGTATGAGTCTAACAGTTGGTTGATGTTTGTCTCAGGAATGGCTCTGTTGTAGCTAAGTATCGTCTAAGCTTCCTGATGCCTGAGCAGCACCACCAATTGAAGAATTTCACCCTAAGTCGAGAGGTGGTGTACAATGTTCTTAGACAGCACCTGTACGACCAGGAGCCAGAAAAGGAGGGGGTGCTGTATATTGACCCTGCTTCACTGGAAATGGAGGGTGAAAAAAAAGTTTAAGTAGTCAGATTCACCTGGACATTAATATTGTTTTACTGCCAAAGATGTGTTTCATTCTGAGCGTAGAATTCTGTTTGTTTTTGCAGTTACTATTGAGTCAGTGCCTAAACTGTAAAGTATAGGCCTAGGTGAGTATACCACTACCAGTATCTACTTCTCAGTCATGTGTTTTGTGTCATGTGTTTATACGTCATCAAACTGTATGTGTCAGATGAAGTGGTCAACAAACCCCAACCACACAAGGAAGACAGAGAGATGCTCACAAAAATTAAGCAATTTCGATCAGTTGTATCTCAATTTATGTAAGTTTGATCATGTCTTCTTAAAAAATGTGTGTTTATGTCTCCCAGCTTTGCTTTAGAACAATCACCAGAATCTGAGACATCACCATGACGTCCCTGTAACAGGATGGAGAAAGAATGGGAATGGCACTCTGGTGACAGCTTTTCTACTTCTCTGAGACTTAGAGCTATGATCACTGTTTGTACATTGACAGTGTTTTCTATCTAGACAGCTATCTAAAGGTACTGTAAGTGTGCATTTGGATGGGATTCATTTATGGGGCTATTGGGTTTGAATATATGAGCTTTACAGCGGAAAGATTATGTCTGTAGCCGTGTGGACTGGGAGACACTGTTTTCCCCCCTCTTACTGTACATGCTATAACTTTGAGTAGCACAGCCAACATTTTTGCTGCTTGATTGTATATATTTATGTACCTATCAAAAGAAAGAGTGCATATTTACACCGTTGGATTTGGGACTTTTCTATTGTCATTGAAATAAAGAATATTGTAAATAAAATGAAAGAGAGCTGAAATTGTAATAAGAAATTATGTTATTACAAGTATTTACCTGTAAGTGTGCGGAGATGGATGTTAAAAATTCAGATTGAATCATTCCTGGAGAGCAAAAGATGGGTGGACAGAAATTTTTATTTCAGTTTAGCTTGTTTTTTTCTGCCCTCAGTACCCACTGTCTGGAAACAGTGTTGGGGATAAAGACTGTTGAGTTTCATAGTCCACATTTCTCAATCTTCTCAATCTTCTTTTTGGTCGAAAGATCTGATTACCAGTTTTCATCATGTGACGCCAGAACTGTTGCCACACCTAAATTGCAAGCCTTTTGACATAAGGGACTCAAAAGAGGTGTCAAAGTTGACAACTTCAGTCTTCTTAGCAAGATTACTTTCAAGACCAGTTCTAAATATATGTCTTACTGTGATTGAATGTCGTTAAACCAATGTGTCTCCTGGCTGGAGATCTAAATTCCACTTGCCAAACGATACAGTTGCCAATACATTTTTCTCTTACTTGAGGAACAGGCTTAATCTATGTCTGCGAAACTGGGCCCTAATGTTAGAAAATGGTAAAATAATGAAAACAATCTCCTTGAAAATATAAAGAGTGTATTGATTTTCTATGGACACTATAATATAGACTTGGCCATGTCCGTACTGATACTGTTTAGTGTATTGGCAGCCATTCCTGTCTGCTGCTCCTGGCATGAGTCCCTGTTAATCCTGCTTTCAAGATGGTTAATCGCCTAAAGGTAGATTTACTATAACAGGACTGCTGAGCTTTGATATTCTGATTGATTTAAACACTGCTCTTTCATTTGGAAGCCTCAGCCTAGAGGTCTTAAATTGATGATCCAATCAAAAGTCATAGACATGAGTCATAGGTCACTGGTGGCTTCAGACCCAGTAACTTCTCCACAGTTGCTGGTGCTGGTTCAACAACATGGCATGTGTTGATCCTCTCAAAGTGTATAGGTGATTTTAGATTGGTGATTGGACAGGGATTATATTGACGATCAGTTTGTCAGTCCAGTTAGTGGTGAGTCTTTATGCAGTCATAAGTCCTTTTGCGTTTTGATCACAAGTTATAACAATCTGTCTTTGGGGATGTTTTCTACAGTTTAAAGGAAAATGTTATATTTATAAGGACGAAAGTGATCTATACCTACTTCAAAGCTTAGTAGCAGGAGCTGGAAAGTGTACATAAATAATTGCATTCTATTTCACTTTTACTAGATAAAAATGTATTTCTGAAATGGCTGAACTTAAATAAAGCTTACTGGGGTCCCTTTGCATGTTCTGTAATTTATGTTACTATAACCCTAACCAAAACAGATCCAGGTTGAGGTATTCCCTGACCCCACTGCCACTGCAGGGGAATCCTTGTTTCAATAGGGTTAGTCTTATGTGTTCGACTGTGGGTGGCGAGATTCAGTGCTATAAAAATAGAATGTTAGGCAAGGAATTAAAGTTGTCATGCATGTTCTGCCAGTTCAGTGGTTAGGAACTGTTGTGCAAGTGTCCACTACATACTACAACTACTCTGCACGCCAGGGATGTTCTTGAATTCTTGGAAGTGTTCAGTTGTTATCCAATTAGTGTGTTAACTCTCTTTTTAAGGTTTACTTGCCAAGGGGCTTACAGCTAGGATTAAGTCAGTCAATGCATTGAGTCTGTGCCTGTCAAATATTGCCGGCACTACACTAGCCCAGCCTTCGCCAGGCAGTCTACCTTTGTCAGCTCCCTGCAGTCATCTGGGTGCTTTGGACAGTATCCCCACCGCCGAAGCCTCTCTACACTGTAGAAATCATGGGTGCCCACGGCTCCAACATGGATGATATTTTGGCAGAGGACATGCACCACTGGTATAACAAGTTTATGAAGGAGTCTCCATCAGGTCTGATCACCCTTTTTGAGTTAAAGACCATGCTGGAGCTGCAGGGCATGACAGAGGAAGCTGGCAGCTATGTAGACCAGGTCTTTTTTACCTTTGACATGGATGGGGTAAGAGACACAAAGCCTCTTTCCTTCTTAATGTTAATACCTGTTTTGTGTTTTTACATGGTGTGATTTGCATGCAAAGTATTTTGAGACTTACAATCATGCTCCTTTGTCTTATTTGACACTACAGGAAAATGAAAGTTGTATTTCTAGTAGTAAGTAGAATGATTAAGTATGGTCAAGTGTGATGTCTTGATGCTCCTGTTTTACAGTCAGGATCATCCGTGTCTACCTAACTCAACTTGCTCTGTACAGTAGAACATCTGACACTGCAAGACTCAAAGAATAGTCAAAAGGTAAAAAATGGCTGACTGCATCTAACAACCTTCTCTATATATTTCTCTTCTTAGGATGGCTATATTGACTTTGTAGAATACATAGCAGCTGTAAGTTTAATGCTGAAAGGAGAGATCAATCAGAAACTAAAGTGGTACTTCAAGCTTTTTGACCAGGATGGAAATGGGAAAATTGATAAGGATGAATTGGAAACAATATTTAAGGTATGTCATTTTTATTTTCTAATTTACTATCAGTGTTGAGTGACTTAAATAAGGTTTGGGGCCTATACAGCTGACGGTTTATCTTCTTGGAATAGCCCCCTATTTCAGAGCTCTGATGGGGTCAAAAACTTTAAAATAGCCATGAACTGGACACGACCTGTAATCTGAAGTTCTACTTATCTAGTCCCAACGTCAATACAAGCTCCAGTATGACCTAAATCCGTTGCTTTGCTGTGTAAAACACATACAATAGATAACACAATATTTACACTCTGCACTGTGGAAACCAGAACAAAAATAATAAGACATTCATTGTAATATTATGTTTTTATATGATGTTTATATATGACAATGTATTATGTTAAATACAGTGTTTCCATGCACCAGGCATGTGTGTTAAGCTATTTTCATTTAGTCACATACTGAAAGTTAAACATTTCAGGGCATCAGAATCAGAAGGGATTTTCACACAGTGTGTGTGAAAGTGTGTGATGACGTGCTTGTGTGTGTATCTTTCACGTCTCCCAGGCTATACAGGACATCACCAGGGACTATTCTATTCCTCCTGAGGAAATTGTTACCCTTATATATGAGAAGATTGATGTTAATGGGGAAGGTAAATACTATTTGATAGATAAGTTGACTCAAGTGTTGAAATATACTTTTTGAATGGCATAAAATACCTAAAAGCAATGACAATATACTTGGATGGATTTTTGTATCTGATAAGTATGGCTTTATATTCATCCAGGTGAGCTGACCCTGGAGGAGTTCATCAGTGGAGCAAAGGACCATCCGGACATCACAGAGATGCTCGCCAAAATGATGGATCTCACACGAGTCCTGGAAATTATTGTTGAGGGACAGAAGAAAGTTTGCTGAGTGACTTGTCTGGTTGCTTATTCATTGGACTATACAGAATAATTCAACAAATCTAAGCAAAGAAAAGAAGTGGAAAGCAATGTAAAATAATTTGTGAAAAAGGAGACTTTGTTCACTCCGATAATTATATCTCAACTGATCTGAGGATGGAATTGCAGAGCTGACAACACTGCTTGACAATGAGTTCTATAAGAGAATCACCTGAGACAATGGAGACCTGCTTGTGATCGCCTATTCTTAGTTCCTCTACTCACCAAAAGATTGTCTTAAAAATGTTTCTTAAAACAGAAAATCTAACATCAATTTACATTAGGCTGTGACAACAAGTCTAACCACATATTTATCAAGCTGTGGACATCCCGCAGAATGGAGAAATAGTAAATTAGATGTTACACTGGCAATGTTGAGTAATGATTGCTGGTTGCTGGCTGCTGGTTGATCATTTACTGTTGTAAGGGATTTAACAAATGATATGTTTGCTGGTGGCACTTTCCACTAAGAGACACACTGTGTAGTGCACAGTTTAAAATGGTTATAATGCAATTCCTCAACTTTCACCTGAATCTAATAGAACATAAGTTGAGCCATCAGACTAATTGGAGTTCATGTACCTATTTCAATACAAGGCCACCCAATCCCTACTCACAATTGGAAATGATTGCACTTTATAGAATGAAATGTCCCCAACCAACCTGTTTCATTCACATTAACTGGTCACACAATTACAGTTTTCATGTTAAATAAGCTACTGCCTCTCTTGTTAAATTTGATTGTCTGTGACTGTGAAATCATTGCGTGTATAAGGCTGTAATTGTACAGTATATTATTTAAAAGTGTTTCACTTGCCTTAAAAAACCCGATATATTTCTGAAGAAAATAAACGAATAACAGTAACATTTCCCTTTTACTAGTCTCTATAATATCATACATGATATTGCACTGGACAAGGTACGGGCAGAGCAAGGTAAACACTCTTGTAACACATACATACTCTGGACCACAACCTTGCCTTAAACTGGATGAACTTTTAAGCTAAATCTCAAAATAAAGATTGATGATGTGGAAGTGGATTTGGAAAAAATATAAAGCAGTTTATATATTATGTCAATGCCTGTATTAGTGTGCATATTGGTCCATTGGCCATTCATCTTGATAAGCAGCTCTGACACAATGTCATTAACCCTAACTCAATGTTTTTTTTTGTTACTATAATCATAAAGTAAGGAAAAGTGTGTCTCGTAAAAGCGATTGACAAAATGTATATATTTTAAATACATTGTCAATCTTTGTATAGAGTATAAGTGGTGCTGAAACAGACAAGATAAGTATCAAATAGATACACATGCATGTTAGTAACTTCCCAATGCAAACAGTGCAGACCTTAAATGTACTGCCCACTTGAAGCAGTTTAAAATAACTTTCAATAGTGCTATAGTATAACAAATAACTTCATTTCATGGCCATCACATAAAGATTGTTTAGAAGGTCTGAATTAATCATTTAAATCAGTACATAATCATACTATATGTAATATAGTGAAAAACACTTTAGACAGCACATGGTGTCACAGTGGACTTTCAGTCATTGCCAAAGAAAACGGCAGCTTGTGAAAATCAAACAATTGAGAAACTTGAGCCATCATTGCAGTCAAAATGTTCTTAAATCAGACCACCTAGTTGCATAATATCACCAGCCAGTCAATGTCATGCAAGCGTTTTGCATAAAAACCCAGTCTGCTCTTTCATGGCACTGCAGACTGACTTCTGGCTACCACCATCATACCAACCGCACCGGAGAAGCCAGAACAATTTGATTGGAAACATGCAGTCTACCGAGGCCAAGCTCAACAAAAGCTTCCTGCTCCTGGCTTTAAGGAGGTACAACACAGCTGTGCAAAACATGGAGCACACCATCCTCCTACCCAGTCTCCTAAGAGATGTGCCATCTGACTATGTTGAAGACTGTGATGCAGCAGAGGGGTCCTGTAAAGATCTGTATGACGACTATCTCATGGTGAAGGCCATCAGAAACAAAGTGGAGAGTGGTCTGGTTCCCCTGGATGAACTCAAGGATAAAGCCCACGCAGAACTTCACACAACTTTGGGGCCATTGCTGGAGGTAGATCCTGAAGCCCTTTTCTACTTTCACCTCAGAGGGCTGTTCACTGTAATGGTCTCTCTTACCAAAAAATCCCAGAGCCTCACAACTAAGTACTTGGACATCATTGGAGTGGCAAACTAACTACCTGCAAAAACCTCCAGTTTTATGGAAACAAACAAGCTGCCTTCGCATTTTTTACCTAGCGCATTGTTCAAATACATCAATGTTCAGAATGTGATCAAAGGAAATAAATGTGCTTTGACAAAACAATGTTGTTTTTCTTCTATATTAACTAACTTGGTATTCACAGAACAATGGAACATTTAATTATTTATTTTAAAAGGAAATATATCAAGAATGGACATTAGGATGCTTGTTAAGTAGGTTTTATTATGTACATTACTCCAAATTTGACAGTATAGGATCACATTCAAAGAGCAACAACGGGGACAGATGGTGGTCTGTGAAATGTGTGTCTTTTATTTGTCAGCCTCCTACACTTAGCGTACTGGATGAAAAGGCTCCACAATTTCAGCAAAGGTCTTTTTGTCTGTTGAGATAAAATCAATTAAGGAACAAGAAATTACACACCAAAATAAAACCTCAAACAAGCAATTATATAGTCATAATAATACATGTACATAATACCTGGTATTTGCAACTAATTATTTAAAAAGGTTGTTTGTGCTGAAGTAGAAGAAACACATTCGGTTTAGATCTGACTGATGAGCAAAGTGCAGCACATCCAATTAACCCAAGTACACACATGGAGACTATGACAAGCACAACAATTCATGAATATTGGCTGGTGTGGAATTTAGGATTAGGATTGCATATCTGAATGGAATGTGTTGTGTTTTATGCTTTTCATCAAAGCTTATAATGACATATAGTTAGTTACCTTTCTCTCGAAACTCTTCTGGATGCAGCCTTATATACTCGTTCATGTCTCGGTCCAGTCTTGCAAAATTGTAGTTTTCATATTTTGTGATATGGTAACCAATGAACCAACCAATGGTGGACATCAAGACTTGTCTGTGCACGCCTGCAAAGGCAAAATACAAGCTAAAACACACTGACCACCAATCAATGCCGTAGCCATGTAGTCAACATTGGGGGGGACGAATTATATTTTTTATGATAATTTCGGACAGCGTGCGTGGTTGCCTGTCGTAGCGTAGCACATTTATATTTTTATATCAATATATTGGGGTGACATTTTGACCAGATTTGAAAATTGGGGGGGATGTGTTCCCCCAATATATATTATGATTACGGCCTTGCCACCAATACTTCTGACAATAGGAACAGATCGCATGTTACTGTGTTGTAACGTTAGACTGACAAGACATGTAGATTATTTGACACACAAGTCTACTTTATTAATAAGTGCTATCTTTTCCAACTGTACTAGTGTTAGTTAGTCTTGTTACATTCTGACACCAAACTAGCATTGCTAGCCAACTGGTTTGCCTGTAGGTTAGTTAATTGACTCGCTTCTTAGAAAACAAAGTAACTGGCGTTTTAATTTAACTGCTAGGGCTAACTACCGAGCTAGTTAGCAATGTATGCAGTACGTCGGCTAATGTAATTTAGCTAAATTAGCCAAGAAGCATACCAACCTGATTTCAGAGGCGGTCTGCGGTTTAGGGTATTCTGAAGCATCGCCGTGCACCACCCCAACACCCCCAGCCATACTGAATTTCTGTTCACTATTCCTGGTGGTGGGAGAACTTTGGCCTCATCTGGTACAAGACCCATATTTGCAAATTGTTAGCTAAACCACCTATGTGGATTGCTAGTTGTCTACTCAGTTAGCACTCCTTTCACCTCTCAAGAGGAAGACAAGGGCAGGGTGTAACCGAAAAATATGGTCGGTGAAAAAATACGATGCGGTACAGCAAGATTCCGCCTCGTAAAGCACATCGGGTGGGTCTCACACCTTATCATACCCATTGCTAAACAGGGATACATTGTTTATTTGAACCAAGGATAACCAAAACCACATAGGTTTACCCAGAACTAATATTTTCTGTATCATTAAACCCCGAACCTAAGAACAACCTAGACGTGAACCCGGTGTTCCGGAGAATTCAGTTCCCCTGTTCCCCCTTCCCTTGAATCCCGAGGAGGGATAACGAGGATCTGCACACTCAAGAATACAAAAATAAACACGTTACACTCTTTCCATTTAATTTTTATATTCTATATTGTTTTCACACTCCACTGGGAAATTGCTGCAAATACAATTGCTTATCAAGGCGAGGGCATGAGACGCGAGGCTCCAGGCTGCAGCCGTAGAATGGATTTTTAGTCTGCATTTATTTTATAGACGGACATATATTCCGTTTATTCATTAACATGATAGTCTGCATTTATCGTATAGACAGATATTTAGTATTTTATTCATTTGTAAATTCCGTGTTTGTGTAAACCTACATATCGAATAAAATCAATTAAGATTCTGAGATATAGCGGACCAGACGCGAGCTTTTACTTTGAAAAGAAGCTTGGGTAGGGCATGAGAAGGGAGGGTATGAAACGGGAGGGCATGAGACAGGAGGGCATGAGATGGGAGGCTCTCTGGTCATCAGCTGATTGACCCTCTGGGTCATGATGACTTGAAGAGTAGAAATCAGTAGTGTTCTGGATGCGCCACTGTTTCCTGGAGGGCATGACTTAGGCCTACAATATTTATTTAATCATATACACAGCATTTGATTGATACACTTACCTTCAGTCAAAATATATATGGATGGATGTGTTACACATGAACTCACTTATTTTAGAAATGGTTCACTCGAAGATGTGAATAACAAACCAACTTACAGCCAAAATTAGGTTTTGAATCGTTCACCAATTTTACCACACAGTGCAGTGCCATTGGTGACATCACTGACTGATAATTCTGACTGAGCCTTCACTGCTCTAGCTGTGTGGTCGAGATCATACTCTTGATCAAACTGACCGCATGCATGCATACCACAGTCTGCATTTAGGGGAGTTCCCCAGGTTTTGGTAAGTACAAATAACATTCAATCTTACAATTACCACATCCACAACCAGTACTTTCTACGCTATCTTCTAATATGTTATATTAGCCACCGGCTACTGCATCTGGATACTGGACTCTGGAGCCGTGCTAGCAAACTAGCTAACTACAGTAGTGGTGCACTTGTATGCTGTCTTTTCGCTAGCTTTGTTAAGGTGAGGCCCTGGTCACATACGAATGCTGTGAATGTTGTCGATGGAGCGAGTGTGTGCTTATTATTGACAGTTTGTTGTAGCCAGGTTGGACAGACAGCTCTAGCAATGCTAACTGTATGGTCTAGTCAGTCTAGTCTAGCTAATGTAGCTAGTAAATCGCTAGCGCCATCATCAGCATCACCATCAGGGGTGGGGGCAGCCAACCACTGTTGTTGAATCAATTTAACCCCAGTAACAGCTCATCATTACATAATTATCACTACCCTTTTTTTTGTAAATACACTTTCGGATGGCTGAAAATGCGTTAGCAGTACAGTAGTTTTGCCAGGCTATGTCAACAGACAGAGGACGGACGCCAGAGACTGTACTGCTAGTTTGCTAAGGCTATCTATAACGGGACGGTTATAACCGTATCAGTGGTGGCTATGTACGCTAGCAAATGGCATTACAAATGACTTGTACGACCTTTTAGGCAAAACAGCGCCGCTTTCTACACAACAAATAGTTGCCAAGGTAGCTACTGTACTTCATCATGGTTTAAAGCAGTATATTGCAAAGCGCATGGCCTTCAAATTCCAATATTTCCTGCATTCTCCTACCACCAGTCAAAATAACTATCCAAGATGAACGGAAGGTGTTGGTGTTAGTCATACCCTGCTCATGTGTTTTCAGCAATAATGATCGACATCCTGCTAATGGCAATTTTATAATACAATTGCACTAATCCCTTAGTCTCATTTTGCCCATCTACAGGTTAGCATGAGCATGGAGGATTATGACTACCTGTTCAAAATTGTGCTAATAGGAAACGCTGGTGTCGGAAAGACCTGTTTAGTCAGACGTTTTACTCAGGTATGTTTTATGCACAACATGATGTGTAATGATGATTGAAGAATCAATACAATTTTCAAAGGGAGATTACTTGATCTGATTTGTTTATTCTATTCTACAGGGCCTTTTCCCACCTGGTCAGGGGGCTACAATAGGCGTTGATTTTATGATCAAAACAGTGGAAATTAAAGGATTGAAAGTAAAGGTCTGTCTGTAATGCTTGCTTTTGTGAGACAATAGCCTAATGGAAATTATGACCTAATTCCCAACCTTTAAAACACAAGCCCATGTGTCATTATTGACATTGTTATTATTATTGAGTGAACAGTGCAACAACAACGTTTTTTTCCAACACACCTGTTACAGAAGTACAACCCTTGCTATGTTGGCCTCACCAACTTTCCCCATATCACCATAACAAAATAAAGCAAAACAATGTAGAAACTTATAACTTGCTGCTGCATTCCTTTTCAGTGGCTCAATATTAATTTATACTCTGAATTACAGCTGCAAATATGGGACACAGCTGGACAAGAGAGGTTCCGCTCCATTACTCAGAGTTACTACCGTAGTGCCAATGCCCTTATCCTTACCTATGACATCACCTGTGAGGACTCCTTCCGGTGCCTTCCAGAATGGCTGAAAGAGATTGAACAGTACGCTAACAACCAAGTGGTGACCATCTTGGTGGGTGAGTATTTAGTTTTATTTTATTGGATTTTACATTCTAAACACCTTTTCTTAAACCAGACAGTGTATATTAACTGCTGTAACATTTCACTTTCTTCCACAGGTAATAAGATAGACCTTGCTGAAAAAAGAGAAGTATTGAGGCAGAGGGCTGAAGAGTTTGCTGTTTCTCAAAGCATGCTCTATTTGGAGACTTCAGCCAAAGAGTCAGACAATGTGGAGAAACTCTTCCTTGATCTGGCTTGTGAACTGATTCAAGATGCCAAGCAGAATACGCTGGACAACAATGACACTGCCCCAATGCCTGGGGAGGGCAAAAGCATTAGCTACTTAAGCTGCTGCAGCCTCAATTAGAACATAGTGGTCGTCATGGGAACCAGCCATTTACTGTACAGTTCAGATGACAGGGATACATTGCCACAGTGCTCCAATAAGCTGCCAAGTCTCATGTCTAGAAGCTGAACTAAGGAGTTTGTTAAGTAGCCATTCTTTGTTATAACAGGAATAACTAAACGTTCATTTGGAGCAAAACAATTCAAGCTGCTGCTGTAATGTGAAACAGTAACTACAGTTCAACAGGATGCAAACTATAATTATCTTAGTTTTTACCTTATGTGAGGCATAAGGATTTCTAAATGAATGTTTTGGGAGCTAGAATTTCAGATCATTTTAGACAGAGAAATACATGGGTTTTGTTATATTGGATTGGAATCAAAATTCACCAGCAGTATGGCCTCATTTGAAACCACCACAGATATTTTGTTACAGGCATACAAACCCTTTTGTCATTTTGGAAATTTAAGTAGACTACTTATTACAAATGGTTACAGCTTGTTTGCAAGAGCATAAAGTCTTAGCTTGGCTGCTTTCATGATTCTGTTTGTTATTCTAGCCAATTTATCAAGTAAATACATTAATATTGTGTACAGGTCCAAATACTTTCCTGATCGATTTAGAGCTGTTATGGAAAAAAGGAAATACTAATAACAAAGGGGTTTGTTCTTTTATATTAATTGTTTGTTTGAAGCTAAGGGTAGTTAAGTGGTTTAACGCAATTTTGGGTTAAAAAAAGAAATTCACTAGAGGTCCTATTCACAACAGAACTCTCCATCTGTGTTCCAGTTTGTGACATGTCTGATTGAAATGCAGTATTGCATGTGAACGCTATCAGCTGGTTTTGTTTTCTTTCTTTGTTTATTATCTGTTATCTTGGTCTTACTGACACAATAATCTGAATGTTATGTTTTACAAAGAAACTGTGAATATCTTTTCTTTATCAGACTCTAATTTTACCTGCTGCTATGATGTATGTTTCTGTTTTCAAGTCTGAATATATCTTTATAGTTATATTTTAAATTTGTCTTTGTTGCGTCAGTAACAATGCAAAGCATATATTTCTATTTTTGTTTGTGTTTAATACATTTTAGCTAAATGTATGTATTTAGTAATACTCTACCTGCCATAAGTTGAATGATACCAGACATAGTATTTCACAGTTGATTACAGCAGTGTTTACTTAATGCATTAGCAAGGGTTCTAGGAAGACAAATCATTTCATTATTACCTATTTTCGGTGCACCATCTCTTTATCTTTTCTATTCAGTGTCTTTACCCTGCCATGCTTTGACATTGCCATGCATTTTCAATACTTTTGTGTTGGAAAGTAAGCCATGTCTCCTGAATTTTTGTTTTATAATTTGCATCTATATTCCTTATTCAAGTGACTTTTTAAGCATGCTTTTACATAGGATTTAAGTGTCTAGCTTTATTTTATATACATTTGCCATATGGTGATGGTTTACTCAACATCATAATATATAATTGTACTGTAGTGTGTTTCGTTATTGTTTGATGCAGATGTTTATTTTCAGACCTGTATTTAACTTTGCATAAGCTATTGCTTTTATGGTGTTAGTATAATTTTGTTTCATGTTTACTGTTTTGTATCTTTTTGATATTTTACCCTCAAATAATACTTTAATCATAATATTGTTTAAAAAAAATATTTCAACCTTTGATATTTTCCCTTTTCATGCTAAAGTGTATTAAATTAAATAATCACGATAATCACGACTTCAAATATCCATTTATGCTGAAGCCTATTTACTTTTCCCTTCCTTTTCCGTTTTAGAATAGAGTATATCAGAGCCTTGCCACTCCCTATTAAGCCCCATTGTACCGAATTTGGCTGCAGTTCCACCAGAGTTCCACTGGGGGTGATCGCGAGCGAGTGCATGTTGAATGGGAGTCTATGGAGCTAAACGGCTACATTTGTCTCTTTCGCCTGATTGTCGTTGAAAAATCTCCGATTTGATTGTAGTTTGTGCATGTTCAACATGGATTATAGGTCGAAAGTTGAATGAACGAGTACTCATGTCCTTTTGATTTCTTACATGGTGAGTCGTTGTTGCACATAACACGCTAGCATTCTGCTAATAAATGCTGATTGGTTAGTGAAGGACTGATACGACCAGAGCTCCCGCTTGATGGCATCCGAAGCGGAATCAGAATGTCAGAGCATAAGCAACATTAGCAACAACATTAGCAAGCCAAAACTCTTTCTAGCATGTGTATTGACAGGGAGAGCCTAACCTGTCAGCTGCGTTGTCGATGCCCTGAAAGAAAAAAGTAAGTGACCAGAGCTTGCCGTCAAGCAGTAGCTCTGGTCGTACGATGTGTATGACGTCAATGACATTTTCAAAAGCTTTTTAGAACAGAAAGGCGACTTTCAAAAAATCTAAAACCCGGCAGTGTGTATTTTTTTGGCCTCCCCTTTCGAATTCAGAATTCAAATTACTGGACAAAAAATTATATCCTGAGAAAAGTGGATTTTGAGGGGTACTGTCAGGCCAAATAGTGTCCTAGGGCCAAATAGTGTCCTACCTGACGTCACAATGCCGTTCAGAAGCAAGGACGCGTCCGTCGCTATGCCGACCTTAAATTCCTGAGATATATAATCGTGCAAGCAGGAAACTGTCATGGTTGCTATACTGGTTACTAGGTTAAAGTTTTCACTCGTTCAACATTCCCGAGACAGCAACGTGCGCAGGTAGAATACTATACATGTTGCCTTCCCGGTCTGTTAAAATTGACGCTAAATAAGTAATTTTGTTGACAAAAACAACTGGCCAACTAGCACCAGCTATCGAACGAGTGAAAACTTTAAATAGTAGAGTAGAAATAAGTTTAAATAAGCCTAAATACAAAACGTCCTACCTAGTAACCAGTATAGCAACCATGACAGTTTCCTGCTTGCACGATTAGATATCTCAGGAATTTAAGGTCGGCATAGCGACGGACGCGTCCTTGCTTCTGAACGGCATTGTGACGTCAGGTAGGACACTATTTGGCCCTAGGACACTATTTGGCCTGACAACACCGCTCCATAGACCTCCATTCATTCTGCACTCGCTCGTTAGCGCCCTCACATGGAATTTCAACCAGTTCAGAACCCGGAAGTTTCCAGAGAGTGGCAGTTCTCTCTATATTAGACATTCTCTGAGTATATTCAAAAGTATTGAAGTGGATGAGAAATGTCAATTTATGGACCCCTTTTTTCTCTCCTTATAAACGACTCCGTTTTTATAAAGGTTTTGGTAAAGGTGGAAAACACGCAGTAGGTCGGCTTAATAATCATTTTGTGATCTGAGTCTTTGGAGGAATCGAGTTAGTTTGGGTGTGACGAAGGAGAAGACATAATTCGAATAGGATTTTTCTTCCTGTTCTGTGCCGGAAACAAGATGAACCTTCGGACAGTTGAAAACAATTAGCACAGTGACATCTGGTGGTTTGCATTTAGATTGGAGAACATGGGTTAGACAAAATGAAGGGGTTTTGCAACTGCTCAAGGCGTTGGCCTACACTTTGTTTGATGTGACTGGGACTTAATTCGCATAGTCTACCATTTGACACTTCATACGCTAGGAGTGAACCAAAGTTATTTTACTCATAGTGATTATTTAAAGCACAACTCTTATCGTAATTTGTTATGTCACTTGAACTGGACAGGAAGAGGAAAAGGCTGGACGTCGGTAGTAGGCTATGTTTTTTTATTCCAGCAACCAATAGGCAATAGCCTGAAATCGTAGGTTACTTCATTAATAGTAAAATATAGCTACAGCAGGCTATGCTACAGTGTGACTGAATGAATCAGATCGGAAGGATCTTCTCTTACCAGCCGATATGTAACTTCCTAGGCTAGTTCCTTCCTTTCCTATGACATTACAGCAAAGCATAGAAGCACAGTCAGTGCACACTCAGCAAATGTTTACTGTTGTCTTGCACAAGACAGCACCGGCAACGATGAGATCAGAATTTAGCCCTTTGTTTAGACCTGCTTATATGAGCATCGTTTTATTAAGTTTTTTTTGTTTTAATGTGTTTGCTCTCAAGTCTCAACTTTTATCGAGACGTGGCGTTTTAGATTTCACGTCTCAAAAAGGGGTCAGCTATAAAACGTTGTATTTTGAACAAAAGGTGAGTTTTTGTCAACTTCATTTGTGTTTTCCATTTGTATATTTTGGCAAAATTTCATGCGACTGTTGCAGCTAGTTTATCTGGACAACTGTTCTGCCTAATTGTTACAAGTACCCTAGGCCAACTGATTGACAAAGACCTACAACGTGTAACTTTTTGAAATATAGGCTATTCTTAATTCAAGTTTCATTCAATTTGATCCCATATAAACCTACTTAATCAGAACTGTTTGGGTATTAGTGCTTCCTGATATGTCAACTGTAAGTCACTGGGTTCGTAGTTCCAGCAGAACTGTCCTGGCATATTTGCTACTAAGACTAATTTTGGTTATAGTAATATCAACTAACCATACGTCCATGCCATGCACGAACCACTAATAAACAGGACCACAAACAACTTTTTATCGATTATGATTGTGAAACAAATTGTCACGTGCATTTGTCCCAGCCGCATGATCACAAGATCCGTTTCCTCCTATTGTGATTTAGCCTCATTAAGACCTTGTAACCGTCTATCTGGACTCATCTCCTAAGGAACTGGAGAGAAAGGAACCGTGCACGTTCCTATTGTTACGCTTTTTTCTTACCCTTTCCCCCACCAATAACATTAGGCTATAGTTTTTCAACATGTAAACTCAGGAAGGAGGAGAAAATAAAGTCAGCCGGCGAAGCCAAACATTTCGCATCCTTTCTCATAAATTGTGGTCTGAAGGGAATAGCTAATTATCTTGCTCTTGTCCAAAGGAAATCCTCTTGGCTTTACTCTACCCTCAGACAAAGCATGGAAGTCTATATGTAGTCTCCATTCATACCTACTCTATTTTACTTAACTGGAATACTGGTTTGTCAGTTTGTCAGTTGCCTGCCTGTATATTGTTCTTCAATTATGAGATTAAATTATTCAGTCAATTGGGTAACAATCTAACTTGACAGCATGAATAAGCATGCTCTTGGCACCTACTTACCCATTTGCAGGTTAAAGAAAGGGAAAGGGCAAGATTGGCTGGGGATTAGGAAACTGCCAGTGTGATCAAAAAATCAACCTGCACCACCACCAGGTGGCATTATTCCACTATTTTCTTGACTCAAGTCACATGTGGCCCCATAGTCTTCCAGTCAGTAATGCATGTGTAGTTGTTTGGATGAGCAGTTTGTGACAAATAAATATGCATAAGAAAGTCCGCTATTTTGAGCTTCACTTTGGAACCATAGAGGGATGAGGATGGCTAAATTGAGTTGAGAAGCCTTGAGAAGACCCTGTTTGATGAAAGAACTCTGCTAAACTGGAACGAATGTGGCATCCCTGAAGCTTGATCTGGGTTTTAACACAAGTTGCAGCTCATTATTCTTGCTTCCAGCCTAGAGATTGTCACATCCCATCACAGTGGTGGCACCATGCCAAATATTAATTGATCACACCCAGCAGTGTTGAGGATTAAACTGAAACAACTGCACCACTCAGACCTAATAGTGTCACTGTAGTATTTTCTTTAAAGACAGACTTTGTGAAATTGAATGATAAAATAATTACTAAGATGGTTTGATAAGGCTTTCAAGGTATTCTCTTTACCTTTCTGTATTTGCAGATCGATCACTTTGGTTTCCTGGAAGATGGAACATTCAAACAAAGATACCTTGTTTCTGAGCAGCACTGGCACCAGAAAGGAGGTCCTATACTTTTCTACACTGGCAATGAAGGAGACATCACATGGTTCTGCAACAACACTGTAATCACCTCCCTTGTTTTTTTAATCTACTAGCAGGCGTTGGTTAATGTTGTGCGTTGACAAACATGATGTCTTCTGACTGCAGGGTTTCATGTGGGATGTCGCGGAGGAGTTGGGTGCCATGCTAGTCTTTGCAGAACACCGCTACTATGGTGAATCCATGCCTTTTGGTGTTGAGTCCTACAGTGTATGTATACTCTTATTATTGCATTTACGTCTTTTATACTTACAACTAGGGTTTTACTTTGAAGTGGGTATAATGTATGTCAGACCCATTCACATAAACAAATTACAGGTAACCAACTTTCTGCTGCTCTGCTGTTATTTTGATGCACAGGACAGCAAACACCTGAACTATCTGACATCAGAGCAGGCACTGGCCGACTTTGCAGTTCTGATCAGAGAGCTGAAGAGGACAGTGGTAGGAGCAGAGGAGAGCCCTGTCATTGCTATTGGGGGATCTTATGGTGGTATGCTTTCTGCCTGGATGAGGATGAAATATCCTAATGTTGTAGTTGGGTAAGAGTAATTGCTATATGTTTTAAATGTTGATTAAAACCTGTGCTCTTTAAAACTAAATGTATACTTGTCTATATGCTGTTGTTTTGCTTTGTCTTTTTACTGTGGTACGGTTTCTGATGATTCTGATTTTTGGTTCTCTGTTCCAGAGCTTTGGCTGCATCGGCTCCAATTTGGCAGTTCCCTAACATGGTACCCTGTGGAAACTTCTACAAAATAGTCACAGAAGATTTTGCCAGCAGTGGACTGAATTGCGATGTCAACATCAGGAGATCGTGGAAGGCCGTTGATAATATCTCCTCCACTGGTAACGTGTGTTATGCTTTAAGAATTTACAACCCAGATGAAGAAGGCTAGTCTTCACCAAGGAAGTGTTTCACGTTGTTGTCATGTCATTGCAGATGATGGTCTTCAGTGGCTGTCTCGGGAGTTCAGCTTATGTGTCCCACTTAAAAAGCAGGAGGACTCAGCAGGCTTCAAGTCCTGGCTTCAAGAGACCTGGGTGAATCTAGCCATGGTAGATTATCCCTATGAGGCCAACTTCCTCCAGCCACTTCCTCGCTGGCCCATACAGGTGAACAAATGAAATGCTATTGTAATTGTATTTTAACAAATGAAATACAAGCATGCAAATATATGCATGGCTGTGATTCAGATGTATGAGGCTTGTTGTTATTTAATTTGGTTAAGTGATTGGTTTTGACAGTCTGTTCTCAATTGCCTTTGCGTTATTCAGTTTCACTTGTGTTACAAGTGGGTGTGAGTCTTTCAAGCTTTCGTAGCATTTGTGTACTACAGCTTTCAATACACTTCAGTAATGTTAATAAAGATCCCAGTTCTTGTCAGGGTTGCTTTTCTTTATATACGCAACAAAAAGTATTACACCATTATTTTCTTATGTCTCCCTTATAAGATTTTCATTTGACCATGCTCCTTCAAAACTCAGAACTGCTTCATAGTGTATGGTCAGGTGACATTGCACAACAAGAAAAGGGTATTGAATACAAAAATGATCATGAACACATCAAAATGATGCCTGTTTATTTCTAAGTCATAGCAGCTTGGTACAAAACGTGCAGTATCTTGTCAAGCATTTAAAGTAAATTATTAACCTATAGAATCTGTGGAATGGTTATAGTGATGCTAGTTTATTTTATGATTTGTGAAGTCAATACACATCCAGACATGTCTTTTGTCTGCATGGGCATTACTCTGCATGTGATGGTGTAAAGGCTCAAGTAAAAATGTTATATACTTGCCCATTGCCTCGTTACCCAGACGTTTTGGCATGTCACGTGCATAATGTCCCACTATTGACCTGAACACCCCTTTCAGGGCCTGTTCACCAGCCTGTGGTGATCCACACAACATTATATTTGTTACAAGCAATTTCCTCTCTCAGTAGTGTATACTTTTCCTTTGGTTTATTTTAATGGCCTTTTGCTATAGTCATGCATACTTTGTAGATACAAAACCATCTCAGGCACAACAAGTTGGCTGAGATCTACACTGAAAGGTCATTCAAAGTTTTTTTTAAACTAAAAGCCTGTAATGTATGCGACCCCTATGGGTGGTTAAAGCGGTTTAGGTAGTGGGCGCAAAGAAGAGCTTTTTTAATGACAAAGCTAATGTGATTATCTGAGTGACTGTGAGAAGGGGGTATTGAGGGCTTAGAGGAGGGAAATGTGTTGGCTGAGATGAATGTATAAGCCTAATCCTATCTGAAAAGTAGTGAAAAGTTCTTTAGAGCAATTGGATATTTTCACAGTATAAATCTGTGGTTGGTCATGTCTGTATCCCTCCTCTTCCATCGTCCAGCACCCTCTCCAGCCTGTAGACAAAAGCCTTAGTAACAGACTCCACGCTACCACAGTTTCCCTCCAACCTCCTAACAAGTGGGAACAGTCTCCCCTTTCTACAGAGAGACAAAACAACACAACAAACTATGCTGCTACCATAACAACTAGTTCAGTAACTGTACTAAAAAAGAAATGGACATCAAACAAAAAGGAAATGAAAATAACAAATTGAAAGAAATTAATCTCTGGAACACAATCTGGTGTGTGAGGATGAGGGACGGGTCATCTTGGCAAAGTTTTATATCTTTCGATCATGCATGGCTGAACAGAATGGGCGTCGCCTCATACCAGGTTGAGAGCCATATATTCAAGTTAAGCTGAGTTTCATTCCACTCAATTTCATATGCAAATCAGATGCCTGAAAGGGGATTTATTACCACAAGTAAATGTCTTGTAAACATACCAGATATTGTGGAATTTAAGCTTCTGTGTTGTGAGCCAGTCATGTTTTTGACTAGCATAGAACTTTAGTTGGAGGTTGTTTGGAAAGAACAATATCTTTACACATTTGCTGTATATTTTAAATATGTATTTTCTTCCTTGAATGAATGAATGAATGAATGTGGGTGGTTTTAGGTGGTCTGTAAGCACCTTCATTTGGATGCCACTGTGTCTGACTACCAGCTACTGCAGGGCATCTCCCAGGCTGTGAAGGTCTACTACAACTACACAGGAAACACAGCCTGCCTTAACACATCCCAGACTGCCACGGGAAACCTAGGCCTCATTGGCTGGTATTATCAGGTAATACAACTAGCATAATTACTCATGTCACTGTGTATGAGGCATCATTAATGTGTGTGTGTGTAAAGTATTTATAAAATATTTGTCTGATTTCATTTCATTTATTTATGTATGTCTCCAAAGGGCAATAGACTTTTTTACTGTGTACATTTTCCCCCAGGCCTGTACAGAGATGGTGATGCCTATGTGCACTGATGGCGTCCAGGACATGTTTGAGCCTCAGGAATGGAACTTCCAGGCCTTCTCAGACGAGTGCAATAACCTGTTTGGAGTTAGGCCACGGCTTGACTGGGCTAACACTGTGTATGGGGGATTTGACATATCCTCTCATAGTAACATTATTTTCAGGTACTTTACCTGCGTTTTCATCAGAACTGCGTCTTCTATACACTTTGGGCTTGTTTAAAAATGGGCACTGTTTTCATTAAGTCAACTTTGTCTCTCTACATGTCTTTGTCTGTCTGTCGCTCGTAGTAATGGGGGTCTTGACCCATGGTCGGCGGGAGGAGTGACCCAAAACATCTCTGCTTCTCTGGTTGCCATAGTAATTCCTGATGGTGCCCATCATTTGGACCTGCGCTACAACAATGAATATGATCCGCAGTCTGTACTGTCAGCACGCGCACTGGAAGTGGACTACTTTAAACAATGGATCTTACAGGCCAAGAAAGCACCTTGACCCCCCCCCCCCCCCCTGCCAATAAATACAAAAAACTGACAGAATGGGCTGAAGACTTCCCATGGTTGACTGTCTTAAATTGCTTACCACCAGCCTGTGCCAAAGTTTTCTATGCCTGATTGCTGTTTAAGTCAGTTTGATGAATGAAATGAACTTAAATTGTTTTTGTGACTTTTAAATCGTTGTACCTTCTGGCTTGTCCTCTGTACAGTGTACAGTTAAATTAGTTCTTGCTGTACATGCTATTTTTTGCAAGAGACTCAGGATTATTAAATAAAAAAATACTTTTAGCAAACCGTAACTCTCTGAATAAAACCCCCACCATTTTGTCAAGCAGATACACAGTTGTAATATCCTGATTAACTAAAAGCACATTCTTTGTTCCGAATAGTAATTTTTACTTCCCATCATCACAACAAGCCTAGGCTGTGGAGCTGGAGTGGCATGGGTATATTCTCTGTCTTCTCCAATGGTCTGCACAGCTGCATGTGATTTAATAAAAACCCAATTGGGGAAGGCAATAAAGAGACTGGTGGGAGGTTAGAGCAGTAAAGCATGGTGACCTTGCCTCATGTGGACCAACCTGTGGGATTTCCCCTGCCACACATTCATCCACTGGTTACCTCAAAGGCTCTAAATTGCACTACCAGGACAGCCCATGGTCTCTGGTTGGCTACCCCCTGCTACTAATATTATGAATACTAGACACGGGGTTTCGGGGTGGTTAGAGGTCTGGTTGAGAGTTCAGTGGGCCAGTGTGAATGCATGAGGGGATAGTGTCTTTGTGTTTTAACCTAAATTCACATCAGTTGTCTATGTGTTCAGTAACTTTTCAAACTTTGTTGGTTGAAAACTTTAGTAAAAAAAAAAAAATCTCTTAACATATTGGACTGGACTTAAGAGACAAATTTTCAGAGATACACATGGGGGAGGAGGTCCTTTTGTTAACAGACCTCCTTAACTTTTCTCAGGACGTTGAGCAGTCATTAATTTTGCAAGGCCTTTCTCAATCCCTGACACTGCCATCAATCAAACATGTCATTAGTATTCGGCTGACCCCGATCTCTGAGGGTGTCACTGCATAGACAGGGACCACACTAGTTGGAAGAGATTAAGCTTGTGGTTGTCTCGTCGTGTTGCTCTCCTTCCCGGGGACCGTCCAGGATGCCACCTCCCTCCTACTGCCCTCCTGTAGGGGAGAAGGTGCTGAGAGAGTAAATTCAATTAGACAAGGGCGTGGTTGGCTAGTTTGAATAATAACTGTGGAATAAAGCTGTGTGTTCTGACTGAGAGAACTGACTGTAGGAATGGGTGGATAATGAATATTAACTAATTACTGTTCTTTTTCTACTTACGAACTGAACGATAACCCTGCTGGGATTTATTTTTGTCTTTCATATACTTATTGTTTGAAATTGTTCATGTAATATAAAGTTCATCTGAACCAACTTTTTATTGGGACTTACCAGGTGAATCACCAGGAAAAAACATAATGAACAACAGTGAAACAAACAAATACAAAGTTTAAGTTTTTTGAAGTGCTCTATACAGTATTCTTCTCCTGTCTGCATCCTCTGGCCCTTAATGTAACTATGGAAGCTGGGGCCCGGAAGCAGAGAGCCGGCCCCAGAGACATGAATGGCCAGTACTAAAGCCAAAGCCTATAAGTGGGGAGTGGTGGAGATGTATTTCTTTGTCATGTTGCCAAAGCAGTGCTGCTACACATAAACACACGCACACACACACGCACACACACACACACACACAGATTCAAAAAATATCACTGAAATTGAATGATGTGCTTCATGGCAAGATATTTCATTTCATAGTGTCCCATAGTAACAATTGCAAGTGTTAATGTGATGTTTCTACTAGATTGAAGTAAGTACATTATGTTATATTATACTGTATTGTATATCATATATATAAGATTACACTGACATTATACCAATAGGTGCAGAAAGAGCCACATGCTTCTTTTCCACTAACTCAAAAGGAAGGGGAAGAATATATTAATGATTTATTCTCAAATCTGTTGATTTTCTGTAAAATGTTAGAGGTACAGTATACCAACAAAGACCAAGCAACTTTGTGTGTCTCAATGTTAGCTGTTCAGGGAGTTTTATTCAGGAAGGCTTGTGTTAGACTGCATAAAATAAGATCAGTGTTATCAGTTTCACTGTTGCTTTTCTCCACTGGAATTTACATATAAATAATAGTTTCTTTACGGTCTATCTCTCTCACTCAGCGCTTGGATTTTTCCTCCCCTCCAATGATTCACAGCCTCACCTTAAAATGCTCTTTAAGAGGAAAGGAATCCTGATTCTATTGTAAGGACAAAAGCAGCTTCTTTTTTGGGCTCCTGCAACTACCACCACACGGCCAGTCCTGGGTCTCTCCCAGAAGGATTCTGTGGGTAATAAAATTTAGAAATGTAAATGAGGCTCACAGATCTTTTCAGTGTCAGAAGACAATGAGGACCTTTTAGTAGGTGTGTTGAAAGTTGGAAACCTTATTATTTCAATACTAACTGTTTATTATCCGTCCTTGTACTGTGGGAACTCCAACAACCGTTAAGTTCTTAACTATGTTAATACCCCAAAGCTTTGATATTTCCGATCTGCAGTTTAATTTAAATGCGGATTAGCTTAGGCTCCATGAAATTCCAGACTCTAACATGTCCTCTGATATGTTCAGTGTTGGCAAAGACACTTCCTGTAAATACGTTATTGTTTTAGAACAGAAGTTTCATACCCATTTCTTAAGGTCAACATTTCGGCTGGCACACTAAGCTTGATCCACACTTTATTCTCCTTTAATTTAACAGCTCCGGCAGCTTTTCTAGTTAAATCGACTGTTCATTATTGAGACCCATTTTACGAATGGGGCTGTGAGGTGCAGTTTAATGAATCTCTGGCACAAAGCTCCCTTTCACTGCTGGGGAAGAATGGAGGCTATTTAGACCCTGTAGGGCTGTATGTCAAAGGCAGCCCATAATAGTTGTCAGGCCGGGGCAAAAATTCCCACTGGTCCGGGAATGCACAAGAAATCAACTTTCACCATGAACAGATTAAGACACAGCAAACTATTTGGAGAGAAACACATAAATGGTGGCATCTGTTTGGGCGTGCAGATTTTCCCTGAGAAATTATCATATGATATCCCAGTCCTCATTTGTGGGATGTTTACTCTATGATCAGATTGTAGCTTCAGTATGCCACTTGTCTCATGTTTACCTTTATGGTAAGTAAGTATGGAAAATATTGTCAAGACAGTGTGGTATGTAAAATGATTTCCAGAAAAATACTAAACTAAATCTTGTTTAGTAGCAACATTTTTAGATGATTCCCATTGACAAAATCAATCCCAGTAAATAGGAGAAGTTTACATTGTTGACCTTGTTCCTTTCTAGTGAATGGCACACTTTAACCAATAGTTCTACTCTAGGAGGTAAAGTAGCACTTTTACATATTGTTACATTATGATATCATGGTTTGATGTGGCTACAATAGTAGTTTGTTTTCATTAAAGTGTTGTGGGTTCATAGCCACATAAACAGTTAAATTGAGAGGGGAGCTCCACCAAGGAGTATTGTCTTTTGACACAGCAGGAAACCTTATACAAATCCTTCTTAGTTGCAGGTGGTCAGGCGTGAGCAAAGAGTTAAGTCTTAGAGTCCCTCTGCCCCTCCTCTTTGATGTTCTGACATCATTGGCCCAGCCCACTGGAAGATCTCTTTGCTGCCCTCAAACAGAGTCCCTCAGTTCTGCCTCGGGGTGTTTACTGGAGCTGCATGACGATCATCAGGACTAAGGGTTTGCCAACTGCCTGGAACAGAACAAATATATGGTTTGATGAGGGTCTTTATTTTAGATTTGTTGTGGATTGTATAGGTGAAGCCGAGGGGTAACCCAGAGAATGGCTGTTCAAACTGCAATCATGAACTCACAGTTCATGAATTTCTGTTTCCCTGGATCTGTTATGGAGTATGACATGGAGAAAAGTATGGATGGGAGTGTTCTTGGCGAGGTGGAGAGTGAGGGGGACTGCAGGGAGACCACAAGGGATCTCCTGAGCTTCATAGACTCAGCCTCCAGTAACATCAAACTGGCGCTCGACAAACCAGTCAAGTCAAAAAGGAAAGTCAACCACCGCAAGTATCTGCAAAAGCAGATCAAGAGGTGCACTGGAATCATTACAACAGGGAACACAGCTGAAAGCCCAGCAAAAAGACAAGGCTCTCTATCCCCCCTGTCCAGTCCATTCCAGGGTAAAACTCTTCTAAAGCGAGATGGAGTCCAAGCCAACCTGCAGACTAAGAGCTTGGCAGCACTCTTTAGCCCTGTGAAAGACATTCGGGGTGAGAAAGCCAAGAAACCGCCTCTGAGGCATCGCAACCTGCCCCCCTCCTTTTTCACAGAGCCTGCCAATAGCTCCAGAGTCACCTCTATGTCTGGAATGAGCCTGAAGGACCTGGAGCGTGGCAACCCTGAGGCGACAGACTTCTTTGAACTACTTGGTCCTGACTACAGCAACATGGTCACCGAGCAGGACCTGTTTCAGAGTGTTCCAGCTAGGGTTCATCTTGAGATGGCAGGTTTGGATCCTGCTGCCTACGACCCTCACCACTTGGTAGGTGGCTTCCTCTATGCTGAGCCATGGGGCACATGCACTGGCTCCACTAAGAGACCCGTGGTGCAGCCCCCTGGATATAACCACTCAGACTCCTCAATGTCTGGGCCATTGGAGGAGAACACACTGAGCGCACTGGCCTTCCCAAACATCTTTCCTGATTCCTCTCTCCCACAGGTTACTTATGATTTAAATAGTGGTTACAACAGAGCCAGCTTTCAAGCTCTTTAAGACACAGCTTTGTTGTTGATTTTAAACATGGACATTGAAAATGGTGAAAGAAAAAAGTATTTTCTTCATGTCATCATGTGTACATAATGTTCAACTGGAACTGAAGATATTTTTTCCATGGGGAAAATTGCAATAATTTTCCTCAAAAGTATCAGAATATACTTCACTTGACCATGGTCAATGTGTGCCATCAAAATCTAATCATTAAATAGTTTTCTTAAATTGACTCAAATTAACATTGTTTGGTAATAACTGATTCACAAAAAGATATCTGTATCTAAGACTTGACTGCTATTTGGTCAAAGGTTTTTTTGATTTTGCCACCCATGATAAGCTTCAGGGTACTGTATATCAAAATCTTATTTACAAATGAAACAAATGAAACTTTCAAAGACACATTTGTATGAATTGTATTCCAGTTTATAAAGTAACACTGTATAAAGCATAAATCAGGGTTTATTGCTGTAAAACTAACATTGGTCTAAATTAGGTAAATCCATGGAGCTAGCATCATCACATCTGACAGAGGCGTGTACAGACATTGAAAAGTATGATGCCAATTTTGTTTTTAAATCATGTTTCACTGCTCAGATATGTTGAAAAATATGTAAATAATAAAATATGCACACTGCAGATGTACTGTATAGCTAAACAATTGTTTTTACTGGAGGACTATTTCCTTTCTATAAACCTGGGTTTTTAGTGAAAATGTATTGTATGATCTGAGAAGATAAAATAAAGCTGGTCTTTATTTCTATTAAAATCATAATAAATGAGTAGCTTGCCGTTATCATTGTCTGTTTGCCCAAACGTTTAGTGATCATTATGGTTGTTATATACTGACATACTGTATGTTAGAGTGAATAAAATAAAGCCTAACCCTACTTTTCCAGATAGCAGAGGCACAAGACTGTCACTGGCTTCAGAATAATAGAAGAAAACTTTGATGATAGCGCCATCTAGTGGGTTCAAGGTCCACTGTATCACACTGCATTTATACTCCACAAGAAAGACCATCACAACTGATGCTCTTGCTTTCAGATGCACTAGATGGCAGTGATGCTCGTTGAAAAGAGACAGAAAATGGTCCAGAAATTGGTTTATGTAATTTAGAAAGTCATTTAGGGAGCAGTAACACGTAGATGCTTAAATGTCGTTCACAGAATTTTCATCGTAGGGAATGGTCTTGTAAATCCTCCAGATGTTTTCACCAACAGCACAATTATTTCTTTTTTTTAAATATTAACTCGTGTGGGGAAGAACAACCCTTGTTGTGACGTAAAAAACATTATTTGGCACCTTGCTATATGCACATACATACCGAGAGCCTTAACATTTATTCTTATCTCAGAGTAGTGGCTGTTACTATAGGACCCGCATCATGACAAATTAGAGATGTAATGTTTGAGAGTAACAATATTTCCATTGGCACAGAGTGTTTAGAATAACATGAGTCAACTTTGCAATTGAGCTAGCTGGTTTATGATGTATTGTGGATGTTTCTGTAGTGCGGAATGAGACAAATATGTGTGAACACGTGTGCAATGTGCATGTTATGGAAAAGCCCTTTGGATAAAGAATGCATGGAATGAGAATAGCACGGCTGGCTACAACACACCTTGGAGGAAAGCCCTACATAACACAACATTATATAAATGTTCCTACATTTAACCTTATGGTCCCCCACTGAAACAATGTCTGTGAAACAATCACTGTGTTATTTAACACAATCACTATATCTCCCTCACACAAGCCCCATCCTTGCAGAAATAAATTATTTTCTTTTTTGTGTGTGTGAGACTTCAACTGCAATCTGTGTCCATAAATCATTCCTTGATCAAAGACAATGTTGCTACACATTTCATCCCTACAACAGGGTAGGGTCTCTGAAATTGACTGACACAAATATTTCATGCAAATCACAATAAATAAATCACATTTTAACATGCCATCCTCTTCCATTGCTGTGATCTTTTTTCATGTCTGAAAACATTACTCACAACTGCAACCGATCTATGTACCAATGACAAACACAAAATTCAGTACTAAACTGCTGAGTTTTACACTAACATTGTCAGCCACTGCAAAATGTTTACAAAGAATCTCCCTGGGGTAAGAGAAAGGTATTTTGAGAGTAATGTACATTTTTGAAGACAGAATTATTAATATTTTTTACCCGTTAGAATGTTGGATTTTCAACAATAAGTTTTCATTCTTCAAGGGTAAAACTATGATTATCGAGTATGAATATCTTTTCATTTGGATTCAACATGTATCTATTATACACTATCTTGTACACTTTACATTTCACATTGTAGCCACCCTCACCCCACTGCTCAGATCCTGTCACCCTTTTTGGACCTTATACATCTGTCATCTAATACAGCAGGGGCCCATCATTACCCCCTATAGTTTGTAACCATAACTTGCTAAATCTATCCCCCAAAAAATTCTCCCTACAATTATAATCTTGTATTCAAGAATGTTCTGGAGAAAATGGTGATATCTGCCTGCACATCCCTTATATGCAAATAATCCATAAAACTAGTAGGATTACTTGTCACAGAGACCTGCTCTCCTAATCGCCAGTCCCTCCCCTTTGGGAATGTGAAGGAGAGTCATGAATACACCTGATATGAGACTATCTCATAGAAACATCTAGAGGACAGCTATTTTGGAAGCCACTTATCACCTTGTCGTTTCAGTAACAATGTTTGGTCTTCATCTGGCCATGCAAAAAAGTTGCATTAGACAATGCATTTAGTCAGGTTACCGTACACACTTCTAATAACCTGTGACCCCGTCTGCATCTGATACATTAAATTGACAAATTAAGCCCCCTGCCCCTCTTTATAAACAGGCAGAAAAGCACACACACCAGGTGTAACTAGGTGTTTAATTACTACATGTTCCCCCTGGACCAGCTTGAAACCTCTGCCTCAGAGTAACAGGCATGTGAGTCTTATACATAGGCATGGGATATTTCATACATACAAATATACCGTTTTTGTGATCTGTGTTTTAATTTTGCCCGTGCAGATATTTCACTCTCCAAACCTATACAAATGTATTAATAAAACCTTGACAACCGTTTGTTTGACTGTGATTTAAATGACTTTCTGTGGTTATCTTGAATTCATAATTTTATTTCTGTCTGTCCTGTGTTTGTGTTGCTGACGTTAGACAAATATAGAAGCATTGTCCAACCTTCAAGTTCTCATGCCTGTTAGTTTTTGTATGCTTTTATCCCCGAAATTTTCTTCCTGTAAATTTGCTCTGATTGAGGTCCAAGAAATTACTCCAAAGATCATTAGATAAGGTTTTATCTTCTTTGTCCCGTTTGTTCAACTGTACTGTTATTTGTGTACTTGGATGTCATTGATGGGACAATGACATTTGTTTAGTTTTAAAGTCTATGACTTTCTGTTCCAAGGAGTGGGAATGAAAATATGGAGAGCAAATAAATATTACGTTTTAAACCAAGTTCCGTTCAACCTAGGCAGTGCTTATATAGGCAGAAAGTTATCATTTGCAGGAGATCATTCATAGGTTTCTTAACTATTGAAACATTCTGATTAAACCTGGCAGAATTCTTAGCAGTTAATTGTAGATTCACCATGACTAGGCTATTGTGTGTGGTCAGATGGCTGAGTGGTTAGGGAATTGGGCTACCAATCACAAGGTTGCTGGTTTGAATCCTGGCCATGATAAAAATCTAACAAAAATATATTTATTTTGAAGGATGCTACCTCTTCCTGGCAGCCAGCATGCTCAAGGTAATCTTTTCAAGGCTATGATAGTGGATGGTGTAATCCATCCTCCTTTGCTATAAATTCCTAAACTAATGATTGAAAATAAAATGCAGTGTAAAAGGAATATAATTTTACGTTGTGATTTTAGAGAGGAAAATATTAGTGCATAGAAGAGAATCCTATACTGTTTCACCATAGTAACAACAATCCCCCAATGGATCCTGATGCAAAATAATAACGCTGTATTTTGTTACAATCATTTTATGTAATGCATTGTTTCCTTACTCTGTCAAGATCATTGATAGCTATGCATAAATGACCTATCTTTCTAGCATAAAGTTGCTTTTCATCCTGTTGTTCATTTGAAAGGGATTGGATACAGTAGTAGAGACACAATGCCTTTTCATGTCCTTGTTAGCTTTCCTGAAATGCTAATATATGCAGATGAAGCCAGCATTAGCATATTGGTCAGCATGCATTATGTTAAACCAAGTAAATGATAGATTATATTTCTGAGGCTAACATATATTTTGTAGAGTCATGGGTTTCTCCTTTCTGATAAGACTTTTGTTGGCAAAAACTATTTCACACAAAATATTAAATATAATAAATATTACATGTTACAGGCAACATGAATAAAAAAGCATACATCTCACAATAGATCAAATAACCATATCTTGCCAAGCAGTGAGCTGTGATTTGTCCTTCGAAGGAGTCATTCTAACAGTGACACTAAGGGATCTGGTACATTCGGACATCATGGCTGCATATTTACACAAGAGCCATGTACAAGGCCAAACTCAAGGTTAAACATATTTGATTTATTATGCAGCAAACATAATGTAAATGTATATGTAGGTGAGTGACAAGTTAATACTCCACAACCGCTTGCCATGCTTCCTCTGAGGTAGAGTTTCAGAATCTTCAGTCAGATAAACAGTAGATAAATTGTATGTAAAATGTATAGAATACATGATCCCTGTGTGGGTATGATAAAAATAATATTATCAACTTATTTTCAACTTTTTTCAAGTGATCTAATTCAGGCTTGCAAAATGCCAGAACAACGCCATAACAGATGTGTATAATAAATAGGATCCTCTGGAGCAGCTGTATATTCAATACTGGTTCATTGACCAAACAAAGACAAATGGTTAACAGCTGTTTTTGTCTCAGCAGTCACATTTTATAAGGCACAGATCTCTTTCAGCAGAAAATCGTGAATCCTTGGGTACATCCAAATAAGGCTACCACTGTAAATGATACAGCATTTAGTTAAAATACAAACATGTTCTATTATTTAAGAATATACCTGCATGTATGTTCTATAAGTATAACATAACAAAAGTGAAAAAAGTTTAGGTGTCTGAATACATAATTTCAAGGTCCACTCCTGTGTATAAAAGACACACTGAGCACTTTAGACCTTGAGGTCATGTAGATCTTATTGTTTTACATGCCGTGTTTCTTACTGAGGCTGTAGCAATTCTTTATTAACACTTAAGTGTGGACTGGCTTTATGGCCTCCCATGGGCCATCCCAGGAGTCAGAGAACGGAAGAGAATCATTAAACAGGACATTTCTGAGGCCAACATATTTCAAGATTGTATCATGGTTCACCTTCAGAAGTTAGCCTTTATGTTTTTCCTAATGTGAGTCTGTGGCTAATCAGATGATTGTTTTTAGGCTTGAAGGCAGGAGAAATGTGCTGATGAAGGCCACATAATTAATTAACCTTATCGTCAAGTAGCCGCAAGGCTCTCAAAGTGCCTTGCAAAACATCAAGGGCTGGGAGAATGCACATCTGACATCATAATGTTTTTAAATGTATTCTGATCCAGAGAAGGCGATCCAAGCAACACAATTACATCTATCACTGATGTCTGAGGTGTTTATATTCACACTTAATTTGAAGATTTGACAAGCTGCTGTATAACTACTATTTATCATCAAACTCCAGAGAACACTGTTACTCCCCAGCAACAGGAGGCAATTACTCTGGCCCCATATTGACTGTTCTAGAGGTTCTGTCTGCCATGTGTGGACGTCATTGTCCCTCCTACCCATGCTATTGCCGAGTGTGTGTGGCTCTTTAGATAGAAACGAACCCCATGGAGCAGTTCTAAAGAGGTAATCACTCATTCTGAGTAACGGCAGAGGTGAAATGTAAGTAAACTCTTTGAGCGTGCATGGGCGCTCTGTTATTGCAGATGCTAACGACAGTTGCCAACATGGCATGTGACTGACTCATTAAGGAGAGTAGAATTCATTGGCCTTTCTCGGGTGGTTCCATCGCTTTCTCAAGCCAGCACAGTCACTATGCCAAGGTGATCCATGATCAGGGAAGAAAGCCAGCTGGGACAAATCCGGAGTCATCAATGGGGGAAGAAAAAAAGAAGCAAAATGACAAATAGAATTGGAAGTAGAACCATGGGGATCCAGATATGCTATTACTGAAAGGAAAACAGTTTCCTCTAAGCTGCAGATAATGAAAAAGTTAAGCAAAGATTACTGTAATGAGGGTCATTGAGGCAGCAAGGTAGCAGACAAGCTGTTTAAGTCTGGCTCCTGCATCTGGCTAAAGGGGTGGAGCCTTCAAGGGGATAGGAGGGACAAGAGGACATTTGTTAGAAAGATGGATGGAGGGATGGCATCCCAGCAATTGTCAAGAGTGGAAAATGATCTCATTCACTGGGGAAGGAGTTTCTGTGGAACACATATTGCATGTTGCATTGGAACTGATATATTCAGGTAATTTAGTGATGCAGCTATCAGTTAAAACAGCTTGACTGACTATAGTTTTTGTAGTCTATGTGTCACAGTGATGCAGCTATGTCGACATTGCCAAGTACTAGCAGAAGATTCTTGAATATAATTTAATAAAACCTCCAATGTGTTTCCCTTAACAAAATACTTTCTCAGAAATACTGCACAGTCCTTTTAGACAAAAACCAGAAAATACAACTGGTACTTGGAAATTGTCCTTAGACTTTTGATTAGGTTCCCCTAGAATCTAAGAGAAAAGCACACATTTTCACAAGCAGTGATGTTTTTACAGTAGTTGCATGTAGAGTGGTGTATGAGAACCCATAGCAAAGCCTGATAATTTGTACTGCAAAATAAGTTGCACAAGTATTAACTGCATACTCTTCGGGTCACTGGGCTAATTTTCGAATGACAGCTTTGGAAAATTCCCTTGTGTGTTGATAAAACCTCTATTCAGATTGACAGTCGTAATGTTTTACATTAATGCTTCAGTGCTTCCTGCCAAGTTCTTAATCAATTACTTCCAGTGCACTGTTAGAAAGGTTGTGCACTCCAACACTTTAAATTTATTAAACTTCATTCTCAATCATAACGGTTTATAATCCCCATCTTTGGAGCTACTTTTTGTTGCTGTTTTTATTGCTGTTTCTGTTTTTCATTTTGCTACATTTTGTTTTTGAGTTGTTAGTAGGTTTTTTTGAGACTGGTGTTATAGACTGGTTATTTTGTTTTTCAGATTGGTCCAAACAATTAAAATAAAAGGGTAACATTGATAAAAAAAATATACAGATGCTGGTTACAAATTATATTTAAATTATACAAAACTCATCTTGTATGGTGTAATAAAGGTGGTGGGCAACGGATTATCAAACCCAACGTCCAGTTTTTGTGTTCAATCAGTTCTTTTTTACTGGCAGGCCTGTGGTATAACATGCTGTCCTGCCCTTAAATGTGCACATTAAACCACAGAGAAGAATTAAGGGGGAGCAGCCCAGCCTAAAACCAGTTGTACAGCAGAGTGGATCTGCTCAGTGCAGGACTAAAGATGGATGGGCTGGACCATAGTCTGGATGGGAAGCCTCCATCAGGCTTCTGGGGCTGCCGGGTCCCATCAATCAGAGCAGTGCTAAAGGTCTCAGCTCAGGTGGTGTAATGATGCAGACATGTGGTCTGGCCCTCCCTGGCTGTTCAGATTCGAGGGTCTGTACTTCTGAGTCACCTCATTGCTATTGGCCACAAGGCACTGAAATTCCAGAGTTTTCACTACAGCTGGCCTCAGAAGAAGAAGAAGAAACATTTATTAATCCTACAGTGTGACAGGCGTGCAGCGAGGAGAGGCGACAGCAGAACACACGCACATCGAGGAGTGTCCACTGGAGAAATGTGTTCTCTACTTTCTTTCCATCCTGTTGTCCTTCTTCCAAGGGCAGTGGTCAGCCATAATCAGTGGCGACCGGGGGCCAAATCCAAGTCCTCACCCTCATTCAGTGCAGGAGAGCAATCTGTTCTGCATGTTTTTCTTATTAGGGGTTATTGCAGTGGAAACCATGTGAGCATGAGGAGAGCTTGCAAACTTCACACAGAGGCCTGGGAGATGCCACATAATATTTATGCCACATAAATATTAAGATGTCGCAAATATAAGATGGGGCATGGAAGCGCCTATGAGAAGACAAAAAGTTTAGGATTCTCAAAAGCTGCTGAAATAGCCTGGCTGCCAGCCCAACTTCTCCCCGCCCACAAAAACATTTGGTCGGGAAGTTGGGTCTGGAGGGTCTCGTATTGGGAACAACTACATAAAACCAGGATCTAGGTGGATCAATGAAATTGCCAGGGCGGGTTTTATACGATGATGGACAGATGATCAACAGTAACGTAATCAACGACGTCACAAAAGAGCCCTTGGGTTGAATTTGTGTTCAACAAACAACATATTACGTTGCTCTGATTGGTTGTAGGTCTATCCAATTGAGCGTAGAGGCATTTGTTTTACGAGTTCGGTTGAAACACGCCCCATAGTCACAGCCCAACGGAGAGTTTTCAGACTCATATTCTGACTAGAATTATGAGTATGACAACGTCAGGTTACTGCTGAAAAGGATTTAGAGCAAAATAGATAGACCACTCCATACTGTAGTTGCACATCTTTTGTTCAAACTCTCATTTTGCATATCTATTGCATCTAAGAAGGGAATGGTGAGACAACCGAACCGTAACAATGAACTTATGGTGTCCTTTAACACTGGGTCAGTGGGAAATGTAACCTTTCAAACCAACCCAGTTCCAAGAGTCGATAACTGTAGATGGTCCCAACACTCCTTTGCATTTAATGGGCAGTTGCCATTGATGATTCTCTGTGTCGTATGTTTGACTGTCTCTTGATGTCTGTGCACTTCACTCTGTCTGTAAAGTTAATTAAAGGACATATTTTATAGCACATTATGCTTTATGGCTGTCACACAAACATTATGTTCCTGAGTCAGGGTGCCTGAGTCCCATAAATGAAAGCTCATGAATGAAAGCTGTTCAGTGTAGGTCCACTGCAAGGTCACTGTGAAGGTAAAGTAAACCATGGAGACTGGCAGTCCTGGTTTAGTTTAAGAGTTCTGGAAACACACCTCCTACAGTCTAATGGACTGGTGCTCTTCTCTGGGAGTCCTACCTGTGCTCATACACAGGTAGGACTCCCATTCAACTGTTGGAGATTTGTGGTACCTATGCTTGAGCTTGCTATTTCTTATAAGCCTTGTGAAAAGGCTGGTTGCCGAGCTTTTCATTGTCCCTCGACATCCCCGCTTATGTTTAATTTGCAACCGGCTTTTTTATTGCTCTGAGTTGTGCCGACAGTAACCGCTTCATCAATCATATCACATGTCTTACGGTTGATAACTTTTATTTACAGTAGCACAATAACCTGGTTTCCTATACACCAATGTACCTTCAAAACCCACCATTGTTCATCATTCTCCTTTGTGCAATCCCAAAATATCTGGCTCAAATTTTGGGGATCACCATTCGAATTCGAAATGTATTTTGAGCAATCTGAATTCTTGCCAGCATTTCACATATGTGGATGTGAGTTTTCAGTAGTATAAATGTGTGTGAACGTTTCAAATGTGAATGTGTTTGTGTTTCATATGTGGTATTGTAAGGACAGTCTGACTTATTTCCTAAACGGCACCTCATACAACTACATTGGGACATGTACAATGCTCTTTATTAACAATATAGCCTAGTATTTTCTTCATTGGGTTCGGAGCTTAAAGTTACATTTAGAACGTAACAAGGATTTATTTTGTTCTTTCTAGGTCATTATTTTAATGCACAATGCAATTTATTTCCATGGGGGTATCCTGTTAAGAAAAATATGTTCAACTAGAGAAATCTCAATTGTTTGCGTGAACAATGCAGAATTGTCCAGAGATTACTGCATGCATAAATTACTGATAACTGCTTGTTGGAAGGTTACGAAGGCATGACGATTGGTGGTTAAATGGCCAAATTGGATTTCAATATCAGTCTATATTAAGGTGAAACAAGGTTTTACTTAAATACAGTATCCTTTTAGTTTTTTACTGCTGATTGTCAATGTATCTTGACTATGAATTATTTTTTTGATAGGCACTAGTTAATTCAACCTTGACCTACTTTAGTTACAATAAAGTATCCCTCAATTTGACAAGCCTATTATCTTCTCTGTCAACCCTCCAAGGCAAATCAAACACACCTTAACCATTACCTTTACAACTACATCATTAGCACCCCTCCATTTTTTTAATCTACCGTATGGCTCTTTTCTTAAAAGATGGCAGTATATGTTCAGTACAAATCATAATACTAAACAAATAATTTCCTACATTCCACCAAGTCACTTGTGTGTGGTAGAATGCGTGGACTTTTCAACTTGTTAATTTAATTAAATAACTGTTTTCAAAAGATTAGAGGATGGAGAAAAAGGGCTAAATTAAGTCATAGGTATTCAATTTCTTTCATAGATGCACAGACTCACTCTACATTCTACCATAGATGGCACTGTTGTACTGCTGATTGATTCATAGGTCAACCATGCTGAGGTGCAGGTCATTTAGCCAGATATAGTAGCACAAATGTTGTGTTGTTCCAGTCAATGTATTTAGGGATGGTTTGACACTAAACAACAAACAATCATCATCAAAGAGCTTAAATACAGAAAGGGTTCTCTACTTAATTTTCCATGCAAATTCTGCAGCAGTAGGATTTGCCGTGAAAAAAACAAAACATAATAAAACCTGTTAAAACTGTCACTTTCTAATCATTATGTGCTCACTTGTGAATTTAGTGCTGATTTCTGTGCACTATATAGCCAATTTGGAAGAGGGAATAGCAAAGAAATTTGTGTCATTTTGAAACTAGTGGGACTTATTTCAAATGGTGTAGGTCGTGACAGCTAGGTCATTTGTGCTCTGTCTTCATTTCCTGTAAGGCTAGAAGGACCAGGGCTTTTCAGGTGGTAGTTTGCAGTGAATTATACTTAGAGATGGAAAGTGTCACTCAACTCGACAAACCTATTTTCTGCCCTGTCTTTTCTCTCAGGTAATTCAAGCACACTTATATACCGTTATTACCGCAATGTCTTATGCACATTTGCATCCAATCATTCCTACAGCATAAGATGAATACTCGCAAAGTAAAGATCTGTAATTTCTTATTCTTTTTGGCTCACTGAAAGGTGCAACTGCCGAAATGGCTGGAGACATTAGAATATACAGCATGTATATATGCATATAACATGTATTGTCAAATCTGTGCTGAAGGTCTGTTTTTATTCTGAAAAAATAATGTATGACTGCCGTTTTTTGGTCCACAGAACTGTGTCAATGCAATTACCTGTGTCACCTTCTGTCTATCATTTGCCTGTTTTAATGTCCTAATTATCTGATTTGTGATTCAATTATTTTGATTAAAGCTTTGGTAAATGTCAGGGGTGTATGCCTGGAGTATATGGAGTACAGGGTAACATTAGTTAATTGTAACATTGATTTTCATATCAGGACCAAAGTATATGATTCAGTTACAATTTGAGAGAACTTTTTACATTTACCCAGAATAAAACGTTTATACTTGAACAGTCTTCAAAGGTATTTATGACAGCTTAGACTATGTGTGTGTGTCTAGAGGAGTACAACGGTACTTAAGAATGATTGGCTGGACCTGATGTTTCCTCCAGGATCACAATGACTCTTATTGATAGACTTGTTGCTCTTGTTAGTTAGTTGTAACTGACTTAAAACTACAGTACTTGCTGTGTAACATATTTTTGCTGCTTGCTTTTTTCCACAGGTACACCCTTGTACTTTTTTGAGGTTCATGTTGTTAAATTGTTTAATTGTAACTTGTTCAACTACATGCTCTTATGGTTCTTCCCTTTGGGACTTATTTAGTTTTCACAGTGTATGCTTCATGTTTTGGCTACCCGCAATGTTTGGGGCTTTCTTGTTGTTATGATCAGTGACCTATGCACTTTTGTAAAGCTCTCTTTTGGAAGTCGCTTTGGACAAAAGCGTCTGCTAAATGCATACATGTAAATTTAGATCCCTTTTTGTTACTCTCTGTTTTTTAATCTCAATGCTATATTTTGATGACTTTCTCTAGCATAACAATGTGAGATGGCTGAGTGAGGCAATGGTTTTTGAGAGATTTTGGGATGTCAAGACAGAACTGCAAATGTTTTCCATTGGAGCGGAATAATTCCAAATCAAAAGAATTCCTTGATTTTCTCCAGGATGATGAATAGAGGAAGGTTGTGGCCTTTTTGGTGGATGTGATCTCATCTTAATGAGTTCAACCGTATAGTGCAAGAAAAAGGCAAATTGTTGTGTGACCTTATGTCACCAGTTTGTGCTTTCCAGAGGAAGCTGGAAGTCTACATGAGTGACATAACAAGACACATCACCACTTCCAAATCTTTTGAAGCAAACCATTGGTCCCACTATCACAATCATGCTGCATTCCTGAAGTGGGTCACTGACAGTTTCAGAAATCATTTTGATCATTTCAGTCTGGGCAAAAAAGTTATTATTTTATTGGATCTCCATTTCTGGTGAAAAATGCACGTTCCGTCTCAGCAGATGACATTTACATTTCTGCTGTCCTCCTTAATAATGTCAGTCTGTACGTAAGATTGGATAATTGTGTAAATTGTCCACTAATTAATGTAATATGTACAGTAACAAATGATGTTTTCTGTACAAACATTTATTAACTTTATTGTGTGGCATAATTTATGAGTATTTTATAGAAACATAGTATATGATAATGTTTTGCAATTACATTACACTGAATTGATCTTTGCAGCTAGACAACGTCTAGAGACTTAGTTCTGAGTAATGTTGATATAGGTGCAATAAGCTATTATGCCATCAATAGAGCATTTCAGGGGATGTCTTAAGTAATTAGTTTCTAAGAGACAGATTGTTTGGTGGTCAATAAATATAGTCCCACAAAATATGCCACTAATGTAATCATTCCAATTCTCTTACATGGTCAGTGGAAGAGAATGCATGCAAGTCAGTTTGGTTAAATTGTCTGCATCTTATTTTAAGAGTTTGCTCTGAGGTAGGGGCTTGCTGGAGGGGACATGCTCTACGCTGGTTATAGACTTGACAGAGACTCAAATTGTCATTTCAAAGTGACAAGGTGCTGATTTGCCAGCCTGGCACTGAGCGATTGGACATATCTGTTGACAAATGGGTACAGGAATGATCCTGGCAAGATGCAACGTGAGACAAAATGCCTGCAGCAAAAAGGCTTTATTTTATTTTCATACATTATGAAAGCTGAGTGGGTGGTAGTTATAATTTCTGTAGCAAGATTGTACTGTATATTTGGTCAACCTGTATGACTGAGATACACATGGTATATCACTTCATGGTAAGTAATATATATTTATTTCATTCAAGGTACACTTACCAGAATGGCTACCACAGCATTCAGTAGCGATGTCCCATCCCATCTGATTTGTGCTTAGGGAGATCATTGTTTGTTTATAAACTGGACAATTACCCAAAACATACCTCCAGGCTGTGTAAGGGCTGCTTGACTAAGAAGGAGAGTGATGGAGTACTGCATCAGACGACCTGTGCACCAACATCTCACAACCTCAATCTAGTTGATAGTCTGAGATTAGATGGACTGCTGAGGAAAAACAAGTAACAAACGCTCAACATTTGCGAGAACTACTTAACTATGTGGGCGATCTTCTTCAGTTTATACATGGCAAGGACAAATAAGTCACCTGAAATGGTTTGGTTGGTTTTGGGCCTTGCCATGAAATGCACCCCCTGCTAACTTCCCCCCCTGAATCATTTGATGCTAGGATATACCGAGCATAAATTATAGTGGGGGGGGTGCATTTCAGGGCAGGGCTATGTTCGGCCTTGCCACAAAATGCACTCCCCGCAAACTGCGAAAAGTGGAGCTTTTCTCAACTATTGAGTCCGTATTGAGTGTGGGAGGATAATATATACAGGCCCAACCATATTGGAAATGTATACGTATCAATGACACATACTAATTGCACTGAAACACAGTCCAAGAAAATACACAATAACGAGAATGTGCTCTACTTATGTACCACTGCAGGAAACTGAATGTACAATGTGTGTGGGACTATCATGTGTGTGCATCATCTCCTAAAATGGCCAATGCAACTTTCTAAGACTTATTTCTTTTAAGATTTGGCCAAGATACCTAGGCCATATGCTCATGATTCAATGGATTTGCCTGCTGGTCAACAGATCATACAAAAAGTTGACAGATATGCTGAAAAAAAGTGGACATGGTCACCTCAAGCTGGTCACACAGGGATGGAGGGAACATTCACATTTCACCTTTAGTGATGGGTGAAGAACCAATTATCTAGAGATGTGTCTCACATCCCAAAATATCATTGTCAGCTTGTCATACTGCTGAGAGATAGTGAAAAAGAATGGTCCTAGGGTGGCGTGACAAGACTATTCTATATTTTTCTCTCCTCTCCGTATCCATGGGGATCTGATGTGAGTGTCAGAGACCATAAACACAAATTACATTTCCCAAGACTCCCTCAAAAGCCTACTGATGAATGATTGCTGTTATGATCTGATAAAATGCATCAATTAGAACTTCTACTGCAGTTTTGACTATGGTTACTCTGTGTGTAAGACTGGCAGTTATCCAAAATAATAGAATTAAAGAAACGTCTATTAAATGAATGTTGTTGTTAGATAAGACTCAGGGTTCATATCATATTAAACAATTACCCATGCAAAAACCAAGCAATTTCTTCATTCCAATTTAGAAAGTCATTCAACCGTCCAGTCTTTTAATGCAAGCTTAATTGGAGATTGTGATGACATTTATCGATAAAGAAGTAATGCACAGAATGATCAGAATCAGTAATTGCATCTCTGTCGAGCCGCGGTAAACCACTACAGAATTTCTTGTAGCCATCAGCCATGGAACTCAAGGGTTTATAAAAATGTTAGATAAAACAGTTCTGTCAGAATTTAATATAACATTTGAAAATAGAATCAATGTGTAAAAGAAAAGAACACATCTCATTCTGCTCAGATAATTTCTTAACTCCTCTGTTTTTACATGTTTGAAGCAGAAATGTTCCCATTGACAGATGAGACATTGAGATGTAGAAATGGACAGGCTGGCTCCATTTGTCATGATGGCTAATAGACAGGACATTTAGTAATAACACCCTTCTCTCCTTGAGTGATGATGCTATTTCAATGATGGAACTAATGTAACATCTGATGTCATTTAGTAACACTCCACCTTTGGTATGTCTGCTGAAGACTAAATCTATACCTTACCATTCAGGTGTGTAGAAAAACTGCACAGTTTTGAGCTAATCAGAGGTACAAAACAGCATATAAAGAACCCAAGAAAATACACATCTAAGATCATGAGATAGATAGTGTTAGTTAGGTGGTGGGTTACAAGTTCAAAATGTTATCCTATTATGTCTGCTTTTCCTGACAGACAGACAGGTGGACAGTTATAATCAATAGAGAGCTTACAACAAGAGCAACTGCACTTATTTGATTGATTTGGAGTGGCTCTTTGAGTTTGCTGAAAGCTGTACTTTGCATGAATCAGTATCTACCACACTTCAAAACATGCTTTTGAAGAAGAGAGGCTCTCCGCTCTTCCAGCTAAAAGACGCCTCTCAGCTCCGCACGAAGATTGTCATGAGTCAGAGACATTGCAACATCAACTGGAAGACTCCATCTAGAAGTTGCAGGAGATTTGATTGATTCTATCAGTGAGATATATTGTGTTTTAGGTGTGCATTTCTGTTTCTGTTATGTTTTACATACACAATCAGTTGGAAAAACAAAATGTTTCCTTGACAGATAAATTGTACATATATATTTGTATTTCATATACAAATCATATGTTTAAAGTGAAATACCAAGAATAAAGTGAATGATTTCAAATGACCACAAGAGCTCTGAGATTTTTACCGAAAGGCTTCTCCAACACACCTTATTTAGTGATATTCACAACTCTTCACAGTTCTTCACTGGGCAATACAGTCTAGCAGTAAGATGGATGAGTTAGTTACTTAAATCCAATCCCATTCCAGCCCTCTTAAAAGGATTGTAGCTGGAGAGATGCAAGTTCATAGACATAAACTACTCAGTGATTTGAATGAATCATTCAAATCAGCTGAATCATTTTGGAAAAAATGTAAACATGTATTTATTGTTATTATTATTTTGATAAATATCAATATTCTTTACAGTCATTATCATATTGATAACAAAATCAATTTAACAATTTAAGAAAAAAGAAACCCAAATACATTTTGTCCTGCTGTTGTACCAAGGGTTTAGGGCATCGTACAACTTCCAGCTTGAGGGGTGCAAACCTTGCATAACAAAAGGAGGGAACACTACGTACTAAACCCCTAACTGTCAACACCACATGCCAGACTTAACTAGACTATGTGTACAGCCATACCTGCTGCTTCCTGAATAATTCAGGAAGACCTCCTGATATCGCACAATAGGTTCCTTAATTACAAATTCAGTTTATGTTTTCTGGATCTCTCAAGGTCATACTAGCTTTACTTAAATGCGTACAGTGTGTCAAGCTCTCCTCATGTTACACATCTGGAAGCACAGGTTTCCAAACCAGACACACACATTACATTATATTCTATTGTGGGATGGAATGTGAGGATGCAGCACCAGATATACTGTGCAACACGCCAGCAACCTTCTTGTCCATATCTGAGGGCAGTGAATGACTGTGTATACGACCTCTAAAACTGTATCTAAAAACTGTATTTTTTGATCTTTGTTTTTGTTGTTTTGTTCGACTGAACTGTGATTCACCCTGTGATGATCTTTGTTGTTGTCTTTACAGGCCCCCTGGTCCTCTCGGCCTCTTCCTTGATGAAATGAGCATGTTCCTCATTTCCTTTCCAGAAGGTTTCAGACTGTTCTGGACACCTTCAACCTCAAGGTGGAGACCTCCCGATGGACAGTGTCATTTCACTTCTTCAACTTCTCCTGCCACATCACACCTTCCCATCTCCTTCATTGCTCACAGCAGAGTTTGAGGAAAAGATGGCAGGCATTGAAGTGAGCTTTGAGACCAGCTAGTGTACGTCAGGACACTTGAGAACTCTGAATTGGACAGACTAATCAAAGCTCTTTAGGATCCCATCCCCTCTACCCTTCTCCAGCCAATATCAAATGAGATTCTCTCATATCTTTACTCAATCAACACCTACTTGAACCCCTGGCAATTTCCCCTCAGGTAGCAAGATGACTGGAGTCACTCCCTTGCTGGAAAAGCTGATCCTGGACTTGTCTTAAGTCAACAACTTCTGGCCAGTATCTGTCCCATCATTCCTGTCAAACTGGAATGTGTTATTTTTGATCTCCTTTCTTAACCAGGAACAACTTGCAAAAGAACCTCACCAATCTAAAACGACTCTGTCATGTCCAGATGGTGGATGCTCCACTGCAAGTTGTCAGTATTTTAAGTCAATGGGTGTTCATGCTCCATAAACACTCATCTGGTATTCTTTAGGAGAATGTTGGACATTAAGTAGAGCTCTGCTGCTAAAAGTGCGTCAGCATCTTAGTCTAAATTGGGTTGAAGAAGTTTTTGAGACATGGTCTCATATTGGGTCTCTCAGGCATAAACCTGTTGTGAAGCTGAACCCAAAGTCATCGTATTTTATTGGTTATTTGCACAGATCACACTGGACGTTTACATTCTTGTGGCAGGCCAAGTTACATAGACATTTTTATGGAAGGCCCAGCTACATAGGACATAAAACAAAAAGCATGAAGTCCAACCATACTGCCATTTATGTCTGTACTAGGTCAATCAATAATTTATGTTCTACTACTACCTGATTCTACACGATTGAACTATTAATAGTTACTATATATGATGTGCACTGCAGCAGGATTTGAATAAAACCATCGTGTAACAGATTCTTTGTGCGTAAAATCTGTGTTCACTATTTTCCAAGATTCGCAATAATTCGCATTTCTACTTATTTATTCAAACCCTGCCTTTATTTTAGCAAAAGGCCATGTAAACCATTTTATTTTTTTCAATTGGGCTCTGAGATACAGAATGAAAAGTTTTCTAAACTTAACCTGCATTACAGTTACAATGCACAGATTTCAGGATGAGCATTGATCATGTCCTAGTTTATGGAATTTTGCAAGATGAGTTGGTCGTTGTTTTAGTACCAACCCGTTGGAGCATCTTGCATAACCTTTGCAGTAGCAGCTGATAAATTATGAATTAGGTGATGGCTATTTCTTTCTTTACTTTAACGGTTTGCTGAAAATGTCTTTGCACTGTCATTACAAACAAAGTACAATGATGTCCTTTACATCAAGAATCAAGTTATTAGTCTTGGTTAAAAGTTTGGCAGGCAATTGTTTTGATAAGATAAGTTGGAAAATGAGCATTTCACGTACATTACACACACATTTAATATACGACTGTAAAAAAAAATTATTGGCTCAAATATTTTTTTTAATCCTATTTCAATTTTGACTTATTTTGACTCTTTTATATCTTATTGTGTCTTGTTTTAGAACAGGAGCATAGGATGTTTTTGGACTACTGACTGCTGGGGTGTATAGACTGATGAGTTTGGCCGCTTTATCTGTAAAGGCACAGGCTTCATGTAACATTACCACCAACAAGGTCACAGCCCTGAGTTTAGAGGGGAACCTTTTCACCATCCATCATACAGTATATACACCCCACTGCTGCTAAGTGATGAGGCCATTTTCTGCCATGCTGTCATACTCATTTGTAAAAGCCTTTATAGAGGGAAATAGGCTACAAGATAATAAAAAAGTGTTTCCAAGCTATGTGGAAGGAAGAGCAGTTCTGCTGGGCTGATTAGTTATCAGGTTGCTGGTTACAGACAAACCTTTTTCAGTCATCGCTGAGAATCCCACGTTAGCACTTAAAGTAACAATGGATTGACAGAAAAGTAACAAAAATAGTCAATTGAACTTGAAATGTACAGAGTCAGATAAATTACATATCTAGTTGCAAGGATAGATACAAGCGTACAAATGTAACATACAAGGAAAATAATTCCTGCCGTTCCTTGTAACTCATAGCCCTGTAGGCCCTCTTTCTGGAGGTCATCTAGACAGCCAAATTAATCATAAAGGTACTCTTAGATTGAAATATGAAAATATATGTGAATACATTTTTCTGAATACTTCTATGTGGCCTGAAGGTTATTGATTAACAGTAAAATGAATATTCAATTAGGCAGTAAATCCTATTGCAATCCTATTGTTTTATTTGATTTACACACAAAGGACTGCACTTACTCATTGAGCCTCCTTCTTTGGTACAATTTAAACAATGTTCCCACTGAAAATACTGTGGGATGATAAGAATACAATACTCCTTTAATAATTCATGAATCGACACAGAACGTGGGTAAATTATGGTAAATCTCAGGGCAAAATGATAAGTGAGGCATCATCTTACAATATCCACAGTAAAACTTTTTTTATAAGTATGAAAAAAGTACAACATGGCACAGTTCTACTGGCATTGAGAAAATGTATTTCACACTTAAATCAGAAGTCGTTTAACTTGAGAGACAAAGTATGAGAACCAGAGATGAAGCAGAGAGGCGAAGGGTGACATTCTAAATGCTTGGCAACTCTGTTTGATCTGATGCCATGCAACTGCACCAAGCAGTCACTACTTGATTCCAGAGGAACTAACAGGCACCTAATGAGATTAGATACCTCAGCGACTGGAGTTTCAATTTTATTTATCAATCATGCATGAGGTTACAGAGATAACACCAAGGTCAGTAAGTCTCTCAGGAGGAGAAGCCCCCATTAATACTCCCAGACTGTCTTGTCTCAGACTCATTCCATGCTTAGATCGGTTCATGACTGTCACTGATGAGGTTGCACCTGGCTCTCATGAGGAAGTACTCAGTCCAGTATTTGAGCAGAGCAGGGTTAGGTAATGGTTGGTGTTGACATACTGTTGCTTGAGGAGTTGATGCTTTTCACAGTTACTTAATATCTATAAAGATATTTTTTCTTTAAAAAAAACTAGTGCTGTCAAACGATTAAAATATTTAATCGCGATTAATCGCATTAATGTCATAGTTAACTCGCGATTAATCACAATTAATCGCACATTTTTATCTATTCTAAATGTCCCTGATTTCTTTTTGTCCCAATCTTTTTTCAAATTTTAATGCTCTTATCAACATAGAAAAGTGGTTCGGATTGCTTTGTGCAAATATTTTTTTTATTGAAAACAACATTGCAATCGCCTGGCTTTGACGAGGGGGCAGAGAATTCGCATCAGCTGTGTGCTTGGCCATCAAGTGGTATTTCAGACTGGACGTGCTTCGATGATAGCTCAGTTTACAACGACAAAACACACAGATCACTGGTCTTGTCAATAGAACCATTTGGCAACTTTTTTAAAGCAAACTTTCCATTCAGAATCTTATTGGCATCCATTTTGGCATCTTGCGCTCGTCATCCACTCAAAACGTAACGTTAGCCTACTACCAGAGAATGTCTAATATCCGTAAACGGGCTCTGCTACTACTCTTTAGCCAGCTCGCAAGCCAAACGAGTGTTTGGCGTGCCTGTTGTTTTGTTTCCGGTCTAGCTAGATCCGGTGTGGTGTTGTAGTTTTTCTAACGTCGGTAGTTGTTGCAACAGCATGTGAAAAAAACTACAAAGTTTGCTAGGCCAAAAAGAGCGTTAATCGCGCGATAAAATAATTGACGCCGTTAATTTGGGTTTGCGTTAACGCCGTTAATAACGCGTTAAACTGACAGCACTAAAAAAAACGTTTGTTTTTAAGCAAGTACTTGGCAATCAAGTGTGTATATACAGTATGTGTATATATATACACACACATACACAAACTTGCTTGCCAAATATTTGCTTGCTGTACAGGTTCAATATGTATCCATATACAATTAACAAATGTCAGTGTAAATGAAAATGGTCATGGGTATGTTCGTGGGTATGTTCAGCTTATCCCTTTCCATAGTCCTAGTCAAAGGGTACGCTTTGAATATCTTCCTTTGCTCTGTGTCATGCAGTATGGAGAGACAGGGTGCAGACCGTGCCTTTGGCCTGTCTGTCTTAGGCACAATGACAGCTATCCTATCTCGCAGACAGAAGCAGCAGAGGTGAGGGACCTCCCACATGACCAAGGTTAGCAGTCTGTTTCCATCTTTACACGAGCAATTTCACCACTAAAATGAGGGCACGCCTTTTTTTCAGTGGACTACAAGGTTACAGAGAACTGTATGTGGGGTAGGCCGACAGTTTATCCGTCTCTCTCTCTGTCTCTTTCTTCTTTTATTCTGTCCCTTTCCATCTTTCCAACCCTCTACATCTCTACATTTGTTCAGGTGTCTTTAATTGTTGAGTTGCATTACACAAATTACATAGGGCTGTGTGTTCATCTTCCTGAGGGCCTTGGGTGAGGAGATTTTTAACAGATTGTTGTGCCGTGGTAGTACAGAAAATATAGTTATGGTATTAGAAAAAACCTGGCATGCAATGTGACCCACAGAGATGCAGTGTAGTGAGGAGCATAACAAGATGTGAGTATCCTTGAGAGCCCAAGCTAGGTCCAAATGAAGACAAGGAGGCAGATACTGTGGCTCTAAGTTTGTGAGTTTACAGGTACAAGGGGGTAGATTAAAGAGTAGTCAGGGCAGGCAGGGATTGTCATCCTCAAGGCAGACTCAGGCAGGTATTTTACTTTATATACACATTACTTCACCTCTTACAAATAATGGTATTAAATATTCATAACCAAGTAAAGATTACATCTGGGTGTTTTTGCTTGGTCTGGATATATTCAAACAAGAAAGTATTTGTGTTCCACATACTGTGTGTATTTGCACAGGCACCTATTATGCCAGCTGCTACAGAGCACAGCTCTCGACAGTCTGTCTCTGGAGGCTGGTTTTATCAGCTGTGTTCCTCAAATCACATGATCCTCCCTACCCAATGAACAAGCATAAAATGAACAACCTTTGTCAAAACCGTCCCCTGGATTTAACTATTGGAAACCTGTTGGATTGAGAGGGCTTGATACATTCGTGCAAAGCTTTTAGTTTCTGATCTGCCCATAGTGTTTGTACCACATGTAAATAATGCAGATAGGCAAGGCCTACTGTGCAGGAGTTTTGAAACATTCTCTTTGATCAGACAGACGGTCTATGGGCCCAAGTGAACCAGAAAGTGAATCTGTTTAATGACCGAGCCATTTTGCCACATAATCAAGCGGACCTAGTTACTTTTATGGTTTCATAAAACTGTTTAAACGACTGACTACGAAATAAAATGATGTGAATGCTTGTTGCATTATAGGACAAGCTTACTGTAAGACATTATGGAAATGAAAAAGAAAGAAATGAAAACGTTTACTATATGGTGAGTTATAATTTGCGAAAAGCCACAAAAAAGAAAATTAATTAAAGTAGCCACCACAATCCTAACTCGAACAGCGCATAAAATGTTTTCCTATACATCATTATTTAACATATCAAGGCAGTGGCATACTGTTGGTCTACTATAGGGTTGTGTATATCGTGTATCATGAAACGGTAGAAATAGGGTTGTGTTATTCTATTTCTTTAAATTTTGAAAACCATCACTCATTACATAAAACACACTTTTAATGAATGTAATGACTTGGAAATTCATGCATCTTCATTACTTTATCCCAGTTAAAGTTTAAGAAAAATACATTCCCTTAACTTGTGTGAGTGAATTGTATTGAGTAGCAATTATAAATATCCACATGTGATTATGTGCATTTGATGTGCATTACACAAAACATCCATAAATCTCACCGAAGCTTGAAGGATGTGCTGTAAAGATCAACCATCAGTAAGGTAAAATTGTGTTGACAAACATACATACCATGGAAGTAGCTCCATTTTGAAAGCTATATAGTCTCTGGTTACACTCAACATACATTACTTGGGAACAGAGATCAGCAGTACTACCTGTTATACCTGAATGCAAGCATGTAGTAATGGAGGAAAAACCTTGTCTCTTTTCCTTTTACTAAATGATCATTTTGGCATGATTACTTCTCGCAGTCACCAAATGGAGGAATTATAGCCACAAATATGATCTTATTCCTTATAGCTTATGACAAAAAAATAAATGTCATATTCTAATGATTCTCCTGACATAGCTAAGGACATGTTTCTCTGATGATGCTGAAATAGAAATACCTCAAATAACCCTGCCTGTACAACTACAAAAACCAGTAGAGCAGCCAGGGTGTATTAGCCACAGCGGTCTGGCTGCAGCTGTAAATGATCGGCTCTGTGGTTCGAGACCCTGGGCAGCCTTTGTAGCATGGTGGCATGGTGCGGCGTGGTGCTGTGTAAGCCCCCTTTACTTATCTCTGGTCCAGTCTGGAAGACCCCACTGTTACCTGGGAGGCTCCTTTGCAGGGTACTCAGCTTCCCAGTGTCCAGCTCACACTTTTAAATCAATCACCCTCGGACAGCAAGGATGGATGTGTCAGATCTCAGCCATATTCACATACCCTGCCACTCCATCTATCATCTCTCCCTCTCTCATTCTCTCTTTCGCCTCTTCTCCATCTCTGCACATGCTTGCATCAATCATCTCTGTTGAGTTGTTTATTCTCGAGCCATGATTGGATCACTTGTGGTCGGCACACCGAGGACAAGGAGAGTGCATTCTCCTAATCTGATAATCACATCAGAATCTTTTACAGAGTGAGGATAAGCATAATTTCATACACCTAATTAAGTAAAACTCAGGGTTACCATATTGCTTTTGCAAGTTGTATTCTGTGTCAATGCAGTGGCAAAATTAATTATAGAGGATGCAACTTGTATCAAAGAAGGGAAGGAGTAAAAACCACTGTTGATTAATATAACAATGCCTCTGACTGAGATATGTGAAGCCCTTGGTTTAGTCAGCCTCTATTGTGGGTGCTTTGTTCTGAAGGTTACTGCATGGACTCTTCTTACCTTTTGACATGGAGCGATTACAGACTCACACCTCACTGTCCTCTGTCTCATAGAACACCCTGCATCTGCTACCAACATTAACTTGATGAAAAGACAGTGGCTGGCCCCAGAGCAAACTAATATGCTCATTAACATTGACGAGAGTGCCTGGGAGCAGTTCATGTGCATTAATGAAGTAAAGAGCTGAGCCAAACAATCAAACCCAGCTAGCTTTGGAATGCGGAGCCAGCCACACGCAGGGCTCCCTAATGACCTGGGGAGCTCAACTCAAATTCAATAGCCCGCTGCAAAATGGCTTTGTTCAAAACTCTGCAGTGTTATCATTTATGGCTCATGGTGCTTTCCTAAATCTGGTGAATAAATGTTCAACTGCCCTGAGTCTGACAAATGAAAATAGAACAGCTTCTCCGGATGAATGTTGTTGCGCTCACTGTGTTTTGGGGGGGAAATTTTCTCTGCATATTTAGACATGTTTCCCCAGGGTTATGTTTAATTTTCCATGGATGAATTGCTCCTCACATTTTCCTTTTTTGCCTTAAACTGACTTGCTGAGGCATTTTGGTAGTAGCTTTTTTTCCCCAGGGAGAAATAGGGTTATTTTATATTTCCATATACATCTAAAGTCACGGATATTAAATTATCTAATTTTGCAAATAGGATCATGTGATTTGACTGACCGGTGCAGTTTTGCAGCTAATATGTGTAATGTACATTTTTACTGGATATTGTTTTCAAAGTTTTCAAACCTGCTTCAACATCTGTATAACCAGTCTTAGCAGACTGACTTAAGGGGTACATCTACCCTCTGACAAGTGCAGTTTCTGAAAGTATGACAGCATGACAACTTCCAATTGTGAGTTAAAGTCTCTCCAGCACATCAGTGTTTATATCCATTAAGGCATGAAACTACTTGGTAGTATACTAACATGCCGTACACCTGTAATGCCTCTGGACAATCATGATTTGGTTGTGGTTTAACCTTGAGGATTTTGCCACTGCTACAGTTTAATCCCCAGTGTACTTGATTTAAAAGGTGTTCTTAATTAGGCTTCAGTAAGATGCAAGTAGCTGGTAAAGTCAGTTGTCAAAAAACTGGTTCACTGATCAAATTGAGTCTGAATTCCAGACCAGAACCATACAATATTTGAACTACAGTACAATGATCAAAAATGGTCACACATTAAAGATAAACACATATGAATCATTTTTCTTCAATATCACTTAACAAATACATAATTTCTTAAATTTTTGCAATTCAAACTATGAATAAGTAACCACAGACAATAGCTATTCACCATTCAAGAAATGACAAAAGGGACACCATTTTGGAAGTAGGTGGGGGGGCTTTTTCTCAATAATTAAGGTTGATTAGGATTTACTTCTGACAGGAATGAAAATTAGAAGTGACCCTGCACAGTTCGAAAGTATGAAAGGAAGTGAAAGGAGAGGAGATATCTTCATTAGGCCAAGAACCTAATGTGTACAAAACTGTTGGACAGTTGCTTTTGCTTATACCTGCTACTTCCTGTGCCACCACTGACTGTTAATTACAGTTTTGTTAAAGATTTTCCACACCAGAAAAATGATCCCTACCAGACACAGAATTACCACTCTTCCTGAAGTGCATGAAAGAGCCTCTCAGCCTTGTATATTCACACAGGGATCGGATGGCGACACTGCATGGCCATGATCACAATCGTTTGTCTTAACAGTGTTCCTGTTTGTCAGTCAGTAATTGTAGTCATGGTGCTAAATAGCCAAAGTCATTCTGACCTTGGTGATCGTAAAAATAAACATTCTATACCTCCTAATTCAGAAGCAACATTTGCTATTACCACAAGTAGTATAAAGTACTATGGAAGTAGTTAAAATACAACCTTGTTACCACCCATGATGCTGTATATGTGTTTCTAATTTTCTAGAGGTACACTACAACAGCAGAGGTTACATGTTCAGCAGTGAGATCAGTGTCACTTGCAATATCATTATTGTACTCCACACCTAAACTATGCCTTTTAGTTCCTCTCATTCCAATCCCTGTGAAATTGGTGATTATCAGCTTGTCACAACACTCAAAACACATGATTATCTGAATCTTCACACTTATTTGCTCCACTTGTCTTTCTGCTAGTCAGGGATTTGATGTACTCTTTGGGGGATGATGTTTGATGATGTTGAGTGTCTCATGAAGGCTGCTGATCCTTTGGTTGGTCCTTCTGAATAATATCTGATGCAAAAGTCTTGATCACATTTACATTCCAGCCATACCTAAACCGGTCAAGTTGTGATCATCTCACCTCCGCACAACTTTCAGAAACTTACCTTGTTTACACTACTTCAAACAGCTCCACATGTATGTGAAGCTGTCTCAGACTCCTGCTTGGGCCCACACATTAACAAATGTCAGTGGTGTTGAATTTCTGACTTAATGCAGGGCTGAAATGGTGCAGTGACCCTGGGCCGGTGACACCACCCATCAGTTTGTGTTAAGACCGCACGATCAGGGTGTTGAGAGTTGCCACTTGATTCTGAAAGACAAGCAGGTGTTATCTCCCTCGGTCATCAATAATTTTTTGCATTTGCCAAGATAACTCTCAGGTCATGGAGATGACAGGATTTCATGGTTAAAATGATAATAGTTTGATATGAAAAACACACTAAAATACTGTAGATGCATGCCAAATTACAGTCACTAAATTTAAACACAATATTGTATAGCATTCTTGTTCTAAATGTTCTTAACATTACGTGGTCAAACTGTTGGGTATCTATTAGCAGGACTATATTTGTTTTGGAATACAGAATAGTTATTCTATTCTTGTAAAGCTAATTACTGTAAATACCAAAGACAATGTGTCGTAGAGGGAAATCAGAGAGTGAGGAGTTCAGACACAGTATTGAGCCTCTTAATCTTGATTTTAATTTAAACAACCCCATTACTAAAATTATCTGGCAGGTCTTAATAATAATTATTCCCAAGCAATGTGCACTCATACTAAAACATCACAAAACCTAAAATGTCAGGACAGTTACAGAATAGTTTCAATAAGCATATACCGCAAGATTCCCCTTACAGAATCTTTATACATTCTATTGATACCTTATTCTCTTACATGGGACATGGTCTTTTTGGGTGGACAATACTGTCAAACAGAAGGATTATTGCAAAATGTGCATTTTCCATGCTTGGACTGAGATTTTAGTATAAAAGTAAAGCCTTCCCCCAGGCTCTCCTACAGTGTGTGCAGCTTTCACTTCTGTACAGAACAGTATTATCACATCTCTTTACAACACAGGGCGGCTCATATCCTTGTCTCATCTTACTTTCCAAGGTCCATTTCCTCCACAGCTCCATGACGTACCAGATATTAATATGCTCAAAAACTAGGCTGAAGCTCACATCACCTTTCCATTCTTTTGTGATCTCATCTGCATTGAGGCTACATCCATGTCAGTGCAAAGAGGGTCTTGAAATTACGTCTTTTTACTTCAGATTACAATCCTTTAAAGCAAGAACAATTTGACAAATATAATGACTGATCCATTTTTGGGGGTCACATGGCTACTGTCACCCCAACAACTATGGTAATGGTTCATGGCATGAGGTGGTATTCGGATAGATGTAAAGAAAAAAGAAGTCTGGTGAATTATAATACCATTTTGGATTCATTCATTGTATTTTTTATAATTCACATACTTTATTGTATCTCTGCATTATCTCTGCACTGCAGAGAAGGTGATTGGCTGCAATCTGCCTTCCCTCGAGGACCTGCACACCTCGAGGACCGTGAGACGGGCGAAGAAGATTGTGGCTGACTCCTCCCACCCTGGACATTCCCTGTTTCAGTCACTCCCCTCTGGCAGAAGGCTGCGATCCATCAGGACCAAAACCTCACGCCATACAAACAGTTTCTTCCCTTCCGCTGTTGGCCTCCTCAACAAGGCCAAAGCTCACACTGACTGAATGTCCTTAAAAACTATTTACATTTTGCACTACACTAAATTCCTGTAATTATTTGTATTTTATATTATATTTTATATTGTAAATTGGCAACTTATATTTTACTTTATTGTATATTTTATTTTAATTATATTCCACTTAGTATTGCTAGTTTATGTATCCTTAGTATAGTTAGACCACATATTTAAATTTAAGATTCCTATATGTTTACTGTATGCACCTTCCTGCCAAAGCAAATTCCTTGTCTGTGCAAACTTTCATGGCGAATAAATCCCATTCTGATTCTGATTCTGATTATAGTCTGTGCTTCACCTCACTAAGATCTTACTGTGCTCCTGCTGGGACATTCTTCAGATGAAGAGACAGTATTTACGTTTCTGCTTCTTCTTGATTAGCATAAAGGCTAAGCAACAGCTAGTGGCACTGGAAAAACTATTAATTAAGTTAGTGGAATCTCCATGTCTGTAGTGCTTTTGAAATTAAGTTGAGTGCAAAAGAGGCTACATAGTTATGAAACCCTATCATCTCTTGAAATCAATTTCCATCCATCTACATGTATATATTAATGTCCGGAATGGACAGGAAGAAATGTGCTATGGAACTTAGATTTGACTATTGATCTCTAACAATGGATAATTTATTAATGATAACGTTTGACAAGCTTGTTTGCTCGAGACAAAAATCACACGAACGACAGACAGAAACAGCATGAGTACGGTTCAGCAGATTCCAATTGAATGTAACGTGGATATCCTCTCCTGTTGTTGGAATTGTCCTATTTCATCTGTACTATGCAATATACAAATACTGTACAGGGCAGCACATGGTGGGAAATCTGACCTTTTGACTCCAACTTGTTATTTTAATTTATGTTTGTCACTATAACTATTTGTAACAAAACTGTCATACAAAGCCTACTGAGAACAAAAATGCCATTGCACTATAGTATTTGGATTGATCTGAGCTAATGTATGTTTTTGTGACCGTATGAAATCTAAAGTGACTTGCATGCCTAAACTACCTGCAGACAAGAACCAGAGGATGTCCAGTCACAAAAGAAACTTTTCATTTAGAGACATCCTCATCCTCCTGTTATCTGTGTCAATGGAGGATCTCATACGCCCACAATGACACGATCACAATGCCAACCTAGTCTTGCTTGGTTTTGCATTTGAAAGAATATTGAACTTTTCACTCATCTATTCCCAAGCAGTGAGCAGTAAGACCCCAAGCCTGGCCAAGATTAAATTTCAGGGATAAGGCACTGAATTAAATCTCACACATACCTCTTTCTGGCCCCTTTCTAGTTCTTAGGGGGACCCAACGTACTTCCAGGGCAAATAACTTTTGACCATTCCTTTATAACCCAACAGAGAACCTAGGAATTGAAGAAACGTATGGCAGCAAAGGATTTAAGACACAACTCGAATGACATGGTCAAACAAAAGTGGTGTAAGGTGAAACAACGCAGAGGTGCTGTCCTCTGCTAACCTATTAAATCTCGATGTCAGAGGTTTAAACAGACTGCTGATAACATTTGATCATTTCCTTGAGGAGACAGTTGACGTGATGTTACTTTTTTCAATGTGTGGTGAACATTAAGATGTAGGCTATGTTATAGGCCCCTACGTCAGATTACAGATTCAACTGTAGAATCTTCTTTGCTTGTTCATAAAATGTGAGATGTGTCTGAAATTTGAAGATTTAGGCCAGCAAAATATAGAATTACATTTTGAAGTTAACAGTCAAAGAAAATTAAAAGACGCGTAGAACACCGAAGGGGGCGACCACGCACCCCTTTCTCCCATAATGGTACAACCTAGCCTAAATCGTGAGTGCATTGCTTATCATTCCAGGGGATAGTGGCTGGAGAGACACTCATTTCTGTGTGGCAAATCGTGTGCAGTCGTGTGTTCATGGATTTCAGCGAATTCCAAAGTGTTTAGTGTGGTCTCATGTCAACTGGCCAGTCGTTTTTTGGGGGAATGTTGGGCATAAACTGCCTCACATCGTAACTGCATCCTCCGGAATGCTGTAACGTTAGAAATCGAGCAATTCTGTTCTCAGAACATCGCCAGTAATGAAATACTTGTCTTAGACCTTTCTCAACGGAACACACATACATTTGGGATCAATTCCAGATATTGGTCCAGGACTTCAACAATCGACACACCACGTTGGATGTTTCTTAAGAATGGTAAGATTCAAAACATTATTTTTTTTCATATTAACGCTACCACTCAACAGCTGCACGAGACCATCATGCAGCAGAATGGGAATAGCCTGTAGTGCGTGTGAGAATCACGGACTGAGCTGTGCAGTTTCAATCATGCGGATCCCAAACACTAGTGCATGGAATTAGCGGCACGTTTCATATTTTGAGAATATCATAGACAAATAGGCTACAACGGTCTACCACGGTCCTGTTTTAGGAAACATTGTTTGTAAGTAGCCTACTTCTTGATCATCGGCTTGTGTAAAGGCGTACGCGCGTCGATTTGTTGGCTACAATACGGGGTTTGTTGATACATTTGATGTGATATGTGAACAGCGTTTCACGAAGTAAGTAATTCAAAATGCTTTGAAGGCTGTTCATTCTTGACTACTGGACTCTATTTCAATGAAGTACGAAGAATGCAATCGTAATAGTGTCACCCCCGAAAAAAAGATATATACACATCAAAATAGATACATGGCCTACACCAGACTTTAAAATGTTACATTATTTCTCAAAAGACTAGGCTTACACTACTTTGATTACACATGCATGCTATTTGCTTATTGTAGTCCCCAATAGGCCTACATGAATATATGAATGCGTAAGAAAAATTTAACAGTTGAGCTATATTAAGCCCAGTTAATCAAGTTATCAAATTACAATCAGTAATGATAAAATCAGCATTTCTGTCTCTCCTACTCTCTGTCCCCCCCTCTCTCTCTCTTCCTCTCTCTCTCTCTCTCTCTCTCTCTCTCTCTCTCTTTCTCTCTCTATCTCTCTCTCTCTCTCTCTCTCTCTCAATTTCTCTCTCAACCTCACTCTCTCTCACCACACACATCATTTGAACGTGTTTTTTATTTTCTTATTTTTCTGAGGGCTAATTTATTTTAATAATTCTTTCATACTCATGTAATGGCAGTCAGTGTTATTCCAATGCATTACATATCATGTGATATATTTATATCACATTTGTGTTAGACCTCAGTCAGTCACATCTACCCTGCAGACCAATAAAGTTCTAAGAGTACTGTGCAAAGCTCACAAGTGCTCTCATTGGTTGCAAGGAATACAAAGGGTTCCATCAACCAGTGTCAAGAGTTTGGTGGAGGTGTTAAGTCTGAAGTTGTTAGGTCCCTATGGAGGTTGACCTTTGCAGGACAGGGCTATATTCTTGTGGCTGTCTTTATCAAAGTTGATGAGCTCGGAGGAGCTGCCAGAGCACTGGTCCTGTGCAACATACATTTCTGTCCCGCAAATGTAAGATGTTGTTTTTGTTCTTCTTTCTTATTTACCCTCTTTTAAAACTGAAACTACACAACTTAGTTAATACATATTATTATGAAATCTCTCTACCACAGTGTATTAGGTTGTACACCATGTTGCAGTGCTTGTTTACATTGATGCCATATTGGCATCAGATGAAGACAAAACCATGATGGGAAATAAACTATTACTGCCTCCTTCCCTCAGGAGTTGTCCCAAGGATATTATGGCTGGGAAGTAATAGTTGTTGTGAGTACTTTAACATCAAGTCTTTTCAAGAGTGATTTTGTTCCCCCTTCACTGCTCCATGGCGAATTTGCACAAAACTGAAAGCTTTTCTTTAATTACATATAATTCTGCCTTTATTATATCATTTTGCAACACTTTACACGAAGGGTTAACTACCATTTAACTACAAAGTAATGTCTGTAAATCGTGGTAGGTATATTACATATACAAAGATAAAATACAAAACATACTTGTTTCAATCTAACAACAATATTTTGTCAGTAGGTGTTGCTATGTAGGCACATGTTAGTTAATGTAACTTTAAAGTGTGTTTCCCATCAATTTTATAACACAATTACATAACATGTCTTTGTAGTCCATCCAAACACTACGTACACTACGCATGAGGAAGATGTTAAATATAGGATGTTATTTTGTCATGGACATCATTTTTGTCTATGTATTCGATTTCTAAACCTTACCTCTCCTTTCCACCACTCAACATGGTGGCTATTAATGGCAGCAGTGAGTGCAACACAGGGGTGGTAGTGGTGGTGGTGGAGGGGGGTGAATTGGCCACCCCAGAGCATTATGTTTAGTTGAAGCTGCAGTCTGTCATCCTGTGATTTATCACACGTAGGACTAATGGGGAGCCGTCACGATTACAGCACTTATTGGACATGAGAGCTGGGAAATGCACTGGCTCTCATTTCTTTGCGGACTGGTCAGCTCAACTCCAGAGAAGTGATGGTTTGGGAACAGTGCATATCTAAATAAAAACAAATTCCATGTATGAAACAATGAAACAACCACTTTGATTTCAACCTGTAAAGTTGATCATATCATTATATTTAGTGTAATCAAAAGCATTTTTTATAAACATGTATGCTATAATCTGTGCTGCCAAACCTTTAGGATTTCATTAAGTTTTGTGCTAAAGTACGTGAGTGTTTTCTAAAAACCTAGGATACAACGTTTTCCTCAAGCGATCAAGGGCATTGCTTGATTAAAAACTCGTACCAGGAATTAAATTTTAAGAGTTCCAAGGATTGTGAATATGAACTTAGCTGAACCTTTATTCTCTTGCACTATCCCAAACCATTGTTCACATTTCTGGTCATTTTTAGTGCATTTTAGCTTTCTATAGCACGTGTAATGGTGTAGGAAAATATCTTATTAGCAAAGGATCCTGTATAAACACAATGACTTGAGTCCATCAGGATATATTAGCATTATAGAGGGAACTACAGCATTTGACCTCCGGGTTTATTTTTTTTGTCTCAAAAATCTTGCAGCAACCCCCATGGTATCCATCTTAAATTTAAAGATAATCTCTGTATCGTATTGATTTTGATGAAGCATTACATTGCTCATTTATTAGACTGAGTTTTTAACTTTACAATTATTTCTAGTTCAAGACTAGTTGGGGGTTGTAGAGGGTTGTTAGACAATGTGCTTGAGTCCTAGTCATTGGGTACAATCTCTTCTCCTGGAGAGCCAGCAATAACAGAATACCCTTTGTGTTCTACATGTCATGCTACGCATGTCGCAATTTCAAAGATGACTCACTTTAGCCAGTGGAAGCTAATCACAATTTTAAGGTTTAGTACTCAGATTACACCTTTTGTCGCTTTAATTTTGAATATTTTTTTTTAATTACTTTTCTAGCACTTAAAATGTGCTGTTCTGTGCACTGGACACATTTAACAGAACAACGTAATCCTAAATTCCCCAGCCTGTAGTTTAAATCCAACCATACAGGAGTCAATGCTTGTAAACATATTCAATGTCAGTATTGTTTTTTTGTTCATTTTGAACTCAACAAGAAAGATAGCATACCAAGTACAAATCATTTGATCATGTAGAGCAAGAACAAGATTACATATAATAAGAATGTCCTTTTGGTGTTTGAAGGTTAACATAAGGGTGCCTCCTCTGACAGGCATCACATACATTACTGCCATCAGACTAACAAAGTGACCCTGGTATCTTCTGCCTCTGTGGGTTCTCCCATCAGAACAGCCTCCCTTGTGACATTTTATCATGGGCAAGATAATCTTATGCAAGATGGTGAAATGGAAGTTAATGTGCAGGTAATTAGGCCCCAGTGATTTGCGGTTGAAAGAAGGATGTTCACCAAGCTAACCTTAGTCTGATTTGAATGACAGTGAGGCTAGAGCAGCAGGAATGAAGAGTAATGTTGTATGGGTAATTGGTGTGTTTTGGTGGACATTTTGCTAGCCTATATGTTATTTATGAAAGCCCTCAATTATTTTGAAACCTCTATTGTATACAGTTAGTTAAGCTACTTAGTAGGTACCAACTGAGCTCAGTTCATTGTTGTGCCCCTATTCCATTTATCCTATTCCTATTCCATCTGTGCATAGCTTATTTGAAAATAACATTGACCCTTAATGCTGAAGTGTAAATCCAGTTTTTTTTCTCATCATTCTCTAAAAAACTTATAGAAAAGGTTCCTAAATCGATGACTTTGTTTGCAACATCAATGTCCACACATCTTGTGTTCCACTTGACATGAGGGGAAAGAAACATTCAGTGATGCACAAAGCTTTTAAAAGATACAAGAGGCACTTTGCCACTCTATTTTCCCTCATGTCATGTTGTCAACTGTATATTTTCTTGCATTGAAGAAACACATGATGAACATTTGCATTTAAAAAATGATTATTTTCTGGTAGTATTGAATTATGTTGTATAGGTGGCTTGTCTAGTGTGAACAAGTGTTTTTATTTTTATTGTGTGTGAAATTAACATAGAATTTTCTATGAACTTTCATTGTTGTACCACCTGCCATATACCTATCCCCAATTCATCCACAATATATTGTAATCTGAAGATGAATTCTCAGGGCCTTATGTACTAAAGTTTTTGCGCCCGAGTCAGGCGCATTTGTTTAGCAATTTGTGCAAAAAAAAAAAATGGCGAGATATGTTCAAACTGAGGTAAAAGCGCACACTGCCTGTCGCGGGAACTGAAAATGGCAAATAGCTCTTTTCCGTGTAATGCATATGCATTCACGGGAGGGTCATGGGGAAAGTGGGAGTTTCCCATAAAGAGATGGGAGGGGATGCGTAAAGTACGCCTAATTAGGTATTCCGTGGTATGTACAAAAAGCGCCTGTGAAAGTTTGCCTCTACTTGGCGGTGAAAATTCTGCACCTCTTAAAATCAGGTGTAAACCTGGATGCACGCGGGTTTCCCGCAAATGCTTCCAGGTGAAATGACAGCAGTAATCCGAGCAAGACGAAGACACAGGCCGAGGACACGATCTGAAAGGAGTTTTGGCACAAGGATCACACTTTTTCAGTTGAGTGAGCACAAAATCATTACGCGTTACAGATTAGGCAGCCATGCAATATAGTTACTTGAATTTGTAATTTCGGTGCATTTTTTTGCGTCGGTGTGGAATTCCGGCCTTGTATAATATTTAAATTAGCTGTTACCTCATGAACAAGCGCTTAAATTTTGTTTTCACTAAATCTTTGTTTTCGCTGTTTTGACTTTGGTGGCTGATCCATGATAGAGAGAAGGAGGCCCATTCAATTGGGCATTTAAATGCTTGCAATTTACGGTTTGTCAGAAAGACGCTGATTAGCCGATGAACTGCAGGTTTCGTAAATACAACGTCAACTGAAGTATCACAGCGTGCGCAATCTGCGGGTCGGCCATGGTGCTGATAACGCAACGTTTGCAAATGTACGTAGCCTACATGAGGCCCACAGTACTCTTTTTGTGTCTAGTGTGCAAGGTCAGAATTGCAGAAGGAATTTAGATTACATATAAGATACAAATCAATACCAGTAAAACCAAAGAATAACCAAAATGGGGATATCCAAAATAATAGTTTTTTTTGTAGGAAAATCATTCATTATTCCACAACACACATGAAATGCATCAGCAGTATCGGAATGAAATATGTCTAAATATTTGCTTTTAAAGTTTCACATTAAGGAACTAAATGCACTCATTCATTGTATTTGGCCTTTGCTTGCCTAAATGTTAATATTGAGCAGAGATGTGTAGAAATGTTTGAAAAGATCAGAAATTATTTTAGTGCAATGGAGTGCACTACAGTAGACTTAATTTAATCCTTTAAAGCGTTTTGCAACATTTCACACTGTTGCTTTGACTACCATGGAATTACCTAGAGATTTACCTCTACTAAAACCCTTACAAGTAGTTGTTTCTATGTATTGCTATAGTTGTGTGGTAAGTGTGTGTAACCTTAATGTAATGTGTTACCAAGCATTATAATGCATTGAACACACGCTGCTTGTTTTCTTGTCATGCTGCATTGGCTTGACTTTCATTAAAACTTTCAGATTATATTAATGCCAGTGTTTAGGATAATGGCATACATGCCCATGCATCAATATAAGGAAAGGGAGCATTTTTTTATACTTCTTATATACTGTAAATAACATCCCTGCGACTATGGCCTGTTTAAAATGTATAGCACTGATTGTGCCACATGGAATTTTGTCACACCAGTATATTTAATTCCTGGGACAAAACCAGCTGTATGACTGAATATTGAAAGTTGCCAACCCAAGCGTTGTGTTTACCTGTCTAACTGAAAATGACAGCTTTCTTTCTAATATATCAATGAAAACTATAACATGTGCAGTCTGTGATAGTGTTTAGTATGTAGCATGCAACAAGACTTGTAGACTGATGCAAGTTGTCAAAACCCAAAACAAGATTTGGAAGTGTCTTTGTTGCAACAACAAACTGGCACATTTTCAAGACTCACAGTGTGTCTGGCTAGCAAGGCTTTCAGTTGCATGGTTGCGCTGAAAGGGAGTTGTCAATGTATTTTGCGGGTGTAAGGCAGCAAAAGGGAGTGATAGCTCTCAAGGGGAGTGCCCTTAAGTTGTTTTTATATAAATATTAATATGGCCCACAAACTTGCCTCGAAGGTAGCTAGTGGTTGGCCCCTGTCACTTCTTGGGCATCAGCTAATGCCATGTCTCATTTTGGTTTTGATTCATGATTTAAATTTGAATTGGCACTAGCAAGTTGGATGAAAACCAGCCATGATTGAAGTTACAGTACTTTCATTTAGAATAAAAGGTTACTCTAACTGTGGCTTTTGCACTTTATTTTTTATGTTTTCTTGATTTCCAAAGCACTTAATAATTACTGACCTTGAATATTCGTTCATCCATATTGACATGAGAAATTGAAACCATTTACTGTATTCTTGATGGGCCTAACCGTTTTGTATCTTCTCAAGTTACACAACCATATAGGACAACCATTTTAAAATGATAGTGTCACAAATTTTAAACCATCCAATAATATTAAGTAAATAATTGGTATCCTTATAGCCAAATTTGATAAGAAATATAACATTTTCCGCAACGGGTGTGTGGACCATCCCAGAGGGATTATGACGGGAAGGCAAGGGCAATGGCCCTGTACTGAACTGTAAGTCGCTCTGGATAAGAGCGTCTGCTAAATGACTAAATGTAAATGTAAGGCTACGTTGACATGGGTCTCTGTTCTGTGTAACCACTTGTGTTTGTCTGGGTTTTGTTGGACTTTTCTAATGAGACGCTTTAATAGGTGGTACACATTACAGTCAAATATATTAAAGAAAATAAATGGGTCACACGGGCAGAGGGGAAAAAGGGACAAAAATAGATGTTCAATACATAATGCATTGCTTACTGTCAGAGGGGCTTATCATCATCCTTTTTTTTACAGTGTAGTCAGGTCTGCTTTTGAATGCTAGGGTGACCTTTATAGAAATGCTCTTTAATTTTGTTTTCAGAATAATGTGCTGTTAGGTACAGGTGGCGAGCGGTATTGGCCCTGATGCAAGGTGACATCGCAGTGCGGCCATCAGAATGCCATCAACTGCCGAGGCTCAAGTGTCAACTGAAAAACCCAAACAAAACCTTAAATAAAGGGATTATGTGGAACAAGTTTCAGATACGCTTCATCTCCAGTAATGTTCATTCACTAATAACATGGTCACTGGTACACAAAGGCCTCGTTTTCCTTTGTATATCTCATGCATTTACTGAAATGTTACACCAGTGAGTAGAACTTTCGTATGTGGGAAGGTGTAAAATAAGGTGAAACTGCTTGAATGTTAAACTGTTTATTAAAGTTTTAGCATGAGGGTGTTGTTAGCTGACCAATCTTTTTGATCTACTGATTTATTCTTCCTCAGGCATTAGACAAAATTTGATTAAATATATCACTGACTCATTTCACCTCAATTTAGCAATAGTCCTCAAGCTAAATCTGCTTTCATGTTTGGTGTTTTTTCTTGTGTAATTATATATTGAATAGAAAATAAATAATGACTAAGAATATAACATAACCATTTAATAAATATAATTATGTAATGACAATGTAATTCATTTGAATGGTTTATAGTAATATCAGCATGCAGTAATGTTCTGCATTCCTCAAGTTCCAATACAATCTGACAGATGAGCTATTTATGCATGGTTAGGATTTTGGTGAGGGTGATTCTGTCTACCAGCTTGTACCTAGTTGTTTAGGAAATGATCTTAATAAGCAACCACTTGCGTGAAGCTTACTGTAGCAAAAATGCTTGTTTAAAACAAATGTTATAGGATCATTGAGTCTATTTTTACTTTAGCAGGATTAATTAAATATTAAATATCTTAAATATCTAAATAGTTGTTCTAGATGTGGTCCATGGGAAGTCCAGGAGATGGAATCTTTTTCATAAGGCAGAGGCATATTATTGTTTTGAAAAGTTAGTCAAATCTGCTTTTATGACTTTTCACCATCATTGGATGCATGCTGCTGAGGAACTGCCATGATGGGAAGGTAGATACCGGTAGGTGGTCCTATCCACATGAACAATCTTGGCCGGCAGACAGGCAGATGATGTCTTCTGTGAAGGTTTAATATTTTGCAGCTGTGTTAGAAGAAGATTACTGCTGTTAATTAGAAAGGGCTACACACAGCAGGCCTTCCACATGCACTCCTCACTTTAAAACTACGGATATAATGACAGTGTAAATTAATTAATTAATTAATTATTATTTATCTTTTGTTTATTGGTTTATTTTATGGTTTATTCTGTAGACCTACAGTTTACAAAAACTATACAATATTCCCTTTGGAGGCTGGATTGGTCATGGAAGGGACCACAAGGAATATTGAATTGGACAGAAACATATGCTAGGGCCAGGGGCAGATTGTAAGAGGATTTATGTGTGAATGTTACAAGTAATATCATCTCTTATTAGACATACATCAGTGACCTAGCTTCATATAGCGAAATATTGAGGTGCAACAACCTGTTGCCTGAATTATTATTCAATCAAATTTAAAATCAGTGCCAAACTTTTTCAATTGGATCTATTGGATTCATGAAGTAAAAAATAGTATCGATAGTGAGATGATCCGTAAACTGTAATGAGGTCCTATTTGATTAGTAAATCTATATCTAATATATGATTACAACTGCATCTGGGGAATGGATCCCCAGTCAGCTGCAGTGCATTAGATCCCCCATCGCCTTGATAAAATGACCTCTGTTGACATGTTCCTGGGGTACTGATAAAAGGAGAAAGTCAATTGCAATATCTGTCTGACTCTTCTCCCCCTGCTTGGACAAGTATAATTCTGGTCAAACATGCATCACAAAAGGTTATAGTTGAGCCATGCTTTTGCAGTAATGTAACTATTGTATTAGTGTGGCCTGTGGTCTCATTGAAGAAAGCATAGATCTGTTTCCACATGCATGGACACAAGAAAAAAAAGCCAGTGGTCTCACCAGTTTCTGTGATTAAAAAATGACAACAAATTCAAAGATGACTTGGAAGGAAGAAATGGCAGCCAGGGCACTGAGTCAGCAGAATATCATTGTAGATGAGAGATGAGAGATACAGATTAATTTCAGTCAACAGCCAAGTAAACCTAGTTGTTAGTATAAATCCTGTATAGTAGTATGCACTGCAGTGGTGTTTATTATAGAAATATGGTGTAACCCCATGTAATTATTTTGTGATCATTAATGTTGCATGTTATGGAACCATGTAGCATGATCCTTTCTTGTAATATATTACTTTAATATAATGCTCTTCAGATCCATTTATCGAATAAAATCACACACAAGCAGTCTATCGATCTTCCGTGTCATTGCACACCTACATTTGAGTGATGACCAGTTTGAATTTACTGCAATCTATTTACTGTAATCTCCTGCAAGTAACTTGAGAAGAGCAGTCTTACCTTGCTAGTGTGAACCCTCTGGCTTCTGAAATGTCGATCAGTTAACCTGAGCAAGGTCAAAATCAAATGATCCTGTGTAGTGAATTTGTTGTTGTTGTATTAATCAAGTTGATAAATGGTAGATGGCTGCTTTCAAATGATTGGTAGAGAGTTTATGCTGGCTCAGTCAGTGCTGTTGGCTTTAAAGAGTCACCACTGACACCTGATTCAGTCCTTTGTCTATTAGCACACACCCTTCATTTGACTGATTTTGTTCATGGATTTTGTGCTATTTTCAGAAGAAAGAAAGACGCAAGCAGACATGCTTTACCATTCATCATGGCTTTAAATTAGTTATCTAACATGAAAAAGGATAACTGCTAAAGTGTACCAAAACATTTTCCAATGACCATAAGTGTCAGAAAGAAAGAAAAAGATATAAGAAAGCTCAATTGTTGAAATGCATTAAGATTACATACATTCAGCATTATCAAGGCCTGTGTATGGTTTACATAGTGGACATGGTATTACAATCTATTCAGATTAGGATGAATATATTGATAAAAACAGGCATGGAGTTTTAATTGTGGAGTAGCACAGCAGCCCCAGACTCGGCTGGGATCTTAAGCAGACCCCTGCCTGTTACCTAAGTTGTTCAACACAATGTTGGTGTTAACATGCTTTGTTCAACACTGCATTTGCCCACCCCTCTTCCCCCACTCAAGCCAAACAGTCTGTGTGCCGGTGTGTAGAGTAGGCATGCACGGTGGCTACTGAGGAAGCTTGGCCCTGATTTCAGTGCAGTAGAGGAGCCTGGGGCCCCTGGGACACTCAGGTTACCAACATTGCATCCTGCAGTATTAGCACAGTCTGCCATCTGGAACCCGCGTACGGACAGCCTTCCCTTAAAGGGTCTAATCACGCTAACCTCAGTTATGAGCTATTTATTCAGTGTTATAACATGTTCTTTATGGTGCCATTTTTATGGTGGATCTACTTACATAATTCCAGTTGAAAATTATACCTCAAATGAACAATTGTTTAAAGGTAGGTTAATGGTTCTTTTTGAGAGGATTTTAACAACAGGTTTATAATAGTGTATAAAAAGAGTGAATGGCTGAAGGCAATATATTTTCAAGGAGAGGCTCCATGCTTATCATGGGGGTGAGGACACATGTTCACGGCTCAATATGGCCATCCTTAACCCCACTTCCAGTAGAGACATTGAATACACTTGACATGATGTTTTCTCCATTCTCAAGTTACCCTCTACATTCTTCCTATGAAAGAGGGGCTTACATCTATGCATACCCATCTATTCAATTAACCCCAGTTGGTGAAAGGTCAAAGTAATTGTAGGTCTTTCTACTTATAATTTCTTTGTATGTTATCACAATAATCGTATTTTGCTTTGCATTTTGCAAGGAAACTCAAGCTTAAACTCGAGCAAAAAAAAGTTAAATCGTTCTACATAAATCAACTATGTAAATATTTTGAATCACACATATGACCTTTCTTTCCATATGCCTAAAAACATACATAAAGTGAGAAATAGAAGATCCAATTAAGGCAAAATATGTCCATGGGATCATTGAGACCTATACAGACATCATCAGCTGGCCCTCACAGATGAGAAGTGCAACCCCCACGAGCACCCCCGATCCTGGTTTATTTAATGAACCGACATACTTAGTTACTCAGCAGTGGAGGATATTCATTAAAAAGCCCAAAGGTTGACTTACGTCACCCTAGTGCATTTTGTACTAATCTAGTTAGCAAGTAATCAAACCTCATTTTGCAATGTTTGTTTCTGTGGTGATGGTTCTGCAGTTGTTAATTTAGTTGTAGGTGTTACTCTGCTTTTGCATTTCTGAAAATGATGTCTTGCAGCAGTGTACATTACAATGTACTGTTCTATGGCTGACAGATGATGATGCTTCTCCAGAGAGGTGTCATGTATTTACCAAGTGCAGCAGCTAATGACTTGACTTTTGTGCCGACAGGTATTGCTTGATTCCACAATTGGTGTCAGAGAATCAGGGACATTTTTTGAGGGTCTGGCTAGTGGCTATCTGGATTATCTCTGGTGCTGAGCGGGTGTGGGGTTAATAAGCTGTCCAGGCAGCTTTGTGCCATGCTGTCAGCTTATCACAGTCCAGAGGCTGGTGCCAAAGATGCCACAATGATATGAGCTACAGGACTGGCATTTTGAACTCTCCTCTAAGCATCCCCCTACTATCAGTGACAACAATCGACTGGTGAGTGTCCTTTTAATCGCTGCAGAGGCAGGTTTTGGAAGAACTCACTGACAAAGGTGCCAAAGAAACAGACTTCCCATACAGCAGTACTTTTTTAAAACATTTTTCTTATACACATTTTTGTGTACAATGTGATTTTACAGTAGTGTTTCTTAAATCAATTTACTACATCACTGCAATGATGTAGCAAACAGAAAGCTAACCGTAATAAAAATGGGACTACAACATCAGGTTTTACCTGTATGTCACCCTCCACACAATTGTGTCATAGACATGCATTTTTTGTAATACCATTATTCTAAAAGTTAGGAAAACCAAAACTTAGAAGATGGCCCAAGACTGTGTTTGAATGCATTTTTTTTTCGGGGCAAAATAAGTGTTAGGAACTGGTAGTTTATTTGTAGAGTTTGCTATTGATAGTACCTATAAGGTGATGACACAACTGTGGCTTTGTCTTGATGCCTGTTAATTCAGCATTAGATACTTTTAAAATAATTTTCTGTTATTATGAAACAGTGAAGCAGTGCTAAAGCCTGTTTGCTCCACATAAGTAGAGGTCCTCAGCCTTCGCAGGGCAATTGATTATTTCATAATGCAGACATTTTGCCATTAGCGGTACATTAGCTTTCAGTAAAATATAGAACAGTGACTGTTCCAGTCAGCACACCTCACATCTATTTACCTCCCTCCCTCCCAGTTCCATTCTCTTTTCAGTACAGTCATACCATCTAAGCCCAAACAGAATTTTTTACTCTGAGAGCCGTTTACCCCTGCATCCATTTGGTTAATAGATCCATTAAGCAGCATTGGAGATAAGAGAGTGTGGAGGGCTATGGAGCTGGGGATGACGTGCTAATTCTTGGTAATTTATTACCCCGGGTGTTGGTGGGCGAGGCACCTCTGACAGATCCTGTCTCACAGGATCCTCCTAAACCAGAACCAGAGCCAAGCTTCTATGGGCATTGTTTGGCGAACCGTGGCATACTCACATCTAGTCAGGGAGTATGATGTAAAACCATTGCTGCAGGAGAACAACAACGAGGACACACATTCTGGCATTAGATCTGACTGGCAGCCTTTGGAGGCAGGAGGCTGAAAGCACACCTGTGGAGAGGGAGAGGGTAATCACATTTACCCCTGTGTTATGGCCACTTGCCGGCTCTCATATGGTTTATATTTATGGAGGGATCCTTTTCTATCCCGGGCACAACCCTGATTAGATCCTGAATGCTGATTGTGGCCTAGAGCTACTGTGATCAATCCTAATTTACTTGGGGAATTAGATTAATATATAAAAGATACAGTGCACTGACCTGACAGCAGAAAGGACATTTCCCTGTTACGCATCAATAATCAAAAGAAAAGAGGCAAACAAAGAGCTTCCCTCTATTTTTAGTTTCAGAGGCACTGAGTAGGAGCTGTCATTGGGGACAATATAATATGCCTTGTAGTATGATAGTGTTTGAAGATTGTAAAAAGCTTGCATGGGCATTTGTGAATTTGTTTCTCTTATGAATGTGCGTTATCACTCTTTTTAGCCAGTGGAGTCTCAGGAACTGATAGAGAGAAAGTGCAGGTCAACACCCATCCAGCAGCTATTTCATGTCATAAACTGTTAAGGACCAATTGGCCAACAGAACTCTGGTGCTTCCTTTTCCTCTACACCTGGCAATGATGTGGTTGATGGTTTGGGGAACTTTTACAAAGCTCTCATTTCTGTGGTAACCACACCTTCTAATTTAAACTGTCAAACTTGGTGTCATCCGTGTCCTGATGAAGCTACAGAGTGATTTACCCCTCCCGAAGAAAGGGAGTGTGGGGTTGTCAAAGCAGGGTTGGCGGGTATGAGTCAGTTAGGCACTTAGAGCAAGATCATTACCATGCACAAACCCTCTTCCGAGCTTTGCTGTGTGTGCAGATTTTTAACTATTGATATTGAGCTCAAGTGATTGTCTCTAAAACATGGTTATGCTTGCTGTTCGACTTGTCGCTAGGCTGTGCATATATACTTGGGAAAGAGGAAAAATGTTTTAGATTGAATTAAGAGAGCCAGTTTGGTTCAGAAACAGTATAGTAATGAGTGTAGCCTCATATGGAAAATGTAGTAAAACATACATTTACTTGCTCTGAAAAAGGACATAAAATGGCCTCTCATTAAGATGTTTCAGACAGAGACAATATAAAACGAAGCTGTGCTTAATGACTTCAGAGGCTTCAGTGAGCCTAGCGTTTGCCTTTCTGTATATAGCACTGACTTGATTTAGTCTGGATACAATTTGAAACCAAAGGCTTTTCGAAAACCACAATTTCTTCCTACATATTCAACTAAAATGCAGCTGTTATAGTTTTCCTCCCGTGCTCCCAGTTTGTTATTTCATTTTTATTTTCAGTCCCTGAATTGTTTCCCCGATTTGGATCTGGAGCTGAGAGAATATCAGAAAGAATATATTCTTTAATATGTTAATCTACAGTATAAAAATAAGACCTAATGTGGTTAATCTTAGCAGTGATCTGTCCTATGCAGTCCCTGATCTTTGTACTGCAATTCCCTTCGTCCACCTTTGGCAGTTATCCTGGAGTCTTGAAACCCCCCATAGAGAGTATTTTGTAATTGGTGTCCAGAGAGCTCAATATCCAGCAGGATTCTCTAGGTGTCTTTGAAGGGGACCAGGGAGCCATCCACAAGGAGTTTGGTTAGCTTGGTTTTAGACCTTACAGTAACTCCCAGTGGGAGCCAAAGTAGAAGGATGTTCACTGGGCAGTCTGATTACTGGAGAAAAGTGAGTCCATACTTTAGGTGTGAAAAACTCTCTGAAGACTTTAGATCAAAGATTTTATGTTTGATTGAGACATTTTCAAGCTTTCCAAAGTAATGCATGTCCAGAACCACTAATTTACGTGTAGCCATTTAGCCCAAGTGTCTCAATAAACAACCCGAAGTTGAATTCATATATATTTTCATAGAAACTGTGTGGCCTTAATTTTAACTGGCTGTATCTCAACAATATAGTGAATTTAGTTTGAATTATGTCTTAATTTGTCAAGCAAGTCTTGGAGCACTAAGGATGAACTTGAAATTCCATGAGAAACTTGTATTGCTTTACAAAGCAATCAATTGTTTCAGAAATGTGTCTAGCTTGTGCAGTTGTCAGCATCGTCAAAAGCATTTTTCAGTCTTTGGCATTTAAATCATGGACAATTTTAACTTCTACATACACAAAACAACAGCTCAAAGAAACATGTTTTTCACCCCCCCCCTCTCAACAAAAAGACACAAAAACAAGATGCATGTGTCTTGTTTAGGTTACCAGGTGTGAAAGGGGCACATGTGCTCACCTCTAAGAACTCTTCATTAGCTGACATATTTTATGTGTCCTGACGAAATTCTGTGAAAATGATTACACCCCACATGAGATTGAAGTCATGTGACTGCAACATGTAGAAACACATGATGCCATTCTGCAGAAAAACAACACTGTTCAACAAGGGAATATATTACTACATAATGTTGCAAGACACAACACAGCTACACTGGAGCATCGACGACAGCATGCCCCGTGTTGTAAAGGTGTATTTTTTAGGTGGTTTTCCAGAAAAGAAAATCATTTCACTAAAAAGAAGTGTGCATTAGCACCTGCTATGATGTTCTTTTTCTGGTTTTGGTGTTAGGCCTAAGTAAAATAAGTAGAGAGTAGAGTAATTAATTCTGTATTAGAAGAGTGGGGTGGGACATGTAATGGTGGAGCATTGTACAGAGAAGTGTGAAGGGGCAGATCATGTATTTGGTCATCATAATCTAAGCAGGGCCAATGTTCTCAGCATTGCCACATTGTCAGCATATGTGACGTTAAAGAGCTTTGTCTGGTCAGGCACCTCTCCAGCACAGTGGATTATGGCAAGTTGATAATGGCTTAGCTAGTATTAGGACTGATTTCACCCATGCCTGGTATATACATCAGATTCAAGTCTAGCTATCCTGGATAATGAGCAGTAATCACATAGTAATGAGCAAACGGGTCACTGCAGCCAACAGGATGGATGGATAGATGGATGGATGGATGGATGGATGAGGGAATCTCACTTGGAGTCAAATTGTGGTCTGGGATTTCAGAAAACATTCTGCCCTCCCTTCTCTGCCTCCTCCCTCCAATGCTACCTCAACAGACCCACATCATAATGTTGATTTATTGTATCCTTTGCTGCTTAGTAGTTAATGGATAAGTGAACATTTCAGAGATCACATCGACATACCACTGTTAACATTTTGCCATGCTCGGTCAAGGTCAGGAATGTACATCAACGTAGAAAGTGAATAAATGTGCTGCTTCTGCCTGTTATTTACTGTGGTGGATTGAAAGCATTACTCCTGCCCCTGCTCTCTCTGTCAGGCTTAAACCTTGAATTGCTCGGAGTGATTAGTAGCAAGGAGAGTGCAGCAGCAGTGATCCCAGGCTACTTTTGTTTACGTTAAGGCTTTTACCGATGCTGTTTTATGTGCTGGCGGGGCTCCCTTTTGATCCCGGAAGGAGGCGGCTGCTGAGCCGCGTCCCCCCCGTGCCCTCTCCCCCACCCCACACTGCATTAGGAGTGCTGAATCGAGATCTGGTGGGCAGGCCATTCAGTACCCCCCCCCCCCCCATTTCCCCTGGCCTTTCTCCTCTATTGAAAACACACCTTTCTGTTGACCCAAGAGGCTTTTCTGCAGAGCTGAGGCATGTGAATGATTCCCCCCAAAAGAAGTAGCCTAAGTGGTGCCTGCCTACAGCTTTCAGTGCTCTCAATGGGCTGTGTGGACTGTTCTAGTCACATGGCAAATTTTTTCTTTCTTTCTCCTGCATAATGCAAGTGTGTGTCAAGGGACCTGGGTGGGTGTACTCGAAACTCAATTTCTCACATTAATGACACTATGACAGCTATTAATGTAAAACATTGAGAAATATCAAAGAGGTACAACTGACCAGAAAGTTTAACTATTTGTTGTCATTGTCTACAGCCTTATTAGTTTGTTTTAGTAAAGCATTTAAATACTTGGATGGAGGTTGAGGTACAATATATATGCAAATAGTCTGCACCATTTATCTAACAATTAGAACTGTGTTAAGAATTGCTATTCAGTTCGACTCCTCATAACTCAAGTCTGCTAATGGGTACTGCACGCCCACCCATTCTACCCGATGATTTATTGTGATGTGTGCTTAAAGTTTTTTGACACTCATCTCTACAACAGGTTAAGTTGCATGACTTGATATGGAATTTGTAGCTGATTATAATCATCTTTATTAACATAATCTTTTTGAAATGTTTTACATTATTGACAGTTCCACCCAAGCCCTTTACCACTCCTTAGAGGACAGACTTAGGCCAACATTATACAGCAACATTCTAAACCAAGTTTTTAATAGTCAAATTATACAATCCGTCCATAATGAGCAGCGAAGCTAAACGTCAAAAAATTGCAGTCTGAACGGCTGTTTTGTAAATGGACACTGAACCATTATTTCTTTTGTCCATGGGCACTAAGATTTATTTCGGATCTTTGTATAGACATACATCTAGTTTTTTTTTCCTTTGTGTAAAGTCAAAAGCTGAATTCAAGCTCAGTGCAGCTTAGAAAACTTAAAAAGCTTTGTCTTTCAAAGAAAAGAAAGTGATTAATATCTTCAACCATTTCAGGCATTTCTTATCTTTTTTGTTAAGCAAGGTTCTAATTTAGTTAGAGTTAAGTGAGGATAATGTGTGAAACGTTTTAAAATGCCCTTAATACCTAACAGTTTTCTCTGTCATGGCCACTGGTCTAAATACAAATTTCTGTCAGATCAATACAAAAAAATCTTCCCTTTAAAATGCCATGAAAGTTTGATAGTCTGTACTCTCCACTTTAAACAGATTGTCATTGTGACAGTGTATAAAGCCTTTGTTTCTAACAAAGGCTTTTCTGTGTTTCACATGGCCTCAAAGGTGCAACTTGTTGCATACCTGCCAGACTATGCAATAGAGGACTGAAACCACCTCTTTTAAAACAAAAACATTGACTTTATAGAATGTTCTTGAAACTTCAGAAACATTCTTTGCCTCCACAAAACTTTGCATACGATGTTGAGGATCACAAAGTAAAAATGGGTAACCCAGAAGGAATCTAATTTAAATGTTAGAAGCAGCTGAAGTGCTCTTGCAGTCACTAAGTGAAAACATTTTTTTCCCCTCTGCAGCGGAGGTCCTTGTGTATTGGTCCCCAAGTCATTAATCACCAGGATCTTTTCAGCTGTCAATCTATACAAAAAGCCACGTTTCTGGGTAGTTCTCCAGCCAAACTCAACAAAAACGCCTTTTGTACAGGCTTTTTTTAAAGGGGAAAATATAGTTCACCATGGATTACTGTTCCATTTGTTGTGCTAGTCTAATACATTAAAGATATTACATTTAAAGTGATTGCAAAATGTGTAGGAGCAATATTTATTGTTATATTTTGAGAAAACTAATTCCAGGAGCCCTTCACTTTTCACTCACACAACTCTACAGACTCTGCTGTGCAATCATACCTGAAACAATAAGCCTGAACTTTTATAGAAGGATATTAAATGAATGATAAGAATGCATTGCTAAGATGTACCCAGTGCCAATGAGTTTATCATTTCTCCTCATCTCTGAGTGGATATATCTCCATTCACAAAGGTTTACATTCTGTAAACCACTTTTTTATTTACCATTATTTATTCTTGCAGATATTACATGCCACTAGGTGTGTTAATTGCTCTCTGAAATCCATCTATTATGGATTCAGTTGAGAAGATTTCAGTAACCCAGTACAAAAAATGCCATGTTCACCCTCTGTGATGTTACTAGTGAAGACTGCACTTCATACCCTGTGCACATTCTGTAATCACATTGATTTTGTTTTTGCTTACAGATGCAAAATTCAATCAAATGTGTGAATGATACCTGTTCAAACCAACATCAAAATCTCTCACCACATCTTGATGTTTTTTTCCTTACAGAGTTGCTTTGACTAATTTGGCGGTGTAACTTATCTTGGATGTAAGAAGTAAGGGAAAGCCATGGAAGTCAAAGAACGCAGACCCTACCGCTCTCTGACAGCCAGGAGGGATACAGAGCGCCGCTATACCAGTTCCTCAGCAGACAGTGAGGATGGGAATGTCAACCCCAAGTCTTACAGCTCCAGTGAGACCCTTAAAGCCTATGACCAGGACACCAGGATGGCCTACAGCACCAGGGTCAAAGATATGGTGCACCATGAAGCAGACGAGTTCTGCAGGCAAGGTGAGAGCAAGATTTGTACAGAATATTACCTGAAAAATCTTCTTGACCTTGTATGTTTTGCTAACTAGCTATTATACCAACATGTTCTCATCCCTTCTTGTCATTATTTGGATACGTCTGGGGCACAGCCCTGGTGTCATGTATGAGAGAGATATGTAATTTGATAAGATTATTAACTCACTTTAATATCCTGTCACAGTCTCTGAATGTGGCATTAAAAACACTGTTCAAGAATTCCTTGTTGAAAGAACTGACATTATCATTACTTTATTTTAATGAGGTAGGGTGAGGTAGGGTGAGATAGATAACGCTTCCCTGATGTCTTTTATGACCTTCTAATGTGTCCAGATGAGCTGGTGGTGACCTGCAAAAACATCCGCTTGCAAGCTTTTTACTCGCCATGAATACTAAATGTACAGTCATTTCCTTGTAGTACTGCAATTACTGTCTAGTTTGGAGGACATAAAGATGTGTTCCTGGAAACATAGTACTGCACATCTCATGGTGAAAATATTTATCTTGTTTTACATTCACTAATGTAAGGATTGGAAGTTGTGATTGTGTAGGCAAGAGACCAAATACATTTCTGAATTTGTTCTTGACTGTGTGTGTTTGTGAATGTGCATGTCTGTCTTTTGCGTGTGGCAGGAACTGACTTCTCGCTCAGAGACTTTGGTTTTGGCGAGGCCATCCCATCCCATGTAGCGGCGTACCGGGCTGACCAGGGTCTGCCACACCGTGACTACTTGGTCAGTGTGGGCTCAGATGCTGATACAGAGACAGACGGCATCATGTCTCCGGAACATGCTGTCAGGCTCTGGGGCCGCAACACCAAGTCAGGCCGCAGCTCCTGTCTATCCAGCAGGGCCAACTCCAACCTGACCCTCACTGACACCGAACATGAGAACACAGAGAACGGTAAGACCCGTTCACCTTGCCCTCTTTCTCTGTCTGTCTCTCTTGGTACCCTGTTAGCTGATGAGTTTCTGCACTGAAAATGCATTTGAAATGGTTATCCATAAATAGTTCATGCAGAGTTCTACGTTTATATTTGTAATTCTTGATTTTTACCAACAATGGCAATGACAACTGAACACTGTTTTGTGCTTCGGGAGCAAGGCCATATTTACCAAACTCCGCTCTAATAAGCTTGGGCTACATCATGAATCATCCCACTTTCTCAAGATGATATAATATATTTTAGACCTTGTTGATGGATCTAGTTCACTGACCAAATTAGGCTGACATATTTTAGTAAACCTTTTGTTTGTATATACTTGAGAAAATTGCTTTGGAGCAATTCATTCAATATTGACCTGATAAAAAAAGACTTGATAACAAGTTGAGAAGTTTAAATAGTGTGCTTCTTTCTGTTGTGTTTACTGTACCCATTCATGTATAAATGTAGATAATCAGGCATTCATCAGGTGCCTCTTAATAATTTAAGCAGCAGAATACTGTAAGACAATTTAGTCCAGTGATTATCTATGCTAGCATGGAAGGTCAGTGTTCTCTGGGAATGTATAACTAGAGACATGTCAAGTGTGTAGTTGATTAAACATGGGTGGACACCAACATGAGACTACCTGAGTGAAAGACATGCTTAAGTGAGAGAGAGCTTGGATCATTTCTGACTCCCAAGATTTTTGACAAGTTGACTTGGGGAGACATTGATCAGACCCTGTGTTTCGTTTATGTCATAGAAACAGCACCTACGTTTTATCATCACGTTTTACCACAAAATATTTTACTCCAGGGTTTGTAGTTGTTTTCAAAGAGGCAGCCATTATAGCAAGAAGAGCACAGAACCTAGTACAGGAGTAAAGGGTCAAGGACACAGCCTTGCAGTTTTCTGAATATAATAGTGGAGCACACTGATAAATAAAGGTCACAGTGGACAAATTGTGATCTGTCCCAATGTGACAAATTGTGAAAATGTGATCTCAAAGAGCACAGTGAACAGCAGAACTGTATGTGGTTCATACCCTTTATGGCTCTGTAGTTTAAATAGGTGAAACTGTTCTTGGTAACCTTCACAGATCCAAAAACCTATCAAGGGCCTGGTGGCAAAATTGTAATTGGCCTTGCACAGCCTTGCAGAGATCCTTGTGAATAATTGTGTGTAGCATATAATGTAAGATGGTGTTATTATTGACAGAAATTACTCTTGGATCTCAAATCCATTTTCCAAGTCGAGTGAGGAAGCACATAATTTCTCAGCTTGATGCACTGCTTCTATGATGCCATAGAACTTGAATATTATTGTACACATAATTAAGGAGAATCTATTGTGAAACTCTTTGGCAGTTTAAGGCCTGTGATGTATGCAGCAAAAGCATTGTACATTTTTTGGGTGGTAAGAACCAGAGGTCATTCCAAATAGCTTTTTATTCCAGTCACCCAAGTAGAAAGAGCACTACCATTTACCATTTAATCCAGTACAGACTAATAGCATACATTTATATATGGCAAGTTAATTAAAATCCATCGAGCTACTTTACGTGCTTGTGCTCTAATCTCTTTAAATCAACAAACCATTTGCTTTGCTTTAATGTATTCAAGCCAGCGGCCAGTTTTATCCACTCCATATGCAGTGTGCCTGACCCTGCTTATAATGCATGCAAATTATAAAAACAGATTTTGATCAAATAATTTTCTGTTCAAACTGTTTCAACGCAAACGTAGTCTTCACTAAACATTGCTTTAATACAAATGTTTTGTTGTGATTGTGTAATCCAATGGTATCAGAAGGATACTGCCTTTACACTGGTTAATTATTCTGTTCTAATCAAACTTTGAACTTTTAATCAAAATAGGCAGCAAATGGAATTCTATTCATGCCTATGTGTATTTCTGGAATGGTTTTTTCCTTTACCAAGGATACTTTATGGTACCGTTTGCTCAGATTGTTTTGTGTGTGCACACACATGCAGGTGGATGTGTTGCACTGAGCAGTGCATGTCTGCCTGAACGTGGGCTCGTGGCTGTGTGTCACCTGCCCAAACCACCACTGATCCTAATGGACCTCCTTCAGGGCAGTTATAGCAGTTGTGTGTTGCTGAGTCACAGCGGCCTTACAGAGGCAGACCATAAAGCAGCTCAACCTGCTGCGGATGGCAGGGAGATGGCTTCCTGCGTGCTTTACCCATTAAAGCTCACCCTAAGATGTGGTCTAATCTCCCAAACTTCTCCCACTGTGATGGTCACCCTTTCACATATCTGTAACCATAAGAACCTCTTACATGAGAGCGAGAGGATTAAGGAAGATTGTATTATAATTATATTATATATACGTATGTTATAATATTATTGTATATAATTGATGTATTCCAGTTTTCGTGAATTTCATCCTGTACTGTCGCACCAGAACTGATATAAGAAATATTTCTGTGACAGACACTTGAGGTTTTTAATTATTAGGTAATTAGCTGCTTTAGGCAGTTATTTATATTGTGCATACTGATGTTTTCTTCCCAAACAGCCTGCATGGGATTCTGCATGAGATTTGATTGATCAAAAGGATATTTTTCCTATTTCAGTCACATGTGATTTAGTTGACATTGTGTACAGTGTCGGTATTATGTAAAATATGTTACTGTGGCTTGTTGAAGAAATGGTTTTACCAGTATGTTGGGTTTTGAGTTATACATGTTTATGCATAAGGGTTTATGCAGAATGCTTTTTCTTCTTGAAACTGTTCTGCATGATTAAACATACACCATACATCAGCATTTCCCCCATCAAACACCTATCTTATGTGCTGATGTTATCACACTTTTATTCATGGTAAGATAGATCTGTATTGATTTTGATGTATCAAAAGAGTCGCCAGACTTGCTGCAGTACACTGGACATATACCTGTTCTGACACATTTTTACTAGCCTATTACATACCACTGCTTCTTGATGATAAACTGAATATTTGGGGCTTCCCTACACAGTATGCTTCATGACAGACAACAAGAAAGGTTCAGCATACTACACTCTACCTGTATTTATTGTAAAAAAAATGAAAATAGCACAGTTATAAAATCCTTTGTGAGGTTGGTTCAGATTGTTTGCTTGCAACCTACGCACCGTTTTCTCAGGCGTCACCTTCAAGAAGCAAGGCTCAGAGGAAACTTTGAACTGCTGAAAGATTGAGGTTAAGAGCTCCAGGGTGGTTCTCTGTTTTTCTACCTCTAAGGGTTTTCAATAAGACAGTTGAGACTGATAACAAGAGGTTGATACTCCTCATTGAGTTCCTATGCAAAAACAGTTGACGAGTTTGGTTACAAGCAAGAATTTTCTTTGTTAAATCCCATTTATTCTGCTGCTGGTACTACTGTAGCCATTATCTGTCATTTGTGAAGGGACATCTGGTTGCTAGAATGATATTTATTTAGCCTGCTTATCTCAATAAAAGTATCCCCATGAGATAAGTTCCCTTATGCCTTAGTTGCCATAGTTGCACAAATATTGTATTTTATTCCAATAAACAATGGGTAACAATAACAGTTACTTGACTGTTGAAAATATTCAAAATTCAAATGGCTTGGTACCATTGTTTAGACTGTGTCACCCAAGCTATGGTATGCAGTGCATAGATAAGACATCTGAACACGTCTTTGTTATTTATTGATGTGTCTTTATCTGGCACATCAGAGCCTTATTGAAAGCACTGCAACAGATATTAGACACTATCACCTCAAGTTTTAGAAATAAGCAGGTCACATTAAGGGAAAGTCTACATTTAAAATGCATTTTCTTTCAACCTTGGCCTTTGAACTGAGTCTCCAAAGACGGGCTACCATATTAGCAGCCTGTGAAGTGAAGGGAAATCGGACTTCAAATTAGATGAGACACTTCCTGTACAAGGATATGAATTCATTAGGACACAGCAGTGTGTGATGGTAGGACCACAGAGATAAGGGTTCTTATGTGACCAACACACACATGCACACACGCACACACACAGGTTTAGATTGAATTTTGCAGCAATGAAGACGATTTGAAACATGGCAAATCCACAACATCTCAATTGTCTGAGCTCAGTGTCATTAGCCAGCACTCTGTTTACTAGAATTAAACTGGGTAAGCATACCAGCAAGCCTATGGATGTCAACAATGAGCATGCCATTGTTTTCTTTAGTAAGTGGAGGAAGCCTGTTCTTTTTCTATTTCTATAACATACTTTATTGTATACTCTATTGCAAATTGAGTTATTCCGTAGGGTTTGTCTCGTTCAATTAAGGTTGATGATGTTTTGCATCTTGTAAATCTAAGAATAATTTATAAGAAGTGTCAAAGAACGTTGACATGTAGATGTTGGTGTAGATTGGTCACAAGCTGAGCTATGCCAAGCAAGAAATTGTCAAAATGACATGGCAGAGAAGTTACCAGGGAATTTTCAGTTGGCCAGGATTATTTGCATGCCTAATATTTTTTCATAAACTTATTTATTTTGGCAGACCTCACCTCAGATCATGGCTTAGTAGAGATATTTTCCGTCTCATTTGCAGGATAATTTGCAGGGTTTAGACGTCCTAGTGGACAGTTTTGGTCTGTTATCTGCAGTGCACCATATCCTCTGGCTACCAGAGCCAGGGATTGTGTGAACCAACAGCACATCAGGGCCCTTCCCACCACCAAGCTAAGGGGCCTCAGGGCGCCACATGATGCAGGATGAGCCCTCCCCTGATTCTGTCCTCCATTTGACACAGGCCAATGGATAAACATGCCGCTACGGTAACGTACATTTGTAGACAAAAAAAAAACATAATATAGGATAAAAGATTGCAGTTTTGTACTGCACATGAGATGAATTTGAGTTTTATGTGTTCAAAGAATGAAGACTTTTTGCTTTTCTTTTGACACCTGGAAACAGTGTTTTATAAGTCATTTCCATAGCAACAGTAGTCAACCAGCACTCAGAAGTTGAAACGGAGATCCTTTGAAAAACTGTCTATTTGAATCAGAAGGAATATATCTAATAAAAGGACTGACTGATCTTGTGATTTTGTAGACCTGTGTTCATTCATTGTCATAGAGTGTTACACCTACTGGGCCACGACGCTCCCTCTCTCCTGAATATTAGGGATGCACAACGACACGCACCTGTGTACCCGTTTGTCCTCGGCTGTAGCCAATTATGTTTACTTATTTAAGGTGTGAGTTTGTGTTTGTCATTTGTCGGGTATTGTCACGTTTTATGTTCATAGTGCATGTTAGACATCAGGATTATCTCTGAGACCTCCGCTGGACGCGAGCGTTGATTTTTGTTTCCGTTTATTGTTCTGTACGAAGAATAGGTTACCTATGTTTGGTTGCTATTTTTGTTTTGCCGACGGACATCTGTCAAAAAATTGTTACAACTTCAGGCTATGAATTTAAACAATGAGGAATTATTACAAATGCAAATTTTTCTCTGATGTAATCTCTGATGATTTCATCATTTTAAACTGTCATCCTTACACCTGATAAATCTTATCAAGATGTCTTCCAATCTTAAATACCACAAGAGCCTTTTACAGAATCAGTAGTGCTGTACAGCAAATGTCATTATGGACACAGCGATGCACATGAGTACACAGCTACCTGTTAGCACTGTAGCTGTGCTTGTCTAATGTACAGTGCTTCACCATACATCACAAAACACCAGTGGAGTTTGGATGTATTTACTTGCCACATAAAAATGAGATTTTTGTTAAGTGTATATATATTTATACTGTATATACAGTACGTCTATGTGTTGAGTTTCACAGATGCAACTATAGGAAGTTGGTAAAAACAGTGTAGCGATTCCCAACCTGATGGCCAAGGCCCACTAGTCGTCCGTTAGGGTAATACAGGTGGACTGCCAAACCAATGAAAACTAAAATATGAAAAATGAATCATTATCAAAATATGTCTACATATTTTGATAATGATTCATTTTTCATACTTTAATTTAACATTTTTATAATCATTTAACAACAGGATATATCATGTTGTTAAATTATTGTAAAAATGTGTACTAACTTTTAAATTACATTTAGCCTTGAATTCATCATGACCGAAACGCCAATAGTTACGCTTGGCACCTTGACAAAAGACCAACTGACATTTCTGCCTTAACTTGTATATGCCCACTTCAATCCACTATACACGCATCACTTCCGCATATTGCATAAACTGGGTCAACAACTTCCTGTTGCGAGCAGTTACGTTAGTTCACAAAATGTGTTTTTTAGTAAGGAGTTCGGGTTGTCTTCCCAATATAATACATAGTACATAGGAGTCTATGTTGCTGCCCTTCAAGCAAGAAGGAAAAGGTTCAAAGGTTCAAATTGTACATTCCGAGCTACATCGACAATTGCAAAGGTAAGGTTTATCTAACTCACACAGTCAGTAGTTGAGCTAAGCTAGCTCTAGGCTAGCTATCTAAGATTTGAACAGTAACGATAGCTAGGCTAGTTAGCTACATTATAATGTAATCAATTATCTGTCAGCTTGCTTTCTAGTTGTTAATGTAACTCACATAAATAATTGGTCTGTCATATGTGTTCCCTATGGACAATGTAATGTAACATGTCTTTCTCATTTAAAAAAATATATCTGGAAACAGAAGTGATATCCGTGAGAACAACCTGTTATTCATGAAAAAAAGCAAGAAGCCCTGCAATCTTAGGTAGGGTTAATAAGAGAACAACTAACTGGAACTTCTAGACCTGGCCTGGCCATGGTAGTTACGCAGGTTACCTGTCTTTAAGATGTGTGCTTACTGTGGCATTGATGGACACTTTGTTTTCTTTGATGGCTTAAATATATTTTGCCGTGAAAGCAAACTGTTTGGCTCCCGTGGTATTGTTAAATATGTGTGATAAGCGCGAATGAAGTGAACGGATGTGTCGGGAGACCGCAAAAATATTTGAGCTATGCAAGTGGGCCGCAAAGTGGAAAAGGTGATAGCTGCTCAAGTGAGTGCAAAGTATAAATCATCCTCTTGTCCATAGTGCGAATGTCCACCCGCTATATAAAAAAAGCTGTTTGGATTCTGAGACAAAGTTTTGAAAGACAAGTAAAAGTAAAAACCTCTTTGATCAGGAGTGTGGCCATTTCTTAAGGGTAAGTATATTTTAAAATTGTTGTGAGTAAAACAGAGGAATGATAGGATGGGGATGGTCCGATACTGGTTCAGCAAAGCCTGCGGCTAGCCACATGTAGCCCTAATGAGGCGCTTATAATTTCAGGCTCCACTTGCTCTCAAACACCAAAAGTAAACTTTTTCCTCTTCTCCCTCTCCTTAGTCCTTAAGAGGATTGTGAGGTCATTATTTATTCATGCCATTGTGTTTATTCAGAAAGCCTCTATGTAAGATGTGAAGAAAAACAGCAGCAACATGGCAGAGAGAATAGAAGCTGATATTCACTATTAGCATTGTTTTTTCAACTGTGGTTTGAGTTGACTCAGTGGGCCACTGAGCCATGATAGAGACCAGTGAACATGTCTTTAAAGCAGATTAACATGTACTGCTCTTCAAGTCTTGAAATGTCTGCGGAAAACTGTTGAGTGTGTTTGGATAGATTTCCAGCTAGTTTTTAGACCACTCAGCCTGTGCTATTAGACTGGAGAGATTTCTCCCCTCTACCAGGCAGAAACACTCATGCTTTCTAGGAGAACCTTAAGGACAGCTACGTACGCTTGTGGGATGCATTAGTACTGGGAGGTGAAGATGATGTGAACCTCCACTTCTTATCCTAGAACAAAGAGAGCCCCAGGGATGTTTGAATGGGGCTTCATGGTGGGATTTGGTGGGATGTCTGCTTGTCAGTGCTAACATTGATTTTAAAAGATCCCATTAAAGTAAAGATCAGACAAAGTCTGGTTTGGATCTTAAACTTGAGTGTGTGGAATCAGAGATGGATTAATTACCATCGTCCTAGCTTTGAGAATGATGCATGAAAAGTATGACATAACTAGATTTTTTGTTTTTAACTTGTTGACCATGCTGTCGAGACTAAATTCCTTGCTTGTGCATCTGTACTGCTTTTGTCTTTTTGCAGTCTTTATAGTAGGAAAAGTCTACGCAGTTATTAACTGGTTTTCAGTCCTGGGTGGCAAAATCCCCGTTCAGTGCTCTTTTCATTACAGTCTCTAGGCTTAAATCTGGTCCCTTGTTCCATTTTCTGCCATGGAGCCGGCGAACAGATGGTGTCTTTCAGCTAGGCAAGGGATTGCACTACCCCTCCAACACAGAGAGGAGAGTGGAATGAGAGAGGCAGAGGACTGGCCTTGATGCCAGTGGAAGATGGCTGGGCAAGGAAAGTATATGCCACTAATCATGCCTAGGAGGAGCCTGCCATCTCTATGCTCAGCCGCTCTGCCTCTTTTTCATCTTCCAAGGTGCTGCTTGGGGGAGTCACTTCCAGCCTCCTATACTACTAGCCTGAGCTGAAGCGCTACGGTGTCCTGCTTGTTCCTTGTTCCATAGATTCTATTACTCCACCCTATAAACAGTATACGTACATGCTGTGACTATACACTCTGACAAACGTTTTGGAGGTCACTTTTAAATAGGGTTTTGCTTTTTGTGGTCATTAAAAGCAGTTTTATTGCATATTTGAACAGATATAATTTCCTATACTTTCTCTCTAATGGCTAATAGTGTCTATTAAAGTGGCATTTATTGCTATTTACTATTTGTTTTGAACTGCCTCATCCATTAGTTACCTCAGATAATATGTTATTGATTACTAGCAGTTATACATTGTCAGACAAAATGTATTCGTTTTCCAATGACAGTCCATTTGAAAACCCATTTCACAACTTCCTCCTCATGTGTGTGTGCATGTGTGTGTTTGTGTGGTGTGTTTGTGTGGTGTGTTTGTGTGCATGTACAGTGTTAATTAGCTGTTTCTTTTGATTGTGATGATTGATTGTAACACCCCTCCCCCCAAAAAATCAACTACTGTCCAGTTGTATTTAAGCAGCACATGCAGAAATTTGAACTTTAATGCAATCCTGTTATTGGCTGACACAATGCTTTGTCACGCTTTACACATGGACGGACCATGATCCGATCAAGCAAATGGCTAAAGCTACCCATCTCTTAAACTTGCCAAATTGTGCTATTTGTGTAAGCTGGCTTACTACACCTGTAATGGGTATCATGTCTGGCCAAAAGCATTACGACCTTAGAGTTTATTTGATTTGAATCCAGAAATGAACAGACAAGTATCCCTTAGTGTTAGGCTATATACGCTTACTTAGAAAAAAATAAATACTTTTTTAATTTCCTGTATGTAAGTTAGAATACTTATTTCTTATTTTTTAACAATTGACATATGACTTGAGAAGGGTCATTATGTACTGTGTAATACAAGTGTATATAACAAAGCACATTTTTGTAAACTATGAAAATAGATTGGATTAATATTACCAGAAATATGGTACAGTAGACAAGAAAACAAAATAGTTCAAATTAACAATGACTACACTATAACTTTGTTATAAATACTGGTGTGTACACTTGCCCATCCAATTTTTCTATATACCTAGTAAAGCATGGTTGTACAATGCACGCTCCCTGGTTTGTCATGCCTTTGGCTGCTGAAACTGCTACAGCAACAGTCTATGCTAACTCATCCTTGGCCCAGGCTAGATGCAAAATTCAAACCAAAGGACAGGGATAGAGGGTAAGGAGCACACTTTAATCACTCATGACAAGGTGGAGATACTGCCACAGAGTGAGTCTGTTTAAGGAAATCAAATGGGACCAATTGAACCCTCCTTTCATGGGTTTAGTAACTCCAAGCCTTATGGCAAGACACGTCTAGGACAGCTTGATCCCTGCCACCATCCTTTGTGTTGAACACTTGACACATGGCCATGCTGTATACTGTAGGACTGCTTGGTAAGCGCTGTGACATAATGTTGCATAAGCCTTACCTTTTACAGAGTAGTTTTTGCCTCAGGACGTCTTATTAAGATGGTGCCTGTACATTTTTTCCTGATAAAGCACCCCCAGTGCAGTGCAGGCAAGGCAGACCAGGCTTGTGGTTACATGGACAGTCTGCAACTGTGATGACTCACTGACAGAACTAGAGGTGGGTGGGAGGAGACAGGATGAGCTAACCTACTTACTTGTTACCCTTATCTTTGCTTAAAGTTATTTGTTAATCAATCCTAGAACTATTGGACTATCCTCATCTGAAATTGATGCTATTTCCTTGTAAACCCCTTGTTCTGTGTGTCTTGATGAGTTAGATATTTTACCTAAATTATGATGACTGATGATGACATTCAATCTCTGTGAAAATCCTGTGAGTCATCCAAATGCGTCTTCTGTGCTTTAAACTGTATGCTGCAAGCAGTGAGAACCATACAGGTCTAGAGCAATGCAAGTGTTTACGTACATTTATATTAATTATATACTGTACTTTTTTATACTGCAAATACTTCTATTTTCATGTGGTTGTAGCTCCACTCTTGTAGCATGACAGTTCTGTCATCAATGTGGAATATTTTCTGCCCCTTATTCCATGGTTGATCCTTGGTTAGACACAATGTACAACCACAACGATCCTCAGATTTACTGGGTTCTATTTTGAAAAACATTTGCTTTTCTTTCTTCAGATGTGGACTACAATACTTCTTACTTTATGCATTGTTGTAATGGTTGGGCAATGGCTGGGCAATGGCTGTAAAATTTAAAACTAATTAATACCATAGATTGAAGGGGAACAATAGATTCACGCAGAAAAATATTAGAGAAAGAAAGGAAGATATAGGTGTGAAATGAGAAACGTTTGAATATAGTGGAAATCTGCTTTAACAGGTCCTTGTGTTGGGGTTCTCTCGGATCAAATAGTCCTTTATCTCTGTGCCCAGACTGGACATTATTGAATGATCACCTGTGAACTTATGAACCTGGATCCTCTGGAGCCCATGTGTTGACCCCTTTCACTCAATTGTCCTCTCAGTAGGTTATTTGTTCCTCTCCAATATATTTTCCCTTTCCTTTATCTCATTGTATCCCCTATTCAGACTGAAAGGCCATTGTTATGAAACAAAATAAAAAGCAGAGAGAGAGAAATAGAGAGAGATCACAATTACATTGAGTTAAGCATAAGCCAATTCATTGTCTTAAACTATTCTTTCTACATTTGTTATGAGGACTCTTATACAGGATGAACATCAATATACATAGGGGGACAATTTGGTAGAGAAGTGAATTAAGTCCAGACTTGTGGGAGTGTTGAGGCTAGGAGAGATCTTGCGGGAGCATGTAGGCTCGAAAATATCAGTCCCTCCTTTTTGTACCAATTTGCCTGGCCATTGACTGAGAGTTCAGCTTGGTCTCCAGGGAGAAGGTGTGATACACTCTGTAACCATGGATACTGTGGCTCTTGCTACCTGCAATTCACAGTCACCCTTGTTTTCATCTAGTTAGTTAATTAGGTTGCTTTTGAATAGATAAGGGCATTGAGTTCAGTGGGTGGTGGTCCATGGCAAGCTGAGGGCGTGAGCTAAGCAGTTATATGCCAGACCTGAAGTGCAGGCCTCCTGAGAATAGGAGAGCATGGTCGGAGGCCTCCTAACTAAAGGTCTCTCTTAGCTGCTGTAATGCGGTGAGTGAAGGCAATGGCAATCGAGTCTGACAGGGAGAGAAGCTTCTTTGGCCACCTTGAGCTACCACTCCCTGCCTAGAAAGGTCCACTCCAGGGTGGCAGGTGTGGGTGCATGTGGGCTAGATGAATTGCGCAAGCAGGCATTAATTAAACCCTGCAAGACAGTGAAACTTTTGTCTTCAAGACAAACGTTTCCTTGGCAGCAATACCATGACCCCATTTGTGACTTTGACCACTTTCAGGGGACTTGCTGTACTGATGAATCATTTTTAGTAGGTAATCAATTTCAATGAAAATGGTGCAACACTTCAACAACTTTTTGTCTAAAATACAACTGGCTCCTATACCCTGACAAGGAAGGCCACAGTACGGTAGTAGTATACTGCCATGTCGTCTTGCTAAATATAGGATTTATAAAGGAGTAATTGGGTTTCTAGGAATTAGTATAAAGATGCTCTTACTAGTGATGTCATAGTCCTTCTTAACATAGAATCAAGGCCAGGAGTGTCATAGACATTAACCCACAGCACGACCAGTGTCATCCCACTCCTCTGCCTGTTAATCTGCAGTGTGTGCTGCAAAGGATTTCATGTCACTTTCAAACAAATGGGAGCATTTCTTTCCTTCACTAATTCATGGATAAATTAATGTATTCCATTGGAAACTATGTGTTCTGGACTATATGTCATGTTTGAGCTGTGCCTCAATGAAAGGGTCATGGTATGCACTGGTTACTTGTGTTTGTATATGGCTGATTTGTTAGTATCACTAATTGTTTCATAATTGTCTCCGAATCAGTGAGCTGTACTTTAATGCTCTGCAGGGATAATTACATCTATTAGGTTCCTACGAACCTAATGAAACTCTGGCAGGTGGGATGAAGCCTTGGTCTGCAGGAAGTTCCACATTAAAACTGAGAGAAAGCTTTAAGAGCAGGGGAAGCACTTAACCGATGGCTTTAATCACCACAAGAATGTTACTAAAGCACTTCATTTGCAGCATGTGACAGAGCCGCATCAGAAGTTCATCACACATTATTAGGAGCACTGCAGAGATAACTTTCCATGACAGTATGAGGGGTGGAGACAATGAGCCTTATAAAGAAATTGAAAGGGAACATTAGGAGGCAAGAGGCTGTGAGTCAGCTTGCTTGATTTCATTCGTATCCTTGTTTACAGAGGCAAATTAGGGGATCTTTAAACAGTGAGACAAAAGAGAAGCTTTAGACTTCAAGATCCAATAAATATTAAATAGAAAATGTTCTTGCTCTTTTGAAGACTGAAGATTAATATTTTGAACTTGTTTTCTGCCATATATACAGCTCATGTGTCAGTCTTTTCTCCTTAAAATATTTTCTTTGTGCTATGCTTTCTGCATATTTCATAGACATTTGCCTGAATATAATCACTTTTTGCACTGTGTGTATCATCAGAGATGCTCATTGTATGTTTTTGAACTGCTTGGTAACGAGTCCTAAAAATGCTGCTTGTCTCATGACCTTTTCCTGTGTGTTTATTTTAGAAGCCCATTGTGAAGTTTTGCATGTGTGTATCTCCTGTGTAATTGTGCTTGTGATTGTGTGTTTTATCATTCCCCCCCCCCCCCCCATGTGTTGTCTGTTTGTGGTCCACAGGTCCTCCGCTGCATTGTTCATCCGCCTCCTCCTCCACCCCTGTTGAGCAACTCCCATTCCCTCCCCCTACCCTTGCAGCCAATGAGAGCCAGGGACAGTTGCTAGGTAACTGTGCGCCTCAGCAAGCCCGGGACTCTGACTCTGAGGATGAGTTTGGCCCTGGTTCATTCTTAGTTAAAAATGGCTCAGGGAACCTGTATGCTCCTGCTACTGGAACTACCCACGGTGAGTTGGTCTTCAAACTACTGTTGCTTTCAAGAGGTTAGCCTACCCCTGGGCATGTTGTTTAGGTCACATAGATGACTATTCACAATATTGTGCCCCTTGTTTGTAGTCATGAGAGAGTTGAAATCCTTGAAACAATATGTTGCCCTAGGAAGTTCACAGTATTGTTATCCAAGGACTGCAGAGTTTTTGTCTTTATGTATTTATCAATTATTTTGGTTTGGGAAGTGTTTTGTCACACAAGCATTGGTCTATTTATACCTTTTTGTGCCGATGAAATGTCATGTCTCAACGGAGTTACTAAAGCTAATTGTAAAAGATACAAAATATAAATAACAGTCTGCCATTTCTACATATATAACATTGTTAACAGCATCTTAAAGGACTTTACACAAATCAGTGTTTAATGTCATATGAACATAAAAAAAAATTACATTGCCAAAGTCATTACCAAACATTCTTGTTCAAAGTTTTTTTTGAACTGGATGTCTTTATAGCTATAATGTGGGGAAAAAACTTCCAATTACATTTTTCACAAATAAATTGAATACGTGAATTCTTCATGACAATCAGTCAATAATGCTGTTGACTTCACTCAGGTCTCACTTTTTCAAGGCTGTCAGAATCAATTTTACTCAAAGCTTTCAGTTTGGTCCTCAAAGATTGTTTCTTCTTTCAGCTCAAGGGCAAGATGTTTTACTATTCTTATAATAAGATACAGTATGCTTTTTTAATCATACAGTATAGCTGGCCTTTAGACTGTCATAAATGTAATTATGTATACATACTTTATCAGAATATTTTCTTGTAATTGTCTCTGATGCATTGGAAAGTCATCAAGTTCATGTGACCACCAAGGTTTGCTTTGTTAGTGCAGTGCCATGGAATGGCCTGAATTCACCCACATCTAGACAGCACTGGGATGTGTGAAGCACACACACCATTTAGTTTTTTCATAATTCTGTTTTATCTCTGCCGACAACATTATTGTATTGTATGTTTTTTTTCCTGAGGGTAAAATGATATTTTAGATTTTGGATCAAACTGTCTGGAAAAAAAAGAGTATATATCCCATTGCACTGTCATAGTCCGCAATGAATGTTATACTTGCAGTACCTTTCTTTAATACTTGTATGATCCCCACAATTAATGAGTATGTCTGTAGAGTTAACTATTATATGATACTTTAACGAAATACGTTCACGTCTTATAACTAAACAGCTCTTCTGCCACTGGCACCACATAGTCAAAACAATATAAATTGGTTTAAATAATTGATCAGGCTTTACAAGTTAACTACCCGTAGGCTGGAATTACATCAAACTCTAAAGTGCCCCAGCTGCCTGGACCAGCTCAGAAAGCCAAGAGAATGAGTTATTAATCTTTCTGCAAATCTCCCCCTAATTCCTCAGCAGTGAGTTTCTGGTCACCCAGCAGTGACATGGCCAGGCTAAAATGGAGACAGAAGGATGGGAGGACGTCTTTTAGTGCAGCAGCAGATTTGTCTTGTAACAATGACTCTGATTTGCATAGGTACAGCATTAAGGTTGCCCTACGGCTGTCAGCAAGGGGTGGTGGAGAAACAGAGAGAAATACGCCCCCAACCTTGCAGCTACCAGTCACCTGGGGTCTTTATTAGATTCCAGTAAAGTAACATGCTGTAGCATGTTGATCTATGGTCTCGGCCAGCGGCTTTAGGTCCTTCAGCAGTTCTCAGTTACTGTATGCCTTCTGTCTTCAAAAGTGCCAGAACTCCACACAACAATTGCACTGATCTGCTTTCATGACCTTTTAGCCCCTTTTGTAGTTTCATGTAAATAAGCCGTAAATTATGCAAATTGATCTTGCTTAGGATTCCTATTTGTCATTTTTCATTGTTTGGCCACTGTATTTGCAAAGTCTTTGACAGCCCATGGAGCCAATTACAATAAGAAAGAGAGACTCCTCTATTTGTTCACTTAAACCATCTAATGAGCCGTATAAGTCCATTCCAAGCTCTCTCATGCATTATCCAGGTTGTATACGAATGAATTAAAATGGGAGTCTTGCTGGTTTCGTTTATTCAAATCTGCATATCTTATTTGCTTTTTGTTAAAATTAATTTTCATCTTCCACTCCGATGTAATAAGGGCCAGGCTTTGAGTGGACATGCCCCTCCATTTTTGTCTTAAGCTGAAACCACTTGAATTTAATGAAGAAGTGACTCCACAGATTCAGCCATTGCAAATCCACCCAACCCTAACTTTAGTGTTGCTTTTTGACCTTATTTCTGTATTTGTGGTACAAGCACAGTATGTCTGGTTATTTGTAGAGAGCTACATATGAGTGCAAAAACAATTTATGAAGTCTGAACTATAGACACATCCAGAATATCAAATGAGACCTGTATGATCCACAGGTCAGTCATTGTAGATTCTTTGCATCAGTAAGTAAACAGCCACAGGGATTTCTGTGCACCCAAAATACATGGTTCACCTTGCACCTTACTATATAAAAGAGGAACTTATCAACTTATGGTCAACATTGAGTTCACATATTGCGCAAGTTAAAGAGAGGTCTGGAATTGATTTATTTTCCTTAGAATCTTCCAAGACGACTTGTTTTTCGGCCTTACGTTGGTTTACATGGAGCCAGGGAGCCTGTTATGTTGACAAGGCTGCTTTCTGATGCCCTCAGTACTTTTTTGAAGCATGTGTTTCACTGTGGCCCCTAGCTTTCTTGCAGGGCCCTCTTCCTGGGGAGAGTGCCAGCGGGAGCTCACTGCCCTGCTGAGATCCAGATCTGAAACACAGCATCCTCCTTGTATTGGCATCTTTTTAATGCAAAGCAGCATGTGGCCTGGCTACTGCTGGCCATTAATGTGGCATGGTCTCTGGATAGAGGGACAGCATAACACCTTCTCAAAGCTGACCAAGCAAGAAGTGGGTGTAAGACCAGGGGACGTGTCTGGGCTGTGCCTGAATTCCAATAAGCAGGGCAATAAGCAATAAGCAAATTGCTTAATCATCTCCCTTGTCATCAGGGAGGGAGCAAATGTAGTTAAGAGGTCACCCCAAATGAAATTCAGCCACAGACACTTTGAGCGATAAAGTGATAAATATTGTGTGTATAAATATATGAACAGCATATGAATCTGTAGGCTCTATAGTTTAAGATTTTTTGATATTTAGAAAAGAGTTGAAGCCAGGTTTTTTTTTGCTATGTGAATACACTGGAAACAAATGTGTATCTTTTCTATTTATCCAGCTGCTCATCAGGGCATGGAGACCTTGGTTGATGAAATTTGCATGCTTCCAATGTGCATCTCTCTACAGAGGCTCATAGATGCATTATTTTGAGAACCATGTAAATTGTAATCCATCTGACTGAATTAATTGTATACCTTTTTGACAAATAGACTCAATAGATTAAAAACAAAATAAAGGCATTTACTTGACATTTAGCTACATGCCATGCAGAGACACAGAACCAATTTTGTCTTGGTATAAGAGACCATACTATTAAGATGTGTGTGGCCTTTTGAAGAGTTTTAAAATGGATGCCTATTTTCTGTCACAATGTCGTATAGATATTATATTTCAACCTTTCAATTGTCTATATTCTGAGTTCACAATTCAATAAACTGTGACGTGACGTGCCGGATCTGCCTTCTCATTTTGCCTTCTACAAATGAATCCTGTTAAAGCCGATTGTGTTACTGGGTGGGTCTACCACTCAAACGTAGAGTGGGGGGCTGGAAACAGCATAGCACTGCCTCTATCACACATTTCTTGATGATTTTTATAGACAAATTCCAGTCAGCTGGAAATTGTGTTCCTGTTACTTGTCTAATGCTTTGTAGCAGTGATCAGCTTTTAACGATCTGTCTATAGTGGATAGCTTTTGATTCATTCTATATTGAATCACTCACACCTCAGTGCTTTGATCAGGTGTCCAGGGCATGCCATATCACTTCACCACATGGGGTGTGACAAAATATGCTCTTGAATTCTACCACTATCTTGTAGTCATTAGACGCCCTGGCCAGTGCTGACAAGGAGCTGTGGTTTTGGAAGTAACCAGTCTGCTCTCTTTCTCTCTCTGTGGACTGAGGAAAAAACATGATGGTGCAGATGTACAGGTGTTTAGCACACCCCAATAGACAAGGAAAGTCCTTGTATTGTCTGGTGTAGATTTCATTTTGTTTAGAATCAGTTTTTTATAGGAATGTTTTGCACTGCTGCTTGTTACTGCTCATCTATTATTTACATTATTATGAATCAGTTTCAACCAAGGAATTGATGTATTTGTACTATCCTTTGGATAACTAATACTACCCTCTAAAGTAACCTGATAGATAGTTCCTGAGAGACTGACACAATAAACCAGAATTTTCCATTGACTGAGCCCAAACTAATTGTTTAATATATCCCTGAGATTATTATGGCTGATTTAACATGTTGGATCTGTCAAATACAATGCTGTTATCAGTTATTTGCACTTTAGATTCAGTTTCTACTTTTAAAAATATAATTCTATTCAATTTTAGACGCACTACGTGAATATTGTTGTTAGTGTTAACTGACAACTGCCTGACAATCTGTTCTACAGTTGTCTCTTCAGACTACCACCATACTGTTACATAGCAATGCATGTTGCCCAAAGGGTGTACCCTGGTTAATGAATTGAATTCAATTTACTTTAATTGCTTCTCTATGAATAGCTGTGAGGGATAACCAATGTATGTTGGAGAACAACAGAGCAGATATTTCTCAGGGTGTGTTCTTCCGACATGACCTCTATCCTGCATGCCATCTAAGTTCAGGCTATTGTATCTGAATTCCCCTATTCAATCCTTGTCTGATAACAAATTAATCTCCCTTTCTTGCCAATTTCGTTGTGCAAAGCAGGTCAATAGAAAACCATTTACTTTCTTGCCTTTCTTTGGATACTGGTGAATCTTTGTTGCTGAATCACCAGATCTGTAAGGGAGGTTCTGCCATGCTCTTTGTCTCAAGGACTGCCATGTTCCTTGTCTTTTGTTCGTTTCAACAAAAAATAAATCTGCTTCTCTGCCGCGCTGTATCAGCTATTTTCTATTAACCTGGCTGTTATAGGGCCATGGTTGAAGCACATGCGGCCACTGCCTCAACACTATATTGCCCATCCTCCTTGGTAGATTCTGGAAGTAGAAAATGTTCTAAATCATAACTTACGATGTCTACAGTACGATGTTATGTGTGTTAAGTTTGGACACTTGGATATCAGAGTACTGTACAGAATAGACTTCTCATAATTATAGGTTCTTACTCAGCAACTGAATAATTCCCTTACTCATGTGAATTTGTATTTGTTTACAGAGTAAACTATGTATAAAGAGTATAATGTTATTGTCTGTATAGGGTGTTTTTAATACAGTAATCATTATCTATTTGTTAATGGGTATTGGGATTTGACAGCATGGTGGTCATGAACTAAGCTCCAGTCAGTTTTTCCCAGGCCCATGGTATTCTTATTGCAGAATTGGAGGGGTTTGGGTACAATTCATAGCAGGATTGTGGACAAGTGCTACTTGTCAAAGCAAGGGACAAGTGATGCCGTGCCTAAATAATGTGAAAAGAAATAACAGAGTTTCAGTTTGTGGTACATCCTTTACCTGCTCTAAAATGTGATTACCATGCTTCAAAGATGCACACGGATCTTAAAGTCCTTTAGATGGGAATTTGTATTTCATCTCACTGTTAAGGGTCATGATCAATCTAACTGTTTAAAACAATGACAGCAATTAATTGCTGTTATATCAAATTATCAGAATCTCCTTGTATAGCATACAACTCTTAATTCTTAAACAGTTCAGCGTGAGACAATTTAGCAAGGATTTGATTCGGTTGCTGTGTTGTGCCATCCTGTGTCTGGTTATTTTTCTCTCAAGCCTAAAAGAGTGAAGTGGGTTCACTGTGTACTATTAGAATGAGTGTGCTGTTGTCTAAATGAAGCTTGTATTGGCCCTGGCCATATGCTCGGTGGGCCTGCTTTGTCCTACTCAAGGCTGACTCCATCTCGCCAGTCTGTTTATACGACTAGGCTTACGGACACATGTTGATATATCAATAAACTCTGTCCCAATGAAAAATAACCTGTGGAACTGTTTTAAGCTTGACTGGTTCAAGCAGCCGATAATGAATTACTGAGCTGAAAGAAAATAAGACCTCATCATATCTTTGTTGCGCTCCCCTGTAAATTGTAATTATATTTTGAGGATATCTGTGAAATAAAGACTTGTTGATAGCGAGAGCACGTCATCCCCATGTGTTGACATGAGAATATTGATTGAAAAACGACTACTGTGAAAATAAATTGATATTGAGTGTGCAACTTCTTTATCATGTTAAAAACAGGGCAGTATCAGATGAGGCTGACAGTAAGACCAGGGACCTGTAATCTTATACATCTTTGGTCTGATCCACTTCCCTAAAATGCTATGACAGTGACACTGGTGAACATATGAGGAAATAAATGTATGACAAAAACAACAGGGAAGACCTACTTGGCGCTGTCAGTTGATCATTGGAATGAATTTCAAAGAGGTCGACGGTAGTAATCTAATACAGCTGATAATGACAGAGTGTCGCCCGTACCGTAGCTAATGTTGTTTGTGAGAATATACCTGCCAAAAATGACACATCCCATTCAATGTTCTTTCGGGCAGCGGGAAATCTGAGTGTTTACTGGTGACAGAAAAGGGCAGCTCAGGAGCACCTGTGATGAAACAAAGCCAGGTAGCTGTCGCTTTCACAAACAGGCCTGCATGTAATTCTCTTTGCACATAGTGTCTTATCAGACCAGACTTTGTCAGACAGACATGGAGCATCTGTGACAGGAAATGAGTTGAATTAGGAGATTTTAAAATGTTTGGGTCTCATTGTATTTCGTCTGTCTGTTGAGAAGTCTTTTAAGCAATACTCTGTGTGAATACAACAAAATAAGACAACCATTGTTATAAAAATACAACAGTAGATACATATAATAAACATAGTCCTCTAATCAAAATAAAATTCATGAAAACCAGGTAAAACTAACAAACCTAAAAACGGCTAGAACTGCGATGGTTGTTTGAATGGCCTTTGTAAGACTTAAGGGCTGTTAGAGAGAGACAGAGAGAGAGAGATAAGTGAGTTTTCACTGCAGGGTCGGTGCAATAATGACTGTTCTGAATGCTTCAGCATCAAGCCCTTGGTCAAATTCATACACACTATACACATACGCTTAGACTTAGTTAAACCATTGTCACCAACAGCCTCTCACGTCTGTGACATTACAAAAAACAGCAACAATTATTCATATGTTCATTTATGATTATGTTTCTTGTTTCAGACGGTGCATTTCAAAACCACTCCAGGCTGCGGACACCTCCTCTCCCGCTCTCCCACTCTCACTCGCCCAATCACCAGCTCCATGCGGCCTCCATCAACTCTTTGAACAGGGGCAACTACACACCCCGCAGCAACCCCAGCCCTGCCCCCACGGACAGCTCTGCCCCACCAGAGGGACCAGTCAGTGGGCAAGACTCTGGCAGCGCCCAGGATAACTGGCTGCTCAACAGTAACATCCCCCTGGAGACCAGGTACTGTAGAACTCTGACTGGGCCCTGTCCTGGGACGTAGCTCACCTAACACCACACCCAGCTTAGTGAATGACATCACATGTGGCCTCTGTTGAACCAAGTGGTTGCTATTGAATGCAGTTTATCTTTTTTTGTTTGTTCCATGTTGAATTACCATACTGTTATTGGGGCATGAAAGGAACTATCCCTGTGAGGGGGAGTGGCCGACTGTACAGTACAGTACATACTGTATAACATGATTTATTGAGAAACAAGAGAAAATTTTGCATTTTTGTTTAAAAGTTAACAATCTTGGTCAAAGCAATCCTGTCAGTAACGACTCTATGGAATTTTGTCTACTGTGTAATTAAAATCAGGGTGGAGCTCTAAATAAAATCACATTCAGTTACCAAAGAGCAGGCTGTAGAGAGAGAGAGAGAGAGAGTGTAGATTAGAGAAATATAGATATGTGGCAAAAGCTAAGTTTTTTGCAATGAAACCATAATTGCCAGGGAAGTATCTGACTTAATTAGTCAAATCCAGCTCCAGATCTCCTGTCTGCTTCTCCTCCACAATCAGTGATGCGGTCCAGTCAACAGGAAAATGATCGTTAATTTCAGTTGGTGGATGGACAGTTAGTGGCGTAATGAATGATTAAACGTTCTATGGCTCCAGAGTTAATCCCATACAGGTATTCCCAGTGGAGCACAGAAACAGATGGCAAGAAGAGAGGATTTGCAACAGGAGATAGTGCTGCAGAATCCACATAAATTAGCCATGGCCAAGGATGAGAAAAAAATATCAATTATTAGAATTCCACAGATAAAACTGAAACCATTAGTAATATCCACAAGGGCCCTGAAACATCGCCTGTCACTTCAACTTAGTTAATAGCATTATAAGGGCCTTCTCCCCTCACTTTTGTGAAATACAATGCCCCTGATAAATCCCTTGCTTGATGGGCTTATCCAAGCTTGTGGATGGAGGGGTGCCAGGAGTTGGCCTCTATTTCGACAGCGCCAACACTCTAAAAAGTTGGTGCTTGTCTTCTCCCTCTTCATTAAAAGTTGAATGACTCCCCTACAGAGTGCAGGGAGGCCTGTGAGACAAATATAGCAACCTCGCTATGGTCCTGGAGCGACGATGACCGCAAAAACAAAGCTTTTCTCTTGTTCCATTGAACGTGTTCAGCCTGCCCATTGCATGATGTGGACGGTTCATTTCTCCATTGCATTACCTCAGTCTTCCCCTATGGAACAGTGCTATCACAGTGGGAGTGCACAATGGCAGAAATGAGACACGTGCATCGACATTCTTTATTGGAAATACTATTTTATAAGTAATGTAGGAGCTAATGTATTCAATACAAAACAACAAATACAAAACGCTGTAATGGTTAGTGATGTGTGATTGAAAGTTTGATGTAAAAATCTAAAAAGTATTACGAAAAGTTAGTGAATTGACAGTGATGCATTGTTTTCTTTTAACCTACAACTACAAAGGAACCAGAATACTCTAATGTTTATCAGAGAAGAGCAAGACGTTTGCAGAGAAGGGCAGGGGTCATACAATACCAGGTACGGGAGAGTCCAGTGGGGGGAGCAGGAGAGATACTTCAGATGTATTTTTGTCTCACAACGTTGTAGAATTCCATCAGGGGTTTGGATGTCATTGGTGTGTAAAGCCTATGTAGATTTCCATTTGTTGGTTGTTAATGTTGTGTGGTAATCATACTGTCTCTGGCATGCATGGCTCACTCATCACCTCATCTCCATCTCTCCACCTGTGTGTAGAAACATAGCAAAGCAGACATTCCTAGAGACTTTACAGGACAACCTTATTGAGATGGACATTCTTGCATCAGCACGGCGTGATGCTGCATACAATGACGGGTATGTTGCATGTTCGCTATCTGGCTGTCGTGAGTAGTAGGACCTGCTTTGCCATGATTTTTGGTATTTATCATTTAGCTCCATCCAACATCTTATTTAGATGTTTGATGACGATAAAACTAAACTTATTGACACTTACATGCTGAGAAACACGTTCATTCTGTTTTCCTCAGGGAGTGATATTGAACACATCTAAAAATGTGTAAAATGCCCTCCCTGACACATAATATTGTTTTAGAAACCGACTACACAATGTGGTCATGTTTTTTTCCTGCTGTCGGCAACAAGATATGCCCTACAAATTTTTCCTAGACAAAAAGAGAATGGTTACAGTGACTCCCCACATCATACGGTGCATGGTGACATTCAATCACATTCATGCCACAATCATTTCAAAGCATCCCATAAACTTGTCAGTAAAAGAACCTTGACAACACTGCCTCCACCACTGTATTTGAAGGGATGATCATGAGGCTGTTGGAGAATGTAGGTCTACACATGTTTTATAAGAGAAGCAGCTATGTATTTCAAGGGCAAATAAACACCCTCAACCCTCATGCATCAGCTAAATACACCTGCCTCTGGATACATATGACACATAGTTGCAGTAAATTATAAGTCACTACAGAGGCACAAATTAACAAGGGCCTGCTGTGGTCGCAAGTCCTGTGAATTAGATTTAATATTGATTCACATTTTCGATTCGACAACCCACTGTGTCTCGATTTTTACTTGCATAGCAGAAAGGGTGGCCATGGCAACAGCAGTTCGGAAACAGAAATACTGACCAGTGTAAGGGACTGCTGCACTCCATGACAATGACGCGTAGGATGGAAGAATGGATGTCTCCATGGACCTGAGGGGTTTTTAATGAGACTGTTTTAAAGAGAGAGCATTTCCTTTTCAGGCACTTCCTGTTTAAGCCGGGTGGGACATCACCAATGTACTGCACAACATCACCAGGTTACCCTCTGACCTCCAGCACCGTGTACTCCCCTCCCCCTCGCCCTCTGCCCCGCAACACCTTCTCCCGACCGGCCTTCAGCATGAAGAAGCCCTACAAGCACTGCAACTGGAAGTGTGCAGCCCTCAGTGCTATCCTCATCTCAGTAACGTTGGTGTTCCTGCTGGCTTACTTCATTGGTGAGTCACCTCTATTACCCTCACACACCAGGGCAGACACCTCCAGCTAACCTCCCTCTATCTGCCAGCAAAGGGAAAAGTCCATGGACCATTATGTTTCTGCTATTATCCATTTTAATAGTCTGGAAATCTGCACTTTGCCCACTATATGAATATGATTATATAGGGACTCGTAGATGGACTCCTCATCCGTACACCTCATCAGGAATAACATTATCATTCTTGGATTGGGATGGCTACATTTGCAGAGACCACCAGGATGGTTCCCTGCAGCTGTGATTAAGGAATAGATCATAAGTTTTTCATTCACATTGAATTGAATTCACATTTCATTACAATGCTCTACATTTTTTACATGCAGTGTATCATCACATATTGTCTATGAAAATGTGGTCTTTCACAAAATGTAGTTTATTTTAATGTCACTTTGGTATCTGTTGTTCTGACCTTCAGATGTGTCCCTATCTATCATTCACTCTTTCACAATGTTATGTTTTCAGAGTGATTGCAATTGTGTTTTCTTAATGAAATAAGTTGTTATCCAACAAAACACATTGTGTCAAATATGTACATGGTCATAGTTCATACAGACAGCCTTCATGTGTGCAAAACTCATATAATGCACTTCCGTATCTCTTTTCATTGACAGAATGGTCCTAGTAGTACATTTAAGATTGTGTTTCAGTGTTGATTCAACCAATGAAAGTCTGCTACTAGCTGCTAATGGTAACACATTATTCAAGGGATGGATTTTCATAAATTGGGTGGGCCGATTGGACATTATCAGTGTGATCTCGCTCCAGATCTAGTCTACATACAAGTCTACTGTTTGTGAACTGGCCAGAAGCCAAGAAGCCTCACCAGCCTCGGCGCTTAATCACTTCATATAATTACAATCCCCCAAAATCAAACCATCTCCCCACATTCCCACACCTAAACGTGTTGGAAATCAAACCACACCCCGAGATCTGGATTTTACAATCAAGAACAAGAGCCATGTTTAATTAAACACTGATGAGAAAATATATTTAATTTCTAGTGCAATTAATTATTGAGGCTTGTAATTGGAAACTCCGGCTGAGTTGTCTAATGAACCCAATTAAACCTCATGACAGATGTGTGCAGCGTGGTTTTGCCTCAGTACAGCTTTGTAAAATAGTTCATTTTGGGGGTGAAAAAGTTGAGGGGCGAAAGATTGCGCTATTTTCTCTGCGGTGGCCTGCTCATTAGCACATTCATTATGCAGTCATCCTTAAGGTCATCAGTTTCCTCCTGTGTTCACTTCCATTCACACTGGGTAGTGTGACAGCCAGGTATGGCATGGTCCTAGCATATTTCTGCAGAGAGCAGAACTTACAGTTACAGTAGTTGAAAACTATATTTTCTGTTTCATGTTGGGCTCTTGTGTTTTTGTAATTCAGCATGTACTTTGCTCTCCATCACATCTCTGAACTATTCAGTCAATATTCTGGTACAATCTTTGTTCTCTTGTCAGAATTGACAGAATTCCAATGGGAGTAAACGTGATTGATTAGACTCTGTACGACATGTACAAATGTACATGAGTTGTGTGTAAGAATAAGTGTACTCTCACTGAAAATGATTAACAGATAAGGAGGATGTGCTGTGGATGACAGATTTTAATTTGGTGGATTAATCTGCTCCTTTCAATCCAATTGACAAATGATTCATTATTTTTGATATACTGACCAACAGTCAGTAAACAATGTAACCTGGAGAAATACAAACAGAGATGCAGAGTCATCAAAATTGTGAAACAAAGTGTCTGTCCTGCACACACTATGACCTACTGGTATCTCTGCGTAAAATAATTGCACTCCCAGCGTCTTTGATATGTCAGGTTTACATTCTTAAATCTTGTCAGTTATTATAGGTAGTGCAGTTTTTTTTACCGTTTCTGTCAAGAGGGTGATTGGACGGACAAGCAAAGCAGCGTTACCATTGATTGGTTGTTAATTAATGCATTTCATGCTCTCAACTGCCTTTGAAAAGGACTGTACATGGTATCACTGTATAACAAATAACAGAGTAAAAATATTTCTTCAATATATACGTCCACTATTGCTAGGTCAATTAGAGCTGTTTACACATTGTAAAAGGCACACAAAGAAAGCTGGTTTGCACAATGGGTACCATGTGTAAAATAGGTGTAAAAGTAATTAGGTGGATAATGAGCGACTGAAGGCAGCCACATTCAACACTCATTCATTCAAGTGTCTAAAAGGGATTCATTAGCCATATGCTTGCTAATGTGCTCGGTCCACTCACTGAACGATAAGAGAGGACAGCATTCTCATGCCAATGCATCTCTTTTCAATTGCCCGTTTTTTTTTATTTGGGATTTTACCGTGTATTTTAGAGGCAGAAAATGAGTGAGACAGTAAAAAGTTCAGTCTTTTTTTTAATCATCCTTGCTGCTCTTGAAGTGTAGTTGAAGAGCTGCCTTGAACAAAGGGGCCCAGGAAGGCTGGCAGAGCACACAGAAATGGGCATGTGCTTCCTAAGGGTGGGTGAGAAGTCCTCTCCTACTTCTCCACCCTAATTGGCACATGACATAGCTCAAGTCCAGCCAAGTGATAAGCAAAATAGGGCACAGCATGTGCTCTGAACCAAAGGAACATCTTGCGAAGTCCAGGCCAGCGACAGGTCAGTGGCCTGGCTCGAGCAGAGATGTTATCTGTCAGTGCCAGTGCGCCTCTCATTAGAACCACCTTGTTATTCCAACAACCAGCCCCCTGTTTGAAGCCTGACGCCGCCACACCATTATGAAGCGCACAGAGTCTTACCAAAGTTTGTGAAGCTTGCTAAACAAATGTCAGAAGGCTCTATCCTGGCCTTGCTTCTGCACTCTGCATATCACAGATACCAAGGATGCGCTTGAGTAAATCATGAAGGGCAGAGAGACTCTAAGTCATTCTCTATTAGAGGCCTTGGGGACAGTCGGGATGGGGTTGGATGAACAATGGGCCCCGCAGAGAAGTGATTACTCGGACACTTGGAACGACATACCCGCCTGGTGTCTTTGATGCGATTGTTCTTTTAGCGGCATACGAGCAAACGTTAGCTCCCTCTCTTGTTCTCCAGCCCATGTAGAGCTACAAATTAAAAAAGAATGTCTCTTCCAGAGCCTACAGTATGACAAACTCAGCCATCTGTCTCTGTGCTTCTGTTCTCCTCTGACATAGTCAATTCCACAGCTACCGGAAGTGATGGTGGGATGTATGGAAACAAAGGATGATCATTCATTCTTTATTGCAAAATTTCTGCATGGCCAGATCATCTTTCGTTTAAATATTTAGAAAAAATCAAATGAAAGCATTAGGCGGGGTGTTAGTCTCTAATATGCCCATGATTAATGAAAGGGTCTCCACTCTCCACTGGAAAGAGCCAATGTACTCCATTCATCACAACTAGCCTTGTCTGATCCGCTTCCTGTCAGATTCACATGATGGTTTTAACTGCCAATTTGAAAACTAATGCTTAAGCCTAGGCAAGCAAATGTCCTTTAATTTATAAAGGATTACTGATCGTGCCATTTGAAACACAGGAGGAATGAATGACTCCTACGCATGAGTTGTTGATATGCTATGTAATTTGCCCTTGATTTTGTTTTCCTTGTAATTATGAGGTTGTTGCTAGCTCAACACAGACTTGTTTCCTGGCGATTTGCCATTTCTTAATGAGTTGACCAGAGTGTATAGGCATTGCTTTGGTGCTACACCATAGGCTACACATCAGTGAGTCATGCAACACTTTCAGTTAATTAATTCCCATAAAGCAAACTCAGCATAATAAAATATATCATGATACTATAAACATTTGACAGTGTGAAGATTCCCTCTTCACTTTTATGAGTGGAGCACAAAAATAATTTTGTTTTTCTAAAAGTCATCAGTTGGTAGTTGAGATTTCTGATAACTTTGAATTTTTTATGTTCTCTTTGAAAAAAAATACTTGAACATCAATAAAAAAACATTACAGGAATCTATCAAAAGTCAGTTTTACTCTTTCAAACTTGCTGCTAATTCCACTTTCATATTCTATATTTGTATTTGGTAGTTATTTATTGGAAGAGCTTAAAAGAAATGCCAAACTGGTCAAACAAAATCGGTATGGCCTCTCTGAGGCATTTTTTGCTGACGGTTGACTTCCAAACTGACTTTTGCCTGGCTAAGCTGGTCGTGTCTTTTCTCTAGTTGGTGATCTATCATGGTCAGCCCATCCTACTTTGCCCTGCACTCCATTGTCATTGTCCCAGAGGGCATTCCTTTTGTTGACCTTGTAAAATATCAGTGTGTCTTCTCCATGTCTGCTCACTCCCCACCACCCCGACGACTGAATGCTTTCCTTGTCTCCCCGGACGTTGGTAGGGATTAGTATGGGGATGAGAAGAACAGGGGTGCCCTTGGGGTTAAATATGTCTGTGTTGGAGTGGCACAGCAGACCCTGTCCCCAGAGTTCCATTCATGCCCTGATATTACCTGCTCAGCACTTCTCGTCATTAACCATTAAACCCCCTGTATTGTTGTATGTGTCCTTTGATGTTGTCTTTCAGTGAGAATCCACACTCCCACGAAGCTTTCAGCTTCTGAGGGCATTTAATAAACACACACAACCAAATATACTGATGCATAGATCACAGTTTTTAGTTTTTGACCTGATATTGTGGCACAGATTAGTTATTGTAGAACGCAAGTATTTCAAAGCATATCAACCTTAAGTTTATTTAAGCATATACAATTAAATACTTTGAATAACTGTACTTTATTGTCTTCTCCCAGCCATGCACATGTTTGGTCTGAACTGGAGCCTACAACCTATGCAGAGACAGATGTACCAGCTATTGGAGGACAACACCAGTGGCTTGCCTTTACCCACTGACCTGAGCCTGCCCCCGCTGGGCAACACTGGTCTGGAGCTGCCTGACCGCCGAGGCAAAGACGATGGTAAGCTCCTGTTCAGCCTCACGCTGTCCAGGATGAAAATGATAACATTTTAAGACTTTATATGTTTTTTTTCTGACTATGGGAGCTTCTTTGCGGTTCTAATGTTTTGTAAGTGATAAATTGTTGGATCCTCAAACTTGAAAATGAAATGGTAAAAGTTGACACTGCATTTTAGCACAGTTTAAAGTTTTTCACAACTTCTAAGAAAACAAATGGCATTTCAGAACTTCGAACCAAGTTCCCAATGATTTATCATCCGGCTCAACATTGTGTCCATTCTCTGTGGTGTGCTGTGAGATCTGCATTGTAATCCAGTGCAAGTTGCTGTAAGTGGGAAAGTGTTATTTGTTCCTGGAGGGGGAAAACAGACCAGCTTTAGGGACTGAGTATCCTGGGGTTGCTGGAGGATTAGCCACTCTGTCCCCTTCAGAACGGATGTGATCCTTTCATCTTCCAGTCTGGGCTGCCTTTCCTGGCAGCTGAAGAAAGCATGTTCTAAACCCCTGGTACCAACTGCGCCACACTCTAAAAGTTTACTCTCCTCAATACTCAAACAAAACAGGCTCACATTTAACCATGTGATTTGCCATAGGCAGCCGACAAAAGGTGAGAGATCAGGGCATTACCATATAGATGAATCCTGGAGTTGTCGTTCTCGTTTACCAGATGGCAGAGTGTGTGTAGCTAAGAACATGGCCCAGTCACTGTAGAGCTTAGACCCTGAGTGACAGCTGCAGCTGAAGGGAAATCAATAGCCATGGCTTTCTAATTCTGCCTTACAGTGTACCGTTGTCAAGAGAAACACTGCTGATCAATCTTAGGTTTCACCAAGGTGATGCGCATTGCTTCTCCAATTCGCATATTATGTAATTCCCAGAGGAGTTGTCCACCTTAACAGCACACAGAGTGAAACTATTATTTACCACAAGTCCTATTATCAGGGTTTAATGATTTATGTAAACAGTTGATGAACAATGGTAATGTGCTGCATACATACAGCACAGACATGTGGACCCAGTGCCACTTTGTCAAAACATTATGTAAAACTTAGAAGTGGGAGGCAGTAGAGCATGTCCTGTCTTCCCTGATAAAACCCATCGCCAATGATGGACTTTTGAGGAGTCTGCCATCTGCTGTGCCACGTGTAACCCAATACCGTGTCTGCCACCAAATCCTAGGGGTTCAGTTGTGTGAATGTCTGCTTTAGTAGACATCACTGCTGAAATTGGCCCATCTACATGGGCAAGCAGATGTTGGTATTTCTACTGGGTCCAATGGAAGACACATTATGGAGCATATGGAGGTTTGAGCAGCAAGGCCTGTTTGCTGTTACCTGAGTGGGTGGCCTCTCAGAATACCGTTAGAAGCTTCTTGGCCTGGCATGGGCAATGCTTTCACTGGCCCATTGGTCAGAAGGGTCATTTTTCTTGTCTGTCAGTGATGTGATTGAAAATCAGTGAGATAGTCAGACCATCATGCCTCAGCAGAGTGACTCCCTCTGCCCTCCACGCGGAGGATTAATGGTTCCATCTCTTTGACTGATTTACTCTTCTTGTGATGCAGGCAAATTGGACAGCTTGTTCCCAGACGACAGCTTCATAGACATGGGGGAGATTGACGTGGGTCGCAAGGTCGCCCAGCAAATTCCTCCCGGTATCTTCTGGAGGTCTCAGATCTTCATTGATCATCCTATGTACCTGAAGTTCAATGTATCCCTGAGCAAAGACGCTTTGGTGGGGATCTACGGGAGGAGAGGCCTGCCACCGTCACACACACAGGTATATCATGTTGGATTTCCACCATGAAAAACTCACTCACAATCACAAGTAGGTTTAGTCAAGTAGAATATACATAAATATTATATAAATGGTGCCTTGTTTTTTCAAAACAATATTTCAAACATGTTTCCTTTAGATGCTTTGGTTTTTGGATGGTCAGTTTCATTGACGAATCAAAAAAAAAGAGTTGTGAACTCAGGAACTTGCAGCAGGGCATTTTAATTTCCCTGTGATCATGTACATGTAGGCCTACAGTGCAGGATGAAATACATCTGGCTATTAATCATGTCTGTCCTTGTATGGATATGTCCGCATTGGTCTATGGTTTTAACTGAAGTTGAGTGTTCTCATTGTACAAAGGGATTTTAGCCTGCATATACTTATAGCACACGACATGGACGCCCAATTTAATGGATGCTTCTATGCAAAAGATTCTTTTTGTGTCCTCTCCCTATTTGACTGCCGAGTAAATAGTGATTTTTTGTGCTGTGACTGATTACACAGAGTGGCAGAGGAGTCAAGATTCCCAGCCCCATGTAGATGAGAATGAAAAGCAGTCTCATTGGTATTCATTGAGTCAGTTCTGATATGAGGCAAATCGGTCCAGATGTTATTTGAGTAAACAGTAACTTTTAATTTGTTTTTGCTTTTATCACTTGAATAGTTTGAAAGGAATGTTCCCGTCTCATATGTAATGTTTGGGTTGTGAAACGATGAAGACTCATCCAGACATCATGCACCAAATGTAGCCTGGGCCTCACTGAAATGATGACTTATTTATGCAGAAGGAATGGTTCTGCAGTGCAGGAGCCACTGTAGAAATGGTATAACTGGGCTGTAAGGGCCCAGCAGCACACTATGCTTCATGTCACACTAATGGTCTGTCTGTCTGTCTGTCTGTCCACCTGCTTGTTTGTCTGTGAATCCAGTTTGACTTTGTGGAGCTGCTGGATGGTCGCAGGCTGCTGGTCCAGGACGTGAAAGGTCTTGAGGCTCCTATTGCTCTGCAGCGCAACCTGGTCCCTGTCACCACCCACGACACAGGCTTCATCCAGTACATGGACTCTGGAATCTGGCACCTGGCCATCTACAATGATGGCAGAGAGACAGAGACCATCTCATTTCTTACTGCAGCCATAGGTAAGAGCCCTAAGCATGAGCCACTGCTGCCACGCAGAACATCAATACCCATAATGTTTCATAACACCAAGCAACAAGCAGCGCTCCATAGCAACCATACTCTGGTTTCTATGGAATAAGCCTCACCAGATTTTTGTTGGATTTTATAACCTTGAAAAATAGGGGTTAATCAAGGTGGATTTAAATATTCAGAAATCGAAAAATGTATGCTATCCCCAAGACTCTTGAGTTAAAACCTTGAGTTGGAGATCATAATATACTCATTAGCCTGAGTGTCTTGAGCCAATTAGGTGTCGGGTTTCTGGGTTCCATTTGCATACAACTCAATGTATGATTGTGCCCTCCTGCTTGTGCCACTTTTGATCATAAAATGATCCAATTTCCATCTACTTTTCATACATCAAAGAGATATCTCTTCTTTTTGACCAGCACTGGGCTGTAGCACCCAGCTCTGTTCCAGATATGTGTCTTTCCTCATGAAGCAAATTCCGTTTTGTACTCTCCTCTTTGTTCCCCTAAAGCGCCTTTGATTAGTGCCGTTGTATCGGCCTAGGTGTGAGAGGGCCCGAGGTGTCGGCTTTCACAGGGGTGGCAGCTGGGAGCTGTTCTCACATGCTCTTTAATTAAAAGCTCCTGGGCCAGAGTCCATCTGTGACAGGGGGCCATGCCAGGCAGCAGATCGATGGGAAGCTGTCCTCAACACCAATGCAACACCTGACTGGAGACAGGCAGAGATGTACTATGCCCCCCATTGCGCCAGCCACAGCTGTAATTCAATACTTAATATATTAGATATGACATGGGGAAGGAAGAGGTACAGCAACATGTTTACTCTTGTTTACTTCTCCTTGAGTTGGCGTGTGTTGGCCTCCTGTGGGTCTGGATCGTAGAGGACCAAACCGGAGTGCTATTTTTGTCCAAGGAGGGAGAGCCGACTCAGTCAGAGCCCGAGTTCTGCCTCTGTTCGTTTGGATCAGAGCTGATCTGCTCAGAGGAGCTCAGAGGGAGGCAGAGTAGACCTTTCTAAAATGGGTCGTTGGTTAAGTGCCCTTCAGCAGAAATTGAATCTCACCAACTGCCTGAATTGTATCGAGCCATGGAGGAACTGAGTTGACCTTCAAGCAGAGCTAGCTGGCTGTAGAAATGCTCATGAACAATAACTATTCCGGACAGACTCAGAGACAGCTCTAACCGGGCCCTGCGCTTCACAGGGGTAACATCCACATTATCATTGCAATGTGTCCCTCAGCTAGTCCCTTCACAGTAGTGGCTTGTTTACAGTTTACTTTGCTGCTTGTGTCATTATGTATCATCATGAGTGGATTGTCGTTCTTCTCTTTAATCTGCACTACTCCTTATTGCCAGGATGTTCTCCTGCAAGGCAAAATGCTCTTTGACACAGTCCTTAAGAGCATCTAACCATTTATCCCTGCCACATGTTGCTCGGCTTCAGCCTGGGCATTGCCTTCACACTTACATGCATCTCCACACACAAACACATGAACGCACACAGCACACACACATATTCTCCTAGGGCAGAAGCCCTGAGTGGAGACCCAGTGATACGGCCTCTTTCTCTGTATCCTGCTGATCACAGTTCCTCTCTCTCTCTCTACATGGCTGCCCATCGCTCAAAGAGGCTGGCTGTCCACTGAGACTGTGGCAATGCACTGATTAAACCTGCCTGCTGCATGATACTCTATCCTGTCTGACTGGGGGAGCTCACACAATAGTTTGCTTCCCTGGTATGAGGGTCAATGAATTCGGATGAGGAGCTGGTTAAATCCATAATTTATTGGCCAAACCTATAGTGAATGTGTTCACTGAGAGTGTTCATGGTGGATCTCAGCGGAAATAGCAATGAACTCTCTCTACGCTCTCAAAGCGATGCAAGCATTTACAATGAGTTGAAATGACAAAAAGGGCCGACATACTGTATCGTCCCTCTGTCCTCTAGGCTTAGGAATGAGTTATGTGTTAAATCTTACATCAGTACTAAGATTGCACTGAAAGGTGGTGGAATAATTAATGTACAGCTGCAGTTGTCATAACCCAACCAGTCCTCCTTTTGTGAGAGCAGCAAGACTCGCACCAGGAATCATTCCTGCATAATTGTACTTCTGGGAGGAAATTCAAATGGCAAGCCCCTGCAGCTCTGAGCCCTGCCCCTCACTCACAGCTGCCCTGGCTTTGAGCAAAAACCCAGGCCTGCTAGTTAGATGTCCATGTTGGAAGCCATCAAAATCCCACCAAAATGCTGATTGCCTCAACTCTGCTGGGGGGTAGCCTCTCTTCAACTCGCTCGCATCTCTCCCCTCTCTCTCTCTCACACACACACACCAACATTAGAAAGCTGAAGCTGTGGCCGAAGCACACATCAACACCCTCTCCTTCACTGTCCATCTTTTCCCCCCCACTTGCTCTCTCTCTTCCTCTCCCCCTAATTCCCCCTCTCTCTATTTCTCGGTTGCATCTTCCATGATGATTGAGTCTCCTGAGGAAAGGGAAGCAGCAGCTATGGCTTACATTTCGAGCCCTTTGTCAACCACAAACGTGTCTTTGTTCCACAACTTCTGCCTAGGAGCAACCGCAACTTGTAGACGGGTGAACAAGAGTGAATATTTTTCTGCTCCATTTTGTGTTTGATTCAGCGAGCATCATTTTTCGGATTCCATCTGCAGTGAATAGCAGGAAAAATATCTGCCCATGGCTCTGTCACATCAAAACATACTCCCTTGAAAGAACATGCTAATGGAATATAACAAATTACAAAAATTGACACAAAGTGTGTGGGTGGGAATAAAGATGGTTGAAATTCAGGCAATAACCTGGTGTGTTTGTTCAGTTGTTGTTGTTGTTACTTTTCTCACACAGGATATAGATGTGTACTAATCCACTGTTGAACAGAGTGCTGTGGTGGTCATGATGACATGGAAGCTCGTCCTTTCATAATAAAAATGATGTTTTAAAAAAAGCTTCTAAACATATCCATCGCTGCTTTAGATTTGTGTTAATCATTTTGATATTTTGTTTATTTTTTGTGTACATTTAATTGTATCATTAGTTATAATATGGTTAAACAACAAAAATATGTTTGTTTTTACAGACTCCATAGATGACTGTCCCAGTAACTGCTTTGGTAATGGAGACTGTGTGGCAGGAACTTGCCACTGCTTCTTAGGGTTTAAAGGACCAGACTGTGGACGAGGTGAGTGTTCCACAAGCCTTGTGTCATAAGCAGAATAAATGCAAACAGTGCATTGTATGGTTTTCTCCAGTAACAGTTCAATGCTTTAAAGGGCAAAGTCAATACACCAGTGGTCTCTACAGTTTGGTTCTTGAGCTAGGCTTTGTCATTTGATCATTTCCAGGAGCAAAAATACATAGATAATAATGAGCATTCATATTATTTGACTGTGAATCATGTATTCATTACTTTGGCCAACACTGCGGTTGTGGTCTTATGGTCTGCGTGGTGATAAACTTGAGTAATTCAAATGTGGTCATGCATTTTTTAAATGTTGCCACACTGTGTAGCCACATTAGATTACTGTTTGTGTTTGGGAAAAGGCAAAAATATTTTTGTTCCATTCTGAGACACTGGTGAATCTAATCTAAAAAAGAATATGCTGGCAGCACTTTCAACAGAAGAGTGCTGGTCAGAAGCTGTTTTGCATCGTGGTGTGAGTCACACTCTGATGGAGGCCTGGGAACACACATCCTGTGAAGCTACGCTTGGTAGATCCCATTCAAATGTGTGTGTGTGTGCTGTCTGTTCTTTTCAAAGCTGCCTGTCCAGTGCTGTGCAGTGGGAATGGTCAATACCTCAAAGGTCGCTGCATGTGTCACAGTGGCTGGAAGGGCTCTGAATGTGATGTTTCCACCAACCAGTGCATCGACGTCACCTGCAGCAGCCATGGGACCTGCATTGTGGGAACTTGCATCTGCAACCCAGGCTACAAGGGCGAGAACTGTGAAGAAGGTGAAATAACAGTTTCTCTACTTTCCTTTTTTTTCTTCTAAAACTTGTACACCCTTTCATACTTACACAATTCCTGTCACCAATGCCAATAAAATGTGACATCTTCCAACTTGCTCCTGAAGCATGAACACGTTGACAGTAAATGTGCACCAAATGTAAGGCACAGTTTTGTATGCATCAACCACTTCTCTGCATCTGTAAGTAGAGTGAACACGATAGAAAGGAGTTGTTTGAAACTCCACCCAATAGTATCCAACTCCTGACAGTGTTCTTCTTAGATTACTCTTTTCTCCCATACATTATGTATGTATGGAGGTTCTATAGCATCCCATTAACCACACAAACAATTCCTTTGTTGTCTAAAATCCAATAAGCTGAATTTGCTGAGAGGCGAAGTGTGACTTACTTCCATTAACATGTTAGCGATATCGGGATAAAGCAGGGCTAGATAAGATTGAAGTAGCCATTGTGTTTGTCAGCTCTTGAAACCTCTCATTTCAGGATGAAAAATGACCATGGGATTTTGATAAATGGGTGTTTCTGACATTCATAGGCCCCTATTCTATTTTGGTTGGAGCACTAGCCATAAAGAGTGGAGGGGAATGTGGACGAGGGCCCTTTAACATTTGCACCTTTCTTCCCCACGACCTTCAGCCATGATGATTAATTGCCAGGAGAGAGGGACTTGTCAGTTAGGTTCTGATCCCTGTGCCTTGTGCCCAAACCATCTGCTAAGAGGCGAGCTATCCTGTTTGTCTTATTCCAATGGCCTTTATACCCATTTCTGCCTCGGTAACGGGAAGTGTCCGTGGCATGGCCTGCTGCTGTCCATGACCATACAGACAGGGCTTGGGTTCCATTAACCATCTGTGAGCACAGGGAAGATTGTTAAAGCAGGACCATAAGACATTAGTCCTTGTCTGACGTGAAGCGGTATGCTCCCACAACTCTGGTCCCTAGGCTTATGGAGTACTTACTTATCAACGTGTCATGAGGCTATGCTCTGGTAACCTCTGCGGAATTGCTTGTACAGTATATACGAGGAGGATGATGCCGAAGTTCTGTATTTCCAGCAATTTGCCACCTGCTTCAGTCACAGTTATCTTCTTCAATTGACAGTGAATGGAAACAAACTGTTGTTCTCTTACTTACTGTTCACTTACAATTTTCACTTGCACATTCCTTCAGTAATGTTTTCCATTCTGTCAAGGTTGCTTTACTAAATACAACTCCGAAGAGCACATCAAGCATGGTTTTCAATTTAGGCAAACATGCACTTGTTAAGGTGTCCTCTCTTTGGGAGGAAATCTCATTACAGGAAGGAGGGTGAGTGCCAGGAGGTGTGTGGGCTGTACCTGCCGGTTGGCGCACTGAGCCCCTCTGTGAAAGCCATTTAATTTACTTGTTTGTAATTCTGGTCCCTGGCTCTGAGGGCTTTAGGAGATGCCGGGCTTCCTGTCGTGTCAACTGGTGTCTGCCCTGAACAGTAAGGGTGGACATACAATAAGCCAACTGAGACTGAAAGCTGTAAAGAGTAGCTGGAGCCCTCTCTGTCTCTCTCTCTCTCTCTCTCTCTCTCTCTCTCTCTCTCTCTCTGTCTCTCTGTCTCTCTCTCTCTCTCTCTCTCTTTATTTCTCTCTCTCTCTCTTTATTTTTCTTTCTCTTTCTCTCTCTCTCTCTATCCCTCTTTCTCTATCCCTCTCTTTCTCTCTCTCTCTATCTCTCTCTCTCTCTCTCTATCTATGGAGATGCCAGAAGGGCCCTACGGGGGGTGCGTGTGGGAGAGAGGGAGAAACAGCAGGTGACTGTGTCCCTGAATCTGTGCTCTTGGATCTCTTTCAGTGGATTGCCTGGACCCGACATGCTCAGGCCGAGGAGTATGTGTGCGGGGAGAGTGCCACTGCTTTGTGGGCTGGGGAGGTCCTGGCTGTGAAAGCCCTCGGGCCTCCTGCATGGACCAGTGTTCTGGACATGGGGCATTCTTGGCAGAAACAGGAACCTGCAGCTGTGATCCCAACTGGACTGGTCACGACTGCTCCACAGGTGAGTCACTGCTACTTTTACCACAAGTGGAAAAACTGGCAGAATCAAGATCGGCTAGGATTCACGAGTAACAGACATGGTGTCTTATACCATAAGTTATTAGCTAATGGCATACATTACATTATTTTGGTATTTCCACCTTGATTGGCTACACATTCATCAACAATGTTCCCAGTATGTCAAAAACAGAAACTAGCATTATTGTCCTCAAAGTCATTCAATGCAATGTGCTTATATTATAAAGAAGAACAAAGTCATGGTTACTGACCCGATTTTTTTGTCATTGCATATCTAGAACTTTAATATGCAGTTTTAGCTTAATATAATTTTCTCGTCACTGCTCAGTATTACACAATTAAGGTAACTGCTAAGGTCCTCTCTGAAAGAAACATTTGTGTTTGTGTTTAAAGAGGTTGCGTCACATAAAAGCAGTCATTATTCTGATCACTGATCAGCTTGAGGTCGACAGCTGTAATTAAAGCATGCTTAATTGATGGTGATTTTGCCATTTCCAAGTCTGTTTCCTTCCAGATGGCTTGATGCTAAACCGTTACATGGTTACACAGCAGTCCTAGAGAAGAACCAAGCACGCAGAGTGACGATCTTGTCAAAGACGTGGTCTAATGCAAGTTAATAGTACTGGCTTTTCATTAGGCTGTCTGCATTCAGCTCTCTGCCGCTGATGGGTGTCTCCACTCTACAGGACGCTTCCATTTGTGTTCTCTCAGTCTGTGGCGACTCCTCACTCTAGAGTGGTTGAAAAATAGAGGATTGTGATGAGATATACTCTTACTGGTATCTCTGCCAGAGCAAAGCTTTTCAACCCGAGGAGGTTAAGTGTCTCCCTTATTAACATCTAATTAGGGGAAACATGAGAGCATATTCTTGCCTATAGCTATTAATAAAGGATTGCATCAGGAGACAGGTGGAGATTAAACCTAGTTCACCTCTGATTGACCTCACTTTTGCCGTCTATCATTTATCAATACATTGAAGGAGACTAAATGAAAGGTGGTATTTACCACAATTTAACTGTTGTAATCCATAATAGTAAATGTAATATTGCACAGCGAATGGATTCAGTTTCTCAAAATTAGTCTTCATGATACTTACAAGATACTTCAAGAACTCAGATTTTCCTCTCTGGCACATTAATATAAAACAGACAGACTGACCTATTTGGTAATCCTGGGGATTTGGACCGAAATGGGAACTTAAGTCTGGGCCTCGTGTCTCTGTCAGTGATGATGAGTTGGCTCTTTTTTGCTGCAGCTCAGCTTCATTCCAGCAAGATGAAGATGAGCTAAACATCCACAGTAAATGGTACAATAAGAAGGCAGTCACTATCCTCTCAGATCCATTGGGATAGGATAAAGAGAGCTTTTCACATGCTTTTCTGCTGCTCTCTGACCATGTCAAATGACCACAGTTCCTTCCTTTAGACTTCAAACTCATCTTCTGTCTTCACAAGGCTGCTTCTCGTACAACCAGCCCCACCTGTGTAGAGAGCCTAAACTATAAATCTGATACACTCAATGCCTTAAGGTTTTACACTGGTGTTTTTGCTGTCTCCACAACCCTAGAAAGGTTTGTTTACAATCTCCTTTAGTGCAAATGGTAATGGCTATCCTGGGGATGGGAGTATTTCTCACTCAGGGGTGCTCTGACCGCCAGTAATGAGGGCTCTGCCTGCAGGCTGTAATTGCATCTTTATCACGTTAAAGGCTCCTCCTTTCTTCCAAGTGAACAGTTGTCCACCACTCTGTTTCAGTGCGCAATGTCTATGGAAGCAGTTTGGCTTCTAATAATAAAGCTCTCTGGAAAAGAAAGTGGGCAGGCCTGTTTTCTCAGCATATTCATAAATTAGATGCTTGAACAGTTAAGATCTGAATTAATTAGAAGCCCTTCTGTTACTTTGCGTTTAAAATACCTATTTGATAGTTTTTCAGTTTTATGTTTGAGTTAATGATGACATAACGTAGGGCAACTGCAATTAAGACTGCAATTTTATTAGTGTGTCACATACCCAGTAATCGTTTTATGTGTATAGAAATAGCACACATGATCAAAGTAAAAAGTAATTGGCATGTACTTTATGATGAGCTTATTGTTTATACCAGGCTTTTAGCAATGCTAAATTATAAAAATAGTACTGTACCTTCTTCTTTCTAAACTGATGATGCTTAACATGGACTGCACTATGTGTATGTGTGTGTTTTTCCGACAACCTTCAGTTGCCAGAAGTGCTTTACGTTTACATGCTAAATTGATTATCTCAAAAATGTAATGCAGTTTGTGTGTGTGTGTTTGTGTGTCTGTATTTCAGACAACCTAAAGTAGACTTAAATGAAATGCTGTCAGGACGCCTTTACAGTAATTGAAAAGTTGCATTTGAAATCAAAGGGGCATTTGCATAATTCAACAAAGTCGCACTTAGCCGTAATTAGCAAGAGGGAAGGATTTTTCTTTTAACGTTTTAAAATTGGTAATACCATGTTATAGTATGTAGCTGAAAAAAACAACTCACTCAATTTAATTTGCAACAATGACAACATGGGCACTAACCAAACAGCAATTTGCTTATTAACAGATGATGCCTCCAGTCTGGCCCCCCATGGACTGACTTTAATATTTGTGTCTAATAAGACGCAAATAGAGAGACATTTTAATCTTATTCATAAGTAATCTGTCAATCTTTTTTTGTGACTTGTCACTGTGATCTCCCCCATGCTGGACTGCAGCCATGTTGAATCCATCACAGCCAGTCATGGACGTCTCTCCGCAAAAGAACTGTTAAAAACCGAGCTATTCCCCACAGTTAATTAGGATCTTAGTCTTCATCTTTGCTCTCACTTCACCTTCCTGTCTCTCAGCTCAGTGATAAAGGAAACACAGCTTTGGTGACAGAAGGAGTTTCATAATTAAAGAAGCATCTTCTTGACTTTAGATGCCAGCATGCCCTTCTGTTCTCCCTGTGTACATTAGAAGCAAAGTATACCATTCGTGGAAATGAATCGGCATCTTGAAATACAGTATGCGTCTTGGAAGTGGCACAGTGGGATGTTTCACCTTTTTCAGACAGATACATATATATATTTCAAGATCTCTCACATCATTGCAGTTCTAGCGAACAGTTTTTTTAATTAAATCTGACGTGTTGCATCTCCTATAGAGAGCTCAAATTGGATTTTTGCCTCCTTTTTGCCTATCCTTATGGCACAAAGGGAGGAATTTACAAAAGCAAGGAGCAAGAAGAAGAATCAGTCTGCTAGGGCCCCCACAATCCTTGTCCTTTCTTTGTAATGGACTTATTAGATTTGTATTGTCAAAAGGGATTGGTCCTTATGAGGTGCAAGAATTTCCTTTCAGCTGCCATCAGACAAGGTAGTGGAGCGTGGCCGCTTCTCCCTGACAATAACTCCTGGATTTGTCTTTTCTTTACCCCTGTTGCCTTGTCCTGTCAACACCTCTTCTTCCCTGTCCATCCCACTCCCTCCCTGCTCCCCCTTCCCTTTCTGTTCATCTTTTCCCCCTCCCTCCTCCTTTCTCTATGTCTCCCTGTCTCCCACAGAGATTTGTGCAGCCGACTGTGGTGGCCATGGCATCTGTGTGTCGGGCACCTGCCGCTGCGACGACGGCTGGACGGGCGCGGGGTGTGACCAGAGGGCGTGTAACCCTCGCTGCAACGAGCACGGCACATGCAAGAACGGCAAATGTGAATGCAGCCCTGGTTGGAATGGAGAACACTGCACCATTGGTAGGACGACAAGTTGTTTGGGTGGAGGGGGGGATTTGAGGGCCGTGGGTCTGTGTATTGGGTGTGGGGGTAGGTGGTGAAATAAAGAGGGTAAGCATGCCTAATTGAATTTGTGCAAGTCAGCATAGCATGAACAGGTTTGCTCAAGGATATGAGGCTTGTCTTCATGCATTTAGATGTGGGAATGTGCTAATGAGTCTTTCGTTCTACGTTTTATCTTTCCAACTCATCCATTTTCTTTATTCTGAGCACAAACATTTGCTTTATTGTTAGCTGGGACCACTATTTAAATATTTCGTAGAGGAGTCAGTCAACAGAGACAATACTTTATAGTCTTTAATAAAATACACATTTCAGTTGCATTTTATCTAAAACATTTTCCCCTATCAGCCTACCACATTTCTAAAGTCTGTTAAGGAAAGGCAATACAAAAGTAGATTGTAAACTATGTATTATTTATGAACATTGTCTTAATGGTGCACAATTTATTAAAATAAGCACGCCTTTTGTACAATGAGCCACTAGTTAATTGTGCAAAGATCAACTAAAAAAGACGAGATACAACATGACTGAAAATCAATCCTGAAATGGATCCTACCCTGTGATATTTACAGCAGTTCCTGAGGAATAGAGTAGTACATGTAAAAGCCAGACTACAGATATCTAGGCTGGTTATGAATAATTGTATCCCTATAGTGACAGTCAGAGTTAAAAACACATGATGGTCAGTTTCAGATCGAGTCTTCTAGCCATGAAGCCTTCTAGCTTTAAAACCTTGACCTGGCTTCAAGCCAATGACCTGAGAGGATGTGTTTGCTATGAGAACACACAGCACGATGTAAATACTACACCCTGAGTTGAGCACGACCAGCATCACTGGAGTGAAAGAGGGCAAACACAGCATGACCTCAGTGTAGATTAAAACACTTGGATGTTTTGTTGACTGCTAAAAGAAACATAATCCCAAGGAAAACTTGATTAATGTCAGAGGTCACTAGTTAGTGGGTGTCTACTACGTAATACTATTTTGGTAAATGTTTATTGGGATTTAATTGTGGAAATATATAATTGATGTGTCATTGTAAATTATATAATACATTTGAAGTAATTTTAGTTAGATAGTCTGATTAGCTCCTTCCTTTTCTTTGCAAAGGCTTTAGAGCTGCTTAAGAGATTCATATTCATTCTTAGTGTCACATTTACTTGACAGGTCCATAACAGTCCAGTTAGGAGACCCGTTGTATTAGGCTTGCTCGCTTGTCTAATATTTTTTGTCTGTGTTCATCATATGTCGCTCCTGCCTCTCTCTTTCTATATTTATGTGTTTGTATACTTTCCTCTCCATCCTTGTTCTCCTCTCCCTAAAGACATGGCCTGCCCTCAGTCCAGACAGGTGTTTGGGTTATTCTTTGTTACCAACACTGTTTACCACTGCAACATCACACGCTAGCTCTCTATTTACCATGCTATTGGTAAACCACCCAAGCAAGGAAGAGGAAGTAGGAACAATGGCTGATCACTCCCCCATCCATCACAGAAAACTCACCCATGAAAAGGAGTTTGCAACACCCACAGATTTGAGTGAATGAGAAAAAAGGACAAAAGGGAAGATTTCCACCCCTGGTCCATCTTCAACTGGGAGAGGATGTTTTTTCCTCTCACAGTGGCCAAGGCAGATCTTGGATCAGTGCTACCGCAAACGAGAGCCCAGGCGAAGTCAGTGAATGTTTTATATGCTCGCCCTGCATTATTGATGGGCCTTTTATAAGTGCCATATTGAGATCCACACTCCCTTGACAAGAATTTCCCTTGCTGTCATCCATTAAGACGCCAAAGATTTCAATTTAAATCAATTTTCATTATTAAGAGCGTCAGGCACCCACTGTGCAGGAAGGCTGGAGGTCTAACTTTTCCTCACCCTTGGCCAAGCCTCGGATGACCTCGTTGTCTATACACAGGTGGTCTGAGATGGTATTTTCTGATGAACGTTTTCACCCTGTCAAAAAGAAATTGCTCGAAAGATTAAAGGGTTGTAATATACGGTACATCAATCTTTTGTTCCTTTTGAAAATCACACCAGGAATATCCTGCTGATCCTTGCAGTTGGTAAATACGGCCAGAACAAGATGGTGTTTCTCCCTTCCTTTCTTTCTCTCTCCCGCCTTTCGTCTCTCTCCCTTACTATCGTTCTAATAACTTGTTCACTCCTTCCTGGACCTTTCACTACCCCCTGTTTTGGTTGTGCTTGTTGTGTTGCTAGAAATGCATGTGGTTTGTTTCACCAGTACACTTCCTTTGTTTTCGTTTGTCTGTTTTTTAACCTTTTGTAGTGTATACTAACACTTTGCCTTAATGTCTTGTCATGGAAGGTCCGATGTCCAAACCTCCCTTATATGTCCTGTCTTTATCTTTCAAGCTCACTATCTGGATAAGGTAGTGAAAGGTATGGCATTCCTCCTTCCTTTTGTATACACCATTCCTCCCATGCTCACTCTACCCAGCCATTATTGACCATATCCACAGGCCATACTCCTCACCATATTCACATATGCCAGCGCTACATACCTCAAATTCCCCCAAAACCCTAGCTCCAAAACTCCCCACCTCCTATTAACTTTGTATCATAGCTCTGCACAGCAATCTCCACGTCGCACTTTCACACCTTGTGAATCACGCTTGTCCTTCTGTGGTGAGGTCCGGGGATGCTGAGTTTATGTGCAGCCATGCTCTCTCGATGGGGGGATGACAGGGAGGGGGGCTCTGTAACCTAGCCCATGCATAATGGATGAGTGTGCAGCTGTGAGGAGGGCCTGATAGGTGCTGAGGCCGCATCCTCTCTAATTAAAACAGCTCATGCTCTGGTTGGTGCAGCGTGAGCAGGGGGTGGAGGCTGAGTGGCTGCGATCCCTCTCTCCCTCCAGCTCCCTCCGTCTCCCTCTGTCCTTGGTAATGGACCACCTGCCATGAAAGCGGCTGCCACAGGAGTCCACAGAGTGCCTTCGGCCTCACGTTCGCGGAGCTGTTTCAGACAGGCTGGGCGGACCTCAGCATGGGGCCCTTCTCTATAAGGGCTGCCAATTAAGTTGATCTGATGCCAACGGAGAGACAATCTTTATTTATTAATCCTTGTAATAAGCAGTGGGAGTTGACTAATCGTCTGCCTCTACTGTTGGTCTAGCTAGAATCGTTTGTCCAGGTGATCTATAAAAGGCGGTACGATAGTCTTAAGGAATTGTCTTCAGATAAATAGGCTTGCAGCACAGCTATTGGCTCTAAACTGTCGAAAGACTTTCCTGTTGGAGAAGAACCAGCAAACAAGTTACTAAACTTTATTTCTGTAATATGTACGTTTCGGAGCTAAATACTGGTACACCTACAGCATTTATCCCATTTTTTGTTTTGCCCTCGTCAAAATTATCTGTTATTGCCTTATTTGCTAAGTTGCTCTTCCATTGAATTTAAATAGCACCATTGTTAGCATCATTGAAGCACTGTGATCAAACCCATTATTCTTTACTATGCAATAGAAAATACAAAGCAATTCTGACTAAAGTTTGTGTGAAAAAATGTGTGTTACTAGTATTGAACTGCCTTGTTCAAAGTAAACGAAAATGCTATTTATCATCTAACATCGACATCTTCTGGTGATTTCCTCTCGTTTTCTCTGTCTTTTTTCATGTATCTGCCATATGTCTGTCTCATTCCCTCTTATTTTCATCTCCTGCATTTTCTCATACAATATCACTCCCACTCATCGCTCCCTCTGCTCTGTACCTCTCTCCCTCCCTCTCTCTGATGTAAGAGCAGTTAGGCAGCCACCCTTGTCGCTTTGGTTGACAAAATGGGTCAGAGCCGACATCTTCTCCATCCCTGCTTCTCCCTAACAACACAAAGCATGTTAGAGTTCCACAGTAGAAAGATGCAGCCTTCTGCCTTGGCCTCTCGGGAAGGGGTTGGATCATGCGATGGCAGAAAAATGGCAGGCAGAGAGTAAACAAATAAGCATGAGCTGCGAGCCTGTGATATCCAGTACGTATTTGAGGAACAGATCCAGAGCGAGCCAGAGGAATGTCACCTTTTGGTCTCTGGCTTACTGTTTGTCTGTTCGGGTAGGGTCTCATACATACACTGCAGTCAGAAGCCTCGACTTGCTAATACCATCTTGCTGGTCTAGAGGCTCCCTTTATCGACTGCTCGTACCTCTGTGTGCCATTTGTGACTGGTTAATGATAAGGAATCACACTCTCTGAGGATGTGAGCTTATTGATTCCGGGAAGCAGCATAGTCTCAGCCAAAAAAGATAGAGCTGTGACAACGTACAACAAAAATAGCAATTGAGACTTTTCATTTCTGGAACTATTATTCTACACTACACCAATGTTTTGAAATAATCTCTCTTCTCTCTTCCAAGCATAAACCACAGTGCTTTAGATTGCGTGGTACATATGCAATTATGAAAAGGAATACAAACATATAGATCACTGTGTTCATTACACAGCGTTTGCTGTGCTGATACTGGAGCCCAATTGGCTGTAGGAATGAGTGAATATTGATCTGATAATCCCTCTTATCTGATTATTTTTCTAAGGGATATGAGAAGCTTAACAAAAAGTGTATCAAATTAATCAACTTCATTTGTGGACCACTAATTTATGTCCCTTTGAGAGTTTGATTTTTACAGTACTCCTGTTTTTAAAAGAAATAGCTGGAGAAATAGTCTCAACAAGTTGCAAGTGGTGTCTCAGAGACTCATGTGTCTTACAGTATGTTGGTTACTTGTTTTTCTTTCAACTAACAATATTGTCAACCATTTGTGTAGAACATGTTCTGAAGCTCTGTTTGGAATTCTGTCACCACATCTCTTTCTGATTTTGTGAATATGTCCTTGTGCCTGTACAGAGGGTTGCCCTGGTTTGTGCAATGGCAACGGTAGGTGCACTCTGGGTAACAATGGCTGGTACTGCGTGTGCCAACTGGGCTGGAGGGGGACTGGCTGTGACACCTCCATGGAGACGGCCTGCAACGATGGCAAGGACAACGATGGAGGTAAAAACACACCAGCTATCCACAACAATAATGCTCCCATTGTGACCCAGCATGCGGTTGCTGTGTCACGGTGAATTAGCAACAGCAAGCAAACCATATACACTGTATATATACTGTATTATGCCTGTGTGAACCACTAAACAGAATGTTGATGCAGTTCTTAATTTCAAAGGAAGAATGAGATGGGAGCAGCCTCGACTGGCAAGCTGTATTAGAGAACAGAGTGACAAGCCTGAGGCTTCAGTGTATTCTGTCCCAAGGAGTGAACCTCTGCCTAGCCCTCAAACCAGCCCTGGGCAGGGCCCGGCATACAACACGGTGGCCTCACAGGAGGCCCTGACAGTCTGCAGACTAGACTCTTGATGGCCCGGGTCTTTTTCATGCAGGGCATGTTTGTCGTTCTACCTTTGCACTGGGCACAGAAGCCTCACAATGGCAAGAGACTCAACCAGGGAATTGACTGACTTGTGATTGCAGGGTTTATTTTTATCACCCATCTGGCCAGCCATACCCCTGAACGCAAAGAGCAGGCAGTCAGATGACCCATTTTAGCATTTTAGCAAGTAAAGTGCATTGCAGCAGCAGCTCCCACCATATTGAATTATTTCATCTAAATAACAGGAGAGGCAGAGTTGTCAAGATATTCCTCAAAAAGAATCCACTATACATACAAGAGACCATTAACCATTGACCATTAAAATGAATTATCCCTCACTTTCTGAGAAGAGTGTTTGAGGGAAGTCGCTATCACTCTTTATTTGCTAAAGAAAATGTGTTTGCGTCCCTTTCTTTTTACCATGGCAGATGGGCTGACGGATTGTATGGACCCTGACTGTTGTCTGCAGTCTACGTGCCACACCACCTCCCTGTGCGTTGGTTCTCCGGACCCCTTGGACATCATCCAGGAGACGCAGACGTCCTCCACCCAGAGCAACTTGCAGTCATTCTATGACCGTATCCGCTTCCTGGTTGGCCGTGATAGCACCCATGTGATCTCTGGGCCCAATCCATTTGATGGCAGGTGAGTTGACAATGTTTAGGAGGATTCTGCTGCTCCCCCACCTCCCTTCATCCCACTGATGGCCAGCAGGATAAGTGGATGAAAACAGTCAGAGTTAGCCTGGCCAACAGTCATCTGTCATCCTTCTGGGGAAAAGAAGCCCTGAGATGCAAACTGGTTGGGTAGAAGGTAACTCCAATTTGGAATACGAATTTGTTTTAAGTTTTTGCCGGTGCATTTCTTATGCTCTAGCGAAAAGGGGGTTCAAATGTGCAGTGAAGGGTATAATGCATAGTTTGAGGAGTGATGGACAGGGACGGGATATGGAAAGTGGTTGGAGAGCACAAGAGCATTCCCTAGCATGGGAGGCATCTCATATTCATGTATTTTGATTACTTCCACTGTAATCCATCTGAGGCCCCCTCCCAGAGGCAGAGCTCGTGATGCACCAGCCAAGGAATCTGAGACGCTTTCATATCAGGAGGGTGGCTGTCATCAAGTCCCTTATGATTCAGTTGCTTCTTTCCCCCTTTGTCTCCTTCGCTTTTCATCTTTAATCGCTGGTGAGAACCTGTGTCACCTTATTTGCATCTGCTACACTTTACTGTAGATCTCTCTCATCCTGGTTTCTTCCTCACACTTAAAACAAACATATACAGTATATAACAGCAGCATTGGGACACATATTTAAACATATTTTGTTCTTTTTTTCTCTTACTTTCTCTTTTTAACCCCCACCCCCCAAAAAAAACTGGCTGCCTTTTATAGAGATGTGTTGTTTCATTTGTCATCTACCTTCCTTAAGGCAAAGACTGAATATGCCACAGAGGTCCTGCTTTCAGAGATCCCTATTTTTAGTCTGGCAGAGCTGAAGCTTTGTTGCTGAAACGGAAATTGATGTTTAGAAGTGCCGCTGCTCAAGCAAGATCATTTCCTATTCTATAATTTGAGAACCATTGCGTTCCTCAATGCAGGTTGTTTGTCAAGCTGTGAAGGTAGAGGGCCTGTGCTTTGTGTGGATTTCTCATCACCTACAAATTGTATTGATGAGTGTCTTTGTTTGTTACAATGTGAATTTGATCAATTCCTTATCCAAGATAAAACCTCAGTTAAAAATAAATTTTCTCCTTCAAAAAAGATGCCCTTTTCCTGCTTAGCTGTCCATGGTTCTCCAAGATATTTCTAGTGACTCAATTCACAATTAGAAAATGTCAGGGAATTATATCTGAATTACAAGTGTCCTCTTGCCTCAAGATTGTACATGTTTTGTGGAAGAGTCAATTGACACTTGAGAAATACACTCTAACATTGTGGCATTCTCTCTGTGATATTTATCGCGCAGTCACTTAGTCTTTCCGTGGCTTTCAATCACAAACAGAGAGAAATAGAAAGAATGACAGACAAACAGACAAGGAGAGAAAGTATATAGAGGAATATATTTAAATAATCCTCTGTCTCCTTCCCAAGCAACGCAGCAATTAATATATACATAATTTACATAATAAGTAAAGAACGAAAAGCTAGGGTCGAGCTGCAAGATTTGAGATCTCAGCTCACCTAAAAATATCAGTTTTGATCTATTATTCATGCCTGGTATTAATTCTCCTCCTACTGTCAGATATGAGCGGTTATGACAGGGGACTGTGAGCCTGTGATGAGCCTCGCGGGCATGCTCAGTTGCGTCTGGCCGATATCCCACATTGGTCACCTGATCAGCTGTCTATTGATCTCATAACCACTTCCCCCTGCTCCTAGCCATGTTGGAGTGCTATTCTTGACGTCTCCTACCGCAGAAAAAGCTGCAGAGGTGCCACTGTATATAGCATCTGCCACTGCATAAAGCATCCGGCTTTTCCCCATAACACACCATACATGAGCGTCCATGTCTGCCAGAGCTTGCTCAGTGCCGGCTGCTGACTGGAATAGCAAACAGGGGCTTTGTCTACGAAACTATTTGGGCAGAGATTGATAGAACACTTACAATAGTGGGGGGGGGGGGGGGGGTCATCATCTTGATTGATATTCATGTGCTTTTATTGTTATGACTCCCATTATTAGCATTAGACCGTGGGTGACAAAAAATATTCCCTGGTCAAGTTGGTTGTTTACCTCTCAGTGTAGTCTCTGAGTGCTAGCGTGGCTTTGTAATTTGAGGGCTGAAGATATGGATGGCTCGTTTTTGTACTTAGTTGGTTGAGAACAGAAGGGCAGGCAGGGAACGAGGAAGCGAGGCTGAGGGAGCGAGTAAGTGGACGTGTATGCCTGTTTATATTTATATTACACCCTGTTATCAAGTCATTTGTGTGGGTAATGATGATGCTATTGCATGGATGCAGACTGAACCATTTATTAGCCTTGCTTAATGATAGGGTCTCATACATCAACATGGCATGGCAATTTGTTTGTTCAAATAAAAATGCTGCACAGTTTTTTGTCAAATTGCAGATAGTGGATTTGAACTAGAAATGGGATAGCATCGCTCTGTTCAGTAATTATTCAGGAAGGCAGTGCATCTCTACGATGAGCACTATGTTCTCACGTCGTCCTCGTGCCACAGCGTTGCAGCGTGCATACCATAGACGGGGGGTGGGAGTTGTTGTAAAGCTCCCTTTGACTTTGTGAATCTTCCTGCACTGCTGAAATCTCACACGATGGGTTTCTTCAGCAAAGACGTCACGCTCCTTCTTCTGCTGCCTCCCTTTGTCGTACTGGGTGTCAATATTTAAATCATTTGTCTCAGTGGAAAGGAATTAGCTCCCCGTGTGACTCATTGAGGCGCAGAGCAGATAGTTCCACTCTTACAGCTTCATCCTGAAGAGAATATGTGCGCTTGCCCTTTCAAAACAATGTTTTCTCAAATAAACTGTGGCCATGAATGATTAATTGCATAGAGGACGGGCAGTGCTGTGTTAACGCTGCCAGTGTTACTATGTAAATGTAGCATCCAGATGGATCTTGTTAGACCTAGCAGGATTCAGAGAAGTATATATTTTTAGCTTGTTTACAGAGCAGTGGTGTACAGCCAAGGACCAATGAAGGGGACAAGCAGCCCTCATTAGCATAACGCTGGCTTCCTGGGGACCATGATATTGTGGGGTGAACGATCTTGCCTGTAGTAAGGACAAGTTGAGGGCAGACACTTACACCCCAGTGTTAATTGTTTCCAGTATGTGGCAATGTTTAAGACCCAAAAACATTAAAAATAGCTAGGGTCTAATTAAACAGTGCCAGTGAAGCAGTTGTTTAGGGACTGATTTTGAAACTCCTACAGGACCACTGTGTGGCCATATTGTGTATTGTTAATGATGGGGGCAGGACTTGACAAGATAAACACCATGCAGCAAGGTTTAATGTCATCAGTTCAAGAAGATTAGTGGCTGATATTTGGACGCCTCCCATCTATTGATTTGTGGAGGCTGATGATCAGACCTAATTTATGCTAGATCCAGAGTGCATAATGTCTGACTGGAGATTTCTTGAGGTCTTGATAACCAGCCATGCATATTCTGCAATTTACATACCTCTTAAAAACGTATTCTAGAAAGTTGTAATGGAAGAGATAAATCGACTTTTTAATTAGGACCAGAGCATGTGAAACTTCCCTATCTTGTTTAGTTCTCATTATTCCTCATCTCAGGATGAAGAATCCCTTAGAGACTGCCTAGAAGTCGTTCGTTTCTTGCTGTATTTTTTGTTTTTATTTGTATTTTTTATTGACTTTTCTAGTTTATCTTCTTCCCCTCCATATCTGTTGAATAATTCATACATATTGTTAAATACTAGAATGGGATTGCTGCGCTGTCTAAATGCTCTTCTATGCAATGGGTGTGAAAGGGATGTGACATTCTCTCACTCATTTTGCATATGTGTCTCCCGCACAGTCATGCCTGTGTCATCCGTGGACAAGTGGTGACCTCAGACGCAACGCCCCTGGTTGGAGTTAACATCAGCTTCATCAACAACCCAGCCTACGGTTATACAATCACCAGACAAGATGGCAGGTGAGAACGGTCCCTCACTCAGTCATATGCACACACACACACACACACACACACAAAACTGTATATTAATACAATACCTCTCTGTGTCTCTCACTTTCTGTGACATTTCTGTGGAGAATCTTGTAACTAAATAGGTCAATCTGTTGTCACCTATGGCCCAATAAACTGTAGTGGGATTTTATCTCTGACCCTCATCTTCCCCCAGTACCTGCATCATTCACTGACATCCAAACAGCCTGCATCCCTGCCGGTTTGATCTCCATCTTTTCCTCTCTTTCCTCCATCCCTTCCATCTTTGTGTCAATCCACTCTCCATCTAACCCGCCCTCAGAAAACCTCTCTCATCCTCATCTCATCATCTGGCTCCACTCACATTCCATCTGGGCTTCATCCCTTTACCCTCCTCCTGCCCAATCCCCCGTCTTCCAACGGGCGTAACTTTTCAGTGGTCCACTTCCATCTCCTCCTTGTCATAAGCCTCCTCTCATGTCCCTTACACAGCTCTGACTGAGTCTTGCCTTGTCCCCATTTTTCATTTTCCTTTTCTCCTTGGAAGCTCTCCTCTCCTACGCACTTATTTGCTTCTCTCTCATTCTACCTCAGCATATCTGTAAACACTGCTCCATCTCCCAGGTTCCCCTGTAAACATGCCCAGTCTCCCGCAACTCCCCTGCAATCACTGTAAACAGGCTCACTGTAGCGTGAAATCAGAAATGCACCTGTTCAGCCACTTAGAAATGGGAAGGCTGTCTCAACTCATTTTTCAGATGTGTTCTTTATTGTCCAGGGGGCTTAGGTTTTTTTGAAATTACCTTCTTGCTATACTGAAACATTTTTCTGGGGGAGGTGGAGACAGTTTCTTGGAGTTTCTGCGTGGGTAACTGGTGAGACTGCTGGGGCGACACAGAGCAGGCACTACGGACCTGGTCCACTTTCAAACGTTCCTTTCATTAAGGAGGAAATATACTGCACCGCTTGGCCAGCACTGATTCACCTCCACTCACCTTGCTGCATCTCTTTGTCTTTGAGAAGTCAGGCACAGCATTGGACACAGAGTTCCATGATTAATATACAAAGGCTAATGCAGACACACTGATTGGTTATCATTTGTATGAGGAGCTGTGCGTACATTGGCAGGGTTAACCCTCTAAGCTTGATGCATTCCCTAGGGCTTAGTCAGTGAGGCTGGTGTGGGTAGCTTAATAAGGTTCGTCACATGGCTTAAGGCTGTTGTCATGATTGATAATGGCCAGCGAATCCCCTCATCGATTGGCCACGCAGCCTGTGGGTATCTGTCCAGAACTGTTTGTATGTGCGTGGAGTGGGTCCCCGAGGCAGGCTGTTGTGGGTGCAGCATGGCCACTGAGGCAGCGCAAGGGCATCACTATCACCCTCGACATCAGCAGCAGGGGCAGCAGAACCGCTTTGCACCACTGATCAGACCAGACACTCTTCCCACCAGGCCCCGCCAGGCCCAACACAGACGGCAAAATGTACTGCTATTATTTACTGCCTCAGCCAGTGAAGGTTTTTAGAAAGGCCAGCCGTATTTTTGTACCAGCCTGTTCCACTAGGGAATGTCGTTAAATTAGTGAACACAGAGTAGGGAAGTGCTGATTTACTGTATATGTAATGTGGAGGATCCTGGCCCCCATTTGGAGGTGAGGCCCTGTCCCGTGAGCCCTGCAGATGACCAGGTGCTAATTGGCTGTTAGAGACATGCTGTGGTGCAGGTGTGGATGCAGACTAGAGATAGAGATGAGTGAGTCACCTGAGGATGGAGCCTTTACTAAGAAGCATTCAGGCCAGGTGGAGGGAGGGAGGGAGGGAGGGAGAGAGGGAGAGAGGGAGAGAGGGAGAGAGGGAGAGAGGGAGAGAAGCAGGTTGGTTGAGGGAGATGGGTTAACAGAGAAGGAGCAAAGCAGGGCCAGGGCCTTTATGCAATAGCTGATGTGATTGCATTGCAGGGCTTTTAGACTGATGTGGTAGTGGTCAGTCCTGGTTGCCGGGATCGATAGGAAAGTGTCTGCCTCCATTTTGCTGCAAAAACCTCCAGCCGACCTGCCCTGTTACACGCCTTCTATTCAAATGTGAACACGCTGCATTACACAAGCAGAGGGTGAACAGTCGCATCATCAGTCTCTCACGTTCCCTGTTTTTAAAATGAAACCCATTCAACATATCACATTAATTCAGTGACTTGCCTCTGGTTCTTTGGTTCACTGGGTTGACTGCTTCATCCTTCCTCTGCACAGTCACTCTGGATGCTGTGTGCAGGAAAGATAAAGTGCCAAATACTGGAACTGCTCTTTTTTTACCATTGTCTTTCATTTACAGCAACATTAATTCATTACTCATTGATTGTACACTAGCACTCAATTAGAAAAATATTAATTAGCGAGTGAAATGTGACATGGTTTAATCCCTGATACATGACAAATTACAACTGTAGCCAAGTCATTAATATAGGGATTGCTAATTATTCTTTGCTAAAGAAGAACATATTAGAATATATATTAACAAGCATACAGTTTCAGGTTCAAGGTTGTACATTTTTGGGTTGTAAATGAGAATCCTGTCTTTTCTAGTTTTGACCTGGTCACCAACGGAGGTATAGCCATCGCCCTGCGCTTTGAGCGCGCTCCGTTCATCACACAGGAGCACACCCTCTGGTTGCCATGGGGACGCTTCTTCGTCATGGACACCATCGTCATGCGGCACGAGGAGAACGACATCCCTAGCTGTGACCTCAGCAGCTTCACCCGGCCCAGCCCGGTGGTGTCCCCCGCTCCGCTCACCGCCTTCGCAGGCTCCTGCTCCGAGAGAGGAACCGTCATCCCCGAAATTCAGGTGACAGCCCCGTCCCATCTCTCTCCTTCCTACCCTGTACGGGCCCTGTTGTTTCGGGATGTACAGCCTATTGCCTTTGCCTCCAAAAGATTCATGCCAAACAAGAGAGAGCCCCCCCACACACACACTCTAAACACCATACATCAAGCACTGGAGGAATAGTAACTCCTCCTCGCGGCAGCACTGTGATTTTATCTCTCCTCTGTAATTGGTCGGAGAAACACAGGCGATTTACAATGTGCATTGTTCTGTCCCACTGCAAAATGATGATGATTGCATTGCACTAGGAAAAAAAGCTCAGACATTTTTAATTTCTCTCAGGTTGAGAACACAAGTGGGATAAAAAAAAAAGTACTTGTTTTGCCCATTTGATAGTAGGTCCCTCCTTGTTTTCCCTGCGTCTATGTGCTTGTGCCTCCCTCTCCTCTCACTGGGAGGGCGTGCACTGTTATCTGTCTAGTAGCTGGGTTTTTGTGCCCCTTCTCGAATCGCTTTGTCTTCCAGTTTGCTTGGTACAATTTATGGTATATTACGAGTTTATCTAGAGTGCAGTCTAGTCTACATATAGCACCCGGTATCTCCTATCAGCAAGACAGAGATTCTCTTACAGGGACCTGATGGTGGGTCTTTACAATCAATGAAACGTTGCTGCACTCTCCAAAGATTTATAACAACACACATGCTAATGGCAGATCCACCCTGAGCAGAGATTCTGGGACCTCATCCTAATCCCTAGACACAGGAGGTAGGAAGCGGCTTAAGAAAATCAAAGCAGCGGCCATCGTCGTGGCCTGCGGCGGTGGCTCCTGACCCAGAGCCCTGTCCCTGGCCGCTGAGTAGCCACTGTGTCAACCCGTCCTGGCCCTACTGAGTTATACTGCAGGCCACTGACTGCTGGTTGGAACAGTATGGAGCTCAAGGGCATTTCTACAATATATAGCAGCCATTTTCATACAAATTGAATGGGCTTGCTGCTGTAATGAAGGGTGCACTATGATTTAATCAATTGTTAAAAAAAGGGTTCTGTAGTGAGTAAAAGAAATCATTGGATTCTTATAGCACTCAGGCCTAATTGTCCTTTCATTGATGTTTCAGATTCCCTTTTAGATATTCTGTTTGGCTTGAGGCAAGTCTTTGAACCATATCGGGACCAAGGATGATATCTAGTAGTAGATTAGAGAAAAGGTAGAAGATCAAATGTGTGCAGTAATGGAATAATGAAGCCATGGTGTCTGCTCCCCCAGGCTCTGCAGGTGGAGGTTCCTATCCCTGGGACGGACATGAAGGTGAGCTACCTGAGCAGCCGCACCCCGGGGTACAAGTCCATCCTGAGGGTGGTCCTCACCCACCCCACCACCCCTTTCAACCTGATGAAGGTGCACCTCATGGTTGCTGTGGAAGGACGGCTATTCAGAAAATGGTTCCCCGCTGCCCCAAACCTGGCTTATGACTTTGTCTGGGACAAGGCAGATGTCTACAGCCAGAAGGTCTACGGCCTATCTGAGGCCTTCGGTAAGCAGATGACAACTGTTTTCAAGTTAGTAATATTGGGTTCCCTTTATTGCTCCTTAACAAAAAACGTTTTTCCTTTGTCCATATCCAGTGTCTGTGGGTTTCGAGTACGAGTCTTGTCCAGAATTTATTCTGTGGGAGAAGAGGACTGCTATTTTACAAGGCTATGAGACCACAGCTTCCAAACTGGGAGGATGGGCTCTGGATAAGCATCATGCCCTCAATATCCAGAGTGGTGAGTCTTTAGGCCGCTTTGGGTAGAGAACTCAGGTACTTGTAGACTACAGGCATTTTAGGATGAACACACTGAGTCCAGTGCCTCCGTGGTGAATCCTTTGTGATAGATATTTGAGTTTCAGTTGAGCTCTATCGACTGGCAGTTTTTTTTTTACATTTCTTCAGTGTCAGGAGGAGATGCACTCTGATTTCAAACTTAGATTTTGTTATTATGGGTCAATTTTCTTTTTGACTGTGAATTACGTCTGAATGGTGGAGGCGTGAGTGTCACGGCAGAGTCTGGTCATCTTCTGACAGGAGTAAGACCTGGTTCGGATCCCGACACTGTCAAGACGGACTCATCACAGGAAATGAGGCGTACTTATGTGGAAACTGTGCAGGAAGGTGGCATTCAGACCTGTCACTCTGACCACTAAAAGTCTAGATGTGCTGTCCTACAGTATAAAGGGAGAGTGATATTCCTGAAACAGCCCCACTGTGTCTCTTTCTCTTCCCCTCTTTCCCTCTCTCTACCCCCTTCTCTCGTTCTGTCTTTCTGTCTCTATCTCTGTGCTCTCTCTCTCCCCCTCTCTCTCTCTCTACCTCTCTCCCCTCCCACCTACCTCCTGGCATAATTTGCTGGCACCCTGTCCTCTCCGTCTGCCCCCCTCTTTACTCCCCAGGCTGCAGTCTTCAAAATTAAATCAGGTCCTGGAAGAGAGATGCTCGGCTAATCTCCCATGATAGACCAAATGTTGTGTTGAGTTGCATATCTTACAGTGCTCAGGCCTATCAGTACAGTCAGGAGCAGGAATCCCACACAAAGCTGACGCTGAATGTTAAATATGGTTGTGAACAGATGCGTGCGTGTGTGTCCTTCATCGAGACTGGTTTTAAATGTGACACTCTCACCTCTTTGTCATGTCACTCCACAGGTATCCTTCACATGGGCAATGGTGAGAACATCTTCATCTCTCAGCAACCTCCTGTGATTGGTAGCGTGATGGGCAACGGGCGACGCAGGAGCATCTCTTGTCCCAGCTGCAATGGCCTGGCCGATGGCAACAAGCTGCTGGCGCCCGTGGCGCTGACCTGTGGTTCAGACGGCAGCCTGTACGTGGGTGATTTCAACTACGTGAGAAGGATATTCACCACGGGGAACGTCACCAGCGTGCTGGAGCTTAGGTAACCAGGCAGCGGACCTGCCAGCCAGACGCCCACTCTCACTCGCACTCACTTACTCACACTGGGCCTCATGTGGACCGGCTCACAGGTCATAAAGCAACGGGGCCCATTGAGATAGACATGATAGGCCCCATAGATCCACGATTGATGTTCCTGCCATCTCACCCACCTGCATCAGCTGGCTGCTGGCCTTGATAGGGCTGGGGCTGGTGGGTGTCTTAACTGCTGCTCAACTAACTTGGGGGAACTCTGGGGAAGATGGATTTCTTTGTTAATATGCTTTGGGCAAAGTAGTATGACATTACAGAAGTTAAAGAGTTTGATATCTTCTCATAATTCTTTTCTACTTACTAATCTCCACTAACAACCATCATTCTTTCCTGTTTCTCGCTTTTCTCTTTTTTTCCTTTTGCTGCTGCTTATGGATTACTCTAACAGAAATAAAGATTTCAGGCATAGGTAAGCCCCGCAAATTACAGTTTGTTAGAATGTTTGTGGTCATACATGATTTCATTATTTCCTGTCTTATTGAAAGACCTCAAGTCTCTTGATTATATTTGTTGGGGTACGTTCTTTTTCAATATCTATTGATTGCTTCTTTGAATGTAATTATGTGCTGAAGCAATGTAATTCCCTTAGATCCGAAATGATCCCGTGGTATTTGTAGTGGAACGGTTTAGGCAGGAGAGTTGTGTAAATGTCATGTTAGAGTAGTAACAGCCGTGGTCGACTTAGTACGTATTGCAGGATACTTTTCACAGGGAGATGACATTCCAGAAACAATGTCGTTCTCATCACAGTAAATGGTGTATCTGAATTTTGCCTTTGTGAAAATGATTATACCACAAATACAAATACAAATGAGCATTCCTGACAGATTATAGTTTGGAATAATGACTATGCTTTAAAAAAGAAATGATCTTCTTTCAGAGTTTGTAGTTCTTTGTAGTTCAGACTGAGGGGTGTGGCTCAAGGGCAAGACAATCCAAGAAATCACCCCGTCACCCCCTCACCATGACTAAGGATTTTTTTTTGTTCAGTGACTGTAACTAGCTGGTCTAGCTGGCAAAGAACTATTGATTTGATTTCTATCGGAGTGTCATTACTTCAGCTGGGGATAATGCAATCACACTGAGGATGAAAATACAAGTGATGGCTCTCCAAGGCTGACATCACAAAACAGATATACCACCCCCCCCCCCCACACACACACACACACACACACAAACAAACAAACACACATGCTACCCTCTACAGCTGAAGCACTGAGACAGCAAATCTCAGTCCCTGTGCTCTTAGCACTCCAGACATTAGCATATTAAAGAGGGGATTTATTCTGAGAGAACACAGTGTGTGTGTGTGTGTGTGTGTGTGTGTGTGTGTGTGTGTGTCTCCAGAAGATGTCTGGCTGCTCCTGGTATGCATGGGAGCTGGTGATAGCACTTGGGGTGAGATGATCGTGCTGCAGTGTGCAGTGACCCCCCACTAAAGATGTCCCTATCCGCTCAAGCCCTGCCCCCTCCATCGCTGTGCCAGCATGCAGCGAAATCCAATTATCTTCCACAAACTAGATGTTGTCAGTGAATATAGATGGGGTCCCTGGCCATGCCTGAAGGTCAGGGAATAACGCCTTATAGTTTCAAACACTGTGGGGGTTTGCTACTGTTCTGCATGCAACACAGAGCTGATAAGGTATCGCCTGATTACATGTGCCAGATAGAAAGCCCAAAAAGACAGAGATCCAGGAATTGAGGGCGTACAGACTGACCTATACAATATGGAAGTAATTTTTCTCGGCCAACTGGTTGAGCTTGAAATGCAGACTAGAATATCAGTCAACTTGGTCAGTGGGCTGACTGTGACATCTTCGCCTGAGGTCCACAGCAGTGTCCTGTCCTCAGCCATCTACAGAAGGTCAATTGTCATTTAAAATTATGTATCGGAACTGACAGTACCACAGACTTACTGCTACTGCTTTTCAGATTCTAAGCTCTATGAGGTTTGGCACTCGCATGCCGCCGGACTTAAAGAAAGCTCAAGGTTATAGTTTTGATTTTGTCTTAATCCTTTTTGAATGATGGCGCACTGACAGGTTGTTCTGTAATGATCATTGAGTTTGGCAGAACTGTGCTGTATCAAACCTCCATGACTCCACTCATATTTAAGGTGCCACTAACCACTACATCACTGTATGCAGGCACTCAGGAGCAGTTATTTTCATGTTCTTGAAGTTCCTACTATCTCACTGATGTTTTTGTGTTCAAGCCAAGAGAAAACATTTGAGGGAGAGTGATAGCGATAGGAATGGTGTCCATTTCCTACTTTACCCAAGCCATGTACTGCAGTTGTCTGAATGTACCATAGGCTCACCTGTCTTGAGATGCTACTTTTCTCAAGGAGGCATTTTGAGTATATACAAGCCAGAGAACAAATCAATTCAAATCTTAATTTTCGACTTAACCCTGTAAGACCTAAACTTAAAAATGATGTCTTTTTTTTTTCAAGTCAGATAACGTTGGGCCTAGTCGGGGGGGGCAGAATTTCAGCATTTGCTCTCAAACTGTCAAGACAAATACACAAAACAACTAATGGCTACTATAACAGTACATTTCATTAATAATAATCACCCAACAGTCATATTTTGATGAATCAAAATGTATATTAAAAAAAAAACTGGATAAATATTATAAAAACAGAATGAAAACTTCAAAGTCCCCGGGGTCCATTGTTCACGTGCAATGGTAGACCCAAAAGCACTTCCTTTCCTCTGAAAAGCAGAGACAGAGATTGCACTTTCTGCAGAGCGTATTAGAATATCCTTTTATGCAGTGTCTGCAGTGTCCTCTCGTTGTCTTCACCAGAAACGTGCGACCGTGTTCCTGCGCACATCCGTTGGTGGTTCACATGCCCTCTTGGCTGGGACTCTATATGGTGGATCTCCATTTCCTTAGGATGGTCTCTTCTGAGCAGTCACAGGTCTCTGAGGTGTCACAGTTATCGACGTCAAAAGGCTCTCACTGGCTGAAGATGGCCGCCCTCTACTTGGTGTGTTGACAGATGTGTTTGTCAGGATGAGAGAGGGAGCTAGTTGCGCCTGAAACAGTCTCCTGTTTATCATCTTTTTCTTGGGAATATTGAGAGCCTTGCAGTCCCGTTTGTAGAGGAAAAAGGCGTTGATCACAGCAATGATAATAGTGTGCCAGAAGATGTTACTGTATCAGCGGCGCAATTGCATGAGGAACTTGTATTTGGCTCCAGATGAGTCCAGCAAATCCACACATGTATTTGTTGTATGCACCCACAATATGAGGTCTCTCAACTTCAATGTAGGATTGTTTTTGTTCGAGTGTTGAATCTTTTGCACAGGATCAATGGCATCAAAGGATGACACTGTGTGACTGCCCTGTTGTCATACCACTTGACAGCGCATATGTTGGGGCTTGGTTGGCTTTTGTTGGTTTGCTCGATGTCCTTACCATCATCATCATTAGTTAGACAATCAGTGGGTCTCTGATTCTCTTTTTCCACTTCCTCAACATTTTCAGCCACCTCCCCATCACTCGAATCACTGGTGTCTGATTCCATCTCAACATCACTTTCTCCATTTTGGATATCATCAATGACATATTACTAAAAGGAAGATACACCCCCCCAGACCTCTTACATCCCCATATTGCAGAACATTCACACCTGTCCCTGAACAATGCACCACATATGCAACTCCCACATTCCAAAACATTTACACTTTTCCCTGAACAACCAACTTCCAAAGCATTCCACAAACAGTATTTGTCTTGTGCAACAAGCAGATATGTGGGTAATCAAGCAAAGTCCAGATTTTAAAAAGCAGTTGACGATATTTTACTGCTAACATAGAAATAACATTGATTTAGAAATCTTCGAATCTGGTCTAAACTGCAAATTATAACAAATAACCCATTTGTAAAGTGTGAATCATCAAATACATTATATTTCTGTTAGTATTTATTCTGTATCTGAACATTCGAGAAGTGTAATGTCTCCATGTAATGTGCAAAGTGTAATTGCTATTTTAGCTACAATTTTGACCCAACGTTGTAAAATTACAACAAAGACAAAACAAGCTGAAAATCAAATGTGATGCATGAATTCCCGAATAACTTACTATGTACATGAACTGCATATTTTAACAATCACCCCCAAAAAAGAATTCATGGAATTTACTTACTTCAATTATGATATATCCAGTCAAATGAAACAAGGAGATTTGCTTCCAGGAAAGTTGGCTGATGGAATGAGTTCATGGCCTTATAGCCTGATCTATATACACATTTAGTATCCAGTGTTTTTTTGGGAGAGCTAAAGGTGAAGTTGTACTATTACAACAAGAGGTCTTACAGGGTTAATTTAATACCAAATGTCTGGTCATAATCTGACATTGATAAGACATCTTTCAAACTATAGCAATCAAACTTTCTATGTATCAAGTTTATTGTAAAATTATTTCTGCCTTATTAAGGTACTGTGAATTTGAATGCTGCCTGCTTCAAGTCTCTGCTTAGTGTGAGTCACTTCCTGATTTTTGGTGGTCTCTGCAGGTAGCTATTTCCCTGTATAGTATATGGTTTGATGTCCCCTGTGTAGATATGAGCAATGACTCTGTCCAGGAGTCTGTTATTTAACAGGCAATATTTCTGGGCTTCTCTTTTTGCTTGATGGATGCATACTGTATTTGAATTGCTGCTCTGTTATGTTATGTATATACAGTACCTCTATATGTAAGTCCCAAGGGTGTCTAAAACCTGTCTGTACTTTCAGGTTCCAGCGTTAACATTATCCCAGGGAATATCAGAAGCCCTGCAATACTGCTTCAGAATAATGTAGTCACAACAGTTTGGCCAGATATCCTGAATACACAATTCACCACTGCGAAAAGCAATTACACCTGCTTGCATGTGGCATTCGATTTTTTTCATGCCTCAGGTGTGTTTTGAGTAGCCACACATTTTGCCACAGTGTAGGTGGAGGAGTTTCCTAAGCACAATGGTGTTATTATTTATACATATTGTACATAACATATATTTTCTGTAAATGAAATGGCACTATTTACTTTGATTCCACGTGTGAATAAAAGTTACTCATGTTTTACAGGGTAATCAGCATGTTTTACGGCATGTTTTACCCTTTCACGCTCTCCACATGAATGTCCTAAAAATGACAGTGCTCACAAAAAGTTTTTTGTTTTTTCATTGCCCTCCATGTGAAAATGTACTTAGTCCTTGAATCGAAAATGTTATGGTCTAGGACAACCATACTTTTAGTCTGTCCTTAATGCCTACATTTACCATATAATTTGCATATGCCTTTGCCCAGTCCTCTCCTTTTAACAGTTACTATGCACATTACATACCACAATCCTACCTCAAATAGCACACTACCATCTGCAAGCACTGTCTCATGTAAACTGTTGTTCTTTCATACTTGTGTGAACAAGTCACCTTGTGTGATATGTCTTCATAACCTGTCTTAGAACACTAAGCAGCATTCCCTCTTCATTGGGAGTTTATCAGGTTTTATTAACTCCATCAAATAACAGAATTAATGCAGGTCTTTCATAAAGTATCTGAGAGTGAAGTGGTTTATTTCCAGCCTAGACAAAGTTACAATGCTATACTAATCTTAATTTATATGAAAGAAGTAGGGTTGGATTAATTATTCATCTTCAAATCAAAATTAGCATGGGCTCCACAATTCCTTCTTGGCTTAAGCAGTGCGTGTTTTGGGAATAAGCAAATTATCAGTTTCACTTACATGTCGGGCTCAGCGTGTCAGGGAACACAAAATGTTAATTTATTGTTTTGGAATACTGATATGGAATGGCACTAAATCTAGAAATGTGTGCCATCTGTCTTTTAAGGTCTGATTGTTTTATATGTGATGCACAAGAGTAAGAGTGATCAGATATATTTTGAAAGTGTTACTTTCTTGCATTTTTAAACAAGGAGCACATACAGAGCAAGTGTCAAAATATATTTGTGGAGATTAGAGCTATCAAGCTTGTTTTGGTGAAATTGTCTCTGAGAAACATATTTATTTTGGCCTTTACACAGTGTTAAACACAGTAGCCAGACTTATTGGAAACCCTCTACGACTGTTATTTGAAAGTTCAGCAAATTAACAATTTACTGGAATTCTGTATCCAAATAGGTTTTGCCAGTGATTTGTAAATGCTTCATTAAGATAGTGAATCCTTCATCTATTCTAAAGAGAGACACATTTGTATTGTTAATCAATCCAAATGCAGCAATGTCATGTTCATTTATTTTCATTTTACTTTCCTCTTCATTTATTGTAATTGTGTTGAACGTGTATCTCCACTCTGCTTTCAAGTCAATTTTTATTGTGTTAGGTGGGAATTATACCAAAACCGATGCAGTGAATTTAAAATCCTAACAGTTTGATTGATTTGTACTTCTCCTTTAAACAGCAACAGCCCTGCTCATAAATACTACCTGAGCAGCAGTCCTGTTTCCGGTGCGGTCTACCTATCCGATACCAGCAGTAGGAAGGTGTTCAAGGTCAAGTCTCTGAGTGCTGTGAAAGATGTTGCTAAGAATCTGGAGCTGGTGGCAGGGACAGGAGACCAGTGTCTGCCCTATGATGATACCCGCTGTGGGGATGGCGGAAAAGCTGTGGAGGCTACACTCACAAATCCTAGAGGTACAACATGGTCACTACAACCTCAGAGCCCCAATAATACCTGTTCTGTTTATTAACCTAGTTTTTCGGTGCATGTTTAAGTATCTATCTTACAAATGATGGACTTTTCTCTTCAGAGTCCGTTTGTGGCCTCGGTGTAGGTTTCCGAAAGACATTGACCACTACAGGCAGGTTGTTGAAAAGAAAGGTCTGAGTTACAAGACTGACCAATAGATATGGATTTTCAATCCCAGGTTCACATTACCATTAATTTATATGCACAGTAGCTACACAGAAAGAAGAGAGACCGCGACGCTGTTGTGAACCTGGGAGGGAAAATTGAAATCTGCAGTACTGTACATTTCAATTTTCACTCCCAGGTTCATAACCAGTTAGCAGTACAGTTTTACAGCTCTGAAGCGTGTACAAATTGTAAAAAGTTGAAGAACGTACAAAAACATGGCCATTGACCTTTTTTTGCTATATTGTGGAAACCATTAATCATCAGAAGAGATGTTAGTTTTTTTGCCCTCTGCCAAGTTGGTAATATGAGTCACCATGCTCCCTGTGCCTGCATGTTGCATCTGATCAGGGAAGAGTACATATTTGTTCATCTGAAAATATGAGATTGGGTTGTTTGGTTGTTGTCAGGCTTTTGCCTACTGTAATGTACATAGTGTTTGTATGTTAGAACTCATTGAATCAATGTTTTTGTTGTTGGATTAGTACCAGAATTCTCTACATACTATAGTGTGTGAATTATTAATTATTATTAAGCCGTTTGTTCATACATGAAGATTTTTCTGAAGAGTCAGTTATGGGTTGTTGTACAAGCAGTACAATTGTTGTACAATTCATAGCTAAATCGTGTATCTTTTCCTCTTTTTATATACGTCCCACAGGCATCACCGTTGATAAGTATGGTGTCATCTTCTTTGTGGATGGTACCATGATTCGCCGGATTGATCAGAACGGCGTCATCTCCACTCTGTTGGGATTTAATGATCTGACCTCTGCCCGACCCCTGAGCTGTGACTCTGTGATGGACATCTCCCAGGTATGGCCTTTTTCCCTTTACCCCACCTGCTCCTGCTCTAGACCACTATGAGGGCCAATGTTCTATCCTCTGATCTCCTGGCATTGCCAGCTGACTCTGCGGTTGCAGCTGGGAGCTCTGGGGGAAACTGAGGTTGGACATGCCTGGTTCAGGAGGCTCAGACCAGGGATTGCAGCAAAGGTGTGGGCTGAGACTGAGGGTGGGGTTGGGACCTGATGTTACTAGGGCAAGATGAGGTTGTTTCCCTGGGGGTTGCTTTCCACCCAGATGTGGAGTAGCATCGGCCTATAACTGGGGGGAGATGAGAAATCTGACCTTTAACTTTGCCGGCCAACCACTTCTACCCATGCACACACATGTTGTACATTCACAGATACTCTTACACACACATAGCAGACTGCCTGCCACACCAGACATGTCCCCCAGGCAAGGGCACTGTGTTGAGGTCACTTCACCCTCTGGCTTAGTGAGTTCCCCATAGAGATGACAAAACCTAGATTTTATGTCACATTTCATCAGCCATGCACCATACGCTTGGCTCTCCTCTATATGTTATTAGAACATATTATGCTGTATGTAGGTGCATATTCATATTTAATTCACTGCATATTATTTGTCATGTGGTGGTTTTATGTATCATGAGTTCAAATTAAAGGACAATGCACAAACTTTATTGTACGATAACGAGAGTTCAAGAATAAATCATTCTACTCTTATCCTTGTATACAATGTAAAAAAATATTAAATTCCATTACATTTTTGACATATTATGTTAATGCAATTCTACAAAGCTTGATGTCAATCCATGTCTATGTAAGCCAGTATGGGTCATTTGTGACTGCCAGAAAACTGGCCCAGGGGGCCTCAGCTGCCAATACTGTGGAGCTGTATTTGTGTGACGGGATGTAGTCACAGGAGAGAGCTGCCCACTGGAAGCCCTCAGGGACCCCCACCCAACCCTTACTACTGTACCTCCCACCCCATGTTTCTCTGTCAGTCTCCACAAGCCCCTCGCGGATGCCTGCCACCTCAGCTACATTGCAGAGGAGATCCAGGCAGACTGACTGCTGGTCCACAACCATGACAAATCGTACAAGTGCTGCCAGGGACTCTCAGACAGTAAAAAGCATCCATTAAAAATTCATCCACAGCATACAGCTCCTACTTCAAACACTACTCTGCCCCTTACTTACTTATGGCATAGTCTCACTGTAGAGGGCTCATCACTGATAGAGCTCTCCACTTTTTTTACCGACTTTCATCAACTGAAGTTTCAAGATTTCTCTCTCCCTCTCCTCATTGAGGGTCACTGATGTCTTAAAAATTATCTTCGGTATTTGCAGTACCGTCCAGGAAATGTTGGTCTTCTTTGTGTGCTATGGAACGTGATTCATCCTGTGACCTCTATGTGTTTTTTAAGCCAGGCAATTCTTTGCCTTCCACACATTAACCGTCGGTTTTCCTGGACATTTTTCACAAGGTTAATGGGATGACCTCAGTGAGAGATCTTTTTTTATGTGGTTTTATAAAGGCACGAGGTCTTCCATTTTTAAGTTTATGTTTTGAAAATAGAGATGGGTCTGAAACACTCGTACTGTATAAAGGGAAACCATGTCTTGGAATGAGATTACGTTTTGCACATCTTCACTTGAAGGGTGTTAGGAACTTCAGAAAGCTTTAATCATGACTGCGCTGACATTGATGTGCAGTTAAAATCTGAAAGGGTCTTCAAACCGAATATGGGATAAGTTTAGACAGACTTCACATTGATAAAAGGGGGTTGTAGCAGAGGGATAGCTTATGGGAAATGGGCTATTGTAATACAAGTGAGCTTACAAACAAAAATAGATGTGCTTTTGAGGGGGAGAAAAATCCATGGCTACCTCTGATGGCTGATGTGCCCTGCTAAGCTGTGCCATGGGCGGGAGAGCCAGCACTACTGACAGCTGCCCCAGTGCAGGCAGGAAGGCGAGGGTGTGATTGAGTTACGGCATGTGGGACGGGAGCTCGAGAAATATCCCCTCATCACTCAAAGCGGCGTGAAAACCCCCTGACAACAGACTCCCTCGAGCCACTCCACACTCAGGCTCATAAAATATTAAACCACCAGTGTTGACAAGGAATAGGTTTTAAGGAATTCAAAATCCCCCCCCCCTTAGTTTCCCAAGTAAATGTATTTTCTGCTCTCTGAAAGACAACGTGTATCCACTGCCAGTCTCATGTTTGTTGTGCGTAGCCAAAGGTACTTTTTATTATATAAACCGACTCGGTTGGGGAGAAATGGTGGGAGGTTTTCAGGACATGGGGCCTTGTGGTAACATCAGCCATCAGCTTGGGCAAACAAGGATGCTGTGAAAAACGGATGTTATGGGGAGAAACCTTGGACCAGTCAGGACTGAGACATAATAAAAAGAATGATTGAACTGATGGTCTCCTGGAATCAGCTGTCAATAGCCAACTACTGAGGGCAAATTGCCTACGATTTAGAAAATGAGGAATACTGAATGTGTAAACAGGTTTGGTTTAGATCAATGTTATGTACTGTATACTCTAGAGAGGGGTTTCCTGGAAACAGCTGCTGAAACATACATTGAGGATTCTATTTTTTGTGTTTAATAAATAAAATAAAAAATAGTTTTTATTGCAGGCCAGAGGCCTTTAGAATGCAGAGTTGCTCCTCTTGTGAAGTGGAATTTATTGTGGCAACCTCAACTTTTTCACATTTATCAGTGGAAATGTATTTCCTGGAGGCTTTTTTAATCCACCAGTCAGCAATTTGAAGTTTTTATTTGATTTTTTGCTGATGTATTGTTAAACTATTGTCAGCTGAAGGTTACACACTCCATGCCCAAACAGTATCTTCCTCCTCTGAGATTCAGCCTAGTTATGAAGCACTCTAACAGCAGTGTGCCCTAATGTGCTAGTTCATCCTAAATGACTGCATGTTGTGTGATGATTTTGTGCAGTTAAATTGAATATGGATTTCTGTTTTACAAAACCAAAATGCAGAGCCATTTATTCCATGTTATCATAAAACGTGATACTTAGGGAATTGCTCCCCAATCAATTTTGTGGACAGGGGTCTGTGAACTTGCATCATCATGCCCCTATGAAAGATTAGTGAACCATAATAATTGCAAGGTAATTCCATCCCCTTCCTACTTCCCGGCTGTAAGACGAGGTATCCAAATCAATGCTAATTCTGGACTCATGTAAAAGATGTCCATCATCCAAACTAGTCCTTGTATTTTCCAGTAAATTAAGACCAGGTTTTAATCAGTCTCTCTTGTTGCTGCTTCAAGGCTGCTTTTGAAATATGACACTTCATATTATGTTCCTAAGAGATCTTACTGGGTTTGTAAGTGCAAAGGGAGTTTGTGAATTTGATGAATCCAATAACTTGTACTTGTTAAAATCTAGATGCATTATCTGCAGAACAATAAGTCATAATTTGGGGGATGTAACCGGGGCTTTCATCTGCTAAATGTGCTTCATTTTGTCCTCATGGACTTTGCCTCCTGCTGTCTTTTTGTTATTACTAAATTAATAACCCAAAGCAAAAAAAGAGATCCATTTTGCCAGGTTGGTGGATGCCCAAGTCCAGTCTTTCAGTATGTACATGATCTATGGTTGTCTCATGGTTTGGGTTCATCTGATCATTTACTTGGATCTCCTCTTCTTTTTTGTTTTTTATTCTCCTCTTATCAAGTTCAATCTCAGAAATCTTGTTTTGGTGTTTTTAACAGTGTTCTAACTGCTATTTTCTTTCTTATCAGATAAGAATCTTTTCAAAAATGGTTTTCCTTGCGAGGCCATGCTAGGGGAGAGCTTGATAGTTTTCTGTACAATATCTAATGTTTTGTAAAGTGTTTTCAATTACTCTTGCCTGGAGGGTTTTTCCCCTCAGATAATGTTAGGATTTGGTAGATCAAATGTGCCCGCTTTGCTTCTGACCCTTCTATCTCTTTGGTCTGCTTCCCCACAGGTGCGTCTAGAGTGGCCTACAGATCTATCCGTTAGCCCCATGGACAACTCCCTCTATGTGCTAGACAACAATGTGGTGCTCCAGATCTCTGAGAACCACCAGGTGCGCATTGTGGCAGGCCGTCCCATGCACTGCCAGGTGCCAGGCATTGACCACTTCCTGATGAGCAAAGTGGCCATCCATGCCACCCTGGAGTCCGCCAACGCCCTCGCCGTCTCCCACAACGGAATTCTCTACATCTCGGAGTCAGATGAGAAGAAGATCAACCGTGTGCGGCAGGTGTCCACCAATGGAGAGATCTCTCTGGTGGCAGGAGCACCCAGCGGATGCGACTGCAAGAATGACGCTAACTGTGACTGTTACTCCGGGGACGATGGCTATGCCAAAGATGCCAAATTGAACGCACCTTCTTCGTTAGCTGTGTCATCAGACGGGGAGCTGTTCATTGCGGACCTGGGCAACATCCGCATCCGTTATGTGCGCAGGAACAAGCCGTATCTGAACCCTCTCAGTATGTATGAGGTGTCGTCCCCTATCAATGACGAGCTCTATCTGTTTGATTCTAATGGGAGCCACATCTACACACAGAGTCTGACCACTGGAGACCACCTGTTTAATCTTACATACTCTGGAGAAGGAGACCTAAGCTCCATCACTGACAAAAACAAGAACATAGTGACCCTCAGGAGAGACACAACTGGCATGCCTCTATGGCTCATGGTGCCTGATGGACAGACCTTCTGGTTCACCATTGGAACCAATAACGCCCTCAAAAGCATTGCTGCACAGGGTCAAGAACTGGCTGTGATGACTTACCATGGAAGTTCAGGGCTGCTAGCAACAAAGAGTAATGAAAATGGATGGACAACCTTCTACGAGTAAGTAACATTTAGTTTAAATTAAAATTATGAGAAGTTGGTTCAAAAACATTACTGTAACACCACTGCAAGCCAAGTGGATCCAATTATAGATAATGGCTTTGCCACAACTCTGGATTGAAATCGAATTTATAGTGCAGCCTATAAATCCCAAACACTGTTTACTGAAAGTAATTATAAGGGGAAATGTTACAACTACGCATATGTTGATGTATTGAAGTTTGCAGGTACACAAAGTATTTTTGGGCTAATGTGTTAGATATTCAGAATCCAGGAAATTCATATTTAGACCTGTTGTCGACAGTCGATTGCAGTTAAATATGTTTTCACGAGTCATGGCCACATGCCTGGAGCTCACTGTCACTCAAAATGCCACACCCTGTAATGTCTTTGATGAGTGTGTCAAACAATTTACGTTTTTGGGGCTGTTCAGATATCAGTTCCAGCTCACTTGTGGAATATCACATCCTGATACATCTTCCATTTATGAATTCAATCTTAGCAGATATTTAACACTTATATTTTATCATGTAAGGCTGGCAACAATTAGGGTAAAAATACATTGCTGAGGTATTTGTACATGCTAGCATCCACCTACACTACTGGAAGGGTGTATCAGCCTGAGGCTGACACAGTCCTGACTTGTGCAGTTCTGTCTCTGAGTCATTTCCTTTGAAATTATTTTCAAATGGCTGATAAGATTATCTCATTGGAACACAACTCTCTATAAGACTCAGAGAAGAAGATACATTAGAAGTAAATCTGTTTAATCAAAAAGCTTTTCCAGCAAATATGGAATCCATAGTGGAGACACAGTGCTCTGCTGTTAAAATGTATGTAGTGGGTAGACATGACATTAAATAAATGTGGTTGTTATTTGCGTGTTACGGCAATATATGGTAAAAAAAATGTCATTGGAGAATGCCACAGAGATTTTACTCTATCATGGAAGCGATGATATGTTCAATAGTCTCAGAAATAAAAGAAATGGCATAACAAGAACACAATAATTAACATAAAACACTTAATTTCCTGTCTTTCTCTCAAAATAAGATTATGACTTCACATTTCCCCGCCAGCACATTTGGTCCATGTTTCATTTAGGCCCAATAAAGGGACTCTTTGTTGTTTGTACATAATTAGCTTTCAAGGTCACTCTGCCTCCTGAGGGTCAAAGACATAATTGGCCTCCGTTGGATATAAAAAAAATACCACCATTTATCTTCGAACGCCAATGTGTGGCTGTTTTATGTTTTTATCGTACACACCAAACTGCCTGAATTGTTTCATGTTTATATATGTTTTTCAGCCTATAGACGGAACATAATTTAGCGTGGTCAAATACAGAAACAAACAACACAGAACACAGAAAACACCTGCTCCATGGTTTTAGTGCTATGCTCCATGTCAGCTTCCTGTGCCCTGACAGTCGCTGGATTTGGTGGTAACCTGTAACCATCTTCTTCTTTTTTGTAATCATCAGCACTACAGTTTAACGGTTGCTGTAAATGATAATTTTTTCTCACAGTACTGTGAAAGATGCTTAATTGCCAAACAGAATAGCCAATCTTGGTTCTGATGATGCTTATATTTAGTAGCAAAGCTCATCAAAATACACATTATGTATCCAGAATCTGTAGGACCCGATTCCGGATATGGGAAGAAGTCAATCTGGCGAAGGCATTGTGATGCTTTGGGCAATGTTCTGCAAGGAAACCTTGGGTCCTGCCATTCATGTGGATGTTACATTGACACATGTACCACCTACCTAAGCATACCATGTACACCCTTTCATGGAAACAATATTTATTAATGGGAGTGGCATCTTACAGCAGGATAATTCACCCTGTCACAAAGCAAAAATGGTTCAGAAGTGGTTTGAGGAACACAGCAACGAGTTCAAGGTGTTGACTTGACCGCAAAATTTCCCAGATCTCAATCCAATTGAGCATCTGTGGGATGTGCTGGACAAACAAGTCTGATCCATGGAGGCCCCACCTCGCAACTTACAGGACTTACAGGATCTGCTGCTAATGTCTTGATGCCAGATACCACAGCACGTCAGGGCTGTTTTGGTGGCAAAAGGGGGACCTACACAATATTAGGCAGGTGGTCATAATGTTATGGCTGATTGGTGTAAATCCCCCTTGCCAGAACTCAACCTGGTTCCTCAAGTCTTCAATTTGAACTATAACAATTGGGTAGTGTGGTTCACTGAGGGGTGAGAATGTGCAGTGTGCTGATGTTGAGTGGCTGCCTGTGGTTGGGCCTCATCAGGAAAAGGTCATAGTACTAGTGTTTGAAGTGTATGTGATGCATTACAAATGGATAGTTGGAACATCCGGGGGTCTGGAGGGGGGTGGGGGGAGCACAGCTTCTTTCCCCCTACCCAGCCCCTATAGACTCACTGGGCCCCTGGCCAACAACCCAAAGCCCTCAGGCATGGAGCCCCTAAAAATGCAGCCCCTTGCCCCTGTCTGCCCTCAAGCCCCCTGCCCCTGTCTGCCCTCAAGCCTGGTCAGAGGAAGCTAATAGGCAGCTCAGTGTGAACATACTGGAGCCAATAGATCTCAGCAGTGACGCTTCAGGAGTGGCCCTGGCTTCAAGCCCTGATTGAGATAGCTCTATTGAGAGCTGTTTGGGTCAGTGATCAAGCTGGGGCATGTGACACTGCTCAGGAATGAGATTGGAGTCTGCAGGACTGGTCTTTGGTGAAAGCACATATACATTTTGTGTCAGTTGAAATGAAGTAATGTGGCTGACATGAAGCTGTCCAATGAGAGGGAAATTAAACACTTGCATTTCAACTGCATTTTAAAAATTGGTGTGGAAACATACTAAAGCCTGACAAAAATGTAATTTAATCTGTTTCTGGTAAAAGTTAAAGGTAAAAACGGTTTTCAGGTACCTTATCAGTCCTACTCGCCGGACAAAAATGTACCTATTTCGAATTTCCAAGCATAATACTGCAAGAAAGTATGAGAAAAATGTCCAAGAACATGTGCTCTTTAGATCAGATAACATTTATCTCTAGGTGTTTTTCTCTCCCAATTTGCTGTTGGATATTTGAGCCAAGAGAGTAAAGGAAATATATGTAAACTTGTCCATGCCATATAATTTATTAGACTGCATTATTACGGCAGGCAGCAACAGCGGCAAGGGCTCTCCAATCTGCATTCACAGCACAGAGAAAAGTCCTCATTCTAAGTAATGTACCATTCACTCAATCTTATGCTGGAGCACTGACAAGCTGAAAGATTTCAAATTGTTCCATGCTGATGTGCTCTCACGGCCAAATGAGACAATCTGGCCACTCATGTTCCTGGATGTGATGAACCGACTGATTTGCAAACGGTGGAAATGCTGCACCTCTCAAACCCTGCCTCTGAATCACTCTCTTCCAATGCTCATAATTCAAGACGACATATTGAGATCAGTCGGTACTCCTAATCTTTTAGGCTAATGAGCAAATGTCTACATCAGAAATGTTTATACTGTATCACCTTATGCTCCAATATTCAGCACTATCAATAGTGTTTTCTTGCATCTCAAATGCAATCTTACATTCTGCATACATTTAGGGGGGGAATAGATTTGTAGTGAATAACCTGTAACTCTATTGGCCTACATGCTTGCTTTTGCCTGCAGGTATGACAGTTATGGCCGCCTGACCAATGTGACTCACCCCACGGGTAGGATGAGCAGCTACCGCACAGACTCAGACAGCTCTGTCCGAGTCCAGACAGAGGGCTCCAATAAAGAGGACATCACGGTCACCACCAACCTATCAGCCTCTGGCACCTTCTACACTCTTCTGCAGGGTGAGTATCTGAACAGTATGCATGTTAATTATACATTTAAATGATAAAGTACAGAATACAATATGAAAGATGTGAAGTCACTTGTAGTTTTTGAAGAAGTGCTTGAGTAGTCTTGGTGAATAAGCCCAATTAAGTCCTAATCTTGATGTATTATGATTGTATGTGAACAGTAGGAAGAGTAAATACAGTTGCTTTTTTTTCTTCAGTCCTGCCTTCCACTCACAGATCTGAAAGTCCATATTGATTTTATGTCTCCAAACTTGATCTATAAAAATGCAGTTTTGTCAGCCCAGAGGTCCTCTGTTTAGGAAATCCAATCAGTCAGGACTAGACAGAAAGTGTAAGGGGGGTCTCAGGCCCAAGCCTTGTATCCGTGAATTTTCTTGCATACTTGGGCATTTTGGTATCCTGTTTTGTGCCTGACCGACTGCCGCATCGATTACCAGTTGATAGCTTTGAACTCTCCAGCCCCGGTTCAATTTCGAAAAGAATGTAAAGATTTTTTCCTTACTAGCATTTGATTTGAAAGAGTCCTCCTCCCCCTCCACATTGATTGGATGACTCTCCTAGGGCAGAGTGAAAGGGGAGATGATAACCCCTAGTGGCTTCATGCGGCAGCGTGAAATGGTCACCTCACTGTGGTGACCTTGTGTTGGACATCTGCTGGCAAAAGGCACTGCGCCAGGCACGCCTCTGTTAATTAATTCACCATTGTCCGCTTTGTCAACTAACACTTCCATAATCACAGAACAGACAGCACTCTCTCTCTGACACGCATATACTGTAAATGTAGATTCTCGCACACTTGGTTGTGTTGACTTTTATAGCGCACCTGGTGATTTGTGTATTCCTGTCTGGGTTACAGAGATGATTTAATCTCTTAAATCCTGCAGTCACCCTGAGTTTGTGAATAAAAGGGGGATGTTTAGTGTACAATTAAATATCTGAGTTGTGGTGTCAGATGCACTGTTCCACGTCTGTAGTCTGTTTTGATTAGAGTACAGCCTCTGTGTTCAAAGTCTGTTCCTGGCTAAGGTACAGGCAGCACCCCTTACCTACTGTACATCTTATGTATGCATTAGTGTGAACTCCATGTTCAGCAATATTTCCTTGTTCCCCTGGCTATCCCTGTTACTCATTGTCACAAACCATTTCAACCATAATAAATTACCGTTTATACTGGATGTAGATTATAGAGAGATGGTTTCAACCAGACGTGCCACCCTTGACTAACAAAGATGTAAAAAGGCGGTTCTGAAATGTTGCACTTGTTTACACCTGACATAATCCACCGTAAATAAGGTGGATGTATGGTTTGATTGTTTTTCCATCCAACAAAATAAAGTAATTAGTGTGCTGTCTGACAAGCCATTAATTCTCAACAGCTGTTAATGAGAGTCATATTCATCTTGGTCCCTGCCAGTGCTCTGACAGAAGGCTAGAAGAGGACATTCTCTGATGAATATATAAGAGGAGCTCTCAGGAAACATTATTCTCTGCTCTGGGTCTTGGGCTGCTAGTCACCTGGGGACAGTGACAGACAGGAGCCCTGTGTGCTGTGTGGCCACAGGCAAGCTATCTGATTTTGATAGCTTCCACTCCCATCTCCTTTAGGCTACAGGAACAGCTGTAAAACTTCGCTTTATTGGTGCTGTGAAACCTCCCTCTATTTGTCTTTGTTGTCACAGACCAGCCATCCTCACACCTTTTGTGGTTAAATACTGCTTCTAAACGGGCTGTGGCTGCGCAGCCATTTTAGATAACAGTGTCTTACAATGATGATTATGACGTTAGATGTTATCAATTTATTGTGATTGGTTCTTGAACAACATGTGTTTGTCTTAGAACACAACCCCAATCATACTTGTGTACATATGTTTGAACCTCAGATCAAGTCCGGAACAGTTATTACATTGGACTGGATGGCTCTCTACGTCTGGTGCTGGCCAATGGCATGGAGGTGTCCCTGCATACAGAGCCCCACCTGCTGGCCGGCACTGTCAACCCCACAGTCAGCAAGAGGAACGTCACCCTGGCCATCGACAATGGCCTCAATCTGGTGGAGTGGAGGCAGAGGAAAGAGCAAGCCCGTGGTCAGGTCACCGTGTATGGACGCCGGCTTAGGGTAAGGCTTATTTTACAAATGCACACACTAACAAATGAACAATCCCTAATCAGAAATGAGGATTTAATTTCCTCTATATCATTTTTGGTATATTTTCATTGCAGCACCAAGATTGGGTTAGTAAGAGTCCCAGGGCAGTATATCTTTGACAACATTAATACAGTGACCAAGTTATTTGAAATGTTGCACCTCAGACAACCTTCCACTGGAACCTTAACTTTCACTAATAACATGGAGTGTTTAGCACAGTCCTGCAGAGATCAGAGAAGGTTGATGTTGTCACAGAGTGCAGCCATGCACCGGTGACCTGGGCCAGGTCATTAAACCTTATTTTGACAGGACTTTCTCCTTGCCTCTGTTCCATACCTGCCGAAGCAGCTAACAATACCTTCTAAGACGGTTGTGCACAGCGCTCACACACACAAACACAGCAGAGCACACACACGCATAGAATGTTTCTGAAAGAAAACAGTGAGGTCTTGTGAAAAGTAGTGTCATCTTAAATTTCAGCAACACAGTCAAACCTTTAGAGAGGCAATAACAGAACCAATCAATCTATGTGACCTAGTTGGCTAGCAGCCTCGGTAAGCTGGCCTTGCTGTGATAAAGCTGTAGCACACAGAATATCTCCCAGACCCTATTTTTATAAAGATAAACACTATTTCTTTGTAGAATGTGACGAATTACCAAACGGTGAATTGAGCCTGAACCTAAATGTATTCACGGTAAATGTCATTGTTTTTGTTTCGGGTAAAGCAAACTAAATCTTTGGTTAAGATAGCTGAATGTGGCTCTAGCTTTGGTTGGTGACATGGCTAATGGGAGGTGCCACTTTGTCTGTCATTGGCTGTTCATTTAATGGTCCTAACATCCCTTTGGAATGAAAGCCTCTAATGTATGTAACAGACAATGGCCTCAGGGGTGAGCTAGGAAACGGGAGCAGCCTAATGGGGAGAAGAGGGATGAGCTGGAATCATTGAGCGACCTTGAGTGGCATGTCAAGTGATATTACGTGGGTGGCTGGGTGAGTGTGTGGCGGGGTGGGGGAGGGCGGGGGGGATGCGTGAGACAGAGCAAGGAGGGAGAGGGAAGGTGTGTGGGTGTTTGTGCATGTATTGTGGTCATGGATTGTGAATGTACACCGACAAAAGCGAGGAGAGAAAGTCTCTGCATGTTCCTGTCTGAGCTTGTTTGCGAGTGTGTTCCTTTAAATATATATTGGGGTGTGTGCTGGGTCCCTGTATGTGTTGAAATGTGTATGCCACGTCCTGAAGCTAAAGGGGTGTTTGGCAGACGTTGCTTTAGCCCTTGCCTGCCACAGTGACATGTGCCGCTCGGGTCTTCCCTAGCCAGCAGGAGAGCTCATGATTTATGCTGCCAGGGCACAGAAATTCTGTTTCTCTCCATGGAAACGGGGCCGCCTGTCAGCTTGAGTAGTTTGTAAATGTAATAGGGGAATCTTTCTGGCTGCCACTCTGTGGAGCCTAGATCCTGAGCCGCTTCATCTGAACAGGGAAGCATAGACAAAGCTTGTTCTGTCTGTACACAGCTTGTGGTATCACTGTGTTAGCTTTGCATTATCCCAACTGTGTCCTATACCGCTTTCCAATAACAGAGTCAACATATGTGTGCATGTTTGTTCAGAAACTGAGCAAATAAGATTATATTTCTTATCTCACCGGCAATGCGACCACAAGAACAATGCAATACATATGCCCAAGCTAATATTGAACATGAAAAACTTAGATTTTGATTGGACTACAAAAATGATTGTGTAAATTCATTAAATTCTATAAATGAAATGTTTTTGATTATGGTCAGAGCTAATTAATGGTAATTAACTGAGGTTTTTGAAGGAAATGTTTGATTACTCCCTAAAGATAATTAGGCTAATTTATGTTTGTGAAAGTTTGAATACAATATAAATATATGTAAATAAAACATTTCAGCTGGACGTGTGGATGTGAGGTGAATGCTTCCACCATCCGTATCTCACTCTTTCTTGTTTAAGTCAGCTTCCAATTTAAAACATTCTTCTTGAATGGGTTTCCATTCTCCAGAAGCCCAGAATATCTCTGCTGAAAACCATTGAACCAGATCTTGTTCATGAGGAGCCCTGTCTCTCCCATACGTTTCTATCCACCCACAAATCAATCCCACTATGCAGATCACGGCCCACCGTCTCTCCTGTTCTTTCCTGAGAACAGAACTCTCATCTGCAGGGGTATGACATTTCAACAAACAATAAGAGGTTCATGTTTTTGATCAGAGATGGTGGAAGTTACTCAAAAACCTTCAAAATAACTTGTCATCTCTTGTATAGATGGAACCATCTGAATGTCAGATCAGCAAAAAAAATTGCTAAATTGACGGTCTTGTAACAGTATCTTCCATTGAGGCCTGGGAAATTAGGAATGCCCCTTTTTAATTGTTTGGAGTCATTACTGTTGTTGCTTCAGCCTTTCAGGGAGTTAATGATGCTATTCCTGAGCACACGCCTTTTTGATGTCAAATAATCCTCTCTATTAGGTATTGGAGACTTTAATTGGCCCCAGTGTAATTGTCCCTTCACAAAATAGAGACCTGAGCCAGCTCATTTTAGTTTGAGGAAGGGGAAAGGAGACTTAACAAACCACCAGCCCCTTGTGACTCACTCTTGAGGCTCACTGATGCCAAGCCACGAGAGAAAGGCCAGAGGCAGCTTTCAGAGTTGTTTTAAGACTCTACTAATCCCCGTAGAGCTGTGCCAACCTGTGTGCCAGGTTACCTGATGGGTAACCAGGCAGAATAATCAGAAAGACATGAAGGCAAACAGAAAGAAAGAGGGTTGTGATGGATGGAGGATGGAAAGGAAGGGGATGGGAAACTGTTTAAACATACTGTAGCCTTTCATTTCCTTCTGATATCCTATTTGTTTGTTCAGACACCCGCTCATTTGAACAATCGTGTGCCTCCCCTTGCGTCCCCTGTCCCTGATTTCTGCCCTGCTCTTCCTGCATGCCTTCCATTACTCAGATTATGCTGATTGATGCTGCTGCTGTCGCTTCATGTATACCGCAGCACGGTTAGTTTCAGACAAAGCCTGGCAGGGGCTTCCTATCCGGGCTGACCTGGACGTGGCCTGTGGCCCATGTTGAGAGGAGAGCCTTTCTGCTCTGATCACAGTGTGTGCAGGGGTCACCGAGGCCTCAGGCATTAGCATTGTGCAGAAACTGTGAAGTGGCATTCAGACAATGTTCTGAGCCTTTGACTTCTTCCTTCGCACAGGAGTGGAATTGATTATTCGTACTTTTTTTTCCTTTTACAGAAATAGCTAAGTAAAGTGAGTCATCTATGCCTGATAATTATTTTCTGTCAGCATAAAAAATGATTTTAATGTTCAATGTGGCTCCTATTTTCCTTGCATGAATAAGCACATCCACACAATTTTCACACAAACAAAGAAATATGGTAATTCCTATAAATGCATCACTTCAATGATTTATGTACTCGTGAGATTTGACTGCATTGTAATTATTAAAGAATCACACTTTAGGTAAGGTTTCAGATTTCTTCACAGGCTTGCACTTTAGAAAACATTGGAAGGCTCTCTTCAATCCTTGTTAACTTCCAAAGCACATTGCTTTGCTTTTCTCTCACATGATTATTCATTTCAGTAGTGGCAAGAACTTTGAACTGACTCTGTCCCCTGCTTCTTTCTCTGCCACAGGTTCACAATAGAAACTTGCTGTCACTAGACTTTGACAGGATCACAAGGACAGAAAAGGTTTATGATGACCACAGGAAGTTCACACTGCGGATCCACTATGACCATGCTGGCAGACCCACACTGTGGGCACCCAGTAGTCGCCTCAATGGGGTCAACGTCACCTACTCCCCAGGTGGACATGTGGCAGGGATCCAGAGGGGAACCATGTCAGTACGTATGGAGTACGACCAGAATGGAAGAATCACATCCCAGATCTTTGCTGATGGTAAATCATGGAGCTACACCTACCTTGAGAAGGTAAACAAGAGTTTGCTGCTGCTGGAAAATATCCCCTGTACAGATGGTAGATCATGTTGATTTCTCTGTTTCAGCCCTGAGGGATTTGTCAAAAAAAGTGCACTTAACAGGAGCTTTGAGACTGTGGTTCAAAGTTAACTTTTAATCCTCCAGTAGGGTTGGATAGTTTTGTTGCATATTATCCAATTCTGGCTTTAACAATTGTTAAAGTGTAATAAAAGCCTGTCTGTTGCTTTTGGCAGGAATTGCAGTGTTAGGGCATTCTGACAGTGCAGCTGTATCTTAAATAGCTTTGAGGAGCAGAACAGAGTAAATTAGTACTGTTTACTTATCTTTCAGGGGAACTTAACGGGCTTCAGTTTGCAGACTTAATCATTTAATATGAAAATGTCATTGAAAATGCCTCAGTGTTAGTCTGAAGTCAGTTTTCCAACTCATCACAATCGTTGAAACATAGACACCCTGTTGTGACAGTCTTAGATGCAAAATATTGTTTATTTACCCAGGAAGACCTCTCATAGGAGCCCGTTTTTGTGGACACTGTGAGAGACTCATTGTTGAGCCCAAAAGAGCCCCAAACACAAGGAACAAGAAGATATCTGTTTATAAAATCATGTCTTCAGGACATTGTAACATCAGAGGACTATCTGTAGATTTATTTTCAACCTTTCAAAAAAAAAAAATGTATTTCTTTATTTATAGCATGAAAGGGAGGAAATGGGTGGATATACAAATGTTCTAGTCTAACTTGCATGCCTAATAGGCATGTAACCATAAGAAATGTAGCTAACTTGACCTTTTTGGCCTACTTTCATGTTTTCTGACCTACACAAAGTCAATAATATACTGTACAGCATGCACACTATTGTAGGTATATACGGTAAGTTATATTATTACACATGTTATTACATTTATTTGCATACATTGAACACATTTATTTGGAGCTGGAAGTGCTACTCTTGCAAATTGTGTGAAAACATTTTCTCCCTCTTTTTCTTGCCAGTCCATGGTTCTTCTGCTCTACAGTCAGCGGCAGTACATCTTCGAGTTTGACAAGAACGACCGCCTTTCCTCTGTGACCATGCCCAACGTTGCGCGGCAGACCCTGGAGACCACACGCTCCATCGGTTACTATAGAAACACCTATGGGCCTCCAGAAGGCAACGCCTCCGTGCTGCAGGACTACAGTGACAACGGCCAGCTGCTACAGACCACCTACATGGGAACAGGCCGCAGGGTCATCTACAAGTACGGCAAGCTGGCCAAAATGCTGGAGATCCTGTATGACACCACTCGGATTGCCTTCTCCTATGACGAGGCAGCGGGCATGCTGAAAACCGTCAACCTGCAGAGCGAGGGCTTCACGTGCACCATCCGCTACCGCCAGATAGGACCTCTCATTGATAGGCAGATCTTCCGTTTTAGCGAGGAAGGCATGGTTAATGCACGGTTCGACTACGTCTATGATAACAGTTTCCGGGTCACTAGCATGCAGGCCGTCATCAACGAGACCCCCCTGCCGATTGACCTGTATCGCTATGATGATGTGTCTGGAAAGACGGAACAGTTTGGGAAATTTGGCGTGATCTATTATGACATCAATCAGATCATCACCACAGCTGTTATGACCCACACCAAGCACTTTGACGCCTACGGCCGGGTGAAGGAGGTGCAGTACGAAATCTTCCGCTCTCTCATGTACTGGATGATGGTCCAGTATGACAACATGGGTCGGATGGTGGCCAAGGAGCTGAAAGTGGGGCCTTATGCGAACACGACTCGCTACACCTACGAGTATGATGCAGATGGCCAGCTCCAGGTAGTCTCTATCAACGACAAGCCCCTGTGGAGGTACAGCTACGACCTTAATGGCAACCTCCACCTCCTCAGCCCGGGCAACAGCGCCCGCCTCACGCCACTGCGGTACGACCTCCGAGACAGGATCACTCGTCTGGGTGATGTCCTGTACCGGGTGGACGAGGACGGCTTTCTCAAGCAAAGAGGGAATGACTACTTTGAGTACAGCTCTGCCGGCCTTCTGATTAAAGTGTACAACAAGGTGAGTGGGTGGACCATCTCATACCGTTACGATGGACTTGGCCGGAGGGTGTCCAGCAGAAGCAGCGTGGGTCACCACCTGCAGTTCTTCTATGCTGACCTTTCCAGCCCCACCAGGGTCACCCACATGTACAACCACTCCAGCTCAGAGATCACCTCACTCTACTATGACCTACAGGGACATCTGTTTGCCATGGAGCTCAGTAGTGGAGATGAGTTCTATGTGGCCTGTGACAACATAGGAACCCCACTGGCTGTGTTCAGCGGCTCAGGCATCATGATCAAACAGATTCTCCACACAGCTTTTGGAGAGGTGTACCTGGACACCAACCCCAGCTTCCAGCTGGTGGTGGGTTACCAGGGCGGCTTATACGAGCCTCTCAGCAGGCTGGTCCACATGGGCCGCAGGGACTACGATGTCCTGGCTGGTCGATGGACTACACCGGACCACGAAGTCTGGAGCCGCCTCAACAGCAACAACATTGTGCCCTTTAACCTCTACATGTTCAAGAACAACAACCCCCTGAGCAACAATCAGGAGACTAAGTGCTACATGACAGGTGAGTCAGAGGGACACCTGATGCAGACAGAGTGAAACCGGTTCTTCTGAAATGATCCCTTTGATCACTTTGGAATTCAAAATTACATTGTAAAAATACCTTCTACCACATTAAAATAAAGTTCCTCTCAACATCAAAGTGAAAAACAGTGTTCCCACTTTATGGGTTGTTTTGAGCATCTTCACTGCTTTGGCTGTATTTTCTCCATGTCTTTCCAATGGCTATCATTTTCATTTGCTTAGTGCTGTAAGTGAACTACAGTGCACAGCAAAGTCCCCTCTGTTGTTCATTCGAATTTCTTCCCAGAAATATCACATCTTTCTTTGTTGCGTCTGTACAAGGGGGAGGTAATGGCAGTCGAAGCTCCCCAATGGAGACGAAGAACACAATGGGCCTATAGAGGCCCAGGCTAGGGGCTGCTGTATCAACCTCTGTTGTTAGAAGCACAGCCGCATTGGTAGAAGAGAGCAGTATTATGAGGGCACTCTACTGTCACGTCACTAGGCTAGAATACATCCTGGCAAAAATGGCCTTGTTGACCGTTATGACTTGTTCTCTGCTATTTCCAAATCTTAACTCAAAGTCCCCTAATTGAAAAGTTACTCATACAGTCTGTCTTTATGATTTTGCAAGTTGCATTAATAAGTATCTCCAGATATTTCTGAATAATGTATATCTCATTTTTTGAATGGTGCAGTTGAATAAAATAAGGTGCTATTTGCTGTATTTCTGCAAAAAGTTTGGCTGTAGTCCTCACTTAAATGAGGGGGGGGGGTATTCAGTTCTGCAGTCCACTAGTTAGAATTCCAAGCAGTGTTAGACACAGAGTGGGTCTGCCTCAATTGTGATTGATGGTGCTGACATTTCCATTCCATTCACTGAATTGCTATAGTCCTTTCGTTGTCCTCAAACAAATTCTTATTTAAAATAGCTTTGTCAGGTGGCACAATGTGGCATTACAGAGCTTTGACAAACGTGCACCCAAGTGTCAATGCAATCATTCTCCTGTCAAATATTGCTTGGGGCCAAAATATTGAGAGAAAAAAAAAGCTTTGAGTAATGTTCTTTCCATCATACCAATTGATTGGCACCTTATAAAGAGAGACATATTTCAGTGATTAAACAGCTGTGTGGTGCTGCTCCAGAGTTGACATAAGACAGCTGATGATCAGCATGAGAATCTATCCCAGATGCCACTTAGATCCAGCTGTGTGAGTTTTAGTGCGGCACCTGTAGCTGGGTGGAATCTGCTCTCTGCAATGTTGCCACAGCCTTGCATTATAGACTAATCATAGCTTGTCCAGTGTCTGACAAAAAATCAAGTGTCCTGACTGTGAGTGGAGATTACTTCAAGGAGACGACCACTCGACCTGCAGTGTCAAGCGTTTAGATTAATCACTCTCACTGAGCTGTAGGATCTCATTCAAACCAGAAATGTTTTTGTACTGTAGATAATAGTCTGTTTGCAATTAGTAATTAAATGTTTCTTGTGACACAATTCTTCTTCTGACAGATGTCAACAGTTGGCTAGTGACATTCGGGTTCCAACTGTACAATGTCATCCCTGGCTACCGCAAACCCAGCACAGATGCCATGGAGCCATCCTACGAGCTGGTCCGCACCCAGATTAAAACACAGGAGTGGGACAGCACCAAGGTAAACCTGTTTCCCCTGCCACTCGCCAGTCTAACAGCACACCTCGCCTTACACCTTCCCCACCCACGACCGCTCCTCTCCCCTCCAACTTCATTAGCAGGAAGCCAGGCTTTCGGTGTGCGGACGCCCAGGGGAGAGATGGTCAGACCAAGCCACAGCTCAGTGAGCCAGGTCTCAGCTTTTGGCCCTCATCTCAGGGAATGGGGTCAGGCTAAACAGCTCTTGTAATTGTCCTGCCATTAGGGAAATTCACTCCTCGTTCCCTCCACCACTGGCCATTGATTTCATCTCGGTCTTACACTCTCAGCCCGAGTCAAAGAGGCAGCAGACATGCTCTGATTCCTGCGTTTATCAGGACCTTTAAGTCGCCTCCAAGTAAACTGAATTATTGAAGAGGCTGCTGCTGTTGTTGTCTTGGGTTTGGTTACAGCCATGTAAAATGCCACCTATCAGGAGGGCTGAGGGGGTGGCGGGCCACATTAGCTTTATGCAGAATGTCACTCAGTTATACCTTAAGAGGATAGGCTTTCATGGCCATTAAGTCAATAAAAAGAAGAGCTGTCATCCTAAAAGCCCCTGTGATGATATCACTGCGGATGTGTAACTTAGCACCTGAAGCTACTAACTTTTTTAAACTTCTTTGCTTTAATTCACCCAAGTTTCTTTCCCATAGCCACTTGTTGGGCACAGCCCAAACTAAAGGATATTGTGACACGCATGTTCAGTGCGCAAGGGTCCAACCACTGTCTACTATTAAACCAACATTATTGTCTCTCGTAACTTCATCCTAACCATTTTAGTTTACATTATGTTCTCGTATGAAAGGTATTTTGGCCTTCTCTGTATTGCTCAAACTCTGTGTGCCCTATAGATGGAAAGACTAGCTTCTGACATATATTGAGTTCCCACCCAGGACGTTTCCTGATGTTTTACATGTTTCAGAGAAAGACCAGTTAAACGCAAAAATGGCACACATGTCTTTACAGCCTGCTATGACCAATTAGACCTGTACAGTAGTATTGTCAAATCAGCTTTCCTTCAGCCTTACCAGTTAAATACAGAATATGTAGCCAGATCCTGCTGTGAACATCTACCAGTAATGGACTCCAAAAGGATGGTTCCTATATGAAGCCTTAGGGACCCCCCATGTGTGCCTGCCCAAATCTCCATCTCCGTGGGGAGCCTCTGAACTCAGCCCAATGCCTCCTTCAAGGCAGTCACAAAGAGGACAGATCTAATTGAATTCAAAGGCGTTCCACATATTTCCATTTCAAATATTAGTTTCTGCTTCTGAAGAGAAATTGAATAAATGCATGAATGTCAGGGAGGATTCATTTATTTTCAGGCGTACAATTTCCATTCCACAAAAATCAGGTGATGATCCTGACAGATGCTTTGGTGTTTTACTTGACTGGTTGTCACCCCAGACCTGACAACTAGTCAATGCCTGTTAGGCAACACTCCACTGCCATTACTCACACATTTGCTAAAATTACTTAATTAATTTAACTGCTCTGAAAGGAATTGCTTTTGTGGAAATTTCACCATTGGCATACTGACATTTAAACTTGCCAAGTATCTTGGCAATATATCAAAGTATCTTTGATGTTTAATCTCATCTACGATGTTTACGAGAGATCTATTTTTACACTGGACCCCGGAGTGTTTACTGCAGGTAATATGTGAAAAGTGAAAGGGAAGTTAGAGATAATGAGTCATTATCCTGTGCGTCAAAGACATCATGATTATATGCTACAGCAAGGGCCACCCCTTCTGAAAACACATCTTCTTTCGAATTACACTTGCAAAAGCAGTGCTGAAGGCTCTGTTATTGCTATACCGCTCCTCGCTCCAGATAGCCAAAGCAGCCTAATTAAATGTAAAATTCTTTGAAGCATGAATTCAGCCCTTAAACTGTACACAATATATCCTGTAAACTGGCAGGATTTTACAGACCGAATGGAAATGTGCATGGCTCCCAATCTCCTCTCATCCAGGCTCATATTTCAGCATACAGCTGAAGCAGCATACAGATTGAAACATGGCATGAAGCGTCAGACAGAGGAGTCTGGCAGAGCACCAAGCGCTGTCGTGGACTCTGCGCAGTGCTGCAGGCTGATTGCACCCCATGCTATGTGACTGATGCTTCTGTGGGAGGTCCCAGGAGCCTGCTTCAGCAAAGTGGCAGACATGGTCCCCTTCCCCAACCTCCCTCAGGTAGCTGACCAGGGTCACAGCGCTAGCGCAGTAAACAAACATGCAGCGGCATGGTGTGAATTGTCCCTCAGGCCATCGCTCCCTCCCACTATTCCCTGCATCGCAGCTGAACCCCCTTCAGCCCCTTGCCAGTGGGGACGTGCGACCCCCACACACTCATGGGACTGACTGGCCAGAGAGGCTGGTCTCAGCCGCCAGCTCCCCTGCCCCCCTCCCATCCTCAGACCCATGTTCAGCCCAGAGGGAGGAGAGAGGGAACCAGAGGCCAGCAGAGAGACTAAATTAGACATTTGTGTTTTGGAGGCTGGGCACTTGACAAAACCTCCTTTTAGCCCCAATGGCAGCTTGGCGTTAGACACTGTCAGCAGGCTTGTTGTTCTGCTCAGACCTGTCTGGGCCGATGTCTCGCTGTGGCCACCCGGCTCCCATCTCATATAACTGGCCTAGCTCTAATGCCCTGTTCTCTGCAAGGAGCATATATTATCTCCTCTAAGAGTGCAATGAATTGGCTTTACATAAAGTGGAGGAAAAGGCCTCCTGGTCTCTTTGGGAATTAAGTAAATTCACAGCCAACTCATTCCCTTTTCATTCTGTATTTAGCCCAGTGTGGCTGTCAAGAGATTTATAATTTCCCATTTGTTTTACCCATAAGTTACTTGTTGCTTGTTCTGTGTCTATTGATCCTCCTGTCTTATGTTGACGGAGGATATAAGTGAAATACACAGTACCATATCATTGTATATATTTTGTTTATTGAAAAAATTATGAGTTATCAATGTGGTCTCCTTAAAGAGCTGCAGGCTACCAGTCAACATTATGTTGTTGTAATGAAGTCATCAGGGATCATAGCTTAGACTAATACATATTGAAAAGAACCATCCAGAGGTTCAGTCAATTTGTATTTTACTTAGCTGGTGGAGCAGAACTAAGAAGGCACATTTGTTCATGACTTTAGGATTTGTTTTTATAGAATGTATTACATAAAAGATATTTTGTCAGGGATTGGAAAAAACAAGTAGCGTGCATTCAATGCAATGGCAAAGCTCTGAATCATTTACAACCTTCAAAACATGTAAAAATGTTGTCGAATGATCCATATAAGAATTGTAAACATGAAAAAGAACACCTTATGTTCCAGTGTCAGAATATGAAATATGAAACGTTTGAAGTGCTAATGTAGCAACATGATTCTCACTTTTGGAAAAGGAGCAGCTGAATCTAGAAATAATAGTCGGTGTCTGGTTGCATTTTTCCTCCAAAACCATTAGGAAATAGAGCTTACACCAGAGTATAAGCCAAAGAGAGGTGTGAGGTGCTGGATGAGTAGAATATTTTTTTGCAGAGAAGGCCTGTCAAAATGTATAAATGGTAAAAAGGAAAATGTAAGAAAATGGGAGTTTCATGCCTTGCTAAAAATAATAACACCAATGTTGTTTCGTTTCATTATGTGAGTCAAAGGTTTTAGGATGTTATGACTAACTCAGGCATTGTGTTGTTTTGCAGTCTCTCCTGGGTGTGCAGTGTGAGGTTCAGAGGCAGCTCAAGGCCTTTGTGAAGCTGGAGCGCTTTGGACAGATCTATGGTGCCGCCAGCGCTGGCTGTCCTCAGACTGAGGGCAAGACGCTCTTTGCCTCTGGGGGCTCAATTTTCGGCATGGGCGTGAAGTTTGCCATCCGAGACGGACGCGTCAGCACTGACATCATCAGCCTGGCCAATGAGGATGGACGTCGCATGGCGGCTGTCCTCAACGATGCCTTCTACCTGGAGAACCTCCACTTCACCATTGACGGCGTGGATACACACTACTTTGTCAAGCTTGGCTCTGTGGAAGGAGATCTCTCCTTGATTGGCATGTCTGTGGGTCACCGCACGCTGGAGACGGGAGTGAACGTGACCGTGTCTCAGGTCAACGCTGTGCTCAACGGCAGGACTAGGCGCATCACCGACATCCAGCTGCAGTACGGCCCGCTGAGTCTGAACACGCGCTACGGCAGCAGCGTGGATGAAGAGAAGGCCCGGGTTCTGGAGCTGGCCAGACAGAGGGCCGTGGTTCAGGCGTGGGCCCGCGAACGCCAGAGACTGAGGGATGGAGAGGAATGTTCCCGCCTCTGGACGGAAGGAGAGAAACAGCAGCTCTTAGGCTCGGGGAAGGTGCAGGGCTACGATGGCTACTATGTGGTTTCAGTGGACCAATACCCAGAGCTGTCAGACAGTGTTTACAATGTTCATTTTATGAGACAAAGTGAAATGGGCCGAAGGTGACATGAAAACCTGGCACCACTGACAAACTCAAACACCATATAAGGACTACTTGCCAAAGACAGTTGCTTACATGACCACTTTTTTGTTTCTTTGATTGTCTTCAACTTGTTTTTTTTATATCGCTATATGAAAACACATGGTTGTTATCAGTTGCACTGCATTAAGAGTTGAGTGCCCTTCTCCTTTTAAGATTCTTCAACAGTATTTTCCCTGCAAGTGTGGCTGCTAGAAGATGACATTTGGACGCCTATGACTTATGTTTGCGACTCCATTTCTCTGTCCCTGTTGCTGATTCTGTTCAAAGGAATCTAAAGAGTATTGGTAATGCATTCCGTACGCTGGCTCTCACTCTGCTGCCAGTCTAGCAGATTGTTATTCACAAGCTTGCTCCGTTCTGCCTTTTGCTGCGCCTCAGCCAAGGAGAGACCTTCTCTTTTAATCGCTTGTTTTTATACTTGAAGACCCCATTCCTCCAGCCATTGATAAATAGCAAGTCTGCCGTCCATAGCTCCCTCATCAGGACCTCAGCTGAACTTGTCTAAGCACCGACTTTTGTGTAATGTCTCGTAATGTTACTTTTTAAAGAGAAGCCTGGTACTCATTTGTGGTCCTAACCAAGACAAGCTTTGAAGGCTCTAGTGCACCCCGACAGAGCATGCTGACAGCCTCTCAGTGGACTTTATACTGATTAAATGGCTGAATCAAAATGATGGTAATGCAGACAAAAGAAATATGAAGTCACTTTATGATGATTTTGTGTGATTATTCTTTACTTTTGTCTGGGATCTGCTGTCCATATAGAAAAAAGAAGATAAAACTGTACTCTTTATTTGACTGTGGCCAGACAACTCTATTATGAAAATACTAAAGCCAACCCTGTAAAAAAGATCATATGGAACTAAAATGTCCATATCACAACAAAGGATATTTTATGGGAATGGTTTTGAATTACCTTTGGTTTGGTTTTATAAATAGCTATATGAAATAACAGTATAACAAATGTGAATTGAGAAATGTGAACTATTGTCCCTTTTATTGCTAATTGTTGTACTTGAACAATACTTAAGGGTGTATCTACACTTTGAATAAAGTATGAATATGTTTGGAAAGGTTATTTAGTTAAAATAATTACTTGTGTGTTTTTTTGTTTTGTTTTTTACAGAAGATGAAAGAATACATTCTACTGATATACAGCAGTCTAAAACATACATGAATGACAGTGTTTATTTTAGTAATGTACTTTCTGAGCAGTATTTCTCTCTATATTCATCCTATCAAGTATGCTCTGAGTGGAGAGATTGTCAAGGTGAGAAAAGATAAATTGCTTAAAAAACATCTCATTACTAAAACATTGCCAGGGTAGCCTTATTAAAACATTGACTGCAGGACTAGTTGGCTGAGCATTGTATTGTGGTGCAGTAAAGAACCATGAATAGCCTTTGCCCTAAGGGCTGCTCAGGGGTCAGTATCTGAAGTGCTCTGAATCTTTAGAGATGGTATCCAGCAGGACCCATGGCTGCTAAAATGCATTAGACCTCCAGGTGTGTTAGTTCCACCCTGTAGACAAAATGTCTTAGATACACGCAAACCTTGGAAATCATCCTTTTGGACATAATGAGGTCCCTCTGATATGGTAGCTCCGGCGTCTAAGTCTTTCAGAAAGAAAAAATAAAGGGGCAATCTTTTTAAAAACATAAATCCAGTGGATTTTGGAGGATGTTAAATATGATGAGAAGGGTGTTATTGGTACAACAGCTGGTTCTTTGGTCGTTGTTAAGATGGTCCACTGACAATTTTTGTTACTGCAATCAAGCACCTGACAAAGCTTATCGGGTAATTAAGTGTTTATCTGTACAAAAGTTAAGCATTCAGTACACAGTATTGTTTGCTGTTGGTTGATACCGTGACATTGAAGGAACATTTCCATTGTGGAATATTGCACTGAGAACAGTTGCTTCATGAGGCTGTATCTTTTTCTAAAGTTAAACATTTTTGAGTTTCTATTTGTCAACACTGTGTTTTTAGCGCTTCTCCTTGACCTTGTATATAAGAAACAACAAAATAAGCTGTACATTAAATGCAAATGTAGACACCTTTTAGAGCTACAGCAGTGATCCTGTGTAGTCTTTAGGTTTCAAAATAAAAGGAATATTTTGTGTTTACACTTTGTACTAATTCATTGTGTTTTGTAAGCTGCCGTCCTCAGCGCCTGTTTAAAAGGGTCAGTGCATGTAGCTTTGAATGTTTGTTTCTGTTAATGTGTCAGATCTCATGTAGTACACAATACACTTACTATTCCACACTACAGTGCAAGATGTATTTTGCTAATACACACAGAGTATGAGATAAGATTGTTGTCACTATAGGCCATGGGGATGAGAGTGATTTCTTTAGTAATTCAGTGCCTAAAAGAATTAACTGGGTATTAAAGTAAAGACACAATCAAATGCATTATGTGGACCAGGGCCTTATGTGGACCAACCCTTTTATATTAGTGTGGAAAGGCACACATACTGTGTGCCTCAGGACTCTTCTGACAGTGTGGCGATGGCATGGGGCGTCTGTAACATTTACACTCACTGCAGGCAAGGATAGCACTTTGCCCAGAGGGAAGCTTGATGGACTGTTTTACCTGTGCACACAACACTCTGTTGTAACTCTCTACACTGCATTGATCAGAGGAGGGGGAACAGTGCCTCTCAGTATGAGGGATAAACAGCATGGGACATGATTACAACCTTGATATTTACTCTCCTACTCTGAGTAAAGTTTGAGTTAGTGAAGAACTGGTACAGAACCAAAGCTCCCTCTGGGCTGAGAGTCGTGTATTATGGTGGCAGCTTTGAGGTGAACCTTCTGGCCCATGGTGGAGTGGTGTCTCTTAGGAAATGAGGAAGGCCTGCTGACTGAATTACCGTCATATATTGAAATGGCCCTTGGCAAGGATGAGTTTGATTTTGATCGTGTGAAAAAGGATAAACACATAATTCCAAAAACCATTTATTTTGCTCTGCTATTATAATTTGCACTGCTAGTCAAGTCGAACACTTATTTCCCTTGATTATGATTTTTTTTCTGCTTTCTAATTTGGTGAACAGCATTTGCTATTTTCTGGACAGCTATCCTGCGTATCACGTTGATTTACTCTGGTCCCCGGTTGTGGTTGCAAAAACAGCAGTCTGCTGCACAGAACAATCATGCTATGTTGTCGACTGAGACTTTGCCTCTCTCACTTTACAATGGCTGACATTTAATCAGGAGAGGAAAGTGACCACTGGCCTACATTTTCCTTGAATGTTTGTCTTACCTTTCAATATAACCACCCTCCCTCATGACTCTGATCCCTTTCTTAAGACTGAAACTCAGGTGATTTGTTTTCTTCTTCCTCTTTTTTCCTGCAGATACTGAGGGATATCTACAGATTACTTTCATGCTCCATCTGCTTCCACTTGGTGATAATTTGAGCACTCTGAGCACAGTGTGGGGAAAGATCTGACAAAAATGCATGCCATTACTCAGTCACTAAAAGGCTGATTCCTACTGAGCTTCAAGGCCCAACCCTTCGTCCCTTGTTGTGTTATTTAATTTGAACCATTACAATCAAACACCTGCTATGTCAAGAACTGTTACTTCACATTGGTCAGCTGCATATCTGTTTCTGGACAGACCAAAATAGGGGTCAATAGAACTTGGATTTGATGAATAGCTGTGGATGTAATTAGCAACACTGTCTCAAGTGCTCCCAACAGCTTTAACGACACTAACTGATGGGCTTCAATGTGATACTTAATCCACCTGCCCCCGTCAGACAGCCACATGGTTGGATGGGCAGGAGTGTCTCCAAAGCTGTCTTTTATTATTCAGGTCCACAAACTCCTCTATCAGTTATGCATGTGGCAGGCAAATCATAAAAGCTAATGAGGCAAGGAATGGCAAACCAACTGGGCCACAATAAAGAGAGACTGAGTATTCCTCAAGGTTTAGGTCTCATTTTGAGCCCTGCCAGATGAAATAGTGAGCAGCTTCTGCAGCATGCAGAATGTTTGAAATTAGAGACAGTGAAAATGAAAGTTACGGCAACTACCTCTGAAGTGTTGCTTTCCTGGAGGTAATTCAAAGGTCAGGGATATCCCTCCTTGGACGACAGATCTGCAGTCAGAGTGGAGAATAAGAGTGACGGACAAGAACCTGATGCATCAAATATCTTCCTGAAAACGTTTATCAAAAACACCTGTACCACAAATGGCATTAGACCACATGCATCCTGAGATTGTGAATTTGTAATCCTAAACATAACATTCATAGAAGAATAACATTAACATAGCATTCAGAACAAATCTGCTTACTTTACACAGAAAATAGATTCTTCTTTTTCAGAATATCAAAGCTCCTCTGTCATCCACCCCCCCCCTTTATCTCTCTCTCTGTATGTGTGTATACTGAAGAGAGAGAATCAGAGAGGGAGGAGTGAGAGAAAGCATATAACAGTGCTGGTTCCTGTGTAAAAGATGCAGAGCAGAGTGGCTCCAGTTTGAGTAGAGAGGGTCTGAGCGGTAGACAGGCTAGAATTTGAGCCACAGCTGCAGTCTTCATCCACCGTTACATGCCACTGACAGGTGTGAACAGGGACAGGACCCAGAGAATGTCACTGCCGCGTTCTTTAAGTCACTTGGACACTTGCATGCATACAGGAATGAGACTGCCTTTGCACATTATGTAAATCATATTGACAGCATATCTAATGCTTTTATTAGGCAAATTTACCCTAAGGTCACATCTGTCCATGGCAAAAGATCAGGCCCTGTAACAGGATCTTAAAACAACTCTTGTCTAAAATAGCTTTCAGAAGGAAGAAGGAGTAGCTGACATTTAACGTCTTGAGACAGCGTATCAGGTTAGGAGCTGCACTTTTGTCCATGAAAAAGGAGGTGTTATTGATTGTTGTCTGTGAAATTAGCCATTAGACATGACTGCTGTCTGAACCTTTCTCAGAACTTTTCAGGTTCTATGTGATCCTAATTGGGAGACCATCCTTTTACTATGGAGTGGAATATTGCAGCAACATTTTAAATTGCCCAGAAATAATAGAGTGTGCAACAACATTAAAAAAGTCTGATTCCACCCTGGACATTTGCATGGCAGCCAATAGTGACGGCTCCAAAAGATTTGGAATGAGCCGTAACACCCCCCTATTCATTAGTTGGGATTTATTTCTGTGTGGCATTAGTGGACACCATTCTAAACTAATTTGAGGGAAATTGGCCTCCAGTGTTTAGGGCACACAAATGGAGATTTTAGAAAATCCAGAAAACTCTTTTCACGGTATGATACCCTGTGATGACAGAGGATTGTATGCATAGTTGCCATTCTTGGAAGGCCCAGGAGGCACTGAGCTACCAATAAAGGTCAGATTTGTCCTCTGTAGTGATGCTTTGTTGTCAGGGTTAAAACAAGCCACATGCATATTTCATTAGTTTGGGCTGCTGCAGAGTGCTTGGCAGCATGCCAAATTGAAAATGTATAAAACATAAAGTATTTCCCTCATGAATTAATATCCACGTTAATCATTTTTTACTTCTCCTTTCGGGGATATACTGTTTTTTATTTTCTCATAAATGCTCCTTGGGAGCAAGTTCTAACATAAAAACTTAAATTGAGGCTTTAACGTTTACTGTAAACCACGGAGGCCAGTGGCCTTTAAAAGGAACACTGACCTGAGTTTATTTTCAAATAAATGCTATCTCTTTTTCAATCAGCCATATTATCACACATCTATTTTTTCATATTACAGTTTGCATGCAGATCAACAAGCACATACACACATGCACAGACATGCACACCCACTCACACAAACATACACACACATGACTTGAGCCATCTGTGAGAATCACAGCCAGATGAAGAGTTTGCTTTGTAGAACATCTCTACAATGATTTGTATATTCCCTTTGTGGGGGTGAGGTCAGAAGTACATGTATGTGCAGCGAAGCAGGATGGTTTGATTATGATTCGAGTGTACACTTCTCAGGTTAAACCTTTCTCTGTATAAATGCAAACAGAGAATTCAAAGTCAAATGAGTCCTTTTATAAAATGGCTTTGACTGGTTACTCTTCAGCCCATCCACTGTCTAGACATTGCACATTGTATATGTACAGTACATTAAAATCAGTTTGCCCTCCTTGGAGAGATAAACAAATTGGTAAGATTTTGACCTATTTCAACATTTGTATTAATTAATTGTTATTATTGTTGTTTATGTACAGTGGGTGCAACAATTTACACTGTAATGGGTTTCATAAGTTATCCAATAGTATTCCATTAACTTCTCAATTTTTAACAAAAAAAAGGTTGCAAATAAAATGTATATTTGTATTTATATTAATATACTGAAGAATATATTAACATGCCAAAAATATATTAATATACCAAAACTCTTTGGTTGATTGCACTCATTTTACGTTTAATTTCGGGATTTTCCAAATAGGCCCTTATGGTAACCCAAAAACATGTAATTTATTGTAAGCCTAATTAGTGGGGAGTTGGTTTTGTCTTGATAAACTAAAGTAATTAGTCATGGATTTGTGCACTGACATCCACTGAGATAGCAGTTGGTAAACATCTATCAGGGAGGATTTTCCCCTTTACATTTTAAACAGCTTTAGCACAACAAAAAGAAAAAAAGTATTACTTTTAAAGACAGAACATGACATTTACACAAAATAATACAACCTTTTCAGCATACATTCATTTATACAAAAATGCATTGTGCATGGTGAAGTCTCCACAACTGGGAGAACAACTACAGAACAACAAATTAGAAAGTTATGGACTGGACAGTTTATATGGTACTGTGCCACTGGTATGGTATTACATGTGTTACATGTTCTGTTTAAGATATCATCTTGAAGGGATTGTTAAATTGGTCTCATTGGTTTAATGGCCTACCAGATGAAACATTTTAAACAAGATGTATTCCTTTGTTTGCCAACAAAGTCAGAGGAGACAGTAACAGAGAAATTGGTGTAATCACAGAGTGGTTGTCCAGTGTTTCCTTATCAACCCTGGAAAGGCAAAGGGTTGAATTGATTTTTTTGGAAGTGAGGTACATCAGCAAAGACATTGTACAACTTTAGAGGGATTTGTCTAGCTAAGCTCATGAAAAATTAAGCAATGACAACTCAGAAAGATCAATAGTGAGCACAAATCAGGATTTTTGTCTTTCCACAAGGCCCCTTAATACAAAATGGTCTTGCCTGAAAACATTAGATCAAAGACAACATTTATCCCTGTGATGGAAGATTTTATTTTTTATTTTTTATCTGCCTTTGGAAACTTCTCAATTCTCAATGTTTATTTTACTTGATAGTTCAGTGTGAGGGAATTACTTGCTCAATTGACATTTTCCCACTAATGTAGATTATTTTACTGTCTAAGAATATGGTGGTTTAAATACACAAATATAGCAATGGGAGGTAGAGCAAAATGTATCACATCAAAATCTTCCAAGGTTATGATAAACGTTGTTTGTTAAACAAAATTTGGAATTGGATGTTTGTCAATCAAACTCATTCCTTTAAATTACATCAGTATAACGGTCTAATCAGCATTTAACGAGCCATGTTACATAAAATCAATACCTCCCTCGCCTCACTGTGTGGGAATGCAGAATCTTCTGCAAGAATTGATAATAGGCTCATAAGGAGGTTGGTGGTCAATACTGTGCTGCAGTCATTGGATGAAGAGTCCTGCTGGATGTGGAGGAAGTGCTTGCCTTCCAAGAACGGAGTTCAATGGCCCTGCTGAGCTCTGAGCTTTTAAAACGAGATCTTTGTTTGTGTTGGCTAATCACATATTGATTAGAGCAAAGCAATAGAGCTATATAAGGATGTCCAGAGCAGATGTCAGATGTAGAGGCTCAGAGGAGAGCTTTACATCTCACCTGATGAACCCTCACTTGACTTCTTGTACAAATGGATTACAGAGAGATGCACAGAAGATAATGTGCTATTTAAGCTATTTTTACTTTACTCTTTTGCACAAAAAAATGCCACATGAACCTACAAAAAGTTATCACGGAGGGTGTTCTGTCTGATTCCCCACATCATAAATGTGAGTGTGAACATCAATGCATATGCAGCACCCTCCTACAGTACGTCTCACTAATTGTCTCATTTTATTTATGGAACAACATGTCAGAGAATATCTCAAAGCCACATGGTTGTGTGGCCATGGCGACAGTGTGATAATTAAATGGGACCAAATGATGTGCAACTTGACTGTGATTCTACAGAAAGATTTCTTTCTATTTCACAAATTATGGAACTATGAATCTGTGGTCATTGACAGTGGAGTGATTGAATGAGTCAAAGGTGTGTGTAGAATTTGTATTAGCTAGTCTCGTAGAGTTATAGCACAACCTGGTGGTAAAAGTACACATTATTATAACCGATTAAAAAATGTAAATTATTTACCATTTGATACCTCACAGTATTACATCACATTTGAAAATGCAATTAACTGTGTAATGAATTGTCCAATTAAGTACTCAAGCAATGCATAAATGCATTCCATTTGTCATTTGTAAGGTTTATGAATCTGCATTATTGTTAACAGTCTCACATTACACAGTAACAGGAATATTTTATCAACTGCATCTATTCCAAATAAAGGTTTGTAGTTCTTTTCAAACTGATAACAGTAATATTCTATTAATAATTGTACTGCTATGTGCTCTCATTTCTTTACCCTGTTACAAAATAAATCACTCGTCTGTTCCCTTCTGGGCTTAGAACTGGTATGAGGGTCCATTACATGCAGCAGATAATTGCGTACAGGAGATCATTAATAACAATGACCCTGTTGACTTTTAAGTGCATCATCAAAATAATGATATGTCATCAACAGCCAGAGGGGAAGACACTATGCTCTGTGTGCAGCGAATCCAGGGCAGGGCTTCCAGAGTTGACAAGCATGACAGAGAGAATGATTGTCTATGGCATCTTATTACAATGATGCCCTTATCAGATTTACTCTAACAGAACTGGTGTGAATACATACACATGTGAATTCGCCCAGCAATATGAATTATGTGAGTTATTGAATTAATAGGGTTAAAGCACAGACACATGTCTGGTGAAGGCTTTTATAAGACTATGAGAAGAGTACACTGTTTTACTACACAGCCTAAAATATTGTACATGACTCTATACCAGTTGTAAAGAAAGGATTGTACTGTAGAATCTTTATTGGATTCTTGTTGTGTTTGCTCTTTCACTCTGTTTGAGTGATAGACTGTCTATCACTCAGGTTCATGTCTGACATGTTTTCATGTGGATATCACAAATGTCATGGCAATCTTGATGAGTACCCGAGCCATAGTTCAGGTGTTTTTTTGTCTCCTCTAGAACTACTACTTGTATTGTCACCTCCACAAAATCAATTTTCTACAGTGGATTGGCAACATGTTTCTCTTGTTTTTCATGCTCAAACCCGCTTGATAGATATAACGTTATGGAAAGTGTCCGTTTGGTTGGTGGACACGTGTTTGACAGTCGACAGTGAAGTAAAGAGTTTTGTGACATATTGGTCATATTGTAATATAATTGTATTAATGCTTGAATTTCCTCCACTCATCGCCTGTACAGTGTTAGCCAAGCATAATGGAATTTGCATCTCCTGCAAATTATTTTCCACAGTACATTTTGTCAAAGTTCACTTACACTATGCAACTAAACTATTGGTCTACTCACTTTACAATTTTCGCTTTTAGCAATAAACTACAGATTGTTTTTGCGACCTTAGTGATGTCACGTGCAGGATAAAGAATTGGAAATATATTATGGAAACTACTAATATCATTGATTTCAAATCATGCCTTTATCAAACCCTACGTCACGATTCCGTGGAACAACTACATCTCCCGAAAAACCGAATGTCACATGCCAAAAGCCGATTGGTTTGTTGGTTGCAGAGAACGTGATCAAGTTGCACCAATAGCCACATACTCAAACAAGAGAGACGTAAGCATCCAGGAAGCGGTAATGCTCAAAGGTACAACGTGAATGTCAACTCTTCAAAATTGACAAGCCAGAATGTAGAAAAAAAACGAATGAAGCCTTTATTAAATGAATGCATTTTTGTATTTGCCAAATTGAAACAGGTCAATCGATTAAGTCGCTATAATCGCAGTAGTAGACAAGCTAACTTGCTATAATGTTACCAGCTAAGGTGCGTGCATGTGTGTTTGTAGCATCTAGAAGAATACTGAATAGTTTTAGATTTTACTGCCAGAAAACAACCCGAAAACAACGAATATGCGAAGCAATTTCAAGCGTAGAAGTTGGAGCACACATTACTGTCCAGGTACTTTGTTGTTTCCATATTGTGTTAGATCCTCTTAACTTGCTACTTTATCTCACTACAGAAGGCTAGCTTTAGGATAATATGTCGTCTTAATGTATTATTATTTCCATCGCAAGGGATGGGTTCGTTCTGTCAGACTACAGAAGGATAACTTGTTCCTTCACGTGAATGATGGCAGCTCATTACAGTCCCTACAGATTGTGGCCAGCTCAGATCTGAATGACAGGTGGGAGCAATATGTATTATTTTTTTCCTTCATATATCTAGTTAATATTGCACGAGACACTTCAATTGTCTATTCTGTTCTGAAGACTGCTCACATTTGGAAGCGCTGTGGAAGTATCTGGAAATCTTGTCAAGAGTCCCAGTAGAAAACAAGATGTGGAACTTCAAGCAGACCAAATACATGTAGTGGGAGAATGCAACCCTGTTGTAAGTATCTGCCCATACAATATTTAGATTATCAATGTATTTGATCAAAATATCTTTAATAGGCCTACATTAACATAAGCAATAACATAAACCGAGAATACAGATTTTAAAAGTAATAGAAGGATTATAGCACATGCCAGACCGGGAATGAAAAAGGGTGCCAAAAAAGGTTATAATTAAAAAAAGTGTCCTAGATACCTAATCAAAAGCCTTGTGTTTTTCACTATTGAGTGGGACAAACACAATTATCTTTCTGTTGCAGGACTTTCCCTTCAAAATTAAGGAGAGGCATAGCCTTGAGTACATAAGGCAATTTCCTCATCTGAGATGTAGAACTAATGTATTCAGCTCCTTGCTGAGAATACGCAGTGAGGCTACAGCAGCAATCCAGTCATACTTCAAGGTAATACTTATAGTAGGTTAGTATAACTAGCTTTTGAATTTATTGTGTATCAATTTTCCCCATAATTGTATCTGTATTTGTGCAGGAAAATGGATTCATCCAGATTCATACCCCAGTTATCAGTTCAAATGATTGTGAAGGAGCAGGGGAGCTTTTCCAGGTTGAGGTGAGTATGTCTTGTATAGATAAAGGATGCCTTTTCATTTTGGCTAACAGATGTTTCAGCTTAACCAGGCTGACATGTCCTTCTTACCACAGCCTTCAGGCCAGGGAACAGACCAGGATAAAGAAAACCCACACTTCTTCTCAGTCCCTGCTTACTTGACTGTCTCTGGACAACTGCACTTGGAGGTGATGTCTGGGTGAGGTCCGTACACCGCTATAGCCACAAATAAAAACATGTCCCATTATATTTACTATCTTTACCCAACTAAGTCACATTTAAATGTTCACTCAAAACTCTACTTGCATCACATTACTCCTGAAGGGCTTTTCCCAGAGTTTACACATTTGGGCCGACTTTCCGAGCAGAGAACTCTCAGAGCAGACGTCACCTGGCTGAGTTCTACATGGTTGAGGCTGAGATCTCATTCGCCAAATCTTTAGCGGACCTCATGAAGGCAAGTCCATGGCCCATAGATGATTTTGATATTGGGGTGTCGGGGACAATTGGGTTTGCTTGTCCTTGACTAAAGGACTGTTTGATATGATAGCAGAGAATCAACTGGGTAGTAATATCTTCATTATATTAATAATGACTCCAACTTTGAAAAGTGCATGAAAAGTTTTGTATTACTTATTTGGGGTTTCATTATTCAGATCTCTACCAATTCAGCCCTACAGGTCCATCCTGTTACCTGGTGTCTAGTTTTGCCTAAAAGCGGATACCATAACTGATTCACTGACCTGGACCCCCATATTTTTTCCAGGTCATGGAGGACATGTTCAGATCTACTACAGAACATCTCTTAGCAAATTGTCCTGATGATGTAGAATTATTTCACAAACATGTGGCACCTGGACAGAGGGTAAGGAAGTGTCATTCTGATAGTATCTACTGTATGAGTGTTCCATATTCTCTCAATCTCTAAATGTAATTACGTGCTGTTTCTCCCAAGGACATTGTGGATCTTATGTTGAAGAAGAAGTTTAATGTGTAAGTCTGTATCATTGTGTATTCTATTCATAGTGAAAAAGGTTCAACCTTTAACCTCAACCACTTTAACATCCACCAACTGAAGATCATTGAGTCATAATGTGATGGCTTTCTTTCTTTCAATTAGGATCACATACACTGAGGCCATAGACATCCTGAACCACAGCTCACAGAGGTTTTCTTTCAATACAGATGTAAGTTCATACACTCTCTTTGCTCTATTTTGAAGGCATGCTATACAATACTTTCCTTATCATATAAAATTATGAACAAAATATTGAAATACTAGATTATTTGATGAGCTAAGAATCTAACACCGTAATTAATACTGACTGTCTTTCTGTGTCAGTGGGGTTGTGACCTTCAGACGGAACATGAAAAGTACCTGGTGAAACATTGTGGCAGCTTACCTCTCTTTGTCACCGATTACCCCTATGAGCTAAAGCCTTTTTATGCAAAAGACAACCAGGACCATCCTAAACACACAGTAAGGCTCTTTGTAAATCTGATTGAGCTGCTTTGAAATACACTTTCATTGTTATTGTTGTTGTCCTGGTTGGAAAGTGAACTGTACCTATTTCAACCATTACCATTGTGGGTAAATGTAATGAACAAATGTAATTTGTAGTTACCCGAGTTTCCATTGTTGTGTGTCTTGAGGCAGCAGCAGTGGACCTCCTTGTACCAGGAGTTGGAGAGCTGTGTGGGGGCTCCCTAAGAGAAGACAGGCTTGAGCTCCTTAGGACTCGTCTGGCGCAGTAAGAACAGTGTGCACACACTTACGTTTTCATATACAGTAGTTCCCACACAATGTATGCTTTTTGATTGTGACCAGAATGTAAATAAACTAATGTATTGGCATGTGTATTTTAAGGGCTGGATTGGAAGAAACATACAGATGGTAATACACGTTTTTCTATTGTGAGTAGACGTGATTTACATAGATGTATTATTGTATGAACCTCTGACTGTTGTCTTTTCAGGTATTTGGATCTGAGGCAGTTTGGGTCTGTCGCCCATGGTGGGTTTGGAATGGGATTTGAGCGATACTTGCAGTGTGTACTAGGGGTTGACAACATCAAAGACGTTATTCCATTTCCAAGGTTTTCCCACTCTTGCCTTCTGTAAACTGCAGGGTGTTTTGTCTCTTATTGCATTGTTTTCCGTATGTTAGAGTATTGAGTAAAAGCAAACCATTGGAATTTGTATGTTTATTCATTTTTGAAACATACGGTATATGAGAAAATAATGTATATAATTGATGCTTGTTTTTACTATATAGTGTACCAAACTGTGGTGTACATTAGAGTTTGAGTACTATGTCAGACAATTTAAGGGTATATCCACTAGATGGGGTCATACAAAGCCATGTCAATTTTCTCCCAGTTGTGCTAATATGTTTCATCTTGTCAATAGCTAATTATAAACCACAAAATTACAATAAAGAAATATTCTAACAACTTGGAGTAAAGATAGTAAATAGGCTATTTACTAAATGTCATTCACAAACAGACTCGCAACTGTATTTACTTTGCTTAGGGGTCTGTTTCATAACCTGCCTAAAAGTACCTTTTCATATACGTTTCAAAAGTCAGCATCTAACAATAGCCTATAATTATTCGGCATCTTATTTTCAATTCGCTGTTTATGCATTATTTTACGTTTCCTTGTTTTTTTTTAATTGTTGTGCGTAAAGAAGGCAGCTCTTCCCATCCTGATCAGTTCATCCTATTGCAGCCCATCCCTTTACTTTAGTGGGCGTGGTGTGAATTGGAAAACAAACTGCAGACACTCAACATTACTTCCTACATCACTGGGTCAGTTGGTTTACCCGCGATTTGGTGTTCACTGGTCCTGCGTGATTCCCGAAGAGTCCTTTGCGCGCCGGAGTGGGAATCCGTGCGCGAGGTCAGCGTGACACCAAGGACAACACCCCTTCGACTCCAGCCTTTACTAAATGGGGAAGCGGACTGCACCAAAGTCTGACGGAGTCCAATAGCACTGTTTCTTTTTGCCCATTGCAAGATCTGGAAACCAGTGGGACTTGTATTCATAGTAAAATACATCAGGAGCTGTTATAGGCATCGGAAGAAACGATTGAAACATGAGCGGTGGAGAAATCGTCTTCCAAGGTTGGCTAAGGAAGTCGCCGCCAGAGAAAAAACTAAGAAGATATGTGAGTAAAGGTAGTCTTTTAACAGTTAGTGATCTGCAGCCGTCTCAAGGTACATTAGCTAACATTGAGCTAAAGTGTAATGTTTATCACTGAATCGGAAAAGCCGGCATTTCATGCTGTGAAACTAAGGATGCTTTTCATAATAGCAGGTGCACCAAACTGCTATTTAGAGAAACAACGTGTTGCCTCATCTTCTCATCTCTCCATTGACACACCACATGTGTAGCTAGGTAGGTTAAGTCTAAACGTACCTTATGGCCACATTTCATAATTTTTCGATAGAGGCTTCTCTCAACGTTGCTCTGTTTACTGTGGACAGCGTTTACTCCCATTCTACTTCGGACAGTTATCTCCTCACCAAATTATTAGGCACATCCCGTTGTTTTTGTAGATGCCGATGCCAATCGTACATATTATTTATCTGCTTACCTAATTTGGCCTTTATGGTAAATTAAGATAGACAAGATACTCTATTGTCATCAAAACTCTCAGCCTTGATTCGGCAAAAGTGTCATGACCAAACTTCTGAAGTTGTCTTCTGTATATTTCTACCCTGCTAATTACTTCTTATATTAGGATTGCAGATAAAGAGCTTTATGGCATAATCTGATAAATAGGCCTACATATACAGTATTACATGTGTTTATATGGTGCTGCATTACAAGGTCTCCCCAAGTTCATATGAGCTGGCTTGGCCATGATGTCATCTTTCTGTTTCATCTGAAAGTCCATCCTTGTATGTCTTCAAATGCACACTTACTGGCTTCCCTATTGTCTTCCACTTAAAGCCAGCCAGTGTTGACACAGGGACCACCGGGGTCAGTAGGAAACAGCAGCTGCACTGCCACAGACGAGAAGTTGACATCTACTATTGAAATACTGTATAAACAGTATTTATGGTTAGAATCAACATTGCCAGGCATACGCCATAGGTTTGTTTATTGGCCTAGTTCAGATGAGAGGGTGGAGTTTCTTGCTCCTAATCCCCCTCCCCACCGTATCCCAGCCTCAGCCAATAAACAACCAAACACACAGTCTACACAGACACTGCATAACAAGATGGAATGTCCAGAACAGGCAAATTTGTGAACACCGAAATTAACCCATCAAAAATTCCTTCCACTTTAACTGAGAGAGGCAGCATGTGGACAATGCAGCCCTTTTAGACAGCAGTATTGCTGTCATCTGACTTGCTCGATATCCTAATGTTAGGAGATATTTTAAGCAACTGCAGGCTCTTACAGACCAGTGCCAAGGTGTTTTTCTTAGGCTTACTCTGAGAACACAGTTATAATGATCAGAGTGTCCATACTGGGCTAACTAAATTGGTTTCCCAGGGTTACTACGTAATCTTCTGTGAAAACTGAAAGCTCCACCACAACTATGACATGCAAATGATTGCAGAGTCACAGAGCAAAACACGAGTGACAGTTGAAGCCCAGCAGCAACAATTGATGAATGAGTGTAGATGTGTTCCACCATAAAAATTCCCCCCTTTGTTTGGTTTCAAGCGCCTTAAGGTCTTATTGATGACTCATTACTATCAGCTGTCATCTTGTTGCCTCACATTCACATGAGCAGTGTATGCCTGTAGTAATTTACAACGGTGTTATGGAGATGTCTAGGCCTTCTTATACATACACACACACACATACACGCACATACTCTGTGTCTGGATAAGGCAGAGTATTGTTCTGTATGACAGAGCCCCTATGAATCACATGTTCGGCGGAGTTTGATTATCTTTTTGGGTACCGAGGCAACCGACATGGGCGGTGTTTGAGAGCTGGTGGGAGTGGTCTGGCTCCCTTTGTTGACTGCCGTCCAGAATAAGCAGAAGGAAAATGAAAACAACTGACTAATCTAACACATGTACCACACGGCTGCCCCCTTATGTCTGTCTGTTAATCACTCACTAGTCAGAGACAATGTGTCATACATTACTGCCTCCTGTAAACATATACATTAATTTGCATTTGTTTATAGTACGTTATAAATGGAATATCTGAATAGTCATCAACATACTAATAATGTCATAGTATATTACTTTCTTTGTGGAATAATTGATAATCATCTGTAAATGTGTTCTTTCAACTGTGTAATATAGAGTTTACAAAATGATGTTGTCACAAAACATGGTAGTAATAATAGTGAGTAGGGGAAGTAGGGGATGACCTTGGTGTTTCCCATTACAAGGCCTCACTGTTTCCTCTTCCTAAGATGACAAATGTCATTCATTTTTACTGTGGTCCTTGATCTGCTGGGAGATCCTACATTCCAAAAACAATAAATGGTATGGACAGATATGTAAGGCTGACATTACTTACATTTGTGTCTTCTTCTAATGGAAAATCCTAAGATGTTTACAGTTCTAGAGTGGCAGTCGAACATCCAACCGTATGGTTGGTGAGAGCTACCCACGTCCTGTCCGTTGTTGTGTCTGACATCCGTTCACAAACATGTCTGTTCACATAAGGCATTGGCACATACCAGACAGATCATATCGGCAAAGTGATGCTTGCTTCTGCTTTTCTGTGTCACCATTTTCAAAGCCCTCAGTGTGTGAAGAGAAAGGACGGGGGTTGAAGGCTGTGAGACAACAGGCTCAGGCCCACTGTCAGCTGCTGGGTCGGGACGGTGGGTTGGTGTTGTTTTGCAGAGGGGCTTTGGGAAGTCCTTGCCCTCAGAGTTCAGCCCAGAACGCCTCCCAGTTCCTGCTTTGACAGACACACAGCTCACACAGACATTTTCCTTGTTCGACTTTATCTGTGAGGCTTCAGATTTCCACTCCTTGTAAAGTCTATAGATTGGGGTGTCTTTTATGACTGTACTAAAAGTGTCAGATTAATTTTTGTTAATTAAAAAGATCTTCATATATAGGGAATCTTACCATTAAGAGGTCTTTTCTTGGTTTTTAATAGATTCCAAATGGAAAACTGACTACACAGTATAGCCTAGGCCTACCTGTAGAATTTGATAACCAAAGTAACATTAATGAACAGTACCATAAATCCTAAAATCCCAAAGAATATTTTCTGTCAGAAGACCTTGACTCCGTCCATTTACGAAGAAAATCTCTTGATTACCGGTCTGCTTTTAGGTTGTGTCTTTATATTTCCTGTCCTTTGCCATGAACTAAACATGTTTCTGTGTGTATCCTATCCAAAACTTAATTATGGGACCAATAGCAAATGCCAGACTTCCTTTGGATGACACCTACAGGAAATGGTTGGACAGAGATCCCATGATAGGAAAATGAAACAAATTGGTCTGGGCTTTTATTATTATAATATTTTTTTAAAAATAAGATTGGTTGATCACCATGTTCTATATTAGTTCTCTGTTTTTCTGCTGAAAAAATTGATCCTATTGATTATTTTCCTGCAGTCTGGACCAGCTATTTGAGTATTTTTTACTGTCAGTCATGCCATACAGTGGACACATACTTTAATATGTAATTTTTGGCTAAGATTAGTAATTTCAGGGACATGTCTGAATTTCATTATTCTGGACCTTTAATTACATATCAAATCCAAGGTCATTGTGGGGTATCAAGTCAATGTCCTTTGTTAATGTCATATGACTCTTATCAGAATTGGCTTGTCAGCTATGGACTCAAGACTCTTGCTGAGTATCACAGGTTTTTGGGAAAATAACCCTATAGAGTACTCAAGTACACTGTGATGTATTCTACATAAGCTACAATTGATTAATTTGCTCTGTCATTAATTTGTATTCTTTAAACAACCATGTCATAATGCCATTTTTTAAATAATTATTTCACACATTTGGTCCTTAGATTTTTTGCCAAGATGAAACCCACAGAACACCCTTTATACATCTGATGCTCAATCTGTCATCCTCTTAATACGTACATTTACAAGCCCGGCATCTCAGTCCATTAGCCAATTGGACAAGGCATGATCTTCAAGAGCTGTTCTTTTTATTGCAGTGGAGGTCAGATATGTCAGTTTGTTATAGCAGTTGAGGGCTCTCTTGATGATGTCATGACAGGCTCCAACATGATGTCAGCTTGAAATTAGATATTACAACCCACACGTGTTATCTCATCCTCCTTGGATACAATTGGTGAATTAGATCCCTGCTGTTACTGTGTGTGCAGATTGAAAATGCCAAAAACACATAGAAACACACTTGTGCAGTCAAACAATTAAAACCAAACTCTCATTACCGCATTAACAGTGTTTTTTTGCGGATTGGTGATTATGAGTTAAGTTCATCACACCACAGAAGAATGTTTTGTTAACTACCCATCCAAATTCTAATGAAAAAAAAAACAGACAAGTATGTTAAATTAGGTTTTGAAATTGTGAGAAAATCAGCTGTCTTCTCTGCTTGAGGGGGGCATGTCGTCTGAAGCATCTGAAGCTCCGCCCCCTCAAATTTATTGAATTTAGCAACAACAGCAACACTAGCTAAATCACTTGCAGATATCAGAACAGACTTACCTGCAGTCTTTATGTGTTAATTATTTTGTCTTTGCCTTGTACCAGCTGAGTAACAGAATGCAACCGTCTGTGATCTGACGTAGATCGGTCGCTGTGACGTAGATAGGTCGGGTTTTGGCTCCGCCTATACAAAACCTGAGCTCAAAACGGAAGAGAAACTGTTCAACGGTGAAACTCCACATTTCAGTTCGCTCAGTTCACATTCAAAGTTTTTGCGCTTTGCACATGCTTTCAGGAACTCATTTCACACGTATATAATGTACTGAGAAGCAAATCATGGAATTTTGCTTTACAGCATCTTTAACTGTGAATATGCATGTTTTTGGCATTTGCAATCAGTACATAGTAACAGCAGTGATCTAATTCACATACTTTATCCAAGGAGGATGAGATCATGCCTGAGGTGGGTTTTGATTGTTTGACAGCACACATTTTTCTGTAGAGAGAGCCAGGACAGAGGACACACGTTCAAACACAGCCTATTAGTAAACAAAGACTGCACATTTTCAGTACAGGATAAAACAGGATGTTCCCTCGGTGAAGGGGCAACTTTTATGTCGGTTGTCGTGAGAATATATTCAGTAGGCTATGGATCTTGTAGGGTAATATCAGATTTTTTGTTTATTTGTCAGCCTATTACAATGTATGTTTTCCATGGTCTGTCTAGTCAAAAATGTCCACCATATTAATTTGCGTATAAGTTGTCACACTTTTAAATATATTGTACTTCTGATACACAAACTATAACCATACAGTAAAGCAGAACAGCTCTCCCTGTAAAATAGCTTTTAAAAAGTAGGACAGTAATATGAACTCAGTCAACCAGTGCCTGACATTATTGACCCCTATGGGTGTTGTGTGCAGTCACTGTTTACAGCTCTAGGAACTCTAATTGGAGAGGCTTCCAAAGAACAAGGCCACGCCACTGACTGCTACTAGCAGGTCTACATCAACATGTTTCTGTGTTGTCTCCAGTGTACCATTCATAATAAAACATAACATTTTGCTCAATGAGACAAAGATGTGTCTGATAATCAGAGGCCCATTCAGTTTCCCTTGCATCAATATATCTTGCATACTTACAAGGACTCCAAATCCACTGACTTCTCAATACATATTGAGAAGTCCATGGATTTTATACCATATTGAAAACTGTATTTGAATAGTGTCATCAGACTCTAATAACTTACAGATCCTCCCTTAGAGTGGCTTGAAATTGAAACGCTGGCTGTTACTGTGGAGGCATATTCTTGTTGATGTGTATTTGTAGAAAAAACATGGTGCAGATGATTTATTCCAGTCAACATACATGAATGGATTTGACTGTGGTTCTGCTAGCCACAGGGGCAGATCTAGACATTTTCACCTGGGGTGGCATGGGATGGTTGAAGCATGGCATGGAGGCGTGGAGGGAAGGGGGACACGATGCCACCTTAAATTGATAAACATTGTAGTTTAAATGATGCAAATAATAATCATATTAATATCATTGAATGAAATGTGCTATAATTGACACTTTGCATGGGGAGATTGGGGTGGGTAGTCTTTTTTGCTGGGGTGGCAGCTGCCACCCTTTGCCACCCCTCAGATCCGCCAGTGCTGCTAGGTACTGGTCTGAGGTGAAGTTAATGGGATGCCGTAAAGCATGAGGGCTCTGATGACATGACAAGCTACATCTGCTATCCCCACTTCTCCACTTCCTGATAAACAATACCCTCTCCACCCATGCAGTTCAGACAGACACAGTTCAGTGTGTTTTCTGCTGTTGTGTCTCACTCATGTTTTCTCACTTGTACAGCTTTTTAACCCAGAAACGACCCATATACTCTACACAGGCTTTGCTGTAGCTTCTAGCCAGTGAAATGAGATGCTCAGAAAGTGTGGCACATACAGATGCAGGCTTTCTAGAGCAAAGCAGATGGTGGGGGCAGAGGAAATGACACAAAGAGTTCTGATTAAAGATAATGCTCCCCGTTAGTCAAACTGTCAGGGCGGGCTCAGTATGAATGAGCTAGGCCTTTCACCAATGGGAGGACAAGACAAGAAATTACTCTTTTTTATGAAAGTGTTCAACTGAGTTGAATGGATGTTGATTATATCACAGCACATATGTGTGGAGGTTTACCACAAGCTAGTGTTCATATTATGGGGATATTCTTTGAATGAAGACTGCAGGTCCCAATAAGAGCCTCATAAGAACATCTGTAGAATAGGATTTTAATCAGCCTATTGGTATCATGTGAGAACACATGAAATAAAACACATTTCTTTATTCCCAGATTTATAAGATTAGCATTCCATCTTGAATGTAGTTTCTGAATTGCAATGTGGACCTTAATAATTCCATATGGACACCAAAGACATTCCAGTCAGGGGGAAGAAGGGAAGATATGGTCTCTATCCTTGAGAAGTCCCTTTCTTAGTGTGGCCACTAACAACTCCCTTCTCACTTAGCAGAGCCAGCGTGTGTCTGAACTGGTGAGAGCAGAGTCTTATCTGCATGTGTTGTATCTCACAGCTGCCATCTTTCCAAGGCCACTGTTATGACTATAGGGAAACCCGAGCAGTTTAATTCAAGTTGCAGTGGGAGGCTAATGCGTCCGTTGGACGTAAACACCTGTGGTTTTATGCTCTCAGCAACTCTGTTTAACGTCTTTTCATGTTTATTTCCTTGGGCATATGGGACCATGCCATGTCCAGCCCAACAGCATCTGGATCTCTTCAGACCAGAGCAGAGACAAGGTGAAATAGCCAAAAGAGACAGAAAACGGTAATACGTTGTTGGCATACTGTTTGTCTGTGATTATATTTGTGAGACAAAAATGTGTTAGCGATTTCACCACAAGCGTATGATCGAAAGACTGAAGCAGCTGTCTGGTTAGTGTCACACATGTAAAGGGACTGTGAGTCCTGTGTAAACCTCCTGGTATCTGAGGAACCTTCTGACTCTGTCTGTGGCTGTGTGGGGTTTATTTAAACCCATGCTGTTATAAACTGATGTCAGCTATGTAAACATGGAGAGATGACACCTGCTTGGAAGCAGTAGAGAACCAGACAGACACTGCTTAATCCAGATGTGTGTGACTGTGTGTGAGTGTGCGTGTGTGGTTGTTGTTTTGTTGTTGTCTGTTACAAAGTTTGTGTTTGATTGTGGTTTTGTTGGTTTGTAGCTGTACAGTATGTCATATTTTGTCACTTTTTCTGGTGAGGTTTATTGGGCAGATATTAGGCTAGTTCTTGTCATAGAAACTATCTCCAATAGAGTAATATTTTTTTCTGCATTCTTGAGGTACAGAACTAGAAACAGTAAGGTTGGGGAATTATTTTGTTGTACTGCTACGCATTACCTCAATGATGACTTAATTCTACTTTAACATTAAAAAGTATCTAAAAATAGCCATATTGTTACATCCCTGTTTTTTCTGAAGCTCTCTGTTCCTGGAATGTGACTGTCATGCGATACCCTATTGATTAGCACTAGATAGCTTCAGCTCTGTTGTCACAATCTGCAGCTCAGCGTCCTAATAACAAGATATATTTCCTTCTTAGTAAGAATGCTCCCTCGGTTTAAGCTGTTTTGAAGGGACATTTTCACGTTGTCATTGACAAAGGCATTAAAGAACTAAATGTTGCTGTTATGTTGCTTTCAAATGTAGTACAGGTCATTGGAACTCAGCCATTCTACAATATACATTTCCTAAATGTCTAAATACATGTTTAAATGTTTATATTAACTAAATAATACAAAATGCTATTGAATGTGTCCAAACTTTTGACTGGTACTGTATGTATGTGGCTTCTATTGTCCTATTGTCTATCTGCTAAGCCCAGTGTAATATCTAATGTACAAGATAAATAAGGAAAGTGATAAATGCTGGCAGTTGTGGAGGTGGGAGTCCTCACCAGACTCCTGAATTTCCAACAACAGTGACGACACAGAAAAAGGGATACTTGTTTTGTTTTTGATTTCATTTGGAGGGCCCGTGGAATTTTCCATGTAGTGTAGGAGCTTTCAGAGCAGACAGGACTGTGCTGTACTCTCTGGAGCAGCTGGGGCCTTATTGACTGAAACAAGAAACTAAAGGGCTTGGATGCACCCTGCACCAACTCTTGTATCCTGGCTCTGCCCACTGATGGGACCTAGTCCACCTGCCCACAGTAAAAGTCTCATAAAATGGTAAAAATATCTCATAAAACAAATACACATAATAGTGGAATGCCTGCATATAGGCTTTCAGGTTTGCTGAGTGTGGCAGACTTACAATATGACAGCAGGCCTCTAAAATAAGAGAAGGCCATCAAAGGTTGGAGGGATGTCATCCTTGAGATGCTGTTGAACTTTTGAATGGAAGTGACATTGCAGCAATGATTGTTCAACCATCCTCCACTGGCAGCTCTATGGAGGTAGCCTATCAGGGGGATGGAGAGACACCGTGATCCCTGAGCCGTCACCATTCTGATCTCCCCATGGGACGTGTAGTGGGGGCGGACTGCTGATATGCTGTCACCCAGACCAAGGAGAACCCTGGCTCCTCTGTGACCTACATAATGGAGGATGTCAGCCAGAGCTGGAGCCTGAGCCTGGGGCCCAGACTCTGATCTGCTGAAGTCAAGCATCCAACATCACAAGAATCAAATCACTTGTACGCAAAACACGACCTTTACAAGTCACTGGTAATGAGGACAGTGAACGTTCTCAAACAATAGGTCTTAGACCAGACTCTGCCTGGCTCTGTGACCTTGCTGTTTGTTCAGCTGTGTGCTTCTGCCGCAGGTACAGGTGAGCAGGTAGCAGGTTGAGACTGAGAGCCACCTGCTGTGTGTGTGTGTGTTTGTCGGTGTGTGTGTGTGTGTGTACTGTATGTTTCTTCTGTGTTTGAATGGGAGAGGAGGTAAACAATTGACAGTCACTATCCTCACTGAAGGTTAAGATGACCTTTAACTTGGCCATTGTACCTGTTTGGTTAGAGTGTTTGTCTATGCACATGTGAAACCATGTTGACTGATATCCACCTTCTGTGTGTTGACTCAGCCCTACAACTAGACTCTCTCTGTGCCACTCTAATACTCTGCTGACACACCCTGTATAATTGGTTGGAACACAGCCAACAGTGACAACTAGGGTGGAGCACCAATCAAATTGAGTAGAGTAGCATAGTTGACTAATGAGTTTGGGCTCGCTGACATTCATGCCACCCAGCAGAGTGAAAACATGAAGGTCTGACTCAGTGATGATGATACACAAACTGTGGATTCAATGAGCAAAGTTTCATTTAATAAAAAATACTGGAGTTGTTTGTCTTTATCAATACGGTATCCTATTGGTTCATATACAGTCATTTTATGTTACTTTTAGTGTTGTTTTTTTTTTTTTTTTGCTTCTATAACAATATTGTTGTCCTCGGTTATAAATAGGAGAAAAAATGTCCACTTATCAACATACAATGACACAAAAGGAGTTGGCGAGACAAACCAGTTTGGATTCTATTATTAGCTGCGCACGGATTCAAAACAATGTTTTTGTGTCCTTTGTCATCAGATGTTTTCCTTTCCTGGTCTAAAATAGATGCTGCAGTCTCTTCCTCTCTGCTGCACTGTAGTGGCTTTGTTCTTCTCTTTCATGGGCCACAGTGTGGTCAAATACAAGTACTTTTGAAGCAGCAGGTATACAAACCAGACGATTCAACAGGACTGTTGTGGCCAGTACTGTACTAAATGCCAGGCAACTGTAGATAAGAATGCTCACTGTTCTTTTGCATGATCCCATCACCATGGTACAGCATACTGCTGGAGGGTCATTCTGTACAGCAGGATTGAGTTCTTTCATGCAAATAAAAGAGGTTTACATGAGGAATCCTTCAGGCTGATTTTACTGAATGTAATTGTTAGATACACTCACAATCTGTCCAAAAAGTATCATATTTTTTACCTGTTGTTTTTTTTTTTGTTGATCACTATTAACTGTAATATAGACATTTCTAGTTGTAAATGTCTCCCCTTGTTTTTGTTGTATTGTGTTAGCACAGAGATAAATGAGAGGGAAAAAAAGATGGTAAGTACAGAGCAGTTAATTTAAATATGTTTTGAGCTTGTTATTTTAATTTGATCTCAATCTATAGTAGCTCAGACTATAATAGGAAATCGGTCATTCAAGAGATTCATTCGTGGCTCTGTGAGTCTTTTTTGCCTTTCATTATTATTTCATTTTATGCACCTGCCACTGCCTTCTTACCTCATGCCGCTCTGTTAAATGCCTGTGCAGTGAGGCTAGCTCCATCCATGATCAACCACACGTCACTTACGTAACGTAACCGACTGTATTACCCTGTGAACCCTTAACTTCTTCTTCCTTTTTACTTCTTGTGGAAAACCTACTTACATTTTTTGTATAACAAAACCTATTGAAGTAGTTGTTAATACCCTGTGGTCGGTGATCCATTGGTTTTGGTCTGGTTCTGTTAATGGATTGGACAAGAATAATCCACCAGGGTCATAGTGAACTGTCGGGACCAGGCAACAGTTTATGACTCACTTTGCTCCTCCTTGGAAAATGCCATATTTAAATAAGGAATCCATGGGTAACTGTGCCCACTAAGTCTCCATCTGAGTGGAAAGATTAACCAATAACTGAAACCATGTTAGGTGAAGAAAGAATTATGTTCAAGGTGCAGCAGAAATATGTGAGCAATGTCTTCACAGTGGAGCAAAGTAGAGTTTAGCAAAAGTCTTCTCTTATCAAATTGCCTTGTTTGGTTCCAAAGCCTTTTTCATTACTATAAGGATATCCATGAATGGTGGTGAATTTTGCTATAAAATATATAATAAGTCTAGTTTGTTTTTAGGTAACTAGTCACTGGTTGGTAGGCCATTTCTTCCTGGTGTGAAATGTTTTTTAACTTGTCTTTATGTAACCACACCCTCAAGCCACTAAACAAGGATGCAGTAAGGATACGTTAACAACAGCAAATAATGACAGCACTACTACTTTCTTAATCAAAGGAAGTGTTGTTGCTGGGGATTTTAGCTTCCTGCTGGCAGCTGATAGAAACTACTATCTTAAAATGCATGCTGCAGAACCAGTGCACTATCGGAGCCATTAAATCTCTGCCTTCCCCTAGATGACTACGTTTATAAATCTGGCAGAAAATGAAATGAGAAAAAGGCTAACCTCAGGCCCACAGATGGACCCTGTGCTAGCCACTGGAGATGATATCACCCAGTATGCATTTTCTTAAGAACATTTTTCTTATTCTTCTTTCTGACCAGGTTGAGTTCTCTTCTACCTAAGTGCGTGTAATTATTACAGTAGAAGATTTTCAATAAATTCTTCCAAGGTATGAATCAATAACCAATTGTAAGTGCCTTGCAATAGTTTGAACTGTTTTTCAAATGATCCAACTTTTATGTATTAACAAAGTAAGTTATGTATTTCGTAATGTTCATTGAAAATACGGAAATATCTCATTTGCATAATTATTCATGTGTGGATCAGCAGTAAAGTATGGAAGGTTGAGGTGTACAAGTCTGGTGGGCTACATCTCACTTCAATGTTGCAGATGTTAATGTATTATTATCTATAGCAGTTTAAGCCTCTTCGTAAGTACAAATGGGAGACATTAGGTCACGTGCAGATACAATGTAGCTGGCTAGGAAGTATAGACTTACATATTCTTCTACCCACAAGAGTGTGAGAAAGCCATAGCTGAGATCAACAACAGACATTAGGAAAACACAGGAGACACAGCATGATCCATTTTTCCATTGTGTGTGTGTGTGCGTGTGTGTTTGGAGGGGGGGTTGGGCATCGGAAAGAGTGGTTTTGGTTCCCTGGCCTAGTGAAGGAGGTGTCTGTGTTGATGGAGAGAGAGCGGGCCTGCAGGATCCTCTGTGTCAGCAGCCTGGATGTGAGAGACGCTGGGCGGAAGTGCTCTGCTGGCAGATGGCCAAAGCCCCCAGTTCCATCCTCCTCCTTTGTCTCCGGACATGGAGGACAGAGGGGCCTTTAAGGCTGTCACTGGGAAACGTATTGAACTGTGCTGCCTCTCCTGTCACAGGCACAGGCTGCTGCCTTGCACTAACTGTCCCATCTCTCTGACTGCTTTGTTCTTCTGGTTCCAGTTACAACGGGGCTAAATACATTCGAGGATTTGTGTAAATGGTTGCATTTGACTTGAGATACTGTTGCTCTCCCTATCCATACTGTGTGTAGAGAGTGCGCATACTAGGTTGGCCAGTAGGGACGGGGGGACGGGGTAAATCTGGAAGAACTTTGGCTTTCATAATTTACGAGGAAAAAATGAGTTAGACATGAGCAATGCTGTCTGCAAACTATCCCATGGAAAGATAACGTATTGTGGTAATACCACCTGTGGTAATAGCCTAACAGAATCATCCTTATTGTGTGGTTGAAAATACAGGTTTTGTAATGTGATTTACACTTTAGAGCCGACGTACACAATCCCGAGCAACCCCACCCCAGAGCATGTTGACCAGCTCTTGTTTTTGCACAATAATAAACATACCCATGCACTAGCTTTGCATAGCCTACATGCAAACATCAGTGAAGCATAGCCTACTTTTTGTTCACATTTATTTATTGTTTAAAAGTTGCCCAAGTGGCATACATTTCTTAATCTGTCAGTTTGTGTGCAATTGACAGGCGCTATTTTTTCTTCTCTCTATTGCCTGCCCTGCTGTCATGAAGTTAATGTTAAGATTTAGGAATTAAAACTTGAAATAAAACTCGGAAAGCTCTGAATTTGACTGTGTTGTATTTGAAGGTATGATTCTACTGTTTTTCATGGTCCAGTGTAAAAAAAAAAGATCTTAATACCGAATCACAATACTTAAAGAATCGCAATAAATATCAAATCGCCACCTAAGTATTGTGATAGTATCGTATCGGGTCCCTGCTGATTCCCGTCTGTAGTTTGTCAACAAACAAACCCCAACAAACAATGTGGCGTTGTTGACACTCACTGGTCATAAACCCCTTACCTGCGTAGCCAGCCCACATGCTCTCTGCTCATTCTTACTGGCTGTCAGCTCTGTCTCAGCTCAGGCAGAGGGCGAACCCCAGTCTGCAGGTGTGTTTGCTGGAGACAAGCTGTCAGAAAGGAGCTTTTTTCATGTCAGAAGTGCTGCACAGCCTCTCTTCCCTGACAGAGGGATAGAAGCACAGCAGCGCAGGAAATACAGAGGGGGAGTAACACCTGTCTAGAACAAGCAACACCCTAACCACCGGCCCCCCTCCATTCTCCAGACCACACGCACATTCTAAGATGCCGAAAGATACATGTACAGCCGACATCTCTTCCTCTGAACAATATCTGCTGTCAGATCAAGGTTTTCTCCCTAACTGTTGCCCAACTGTTTTGAACACTTTCTATGGGGACATAACCTGATAAACTTAGTCAACTAAGTTCTTGAAATCATCTGTGATAGGAAGTACTGTTGACTAAGAACTGCCAAAGTTATGTAATGTAAAGTCTACTTGACAGAATTGGTGTCTACCATCACTGGATCTCTTGTGGATGTGTCTTTTGTAAACTGTGATTCTGTTTGTGTGTCAGGCATGGAAGAAACGTTGGTTTATTCTGCGTAGCGGGCGGATGAGTGGTGACCCTGATGTTCTGGAGTACTACAAGAACGACCACTCCAAGAAGCCCATTCGTATCATAGACCTGCACTGCTGCGAACAGGTGGATGCAGGCCTCACGTTCAAGAGGAAGGAGTTCCAGGACAGCTTTGTGTTCGACATCAAGACCTCAGACCGTACCTTCTACCTGGTGGCCGAGACAGAGGAAGAGATGAACAAGTGGGTGCGCTCCATCTGTCAGCTCTGCGGATTCAACCAATCAGAGGATAACCATGGTATGACCCCTGACCCTGAGTCTCTCTCTCTCTCTCTCTCTCTGTCTCTCTCTCTCTCTCTCTCTTGGTTGGTCTCTCAGTATTTGCAGGTCTCTCTCTTTCTCTCTCCCATATTTACAATGTCTGCACCACTCCTCCTCTAGCCTCTCAAATCGTGTTTCATGATTTTATACACCTGGGGATCCCAGACAATGCTAGGGCTAGAGAGGATCACATTACCAGTAATGGGTTGCTGAAATGAGAGATAGGGACGTTTTGTTTTAGTAGTACCAAATTGATTCGAATTTTGTCTTTTTTTAATTTTGTACTTGTTGGCTGTAGACAGTCAGAAAATACAGACACGTATCTGTAGTTTCCGCTCTCTATTCTTAAAAGACAGAGCAGAGAACAATATCAAATGTTTTTTCCAATTCTGTCATTTGAGAAGGTAGGACTGGAACACCCCTGCTAAATGGGGATTGGTTTTATTGATCTTTTTTGTTTTGTTAGAGAACAGGACTGATCTCTGTCCATCATCTCCTGCAGAGAGAAAAGGCTGTTAGCAGTGCCATCTTAAAGCCCATAAGTGACTTATTGATATGGATGGCCAAGGTTAACGGTCATGTTTCCATTTCCAATGCCTCAAAAGACCGTTTAAAGAGACAAGATTAACTTTACACTGGAAAGTTTTCGTTAAAAAGTTACAAATCCCCATTTTACATTGTGTCCCTTGAAGGGGAATTGGAAGGATCACATTCTCACATGTTTAAACTTTAGGTCTGATGATCTGTAATACCACTTTAAAATGGCCAGATGTTAGATTGAGCAGCCATAGTGTGTGTTTGTGTGTGTGTGGTGGGGTCTGTGTATGTGTGCGGTGGTGGTGGTGTAATGTCTGCCTTTAGTCCTGTAGCCCCAGTTTGCTTGAGGAATCTGTGTGGGTGGGGCTCTGACAGTGAGCATGTGTCGCAACGAGTGAGATGAGATAGATACAAAACTATATTGATTGACAGATTGAGACCCTTTGGTCCTAAACAAATAGGAAATCATCATGGTGAATGAAGGCATTCCTGTCTAATATAATATCCACATCCTTCAGTGGATATGTCTGTACTGTAAACTCCCTGCTACTCATTACCTGTTTACTACTGCATGCAAGTATTCTTTTTTTTTTTTTGTCTGTCTTACTCAGTGCTTCTTTGTCAGGTGCGTAGATCTAGAGAGACACCATCAGAGACTGCGTCTGGGTGGAGAGATCAGAACATCCTGCACATGCTCTTGGGCAGTCTCATCCTAGTGTCAGCGCAGCACATCAGAACCCTGTCTGGGCTTCATCTGGAGGGTGCCTATGGGCCTACTACTGGCTTGTTTGAACATACTGCAATACAATACACACACACACACACCTCAATCACGGTCGACATAAACCAGTTGCCCTATAAAGAGGAGTTGGAAACGTTCATGTGCTCTGACTGTCTGCTCCTCTGCAATGCAAATGGCCCCGCCCCTCTTTAGATGATGCCGGCAGTGCACGGCCTCCCAGATCCCCGGGCTGGTATCAGGTTGCCATCGGCACTGTGTGAGTGAGTACATTACTCCTCAACCTTTTTAAACCTCATATGCAAACCCAATAGGAGCCTCGGGCCATAGCTGCATAATAGCGTGAGAGTGTGTGTGTGTGTGTATGCCTGTGTGTGTGTTTGCTTCGGTGAGGTACTACCCAAACCTGTTCAATTGAAGCCCGAGCTCAAATCTGCTGCTGAGAAAAAGAACCTTGACTCAACCCGCCCTGAATCTATTGTAAGAATAAAAGATGTCGCGGTCCCATACTACGTGTGGAGAAGAAAGGACACGTGAGACTGCTGCAAAACTCACATCTTAACAAAAACTGCTCCAGACTTACATGACATAAAATGCAGAATAATGGATAATACCCATCGGATTCAGGCTTGTGGGATGTGTTAGTGTGTGTGTGTGTGTGTGTGTGCGTGTGCTGTATGACATCAGATGAGCACCGCCCTGACACAAAGATGACTCAGTGTCATCCAGATGGGCTGTGTCTTTGTTAGGGCTGGACCAAACAAGACAGCAGAAAGATGTCTGTACTCCCTGGGAATAACCCCTCATCATTCAAAACCCAAATCAAATGTTTGTTTCCTTTATGTTTAGAGCAGGGATCTGGTTGTTTATCTGCGTGCACAGGGACGGCATGTGTATTTCATGATGTCAGTTGGTGGGGTGTTGGAAAACATGTTGACAGTCTAGTAAAAGGAAAGGAAGGCGATGGCCATGGCTGAGTAAACTTGCACAAACATCTTCCATCATCCACTGTCAGTCTGTCTGCTCGCACAGTCTGTTTCTCAGGTAGTTGAAGCACTAAGGAATTGTGAAAAACAGTGGCAATTCTGTTTCTGGGGGGGAGGAAACAGGTGTAGGTCCCCAGGCACCAATGTTAGTTATTTCACTGAAGCATTAACACTATCACATCACAGATGGTTCACACTGAAAACATCAGAACAGTTTGGCATACTGCTGTCAAACATCAACTCATCTGTGTGTCTGGAGTGTGTGTTTATTGCTTATTTAAGGCCTGGAGTGAATGGGTTATTCCATTCAGTGGTAAGAGATACCTACATTTGGCGCTGTTTGGTGCTGTTCGCCTACAGTTTCTGTAGGTCTGTCTGCCCGCCTACCTTTCTGGCTGGCTGGCTCTCAGTCTGAAGTGAACGGTTCACCAGGGCTGCAGTGACTCCTGGGACAGGCACTAAGGTTAGCCAAGGGCAAATTCTGGGAGCAGCTCATTATTAAACATCTCTCTCAGTATGCTCTCTCTCTCTCTCTCTCTCTCTCTCTCTCTCTCTCTCTCTGTCTCTCTCTCTCTCTCTCTCTCTCTCTCTGTGTCTCTCTCTCTCTCTCTGTCTCTCTCTCTCTCTGTCTTTGTCTTTGTCTTTATCCTTTTTTTATTCTTTCTTTCTCACCAATCTCAATGTGTTCTCTGTTTCTCCCTTCTCCAACTCTGTGCTTATACTCTATTTTTCTCTCTATCATGTGGATCTTTGTCCCCTCCCAAAGTGCCCTTCACAGCCATTGATTTTAGTTGAAATAATGAGACTCCATGGAGGTCAGGTTGCTGATGCCACTCTGCCGTCTGGCTGGGACTCGTAGCCTCTGCTGCTATGCATCCCAAAATCCCACCACTGGTTTCCCTGGCAGCACACAGGGAAAAAGGGATGTTCACAGATCTTACAGTTGAAGATAGTTTATTAAAGCACCTCAAAATCCTATATTATTTAGTATATATTTTGTCAATGTACCAGTATGATATAAAATGAAAAGTATATGTTACTGATGTATTGTATATATAGACATACAATACATTTCAAGGCAAATGTATGGTGACTTGATGGAAAACATATTCATTAGATTAAAGACCCCTTTAAGAGGAGCTATAATTCATCTGATCAATAACAAGCATCACGACAAGACAACAATCGATTGCCATATCCATAAAGCTCAAGCATTCAACACAACAACAAAAACCTGGGGGAAACACATCTGCAATAGTCAGAGACTGCCTGTCTGCTACTGCCTGTTAGTGGTACTACTGGCTGGCAGTGTGGCGTGTGTCTGTTCCCAGGGAGACCCACCCCCAAGCGCAATCTAATGAATGGAACAACATCTCATCAATCACAACCTTTGTTCTAGCCCCCCTTATACCCAAACCTAAATTCAATCCCCTCTCATTCTACCCCCCTGTGTCCTCCTGGTCCACATTTCTATTTGCTTGATTCTAAACAGAAATCCTGTCTGTAAGGTCTGACTGGTAATCTGATTGACTAGTAACTGTTAGAGGGTGAAGCAGTACCAGTCAGAGAAATAGTCGAGGCTCAAAGAGCAGTTTCTGACAGTGAGTGACACTCCTTGTCCTAAAAGATCTAGAGTGAAAAGTAGGGTGAAGTGCCTTGCCCAAGGACACAACGTCATTTGGCACAGCCGGGAATCAAACCAGTGACCTTCTGATTACGAGCCCGATTCCCTATCCGCTCAGCCATCTGACTCCCCATAGAATGGAATGGAATTGGGATTGCTTCTTTTTAAAATGAGTTAACCTCATTTTGTGATTCACCAGTCTAAACAAAGCAAGGCTTTTTAGGCGATTGATCAGTCAGCGTTGTGGGGCAAATTGATGTTGTGGTGTGGTCCTGGGTGGTGCTCACATGATGCTGTGGGTGGGGCAGGCTGAGAGTGGAGGGAGGGAGGGAGGGACAACATGAAAGAGGGAAGTAGGTAGTGGGAGTAATGGGATCACAGAGCCTTCTTCAGACCTTGCTCTGCACTCCTTTACTCCACTAACAGGGGGGGGGGGGGGGCATGTCACTTTGTTAATGAGACTCAAGTCAGCAGCTGCAAGAGCTGTAACAGCAGCAGGAAAAGAAGCCATCTCACCCTCCGACGTTCCTTTGCCCCCCCCCCTCATCGCCTTCCACACAGTTGCAACAGCAGTTCAACTCCCCCTCAACTCAGTGGTGTCCCAGTACCAGAGGACAGTGACAACCTCCAATGCAGAGAGTTGAACTCTCACAGGAACAAGAATATGATAGGTTGTATTCATTTAATGTACCAGTACTAGGCAGGAGCAGATGCTAATTTGCTTCTGAAGACGCACAGCCTTGTGGACCCCCTGGTGTATCTATCAAGAGTACAGCGGTGGTCCAGGGACCTCAGGAAAAGGGGATTGGAGCCCCATAGGACAGATACAGTAGGGGAAGTTCTGTTGAAGCACCCACTCATATGGCTTATCTCTGGGTTATCTTCTAAAAAGCAATCTTGTTCAAACCTGTTAAGGAAATTGCATTTTTCAAGGAACAGGGGTAATCCTTGAATAAAAGGCAGACGTAAACAGATGGATTTTATGTTTTGAAAGATTAAAAGGACATATATCAACTTTCCAATATATCACAAAGTGTGGTATCACAAAAACAACACAAAACATGGGTTGCGCCTTTATACAAAGATTACAACAGGAGGAAACAAAATCATATTTCAGTGAGTTTTACATTTATTGTAATAAACAATAGCAATAGGAATAGCAAAGGAAAGTGGGAGTAAAAGTTATAAAAGAACTGCAAAGTAGATTTAATCATGAACTGTTATGTTATAATAAATCCTTTAAATCACGGATGTCAACTAGTCAGACTTTGAGGTCAGAAGTACCAATTTTAAGTGTTTCCATAAAACAGTCCACTTGCATAAAATATGTGATCTTTTAAACACGTTCTGGTTCTGTCTTACTTCCTTTCAGGAGGTGGCTGAGATTTTGTATGCCTTCTTTAGATTGTACTAGCATCCTTGTCTAGTTAGGAGTGTACAAAGGGGAAATGAGTCCTCCACAAAGACGTCCTTGTCCTCAGTGATCCAGCAGAGTTCTAATTTTGGCCTCCGCAGACCAGAAGCTTCTATATTAGATTATGTCCACGCAGCAGATGAGACAGTAGGTGATATATTATAGAACGTAATTGGAAAATTGCTCATGAACCGAGTCTCTCTTTGACCCGGAATAGCTGTGTTTTTGACTCCCATATCCTGCCAAATTTAGATTTCTCCTCTCTTGCCGCACTTTTAATTTCGTTCATTAAGGAGAAACTATGGTGACTGTCAACAGGCTGAGCTGCAGCCGGCTCTTTTTGTATCTGACGTCTACTGGTACAGCATCATGCCAGAGTAGCCATGTTGTTTTGCTCTTTCTCTTTTGGACCTATTTTAGCAGCAGGGCCGCACCCTCTGTAAGGCACTCACCACAACAGATCAATATATCTACCCATGTCAGAGAGCCTAGTACTCACCGCACTGGCTGAGAGCTTTTTACAGAGCATGGAGATGTTGCCTTAACTAGCCTAGAGAGAGCAAGAGCCCTCTAACACTGGCATAATTGAGGTCCATTTGTGGAAGTCCTGCCTTAGTGGCTTCAGGCCTGACATCTCTCATGTCCACTGGGCCGGAGTCCCCTGACCATGGGACAATGGCAGCCTCCCCTCCCCTCAGGCAGGGATGTGACCTATTTCAACCAACTCTTGCTGCAGTCCCCCTCACGCACCCCAGTCCCGTGTTGTCAGTAAGTCACAGCAGTTAGAGTCCGTTTTTATGGTCATCCATACACATGTACACTTCACTGGCTCAGGAATGTTATGACTAGTCCCAATAAATCTTTGAGCTGTTTTACAAAGGTGCCATGCTAAAGTGAATAGATATTTTAGTATGTATCTACAAGGAGGAAAGTTTACTTTTGGATTTCTCTAAACCTTCTTTACTTTGTCATAATCTAAGAACCAGTACGTGTCTGTTGAAAACCAGTGAGGGTTTTAGAAGAATTAAGTGTTTCAAATGTATGGCTGTTTTCCTCCCAGAGGTCAGTTCTGCACAGCACTGATGGGGGGATGAATCAGTGGGCTGCCCACTCTTTTTCTCCGCCAGTCCCCATTGAGTAAGTGGGGTCATGTGCACTTCCTGGTTTTGGCCCTATGCCCAGTCTATTTCCAGAACTGAGGCCTGAGATTTGCCTTTAGTCTGTAGCCCCACAGTGTAGATATCAGAGATGTCACTCAGGAACAACAGGAAAAAGGACATGCTGTTCACACAGGCGGAACTGCAGAAGAACGAAGAGCCCCACAAAATCTCACTGAGCAGAACCCCCGAGTCAACAACTGTAAATGTGGGATAATTAAGGTCAAGATTTTAGTGAACGTGGGCAAAGAAGGATTTTCTCTGTGTTGATCCTCATACCTCTTCGATATTGATTTTGTTTGGAGCTAATGCTCAAAGCTATTGAATACACGTCTATGTGATTGTCAACACTTACAGTATTCAATTGAACTTCTTCAGCCTTTGACTTCATTGATTATGGAGGGTTAAACTGAGGTTATCTCCTGACCCTGTGATGCACCAAATGAATACTGCATGATACAGAATGACTATAGATGATTAGCATGACAAGTGGAGATTTGTTGAATTCTTTTGACTTGTTTACAATCTTAGGAACAAAATGATCAAATGTTTTCCTTTTGCATGCAAATGAGCCCCTTAGTAAATCACCCCTCTCCTCTCTTTCCTTGGTGGTTGTTCCAGATGGCAGGTCATCCACAGTCCATATGCCCCGGTCTCTTGCTGCAGATGTCACTGGCTCTATGGCGCCTCTGATTGGGGAACGCAAGTCATCTGCCCCTGTCCACTCCAGCCAGCCAGTCCTCTTCACCTTCGACGTCCCAGTCCGCCACACCCACCATGGCTCCAACAGCGCCCCCCAGGACTACCTTCTTCTCCACCAGTGCATGAGCAGGAAGACAGAGGGCTCACGGTGAGGACCATGACCCCCTGCTGCCCCTGTGTTGACTTCCTGTCATCCCATAATGCAGGTCAACATCCAGGTTGCAGCACATCCTGAACCTCAGAGCAGTAGGGGGGGGGAGAGAACCTTTGCTGCTGAGAGAAGCTGCCCATGCTCTCAGGGGTGTGATAATGCAGACATTGTACTAGGCTTTGACAGTGTTCTTTGTGTGTGTGTGCGTGTGTGTATGTGTGTTCGCGCACGTTTGTGCGTGTGTGGATGTTTGTGTCTGCCTGTGTGTATCAGTGTTTGACCAGCCCTACTTGTGCTCAGTGTAAAAATTAGTTGCCGGTGTGTTTTATGGTAAGCACTCCTCCCAAGTTTTTAATTAACATTCACTCCTGCACGCACTGCCATCATGACCACTTCCAAGAACCCAAGGCTGCCTTAATGATGATGCCATTCAGTGGCCGGCCTGAACAGTAGATGATCAATGAGGCTAAGACTGCAATTCATCACTTCCATGGGGCTGGGCTGCCTGATCAGCCACAGGGACCAGCACAACATGAACACATCAATCTGGTCCTGGGAGCCCCCAAGGAAAAGCAGGGAATCAAAACCACACATTCCATCTTTCTATCCATATGCAGATGTTCCTGTCATTCCGCCTCTCCCTTTGATCTATTTCCTTCTTTTATGAGGACTGTTTTGTGACAGGTTGCGCTTCATCTCACTCTGAGTTTCCATATGGCTCTCACGGCTTGGTGTACAGTCAGGGGTTAATCATTCTTGTAAGGTCCAGAGCCCCAGTGATTGAGGGCATGGAGATGAACAAAGATATTGATTAATGATTATACTCCAGAGGAGAGACCGGAGACGGCAGTGAATGTTTAAAGAATTGATTCAATGCTACATGTCATCTGACAAACAGAAAGAGAGCAAATCCTCATGAGTCGATGATCCAATGATCTTATGATCAGTTCGTTCACACCAGTCATGCTCTAATGATTCGTAACACAGTACTTTTTGAGTCGAGTTCACAGAAGAGTCGAGTGAATGTATGTGTCGTTAATTTGATCCTGTTCTACTTGTCTCTATTTGTTTTATTATACTCTCTGTCCAACCTGAGGGGAGCAAGTTGTAAGGTCTTTCCACGTATACAGTAAATAAGCCATGTCAAGCCATGGCGACTGTGGTAAAGGTTACCCTCTCAACATGGATGTCCTCTCTCTCCTCAGAAGTGGCCAAATCAACACGCTACGTTATAAAGACAACCTGGTTGATAGATTAGATGCAAAAACATCTGTATAACAGTAAATTCATATTTAGTTTGAAACAAGAAAACATAAGACAAAATGAGAGAACATCAGTTTCATCCAAGGCAAATATAACAGTCAAAACCATCAATATTGTTTTGCTACCAGAGGAAATGCTGCACTAACCTCTAGTGGCCGTATGGGGAATAGAACCCTACATCACTGTTAATGAGTGCAAACTAGTTTTAGTACCATATGTGATAGATGTTGGCAGTGAAAGTTATGGCAGATGTCTATTTGGGATGGTGCTGTTTCTGCCCTGCAGAAAGACTAACTCTCTTGTCTGTGTGTTTTTAGGAGTGCCAGTTTCTCTCAGGCCTCGCGCAGCAATCTGTTTGTGGGCAGTGACTCAGCGGTGCAGAAACTGTCTCATGGCTTCTCCCACTGTCTCAACGGCATGGGTGCTCAGCTGCATGGCTTCTACAGCCTGCCCAAGCCTGGCAAACACCAGCTGCCCGCACGCGCAGATTCCCCCCAGGAGGCCTGCTACGTCCTGCCGAGGGGCTACAGCTCCGAGGGCCCTCCCCACGGTGGTCTGGTCGATCTGGAGCTGGAAAACGAGGAAGTGTACACCTTCAAGACGCCCTGTAACACTCTTGCCGCCACACACAATAACGAACGGCTGCCTGACAACTACGACCTCCCCACCCCGCCTGGATCCTTCTACCAGATCCCTCGGACTTTTGACAAGAACCACAATGCCCTGACCCCCTCCAGCTCTGAGAGCTCCAGTGCCCCACCACCCCGGCCACCAAAGCCAAGCCAGGGCTCCGAGGGGAGGTGGGGAAGCCCTAACAACGGAGAGGTGACCACGACAGTGTCTGTCATTCCCAGGAGAAACACCTTGCCGGCTGTGGAGAACATCCGACTACACAGAGGTAAACAAACAGACAGAAAGACAGACAGACAGACAGACAGACAGCCTAAGGTATGCAGTAGAAGGATAGATCTATTCTTGCTCGACATCACTGAATTTTCTTTGAATTTACATTAAATTGTTGTGCTTTAAAATATAATGTTAATGTAACGGTGTTAATGTTACAAATAGGGTATAATGTGTTTTGTTATATATTAATAATTGTTTTGTTGGGTTATTATGGTTCTTTCTATCAATGATAATTGATGATCCTTCATAACGTACCTTGGTAAGTGTAGAGCGTGTTCTGTGTCGAGAAGATTCTTTTGTTGCACGACTCAGAGTATCAGCACACACTCTTCTATCTGTCTCTTTTTCTTTTCCTCTCTCTGTCTTTGTCTGTTCTGATTTAACACTAGCAGCTGAGCAGAGACAAAGAGCTAGTCTGGCAGACGCCGTTTTGCTGAGACGCTAATGAAATTCTAACCATGTGGCCTGTTCCAGAATGCCTTGTTCCAGGCTGATAAGCAGTAAAAAAAAAAAGAGAGTAAAGACTCGATGCCCGGCCTCTTTGGTACGCCACACTCTGAGCCGGCCTAGACAAGCCCTTGCAGACACAGAGACAGGAAGTTACCTCTGAACTCTGTCTCTCTGGCCACAGGCTGTTCCCACACCTGCGCTGCCTGATGCCACGCTTTCCCACAAACTAATTGTAAAGCAATGGAGCATATAATGAAATGCCATGTACATTTGTTCCGTCTGTAAAGCCATCGGTTTACTCATTTACTGTACTCTGCATCCAGATAAATAAGGTGTGTTGTAGAAACCGACTGAACAAAGACTTTAACTGATTTAAACTGTTGTATTTGCTGCGAAATATTCTATTTTAGTTCATCTTATTTTTAGTTTTACTGTTGCTTGCTTTTTCTACAGGTACACGTGCACTTAAAGATTCATGTTGTACTTGCTTAACTACATGCTCTTATGGTTCTTCCTATTGGCACTTATTTTTTGGTTGTTCACAATGGGTGCTTCTTGTTTTGGCTACCCGCAATGCTTTGGGGCTATCTTGTTGTTATTATCAGTGACCTATGCACTTTGTAAAGCTCTCTCTTGGAAGTCGCTTTGGATAAAAGTGTCTGCTAAATGAATACATGTAAATGTAAGACCTATAGCTTGCCTATAGCTCTGAACCTGTTGTAGTGTTTTTGAGCCAATGTTGATGGGAACATTCCTCTTGTCTCTCTTCAGGCTCCTCCTTTGAGACTAACAACCATCACCGTCCAATCTATTTCAATAACTCAGGGCAGACAGTGGAATCAGATGGCCTAAGCTCCTACCTGGTGAGTCGGCTCCTCCATTACGCTTGACAGACACAGTTGTCACTGTATTTTTATACAATTTTTTTGTTTTTTGTTTTATTTTACTGTTTTGAACCAAAGTTTCTGTTTTTTCTTTGCCGACAGAGAGCAAAGACCCCTCTAACCCGCTCAGACAGCGGGGACTCTGAGGACAACTATGTACCCATGAACCCCGGCTCCTCCCCCCTCAACGCTGCCCAGGCCGACAGCCCAAAGAACATCTACATTCCCATGAGTCCTGGACCTCACCACTTTGACTTCCCAGGGTTCTCTGCAACACTTCCAGCCCGTAAGGGGAGCACTGCCTCCCTGTGTCACCGCCCTGGGCGCCTCAGTGATGTCACACCACCACCCATCAATCGCAATCTAAAACCCAATAGAAAATGTAAGTGTATTGATGTCTCTTAAGTTACAGTCAATTGTTGCTCCTAAATTTGATTTCTTTCAGGATCCTTTTATCAATGTGTTTGTTGGTTTTGTATTCCAACCCCCTCTCTTTGTGTTCCTAGCAAAGCCTTCACCTCTTGACTTGAGAAACAATGGAATCATTGATGAACTGCCATTTAAGAGCCCAATCACCATGTCCTGGACCAGACCCATGTGAGTCTCGCATACATTGGCACCATTCGTCCTCCTGTTTTTTTTTACTAGTGTTCTGCATATGATATTGTATCTACACCTTCTGTACATCTTGGAGAGAATACGTGGGCTGATGTCAGATTTTTCATCTCCACTAAAGCATTATATTTCATAGATCAGCTTACTGGGGCTGTTTTCTTGTTATTGATGAAGAAAACAATTGAAGTGTTAGAATTCCTATGTACTTGTATTTGAAGTTGTCTGCACTTTAGCCACATATTCATTTTATTTAGTAAAATCCCAAGGTGTAGTTATACATATACCCAACAGTGTCCTAAGACTTTTAATCTTTGTAGCTTAACCCCCAGGGCTAACTAGTGTTGTAATGTAGCGCAGTCCACAGCAGCCCCTAGGAACACTTACAGGCCTCTCCTGTTTCCTTAGGCCTGCAATGAACTCCATGTCCTCCCAGCACTGTCGACCAATCTCCACACAGAGCATCACCAGCACAGACTCAGCAGACAGTGAAGAGAATTATGTGGCAATGGTGAGTACCGATTCCTATGGGGAGATGGCACCTTAGTGCGTTTACTTTAATGACATATGATACCCTCTTCCTTCAGTATATGGCATACAGTAGCTATTCCGGGAAGCAGGGATGTCTCAAGCTGTCCATCCCTCTCCTTTCTGCCCTCTATAGCAGAACCCGGCCTCTACCTCTCCAGCTGTGAGTGGTACCAGCAGCCCCGCCCCCAGGAAGTGTGGCAACGTGGACTACCTGGCACTGGACTTCCAGCCCGGCTCCCCGAGTCCACACAGGAAGGTAAACGCACAGGAAGAGTATACAAAAACACAGACCGGCACTCAAACAGACAGGTGTCTTTTTCTGTCACACATTTACAAAGCTATGATTTTTTCTCACTAAACACATTCTCGCTCTGCTCTCTTGTGGTTTCCCGGTCACTCACAGCCGTCCACATCATCTGTCAACTCTGACGAGAAGGTGGATTATGTGCAGGTGGACAAGGAGAAGACCCAGGCCCTGCAAAACACCATGCAAGAGTGGACAGATGTGCGGCAGTCTACTGAGCCCACCAAGGGGGTCAAGTCCTGACGCGGTCTTGGCAACAAGGACCCTCTTCTCATGACAGGCTGATTTCACTGTCTCCACTCCATTTTAGGAATGAATGAACACTGAAAGGTGGCAAATTGGACCTCTGTTGTTCTTGAACGGAGGAGACTGAGGGGACATAAAGCCATAGCCTACAAAGCCTAAGCCTTTCCTCTGTGTTCATCTTCAGTGCATTGCACAGCTAGTGTATGCAGGACATTAGGCCTTACCATGAACCAATCTGCCAAAGTTCACCTTGGAAAGACTGTTATTGCATACTATGGACAACTGATACTGATATGGACAGCTGACATCAACTTGCCTTCTAAGTCCTGATATGTACTGTGTGCAGTACATGTATTTCACTGAAGTTGTTTGAGTTGAGTTGTTGAGTTGTCAAGTTGTTTGTAGAGGTGTCTTATGTTTTGTCTCTTTAGCAGGTCAATTAGCAAATTGCTGCCAATCAAGACAGTATTGCTGTTTATGACCACACTAGCTACAGCAACTAATGAGGGAGGCAGTGCAATACTGTTATTTTATCAGGAATGCAAACATGCAGCCTTTCATTGCTAGTCAGACTCTTGCCAAGCAAGCTCACTTGAGCTGAGCCTTTCAAAACTAGTGAAGAGATTCTCTTTATTGCAGGTAATTATTTCAGCTGTGCATGTCTGCTGAGAGACTAAATGCAGCCTTATAAGGTCTTTGTCAGAAGCCTTAATGATCATTTCAAATGACTGTTGCTTTTGCCAGTACAAATGACAGTGTGTCATCTATATTTACCAAGAACAGTCTCTCATGTTAACAGATCTCCTTAAATACAAGTTAATGAGATGTTGGTCCATAAGTTAAAAAAAAACATTAATTAATCTGATGATGAAGATTAATCTGATTAATCAAGATTAATCTGGTGTCCCTTTCGTTAGTATGTGCATGTAGTATGCATCAGAGAAAGGCGAACAAGTGGGTATAACACTCAAATAATGCTTTTCTCAAGAAATGTTTACCTCGAGAAAAAGAAACAGCTCTTGGTTAGGACTCACTAATGATGCCAGATAGATGTTCATGATTACAAAACACCATTTGAGGTGTCATATCCAAGGTTTTCTGAAAAGTGTTATTACATTTACTTCTGTAAGCTCCAACATCTCTCTCTCTCTCTCTCTCTCTCTCTCTCTCTCTCTCTCATTCTATCTCTTTTACCCACACAAACATACTCACATTTATTTCACATATGGTTATTAGGCATTTTTTTATACTGAATTCCTGGAATCATTTGTCTATATTTCAATCAGCGCTTTACTTTAAATTACATTATCTACCACGTAGCTACATAACAATACCGATCCTAAAAACATTGTGGGTACATGGAAATTGCTAAGTAATTCAGTTGTATGTGTTCCAGTGTTAGTGGTGTGGGCTATTACAAATGTGTAAGAAGGCATGGAATGGGGGAGAGGTGCAAGTAGACGCAGTTGGAAGGTTGTGTTACCAAAATATGATCAATCCTAACATCCACTGACACTTGGAAAACACAACCTCCCCCATTCCAAGTTTAATTTCTCTAATAACTAAACCATAACGACGTCAATTCCAATATAACTACAATGTTGTTACTACAGGTATTTCTATGTAGCTACATTTTTATGTAGTTAGTGTTGTCCCTTTTCCTTTATATAATATCTTTACTGATGTCCCTTTTGAAAGACAAGACCAGGTCAGCTCTTTACTGATACTCAAATAATGAAGTAGGGGAATAAATCAAAATAAACCTTTACATAATTGTCCTCTAAATGTGGACACTAATGAAAGAATAAGGCAAAGAAGGCCTTCCTGAGGCACTTTTTTTCAAATGCCTGAAGCGCAGTACCGTGTACATTGCAGCATAGAATATTTGCTAACACAATAATTACAGGATAGAAATGTTATCCACAGGATAATCATACATTCTAAAACTAATATCATCTAAGTGTGTACCCATTCCTTTTGACTCAGACATTGCTGTCATTCATGATTTGTTAACTAATAACCAACTTCCTCTGTGTGGGATAGATAATTGGCAATATTATTTTGATTTGTGTATCTAAGTCCAGTATTTCAGTGCGGGCTGGGACCCCTGATAGGGGGATCATGTGTAACAACATTGTGGCCATGGAATGCTGTATGATTGTTATTTGGCAAAAGTTACATCCTAATGTTTTTCTACCATTTTTACTGCTTTTGTATAATTGTTATCATAATTTTTTTACTGGAAATGGTGGAATGGGGAAATGTACATAGGTGGACTCAAAATCAATGTGGAGGCAGACCTAAACCTTTTAGAAATATAGATATGTGATCCATACTTCCAGAGAGGTCTGTTGTTAAATTGCACTGACTAAGACCTTCCCATGTGAACAGTAGTTCAGACCTAAAGACAACGACTGAAAGAAAAAATGTATCTGTGAACTGATACTGTGTCTTGAGAGAGATCTACTAAAAGTGAAAACCCTGTGTATGTGTTGTGGTAGATTGTATGCTGTAGTATGTTAAATTAAACAGAGTCAATGGAACTGATATTCTCATTTCCACAGTCAGTTTTCAGAGTTGAGATACTCTAGTAGACTTCATTTTACCATTCCTGTTGCTACTACTGTAAAACTTTGTATCCAGTTCTGGATTGCTTGTGAATTAATTTAATAATTTATTATGTGTATTGCTGTTGAAACTGTAAAAAATTATAAGAAAAAGTGAGAGAGAAGAAAACTTGCTCTACTAACAGTAATTTATGCAAATTGCCTTGATTTTGGGAAGCAATATGCCAAACAATGCCAATGTGATAGTCAAATGTGGTACATTTGGGATAAACAAACCTTTGTTATTCCTGTATTATGTTAAACTATAACCGTGTACATGAAATAAATCTTGAAGTGCAGTTGAAGATAGTGTCTAAACTTTTATATGACTATTAGAAATTACTGCGGACTCAATCTTTGGCGTTTTTACTGTGCTAATGTACGCTTCTCAGTAGCAAGGAGCTACTCCCCTCTACTGTTGGTGTCAAGTACAACCATTTAAAGAGGTCAGAAGGTAATTCTTAAGTCCTCGGTCTACACTAGGCTACAGTATATAACGTAATCCCTGAAGATAAGCATTAAACACATTAAAAAAACATTTTTCTCTTTCCTTAAAATATGTAGGCCTATTTTCCACAGTTAAAGAACACAGCTATTGAATCCCAATGGAACTGCCATTTTGTGAGTGACTATTAGATTGTTTAATATTTCGGAAAGGAACAACAAACAGCAGGTGGCACTGCTGTTCTAGTGCAGCTCGACGTCAATGGTTCTGCAGTAGGACAAACTACGAAGTATTTTAGGACTTGCAAGTGTGCAATTCATAGCTTGCACCACTAGAGCGGGCATTTGAACATATTGCCCAAATGCGTATTTCATGTCCAAAGGGAGAAATGCTCATACAATGAGACTCTGTAGTAGGCTACCTCCGCAATTCCCGTGCCTCGGTGCGCTGCTCGGACAAATGATTGTCAATGGAATACTTGAGACAGATCGCACTCGGTTGGTGTGTCGGATCCTAGGCGTTACGGGTTCCGTTGTTTGTGTAGTGTAATTGACCAAGATGTAACTCGATTTCTAATTCGAACCGGGGGAGAATATGTAAAATGAAAATCCAGTCGTGAGTCTGGAAGTTGTATTTTCAACAGAGAATGTGTTTGGCCTAATTTGCTTAGTTTACTCTTGATAGTCTTTACAAATTGTGGTAGAATAAGTGTCGGCTTTTTTATTTAACTGAGAACTTAGGCTTTGTAGTTATCCGTGTAGCTTTTCGAAACAGCGCGTGAAACATTTAATTATGAACGGAATGGTATTTGCCGATGATCTCTAAAGCTATTACAGCATTTATTTTGTGCCAAATTGTTTTACTTGTCTAGGAGGCGGGTTTTTGTAGGCTAGATATATGACAATAGAGTTTCTAATCGAGATCGTTGCGGTACAGATCTTTTGTGTGCCCTAGCTGCGGTTTATTAAGTAAACCTATCCATCGGAACTCGGGCATGGGAGAAGCTACTCCCGCACAGCCCGCTGCGGGGGTTTTTGTCCCAATGTTAGGTGTTGGCATGGTAGGACCTATCCCAGGTGGGGTCAGCGGGCCAATTGCAACCTCGAGGGGGTCTGCTGTCCCGCAGTTGCATAGTGCGATAGTTGAGCGTCTACGCGCCAGGATTGAACTGTGTAGGAGACACCACTCGACTTGTGAGAACCGCTACCAGCGCGGTCAGGCCGAGAACTCAGATCGTGAACACGAGACTACTCTACACCTTCTGAACATTGTGCATCAAGGACCAGGAATCAGGAAAACCAAGGGCAGCCGTGCCTCAAGCCAGCAACCTTTAGAGTACAACAGAATTAATGGAGAACAGAAAGCGCAAAGTTCTGCAGCAGGAGAACAGAAGCTCTCAACACGCATAGCCGTAAGTTAAGATGATGATGGTGGTGGTGGTGGTGGTGGTGGGGGGTGGGGGGGGGGGGGGGGGCTTGACACTCAAATGCTTGTAAAGGTCAAATGTGGTCGAATCACCAACAATAACCGGCATTAAGACTGCATTGATAGCAGACTTAATTGCAAAAAGGTAATCAGAATCTTCAAAGGGAGCTGTCACACGAGAATGAAGTGGTGCTTCCTTTCTGATGAGAACCACAAGCAATCAGACAAAAACATAGTTCATTAGGTCGCACTGCAGTCTTTGTTCTCAGTTTCACAAGTTCTGAAACCTCCTGCATTTTGCAGTTTAGAAGAGACACGATAAAATCTTGTAGCGAAACCTGCGTGAAAATGTTATCAGTGCCATTTTGGGTTGATGCATCTAGATTTGTTTTGCCAAGCTGTGCTGATAGAGTTGTTTATGTCATCTGTTAAGGGCACAGCCAGTGAGATTTATTTTGTTGTTTTCTTTCATTGGACACCGGGGAGTTCAAAATCTAGTCCAGAGGCAATGAAACGTTTCCCAAGGAATGTTTCAATAGAATGTCAAAGGGGTGAGACACCATATTTACAAGAGCTTGCAGAGGTTTTAGCTGAAAGTTTGCTTATTCAGAAAGTGAATGGGAAAATAAACATAATCATATGTCTGGTAAACAACCCATAGAATATAACTAGCACAGGCAGATGTATTTCCATAAATGATCAAAAGTTGGGTTGACTTATTTTGAATTATTTTACATAAACTACTGGCTTTGTTTAATGGACACTGGTGGACAAGTGTCAACAATAGAGATGTTAATGTATCATCTGACAGAATCACCTGAGCAAATTTAAATTATTAAATTACTTCATTAACTGAAGCAGAAATTGAATATTTTGTTGTAGGCCCACTCAATTGTGCTTCTCAATCTATTTGATTCAGGGATTTTGCTTCTTAAGGATTAACTTTTAATTAAAATATAATTAAAATCTCTAACACTTAATTAAGAAAATTCCAGGAAATTGACATCCCACTGTCAGATACAAAACCATACTACACCATGGATACAAATGACTTTTTTAGAAGACACTGTAGAGCCTGCTATTTCATTTCTGCTTCAGTTTATTAGGCTCTGGAGAAACAAATTCTGGAAACTGAGAACGCACCACACTACTGCAAAGGAAACTCATTGTTTGGGTTTAAATATCAAGGGAAAAGTTGATAAGGTCTGTTTTTAAATGCCATAATGATGATCAGATGACAGGATCAAATGTGTCTTTCAATTTAGTGTATGCCAGTCCAGTATGTAAAGTAGCCCAGCCAGACTGTACAGTCAACACATTGAGCATACTTGTTTTCACATCAACACAAATACAATGTTTCAAAATACTAGTTTTTAATATGTTTGTGCACGACAGAAACTTTTCATCATTTCAATTCTAGCTTTTGGTGTATGCAGTTACTCAACAACTTAATCCCTTCCAATCTTTTGAATTCATGTATTTGGTGGAAAACCAATTTACAGACTGAGGATTAATGTATGTTTAACAGTATTACCTAACCTACTGTAATACAATCACATCTTTCAGTCTAATCAGTTTTGTGACAGCCTTATTGGACTATAAATGACAGATAAACAAGCAGTGAAATGGCCTTGCAGTGTGCTGCATGCCATGTACTGTCATGTCCTATTATCCCAGGTTTTACAAATTACTCACTAAACACCTTCTTGAAAGATGCTCTGCTCATGAAACTGGTGAAATTGAATTAACTAGATGCCCATATAGTCTAAATGTTTAGAGTCACTAAATACATTTCCTGGCTGTGTTTACTTTAAGTCAAACATGCCTGGAAAAAGCAATAGTGGGGAGCTGCTCAGTTATTAACCATCCTGCGCGTCGGGAAGATTCTGTTATTCCCTTATCTTACTGTAGTGAAATATCTGGTAAATGTCAACTTCCAGTATTATGCTTTCACAACAGGGGACAGCTGCTGTGTGCTTGCTGAGCTTACCCAATTAAAAGGATAGTTTCAGTTTTTGTTACACTGATACCCTGAAGTAGACTGATACATATTATTTAGGTTTGTTTCTTTTATTGGAGAAGTATCTTAATGAATTAAACGATGATGCCGAGGAGTGGGTGGGGGTTTGGGGGTCAGGTTATGTAAGAGATTCCTGGTTTTGTCTGCCTGCCTCTGGGGCAGTTTGAATCAAAGCTGGAGGTGGTCTGATCTCAGCCTTGCTCTGTTCTGATATGGAACAATTAGCTCAGGTCCTTGGGGGCCACCCACAGAGCTGCACAGAACCATGCCCGGCCCGGCCCAGGGATGCATCAGGGATCCGGCAGACATCCAGTGAACAGTTCGTCCCAAACATCACTTCCACGTTGTCATGGAAAAGTGGAGGTTTTTGTAAGGGTAACTTGCTGGCTTATAGTTAGACTGAGTGCCAGGTTAGTCTTACACGACTCCAGAGCTCAATGCTAGGGCTATGACTGCGGCTGCTGTCTATTGACACTGTGACTTTTCAATAAGCCTGATGTGATTAGACTAGTCCCACAGCACACCATGGGGCCCCACAGAGCTGTACATCTCTCCCCAGCTGATTAAGAAACAGTGGGATAGCACAGCGACAGCATGGTATTAACTCCTCTTTAGAGCTGGGACCAATGCAACATGTTTTTGCAGTACAGCAATTTAATGTATTATTTGATTTGGCTTGTACAATATACAGTTTTTGTCTGTTGTCTCTAGGAAAATGAAGCACATTTTTACCAAGAGGTGCACAATACATAAACAGTCTGTGTCTGTTGAGTTTGAGAGTAATTGTGTGAATTTCCTAGTGCATTTGAACGTGAAATAATAACACATGCACTCACTTGACGATTGTAAATAAGGATCCTTGTCCACAAAGGTGGAGTTTTGTTATTTGTGTTTTAAGTGTGTCTTTGACAGTTTCTTTGTTTTCAAAACACTAATTCTCTGTACCACAGATACATACCATACACTCCAATCGTTATACAATATACAGAACATGTGGCAACATTAAAAAACATTCCAACAATATACACCAGAATTATTAGATGTGACACTATCAAACAAAGGTAAAATAAACATATAGAATAACATGTACTCTGTGTCCTTAACATTAGCCATATGTGATTCACAGAACACAGACCTATTATAAATTTGATCCACCTCTTAGTTACACAGGAGTCTAGCAGTAATGCTAATCCATGGGTGTTGCATCTTACGTAGCTAGTAAGTCTGTTGGACTAGAAGACATAGATCCTTTCTAACTGTCTGGGTTCAATTTCTGTTACACTCAATTATGGAAATAGCATTCTGTGAATCTGGGCCACTTCAGCTGCCTCGTGAGCTTGTATGAAGCTACTGGATTCAACATTTTATTTTATTCATCTATTTTTCGTTACAAATTTCCAAATGTTACCAAAAGACAGGCACATCATTCTCAAAGAAACAAGGTATCGCAGAGATAAAAATCCAGGAGGATAGTGAGTATCCAGACACCCAGCAGGGCAGTGTGGATGTGTGTGCAATCAAAAGCGCTCCTGGCTCATCTGTTGTAGCTGTAACAGGGGTGTCTTTCTGAGGCACCCCCTGCACACACGCCTCATGTTTTATTCACCAACCTACGGGAAGGCTGGAGCTTTGAAGAGTGCTGCTGAAACCATCTAGCAGATCCGTCTTATCCGCGGTCTTCATGGGATAATGCAGTCTAAGTGGATACACGCTTGGAGTAACACAGGCACAGGCTCTGCTGCTCCGCATGGACTAGAATGCTGCTGTCCTCTGGGTTAGTTAGCCTGGGGTTGGACTCAAATTGGGAGTCTGTCTATCTCTATCTATTTTTTTTAATGAAATGAAACCTTTACAATGCACAAACTTTCAATTAGGATGAACGCTGTTCACACCATGTTTCAGACTATTAAGCAACGGGTACTCAGTGTTCCTGAGGTTAGCCTCAAGTGATTCACAGAGCACAGACCTATTAATAATTTGATCCACCTCTTAGTTACCAAGGAGTCTAGCAGTAATGCTAATCCATGTGTGGTGCATCTTAGCTATTAAATCCATTTGACTGAGGAGACAACGTTCCTCACTTGATTGTCTGGGTTCAGAAATGCTTGTGAATCTGAGGGGTCTGTACCAAATGTTATGTATATGTCTGGTGTGTGCTCATAGAGGTATCCATTCATGCTCGATGGATTATTTTGCTCAGAGAGCTCTTTGAGTTTGTCAGGTTTACCCTGCTTGACTTAATTGTGGAGAGTAGACGGTTCTGTGAAAGATAGCAACAGAGAGTGAGTGTGAGAGAGAGAGAGAGAGAGAGAGAGAGAGAGAGAGAGAGAGAGAGAGAGAGAGAGAAAGAGAGAGAGAGGTTAGCTCAAAGTGTGTCTCCACAAGTGCTGCACTTTGTTTGCATCTCCTGAAACTGGATCCCTGTGGGAACATGCATGCTCAGGTGTGCGAAGCATGGGGGTGAACTAAAGGGACTTACTTTGTGGTAAATGTGAAACTCGAACAATGCCCCATCAGGGTTGTTTACTAAAACAGACTCTTCCTCTGACAGTGACATTGCTAATCGTGGATCTCCACTGGTAGGGAAAATGTCACTCTGGAAAGAGATGTTTTCAGATTTCACCATGTTTACAACTGTGAAAATATAGGCCTGAAAACGACAGTTGGGTGACATGTAGATCTATAGCAGTCAACTGTAACTGCTCTGACACTATCTTCAAATCAGATCAGTCACCTGATATAACTGTGTTTCCTGACCTTGCTTCGAGCTCCCTCTCTAACGGTCATAATACATCTGATTATCCATCTCCACATTTGCCACCATAGGACTGGGTGTGGTTGTGTTTCTGTTTATCTTATCATTGGCATTCACAAAACATCTCAATTTGTGCCCTAGTAGATCCTTTGCACTTAACTGTGCAAAACCATTCACAAGACAACACTTTGTGGGGATTGTTGCTGAAGGCTTTTAGCCTCATTTCTAGCTTTCCTCTGAGTGAGTATGGTGTTCAGGGCAGCTTCATTTGCGTGACTTCAAACAGGCTTTTCTCCCAAGGGTCATTATCCTGGTCAGGAAATGAGAAAGTGGGCTCCTGATGTCACTGACAAACTTCTAGCCGGAATGCAAGGGTACATTGGGGGGAGGTTTTTTTTGGTAGATCTGAGTTCAGACATGTTTACATTACAGCTCGGATATTTCTCAGAGTCGAGCCAAGCTGCCGAGGTTCCCAGGCTCTGTCGTTCGGCACTGAAAAGAAGCACAAATGCTCACTTTTCCTCAACCTCTCTTCCCTCCCTTCCCCTCCCCCACCCATCTCCTCTTCCCTGTACTTAAGTCAGGGTTCAACTCTATTTGCATTGTAGTAAAGTTCTTGTTCCTTCAGGCATCAGGCCTTTGATACTTTAAACAGCATAACTGTTAAAATATCAATTGTGTAAAGAAGATGGAATTTGCCTTTTTCCATTTACATCTTTTCATTATAGCACATATTTGTTGAGAGATTGATGGCATACAGCCATCAATAGGAATTGAGCTCAGCTACAATATTCACTCCTTACAGCAAAGCCAAATGAATATTCTCTTTGTTTCAATTTTTTCAGAAAAAGCTGTCAAACAAGTTGAATGTTGAGTAGCTGTTGAAAAGTGGCCTTTTTGTCTATATCAGTCTCTACAGTCAATGCAACCGTGTCTTGCAAAACAGACGAGTTGAACACTGCCCCATTCTTAAATATCAACATTTTAATGTTTCAAAATGCTTGACAAGGCTTTTTGCCTGAAGTCAGCAGCATCAGATCTAGCCTAACAGAACACAGCCGGTCTTGTTCCTCGGTCTGGCGCTGCCACTGGCAGCTGGAATGTTTGTGTTAGTGCTGGGCTGTGGTGAGGTGTCACGGTGTGGGCTCCTCGCTGAGCTTTGCTCTGGCGCCTGCCCCTTCTCCACATAGCCCAGAGACACTCACTAACTTACACCATTGTTATACCAACACTGTAGTCACTCAAGGTAAAATCAGGGTACTTTCTTGTCAGTCCTGGGTCTGATGTAGCAAATCACGAAGAACCACTGGTTAAATGAACTACATTTACATTTAGTCAGTAGGGCAGACGCTCTTATCCAGAGTGACTTACAGTAAGTACAGGTACATTCCCCCCGAGGCAAGTAGGGTGAAGTTGCCCAAGGACACAACGTCATTTGGCACAGCGGGGATCGATCCGGCAACCTTCTGATTACTAGCCCGACTCCCTGACCGCTAAGCCATCTGACTCTCTACTAACTAGACTAATATCAATGTACAGGTTTTCTCATTTATATTAGATGAAGCAAGTGTACATAGCAACATCCATTCTAGAGCAACGCCATCTCTAGATTTTGCCCATTCACGATTATTTTTAATAGTTTAAGGTCAAGAGTTGGTTTTCTGTTTGTAGACCTGTGCTTTAAAGAAGCATTATCATTATGGAGCATGCGGTCTTATGTTCCTATCCTCAATTACCGTGACTAACTGTGAGTCTTGTCTTTTGTTAGTTGTTGCTGTGAAAGTTGTATTGTATTATTATGGACTGTATATGATTTGAAGAGAGAGAAGGAGAGAGGGAAAAGAGAACATTCCTTTCTCACTCTCTCTCTCTCTACCACACCCCTGTAGCTACTCACTGCCACCCCACCCCCTATTTCCTTCCTGTTCTTTTTTTAGAATCTATTGGATGTTTCTCCCACATCCGGCAACAATGAGACATTTGTGCCATAACCTAACAACATGGTCGTCCATGGCATGGCCACACAAGCATGATCAAATATTTTCATAATTGAGTGTCTCACCCTTGCACCTTGCTATGTATGGTGTCTATTAGCCACACTGCATGATGCTGGGTACTAAACAAGTCGTGACAGCAGTCTCAGCTCATAGCAGGTCAATATTGGCTCATAGCAGATTCTATGTTGTTAAATTACTCAACATGTTCAAGACAATTGTGAGAGTTCTACATTTAACACACTGAATTTGTTGATCTCCCTGTCTGGTTTGTGTTTTTAATAATCTATTTCTCCTGGCGTAGCCAAAGCAAGAATAGCAAGCAGCTGGTCAGAGTGGGAAGGGCTTGGCATTGGAGCTGTGAAACATCCACAGCAGCAGGTCAATCTTTCCCCTCAGAGTAAACAAAGATACTGATAGAACAGCCTAGAACATCCAGCCTTGACATACCAGGCCTGGTCTCAGATCAGTCCGTTTAGCAGATCCATTCAAATTTCAGTTTTGTAATAAAATAAAAAAACAATTAAGACATTGTTTTAATCAAAATATTTGAAAAATGCTAAGCAAATGAAATACCTCCATTGCATTTCCTTCCTGTCGTTAGTGTAGATTAGCTCAACCCTTACTGCCTACCTGTCTGGTCATTCTCTTACTGCTGCATGTTATCATGCAAATACACTGAGATTAGGAACAGATTTTTCTTTTACTAACAAATTAGAAGCACATGCCTTCATCTTCTTCCCATCCCTCTTGATATAGTGGGAGGGACAATCTGTTTCTTGATTTGTCCCTCATCTGTTGTTGCCATGCACCTTACTGGCGGTGTGCTGCTCAGTCCTGCACACTGGACACAGTGACGTTGGCAGGATACTGTGTTTCCTCCACCAGCAGCTGTCGTGATGATAGCCAGATGGCTTTAGGGTTTCTCTGGAACAGTTTGTTTAGTTTACTTGGAAATATAGTCAGTCGTATGAATTACCATACATATTACATGAGCAATTAGCATTGGTCTTTTTTCTTCTTTTTTAAACAGTGATGCTGATCATAGAAGCCCCCCCACACCTCATCCCTCGCCATCCCAGAAATACAGTATCTTGAAGGACAACGAAAAGAGAAGAGACAAAATTGTAGTCTATTTTATTGTTCACTTCGTACTAGAGAAATACCATGACACATTAGAGAGCTGCTTAGCAACCTACATAGATGAGAGCGTGTTTGACATCAGAAGCACAGCTTAATGGTTGTGAGTCTGGACTGTCTGTTTAACTTGAAACTGCCAAACCAAAGTTTCCTTGGAAGATTAAAATTAACTTGACCTGCAGCTTCTGTAATGGCAAACCACCAGACAAACCAAACACTGCACAACTTTTCTTTCTTAAGTGATGAGTGTTAATTGTAAAGGGTTACTTTCCCCTTAGTTATGGCCACGAAAAATCCTCAAAACGATTCTAGTCCTTTCAAATTGTTCGTTTGAAAAGCAAATTGTTGGAAAATCACTGCAGTGGTTACGTGCTTGTCGTATCTGCTGAGTGGCTGTCAATGATCAGATCACGAGAAAGACGTTTTTCCAGACACTTACCGAGATTGCTCGATTATGCTTTCTCACCAGCTGCAACATGTAAAAGACCTAAAGCACTGACTCAAAGGGCCCACTTACCAGCACTTGAAGGAGCTGCCCGCATGCACCAACATGCATGAAACATGGACTGTGTTGCAGCCTTTGTAACTCTCCCTCCTCCTGACATCACCAGCCTGGCCAGTGTATAGCTCAGCACCTGCAGTCCAGTAACCCGCAGTAATACCCAGTGCACTGCAACGATACTAAACTGAATGGAATGAAATACCTTATGTTACTACTATAACATAAGGTATTTCTTTTTCACTGCTTAGGCAGCGGAAAGATGCCCTAAAACATAAACTACCACAACTCCTCAGATGGCTTAATGAAGCCTTGTCTTAGCAAGAAGTTGTTTCACAATTCTTGGTTTTCTCTCGACTTCAGACACCTATCACCAAGTCAATGTACAGTAAATGTTTGGCTGAACCACCAACAGGCATTTGTACTGTGGGTGGTTATGTTGACAATATGCAGTCAATTGCTTGTGTTATAATCCAGCACAAGATCACATTTTGTTTCAATTTCTCTCAGGGAAATGTCACGGCTGATGATAGAGTATTCTGGCCTTGTTCCCCCTCCCCTGTTCCAGGCTGGAGTCAGTGAGACTGGGCCACTGCAGGGTTCTATGTGTCGATCTCTGCCAGCATATTGGACTACACAGGCCTTATTTGGAATGTCAGAACTGATTTGAGTGGGAGTAGAGCAAAGCTTCCCACTCGTTCACTTTTGATTTTCTTGCTGCAAAAGCACATGTGGACATACCACACGGTTATAAAGAGGACTGTTTATGTGTGTGCATAGACTGTGTGCATAGTTTGGAGAAAAGAGTGGTGGTGAGAAAGTTGGCGACCTCACCCAGCGTAATATAGTACTGTGGTAGACAGTTGGTTGAGCACGCCACTAACAACATCAAGGGCTTTGCCTGATTCCCATCCAGGCCATATCATACATCTCCTCTGCGAGTGTAATACTAGAAAGACATGTCTACTGAATAACAGTACCATTCGTACCTTGGCTAAGTGAATTTATCCATGCAGTTCTAATGTATTAGAGCCGTTTTATCACAGTAGATGTGTTTTGCTCCTGTCTAAATGAGCAGGAGGCTTATCAAGACCTGAGTGTAATAGCATTAGCCCAGCATTAACCCCTGTGTCTGGCCTTCCCACGGGATATTAAATGGATCCTGGTTTCAATGGAAAATCATAACAACAATGCTGTTAGGAGCACTTTGCTGGAGTCCCATCAGATATCGTGGTCCAGGCAGCCAAAAAAAGATGCCTTTTGCTTCATCGTTTTTGTCAAAGTGTTTTCTTTTTTTTTATGGAGCAGAAAGCTCTCCAGTAATTATTATATTTTCTGCAGAGCAGTTTTGGAAATTGTCATAGTAGTAAGTTAGTGGCAAGTTACAGTAAAAGTCAGTTAGTTGCATTTATCACATTGATATTAAGTTTTGGAAAAAGGACATCTTGAAGAAGAATCCTATTGTGTTATCTGAGATGGTGAAGCTAGCCTGTAACTTTTTTCTGTAGTAGCCATTGACATGAGAGGAATGGTTTTCTGTCACTCACTCTCACTCTCGCTCTCTGACTCTCTCTCCAGTATGTTTCTCTCCCTGTGTTGCTCAACTCAACAGTGGCACTGTTGGCTCTCACCAATGTGCAGCTGCGGAGCTGAAGAGCAGCCAGATGTTGGAGATGGTGAAATCGGCCCAGCAAGCAGGAAATGGCTCTGCATGCCATAGGAATCGTCTTTGAAAACAGGAAGAGAACTTGTTCTCTGCTTATGGGCCTTTTCCTGTGGCATGTGCAGGGGCAGGCCTTGTGTTTGACGTTTGTTGGGAAAAAGGTACTGATGACTGTATGGAAATGCCCATTTACGGGTATACATAAGCTCAGGGAAAGTTGAGGGACAATTTGAGCAAAAAGAGGAGCTCAACTAAATGAAAATAGGACAACTATAAGATTTTCAAATGATTTGGTTCAAATGTTTTACACGGCTGGCAGAGTTCCCACACTATTTTTAAACGATGGCCCATCCAAACATACTTACCAGGTTCTGTTGTAATGTCATGGTACTCCAGAAGAATTTATATGCCACCTAAAGTTAAGTGGTGGAAAATCTCCTTTTTCACTGAACCCCCTGTGGCATGTCAGCTGGACCACAAAACAAATGACACACACTGAGTGTTTTAATGTGAAACACAATGTCAAGGCTTTGAAATCCACTGCCTTAAAGACACATTTTTCTGCATTGTAACCAGTTGTATTGCCTTTAAGGTTGAACTAAAACTGTGATAAGCCAAATCTGAAATAAATTGGGCTTCAATCGAGCTAACTGTTTCAACCTGTGTTCTTTTCACTACAGACTGACCCGTGTCTTGTGATTGGTGCTTTGTGTCCTCAGTGCTGTCTCGTAAAAAGTTGTTAAAAATCATATTTATATTTTCCCCTCCCACACGCTCAATCTGTCTCCCAGCTTGAAGATTATCTTTCCCAGACTACCTCATGCACACATAGACATATAAACACATATCATTAAGTAAGATGCATTGCATTTCATGTCATCTATGGTATGCTGACAAACTGTCCCTTTGGATATAAAATAGCATGTAGCGAGAGAATGTTCCCAGCCCTGGTAATGGAGACCAATAAGAATTTAAGTACATTTTACCACTAAAGAACTATTTCAGCTGTAGTAGGAGCTTAGTCTGTGTGCAGTTGACAGGCGAGCCCTGTACCTTCAACTATGACCAGCTCAGAAACTGTTGAATAGTGGGAGGTCTTTCTCTGCCTCCCCTCTAATCCCGTTTTTTTTACATGAGCAGGCCACCACGAGAAGGGTTGGCTGCATTGAGGAAAATGGTGGCTGTTGTTTCCGATTTAAACAATGAAATGGAATACCAAGGCTGAGTGTGAGATCAGGAAGTGCCAGCTAAACCTGGAGAACACTGCACTTTTGTGTCCATCAGTATGAAGGAGGCACCATGGGGCTGTTGTTCTGCCTGCTCTCTGCTCACTCATTATATCCCTGTTAAAAAGCATAGGAAAGCAGTTGGGTCATCATCCGTGTTGCAGCACACTAATTAAATTACACGCAAGCCTATTTTCCATAATCATGAAAGAACTTATCTAATACTCATATACTACTTGGCGCATACAGAATGTTCAGAATTCTTTGGGTTTTGAGAATGGCTCTCTTCCCTCCGAGTTGAGGTCCGTTGTAGAGGGGCTCCAGAGCTATGTCCAGCCCCTGGCTGTCCTCTGTGAGAGTCTCTCTGGTCACATTGACATGTGGATGCAAGGCGACAGCTGTGTCGGGAGCCCTGTGAGCCTCATAGCCAGTGGTGATGTGATGTGACGGCCTGTCACTGGTATGTCTGTGACTTCCCGTGTGTCTGCTGTGGCATGGCCTTGCTGGTGCTTTTGTACTGACGCCTGGGTAAGGGCCCTTCAACATTTGTCCCTAAGATCACTTCACTGCCACTGCAGAGCATCCAACAGCTTCTTTGTTGGGGTCAGACCATTTTACATTCATGATGCTTTAAATCCATCTGTATATATGTATTTTATTTTTTTTCTACTGATTTAGTTGACCGTGTGCCTGATAGAAGAAGCCTAATACTATGTTTGTAACTGTGTGGTCTATTTCTGCAAATCCAACCTTTCTCATCTGGTGCCCTCACATCTTCTCAGAAATCGAGTTCTTTCCCAGGGGTGTCACAATGTACTCTTGTCTAATGGTGAACAAAAGACAAGCCTTATCAAGACCTGAATGGCATGCTGTTTTACTCTGAGCTTATGGAATATCGACACAGTCAAGATTGGAATTCAGTGTTTTCAGGCAGGTCCTCTTTGTTACAGCTTACAGGCTGCTCATTATTTAAAATGGGAAGTCTCCATTGAATGGAGGAGTGATGCACCAGGAGTAACAGTTGAATAATGTGCCCTGGGTAAACATAATGGATGTATTTCCCTTCAAAGGCAGTCTTATGATCTCTCCACATTTCCCAGAGGCAGCCACAAAGCTGAGTCGCTCTTCCTCCCTCTCTCTCTCTCTCTCTCTCTCTCTCTCTCTCTCTCTCTCTCTCTCTCTCCCTCCCTCCGTCCCTCCGTCCCTCCCCCTCTCTCTCTCTCTCTCTCTCTCTCTCTCTCTCTCTCTCTCTCTCTCTCTATCACTTTTCGTCTCTCTTTTCATTTTTTTCCTGGTGCTGCTGCTGCTCATCTTTCCCTCCTGCCTGCTCCCTGGAGGGCAGCCTCAATCTAATACAACTGTGTCAGGAAGTGTGGGGATGCAAAGTGCTGATCAGTCAGAAGGAGCCAATCTCTGCAGTGAGGTGGTGTGTCCCAACATGTGCATCGCCACCTAATTAGGGAAACCCACCCCCAACAGAACCGTCATCATGGCACGCGCCTAGCAGTAGTGGATGGAGTCCAATACCCTAAAGCGCGGTAAATTCTGTAATGTGCTGATCATCTCAATGCCAAGTTAATGGTATTTACAGTATTATGTTTACTGCAATCCTCCAAAATGACCTAACCTTTCCTGTTACATTGATCTGTTTTGTTTAACACAATTATACATCTCTCTGCCTAAAGACATACTATATGGTTAAACAGCACATCCATTATAAACATAGTTCTCATAAATTCTGTGGCAGATCAGCCAGTTTTGGACTTTTTATGGCTTATAATAAGAACAAAAGCCTTGCATTATACTGTGATGAATGGATTGAATACAAACCTGTGTTTTGTAAAAAGACTGAGCATACCAGTGATCTAGAGAGTGAAGCATTGTATGGGATACTGTTCGTGTTACACATTCTCTGAGTAGCTTAACAGCTGAGTCTTTTTGTAAGGAGTTTTGGTAGTGTGTGTTTTGTCTTTAGTGCCGGTCTGATGGCTTCTTCACTGTATCCCATGAGAAAGAGAGATGAAATTCCTCCTTGCGGCATTTTGCAACCTGCGCAACCGCATAAATATTATGTCTCCCTAGGAACACAATAGTCGTATTTATTCCTTTATTTAGGGTTTGTTTTTTTCTGTGTCAGAAACTGAGAAGGTTTTTCAGACTCATAGGAGCAGATTACAACTTGTCTGGGGGCTCTGGTGAATAGATTAGAGACTAGTGAGCTGGATCATGTCAGTAAGACCTGCATTCAAACACACAATCATAAACTTGCATAAATACTGTACAAACATCTCTCTTTCTCACACACATACACACACACACACACACACACACTCCTAAACACACACACACTCCTAAACACAGCCTGAAACCTCAACATTACTGCTTCCATGGATAGTGCCACCGGTCTGTAAGATGGTAGCAGGATGACCAGTGTCAGTGTGGCATCCTCAGTGTCCTCTGTGACAGCTCTTCAAGAGTCCCATCCACAGTGTTCACCATCAGCAGGCTGCTCACTCGCTAGCAACACAGAGGCTTGTTACTGGTCCTTGAGCTAGCAGGAACAGACAGGCTCTGTTGACACGACCAAGGACAGGCCCGCTCAGCTCCGGTCAAAGGGCATCAACTTGATAGTCAGGCAAATAAGAGCAGATGGGCCGACCACAAGATCACCATGAAAGGGTGGAAGTTCATGGATTGATTTCGTGAACAGGACAGAACCTTTTACATGCTGATAGAAGCATGCGTGGGCATCGCTTGGAGTGTTTTGTGCTCTTTTTAGAGAATGCCAGTGAACAGCAAGCTGTTTTTAATTTTAGGATCATTTTCACCCAATGATTATGTTACATTAAGACATCAGAGGTCATTTTCTAGTGGGTTTTCATCTTCATAATAGCCATTAATAAACTTTTCATTAAGTTTTACATTATTGTTTGTTCATTTATATGCATTTATATTATACACCCAATATAGAAATGGAAATCTATCAGGATGCTTTCAGCTAGTTTAGATGTGTATTATGCATTTGAGCTTCTCATTTACCATCCATTCATCAGGAAATCCAATGGCTCTAAGCCTATTAATTGTTAATCAGAAAATCTATTTTCAGATCACTTGTAGATTGTCTGGAGGATTTCAATAGGACATAACGCCACTGTATACAATGTCTAAAATAGTGCCAATTGAAAATGATAGTAAATGAGTTTACTATGTAATCAGTCTATTTCCCTAATTTTCCTTAAGTGTAATGTACTACAATGGTATTTTACAAAAATGAGTCAAACTATTTCCGTTACAAAGCAAAGCTAATGTAATTTCGACTGGGTGAGACATCTGCACGTTTAAGCCCTGAAGTTAGAACTTGTGTTGTCCTTAAACTATACAGTCACTGAGGTGAGGCAACCCAGTCCCACAGGATCTCCGCAACAGATCTACTGTTCTCTCCATTATTCATGACATGTCCTCTCAGGCTTGGAGATGTGAGGGGAATTCTGGGCTGGCCTCTGGCACTCATAAAAAGGCAGGTGGAATGGGAGAAAGTGTGTGAGCTCCAACCTACTAGGCTGGCAAATAAAACAGATGTCCAGTAATGGGAAGGTTTACATTTAACAGCCTGAATCCTTATGAAGATTATGTGGAGTTGGTGAGGTTTTCAAGATGAGTGTAGCCCATGTCTAAGTTAAACTATCTGCACTGAATTTTTTCATATTCTTTTATAGAAAAAATGTTTGTCTGTCATCTTGTTTTCTGTGCTGTAGTTCCTTAGTAACTGCCATCTCTCATCTTACCAAGTTAAGGTTAGGCTTACGTTTTTTTCTCTTTAGTTATTAATGTTTTTTTATTCATTTGCTACTAAACCTCTCTTCATAGAGGTACTATTATATAGTCCCTGTCTTCCATGTTTACACTCTTTAATATCAACTTTGCTTATCCCTCAGTCCCCACACAGCACCTAGTCCAGGCGGCATCATCACGCACCATATCATTACACTCAATATGTTCAAACAGAGATTCACCACCACCCCATTAAAGACCCTGCAAACAAAAGAGAGCCTGGTTACATGCTGCAGAGTCACAGATATGTGTGAGTTGATTAAAATGTGGGGATGTATTTTCAAACAAACGCAAAAAGCAAAACAGGCATTGGCAGGCGATAAACACAGTGAAATACAGGAATCACTCCCTGCCTTCAGGCAATGAATCATCTTAATGTGATGTGTGCCAGCAACTGGAAATGACTCCGATTTGTTCCCACAGTGAAATCTGCACTATTCAGACACACTCCTCTCCTTAGCTCAGCTTGGTGTGGAACATGAACACATTATTCCTTCACTGGCACCACACATTAAATGATGAGTAGACAATGACTCATTTCTATATGTAGACAATACCACTGAACATTGTGTTAGGAGACAGCACAGTAACTGACAGGGAGTTCTGGTAACACCAACATCTTATAAATGGGTCATGGTCTCACTGGTCCCATGGTCCCTAAGGGGTCATGATTACAGTAAACCATAATGGAAATTAAAGACATCTTAGTAAGTAGTATACGGAGGATTGGCTATGATAATGTGATTTCAGTTTCTATGTATCTTCTTCTATTCTCTAGACTTGGTATTTCATGCTCACAACCTTCTTTGTGTGTGTTGCTGCTATGGGCTTATTAGCCATGTGAACACCCTGGCAGAGGGGTGGGGGTGGGGGGTGGGGTGGTATAAGGATCCTCTCAAATACAAAGAATTATTCGGCTATCTTTACAGAGGCACAAAAGAGGAACATATAATTTATGCAAATAAGGGAGACAGATAAAGGCCTTATTCTTCTCTCTGGTTGTCGACAGTAGACCATTCCTAAATATATCTGCTTCCATGCTGCATTTTCCTGCATTTTAAGTTATTACTCTCCAAGCCTGTTTTACCATTGTTGCTGTCAGTATCATACTTAGGGTTAAGGTGTGACATGAACTCCACTATACAGGACTATTCATAGTCCTGTATATTTGCAGTTGAGTTACTGTAGGTTTATTTAAAAAACGTTATATCAGTTGGTCATATTATGTGTAAAAGTTTTACATTTGGTAAAATGGTAAAAATGAATCAATATCCACCAAGACATTAAATGCTGGAAGTACATTTTAATACAGTGGTATTCTATCATCACAATTTTAATTGGTTTACAACATCAAAGAGTCTGTTTGACTGAAGGGTTATAATTATATATAGAGGCCCTTGTTAACTTAAATGTTCCTTTTTCTTCAGGCCACACTTGAACGCTGCATTAGTTATAGGCGTGCACTGTGCTTGATTTGAAATCCATAACAAAGGTTTTCAAAAAAAATAGTCTTTGAGTAAATTGTTAGGCAGTGTTCGGTTGGTTGCCCTCTCGTTGCTCTGATTTCTTGGTTCGAGATTATTGTATGACTATTTTCTAGACAGACTTCTCACCAGTGTGTTTGTGTCTCCACAGCTCCAGGGGTCGTTAAGGAGGAAGATTGAAGGACATGCTCCAGGTTACCCCCCCAAGCAAAATGACCTCTCTGGTGGACCTTCAGGCTATAAGCGTGCACGTATGGAGAACAGTGGGATGGGTCATGGACCCTGTGCTTTCAACTCTGGCCAGTCCCAGTCTCTGCAGGGTGGTTCCATCATGGGCAACAGTCTGCAGCGGAAGAACTACATGATGCCCCATGGCGTAAGCTCTGATCTGTTCAACATGACCCTTAAGGAGATGAAGAAAGAGCCCATTGAGGTCCAGTCATGTGGACAATCATCTGCAGACACCAGCATGATGGTGTTTGACTTCAAAGATGAGGGGGGAAGTCAGATTGATCCTGAACTTCAGGACTTGTTTGACGAGCTCACCAAGTCTGTGCCTTCGCTTAACGACCTGGAGTTTGAGAAAATGTTGAAACACGACGATGCGTTTGGTTTAGACCTGGGTCGGCCCAGTTCAGCGGGGGCAGCCAACCTGTGCTCTCAGTTGGAGAAGACTATAAAGACGGAGTTCTCCCCAGATTACAGCCAGACTCATGGCGGTTCACCACAGCTCCGGCCTGCCTCCGCTGGGCCCTCCTTTACCATGGGAAGCTCCTCCCTTTCCACCTCTCCCATCACCTCTGCACAGAAGGCAGGCAGCCAGATCCCCTCTAGAGGCCTGCCCAGCTGGCCAGAGGTGTCACATGCTGAGCAGCTGAAACAGATGGCAGCCAACCAGCAGCAGCCCAACTCCCACCTCCACCACCACCAGCAGACTCAGGCTGGAGGGGGCACCAGCTGGGCTCCAGCCATGAGCACCCACTCCTCCAGCAGCTCTTTCCCCCTTGACAAGCTGTCCAACCAGGCGGCCTCGCTCGCCCAGCAGAGGATCAGTCCCCAAAGCTCCATCCTGCCCCCCATGAGCAGCAACCAGAACAAGGGGATCAACAACTGCCTCTTCAAGTCTAACGGACACAATGGTTCCAATCACATCGACATGAAAGTTCTTAGCAAGCCCATTCTGCAGTTCAGCCCCAAATCCCCGCACTCCGTCAACCAGCAGATCCCCATCATAACAGGCCCTCTGAACAAGACTATAGCCCAGCAACAGCCATCCACCAAAGCCCAGAACCAGACCCATCACTACCAGAACCCCCAGGTGGCTATGTCTGGGGTCCAGTGTCTGCAGCCCAAGGCCATGCCCCAGAGGACCCCCCTTAATCAGCATGGACCAGGGCTCCACTTCAAACTAGCCCAGCAAAGACAGGTAATGAATCACAGACCAAGTAAGAAATGTGTTTTGTGGAATACCTGATAAACATGAGAAACAGAAACGTTAAAGTACAATAAAGAGATTGTCCAATATGTATTTCTTTGGACAGAAATTGAGTTGCCGACTGATTACACGGTTGTACTGCTTTCTCTTTCATACGACTTGGCTATATATCACTATGCTATTCCAGAACATAGCACTGAAGGTCTGCACATCATGCTTTGCTACAATATTTAATTGGAACCTCTCGGCACTGTGAAATAATAGAGTATAAGCTCTTCTTTTTCTGCTGATGACATAGTAATAGGATGCATAGTTTGCCCAGAAAGCCTGCCATGCAATCCAGCTCATTACTTAGTTTCCTCACTTTGCTCATGGCAGTCAGCATGCAGTCTCAAACTGTAGGGAACAATGCAACTCGTTTTTGGTGTTGTCGCCATTGACGTTACAGTTGTTTGTGTCTTTGTCGTCAACGTGGCTCTTGTGAATATGTATTTCACCCAGAAGCATTTTGACGATGACACGGACTGCCAGAGCATGGTAGATTAACATGCAGGACTTCTAATTTATCTGCCTGTCATGGACGCTCTCCGTCAGGGCATAGATTTGCACAGCAGGATTTACTAATTGGAGGTTGTTAGCTACAAGGGACAAGTGGTGGAAAATGACAGTAATCTGCTTAGCCCGGTGCCGGAGGTTGAACCACTGATTTGTTATGATTGGGGGGATTTAGAACATCCCCCTTTTCATTTTGGCACAAACAGTATCTCCAGTTGCCTTTGTGTGAAATGATAATGTGAGCCACACATGAGGACTCTTGCGACCACTTTATCTAATGATCAAGGAAAAGCTCCTTAACGATGGGAATGAGGAAGATAGACACAGATACGAACACTAGATGCAGATATGAACACAGTGTGATGTTTAGTCCTTACAACCTCCAACAGTACTTTACAAAATATTTGGTTGGCTCTCAGCATCCTAATACCACATCAGCCAGAAGCTGGAAAAAGGATACCAAGGGAAGACGTTCGCCTGAAGGTCATGAAGTGGTGTGATTATTGTCTTGCTTGTTGACACAAATCAGATCATGAACCATCAACTAGGATAGTGAGTATGATACTAGTGGTGGGGAGAATGCTCCTCTGTATTCTGATCTGATGCGGGGATGTATCATTCTCGCTTATTCAAGGCACTGATTGGGTTAAATCCCCAGCTACTGTAGTGTAGAAAAGAAGGCGTCCCTTCCCACAGTGAATTGAATTAGCAATGCCATAGAAATAAAGGTCCCAAAACAGTGCATGAGCCCCCTGGAACACCAGCGAGGAGGGCTGAACTTCCTCCCAGTGGGAGAAGTTCAAGATGTGAGTTATGGTTCTTGTTTGCTTGTTCTCACAGTCAAAAACTCCATTGAACTTTTTTTTTACGTGGCATCTAAGCTGAACAAAGGTTTATTTTACAGTACAACATTTAACAAAGAATCCATAAAGTCATGAAGTACAGGAATATGTCCCAAAACTGAAGGGGCCAATGTTAACCATGCGACTTAATGGATTTAAAAGTACTGTTTGGAACTGTGGCTGATGATCCTGTGGCACAACATCTCAGTAAGGAGGATATGAACCGCCGGGGGGGTTGGGTGGTGGGGGGGGTTGTGAGTGCCAGGTCGCTTGCTCTGACTAACGGCGCTGTGAAGGGAGTGCTTGTGTCCTGGGAAAGGGAGCTGCGGCCAAGTCCAGATGCCGAGGCCCTCCCCTGGGACAGCGTCCTAGCTCCAGACTGGAGGAAGTGCTGTGTGAGAGCCGGCCTGGATCACTGTCAGCTGCCTGGCCCCGCACTGCACTGCCGCAGGATGGGAGGCTGAATCACACCACTCCTTTTCTGAGGCCCAAGCCACATGTGGTATTCATTTACGACAAGCTTGTGAAGAATGAGAGGGGAAAATGATGGAAAACAGCTTTATGACACGTCAGGATGACAAAGAGAGGATTACTGAGTTGTACATGCTAACAAAACACCCCTCACAGAGGTTGTTCTTGCAACAAAAAGGTCTGTGAAATCAGTCTATCCCAGTGTAATGGAAAGACAGTCTGGCTGTGTCGGAAGAACTTCTGTGAGAGGGTAATCATTTCTCACGGTGCTGATAATTGGATGCAAATGGTGGACTTACTGCTTCCTACTAATTTTCTTTTACATTGAATTTGATGTAAGTACAGTAGCTGTTTTGGTTGTCGTGCCAACTAATCCCAGACAAATAGTGTTGCTTCTTTGATTACTTTTAATTACATTTCAGATTCTATTTATGAGTTCAAAAGCCATTGATACACATTTCTTTTGAATAGAGAAAGAATTCTGACATTTAGTTGTGTCCACTTGATGAACCCTCCAACATAGTGAATATGAGTTTAAACAAACCATTCTCTCTGCCACCAGAAATGAATAATTCCACTCATGACAGAGAGCTCTTTCTTTTCTTTCTCTCTTTCCTTGTGCCTTTCTTCTCTTTGGAGCACACTTTTGGAGAGTCATCCTATGGGAGACATCTGGCCTCTATGCAATAGCTCAGTACTTGGTAGATCTATGTGTTGTGTAACAAATATTTTAACTAATGTATCAAAATGTAATCAAGTTTGTCTTCTCACTTAAATCCCCCACTTCATATAATGTGCATCTATGCTGTATTTCTGACTATCTTACGGAGATGTCATCATGCAAACCCAGCACAGTTAGGGTGGCTACTGCCCAGCTTGTTAAGGAAGGTAGTCATGGTGCTGGACATAAACTCCCCATCGGCACACTGTCCTGCTGTCTCAGGGATTCTTTCCACTCTCATCAGACACATTTGTCAGGGGAATAGCTTGCCCTGAGGAGGAGGATACTCTCCCATCCCCACCCTCACTTTGTTTTCTAGGGCTCCTGTATGAGAATGTAACCACACGTTTGTGCTTTCAATTTGTGGTTAAAGGTTGCCCTCTAGTGGGTATTTGCCATTACTGTATTGCGGTGCTTGCATACTTTCATTGACTCTGTAGTGCATTGAGCCAGTATCGATACAGACTATAGGACTGCAGTCCCTGGCGTGTCTTAAATCCCCTGTCCCTCCTTTCAGGGAATTGCACCTGGACCTCGCTTACCCACCAATGACAGTCTAGTGGGCATGACAGCTCAGTCCCAAACACAGCAACGACCTCCAGCTCCCATCAGCCAACACAAGCCCCCAGGCAAGACTCCAGCCATACAGAGACAACTGACCCAGCAACAACACATTATCAATGACTCGGTGAGCTGCGATGCCCAGTGTATTCAGTGTTTTTCCACCAATCACCATCTGAGATATGTGCATAAGTAACTGACCATACTAATTTTGCTGATATAACCATTGTAATAATAATATGTATCATGTTGTTTTTCAGGACAAGGACAGTACACAAGACCAATTTAACCGTCATCTAACCAGACCACCACCAGATTATAAACAAACAAGAAACATGGTTGGAGTTCAACAGTCAGGTCTGTTCACAGGTAAAGTGTTTCATAATGTTCAGTGTCGGGTACAACACAACTACATATGTCGTACCTGAAATGTAGATGGTTAGGATCATACAGTACCAACATTAAAGCTGGGATATGCCTGATTAAATGTGTGGTTGTTTTGCAATGCCCCAAACCATAGTTGTACTCTTGTTTTTTTATTTAGGAATGAACTCTTCTCAGTCTTTGCCAGGCAGCAGTCCTGAGAGTGATCTCCAGCCCATGCCCTGTCATCTGTCCAATGGTCCAGGTGCTAAGATGCTCCCCACACCTGACAGGAGGTTTGGGAGTGGGACTGACCCTCATCAAGGCTCCTGTATTGGCCAACTCCAGCAACACAATAACCAGAGCAGAATTGGAGTAAACCAAAACAAACCCAGATTCCCAGGGTCTAACAATCAGGGCAACGCATTCGGAATGAGTAATGTCAATAGCGTGCAACATCCCAGGGCATTAGTAGGGCAGCAGTCACAAGGCATGCCTGGGAAGGGACTAGGAGGCATGATGACTAGTAACATGGGCTGGGCCTCCAGCTCGAAGCAGGCCAGTTTGGGGCCTGGGCCGGGTGTTAGGAGGCTGCCCAATTCTTTGCAATCTCAGGGAGGCCAGCTGGACATGACAGCCCACCACTATCAACAGAGGCATGTTGGCCCACCCAACCAGGTAGCACCAGACATAGGCATGCTTCCCCTGAACACTGCCATCAGAGGCACAGCACCCAGAGCTAGCCAGCCAATGATGCCCCCTCGACCAGTCATGGGTAACCTGAACCAAGCTTCTCCTGAACAGAGGGTACCTGCAGGCTCATTTTCAACAACCAGCCAAAACTCTAGCGCTTACCAGAGCAACAGGGTCAACCGGCTGACCTTTGAGTTCCTCCAGGAGGGAGATAACACCGTCCCAGGGATAAACACAGACTCCGATTTCATAGACTCTTTGCTCAAGTCTGGCTCTGGGAATGACGACTGGATGAAAGATATAAACTTGGATGAGATTCTGGGCAGTCATACTTGAACAAAGTATTCTGTACACACACAAACATTGAAACCATGAGCCTCATAGCTCATAAGGGATATGATTTGTAAATGTAATTTTGTAAAGAAAAAATATGATTTGTTATCCAAATACATTGGGTAACAGTAAACCTTTAGTTGGGATTAATTACTATGCAACTGTATAGTAATACCTGTAGTTACAACATTATGCCCAATGTAATTACATTGTAAGGTGGTTTACTGGCATTATTGCAAGGCAAGAACGAGACGTAAGGGAGGGGGCCTCTCTAGGGGTTAACAATGGTTGTGTTTCCAAAGTACTATAAATATTAACACCACTTACCTTTGGAGAGCCACCTTTCCCCCATACCTTGTTCAACCTGTGTTATATATAGTCACTAAACCCTGTGATACCATGCTATTAAATAGCAGTCCCTATGTAAATATAAGGTTGGCATCACAGGTATTACTATGGGCACAACTAGTAATTAATGTAAAGTAGAGGTAAAGTGTTATCCTGCATTGTTTTGTGTATTCCTGTAAAAAATAATATCGTTTTAAGGTCCAATGAATAAGAACCTGCTTTTCTGTGATAGTGCAGTACTCTATCTGACTTTCATGTGTCAAACAGTATGGTCAAACAGAATGCACACTGTGAAAAATATGTTCCTGCCATACTTCCAAACTCCATCTAGTGTTTCAAGTTGTGTGTTTTTAATGAGCTCACCATTTTTGAGCATGATAATGCAATTATGTTGTAATGACCACATATCCTTTAATTAGACTCCTTTGCTCTACCTAATTTTTTTTCAAGCATTCTCACCTGACACAGTTTTGGATGTGTGTCAAAATTGTATCCATTTTATTTGTCATCTAATATTTAATAATCTATTGGAAACCCAATAAAATATTATAAACCATGCAAGTAATAAAGTGGTTTTGAATACACTGGTTCTGTGTGTTTCTGACTCTTCTGAGGTGGTTGTCAAGCTTAATTTTAAGCAACAAATATTTATAATATCGACTGATGGAATGTACTATTGAGGCATGAAAAGGGAACACAGGCCGGACTGGTCTACAAATGTATTTTAGCTTACCTCGGTCGAGTCATTGACCTAGGCTACGCTGCATTGAGTTTGTATTACAAGTGTTATAGAGATAAATTATACATTTGCATAGACTGGATAGTCTGTAATTAATAGCAGTCATGGTGTCATCATCACAGTGCAATAACAATGATGGTGCAATTACAGTGTATAACTGTGTAACAGCAACATAATAACAGTGTATGTAACACTGTAACAAGTATTTGTACTTTGTAACTCCCCATCTCTGCTCACAAGGCCTTGTCTGATTTTGGGGAGTTAAACAAAAACATAGGCTCCACCTCATAGACCAGACAGACAGTTCACGAACCTGAAATTCAATACCTAAAGTTCTATGTTGACAAAAAAATCTTTGCTCGCTTTCTGACCTCATTTTCCTACAGTTTTAACGGCGTCAACGAATTCGTAAGTAGTCTGTTTCCTGCAAAAGTTTGATATAATTCTTAGCAATGACAGAACTGCAGTAACGGCCACGGCCAGTTGGGTTTGTTGTCAACATAAAATTTCGCGAATTCAATAAATACAATAGAAAAATGTTCGGACTGAATGCCCTGCACATCATGGTGGCTTTCACGTCAGTTTGGTGGGGTAAGTAAAGTACGCCATTTTTTGTCCTTTTACTTTTCCTTATTTCCTTTTGTTCGAAAAATAACATTTTACAAATTGCTTAGAAGGAGTAGGCTATATTATGATAGGTTAACTTCATGCTGCTTACGTGTACAACACCCCTCCCCCCACCGCCAACCTTGTCGCATTGAATGAGTGGCAACTCATAAACATTCTGCTCTGCACAGCATTAGTAGAAGAGGCCTTGGAAGCGAAAGCTGTCATGACTTATGTTATGACATCTTACGTTTTGATTGAAAATAAATGGGTTGGTAGCCTGCGACATTTGTTTTTTGTCGCAAACTTGATCTAAAAAGTACACTGCTTAAGCAAGGTATAATATTGTGAATTCTAAACTTTAATTTTTTCACTGCCAGCATCGGATTCTGCATCATCAGCAAGATTTGACTCTGGTTTAACAAAAGCAGGGGACATACCTGTCACTACACCACTGGGGAATCCTACCACAAATCCATCCTACACTATACAGACAGAAGCATTTCTGAAAACGCAAATTAAGCCATCTACAGCCACCTCATCAGGTATTGGAGAAGAAAAAGATTTTCCTAAAAATACTAAAATACAAAGTAGCGGGGGGTGAAGGGGGGATATCAAACCATAGCTAATGTAAACATTTTAATATTTTGTGTTTAAGTATGAAAAGAAAAAAACAGGTGCATCATATTTGCAGCTGATCTTTCCTGACAGGCATTGCTTTGGTAACAACTATCCATCCCAGTGCACCCTCCAGATTTGATGCGGGCAGCTTCCTGGGAGGGATGATGCTGGCCCTCATCCTCACACTGGCCATCGCACTTGGATACAAACTGGCGTGCACCAAGCAGGATGTACGCTACCGTACCCTGTAAGTGGACTAACCTCTTCTCCGTAACGATGTCATTCATCATCATATACTCAAATGTACTGCTCTGTGTTGTCCTTTCAGGAGGGAGGAGCATGAGGCTATCATATAGCTTACATCCTGGGACAGTAGGCGACCTACAGATTATGGCATTTAATGAAATTAGCCACTGATCTGGAAGGTTATTTGGTGAAATGTATATTTTGTGATATAGATTATTCATGATAAAGCGTCACATGTCACATGTATTATTCGATTTTTTGTCTCTAAAGTGACTAATAAATAATTTTGAATACAATAAACGCATCTTTATTTGAGACGAGTTTGATTATACAAATAATGTATCTTTGTTGTGAGCTGCTGTTAGGTCAAGCAGTGTGTAGAATGTCACAAGACAACAATAACAAAGTATATACTTTATTTCAGGCCAATTTAAAAGTATTATATAAAGAGATATAATGTAACAGAATGTATGGTTCTAAAATACATGCACATATGTATCTATCAAAAATTAACAGATCATCAATGCTGAATATAAAGTCATTTCATGTGCATTTAGAAATATCTAAATACCAATCCTTTAACTTGTGTGATTAGTTCTACTTCTACAAAGACAGTAAACAGCTACAATATTCAGACAATAACACGCTAACTAAGCATAGAATCATGGTTTCTGTGACGAATACATCATTTATAGTTAAAATTCTGTAGTCGTGCAATATAAGCACTGTAGTGTACTGTACCACCATCTTTAAAAAGTCACTTTAGTTGCATTGTTCACACACCAACACTGTTTGTCCATCTTTAGCCACCAGCAACATACTTGATGCAAGATAAATATAATCTGAGTGGAAAAGTCTTAACCAGAATCAGTTGTCAATTCCCACGATAACACAAATCTGTCTCCAATCTGTACATTTGTTCTGTAAAGTTGACACTGCATCTATGCAGTTAACATCAACTGACAATGCATTCAATGTCACAAGTCACTTGATGTTACTGGGTAAAAAAAAAACATCTAGAGAAGGCTGTAAATTGCTGATCCGCTATATACACATTTTGATAGTGTACTCATACTGTAAACATCTAATAATGCACATATTCTGATGAGGAAGAAAAAGCAACTATTAGGATTTAAATGTACTTATCTTTTGCTGTAGTGTCCTCTAGATCCAAACAAATGTAAACAACATGTGACACAACAAGCACTCTGGAAGAACCATACTATTTCTGTTCTACAACTCACCGTGTTAGTCAGTCAATACCACCATCACATCTACAAATGAGCTCTCTTAGCTAGATTTACTCACGTCTCCATCAAAAAACTTAAATTCAACTGTACATCATTTTCTCATTAGCTTATACATTTAGGCTTACACAAGTTAACAAATCAAATCATTTTGTCTGTTGTTCCAAAAGGGAGATGATACATGAGAGAATCATGACAAAAACAAACATACAACAACAACAAAAACTCTTTGGAATCTGTCACAACAATTCCTGACTGAAATCATAGCTGATTGTTTTTGATCTTTTTTACATACAGTCTGTGTAACTCACCATTTACCAATCAAACCCTGGCTAACTTCTACTCTACTTCTCTAACCCTCATATCACCCTCCTCTGACCAGCTAAAACATGTCCTAACCATCATCTGTGAGCAGCCTCTTCCTTTCAGCACAGCACAGAATGGCACAGGCCAGCAAGATACATCCGTTTGACATGTTACATGCAATGTCACTCATTCCCTGTTGTTTAAACTTCTTATGGATCCAAGTGCATTTGTTTGTTTGTTTTTTGTTTCTTATTTTGGTTCATTTTGAAGCATATTATAGCACAACAGGGATACAACGCGATATATATGGGTACAATAGTACTAAAGTCATATAGAACTGTTTATGTGGAAACAAAGCTTGTCGTTTGTAAATCGGAAAATTCCCTCTCGGTGAATAAAATCTGTTGCTGTGATGTGCTGAAAGGTGACCCTGTTAAAATGTATAAATCCACCTAAAAACAAGTATCAGCAAATAAGCAGTCTGATCTATAACACATGTAATAACCTAACATACAATATTCTTTAGAGATAAAACAAGACAGAATCAGCCTCAAATAAGTCTGAAATACAAATGAGCTGAGGTTCATTACAAAAAAGTTCTGTCAGTTCCATTATAATATGTTTTATAAAACAGAAATATACTTTTGATTATTGATCATTAGTGTAGGTAATGGAGAGTGTGGTTGGGTTTCACGATGCAGTGTCTTCTCTACTGCTTCATGCTGCAGTACAGAAACTTGGTAATGCTTTGCTTCGCTCCTCTCTCAAAAAATACAACTGAAGGCACTTGATTTGACAAAGGATTAACTTAGACTCGCTGGCACAGCCAAGCAGTTATGTAGGTCCCCCAGGCTCCAGCCTCCACCGCAATCCCCCCAAGAGACAGCACGTCCTCACTGGGTCTCATGTCACCTTAATTCCAAATCAGTATTGTTCTATTCACTTCACATACATCATTTTTGGTTTCTCAGGCTCCGAAAAAAGAAAGAAGGTCTTAAGTGTAAAAGGCCAAAGTTAAAATGTTGTTTTTTTTTTGCTAGAAGCAATAGTCTCAAACACAGTATTGCTGCTTAACACTGTACTTCAAAACAATGAGGCACCAGAGGCTCCAGATGATGGAGTTCCTGTCTGAAAAGTACATGCACATGCCCAGCTCATCTATGGAAGGGGGGTAGAGGCACCCAAGATGGATTGTATGGACAGCCATGTGAAAGATTTGGGGACCCTTGAATAATTGTCTGTTCATGGGCCAGCCTTGAAGACACAGACAAATAAAAGAGATATAAGAAGTAAACTAGCAACAACAAAAAACGACAGAAGAGAAGGACCGCTGACTCGACAGAGTTTGGCCTCGTATGGCGAAACAGAGAGAGAGAGATGTCTGGAAAAGGGCTGCTGAAAAGTCTTAGAAGCATCAGGCATCCTTCACAGGTTGGAGAGAAGGCAGCTGATCAGAGCGTCATAGAGTGAGGACAGTGGCTTTCTCTATAACCATGTGAGGAAGCTCTCCTTGTCAATCTTGGTGGCTGCCAGCACAGACTCCATGTCATTGAGAATGTCGGAGCTTAGGGCCTCCTGCAGGCTTGGCATCAGCTCCTCACCCTCCACCACCATGCTCTCGCTCTCCAGGGTTCCCAGGTCGACGTCTGTGCCCGGAATGGCATCAAGGTAGTCTGGGAAACGGCTTGTCTGCGATGCCAAAGAGGCTGGAAGAGAGTCTCCTGAAAACCAAAGAGACATGAGTATTAATAACCATTCGACCTGTGTGTGTCTGAATCACTGAATGGTTCGTGTGTTCTCACCTGTGTCCATCTCATCAACACTGTTGAGGAAGTCGTCAGGAGTGCGAGGGACACTGTAGCTGCTCATGCTCAGCCCGCTGTCTGTGCTTTCATCTCTGGAGTGGTAGGTCCCGCTGAACACATAAGACACAGACATGCAAAACATGGGTCAGAACAATGGCACACTAGTAACAAATACTGAGAAAAGGGTCAAAGTGAAATCCCCAGTGAATCTGTAGAAACATCTCCAATTGGAACTAAACTGTATTCCAATTCTAGTTCATATTTCAATGAGAGTGCAGGCTACTAACATAAGGCCTCTCACTGCATGATAACTTGTTTAGAGATTCAGAAGAAACAATATCTCACTACAAAATCCTCTACGCTCACTACAACCCCCCCCCCACACACACACACACACACACACGCGCACACACACACACACACAGTGGAAGTAACGGATAAATGCAGGGACATATTGAGAGAGGAAGAGAGAGAGAGCTTTGACAATCCTATACTAATTAGCAGAGAGAAATGTGTAGGCAGAGTATGGCAGTGGCGGTATGAATGAGACCATTGTGAGCGGAGAGGAGGGGGAGAGGACGGGAGGGAGGGAAAACAGGGGAAGAGCTGGGTGCAGTAGAGAGTAGGGGAGGGGCCCCCAGACTGGCCTGTCTACTGACTGGCCCACATGTTCTCACGGGCTGCTTGCTATTCCGCTCGGCCCCCAGCTCATCCACTTATTGCAAGGCACTGAGCTGTGCCACTAGGCGCACCACACCCCAGGCATCTATGGTGTGTTAACCGTGGCATGCAATACGTTTAATATACTGTATGTCCACAAGAGTGAGAGCTACACCACTTGTCCAGCAGAGGTCAACATTGTGCAACCACTTCCAGCAGTCTATTGGTCTGCATGACTCATACCCATGAGAAGACTGTTAAGCCTAAAGACAGGCCTTTGTTTACTACTTGTGTAACTCAGGCAGTTCCCACCAGGGCTAAAACTCCCTCCACTGCCAGGCACACACACTCCCTCTGACAGGACACACAGTTACTAGCTAAACAAAAGCCCATAATAAACATGGAGATTTCCATTAACAGGCTCCTAAACACTGTCTTTGTTGTTTACTATTGCACGTTTGGATGTTGTTATTACAATTGGTAGTGAAAGGCATCATCATCTATTTACAATAGAAATGTAAAATAAAACTCACCTGTTGAGAAATGGGTCAGTACTGTTAGCCGTCATGGTTCTGGCTTCCTGGGCCATCCCAGGCGAGGACACAGGGTTGGGGGGGCCTCCGTCCTGGTCCATGCTGGTCGGAGGCTGGTTCCTCAGAGCCAGCTCCTGTAGACACAAACATACACGCTCCATGTTAGTTAACATTACTGAGACATTCCCTTGATCCTACACACTGAAGACAATGTGAGTTCCCTAAACACATGACCTCCTTGTGCGCCGAAGCATCCTGCTGGTCTGAGTTCGCTGTGTGATATCCACCGCATTGGTTATTGTATACAAAGTAAAGTCTAGGGATTATGAAAGACCAGATCAGATGGCTCGACCCTCTCTACCATCATGCTGAGTTTCCAGCTCCGTCAACAGATACTACTGAAGCACATGGCATTTTTCTATAAACACACTATTTGGGCACAGATAAACCCCATACCTGTGGCACTTTTTGGTAAACAATGTACTTCTGCTTGGCTGTCCATCAAATGGAACATTCCAGACAAACCACACCAGTGCTACTGTATGAACTCCAAAGGTGTCTGGTGTGACACAACAGTGAATACAAAAGTATTGACTTCTCTGTGAGATGTGGTGAAGTGAGGTGTTTATTGTGTTTTGTGGGTTGAGCAACAGACAAGGCCCAGCCCAGCATCACAAGCACAAAAGTCAGCTATCTGGTTTTGATTTGAAGAAGGATTATGAAAGTTGATCACTGTAACCATCCTTTATGGTTTTACAGCCCTGTCTGCACGCATGACTGATCAAAAATCAGCACAGAATCGTCATATTATTGATTTATATTATTGATGTCACAGATCACACTGTGTGGTAAGTTTGGGCAGGACAGATGATGCATTACTAACCTGTTATTTCACAAGACAGTTCAAAGTAGAGCCAACACCTCGCCTGGCTGCAGATCACCCTTTGACTAATGATGACTAATACCAGGACTCCCTGCCTTGTACCCTCATCAAAGAAAATAAAGAGTTACCCTTCCCTCAAATGTTCTTATCAATAGAAGTGACAGAACAGTCCGCACGATCAATATGAACAATTCACACCTGTGAAGGCTCTTGGCGGTTTGAAAGGATCAATATGTTGATTCTGTCTAGTAGATATCCTATCTCCTAACCATGTCTGTTTATTTTGGTTTCCTGCAGGAGGGCCTGTTGCAGGAGACTCAAAAGTATGTTTACATTCCTTAAGAGGGGCAGCTAAGGTGGCCTTTTCCCTTCCCCCAAACCCCTCTTTAACTCTCAAACTCTCTCCCCATAAAACACCCCTACATACTACTTTCAGCAGGCACAGACAAGCAGACTCCCATACTCCACATGCTCACACGTGCATGTGCACACAGTGTACACACTCAGCTCCATCTTCGCAATCTCATCTCGGTGAACTTCCTACTTACTGACGTTGTTCCACAATACAGTAGTTAATGATATAGCAAACAAAGCTAACAGGAAACCAGGTTTATGGTTATGAAGCTGTTTCTTTAGCTCTGGCCCAGCCTTCTGTAAACTGGCCAGCTCACTATCACAACACTGTGGGTGGGACTGTGACACACCAACAGAGGAAGGAAGTGTCACATGACTACATATGACTCACTTCACCTCAGTGCAAGGTAGTGTGGCATTGATCAAGACTTGCTGAATGAGGGGATAGGGCTTATTAGCCAGGAGGCAGACAAATCTGGCAGCTCATGTTTTAATTGCTCTGGCAGATAGGACTGGCCACGTTCCCATTCAAATTGATTTCCCTCTGACCAGAATATGGTTGAGCCAATCACAATTGTTTATCAGATATGGGGAAGGTTTAAAATGCTGACTGCACAGAGGAGAGCTGTTGAGGCCTTTTTGTAAACAACCAAGATGACGTTGCGTTGCTCTGTTTGGTTCTATCAAATTATTTCCCATTTCAGAGGCATTTTGGCCTGCGCTCGTTGTCCCTTGGAAATGAAAAATGAACTAAGAGGTTCCGTTTACGAATTAGTATGGCGATACCAGGCTAAGGGCTTTTGTCCCATCACAACATCATGTATAGATGTTTGTGGCCTGAGCTGAGGACTACTGACCTGGGGCCTCTGGCGAAGCAGCTCCTGCTGTTTCAATCTCAGCCTCTCCTTCTCCATCTGCAGAAGCCTCATCTGGCTATTACCTCCCATGACTCCAGTCTGGGGGCTGGTAGGCAGCGGGCCGCCCTGCTTCACTGGGGCACTCTGGGTGATACGCTGAGGGTTTAGAGCTGCCGGGAAGGAAACAGAAAAGGATAGGTTTGAAATGACGCCATTCATTTTCATTATCAGTACCACAGGAAAAAAGATCCAACATTTCCATAGAATAAATTAAAGTGACCTGTAGACAGAATGTTTGCTGAATGCGGTAGACAGAGAATAGGGTCAACCTCCATGTGTTTAGCACAAAGCCAGTGAAGCAGGTTGTATAGGTGACGGAAATCCCAAGAGATGTATTTCGCAATGCCTCTGAATCATTCCTGTAAGACTTGCTCTCCTTCTACTTCCTGATGATAACAGGCTTTTTAAGTTTCAGAATTATTCATTACAGATGGGTTTCTTTTTCTTCAAAACGCCTACACAGTTTTCTCTGGTAGATGAATCGTTTATACTATAGGTGATTTGTTTTAGAAGCCAACAGGAGCATTTCACATGCATTGATTTAGATTAGAGTAACAGCTGTAAGTGCCTACAATTCGCACAGTGACATCTTCAACTTAACTCATGCCCGTTAGTCATGTTGGTTTTCTAGACACTGAAGATTGCGTTTGGTTTCTGCAAGCTTTCAAGCGAATGTATAAACCTTAAGCACTGACAATTAACAAATATCAGTTTCAACAATTGTGTTTAGGCCATTGCTGTACTTTGCAGCTGATGTCATGAAAGATCTTATTCTCTTTCAGCTCTTCATAGTTTGGCCAATACACATGTAAAACTCCAAGACTCTATATATGCAAAACAGCCACGCATTTTATCACCACTGAGAAAAAGGAACAAATGTTCTTGACCACAAGAGGTGTTCCTGTAATGGAGCCTTTGAGGATCACTGTTTACTTATGTGCTTGAGGCACCAATGAAAACAAAGCCTTGACAGGGGCGCAATTTTCATGCAGTGCTGCATTTCTCTTACGGTGTTATGCCCACCCCGGCTCTGCTCATCACCATTCAATCACTGTCTGTTTACACTATCTGAGAGGCTGAATGAGCCACGGCTCAGGGCTCACCCTGGGAAGCTGCAGAGCCCCAGACCCAGCCCTGCCTCCCGGCTCCACCTCCCACCTCCCACACTGCTGCACAGACCACCCCTCCCCCACACGCAGCCCAGCCCTGACAGATTGTACTTCTCTCTCTCTATTCCCTTATCTACTCCTGATACAAAGTCTTTGTGGCTAGATCTGTGTCCATTATCAGGGCACCATTAGCACCTCCCAGGGCAAAGCTGGTGCACATAGACCACTTCACCCATGGTTGATTTGTCAGGAGCAAAGCAACAAGTCAAAGCAACGTGAGGAGAGGAAACGATCGCCTGATCAGTCACCACACTAGACCCCAGAACATGTCAACAGACACAGCAGCTTTCCTTTGAGCCACCATTTAAATGCGGGTCACGGGCTTCTTTATGGACTCAACAAATTCCAATGTTGCAGGATATACACTAACAAGGAGCGGGGGAAACATTGGCAGGGGATTCCATCATGGTGAAAATGGGAAAGCAGGACTCATTCACCTTGAGGTGAATGAGTGGGCTACAGAGCCTGGGTGGAGCTGTGGAGGGCTGGCCTGGGGCCTGAGGCTGTGGGTGGTGGGGCAGATAATGTTTATGATAAGGGACAGGTTAATGCCGTCTGCCTTTTGTCCTCTTCACGCTCCTCTGCAGCACGACAAGCTTGCACCAGAGCCCTTATCACAGCATCCCATTGATGGGCAGGGCTCTTTGAGCAAGAGATCTCCCTCCCAAAGAAGGTAGAGTTGAGGGAGTGCCTCCTGTGGGAAGTGCCCTATAAATGACCAGCGCACAGCACCTTTGAAGCCTGGGTCAATATTTGTCTGGTGTTGATTTAACAAGTTAAAAAAGGCTCTTACGGGGGTGTTGCATTTCCAGCCTAGAGATAAGCCCAAGTGGGAAGACATTGAGCTAGGAAGAGATACAAGGGCTCTTTAATATCTTACATCAGAAAAGGCTATTAAATACATCCTAACACTGGCTGAGATAAAAAAAAAAAAATACAGGTCTACCTTGAAGCGTATAGTCTACACTATAGGGACTAAGAACAAGTTGACCACCAACAGTGTAGGCCAGACACATCTGGAAATGAGTTTAGTGTCTACATTCAAGAGGGTTTCTGGGTTTTCAGAAACCCTCTTGAATACATTGCATTTTTATATTCTTATAAACTAATATGTAAATACAAAATGCTAAATGTGTTTGACATTTTCCCATGTGATCTATGGAAAGTGCTGTCAAGCTGCCACACTGCTGGCCCACAACCCCACTGGAAACGATGAGCACTTCGCAAGAGTGACATCATTAAGCGCCTGGCAATAAGGTGCCAACCTCATTGGTAAAGTGCTATGATAGCAACAGCAGCACATGACTGATAGCTCACGGTGGAACAGAGATTGGCATTGAGGCTTTAGCACAACATATAAAAAGACGGAGAAACAAAGCATGTGTGTTTTAGGCTCTGTGAGTATTTTCTCCTTGCTGTTCTTCCAGAGGATGTGTGAAAAACAACATGAGGGTTCTAGTATACTCTCATAGGCCAGCCCCCTTTTGAACTCAGCCCCAGTGCACCCATGGCTTGTTTGCTGCTCACCACCTCCTCGGATCTTAAAGGGAACGCATGCTTATCCCGTCGGCATTTTTCATCTGTTCCTCCCTTTCTTTTCTGCCCCTTTATCCTTGCCTCTCCCTGCCCCCACCTCCCCTCTCACACTGGAGTTCTTTGACTGAAAAGGTCTGGAACAGATTAAGAGCTGGACCACAGAATAAAGAGGCCTGGCACAGACTCAAGTCTGTCTGGAGCTAAGGCAGGATGGGGCTGCGCCTGCACTGGGCCTCACGCAGGGGAAAGCCAGCCGGCAACAGCCCTCAGTTAAAGGCACTCTGGAGCTTTTCTTCTCAGAGCTCAAATTAGCCCCCATTATCAAAGCAGCTGGCTTATGATTTGAGAACCACATAGCAGCAGTGCAGAGCTTTCTGAATCTGGACAGCCCAATCCCATACATAAACAAGAACTTGAAAGGAGGAGCATTTAAAATCCAGTATCTGGATGCGTTTCTGTCAAATGGTTGCCAAACTTAACATTTCTAATTGAGTTGTCTGAAATGTACAGTACTTAGTAGTTTTCCAAAGTAATCAAAAATTCTGTACTAGATAACTTGATGCATGCTCATGTTTACTTGAAAAAAATATAAATAAATCTGAGGTCAAAAAAGTGTGGTTTTAAAATGACTAGTCTTGGAGAATGAACACTTGTTAAGGTAAAAGCCTGTTGGCTGTGGCACAGAATGAGTTAACCCTGTTGCTCCTCTCAGTCTCTCTTGCTCCCTCTCTTCCTCTCTTTCCCCCCTTTCATTACGTCTCTGATTCAGGGGCCCACCAGGCTTGTGCGTTCAAGACTTATAAATCTTCAAAGAGCTTAACCCATCTGAGCCGACTCCCCTCCCCAGTTTCCCTGCTCCTCCCTCTCTCCTCCTCTCTCAGTAAGTCTGTTTTTCAGCCTCAGAGTTGGGCACGCACGTACTTGCACAGAAACTGCTCTCTAAAGTGTCTGTCAGTGGTTCTGTAACAATATTGCTAAATTTAAACAAAATAACAGACTGTGCGCTTGTTCACACAAGTTGCCTTTATGAGCAATGTGAGCTTCCCTGGGGAGCAACTCGGTAATGAAGGGATGGCACCTCAAGCGTAAATGAGTCCCAGTGACATAGGCAGGAGCCTTCATCTCTGTAAGCCTTCATGGCACACAAAGAGATTAGCTCATTCCCATGGCCAAAAGGAACTCTGACCACATGTACCTGTGCCTATCACCAATTCACCATCACCAACACTGCATAAGTAAACTGTGAAACATTAACTCTACCTTTCCGCCTGCCTGGGGGATTAATAGCCAGCTCAGCTGTTGCTAAAACCCTAAAATGGTGAACAAAAGGTTGAATGCTGTTTTATGTTTCTTCCTCTCCCTCTGACTTGGTTAAGCCATGTCTGTAGTATCACTAGGATAAGGGGACGTTGAAATGTGGTTTTAATGAAGTAATGGTCCAACTAGTCACTGCAGAACCATGCTGTGGAGTGAAATGAAGTGTGAATTATCACTGAGCTAAGCTCTGTAAGGGGAAAAGGGCACTTAAGTGAATTCAACAGTATCGCCAAGTCGTTTCTTTGAACCATCTTATCTGCAACAACCACAATAATTTCATTTCAGTCGCATTAAATATGCTAATGCTGTGGTGTAAAAAATAACAGAAAAAAGTTACGAACATTCAAGTACAATTATTGTCCATTGTTCTCCATTCTTCCATAAGGAGATTATTTAGAAAAAATAAAATAAATAACTGTTGTAGAGCTCACCAAAGCGTGGGTCGAGTCTTGGGTCCAACCAAGAGGTGGTTTTGTTCTTGTGGTTGATGTAGTATATCTCGCCCTCTGAGGTAATGGCCTGTTCCCAGCCATCAGGGAGAGGACCTGAGGGAGAACAGGCCAAGTTATGCTTTGGAGCCACTATACCAAACTTGCATACACACTCACTGCACATGAGAGTGGTACTGTGTTGAAATAGACTGGCAGTGAAACTGAACAGATTACCAAGTTGTAAACAAAACTATATATGGATGAGTATGCTGACACTCAACCACCATAGTGTAGGGTAGCAATGACCTTGTCTTCTTTTATACATGTACACGTGAATAGAGTTATAATACTGTTACAACTACTGAAGGAAGTTGAAACAAATAAGAGAAAAAAAAGACTGTACTGCCAAGCAGCTCCACAAACATGTTGGACAGGACTAGTCAAGTTTTCTCTACCTTCAACCTTACCTGGGGCAAATTCCACACAGGTTGTACTGAGGCAGCTCTTGTTGGTGTACATGTGGATATTTGTGTACATGTCTACACTCAGTTTGGGAGCTTAATTTGTATTTAGTCTGGGATTTTGAGTTTGATGTAACACATTAAAAGAGTACCAAGAGTAAGTATTTCAAGATTGGTACTGACCGGTGGCTGGGCTCATAATGTTCTGTTGCTGTACTGGCACAGGGCTGGCAGGCGCGGCCTGGTTCATCTGGAGAAGGGCTTTGCGAGGGTCCAGCCAGGTGGTGGACTGGTCAAGGTGACTTCAGTAACAAAGAAAGAGAGAGCAACAACATGTAATGAAATGTAGAAATGTATCTGTGGAAATAATGAAGTGCAAATTACTTTCTAATAGGATAAATCAAATGACATGATAATCTTTTAATTATCCACCAGAAGTGGCAAATAAACCTTTGTTAGGGAGTAACCCGAACAACATTCAGTAAACTGCATTGCACACTAAGGAGGCAATGATTGAATGCAATGCAACCAACTTCAGACACTGTTGCTCCATCTATTATGGCTTGTCTTTCCCTGAGGGGGCGGGTGGGGGGACTGGGTTGCCACATTGTCTTGCGTGCTGTGAAGGCATTGATAATTAGTGCTTTGTTGGTACTTGTTGCTTGATTAAGATGGAAAGCTAATACAGGAAACCCTCCTCTCCCGAGCAGGACCCTCTCTATTCAGGGGGGTCAGTCCCAGGGCTCAACACAGGGGGTCTTTTTTCCTGGAAGCGGCTCGGACACAGTGGAGTGTCAGGGGCTTTAACAATCTGGCGCCACATTTACAAAGCTTTCACCTTCTTGACAAAAGCACAGACTGAGCTACGACCCAAAACCCCACTATTCATTTGTTTTGTTTTTTTACTATCCATTTAAGAAACCCTTCCTTTCATGCAAATGGCTGGGATACTCAAGACATAATAATGCAAGGACAAAACACAACAATCATTGAATGATTCAAATAAGCATGGCCTAACCATCATTATACATATACTTATTCACATTATTTATTTATTGTATAATTTTGCAATTGAAATGTTAATCCCTATTCAGTATGCAACTTTTGGGTTCCATCATCACATTCTGGAGAGAGTCAAAAGTACTCCACCCTATTCTAACTCAGCCAATACAATGTTAATTTAATCCAAAAGTGCCATTAGCACAGATATGTCAGCAGCTGGAGTGAAGTGTGAGATCCAGAGTTTCTCTTGGCCTCTGAGGTAATCCCTGCCTGCCTGTCTGCTCTCTGTCCCAGCACAGAGAGAGAGAGAAGCCTGACTCAGCACTTCTCCCATTCCCCACACACAAAGCCACCCATTTTCAAGCCCCCTCTTGTTTATGCTTTGGTGATCAAAGGAGCTGCCAAATCCCCCCATCAACCCCACCCCCAAACTTCACACACACACACAGACAAACACACACACACACACACACACACACACAACAAACTGAGCAAAATAGCTCCAACTCTGCTCAGACGTGAGGGGCCCCTTGAGAAGGGTCACAGGGGGTTGGGAGAGAGGACTATCAAAAAAAGAGAAAAAGAGAGAGAGACAGAGAGAGATGGAAGGGGGGGGGCAGCAACTACGGAAACAATCCCTCAGAGCTCTATTGGCTGTATGAGTTGCTGTGGTCCTGTTACATTCAATGTGCCCCCTCCTCCCTGCTCTGCCTTCTCCTCCCTGCTCTGGAAACTATGACATTTTCTGGCGAGGGGAGGGGAGAGAGGGCTGAGAGAAGGGTGCGGGGCGAGAGAGAAGGAGGGTTTAATATAAATGTCAGGCCTATATGTCCCGTAAAGCTCATTTAGAACAGGTATCTTGCTATTGGACAGGTAAAGGATAACAGAACTGGGAGTATTTCAAAGCTCACTGTAAGAGTCTAGAGCAGTATTAACAATTACATATTTTTATTAACAGGGAAAATAGCAGTAAGCCTCTTTGTAAAATTGGGTTCGTTCTGAAGAACCCTATCCTCGCAACAACCCTACACACAACACTGTCCACTGCTCCAAAATATGTGACCCGTTCAGCTTGATAAGGAGAAGTATTTCTGATATCATAAATTGGTTGTCCAAGCTTTCAGTAAAATGCACTGAAGTCACAGACCATATGGTAGTGGATCTCTGGGGGCATTCAGGGAACTGGTGAATGAGTTACCAGGGGCTAGTCATCCATCACTAGACTTCACATGTGAAAAATCATCCATTCACACATTACGACGAAGAGAAAAATGATGTTATGCTTAATTCACAGCACTCCCTGTTGACAAACATGATCAAGTCATGGCCAAGGTCACAGTACCTATTGGGCTAGGTGAACACCACCAGCTGTGAGGTTTTCCTGAAGTATGCCGAGGCCTGCTCCTTGATTTGGCTCTTGTATATGCCCTTAGAGTCAAAACAGCTTGTCTCCTGTCTGTCCTCTCTTACTCTTTATCTCAATCCCCCAGGCAGTGTTCTGGCTACTCAGTAAACTAGTACTGGGTCAGTTGGAGACTTAACTCTCTCAAAAACACTGGGAGCTAACTGTAATCCCTGTCATTAGCTCTTTCAGCAGACACTGCACAGCAAATGCCAGAGTGGCGCAACCAGTGAAGGCACAGCTTCCGGTGCAGGCTCCAGGATGCTGATCCATGACCAAGCCGGATCCGGTGCCTGGGGCTTGGCTTATACATTTCCACTCCAGCTGTCAACGTGGTGGGGCTGAGGGCTAGCAAAGAACCCTGTGGGCTCTGAATCCACCCAAGCCCTCGACATCTCTTTGATTGATGGCCCAATTATCAGGGTAGTGTTTATTGTCGCAGAGTTATTTATAATGTCACATGCTGAAGGTGGCTATGCTCTTTTGGACTCTACACATCAGGACATAACTTAACTAAACTTAATTGATTAGCTACAGTGTGTATTTAACTCATTTGCTATTGTGTTGTAATGACTAAACCTGAATTAAGTAATTTTTTTTTATCAATCACTCCTATATATATATATTTCTCATCACATATGAACCTGCAGTGAGACTACTTTTCTTCATATGGTGTCAACTTCAAATACACTCCACGGACAGAAGTTAGCAATGGCGCTAACTGAGGCTTTCCAATCCCCATCATGGGAGCAAGGCAGTGTGATTGTAGATCTACTTGACTGGGTGTCTGTGTAGGCCAGGCCAGGCTATGACTGTAAAGTTTTCTGAGGGAGGTCAGATATATTGAGTGCTTTCAGATGAAGATCGCCACCTCCACCCTGGCTGGCCTCAAATGCCTGGCTGCTTCTCTATCAGCAGGACATCATCAAGAGAGATTATTGGGCCAAGCTCTGTGACCCTATTGTGGATTCAAGCTTTTCTTTGAAAGATTTACTCATATCGCCCCACTCACTAACGAAGCAATTAATTGACAAAAATCCTGGACTAGTCAGTATGTCACAAGGGATTTATGGCTCTAGTAAGATGCTTGATAGACGGACTTCTTGAAGAATATTTACCACTTTTTTACTGCACCTAGAATGGAGAAATGCATGTGTGAAATGCATTCATCCCTAATTTATCATTATTCAGAGCAGGACAGGACGTGCTGTCCCTAACGGCATACCAGTAAGCACAAAATCTATGAGTCGACTTCTCCAGAAGGAAGACCAAATACATCAAGATGACTTTGTGACAATTGAGGCATTGATGTCTGAAGAAAAGGTTTCATTGGTCAACACTGACATGGCTTTCACACAGTCCCATATGTGTACTGAGCTGTTAAACAGGAAGAGGTTTGCCTGTGTGTGGTCAATAAACCAAAAGTTTGACAAACACAAAGTTGCTCCAAATGAAGGCTTTACACAGACCCACAGCATAGTTCACCCAACGTGATTTCTAAAATACTCTGCCCACTGTTTAAAATAGCTGCAAAAAGAAAATCCAATTAGCATTTTCACAAGTTGAAGAGTTATGCAAAGCATAAGAAGCTTATACTGAAGTGTGATATTATGGCAACAGACATGTAGAAGGCAACAGAACAGTCACAGTAACAGATGGTTGCATTTATATGACTGATTCAATTTCTAAATGATGATAGTTAGACTGAGCACATTTGGTTCAACAGAAAGATATTATGCTATTCCACTATTTTACACAACTGTGCCAAAAGGACAGATCTTAAAACCCAGTCCAGATAGACGAATACTTCAGTTTGTTGCATTAATTCGTTCTGAACAACTTGATAAAGTGTTTAAACATTGTTCAATAAATTGAACTAAAAAGATAATTGTGTTTACATGGGTTGAAACACAGTTGATGCTTGAATGTCAATCAAATAATGAAATACCTTGCGCAGTCCTTGCAGGTCTACAAAAACTCTGGACAAAAGGCTAACTGTCTGTGTGCATATGCTCCCAATAAAACATGATTTGCTGACTGGCCGAGTGTCCATATGGTTGTTGTTGTAGAAGGTAGAAATCAAGACACCTCAATTTGGAACAGGAAAAATGTGTTTGTCAATTTACAATATAACTGCACTGTAAAAAAAGAAAAGAAACATTAGGAAAAAAGAGAACCTGAGTCTATAAGTTTAACGTTAATCCTAAATTAAATTAAGGCCGCTTTCATGTAGTGTAGCAAGAAGTTAAAGAAGTGACCATTTCCAGACCACCCCTAAGAGTGAAAGTTTAAAAGGTGAAAAGAATCAGAAGCAGAAAAATAATCAGCGCCATAGTTAGCAGTGTGGTAACAATAGTCTTCTTATGAACACCATTGTCTAAAGACTGTTCACAGCCTGATCTAAAAGTCTGCGGGAAAACGGAACAAGTGGCTTCAATCAAAAAGCAACACCCTGGCCTCCAGGTCACACAACAGACACGCCCCCTAAAGCTTCTCTATGTTTAGTCTGGCTTCCCATAGAGTGAAAACCAATGAAAGCTGCATTTAATAAGCCAGCGGAAGCACTGATTAGCCCCTCTATTTCACTGGTGCATCTAAATTAGAAACCTTCATTAGTTTATGACCCAGCCCTCAAAACTAGCCCTGCCCCCATCCCGGCAACAAACAGGGTGACCCTCCCCCTCACCCTGCTGTTATAAATCAAAGGCCACAGCAAACTGCTGGAAGAAAGAGGAGGAAAGGTCAACAGAGCATGTTGACATTTTCCCAATCCTCTCCTTGCTCAGGGTTTTTAATGAAACCACCCAGACAAACTGGGAAAGAGAGGCAGGAGATTGCTCCCACCCCCACCACTATCTTCATTCAGCAAAACAACTGCTCCAAACTAACGGGACCGTCATTGATTTGGAATTGGAGTCCAATCAATAAATAACACACCAGTTCTCAAATTCAATTTCTATAAAACAAAGTAAAGGAGAAATCGTGCCCCCTTCCACTCCAATCTTGAAACTTGGTCTCAACCATTTGTCTATTTTGGGATTGCTCACATGAGGATGGCCCGGCCTAAGGTCTGAATAAAGCTCACTGTTTCTCTGCTGGGACAAAGGAAGGGCCAGAGCTTCTCTTCCAGTCATCTCCACATGGCTGCCATTGAACTCCATTGACACAAAAGCACCATCATCGCAGCGTCATGACTCTATTCATACTAAAACGGAAACTTGTTTGAAAGGCAGTGGGACAGCAGCAACTACAGTGCTGTGAGTCACCAAACTGTATACACAGCTTCAAGGGCCCTATCTTGGAAAGGATTCCCAATGACTCATGCAAGACTAGATCTGAACGTTCATTCCTTAATTATGTTGATATATGACTAAAGGTGAATGTGTAGTGGAGGACATAGCACTGGTCACGAAATGAAATACAAACCCTTGCTTCCTGCCTCTTTGCCTTGCTCTGCCCTTCTCTCTTTCTCACTCACTCTCTCCCTCTGTCTCTCTCCCCTTCTCTTTCTCTCTTCTGTACCGCTCCTCCTGGGTCAGACAACCCTTGTTTATAAATAGGAGCTTTTCCCCAGCAGCGCTGCTGAGGTCGCTTTTCATTTCAGATCGAGTTTCTGCACTTTGATCTGTGGCAAATAGAGGATGTTTTCTGGGGGTGCCTCACATGCACACCAGCATGGACCTCCACAGAAGGAGGAACTTTAGATTGGATCTTTACCAGTAATTGGGAAAATGATCGTAATGAACATGGAAGGTGTATACTAGAGAAAGTAATTATCTCTGCATAGACTGTATTGTATGGACATCAGGTCCACCAAGTATAGGCCTAACAATGTTTTAGATTATGTGAAGAACATTCTGAATCTGAATCAATAGTTTGTCAGTCATGGCATCAACCCAAATTAAGAAACTGTGAGTATGAGGCAATATTCTCAACATTAAGGAAGTAATTATGAGTCACAAACTGAGATTGAGGAAGTTGTTGACAAACTATATCAGCTTCCTGTGGGAAATTCAAACACTAACATAGTCGATAAGAACAAATTGAATAAAGAACCATCATTCCAAGGCTAAAGGAGGAAAACTGTGGGAAGAGGTTTGTGCACTCGTTTGTGCAGCCCATGAAGACCATGTACTGTGATAATCAATGCCTACACAACAAAGCAGGATTGACATGTTTATGAGTCTTGAGCCACTGTTTCCAAATGGATGTTTCTCATTGCCTTATATTTTACATTCAATTCCCTGTCTGTCTCTAGTTTCATAAGATGGAGTCAGTTTTCAAACATTCTACAAGTCTGTGTAGCATTCTCTCTCTCACTAGCTTGTATTCTGTCCTACCCCCAACCCTGTTGTACAACTTCAGGAGAAATACCCTAAATTGTCCAGATGTGCTCCAGATGTGAGACGCTTAAACATCTGGTTCTGAAAGCTTTCTTTTCATCCACCTAAATTTGGGTTATCATGTTTGTCCAGACCAAGATGGTCAGAAAGTTATTTTTCAGAAAACTAAAGACAAAGACTACAAAATAAAGAAATAAAAAATGCAGTGGGGTTGGATTCCATTTCTAGATTAAACAGAAAACACACAATGTGACATTGATTCTACAAAGAAATAAAGAAACTTAATATATCTTTAAAAATATATTATAACTTTCTATAACTGACTGGCAGATAGTCTGTTATGCCCCTCGTCCCTAGTACAACAAGTATCTCCTACGTTTACTTTGGCTCACTGAAGTAGAAGAGATTCACTGATTGGAAGATGAGTTTTGCAGACCTGATGGTCCTTTTCAGTCTGGGGCAGCTACAGTGGTCCATTGTTTCCTCTGAAACTTGAGCTCAAGAAACAGACACCAAATACACCAATAATGTACTCAGCTCTAGATGGGCAGTTTACACAATAGGGAAGAATTCTGTTTGCAGGGGTCAGGGGAAACTATGACCTGTAATTAGTGTATAACTATTGTCATTTAATACCGTAATAGAGCACCTTTGAAGATCCTACACTAAATCATCTTTGGTTGTTATTTTTAAAAGCATGTTTATCTTTTCCTGAAACACAAAGTGAATGAAAAGCATAATTGCTTGTTCATACAAACAAAATGTGGACGATTGGGTGTCAAGTGACAGCACACTTACTTGAGGAAGTATCTCTGTCCTGAGGCTGTCTTTGCCATTTCCCACCCGGGGGGCAGGGGCACGTCATCAGGGATCTCATATGAGGACTGGCGGAGATGCTGAGGGGGGGCCCCTGCAGGGGCCATGCTGGCAAGGGAGCCAGAGGGGACTGCTCCAAGCTGCAGGGAGGCAGGGGACGAGTGGGCACGGACATGCTGGGGGGTGAGAGTGCCTGCAGTGCCTGCGTCTGTGCTAGCCTGGAGTTAAATGGAGGAACATAGAAAAACAGGGGACGAGACAGATAGAAAGGGGGGGGGGGGGGGGGGGGGGGGGCAGAAAGAGAAAGGGGGGGGGGGCAGAAAGAGTGAGCGAGAAGACTTAACATGGGTCAGAATCTCAGAAAATAAGTATATTTCAAATGTATTTGACAGGATCAACCGAATATAAAAATGTATTTATGGTTCATAAGGTATTTTGCCTCATGATCTAGGTTCCATTTATAAGTTAAATCACTATAAAGACTACATGCAATTAAATATGGAAACATATTTGTATTTGTAATGAAGTTTTAAAACAGGACGTGAGTAGGAGCCATGTACTGACTGCAACTAAATTACTGGAAATCATCATGGACGTCCCGGGACGTCCCGGGAGCTCATAGGCCGACTCCGACACGTCGGTGCTATTGTGATACTGCGCATGCGCAGAGTTTAGGCTACTCAGCGAATGATAACTAGTTTAGAAAGTTACTAAAGGTAGGCTTAATAATGCATATGAAAACTAAGTTTGTTAAAAAATGCTAGGCTAACTTAAACCTTAATACATATCCCCATTAGAGGCAGTCAATTCCTCAATCTTGCATAAACTCCAAAGTTAAATAATCATATTAATCATATACATCTTTAGACAGAGAAATTAAAGGGGTGAGATTTTGGTTTGGGGGATTTTGGGGGTTGACGAAGGCCTACAGATGTAACAGATTGAAGTAGCCTGCCTGTCAATTTATAGAACTTTTTCAACTCTCCCTTATAAGGCTACCATTGTGTGACGGTTTAAATAGGCTTTCACTACAACATTGACATACTGTTCTGCAATGAATTACATATTTTTATGGATTTAGGAATCAGGGACTATCATATAAACTTCGTATAAAAGTTTTGAATGCAACTGTGTGTGTTACATTTTAAGTTGTTGTCCAAGTTGGGTATTGTTGTTCAATTGTGCGAGGGTTAGGCTACTTACTTGTCTGGAATGAGACTTGGGCTCCGGTGGTTTAAAAAAGGAGTCTGGCAGCTTCCTCATCCTCATAGGTACAGAAGGGGGTACGATTGTATTTTTCGGGTTCATCACGGCGTTGAAAAGTGCCTCCAAATCTGTTTCAGAATCCCCCCGGACATGGACGATTTGGTGGCCCGCAGGCGGATTGTGCTGGCTCGGATCCATTATCCCAATAAATTTATGAAAAATGTTGTGTCCGAAAAAAGTTACAACAAAACAAAGTAGGCCCTAGTATAGGCTAAGAACCCCTAAATTTCACGGACTTCCAAACTGTAAATCTTGACCAAGTTAATCCAGGTGACTCAAAAATGTAATTAGTTGTGTAGTCTTGTAGGCTTCTTATGTAGGTTAAAGTTATCTTCAACAATATTATGTTAGCTATCGTAATCTCCAGTAAAAGAAAACTTCTTTCTGCTGTTTCCAAAGGCCACGCTTGCACACATAACAACGCGCATATCTACACCACTCTGGAAGTGTATTTCTCCACACAAAAAACATACAGCTACAAGAGATTTCCAGTTAAAAACTCAAATAGGCTAGTAGTACCAACTGCAAACAACTACTGACGGGCCCGCAGCATTTTACCCAAAGAAGAACGAGTGACAGCGCGCATTGCAAATCACTGCCCTTTCACTGTTCTCAAGTTGAGCCTGACTTCGTTCTAAACTTCGGGCAGGACATCAAACTTTATGACTCATGTGATCCTGCCTCACTAGAGGCGGAGCTTATCATTAATTGGGACAAGAACCTTGTGGGAAGCTAGCTTCATAATAACACTATTCTGTCCAGTTAAAACTTGAATTGATGTTGATTTGTTTTGATTAAATCCACAGACTACATTTAATATTCTAACATAGGCTGGCTGCCAACACATTTTATGTTTGCTGGATCAATTGGTTTGAATTATTTTTTACTAAATTTAGATTGGCAAATATTTTGACATTATTTCTTATTTGACATTATTTCTTAAACTATAAGCGAACATTCTCTCAATTCCACTTTAAAAATAACAAATTATGCCAGCTTTGGACCGCACTTGAAGTTGTCCAATCAAAATGCACAATGAAACTTTTTTTTTTTTTCTACAGTGCTGCCGAAAAAGTAGTTCTATGCAGTTCCCATAATTGTTATGCAAATTACTCTCCTCGTTCCATTGAGAAATCATTTTGTCAAGATCCAATCTCTATGGATGTTGGGGCTCTGTTTCTGCTCTTTTCCCATACATTTAGCGAGTGAATGATTATGAACCCCTTATTTATCCTCTCCAGGACTGTAAAGGCATGGTGAATGGATTAGGGTGCCACTGTTTCCAGCTATTCTTCTTTACTAGGCAAAAATTGCCATCTTTGCACATCTTTACTTTTAATAAAAAGAGCGCTGTGTAGTTTACAGTTCACATACATTCAGTTTGTTGTTATTTGTGTAAACCTGCTCCACACTTTAGAATCATATAAAACGAAGAGACAGCAACATTTTCTGTTGATCTCTTATGACATTAATTGTTAATTGGTCAAATATGTAAAAAAAAAAAAAAAAAAAGATATATGTATGTTTGTGAGTGTGTGAATATATTCAGTAGGAGGTAACTTAATAGCTGGTATCATTGATGTATTACACTTCTTTCAAATAAAGAAGTAGTAAAATATATATCAATACCCTGACACTTAATAAATTGTTAATGATGACTCTTTATTGCATTATTTGTTCAAAGATTGTAGTTCACTGCTTTGCTTGACTAAATTAGAATAAAACACTGCATGCCCGAACAGTCAAGACAAGTCCATTGTGTCGGTAAAGCATTCACTTTCAGATCATTGTAATTCATTCAGACACATTAAAAGATGGGCCCCAATGTTCAAGATTTCCCCTCAGTTACCCTCACCCTGGGGGGACCACCCACTTAGCAGGAATGGGGGCGCTATGGTTATTGGTCAGCTTTGCACTTCTTGTCTCAGATTTAGGCAGACTGTTCATTTCCATCTGGAGGGTTGTTGTTTGGTATCACTGTACATGGAAAATTCCAGCATTAATTGAATGCAGTTGCAGTCAGATTTCAAGATATTCCTGAATTTAAAAAACACTATAGTTTTTATAAAAAATGTATGCACATTGATGCCACTATTTTATAATTGTCTGTGATAAATTCAGTAGTACACTTTGATATTTTGGGTTGGTTTGCTTTTGCACTATTATACAGAGTCAAGTGGCATATACCTAAACTTCTCAAACAACACCAGTGGAAATAGTAGTAGGGGAGTAGTAGACCCTGTCACAAAGTACACTGTTACGTAATGGCTAGCCTTCAGTTTCAGCTTAGTTTCAGGCAAAAGGTGGATGTGGAGCTAGTTTCTAGCTTCTAGTACATTAGCATTCTTAAATTCATTTATTTAGTTGATGCTTTTAACCAAAGTGACCTATCTAAGTGCATATCTCCTTTCATTTCTGTGTCAAAGATCAGACTTTGAGGGAGAGCACACACTTGACCCAGAACAGATGATTTGTAAAAGGGGTATGGAAAGATAATCAGTGTAATGGTAAGGTAATCAACATGTTTAAAATGTAAACAAAAGCAAATAACTAAATGGCTCAACTAAATATCATACAGTGAGCAATATTGAGTCAAAACATATTGGGATTGGCAAACACTTGCAGCTTTAAGAAATAGCTAAAACCTAAAAAACACAAAAACCTAAAACCAGTTTGACAGGTGTGCAGTACAAAAAGGTTTTGTCACATCTTCAGAGCTAAATTCTTGAGGTGTGCCTAGGACTCTTCCACCTCCCAAAACAAGTCATGGCAGGTTGACTGGAGGCAGAACTGAACATGTTGTGCTTGGACAAGCAAAGCCTTTACATCACTGATTGCTTTCTTGTAGAAAAAGCTGCAATAGTATGCTTTATTGTGAATAAGAAAGCATTTGACCATACATGCCAACCACTTAATTTCACCTTTGCACATAGGCTTCAGATACCAACCAATTGGAACATTTTCAAGACACAACAACAAAAAATCACAAAGGCAAATGCGTAGTTATGTAACTTCAACGGTTACCTAAAACCTACAGCACTGACTTAGATTAGATAATTGAGAACTCTGTGGCAGAAGTTGACATCCCAACCTGGCTGGGCTAGTAGGTTGAGTCTTATGCATAAATTAAAATGTAATCTGACTCAGCTGCCATCAAAGAAAAGCAAACACATGAACTATTTTGACATTGTACCCAACCATCTGTTTCCTTTTCACAGCAGTTTCATTGGTTCCCCTGAAAATGCCCCAAAGAATATCAACAAACCACACCTCGTATCAGCTTTTGCAAAAAAGTAAAATGTCACAACATTTGCATTAGATGATTTAATTTCTTAATCACCAGCACACCTCAATGCACAATATATTTGTGTATAATGTACAACAAATAATTACAATTAAAAATAAAAATACTGTAAATCTCATACAAAAATAATACATTTGTATTAAGTATTTGTATTAAGCAAACCAATTACAACATAGCCTGGTTATACAAGGTGCAATGCATTAATAACAAACTCATGAAATGTACAGTCAATATAGGGTTATACTAATTTGTAAATACAGGGTGGATTCAGCAGGTGTGTTGTGGTGATTTTATTTTCAAACTTAAGGTATACAATGAAAAATATTTTTTTTAAAGTAAACAACTTAAGGATAAATAAGCACACGCCACAAAACAAAAACATTGTTTTACTGCAGTTGAGCAACAAAAATGGCTCTTTGGATGGATTTTCAGTCTATCCTGACAAAAGAATTGCCCTTTTCAAGTCAAGTTGGAGCCCTTATTATCATTCAATTTTCTCATTTATATGGATATAATGTCACATAGATATTGTAAGAGAAAAATCGACCTTCCTGCTGTACATTTCAAATTTTCTGTGAATGACCAATTGTACAGAACATGTTAAAGCATTCTAAAGTGCTTTTAGTACATAATTATGGGTCATTGAAGGGAAGAGGCATACGTGAGCATTAAGGGAGCATACTAAACCCATGTCAGAATTTCTTCTGGCTTCGAAAGCGGCTGTCGGCTGACACGATGCGGTGCTTGCTGGGGGTTGAAGCCTTCCCTTCCCCTCCCTGAGAAAGAGACAGAGAAGACAGACAACATAGGTAATGTGCAACATAGTCCCGTCAAGAGTGGATATAAATATTGGTCTTATATTGCTTATAAGATGCTCACATAGGCCATAACGTCATGCAAGATGCCTTTGACAGAAGTGTTCCCTCCAGCATACTCTTGTACATCTGTAAAACACAAAACAATGAGCTGTGAATGTTATGTGATAACATTAGTCTTCAGGGGATGTGAAATATGCTTCAAAAACTGAAAGTCTTTGTTCATCGTAGAGCAAACAAACTATTTGTCTTTGGGAAATGCTCACATTGCAGGCGATTGTTGAGTCTGTCCAGGGACAGCAGGATCTTCTGCTCCTCCACAGAGATGTTGGTGAGACCACGCTGCTGCTGCTTCTGTGTTTGGATAGTTTCCATAGCAGCCATCACATCAGTGTTGGCCACCGAGGTTTCTCCAGAAACATCAGCCAGACTAGACTGGGCTGCACTCTCAAGACCTGACAGCACAATAAACACAATCACTGCACATCAAATATTCCAGAAAGAAGATACAGCTAGCTGGAATAGTCAACGACGATGAAGTTACCTTCATCTGTATGTGTCAAGTCATATTTGCATGGCCATGGAGATAACTGGTATGCGGCCTGCGTAAACGCAAATCAGATGCATTAAGTCCAGTTCTAGGATATATGGCAGTTGACAGAACTTGCAAACACAGTCTACCATCTACTTGGAGAAATTCAACTTTCCTATGAAAACTCAACCATAAACATGACAGGGCACCACTTCTGATTTAACGCACAGGCAAGTACCTCATCACTATCAAAATATACAACTGTTCCTGACAATAAAAATCTCAGTGGCAAGCTGTCTTGTGAATTTCCCTTTGGACTGCACTCAGTGTGAGAGGGATTGCAAAATATATAACAAGTTCTAACAACCAGCCAACATTAATCTGTAAGAACTTAGTTCACAATACATACCCAGAGGGTAGCAGGGGATTACATGCATGTACCTGAGTGGGTAAGGGAAGCCTCCTGGTCCCCAGGCCTGGAGCCTGTCTGCTCGGCTCCACACATCTCCTCCTGCTTCTTGTGCTCTCTGGGTTCGGTCTTCTGATAACATTCCTGGCTACTCAGAAAAATGTAGTTAGTGTGACTACTACAGCAGCATTTAAGTAGAATTAAAGGCATACATCGTATCAAGAGGCCAGATTTACTGTATATTTTTACTATTGTTAGAGAAGAGCTGAATTGACACATGACACACAACTGAGCATAATGTGTACTTTGTTTATGTACAATATGCAACACATGCGGCATTTGTGTTGTAATTTTAAGTGCTGCTGAATTGCATTTGTGCAGCTTGAAATAGCTTATATTTTCTATCTCTATAACTCAGTGTAATACAAATATTGTACATCCTAATGGAAATCTTTATATTATATATTTAATATTTAATATGAGTCTGTGACTTCACCGTTGGAGGGGGAGAGAAAGAAGCCACCCATTCTTGTGACTGCTCTGACGCCATTGATCAGACTATCTCCGTTGATGGTAACTTGGGTCAAATTGGCACGAGCTTGAGAAAGGACATACAATGAACCGTTGCATGTCAGGAAGTTTCTAAGGTCACCTAAGTTGATCACAAAAATGTCTATGAAAATGTTACAAGCATACAGTTTTACTTTATTTACAGGTTATTTACTAGGTCTCCCTACCAACTTAATGCTACAAAATTGGCATGTTGTCTTGAATTTCCATAACCAGTTCTGTCAATAAATAGATCCATTTGACATATTGATACAACTAAAGCTAAAGTTTTCATGGGGTAAATATTCAGAGAGAATCTCAAACCTCATTGAAACTAGCAAACTCACAAAGAGACTATAGTTTCTTCATGGGATTTTATAATAACATAAAAGATGAAATTGAGATGAATAAGAGATTAAACTGTTCAATTCAGCCTACAAGATTAAAAGCATTTAGACTTCCATATTTGTAGTACCCTTTGGATGACTTCAATCAGAAAACAGATTAATCGGCACATCAACTTCAATCATACTGATTCTGTCACACTTATCAACAAAAACAACAACAATGCACTAGTTGTGTCAGAGAACCAGAAGCCCAGCATTCTACATTACCATTATTTGTGGATAAGGCACTGCGGACCCCATGCCAAAGCTGTGAGATCTCCTCATCTGTGGGAGTGCGATCCAAACAGAGGCCTTTCTCATCGTACAGCATGGCACCCCCCCGCCTCCCTCCGCTGGCCTGGGACTCCTGCTGGCCAGAGGTGGTGCTTCCCTTGGAAGCACTCGCAGACAACGGATAGTCGGATGGTGGAAAAGGTGTGAACATAACACCACTATCTGTCCTAAAGCCATCTGTAACGGAAGGGTTAAGGCAGTCTGAATTTTCCCTGTACAAAGCCTGCTCCATAGGAAGACCCTGCTGGGCATTGGTGTGATCTAAATAGTAGAGTGTGCTGGTGGAGTATCCTGCTGCCTCTCCTGTGTTTCCATCCATGGTATCAGTCCTGGGAGGGGGCCGAGGCACCATGACCTTCCCCTGGCTCCTGGTTATGTGATTTAATTCTGCGGCAGACTGAGGCCTGATGACTGTGCCTTTCCTGGAACAAGAGGAAACAGAACCCGACCCAACTCTGGCAGAGCGTATTCTCCGAGGGACCCTGGGACACCCAGTCCTAATGCTACCCCTTTGCACCTTGACCTCCTCTTCTTGGTCCTGAAGCTTGCCACCCTGAACCTCAACATCTGCCCATGCCTGCTTTGTAAATTGATAACTAGTGGAGGCTGAAGGGGTCGTATTGGGGCCAGTTCTCGGAGCCCCTGGGACCACAGTAATACTCTCCTGGTGGTCTGCTGAGTAACTTTTATGTTGAAGTGGATATGCATACTTGCTTTTTGTATGATTCTGTTTCACTATATTTGTGTTTATGTCCTTATCCTCTCCTTCATTGTTCACCTCATCCAACCAACGTAGCTTCTTTTTTATTTTCTTGTTTCCCTCTTCTTCCTCAGCTTTCATTTTGGTCAATTCAACACTATCTCTAATGGACAATGCTACTTGTTTGGTAAAAACCAAATGTCCTGCACCATAAATGGTTTTGGCATTTCCAGACACATATTTGGATTGCTTTTTCAGAATTCCTTTGATAACTCTGACCTCACCCATTTGGAAACTGGTACCAGATATTGCATGACACTTAGGTATGTCAAATGGTTCATGTGTGTTCGAGTTGCACGTCTGATTAATAGGTTCTGTATGCTTAGTCCTGGCAGCGATGGGCTCTGAATCAGAATTTTTATCTAGGTTGTTCATTACATCATAGGACTTATGTGATTGGTTTATGCTCTCTAATGTTGTTTGGAAAGCAATAGTTTCTTTCATGACTTCATGTGCCTCACATAAATCCTCTTTGTGGTTGTAGTTTCTGGTGGGCAGATTGACCTTTGTTGCTGATGGATTTTTTTCTTTGTTTGTCACATGCAGTCTGTTGTCTAGTAATTTTCCATTTTGTAACAGACAAGCAAAATCCAGAGGTGTACTGTCTGGTGAAGCTTTGATTGCTGCTAGAGTATGTAACGCTATTTTGTTCCTTGCGTTTTCTTCAGACTTCTGGCCCCCTGTGTCTGTACCAATGAGTGCCAAGAAGCTGTGGTGATGGTGAGAGGGCTGGGCTTCAGTGTTGAGTGATTTTTCTGTAGTGGTAGCCCCCCTAGTGGCTTCAGGTAGGTTCTGCAACTTCCTGTTTGGTTCTTCAGGCTCCTGATTCCAAGATTTGCACTGAGGGCTTGAAAAGACTTGGGTCGTCTGGAGTAGGTTATCACTTGAAGATGCATTTGTTGATGTAGGAGTGTTATCACTTATGTTTCTCTGTGTAATTTGGGTCTTTTTACAGTCAAACATTTTCAACTGGTCCAATGAGGACTGAGAGGAACATACTATGTTTCTTGAATTGTTATGGTTGAAGTCCTCATTCTCTAAACTATCTAAACTGGACAGGCTGTCTGAATGATGGCTTTCAGGAACATGGTCATCCTGGAAGACAGAATTTAAGACAGTGTGAGTTATGTGAGTTAAATAGGGAGTTATGAACATCAGAACTTTCTCAATAATGTGTTTTAGGTGTATTATGTCCAGTTAACTAGAAAAAATGTATACTGCCATAGTCATAGCCATATAATAATCATTTTTTTGTTTTGTTTTACTGCAATGTATCACCAAGACAAATTCCTGTGTAAGTTCTACATTTAGTAAATTAAGATATTCTGATTTTGTGCTTTGGATATAACGTATGCCCTTGGAGGCGTTTTGATGTCCATCTTCTGGCCTCACCTCACTGTTCACTCAAGAGGCTTATTGTACCTGAGGACTGGTGGCTTCCTGCTCCCTCACTTGTGTTTCTTGAAGCTCACTGAGAAAAAGCAACTGGCTGTTCTTGAAGCTATGCATGGTCTGCTCTTGCATCAGTTTAGTGTAAGCCTCCACAGCAGACAGTGTCCTCTGGTGACGCTTGAGATTAGGCCCCATGGGAGGCTTTGGAGATGGAGTGCAGCTCCTTGGTTAAACAAAACCGTCTTACTGTTAGTAAAAACAAGATATTAGCGAAGATATCATGTTGCGTGGCAGATTTTCTTACCTGCTTATGGTGGAGCTGCTGGACAGGAAGGAAGACTGTCGGGCGTAGGAGCTAAAAGTGCCTTGAATGTGTCTAAGTGCATCTTCAATATTAGGGTAGCTTTTCTTAATAGCTGAAATACAATAAAAACCATGTATCACTAAAACAGAAAATAAATCATTTGTGTTACAACAGTCTATTGGAGTACATTATTCTGTCATTTGTAGTCCAATAAACCTAAAAACACAATAGTCAGTCAGTCACATATGTAACGCGGGTAGGATATGATACTAACATTGTCTCCTCCTTTGAGATGGAGGCAGGTGGGCTCTCTGGAAGCGTTCAGTGGCATCTTGAACTCTCTGTTTCCGTTGCTGTAGGATGCTCTCTCTCAGCCTCTCCTCCTGGACATCCCACAGCTTCCTCCGCTCCTCTAGAGCCCTAGGTGTACAAACTTAACTGAGCACACTAGTTGGGAGGAACATCAAATCAAGTATTACCCCTTCAGTTTTGTAACTGTGCTATGCTTAAGTTAATTAATTGTAGCATCACTGATTAAAGTGAGTTTGTACGCATTACTGGAACCTGAGTCCAATCGTCCAGGTTTATTTTCAACACAGTCATTAATAAGTTAAAGCCCTCATTTAGCCTGCTGGTAGTAAAGTCAAATTCAAAAAGGTAAAAACCTAGCATATGGCTGGCATTTGTTTGCAGGCACCGTGATGTATGACAGATGGATTTTACTGAGCAAATAATTCCTACTCTTTATTTTAACACTTACACACCTTTTTAGAAAATATTTGGCAAAACTTTACAATAAGAAAAAAGGGCAGTTAATGGTTACATTACCAAAACATGATCAATGTCAAAGACTTCAAGAATTTCCTATTTGGTATGTTTATCACAATCAGTAGATCAACCTTTGCCTATATTTGTTCATATATCTTATTATTCATATGTAGGCTTTGGTTCCTGTAACCTATATTTTGTTCTGACCATAGTCATGTGTCGGCCTGAGTATAATGAACATCTGTTGGCTGTATGTTGTCTTTGTTTTTCTATGTTCTATTTTTCCACATCAATGTTAACATCCACTTACCCCTGGAAAGCCCAACCTCCTCCATACCAGGTTTCAGTTGTGTAATAAAGTACTGCTGAAATGTAATGAAGTGTAACAACACAGCAGTTCCAATGTAATTACTGTGCTGTAACTATACAAATGTACTGATTTGAAGTTACAAGGTACTGTAGTTAATGTAACCTTAAATTGATACAAAGTGTTGCCCATTAGGCCTCTATATCCTACTTGTGTTGGTACGCTTGTAGCACTACAGATTTAGCAGGGTATTATGGGTCAGGATTTGGTCCTCATCGAGAATAGATCTAGGCTAGCTGAGTCACTGTTATCAATCCCTCGGGTAACTTACTGCAAGACCTATTTCCAGAGGACAAAATCCTGACAACTACAGTGTTTACTCACTTAATCTTCCATCACCGCAAGCATTACCTTCAAAAAGGTATAGAAACATAAACTGGACAAGAGACAACAATAGCACTAGAGACGAAAGACAAGAATAGCACTAGTAACTTCAAAGCAGTACATTTGTATAGTTACAGCACTATAATTACATTGGAACTGCTGTGTAACTCACTTAAAATGCATCCCTAAACTTAGACAATTTTCTTGTGACAAAGATGTAAATGATATTGAGATAAAAATCATACTTTCTACGTCGATTTGTCTCAAGGGAGTGCTTCCGGGCAAGGGCTCTACATGACTTCTGTTCCTCCACCAATATCTGGCGATCATCTTCCAGCACTCCATCAACCCCCAACCTGGTGTCGAGCTAAGGACTTCAACTGGACTGCATAAACATGGTCATAAATACTATGCTGCATGCTCCGACGCCATGGTAACTTGTCTAACTTTAATGATGTTATCTATGATATACAGATATTTCCAAAGTATATAGTGAACAGGAATAATTACCCACACATTTTAAATATTAGTGTCCAACTTTAGTCATTTCCTTTAATGCCTTGCCTTGCCTATCTCTTACAATACAAACAGTAGCTACCTAACTAAATACAGTGCATGTTTAAAAATAATTATGTGTAATTGAGCGTGAGGCCATGAAGAACCATGAAAATGTAATGATTAAGCATAACTTTTAATTCCTATTCTAATGTGATAAAGCAAAACTTTGATTAAAACTAGCAAAATTGTAGCCAATACTTCATTTAAAACACGGGAAAGAATCAGGTACACTAGCTATCCAGTTTGTGTGAATGTACAATAAATTATTGTTTTACTGACAGTGAAACATTACCGGTACTGTACTGTATGTACTGTACTTTAACCTGGCAAAACATTGGAAAGTGTCAGTCGAAAAAGGATACGAATATATTACGTTGTCCTTCAGAACTTGCATCCTATGTGCTAGCTTGCTAGCTGCTGGTGACAAGCCAGCTAACTGACATACCATTGCTGAAGTGTTAATTCGACCACGATGTTGTTCATTTTGACAGTCCTGTTCAGCTCACGTTAGCAATGGCTAGTAGCTAGTTACACAGCAGGCTAACTTTGATTAAAAGTACATATCCGAAATACTCCGCATTGTAATCTTACTTCGGTGTGAGAGTAAATAATTTGCTGGAAAAATGGTCAACAAGACAGCTACCTTTACCATTTCTGCAAGACGTCAAAAAACTCAAATCCTTCGTTCCCTGCTTTCTACATAAAACAGTCTGTGTACATGTCAGGCCATGTTGGCAACCGAGGACGCGCTTCCTTGACAACGGAAATCCTTTGGAGATGCTCTGTTTTGATTTCTCCAGCAGGTGGCTCTCAGTCATGATGAACAGGTTTATTTGACAAGAGACGTTTTTTCATACAAAAATGATTTAATCAGTTAAAACGGTCTCTTTTCAAATGAGTTTTGCATTGGGGAATAAACTATAGTCTATTGGACATTATACTAAACAAACTAATGTATAATCTTCCAATTTTCCAATTGAATTTGCTCATGGAACTTTATGATTCCATGTGATTGAATTTGATTATTTGTGCTTACAATTAATCAGTTTAGCTGCTGTATAGGCCTACCACTGATCATTTAACAGTTTATCCAGTAAATTTGGCATTGGGTAGCTAGTGTCGCTGGCCTAAATATTTTAGCTTGCAAATAAAAATGCTTTTCATCAAAGCGAGACACGCCCCATAATGGGCCCCTCAAACAGGCTAGAGCTACCTCTTCCTACATGAACCATTCCATATTTTAAATTATCTTCAAACTGTCATCTTATCGGTAGTCTATAAGATTACTGATGGGTTTAATTCCATATAACAGAAGACCCACTATTTTGTTCACGATCCCAGTTTTTTCGTATCTTTATGTGAGACTGTCAGTGGAAAGAAAAGTGGAATTTTGAAATAGTTCACAGTCGAGCGCTGGATCGGTCAACCTGCCACAGCACACGTAGTAGGCTAGTTTTGATCGTTTTGTCAATACGACAGAAATTTATAGCAGTTCATGACAAATGTAAATGTGCACATCGCGCCGGATTTCATTATCACAGGTGAGTTGATTCTGAATTTTAAGCGATCATCTTTTGGACGGAAACTGTTGCAGTAGGCTGTTGATAAGACCGCAAGTTTGGACATGTAGGTAAATTACAGTAGGCTACAGCTTAAATACATCCCTTCTAAAGATAATGCCTTTAAATCAGTCTACCGTTTTACAGGCAGAGTGGAGAAATAAACCAAATCAAACTCCTGCACGGCTGTACGGACAATAAAGAAAAGCAGCCTACGTCAAAAACTATCAAATAACTTTCTGTTAAAACACAGTTCTTATAAGAACACCAACTTTTATTGTCATGCAAGCATACAGAGGCACTATTACGTAATAGAATGCAACTTTTTAGTTTGCTACAGTATAGTCTTGACCTCGAATCAAGGTGGAATGGTGGCACACATCATCATTCTAGTCCATAATAGTATTAGGTACTGTTATGACAAACACAATTTATATAATTAAATTACAATGTGCAGTAGCTATATATAGAATATATTTTCCTGTTTTAAACACAATTCAGTATGATTATTTCAAAACGTGCTTATCATGTAGCCTACATTCTTTCACGTTTGTTAATGTTATTTTTGTAGAAAATATATGTATAACGTGTTAAACTCACACCATAGGCTATATGCGGCAGTCTTAAGTGTGTCAGAAGAAGAGTACCGGACTCCATCTAAAATGCGACACCATACGGTAACACAGGTAAAACAGATGACAATGACGATTAAATGCAGTGACCTTTTAAATCAGGTGAGTGGTGAGCTATATTTTATTTCGTACCAGCTGCTGCCGATAATCCTGCAGTACATTGTCCCACTGATCTAGACCGTGAGATCTGACCTGTCCGAGATAAACCTCATAGTAAGGCAAGTGGAAAATAATGGCACATTATATTTGCAGCATGTAATGATGCAATATTAAGATTCAAACTTCTTTACACATGGACATGGAAACAAAGGTAATACAATAAAACATTAGGCTACATTGAAAGGCATAGGCCTACTTAAAAAATTATGCAACATGTACTGTGGTATGGTCTGCTGCCAGACATGTTTTTACATGCATATCTACTCACTATTAAACTGTTGGCATTTTGCTTTGACCAGATGGAACAATAACAAACAGATGATGTTTTGGCAGAACATGGCCAAACCTCGGAAATTGGCTGTAAGGAGGGCAGCCTACATGTTTGGCACTCGTCCTGCCCCTCTGTCCTTGATGGAGGAACGCTTCCTGGATTCTGCAGAATATGGCAACATCCCTGTTGCACGCAAAATGCTTGATGAACTGCCTGACCTTAATGTCAACTGTGTGAACTACATGGGTCAAAATGCTTTGCAACTGGCTGTTGCCAATGAGCATTTGGAAGTAACAGAGCTACTATTGAGGAGGGACAATCTCACTCGCATAGGGGATGCACTGCTGCTAGCCATCAGCAAAGGATACATACGTATAGTGGAGATTATACTTAGCCACAAGGTCTACGCTGATCCACAAAGACTGACCAGTAGTCCTGGACAGAGAGAAACACACGATGAATTTTTTGCTTACGACAAAGATGGTACACGTTTCTCTTGTGACATCACCCCTATCATTCTGGCTGCTCATTGCCTTGAGTTTGAGATAGTGCACATACTCCTTACAAAAGGTGCCCGTATCGAGAGGCCCCATGACTACTTCTGTAAATGCAGTACCTGCAGTGAACATCAGAACCTCGACTCTTTCAGCCATTCACGCTCAAGAATCAATGCTTACAAAGGCCTTGCCAGCCCAGCTTACCTGTCCCTCTCTAGTGAGGATCCCGTGATTACAGCTCTGGAGCTAAGCAATGACTTGGCAGTCCTGGCCAGCACAGACATGGAGTTCAAGGTAACAATAACATTGCACAATGCTGCCATTAAATAAGCCCCAAAACATGCTGTTTTTTTTATTTGTGACTGACCTTTCAGAATTGTAAACATGGTTAAATTAGTTACCAATAATCTTTTTACAAGAATTAGGTAAATACACATGATGTTTCTTTTTAATCACACCTTTCAATTGTATTATTTTGTCTTGTTCCAGACTGATTACAAGAAGCTCTCCATGCAGTGTAAAGACTTTGTTGTAGGGCTTTTGGATTTGTGTCGGAACACTGAAGAGGTAGAAGCAATCTTAAACGGAGACACCAAATCATGTGAAAAAACAGAGTCAATGGGCAGACCAAGCCTGATTAGGCTGAAACTTGCAATTAAATATGATCTAAAAAAGGTAAACTCAAAAGTGGACATCATTGCACTTTTGACTTCAAATGAAAACAACCCTAAATTCATGGAATACACTTTTCGTTTCCTTCGTGTGTCCGGTCTTGTCTGTTTGGTGTTCAGTTTGTGGCTCATCCGAATTGTCAACAACAACTTCTGTCCATCTGGTATGAAAACCTGATGAGCTTGCGGCAGCAGACCACAGCTGTGAAGTCGCTGGTTGTTCTGGGTGTAGCTGTAGGACTGCCTGTTCTGGCCCTGTTTTACTGGATTGCACCTACAAGCAAGGTTAGGGTAGACAACGACTAACAGTACTACTCACATACAATGTATATAAGTATTCTCTATCAAGCATTTAATGAAAAGTATTCAATCAAGCAATAAGAACATAACTGTTTTGGATGTATTATATATTTATACATAGCTTAAATAACAATGTCATTTTTTCACTTAGCTTGGGAAAGTCATGCGAGGACCGTTCCTAAAGTTTGTGGCCCATGCAGCGTCCTTTACCATATTTCTGGGTTTGCTGTTAATGAATGCAGCGGACCGGTTTGAGGGGACAACACTGCTTCCAAACATGACAACTCATGACCACCCCTCCCAGCTGTTCCGCATGAAGACTACCCCCTTCACATGGATTGAAATTGTAATCATAGTCTGGGTAATAGGTAAAACAAAAAATGCCAAGAACACACTCTCTCTCCCTCTCTGTGTCTCTCTTAAAGACAAACACATACAGAAACAGTATTTGTCATGTATGACAATTACACCTGACCTCTGTAGCCACGACAGATTGACTTCCTAATTTAAGCCTGAATATTCACTCTTGTGAATGTTTCAATCCTGTATTGTTTAAGGGAGGTTCGCACACTGTCATACTTAAATAACTGAAGCACTCGGGGCCAAGGACACTCTAAATCTTAGCGGAGTCGTAATTTTATCATCGCTTTAACATCTGTGACAAAAGGAAATTGTAACATTACTGAACGGCATGCCATTATTTGTCAATAGTTATTCATGATACATAGTCACAAATATTCTCCTACCGCATATTAGATCTGGTTACAGTCTGATATGTATAGTTTCATTCAGTACATTCATGTTTTTAATGGCAAAACTGTGACAGAGAATTGGATGATGAAGGGGATGCGGGACATGTTATGTATTGAATTTTGCTTTATATAGAAATACAGTAATAAGTAAATGCCCTGTTCCATGTCATTTCCGCATGTCTCACAGGAATGATCTGGGCTGAATGTAAGGAGATTTGGTCCCAGGGTCTTCGGGAATATCTTTCAGAACTGTGGAATCTGCTCGATTTTGGAATGCTGACCATTTTTGTGACCTCTTTCATCACCCGATTTATGGCATTTTGGTGTGCACGTTCAGCCCAGAGCTATGTTGACAAGCACTACACAGATTTATCCAATGTAACATTGCCCTCAGAAATAGAATACTACCAACTGGGTGAGTGTAGACAGTTCGCAATATGTTTTAATCAAAGAAGTTTAAAAGTATCTATTATCTGAGATGTTTGTGTGTGTGTGCGTGTTTGTGTGTGTGTGTGGAGGGGGGGGTTCCTCCATCTTGTGGCTGTTATGATTAAACCCTGATGTTTTTAATTTCACAACCCATTAATAGCACCCAAGGATTTCCTTGCCATTAATTTAGCTAAAACAATATTGTGTGCCTTACAAACATCAATAGAAATTTAAGAAGTTGGTGGTGATTGAATTGCCCATATTTTTCACCAACTCCTCCTAACTTATTTCATAAAACATAGTTTTGTTGTATCCATTATCTCTTTTTACCATTTGATTTGAACTCACTGATTTCTCATTACTCTGGTGTGCCAGTTGATTGGAGAGTTTCTATCATGCTAACAAACCCAATTTTTCTCTTTTTCTTCCTAGCTCGTATTAACTGGGTGCCGTCAGATCCGCAGCTTGTATCCGAGGGCCTCTATGCAATTGCAGTGGTTCTAAGTTTCTCTAGGATTGCATATATCTTGCCTGCCAACGAAAGCTTTGGGCCTCTGCAGATTTCACTCGGAAGAACGGTGAAAGATATCTTTAAGTTCATGGTGATTTTTATCATGGTTTTTGTGGCCTTCATGTTTGGGATGTTCAATCTCTACTCCTACTACCTTGGTGCTAAACAAAATGATGCATTTACAACGTGAGTTATGGTCTGGTGTAAACATTGACATTGAAAAGTGAGAAATTCACATGAATTATATTCTGTATATCATAATTGTATCCATATGTGAGACAACCTATTTTCTATTTAAATCAAGTTTTGTTCCCTTTTTCCAGGGTGGAAGAGAGCTTTAAGACGTTGTTTTGGGCCATATTTGGCTTGTCAGAGGTGAAATCAGTGGTCATTAACAATGGTCACAAGTTCATTGAAAACATCGGCTATGTTCTGTATGGAGTGTACAACGTTACCATGGTGATTGTTTTACTGAACATGCTCATTGCCATGATAAACAGCTCTTTCCAAGAAATTGAGGTAATTTTCTTTACTTTATCTTATCTAACGCCTACAATCAGCTTGTGACAGGATGTTAAAATGTATATTTTGACATTTATTTGCAGAAAATACACCATTAGTCATGTTGAAAGTTGTATGTACACTGATCAGTTACAATTCGTATAGTTTCCAATTAGGCAGTTCAATTTTGAAATACAGCAGTTAAAGAATCAGAATCAGAATGGGATTTATTCGCCATGAAAGTTTGCACAGACAAGGAATTTGCTTTGGCAGGAAGGTGCATACAGTAAACATATAGGAATCTTAAATTTAAATATGTGGTCTAACTATACTAAGGATACATAAGCTAGCAATACTAAGTGGAATACAATTAAAATAAAATATACAATAAAGTAGAATATAAATTGCCAATTTACAATATAAAATACAATATAAAATACAAATATTACAGGAGTTGAGTGTAGTGCAAAAAGTAAAAAGTTTTTAAGGACATTCATAAACTGTGTTTTACTCCAGCAGAAAGCTTGATCAATTATCTGATAAAACAAACATGCTCTCTCTGTATTTACTAGTTCATTGAGCATTGGGATTAGATTATTATTCCAAAAACTCGAAAACTGTATTTCAACTAATGTTGAGTGTCCAGAGTATACTCCCTGGAAATAAGCTTTAGCTGCAACCTTGTTGGTTCTTTTTTTTTGCCATTTTTTTAATACTACAATCATGTCATTTTTGCATGTATTAGTGCAGGGCTGTTCAACCTTGATCCTTGAGATTTCCCCTTCTGTAGGATCCGGTGTTCCGGAAAATTCAGTTCTGTTTTTGTATTTCATACAGGATGATGCTGATGTGGAGTGGAAGTTTGCGAGGGCAAAACTCTGGTTCTCTTATTTTGAGGAGCCGGGCACCTTACCTGTTCCCTTTAACCTCATCCCCAGCCCTAAGTCTATCCTGGCTTTGGTTTTGGGGCTCCGAGACCTCCTGTTGATGCCTTTCAACAGGCACAGATACAGCCTCAGGGATTACACAGAGAAAACTGAGGTGAGGAAGTGATATTGTACGCGGTGCAAACAGAGCCCTCTAGTGTCTCACCAACAAAATGCTTTTCCAATGTTTGTTGCAAGGCCTGGTTGGTGATTCAAGAATACACTTTAGAAATCTATGTTAATATATAAATATCTATAATTGTAAACTTGTCATATTTATGCATGCATAAATATTATGTATATGTATATGTTTCAATATATTTTATCCTTTTTATTAGATGGCACAAAACAATGATTCAAGTGTTGGTGATTCCCTTTATCCAAGTCATCACCAAGTCAGTAGCCTACATTCACATAAACTCTCTCAAACAACAGTATATTGTTAATATACAGACAATCCTTAATTTAACCATTGCAGGGATATATTTGTTAACTAACTTTTTCATATGCTCTATTACTTTGCAGAGGATTATGAATCGTCTGGTTAAAAGATATATCATACAAGCACAGATTGATAAAGATGGTGATGAAGTGAACAAAAGTTTGTGTTAAATTATTTTTCATGATTAGAACTTAAGATAAATGATAACATAATGCAAGTTGTTACTGTAAATTGGTTAGGTGGAGTGTGGAAGACTAGCTTATCTTTATGAAAACATCTCCCCAGGTGAGCTAAAGGAGATCAAACAAGACATATCCAGCTTGCGCTATGTGCTTCTTGAAGAGAAGAATCACAACATGGAGAGGCTGGCAGAGTTGATAAGGAGACTTGGAGAAAAAGTGTCTGCTGACTAAGCATGAAGAGCATACCGTACCTTTGAGGTCCCAAGTGAAATATCCAAGTTATCATTTGAGGGAATGAATGTGGAATATCTGTACTTTTTCATACATTTTTTCTGACATACCACTTTGATGTGTACATTTGATATATTTTTAGTCCTTTCAGAGCATGTTGCACATCTGTTGAGTGAGAATACCACAAGATGGCACTGTGTACCACTTAATTGGCAACAAGATGTGTCACTTGTTTAGGTGGCTACATATTTTATTTTTTTGTCAACATACACAATATATACACACACATATAAACAAGCACAGAAGAAACACTTCTACAAGTCTCCTCAGTTGATGGTTGTGATTGTTTTAGTTTGTTGTGCATTTGATGTGGAAGAACCTGACTGGCAAGCATAGATTCTGACTGTAACCTCATCCAACACCCTTGGGATGAATTCTCTAATGCTCTTGTGGCTGGATACCTTAACAGAAGAGTGGAGGCAGTTATAAAAAATATGTAAATATTTGTATAAACAACTTGATGGTTGTGTTTGTTTTAGTTTGTTTGTTCACAAATACACATATATGCTTTGATTAAAGAAGAAAAAACATCTGTCAGCTGTGGAGACCTGTAGAAGTGTGTCTTTCCCATTTCAGATACACAGACTGTGATACATACACACTACACTGGATAATCTGTTGGCCTACACCTACTACTAGACAGCTTGTTGTACCGGTAATAACAAGCATTGTTTGCAATGGCAGTTATATGATGGCTTTCTAAACACCTCGAGGACATAACATCCTTACACGCTGTACACGGTCATGTTCCCACACTATTCTTGAAATAAGTGTCCCCTCAGAACAGCCTGACCTGAGGTAGAGAAACAGCTTCACCTCCCTCTCCTCCACACACTCGGGCCATTTTCAAAGCTCAAATGGCAACCACATACAATGTACCTGTGTTATGCCAAAGCTCACTAAAAGATCTTTAAATCAAAGTTAAATTGAACAAAAACTCTTACTACTGTGGATAATGTTTAGCTTTTTTCCCATCTGAGGTAGTAACCCCCAAATAGCAGATTTAATTGATCCGTTACAGTATTATTGGTTGATTGTATGACTACCAGATGTGGTAGTGGTTCACCATTGTTGTGCAGGCCATCATAACATACAAGTGACTATCTAAAAGAAGTCTGGTTGTCAAGGAGACCAATGAAAAAGTTGCTATCACAAAATAAATATTTTTTGGGTCACCTTGACCTATAAAGGCTTTAGGTATCAAGTTTCATTTATCAAATTAAACTAGGCCATTACAGCATTTGCAAAACACCTAATTTCCAATTACACCTTGCTACTAGACAATGAGGCTGTTTCAGACGCCTACATAAAAAGCTAATCAAAGTAGAAGTATGTCCTATGATGAGTCTGGCTAGTGACGCAGCAGATAGACTCAAGGTCTGAATATGCATCATAAACACCAGATACATCTACAAAATGTTAAATCAAATGATACGACATCACCACACTTGACAATTAACAATAACATTTAAGGATGAAGATGGCATTTCTTGTTTCTGATACGAAGATGATGACTGAGTGGAAAATTAACTTCAAAGGACAAACAATGTGAGTATTTTTGTCCCCTACTCAACCAGTCTCCTAGTTACAAACAAACACCAACCTTGGGTATTCTCATTATGGGCTAAGCTTCAACAAATGACTGAAATCTAAATGCTGTCACCTGTGTAAAATGGTGAGTACATACTGTAAAAATGTATGGCTCTGTGATTTAACCCTGAGTTTGGTTGATATTGAGTATTTTGTACATTTTTTGTAAGTATTCAATATATTTTCCCTCTAATATTTGTCGGCCGGCATGTGTACTAGTATTTTGCACTGTTAAACAGATTTCCTATTCCTATTTCCTCTTCTTGCTTGCTGCAATGCCTTTCCCCTTTGGGATCATTACCTACCCATCAAGTACCTACCCACCTACTGTTTTGGAGCAAGTTTAAAAAGTGGCAAGATTCTCTACAGGCAAGAGAACCTGGAAGGGCCTTCATAAAACAGTTACCGCAAAGTTTGAAATGCAGAACTAACCCTAACAATGTAATTGTCTGCTCTAGAACTGAGATGTCTTTCAATGGAAGCTGCCAAGGCCAAACCATAAAACACAGCCCTCATTCGTAATTGATTTGAAATTGCCACCACGCACAGTGAGGTTCATACAGACATGTTGTGCATTTGATGTGGAAGAACCTGACTGGCAAGCATAGATTCTGACTGTAACCTCATCCAACAGCTTTGGGATGAATTCCAGAAGTCACTAATGCTCTTGTGGCTGGATACCTTTACAGAAGAGTAGAGGCAGTTATAAAAAATATGTAAATATTTGTATAAACCCTTTTACAAGCAATGTCACAGAGGTCTTCACAAAATTGGCACCAACCTAAAACCCTCAGGGAAGACTATAGAGAAGAATGGAAGAAACATTAGGAGGAACACATTATTGAGGGATAACCTCTTCCAATAATGGTTGGTTATGCAAAGAGGTGTCACAGGCTGAATCAAATTATGCAGTAAGAGATAAACATAACAATTTGCAAAGTAATTGATGGTAAATTGTATAATCGATATTCATAAATCTGAATCAGTAGAGCATTCATACGCAAAGAGGCTAACTTTATATTTAAAAAAAAACATTTGAATGAGATCTTCAAAAGTAGTTGTCACTATACTGATTATATATATATATATATATATATATATATATATATATATATATATATATATATATATATATATATATATATATATATATATATATATATATACACTATGCCAAAAAAAGATGATAGAATATCATATATTCTATCATCTTTTTTTGGCATAGTGTGTGACCAGGATACACGGTTGACTGCAACATGTTTAGTGACTCAAAGCACAAAAAGGCAGGGCTTTCATGTTTAGTTCATTTCAGTCTAACCCACATAGTGGAAAGTATAACTTGTCTTAAGAGGGATAACTCCATCTTATTTGTTTTGATTAATTTATCATATACCATACGAATTGTGGTCACGAAGTCCACACTTGCCGAATCGACGCATCTTTGGACCAAAACACTTTAGGACCTATAAATTGGATTAATGAGGCCAATTGTAAAAGTGAATTTTTTGTTCAAGTTTGATTCGTGGCACTGACAGAATGGAAGTTACGTTCATACATTTTGAATGCATTTTTGATTGCTGTTATTTAAAATAATTCCTAATTTGTTGAAGAAAAACAATTGCCGTTTACGCCCTGCCGGATCCCTACAGAGCCACAGCCTTTCGCAACCGGAGGCACATTTTGGGAAGGTCTTGCCGCTGCCAGCTACACACACGTCTTGTCACCAGTCAAACCCACAGGGTATTTTTCGTTTTATTGTGGGTTTGCCGAGGTCACAACATGGAAAGTAAAGCCAGTGGTAAGTTGGAAAATTTATCGATTGCAGATTCCGCCGACACAAGTGAAATCGTAAGAAACTTGCCTGAGAAGTACAGAGAAATTGTTTTTGGTCAGGAGAAGTTCTCAAATGAGCCGCAGCCTCAGGCAAGCACTTCATCCGCCATGCGTAATTTTGGGCACATTGGCGCTTTTTGCCCATATCCTGGCGCAAGCAACAACAGTGCCATGTACGAAGACTGTATTTCGACCGATTGCTCACTTGGCAATAAGTCATATTATGGCCGTGTTGACGAATATCTAAAAACCAACAGTGTCCCAATGGAAGATGTCTTTGCTAAGGTGTATAGAGCAAAAGAGTACACGTCAACGACTACAAACGCTCCGGAAAGTTTGCAGGGCATCCCATCCATTTCAGCCACCGGAGTGTGTAAATTCATTAAAGACGAAGAGGAACCGTCTCTAATTATGGACACTCAATGCCATGATTTTGATGTAACAGCGGACCTAAACATTCTTGATGCCAGTTATACAGAGAGAAAACAACAAATAGGATTTGTGGAGCCGACCCATTTCCCCACCTCGGCAACAGGTGAAGACGTCCTGGACGATGCCTCCCTACTTGCCGACTTGAGTCAGACAGAGCAGTTTGCGATGGTACCTCAAATAAGGAGCGACACCAGGGGTACTCTATCCGGTAAGGGTATGATGCACTTTGATACGACGAGTAGCTCACAGGCATCCCAACATTTGATGATACATAAAGGAGAGATTCCTAGATGGTCGATACAGAGCACAGAGTTCCAGTTGTGGTGCCAATCAGCTGGCGTCGCAGAGGAGAAGCACCCGTGTGGTTATATATATCCGGACGGTATTCACGGATCAACATTGCTACAAAGATCCCCTACAACATGTAACGCGTATTCTGGGCAAGTATTAAGCATCAACAATTTGCATGTTTGTTATTTCACACATTTGAGTGTGGTAAATCCTTTTTGTGATTTGTATCATGTCTGTATGTTTCTTCTCATTTTCAGTTTACCTCCCCAAAGACTGTGTATGATCTGTGGGGATGAAGCCTCTGGCTGTCATTATGGGGTCCTAACCTGTGGAAGCTGCAAAGTATTCTTTAAAAGAGCAGTTGAAGGTGAGCAGATAATACATAAGATGGAATAAGTTATCATTGTTGTAAATAATAATCATTATATCAGTATATATATATCAATATCAATATATATCAATTCCAATTCATAATATAAAGTTGGCTTTTTCAGTTTTAGATACATAATATATTTTTGGGAAACATAAGTCTGACAAAAGTTAGTCTAAACTAAACATATGGTTAGGTGCTTATCATATATTTGTGAGAATGACCTTCCATGGTGGCTTTCAGGGGTCATTAGCAACTGTATCACTTTGACCAATGTTCACAGTGTTCTTCGTTTTTATCTTGCAATGAGAGATATGTAAGAGCCACTATCTGACCATGACCATGTCATCCCGTCCTCACAACCCAGCCTCTATCTCATCTTACCCTCTCTGTTCAAAAAACACTCTCAATGAAGGAGCCACAGCCATATAAGACAATATTATCTGCTGCCAAGTAACACATCTGTCTGTTCATTATATCTCTTTTTGGATCAGAGAAGACTCAATTTCAAACATGTGCAATGACTGTGTTCTTTTATTGAATAGGCCATCATAACTATCTTTGCGCTGGTCGAAATGACTGCATTGTGGATAAGATTCGAAGAAAGAATTGTCCTGCTTGTCGCCTTCGAAAGTGCTACCAAGCTGGAATGATGCTTGGAGGTACATTTCCTTTTTATGTGTGTGTGGTCCTTTGTTCTGATTCTGCTTGGTAAAAACCCACTGGACACCTTCTAATCTAGCTGTATCATTAAGCTAAGTTTTTACTCAGTAAGTCAAATTTTGAATGTTTTGTTATACCTTATGAATACCTACTGTAATTTCACAGGTATTTCAAGGGTGTAGTTAAGCGATTTCAAGGATCTTTAGCCCTTTTAGTAAGATCCTCCTTTAGGACTGTAGCCTAAACCAAAATGTGAGGTTTTTGAGCCATATTACTTATTATTGTTGTATTATATCTTTACAATGCTTTACAATGTCTTGTATCAATCTTACAAAGCCATATAATGATGTTTCAGGAAGGAAGCTGAAGCGCTTTGGGGGCTTAAAAGCCTTGGGCATGGCCCCATCCCTGATGTTCCAGTCTCCCATGGCCCTGCCTGGAGACAGTCAGGCCTTGGCCTCCATGCCCTGCATACCAGGCCTCCGCGAGCTGCAGCTATCCCCGCAGATTGTTAACATCCTGGAGAACATAGAACCAGAGGTTGTGTTCTCTGGCTTTGACAACTCCCAGCCTGACATGCCCCACCTTCTACTTAACAGCCTGAACCGTCTGTGTGAGAGGCAGCTGCTGTGGATCGTCAGGTGGTCCAAGTCACTGCCAGGTAACAACAGACTCTTCTCAGGGTCAGCCTAGTCACCATGGCCACATGCAGGCGACACAGAAGGCCCCTCTCCAAATACGGGCACAGATACAGGGCAAGATTGTGTACTGTGATCTGCATCAAGTAAAGATCAGGAAGACAGAAAGATTGATAAACAGTGAAGCAGTTCAGTGTAAATAACTCTTTGATATTAAATTTGTTTGGTGAATATGTTCATAGCTTTACCAACCACCACAAGTCAATAGTCTATGAGTGTAACAATGGGACTGTATTCACACTGACTAGCCACAGGTATGCAGGCTAAGGACATGGCGTACTCTCATTAAATGTAATTTATAGTCAACATCATCCACAACAGCCGCACAGAAAACCAAGCATTACGAGGATCAGATTTGCAGGATTTGCCTGAAAGGCGTGTGTGTGTGATACATACACATAGAGTGACAGTGACCTGTAAAGGCAAGAGATATGATTTTGAAATGTAATAATGTAAGCCAATGATTAAAATGGATGGGTAAATGTTGACCTGGATGATGCCATACTATCTTCCTTTCTTTTGATAGGATTTCGTACCCTACACATAAACGATCAGATGACCCTCATCCAGTACTCTTGGATGAACTTGATGGTGTTCTCTCTGGGTTGGAGGTCCTTTCAGAATGTTACCAGCGAATACTTGTACTTTGCGCCAGATCTTATCCTCAGCCAGTAAGTAATGGAGTAATGGAAATGAATTCTACGAATTTACAGGAGCTCTGATTAATTGACAGTATTTGATTGTAATTTCAATATGTAATTATTCGTCTATACAGTTGTATTGCAGATCTTCTTTCAGTTACCATGTAATGTGTCTAGCATTTCAAACCGGTCTGTAAAATGCTATAACTCAGGTGTGTCGTGAACATGTTAATGCTTACTGAGAGGAGCTGTTCTTTGTTTCCTTAAAGAGAGAGAATGAGAAGATCACCCATCTATGACCTTTGCTTGGCAATGCAATTTATCCCCCAGGAGTTTGCAAGCCTTCAAGTGACCAGAGAGGAGTTCCTCTGTATGAAAGCCTTGATGCTACTCAACACTGGTAAACAACAACAGAAAAACGATACTCTTTGACCCTGTAACCAATTTTGTGCAAACTGTGGTACAAAGGTAGGGTTATATTTCTGAGTTAGAATGTAGTGTCTTTCTGCTTTGAGATAGGACCTTGACACAGTATTCATGTAGGAGCTGTCATCACCTTCAAATATTATTAAATTGACCTTTACAGAGACAGACAAAAAAAGAAACAGATAAAGTTGATCTTAGCATCAAAGAACTGAATCACCATACACACATTCTCAGTAGTTCAACAGAGCACATAGTAGCTGAAACTGCATACTTTGTCCACAATAAGTGTCCATATTAATCAAATGACAAACTCCCTCTGCCCAGTGCCCCTGGAGGGACTGAAAAGCCAGGCCCAGTTTGAGGAGATGAGGCAGAACTACATCCGAGAGTTGACAAAGGCCATCCACATTAAGGAGAAGGGAGTAGTGGCCAGCTCACAGCGTTTCTATCACTTAACCAAACTAATGGATTCCATGCATGAGGTAGGCAACACTCGACTAGGGCTGGGCTCATTCACCCAAGCCTGCATTTCAACCATTATTAGATGAAGACTAACACTGACACCTCTCCCTTTTTCTGTCCTGGTGCAGATTGTTAAAAAGGTCAACCTATATTGCCTGAGTACCTTCATTCAAGCAGATGCTATGAAGGTGGAGTTCCCAGAGATGATGACCGAGGTCATTGCCTCTCAGCTCCCCAAGGTGTTGGCAGGCATGGTCAAGCCCCTCCTTTTCCATCACAAGTGATGGTGACAATGACCCTGCCTCAAGTCATGGGGCCAAAGCCTGATGTACACAAACAGACCGGAGTGTGTGTGTGTGTGTGTGTGGGGGGGTAATACTCAGTTCAGTTGAAAATGCTTTGCCTTTTAGTGTCTCTAGGTTCATTTGTTTTTGTGAAATATTTAAATCCATCAAGACCATTGTAACCTTGACCCATTGCCTCTAAGTCATTTACTGAGATGGAGAGTTGTTATTAGCATATTTTAGTTGCCGAAAGTTTGGACAGTTGTTTGAACTGTAAAGCACTTCTGTGTTTTGCTGCTCTTGAGTTTGTTTGTAATTTAATTTTTTACTGCACGAGTGTACAAGCAAATCTTTAGTAGTGTAGGACTGGACAGAATCAAGTAATCAAGTCAGGATATTAGGTCAATAAAATGGCTTATGCTATGGCAATTGCATAAGTCTTGTGTTTATGAAAACAACAAACTATAAGTTTATGATAAGGAAATACCATCTGGACACTGCCATCTGAACTAGCAGATAACATGTTCAGTGAGGAGATTGTAATGCTATGGCAAGGGCATATCTTTCTAAGTTTCTTATAAAATCAACAGTTCAAAGTTATTAAATATATAATATACTGTGGGCTTCCTTTCTGATAAACTACAGTATTTGTCTATCCAATACACCAAACAATTTTTTTCAAGCATTTCATTCCATGTACAGGTCAATGGTATACTATCATTTTCATTCATTGCATTTTTGCTGATTTATATTCTCTAGGTTAAATAAAAATTCTAAAACTGGTTGTTACCATCCTTGATTGTGATTGGCTATATCGCGTTCCATGCCGTTATTATATTTATTATATAAAAATGATGTTCTATATCTTACATGTATATAAGCCTTCCTTGATCCTCAGTGAAAATATGTATCTATTTACAGACATTTTTGTAGACTAGGAGGATGATATTTTAGGGTTTTGTGTTTTCTGACCTGGAGATCTTAATGGAAGGGAGTACCATTCTTCATTCAGTATTCAAGGTCATCATATTCTCATGGATTACATGGAAAAGAACATTGTGTTCTTGGCACGTACAACAATCTAACATATCAGGATCTATTTTTTCCTGTCATTTTAAGTCTTATACTGAAGCAATATTTATATGTTTGGTTTCAAGCCTTGATTTAAAAGCATAATGTAAAAATACAAATTAACATCACCTTTATAATACAATCTTTAATATGAAAATCTGAATCAGACATGTTTATCTTGTTTGAGATAATTGTTGCCATTGCTGGTACACCAGTGTACTAGAGAGTATTACAACAGTTAAAGCTTTCTCTTACCCTTAATAAACCATCAAGATAAAATACATACTGTGTTCATCTACTACAATGATCTGTGAAAGGTAATAACGTTTTTGAGTCAACTACAAACTCAGAAGAATAGTACCATGTAGCTGCCCAAAAGTAAAGGAGTGATAAAGACAATACTGTGAGAGTGTTGTGTCAATTATAGGCACACTAATCCTTCTGAAGGAATCACGTAAAACTATTTACAGTGAATGGACTATTATAATCTTGTGATTTTTTTTTTTTTAACACTGATGAACATAGTAACAAAATATTGCAGAAAAATCAGGAGTTCACTCCATTAACTCAACAGTACAGTTGCATTAGGTATTTAGAAATATTCCAAGACTGTAACCATGGTAACATCAACAGAAATCTACATTCGTAGCTAAAATGTTAGCTATCTTGTATCAACATTTTTAAGACATCATATTGAATAAATATGTAAGAACACTATGTGTGCCAACTAACAAAAGGATCTATTAAATAATTTCAGAAGACACTGTACTTTTTACAGTTTTTGGAACTATTAATCATTCATTAAGACGGGGACTGGTGGTGGAATATTTTAGCAAACTTCTAGTCTTTCACAACATTTTGTAAGTTATGCCTTAGTTATGCCTGATGCACATACTGATGCATGTAGCAATTTTATGCATTTTTAGTCATGAGGATTATGTTGGAATACCTGCAGTGATATCATGGATTAATAGTGGAAAATCCTGCCAAAAGTATCTGGGTATCAACCATGTAGGATGGGAACAAAACTATGACATGGAATGTTCAAATTATCTTCTAAAGTACATATATTTTGTGTATAAATAAAGCTTGAAGAAACTGTTTTGATTTTTTTCTAATACTCAACATATTTCACAAGTGTAATCAGGATCAAAATATTATATTAATCAAAAAAAAAAAACGTGCATACTTCCAGCACTGAAAACCCAAATCACACAATCGAAGGATATGACTGAATCATTGTTCCTATAGGCTACGCAAAAGCTGAATGTTACATTTTTCCATCACATTTAAGATTCTTGTTACCATGGATACCATGAATTACGCTCTTTTTTCCCTCTATAATTTTGTTAGAGAAAGACCACATAATTCTCTGGAATTAAGCCTGTCTTCCCCTCATATGTTGCTTGAAGCCAGCCTGGTTCAACAGAGGAATACACTGAGGGGGAAAAACAGAAATAATCAAAAAGAGATGTGAAGCATGGTGTCTCATTGACATCGCTCTTATCATGATCTAATAATGCATTTCATGCCCTAGCAATCTCATAGTACTACAGGTTTTTTTATTCAACCAATCAATGTTTTGTTGTAAATAGATACATAGGGCTTTAAATAAGGTAAAAGTGCTACAATAGTCTAATTTCAGATAAATGCTTTTTAAATGGCTTTAAAAGGTCTGTCACCTCGGGTGTTGTAAGTTGTTCAGCTACTTAGTTCCACAGTCGATGGGCGGAGCAGAAGGCTTGGCTCCTCATCAACCCCAGATTTGTTCTGGAGGCTGTTTTATGGAAATTTCTCTTTTCTCTTACCTTCTCTCTTTCGTGATCATAGGAGTCATATTATGTGTATGCAAGGGACTTGTTTAATCATTAGCTACAGTTTGTTTAGGCCAGAATAAGGTTACAATATTGTCCAAACCTGGGACTTATGAGAACTAAGGTTTTGACTCACTAGGTTTCTCGCCACAGACAAATAGGATGTGCTTTGCTACAATAATTAGCATTGATGACACATCGAAGGAGATACCAGGTTGGCTTGCTCTTCAAAATTACACCACCCAATTAAGTAGTTTAACCTCAAAGGCAGCTTTCTCACGCACATACAGTATGATTCATAAAACAGATTTTTAACCATGGGAAGTTCTTGCCTAGTAGAATCCACAAAAATGGAAGGATGGAAATGTAAAAAAACAAATACTAATGCAAAGAAAGTTAATGATAAAAAACTGGTATATTAATGATAAGGATTGGAATACTAAAAAGCCTTAGTAAACACAGAAATGGTGGGTAGTGAATGTTAGTGTTGTGGTCTCAGCAGGCTCTGTTAGCAGAGTGGAACTGGAGTGGTTTCCTTTCATTACTAGGTTACTGTGACCTGCAAGACTGCATTGGGTAGAATGCCAATTCCTTTCCTCATGGAAAATCCAAGAGGTAATAAAAACCCAAAGTATAAAAAATACTTTTATTTTGTCTACACTATGCCAAGTCATTGCTGTGTGCATCCAAAATAAGATGGCCTCCCTCTACTTTAATGTGCAATCTTTTATGAGCACATGAAAGCATATTCAGATTGCTGTGTCATACCGGGTATTGGAATACAAATAAAGAATGTTTACGACCCCTGTGCGGGATTTGAGGTAACAATCTAGATCTACACAGCTAACTGTGGGGTAACTCACCATTTGAGAACAGTGCCCCCTTTGGGAAACTGAGTTCATGGCTATGTTCTGCCTCACATGAGTATCTTGCTTTGGCATCTCTGTACAAACAAATAAACATATGCAGTGATCTAATACAAACTCACAAATGAAAGCAACGCAGCACACACATTTTCACGAGTCATATAACTTTATTCCTTACCTTCCAATTGGCAGTTGCAGTGATGGTGTGGCATTTTCAAACAGCAGTGCTTTTGCAGCGACCCTAAAAGACATAAGCAAAGCTTAACTAGTTTGAACACTTGTTTGGTATGTGTAAACTACTGATATAAAAGGTGTTTGACATGAAAACACATTTAGTGAAAATTACTGATTTAAGTGTATACTCTATTCTTTGACATGAAGCTGTTATTGTTTGAAGTTTATGTTCATTACGTTTATTGTAAGGTACCAAAGCACAATAGGATAGGTTTTATTTTCTTCCTGAAGGCAAGAAGCAGGTTATATTGTCTTGACCCTGCACATATAATATTTCCCAACTAGACAACAACTCTGAGGGCCTGGCTAGGTGTTTTTTTTTTTATAAGGGAACTACTTTAGAGCTCATGTGATTGTCCTTTCCTACCATGACAAGTCAAACAATCTATTTGTCCCAAGAGAGACTGAAAGCATAGCACTGCTGGGTCACATCAACCCTGGAGTAGGCAGAATATAATTAAATCCAGGCCTCCCACTACTGGGGAAATACATAAATCTTTCAGACCTCTCTATTCCCAATCCTGTTAATAGAAGAAAAAGCCCCACACAAACCACTCAGGAAACTAAGCAACTATGTTTTTGTAATAATTTAACTTCTAATGTGTCGCCAACCCCTATTTGTGCATGGGTTGAGATGTAACTATAAACATACTTTCTCACAGCCAATATATTATTTGTGTTTTACAGTATGCTGACAATATCTTGTTTTTGAAGAATGTTTTCAAATCAATTACACAGATCCGGGCCGCTGGTAGCCATTGGTAGCAGAGGTGTCGATTCTCCGCCTGGTCACTAGTTGCTTGGGTGGGAGGTGGGGGTGGTCTGTAGGTTTGAAACTGTCGTGCACCACCAGTGACAGATTTTGGACTGAACTGAAGTAGCTCCTGGTGCCTTGAGGGAGCATGAAGAGAATGTCATTAGCCACAAGAGGAGGAGAGATACAGTGTATGTACGTACTGGAAACATGTGACACTGCACAGGATTTTGTGAAGGATTCAAAACTTGCTTCAATGTACAATTTCATGGCTTTGTGCTACTGGTCCACATTCTCAGACAAAGTAAGAATGTATAATTTTTCCTGAGCCCCTTGGGTTTCTAAAGAACATGAGTTTTACAGTGCTATGAGTTTTACTATAGTAGAAAAACTACCTTCAGAAGTATGCAGTGATCTGAGAGAGGGGGCTGTGGAGCGGTTCAGCTGGGCTCCAAGGCCAGTATAGCAGTGAGGGGCTTTTTGGGGTACAGAGGTCTTAGCTGCATCGATAAGTGAAGACAGACTCTGAGCGTCCTCTGCCTCCCCATCTGTTCTGCCAGTGTCCTCTCTAGAGCTGGAATCTGGACTGCTGACGCAGGGAAGGACCGTGGGCCCATTGCAGGAGAGCTGGGAAGGGGCGCGGTGCAGTCCAGAGGAGAGCCTGTCCTTTCCCTGGCAGGAGGAGCCTGTCTTTGAGGAGCTGTTCTGCTCAGAAGAGTGAGAGGATAGAGACTCCATGCTGCCCATGGGAGTGCTGCCCGGACTGCTGCTGAATGTGTCACCTGTACATGGGCCAGAGGGACGCCATGCAAAACACCGTCATTACAACCTGCTGACTGAAACAAGCTACAGTTACAAGGTCTAAGGGAACATTTATACGCAGAAATGATCCAAAATACGTACTGACATTCTGATCAGCGAGCACACTTTGACAACCTTGCACGACACAGTTAATGGTTTCACATGCTTTGTGGTTCCCTCTAACAACTACAACTGCTATAATCCGTTCTTCGATATTTTTTCCCGACAGATCATTTGTGGTTACGTGATCCAGTTGTATTCTACCGGTTAGGCTGATGATGTTGGGTGTTGACGGGCAGACTGGTTCTGTTGTGTAGCCTGCAGGTTTACTGTCTAGTCTAGGCTAGTCACCGATGTGGGACTCACTGTCTGCGTCTGCTAGGCAGAGCGTTGGCGTGTAAATACTGCGGGGCTTTCTGGGGCCTGTGGACAGACAGATGGCCCTGCTTCTGCGGGAGCCAGGTCTGGACTGCGGCACTGGGAGAGGCACATTGGGGTCAGGAGCTTGGTAGAAAATCTAGAGGGGGCAGAGAGTAAAGCTTTACAACTGGAATCTTAATCATAATCAGACTTTAGAATCCCAAATAAAACATGTAGTCATGAACTTTGGCTGTGATCTGCTTGCCTTGTCAAAGTTTTCGATTAGTATTTCAACCACAATGTTCTGGAATTTGATGTTCATCATGGCTGCCACAGTCTCTTCCTGAGAACGCATAAGTGTGGGGCCAAATATCACACCTAGGTTGGACACTGTCATTAGGTTGAACTGGCTCTGGGTGGAAACTCTGTAAAGCACATATAGAGAAGGACAGAAACACACATGTAATCAAAACGTCACCTGTAACACCCTTAACATGATGACACGCTATGGACATTTGCTGTTCATCTTGTGAATGAGGTAAGACAATCGCAAATGACTGGCCCAAGGAGAAGTGCACCTTCTCAAAATCGTGTAATTATTCCACCAATATGACAAACTCAGTCCTGAATGACTTCTGCCAAAGTAGCATTTGGACAATATCAATTGCAGGGACACTTACGTGACCAGGTGTTTAATCAGTATCTCCAGCATATCCTTGTTCCTCTCAGGGAGCTTGTGAACCAAGGCATGGACAGCACACACCCTGTAGTTCTGGTCATCTGACTCTAAGAATAGTGTGACAGGGATATAGGTTAGCATGTTACAATATTCTCATATATCATCTCTAGGTTTAGATAAGACTGCTAAGAAACTGGAGAGCAACCGGACCAAATCATTCCAGTGCACCTATATGGTGTAGTATACATTATATTCTCATTCTCAATTCATATGTACAGCAGGCCTTACAGATGATGGCTGCATAAATATAATAAAAATAAAAATAAAACATTGTTTGCAAAGTTTGCAAAGAATCATTCATTAGCTAGATCCTCCGACTTGAATGTACAAAATACTAGAACAATGAAGTAACATAATGTTTTTCTCCACAGGATACCTCTTGTTGGCAAGCCTGACTTTCCTTATTGGAACAGACTCGTAACTTACTGACAGCCAGGAGGAAATCTTTGTGAAGCTTGAACGTCATAAGAGGCTCAGAGAGGCACCTGATGGAATAAAGGAACAAATGGCACTTGTAATTTGGCACCTAGTAATGCAGTATTCAAATGAAAAAAGAACATCTTCCTTTGAAAGGGGCAGCAATGATTTAAGATGAACACTTCATAAAAGCATTAAGGGAAATCAGGACGGCAACCAGGCAAAGAAACACAGCCAGCAGGGCAAGCTGACCTGAGGTAATTCTTGAGACCGCTGGTGATGGTTTTGTTATCCCATGTATCTGGGTCCAGATCCTTATCCACTGGGGTTTTTGTGGCTGTTGGTAACACCGTTTTTCATCATTAAAATTACACCGTAAAACAGTATTCCTGACTTGCAAATGTCATCCTGGCATTATTGTGCACATCCCTACAGTTACAGATGCAAATATGTTTGATAATTGCAGATGAAATACATTTTACAGTTAGATATATTGGCTTATTTTTAGTATGGTCTCAGAAAGGAAATTGTGTAATCATTTGAGTGGGTCTGTGTTTGTGTATGCATCTCATAAACACTGCTCTGGCTTGCTGGACCCAGGACGATATATTGACCGCTTCCTTTTACCATGTTTGACCACAAGAAGGAGCTCTTCGCCCACATATGGTTGCCCACCACTGAACAATGTAACGGTGTATTTTGAGTGTGCCATAACAACATCCGAGGAAGAGGTCTTCTTACCAAAGACAGTTGTCATCAGCTTCTGAACCTTGGAATTGACCCCTCCAATTCTGTACAGTCCCATGGTGTTGATACCTGTAGGATAAAGCAGAGGTTTTACAGAATTACTCTGCAACCAATCCCTTCAGCAAGACATTTGAAGCAGAGACGCCTACGCTATTGTGAAGTGATTTGCTTTACAGCCTTTCAAAAAAAATGACTCACCTCTCATTTCCACTAAGTCGATGCATTTCCTCACAAAATTAAAGCCAGCCTCGTTCAGAAATGCTGTGATAAAGCATAACAATACTACACATGATTTACTTTCTGGGTCACACACAAAACCTCAATGGAAATAAAATGCACATGGAGTTGTTTGATTCTAAGTTGGTATGCTTCAGGGATCTGTAGAACATAAATCTGACTTGTGTAGGTGTAGTCAAATTGTGTTAAGGAGCTAAAAAGGATGACTCCTGACACATCACATAGAGATATGCTTAAACATTGAAATATACATTATAATACAGTAATACAATTCCATTCAAATTATGTGTATTTTACAGTTAATGTTTCACATTAATCATGTGGGATATGGAATTGGAATACTGAACTACTTACTTTCTTCCTTCTTGCTCAGTATAGTTGGAAGATTGTAAATCTGGAAAACAATAACATAATATGTTATATGAGAGAGAAAGAGTGAAAGAGAGGAACAGAGAGAAATCGAGATCCTTACCGGCTCCTTGCCATCCATGGCCTCCAGCCACAGTCTTCTGTTGGACTCTGAGAGAGCCTGCAGTGTGACGATGCCATGTCTGGAACAGGTTCAGAGAAAACCAGGTCTCTTTCACATCTCATAGCCTCAGGTGCTCAAACAGACCAATGTTTACACTGAAGCTTTTGAAAAAGGACTACTGTGCCTTGACTAGCTGGTGTGAATCTTTGCTCCAACAACGCCCGTCCTCTGTTGTCTTTGTGATTACACTGCACTCCCAATTAACAAATGATTGTGTGCTTGATTTAAGAGTGGTTCATTTTTATTCCCAGCATGCATGTGCCTTCTCCATGTGTGATTCTATAGAGTGTATCACCAGGTGTTCAGACGCTTCTGAGCTAATCTCTCTATGCCCCATTACTCTCATGTCTCATCTCAGAGAAGCTTGAGGCCATAATGACATTGAAATAAACCAGCAATGGTGAATGTGTCCGTCTGGAAATAAAAGTCGTCCCATTTTTTTCAGGAAAACCTATGTCTGCAGCCCTTAAAAGCATTTTTACCATCTTCTAAAGCTGGTACACCTCTGTTAAATAATTTGTCACAATGTCCAATTTTCATACACTGATGCAATAAAAAACGCATGATGCAATAAAAAACGCATGGCCAGTAGTTAAAGTTAGTGCTAGCGGAGAGCTATGTCCTGCTGGTGCTGAGATGGGTGGCCTGATTCTCACTAAGCTGTAAGAATAGCATGTTTAATATAATGAGGATGAATGGATGAGCTGGAAGCTGACAGGAGCGTGGCCCACATTGCCCTTGTGGTGAGAACAGCAGCTTATGGCATCTCTGGGGGTGATGAATGAGTTGCCTTGCTAGTAAACTGGAGTTATTGTCAATGCTCAGCAGTGGTGGGCAGGGTGAGGACTGCTGCCACTGGTACAACTTGGTTAGAAGAAGACACTGTTATACACGACACATTCCCTTTCTGAGGCGCACCCAGTCATAAATGTGCTGATGCTGTGCTTTGTCGAATTATAAAACTTGATCTATTCAGCCTTTCTCCCCCAGTGGCAGCTGATTTGCAGGCTTCATATCTTCTTATAAATCTCTTCCCCCACTCTTGTGGTTTATACCAGCATTACATTATACACCAATCAACAAGACATGCTCCCTGGTGCCTAGCGGGTCTTCTGAATCTTTAGATTTGAGGTACAATTTATGAACGATTAAAACACTTGTCAGAATGTCAAAATCAATGCATTCCTTAAATAATTTGGGGTATGGTATTAAGCTGTATTTCCCCTCATGTTTTTCTCCAAATGCACCAGATGTTATCATTTCATTTAAGCGATTGAGACATGTAATCTTAATTTAAATTTCTAGAGAATCAGTGCATGAAATGATTAGCAGCACACATGCAACACATGCAACTGCACTGAGGGCAGCACTGGTCACATACCGGACTTTACAGAAAAACCGAAGTGGTCTGAAAAGAGTTCCATGATAGATGTCATTTCTACATTAACATGAACACAGAAAAAAGGGAAAATGGGTACATATAGAAAACTAAATGAAAATGTACTTAAATACTACACAGTCACAAACACACTACAAAAAGACGTTTGTGAGACAGAAAATTAGGAACATGCAAGACAAAAACAGAGCTGAAAACATCTACCCTAAACATTGAAACTAAAAACAATTATTATTACGCCAATCAAGACTAAACTCGAAACATTAACAACTGTGAATCAACGGGAACATAAACCATATGTAGTCTATCTAAAGCCATATCAGTCATGGTTAAGTTCCAAAATCAAACATTTGCTCTGATTAGGAGTCACCCAGCAATTGTAGGGACTGAAGCCCTAATTAGCACTTCAATGTATATAGCACCTTAATTCTGCACTTCACACCTAAGTGTATCTGTAATCACATGACACTATTGTGAATTAATTTCAGTTTCCATTCATGTTTTCAGTCTATGTGAGTGACAGGACAACAATACGAGCACAAAAAAAACCAGATCAATTATGACAGACCTCTCAACCACTTCAACGTCAAAGCAGAATCTCTTGTCGATGGAGTCAGTCTTCCTTCGGATACAGGACTTCAGCTTAAACATCTCAGCTGGGCTCAGTACTAGACCATTCTAAAAGGGAACAGTGGAGTTGATTAAAAAGGTTTTGCATACTTTACTGTAACACCAGAATTCAATACAATTTGCACAAATTGTATGAATTATTTAATTTTTTTCTCTGAAGACACACAGAAAGGTCATAGGGCCATATTATAATAACAAAAAGGTACCTGGCAAAACACAATTATCATGTGACAAACACTGTAGAGAAATTGTGCATAAATTAGCACTTTGCTGGTGCAATATCCCTGCCATTACCCGAGCCAATCACAATTTCACAAAATGACAACACTTGTGCAGGTGCTTCATACACAATACAGCACGTTAAATAGGTGACCTTACAGTAACAGCTATAATTCACATCATTAGAAAGATCCATAGTTGCCTTATTATAAAAAAGAATAATTACTGAAATTACTGCAGTAAATAAAAGACAGTAAAGTGACACTGTGGAGTGACACGTCAAGACGCTGTGAAGACCATAAACATGAAGCCTAAAATAATTTGGTCAGGAAGAAGATATCACCCAACAGTATGTGTCCAATTCCATATTTAAATAACATATCCCATTGTGCTTAACACACTGCTCCCAACACTCATTCTCAATGTAGTCTGTGGAAAACTTAGGTTAGGCTGCACAATTTGCTGTGGTCTAGGTCTTTAATGACTTACATAAGTATTGAGAAAGGATCCCTTTGTTTTGATACACTATTCGGTATTGGTACGTTTACAGAAATAAGACAGTTTGCATGACCACCCTTTAGTGATCTTGATCTGCCCGTTACCTGCTTTCCAGTGGACTTAGTGTCAGAATTACTCATGGTGAAGGTATTGCTTCCTTTTTCGTATGTGCAGTAGTGTCGTGTCCATGTACACCCCAGAGGCCCTGCAACACAACAGAGGGAGGCAGGACAAAAAAGAATCCCAAACCTTTGGAATGAGTTCTGAATTCTGTAAGATATCAAATGTTGTTGCAAACATGGATGTAAAGTGGTACTATGCAGTGTTTTCTCTCCTGTTTGAGAGTACATCAAAGTGCATCAATTAAACAGACTCATGACCTGTGGTGAAGCAATCAATTCTACGGAGGGGAGAGGAGAGATTTGTTTATGTTGATTGGTACTGTATAAAGGCCATGCACTTGTCTGTGCAAGGAAGCTGTGAGTCTGCAGGCAGTCAGGCAGGCCGGCGGGCAGGCATGCAGGGAGGAAGACAATGAGGAAGACAAGGAGGCAGGAACGCTGATGTGAAGACAAACTGTATTGTGAGAAAACTCACGTTTCTCCTGAACGTAGAGGAAGCCCTCCATGGTCCACTGGCCTGGGGGGTTATAGTCCTGGTCTGCAGACCTGATTCTCTTCATCAGCTTCTCCACTTCCTGCTTGGTGCTCACAAAGTTGTTCCTTGTCTGCATTAGAAACAAATGGAGATATTGCTATAGACATGCTTGATAACTCCTTGGGAACACTAGTAATATGACCAAATTAAATACCTCCAATAGATCCAAAACCACAATGAAAAATTCAATAACTTTTGACAGCAGGTCAAACACAGAGCGAGCCATTAGAGGTCAGTGCCATCCCTCTTGCTGTGGCAGTCAGCATAACAGCATGTAGCCTCTAACCCAGAAATGGCAGCACCCACTTGTGTCTGGATACTGGCTGACAGAGTCCTCTTGCATACAGAGTAACTGAGTGAGCCTATTGGAGCCAGTGAACTTGATCAAATCAGGGCCCTGAGGCTATGACTGGCAGTCACCAGAATGGATGGGCCCTTCAGTTGTCTCTAACATAACAATTACATAAACATTTTTGACATAATCTGCAGAAACATTTGTGTTTCCATTATGGGCTGGAGAGTCGATAACACAAAGTATTAAGAGGAGAGAGGGTATCTTACATTCTGCAGGTTGAACTGAAGCTGCTGCTTGTAGGGCTCAAACTCATGTGCAAGCTCATACCCTTCATGGTAAAATGTGAACAGGCCCTGCAGGAAGGCCAGAAGCTGCCAGGGAAACAAGAAAAGGAAAACTACTCAACCATAGACATGGACACACACACACACAATACCTACAGTACATGCACAAACTGCCCATCGTACGACACTCCTGTAATCATCACAATGGTGTACTTAATAAGTGTGGGAAGACTAAAGCAGCCTCATCAACAAAAAGTCATCACGGAGTGTACTTGTGTGCAGTACAGTTGTGAGGTAAACACAACAGCATTACAGGGGTTAGGCTCAGGCCAACTTCAGGCCAACTTGTCATTTTGAGCTTTGATGGACTGGGAGGATAAAAGGAGTTGTTAGAGCTAGTGAGCCTGCACTGGGGACTCTGAAGCGTCTGCTTGAGGGAAGAGAAAGACGGTACTCAGGGTGGACGTGGGTGGGCTCTGAAATAATATTTGGGACCTGTCTGATGATTGTTTCATCAAAGACAGCCTGGAGAGTGGGATGCTTCCCGACTCGCATGATTTTCATAGCTTTCCGTCTTAGCCAGGTAATCTGGGCTTTCAACTGTCCACTGAGATCACCAATCCAGGTTTAGATGCCATACTGTAGGATGATCTCAAATACGGCATGATAGGAGAGGTGCAACACTGTCTGGTTGTCACCAACCAGCAAGTACAAACATTTCCTAGCACTCAGTTTATTATAGATAAACTTGTGTATTTATTCTACAGTACAGAAGGAATATAGTATACATTTTACATTCCAACATGCACTTTATATGTATATCATATAAAAACATTTGAATTTATGTTATTGTGTCTGTATGCACATTTCTGTATCTTCTGTATATGATTGAACAGCGTCAATGTGTCAACATGAGAACTAGATTCTGGTTTCAGTATCGAATATGGTACACCAGAACAAGCTTAACAAGGAAATCAGCCAGTTGAGGATTTACAGGGATAAAAGGAAATTGATTTCTCTTTCTGTGTAAAAGATAAGAGTTTGACCACTGAGGGGAAAACTTTGAAAGCTTCTTTGTGAGTGAGGGCTTATCTGGTCTGCTGACTGAAGAGTCTTGTACAGCTCAGATTGCTGCTCGGCAGTGTTCACTTCCTTCCATCCCCGGACACAATTGCTGATGTAATATCTAAGGTGTAGATACATATCACAATAGTTCACTGTCTGAGTGTCCATATTCATCATGGGCAAGGTTAGGCCTTGTCACCCCCCACCCCCCCCCCCCTCTACTTAGGGTTTCGAAATTTAAATTGTTGGCCCAGGTTCTCAGTGAGCTGCCAGCGATGGAAACAAATGGGGCCCGGGATTTTTAAAGAGCCGCTTAGCTCGCCTCTCACGTTCTCTGCTACTTAATACCTGAGAACTTAATGCCTCCTCTTAATTTCCTGTCTAAAGATGAGGGCACTGCCAAACACCCTCCCCATTCCTGGAATGGGGGTTTAAGGTGTTTTAGACCAGCCCTTTGTGCATAGTCTTGTTTTACTTGAAATTGACCACTCCACCTTCATAGCAGGTGCTATGGCCTAAATACTTTGTTGGCTTTCAAAACAACTTGTGGCCATTCATTATCCCTTCCATAGGCATAAGAGTTTCTCCCCAGAGTACGTGGATGTGTCCGGGGTTATTCTCTTCTATCTACCCTCTTTGGACATCACACCTGTGGGGGAGGACATAACAGATATGGACATGTGGCACACACACACACTGATTCATGGCATGGCCTGAAAATATGGTCTAGGTCTTAGTCAGATGAGACGAGAGAGAGACAAAGAAGAATTCATGATTTGTATTTATCTCCTAAACCTCAATAAAGAATTTAACAGTTACTTACGGGTTCAACAAATTCAAATTTCTTCTTTTCTTGCACCTCTTGGATTTTGAAAACGTACTCAAGAGATGCATCGTAAAAGGCGTGTTTTTCTTTGTCAATCTGTGTGTCAGCCTGGGAATGAACAAACACTAGGTTACTCTGATGACACAGGAAGGCCAAAACCTGTGTATGCACAGTGGACAACTGGGACAGAGTAAGTTAATGGTTACACCATCACTTTGGGAACCTATACAAACCATTGCCTGGTAAGGAAATGAGTAACTAATGATGCAAACAATTGTGCTACAGATACCCTGGGTAGTTGTGTGCAGTAGAGTCATTGTCGTACCTCTTGTAGGAATGTCTCCTTCTTTTTAGAAGATAAGTTGAGGTGCTTCTCCAGGATGGAATAGTATTTCTCAGTTTCCTTGTCGAATTTCTTCTTTCCCTCCTAAGACAGGGGATACACAGTTGGACATCTGTGTTGACTCTGATAAACATGCTATAGATTACCGTAGCCATTACAACATGGCTTGGCATAATGAGCACATGTTGTCTGTGGTGAAACAGCACGGCCACTAGGTGGGGGTCTAGATTCATTTTGCCGCCAGGCTATTTGTACCAAGTAATATTGGTTTGGCCCATATATGTATCTCTTTTATTTAGTCTTGGTACATGACCCCAAAAACGGTCCACTAGACAAACAAGATGGTCAGTAATAACCTAAATAAACATGTATAATAATAGGTTTATTGTATGGGAAAAGCCTTATTTTGTGCTTTTGTTTAACAAAGCTGAAATACAAAACAGGTTTTGAGATTCCACAATTGTAACAATCAATGAAACAAACAACAATGTTACTAGAAAATCAAAGCATTTTTTTGCTTCACTGTCCTGTTCTGTGGTCATATTCTAAAAACTGAGCTACGGACTCTCGTCAGTGTTGAGCTTACGAGCTGGAAATCGATATTTTATGCCAGATGCCCATTTACTAACCACATGGACTTGGAGTTTGAACACTTCACCTAACAACAGATCCAATTCACAGGCCGTAATGATACTCTGTCCAAGCAGAAAGTATCCGTCTGGCTGAGGGTAGCCAAGCTTGTCCTGATTTAAAACACTGCATGCCTGGACTCTAAACCAGTCTTCACCCACTTATTCTCCTTCTCACTCTACAAACACACACCAAAGGGCCTGTCGAGAGACAGAGGGGAAGGGATATTTAGAGCAAACTGCCACTGTAACCAGACCTTTGGTTGCTTGTTTTTATTCCCATGGCCCTTGAATTAACCCTGGGCCTAATCTGCTACCTACTGATATGACGTAACACAGCATGTTTCAGCAGTCCCATCTCACTTTAAATCATTGGACGCAAATTCAAACACGACCCTCTTACCCCCTACATTACTATTACAATTCCCCACAAAAATCAATATATAATTTCATGTGTTACATTCCTATTTCCGTCTTTCTTGATGTCTGGCCCAAGATGGTATTTTTAGGGGGTTGACAAATCAATGTTGTGTACATCCCCATACTCATCTGGAAAGAAAATAAACAGGTATAACACCAAATAAATAAAAAGATAAATAAATATGATATAATGTTGACAGAAAATAAATTTCCCATTGGGTTTGTACAGTTTTTATTGGAGAGCAAAAGGAGAGTAGACAGTGTCTTTGTGAATGCTGTTGACATGTCATTTGGGAAGAATCCACCCAAAGAAAACCCAGGGGAAGCCACACACACTGGGGATTACGTCAAATGAAGAGCTTTAGGTGCAGTCAGAGCCCCTGCCCTTTCCAACAGAGCGGATGTTACTGTTCCAGGAAACTCCTGGCATGTGTGTACACTTACTGTTTAACACGCTAACAGACATAGGGATAGAGAGAAAGGGAGAGTGAAAAGGCCAGGTACGACTACAGTGAGCTGCGGATACCGTAATTCAACACTCCCTAGCTTAGTTTAGATCCTGGCAGAATGTGTATGAACTGGTTAAACCATTAAATGAACTTCCAGGAGTACGGATGTTTACAGGTCTGTGCTCACTTTGAGGGCCAAATTCCCTCTCAGGGTTCTATGGCCATCAAAATCGGGTAGCGACACTTTACAGATCTGACACCCTGGTGATGGTGGTGGCTGGTGTTAGAGAGAAGGCGGGTGTTAGAGAGAAGTTTTGAAGCCTGATGTAGGGTGGCAGGGGACACAGCCATTGATAGACAGACCCTGGAGCCTTTTACAAGTCCCTGACAGAACCTTATGTCATAGCCTTCCAGCTATCCGACCGCCAAGGACAGATGGAGCCTAACTGGGACTGCCAGGCACCTCCCTGTGGTTTCTCCTGCTAGTCAGACTTCCTCATCTGTTTAGTTTGCCTTTATGCATAAACGAGAATCAAATAGCTAAAGGCTACCCTGGTGCTTACTTTGTGAGCACTGATATTCCTTGATGAGGAAGTCTCTTGCCAGCATGCTGTCATTATTGTTAGTGTTCTTTGATGGTCCTTTTCTCAGGTGGGAGAGTCTGCTAATTATCCAGGAAGCCTTGCAGAAAGACTAGTCAGCTGGGAGTCACCGGCAGGTGTTCCCCCTCTCCTTAGGTGCAACCAACTCTGGAGCAAGGTAAGTGCTCCATACTGTACAACAGACACCAATCCAAGTAAGTCAAACCTAACAGCCATGTACTGCCTTGGTTTGACACAGGCCCTAACGACCCTTAGGGCCCTGAATTTAGAGCCTCTAATCACCATGGTAACAGTCGCAAGCAGAGGTGTGGGAAGTGGGCATGGTGGGTGTGGAGCAGATCAACACAGATATCAGACACTATTGCCACATTTTGGTCCAACATTCTGAAATCTCCAAAGGCAGTCTCTGCTTCCTTCTATTACAGGCTAGCAGCCATACACGCACACACACACTCACACGCTCACACAGACAGTAAATGTGTGTCTGTGGGAAGGAACATGAAAGCAAGAATTCTGCAAACCATCTCTCTCAGCTCATTAAAACTGCGTCTAATTGGAGCAGGGGTCCAGAATGGCGATTAGACAGCAATAGTGGGGTTATGCTGATGCTCCACCACACACGGGCAGGTCTGCTTCCAGAGAGGCAGAAAAAAATGGGCTTTTGTCAAGCTACAGTATTTTACTTAAAAGGGGGGAAATACATTATTCCCTTCTGCAGAAGTTAGTAAACATGAAAACAAACAACAGATGCCTTAATTCAAGCCACCCTAATTACCCTGAAACTAAATTGAAGAAAATGTTAACAATGTTTCAGTGGAAGACTCTTTCTAAAGATCTGTGTGTGTTTATATATATATTTTTTTTGTGTGTTATTGCGCATGAGGAACAATTGTAGTTGGATGACTTGACTTTTATTGTCAAAAACATCTGTAATAGATAATGATCGTTTTTTTTTTTTTTTTAAGAGAGGAGCTAATCATCAGCGGTCTGTCTGGACTATAAATGTATAATGACAGTCCTGATCACTTGAGCCACCATGATCACCGGACCATCATACGGGTTGGGCTGTGTGGGCACGTGTTAACTCTTCACACCCAGGTTGCATAAGACACCCATGGTGCCCCTTATTACAGATGCCTTATAGGTGAGACACACCACCTCAGAGCTTTGCAGCCCGCAAGTCAAACCCCTCTGCTGTTTAGGTGAGAGAATATCTTTGGAGCCTGCACAAATTTCAAGGTCTTGCACACACACAAGTGTTCACACACCCACAACACACACACGTGCTTGCACAGCTAATGCTGAGTCAGCTCCAGGCAGTTTACCACCCTTGGCTCCAACATACAGTCCTTATGGCTGTCTGGGTTTAAGCCTGAGGTTGAGTCATTAAGGTGCAGAGATTGGTGAGTGATGTCTACAAGTGCTTCATGTGCTCAAGAACCAAGTACACACAGGTAGACTACAGTAGCTACTATATAAGAGGAAATAACTAACCAAAACAGTAAAAAATGATACTATAAAATGACTGCATAATGGGGATTTTGATTAATACAATGAAATTACCTATTTTTGGGTTAATTATTGTAAGAACATATTATATTATTAAAGAAGTCTTTGCCAGCCACATTCTAAGGGTACAAAATATATCCTACAGTATGGTATTTCCCATGGGACTTAAAAGCAGATACCATAGAAACAAAATTTGAAAAATGATTGTTACATTTTAATATCAGTTTTGTTTAAGATTCTGAAATACGAGTACTTCACTCAAAAATAAAAGTATACATTGAAGACCATTTAAAAGCTTTGATTTAGTAAGTCTATAAATGGAATAGAAAGCTTGTTACAGTTCATTTCAGTTCTGTATGCTTCCACCAAATGGCACATGACAACTCTGGGAAGTTTCATTTCTGTATTCAAGTCTTAAGAAAACAAACCAGCCTAGTGTTTACCTTTGAATTTGTAGATGTACGTTACTGAATTTACGCGGCTTATTAAGATTTTCTGGAACCACAAAAGTGTGTGTGAAAAAAGAGTATGCCTGTTTCTTGTTTGGGTGTGTGTGTCTGCTTATGTGTACAGTTCATGTTATTGCCATGAAACTGTTGTGTTTTGGCCTTGGAAGGCAATCCATCAGTGAGTGACCTCACTGGAATAACCAGCTGTATTTCCTAATAAGGTAAGCACTCCCTCGTTTGTTCATCTGATGTCCACCGATATGGCAAGCAGCCACTTGAGGGGTCACACTGCTTTAAGATCCCTCAGGATTCTTGGAATGGTGGAAAGTTGTCTTGGCACTCGTGATCTCTGCCTTTTATCTCACTCTGGTACGACTAATGTTCAGCAAAGGAGTGTGGGCTGGGGATTGGGAAGGGGTGGGGGGCTGGACCATTAGGAGGAAGTGGTTTGAGAAAACAAAATAAAGAGGAAGGGAGTGACAGGGGTCTGGCTTTTAAGAAGCCATTTTATACACAGAAAGCAAGGGGCAATAACACTGAGTGCATGTCTGTGTTAGACAAACGGCAGAGAAATTAGTGCTGTTGCCTCAATATGGCTGATTGATGGTTCTGACACTCATAGAGCTAAAACAGACACAGGTTAGGAGAGGATAGTGAAACAAAATGACCCATGTTACTGACCTTATGTGATATTTGCTTTACCTATCAGTGAGGACACAAACTACGTACAGTGCTCTATTTCAATCTCTTTGCAAGCCGGTATTTTCTGCAGAACAGATATAAAAAGTCAGATTCTGACTTTGAGGTTGGAATGTTTCTCACAAGGTTGGGCCTATGTACAGATGGGAGAATCATTCACTGTGAAGAGGTGGGTCTGACTCTGGATCTCAGTCACTGTGAAGAGATGGGTCTGACTCTGGATCTCAGTCACTGTGAAGAGATGGGTCTGACTCTGGATCCCAGTCACTGTGAAGAGATGGGTCTGACTCTGGATCTCAGTCACTGTGAAGAGGTGGGTCTGACTCTGGATCTCAGTCACTGTGAAGAGATGGGTCTGACTCTGGATCTCAGTCACTGTGAAGAGATGGGTCTGACTCTGGATCTCAGTCACTGTGAAGAGGTGGGTCTGACTCTGGATCTCAGTCACTGTGAAGAGATGGGTCTGACTCTGGATCTCAGTCACTGTGAAGAGATGGGTCTGACTCTGGATCTCAGTCACTGTGAAGAGGTGGGTCTGACTCTGGATCTCAGTCACTGTGAAGAGGTGGGTCTGACTCTGGATCCCAGTCACTGTGAAGAGGTGGGTCTGACTCTGGATCTCAGTCACTGTGAAGAGATGGGTCTGACTCTGGATCTCAGTGGGAGGTGATAGAGAGTTGTGTGAAACTCCGACAGCATGTGTGTGATCTCACAAAGGAGTGACCACAAACAGTCTGCTAGACCTTTCATGCGCCACGGCTTTGGTATGAAATTAAAGCGGGGCTTGAAGCAACGAGACCGCAGTTCAGAATGTGGTCAGCTACTGCTGGAACAAGCCGCTGCGGCAGCGGAAAAAAGATCTTGGGGAAAAGCAATGCCCAGGCTAGTCTAGTGAAGGCACAGGTCGAGGTGCTCAATGCATTTAAGCAAAGTGTACAATGAGAATGTCATATCAAAGTGGGAGATTGTGTTGATGATTGACTTGTTGGAAATTCTTAGTTGATAATGGACAGCATGCTTTGTTCGAGCTTTTACGTTCACTTACTTTTGCAGCGCCAATCTGTTCCTTCCGGAATTTTTCCAATGGTGTGATTAAAACATCATCTGCATTCTGTATCTGAAAAAAAAGAGTGAAAGAAAACCTTTTGATGATTCTGATTCACTGTCATGCATTCACAGTGTTGGTGGATGGGAGAAACCTATTTGCATATAGTATGCACATTAAAGCTCAAGATCTACTAGTAGTTAATAATAGAGTTCACAGCACAAAGAAATAGTAGAGACAGTAGGACACACATAATCTGAAACCATCTATAACATAATCAGATGTATCAATATCTTTTAAGCCAGTGACAATGAAAAATGTGTTCCTTTGTGGCCCCGGGAGAAATGAACAGAACAGATATGGGATTTGGTCGCCAGCAATAATCCCGCAAATGAGTGAAATTGAATCTTTCACATGTGAGCTGTGAAATACCAGCATTGTCAGACCTGGTTGAAATATGACAGGGGAGCAGGGAATGAAAGAGCCGTACAACGCTAGAGTGCAAAATGCATTTACATTTTTGAAGTATGTCTCTATAGATCAGTGGCTGGCTTCTCCTGGACGAGTTTAGCAGGCTGCGTCATGGCCCCAGTGGAGGTTTCTCTTAAGCAGCCTCACACTCATTCCAGCCAGAAACAGATAACAGGAGATATATAGCATCTATTACAGTATATCCTCCATCGTGGCTGGGTGAGCGCTTCAGAGGCGCCCCATTAAGGTTTGGGCTGAATTTCCTGTAGAGGCTCTTCCATCGCTTGTGATCAGGTGACATCACACTCGTACAGCTGAGTGGTAGAGGGCTGTCAGGAAAGACAAGGAACTTGCCCTGATTTAGCGTGTTATTCTGCGCCATGACTGTATGTGATAAACTAGGGACGGAGCTCCATAATACATCCATAATACCCACTCTCATTTTAAAGGTGTCTATTCAGATGGACTTTCAGCCTTGCGCGCCCTGCAACCATCCTCCGAGTTATCACTCTCACTTTCTCCCACAATCACTTTGGCTCTTCCCCTCGCCTCTTTCCGGAGAGGACCGCTTCTGTTATGACCCATACATCACAAAGTGTTTTCATTCTCTCAAAATACCCTGCGATCCCCTTCACCCACACCCACACTGGTGCTTAATATACATTTTAAAGTTCCAACTATTTCCAGAAATTGCCTTTATTCCCTAACATTGTTACAATTCTCTCTTGTATTCTAATCGCAAGGCAAGCTTTAATAAAAAACAGCATGATTTGACAGATTACTGTATCTAGACACTATGTAGAATTTGTCATAATGCATGTTAAGGTCTAATTTTTGGGGATATCAAACATTTCAGCAAATTTGCAGATAATTACAGTATTTCTAAATGAAATGAATGTGACATTCATCCATCTGAAAAGGCTTACTTGGGGCTCCCTGGATTTGTAGCATTATGCATTTCTAGCATTGTGGTGATATGCCCTAACTCACACTCTGCCGCAATAGGATTGAACAATTGGATTGTGTGATGCTGAAGAAGCTACAATACCCCTCAGCAATTTAATTACCAGCTACAGGGATGACTGTCAGTGTGCTTGATTGTACTGTATGTGTGCTTGCTTTGCTTTACAAATATCAACATTTCAAAGTTGTTCTTGGATTTATTTAACAATGACTGTTATTTAGAGTGATCTTAATGGGGACTCTGGATTTCAAGTCAGCGTCAACACATGTCATTAATGATTTAGTTATTGGGTGTTTGTTGGTCATTATCAGAAGTTGTTCATTGACATGTATCACGATTCACAGTGAGTTTTTGTCCCAGCATGGCCAGTTGAGTGTGTATGCGTGTATGAGTGTGTCAGAAGGCGTGTTGCTGTTGTGTCTGGTTCCCAGGAGGAAGTGGGCCAGTATGGGTATCCAAATGTGACCCGGGGATGGGAATATTTCATGGCAGTCATTTACAAAAGTTAACAATGACTGTTTTTTATAGATACCAGCATACAGTATACAATATAATATCAGTCAGTGACGTCTATGAACTTGAAACTTGATGAGACTCATCTACAAGTATTGAAAAGGTCTAACTTCAGTGCTATAATATAACAAAAGCATGTTTGCATAATTAAACATGTCTGTGTGTGTGTTTGGGGGCGGGGGGGTTAACCCCTTTGGATCAGCAGTCTATGTTTAAATTCTGACCAATATCCATTAGGAATATATATATATATATATATATATACATTATACAAATGTATAACCATATACAGATTCAATGAGTTACAGTAATACACTCTCATCAAGATAGGTAACATGAAAACTAAATATAAACTCTTTAAGTTTTTCAAATCTCTTAAAACCATTGCAGCAATTCATCAAGCATTAAAACAAAGCTTGATGGCATAATTAACCTATAAGTTGCCGAGCTGGACAGAGAGACAGAGAGAAGTGAACCATGCCAGCCATATCTAGTTGTCACTGTAGATAAAAATCACTTCCACCTTCACCATGAGGATATGACAGGGCATCACATTTCGAGAGGTTAGAAGAAGCACATGATCTGACCTTTGAAAAGAGGCTGTGAGAAACAGCAGTATGTTTCAGTTCTAGCCCCGCATCACATTCAATAGTGCATATAAAAATTGTGGGAAAGTTGCCACAGAGCTAACAGTGAGCCTTTCATCTAAGATGGCAGTAGCACCTAGTTTTGTATTTCGTCCTACCCTATTGAACACCCACTTATTTATATGAGAGCAAATAACACTCTACTTAGAGGCATCGGTACAGCTTACTGAAAAGGCACTAAAAAATAAATTTGTCTTGAGAAGATCCCTAATGGTCTTAAAAGGTTTCTGGAACATACAGTCCTAGGTTCGCCTGGAAAGCAACATCATGAGACAGGCAAAATAATTTTCCTGCTGAGCTATCAAAGATTTTAATGTTGATGTTTTATACATCGATGAAGGCATGCTAACTGTCCTTTTTAGTGTAATACAGTGGAGAGAAAAATAATTCTGTGTGAAGAGTTATTTTAGCACCTCTGGCGCTCTGGCGACCAGTGCATTCCCTTAGTCGACAGCAGAGACAGGAAATGCATTATGTTCCCAAACAGCTCTCCCAGCAGCTCTGTCTAAACGCCCCCTATGCATTTCAGACACACACGCAAGCACGCACACACCACTTGCACACACACACACACACACATAAAGCAAGAAAAAGAGCTGCTGTCTCCAGACTGATTATGTGCACCATGAGAGAAAAACTCACAACCTTATAACCAACTTCATTGTGGTGACACATACAGTATTCACAAACTGTCTACTTATACAGTAGCGAGTTTCAGTTGGCACACTACAGAGACGCCATCACAGCGATACAAGTGAAACAGCCATGATACATTGAGTCTTAAAACAGAAAAACAGCTCTGTCCGTCTTTCATTAAAAATAACTGGTTTAATCTTGTGGAGCCCATAACCTGGCACACTGTATAACCTGCAGAGACCCGTCTGTTTCTATCTGCGTGTATCTCCCAAGCTTGTTTCAAACCACCCTGAGGCATCCTTAAGATGTATTTCTTTAACAAGGGATGGTTGTAGTGGAGAGCACAATGAAATACTGTGTGCAGCTGGAAGGCATACTTAAGTTCTTGCAAGTACTGTAACAGAGATAAAGTAGTTTGAAACTGGATGTATTCCTAAAAACTTTCTTTTTTTTTTTTTTTTTTTTACAGTACAGTATGTCAATGCTCACCACACAGCATGTATTGTCTGCTGCAAGTCATAAAATAAAACGAAACACTTTCCACTTAAGACATGCATACCAAATGTTTATCTGGGCATGCAATTAGGTTACAATGGGCTGCATACAAACCACTTAAGGGATTGAGGTCTTCCATGTTCAATTTAATGGTTGTCTATGGACTGGAAGATTACTTTTATTAACTGCAGTTGACTTTGGAGCCTGAGGTACAAATCACAAAGGTCTGATACAAGAGATGTATGCAAATGCTCTTCAGGGTCTCATTAAACAAGCTCTCAAAAATGTGGGGAACAAAGGCCTCCTTTCATTGCTGCTGTTTTGTCACAGTCAATAGGACATTCCTTCATTCACAGGCCAGCACACAAGGTGCCCACACCCTGAAGTTACTGTGCTGTCATGTGGTAAACAGTAGCTGCATGAGCTCTTGAGATTCTCATTTTGTAGTCAAAAAAGCAAAAGGGGGTTCACAACACAGATTATTTGATTCGTTTCTAGGTGACAAACAAAACAAACGATTAATGATTAAGGTCACATATAAAGTAAAACAGGGCTGAATAGACAACTTAAACGTACGAAAGAGAAAGTGGTTTATCAAATTTGCAAAGACATTCCATGCTCACAATTGATTCGGCACCTCAAACTTCTGAACAAAAACAAGGCGTGTTGATAAGCTACAAAAAGGAGGCATAATTTAATCAGCAATGTGGCGCAAGGAGATTTGCATGAGCATAAATCTAAAAAGGAACACCTGATGATGGCTTCTCTCTGAAAGCTTATCAACAACAGAACACAGGAAAAGGAAATCAATTTTCCACCCAAGCCACAAAAGGCCCTCCCAAAGGGATTTGATCATCACTGCAAAAGCCACAACATCAGGGCAGTGCCCTTCCACTCCGAAATGCCATCCAAACTCAGCAGCGCTGAACCATCTCAAACCATGCAGAACTAGAGTCTCTTTCACTCTCACTCTCTCCCCTTTCTTTCTGCTGACGTGAGCTAACAGCAGGGGAATTATACCAGGCTACTCTTTAAAAGGGGGAATTTGATAAGTCTTCTCCTAGAATAACACACTTGGGTAGCTGGCAAGCCAATCACAGAGTGCAGAGGCACAAAGATTCCAGACTTGGCTTCCTGCCAAACCAACAGACAATAAAACTCTTCATGCTTGACAGGGCAGGCCGGCATACTCTGTGCTACCAGTGAGACCTTATCCTGAGCAATGGTGGCACCTTAAAATACATGTTAGTTAATAGTTCACCCTGGGAAGTAGACTTCATTCGAGACGCATGATTGTGCTTTCTACTAGGATGTCTGTGAATTTGCTTTCTTTTCAGTCATTGTCTTTCTATTTTTGGTCCAAGATTCAGTCCAGATGTGAAATCATGAGTTAAGGGGGATGGGGTAGGTTTCAGGAACTGCTGCTTGAAGCTCAGACTTGAATGACGTTCATTATTTAACAAACTAGTTTCATAGTCCTTGGCTCTGACCACATCTGTTTGTACTAATCAGTTACAAACTCTACTCAAGCCCTTTACCATCCGGCGCACTCTATGCTTTAACTATAGAATGGTTTTAAAGTCCTACATAACATATTTCATAATGATTGTTGCATTAAAGATACAAAGTCCTAATGATGAAACACTGTACATATCTCAACAAGCATGTTAGGAATTGAGTTATATGGGCCAACTGCACTTTAATTATGTATCCTAGAGAATAGAACATTCTGGTCATTTGCAGTTCTCTGACTGTTTCACTCCTAACAGATGCAAAAATCATGAGACTCAGGAGAAACAAAGAATGCTGATCCACCTCACGTCGATGGAAAACATTTAGAGAATTTCCTCTTTATGCTGCATCACATTATCCTGTTAGTTACAGGTTGATGACGAGGAGCTGTGAAGCCGCAGCAATAGAATACCTCAAAGCCAAAACTCATTTTTAGGATTTCTATTTTCAGATTTCTTGGCCTATGCCAATGCATGCTTTGCATCCAAAGTATGCCTTATTATGAGGGCAATAATAATAAAACATATTTTTTCTTTTTTTTTTTTTTTGGGGGGGGGGGGGGGGATATTTTCTTAAAGCTTGCAATTTAAATTCCAGGGAATCAGTAGTAATAAATGAAGCAGTACAGCTACAGGGATTAGCGGTCAAATCGCCCATCTTCAAATGTGGGTAAAGCATCTATCTCAAATCAAACAGCAGGAATTTTTTTTTGAAAATGTGATCTAATAAGCTTCCCACTCTTCATTATAGTGCACTGATTTACCAGGCAACTGAAATAGGTTGTCTTTTTAAAAGATCTACCTTACAGTTTTTTGAATTATACTTTTATCTAGTAAATCTGGATATTTTGTGACGAGCAGTGGAAGGAAGCAAATTTTACCCACTCTACAGTATATAACTTACTACATTACATGCAAGTCCCATGTTTTAGAGGAGCTCTGCTCAAGCAGACATGGGAAGACCGCATTAACCTCAAAGTCTCAAAACCTATCCTCTCCACCCCTAACGTGGCCTTCACTTAAAACAGAGCAATCATTATGTGTTTCATGTACTATTGAATTGGAAGAAAGTAAAGATCATTTGCCTGACAGAAGGTTAACCATTTCAAATGTTTTTCTCACACTTTTACTCACACATTTATTCACACCATGTATTAGACAGGCCGGTTAAAAACTTAGGGACAACATATTCCCCATAGCCATAAACATTGCTTTGCGACAATTCAAAGCATGGTCCTTTAAAATCCATGCAATTAGAATTGTTGGGATGTTGTAGTCTGTTGTGAGGCATATCCTTATTCAGTCAGTGTCTGTATGATAATTAGATTGGCAGGTCTGTCGCTCTGACCCTGGCATGTCTCAGGAATACAGTGAACAGTAAGCATATAAAATAACTGGCATGTGTGGTCCATTTGCCTAAATCTGTCCTGACTATGCCAGACAGCTCTCATCCAGACAGCGTTATACTAGCGAAACAGTGCCAGAGTCGTGTGCCAGAACACATCCTGAAGGGGTGAGGAGGGCCACAGTTTCACATTGAGTTAAAGGGATTAGTGTGCCACACACTCCAGCCCTGTCCCCTGAGTTCGTCATACTCTAAGGGGGTGTTCACTCATAGGGTTCTATTTGGTGCTTTGGGTATTTGGGACAGTGCCAATGTGAGAGCTATATTAGATGACAAGATGTGTTTCTTTGCCATTATAAAGACACACAAAGTTGTTGTGTCATTGACAACAGAGGGTTGATGCTATACCGCAATACATTACTGTGTGTGTTGAGACATAGCGCTGAGTAGTCCAAATTTAAAAACTGCTACATAAAACTGAGGTTGGTCTCAGTGGAACAAAAAGACAACAAATAACTCAAATAATTGTATTCTTACCAAGCGTTTCCTCTCTTCTTCAACTGTGTTCAACAGCTGGGAAAATTCTTTGAACGACTGGGCTGGAAAACAAAACATTTCAACAGCATTATGTCTTTTTCTTGTTTAAAATTTAATTTTTGGGGTTAGAAGAGTTGAATCCAGACTTCAGACACCACAAACACTCTTATTATATATGTATATGTTGCACTTACAGTTACTCTCTAATATATTTGTATTCACAGTGCATTCACCTGTGACAGGGACTGGAAATAAGTATATTATATCAATAAGCTTTGTTAAAAAACACCAGAAGAGTGTCCAACGGCATATCAAAGCATTCACGCTGTCTGACTGAACACATAAAGGATGGTCACAATCTCGACCCATTCAGTACATTATGTTCCTTGTAATAAAGTAAAAATGCATGTGTACTGCCTGCATTCAGCGACAGTCTGGCAGATAAAAGGCAGATGCGTTTAGCTTACAGGCTCGTCTGGCAGAGTGCTGTGCGTTGGTGGCCTCACAGCTTCATTAAGCCCAGGGCCAGATAAGAGCTGGCCTCTGTTGGTCAGCACCTGTGTCACCCTTGTGTTCAGCCATTTAGCAGCAGTCCGAGTGGCTTTGCTTGCCAACACAGCAACATCATTATCAGCCACGGCAAACAGGCACTGGGGCAATGCATCATCTCAGACACTGTCCTTTTCCACAAAGCGTTTAGAGGCCTTAAAGGCAAGGGAGCAATGATTCTGTACCAGTGAACCTGTATGCAGGTTAGGTGTAGGGTAGGGCTCCTAATAATGCTACATTCTCCTTTATCAAATGAATAACCCTTACAGGGTGTAAAGGCCTTGGGTGGGACCACAGAAGGGGAAATATTAGATGCTTAAGACAGGAAATGGAAGCTAGAATGGGGTTACAGCCAGCTTTTCATTCACTGGATAAAATAAAAAAGCTGTGACGACTTTCTAGATGAACAGGGACAAATATGTTGCATAATGTGCTGACTATATATTTAATGGACCTTTGTGGAGGAATCTAATGTACTCAGAATCCATTAATATGGATGATTTTGAATATCCAACATGTGCCGTACTGTTAATCACAATGTTAACGGTGGCTTCAAACAAGTATCCCATCTTCGATATCTTTTCAAAATCCACTGGGGAAATAGAAGCATGACCTTAGGGGAACAAGACTTGTAACTTTTGGAACAATTAATATTTCTATAGCCACATCAATCTTGTTGTCAGATAGATTTCTGGATAACGGTTGGGAATGTGAATGTCACTGTAGGAAGTCATAGAATGAAATCAATAACAGGTCAGGTGAACCCGTCTGGTTCCACAGACAGGCTCCTGGTGCTCTGCTGGGTAGTAGGAGCATCAAAGTGAATTGCACTAAAGCTGCATCAAGAGGCAGGCTGGGGTTGGTGCAAGGGTCCAGCCATGTCAGTCAGAAAGCACAGTTTCATTGATGAACAGATTGATTTCAGCAAGCCATTATATTTCTCTCTTCTGATAGTGATTCTGGCCTTTTCGCTTGCAGCTGACAAGGGTTCACGAAGGCAATACCAAAGACTTTGAAAAAGTTTCTCTTTAAGCAAGGTGTTGAGAGGACTATTGTGTGATGTTCCCTCCCTAATTGACCATTGTTTTAGCCCTGTTTTGTGTATAAAGCTGCTGATTACAGCTACATCTCAGTTTCTTGCAGTCAATAAAATGCTTTCCAACAAACTCCTGTGATGCTGTTAGAGAGCCTGCTGTCGTGGCTGCCTCTACACTCCGCTTCATGACTATCTGGGCCAACAGAATAGCATAACAGGTGGACAGCTACATTTCCACTGTTCAAACAGAGATCAACAGTGTGTCTGATTGGGGCCAGTTGAGCGTTGTATCGCTACAAATTGCAGAACGGTACATCATAATGAGGCTTGTTTTCAGGGAGTTTGGGGGTTGCATTGAACATAATTGCTGTTCCTTAAACACGTTCATTAGCAAGCTTCGGCTACAGCTTCATGTGAGAAATAGGAATGCTAGTTACAAACTCAGATGAATATTACAGCTTAACGCGGATGGGTTCACATTCAGCGCCCACACAGATGGACTGTGATTTCGGCAGTCTCCAGGCCCACAGAGCAAGAGGCCTGGAGCTAAGCGGAGAATAATGAGTGGAGGAGAAATTAGGGAGAGTGAGAGTTGGGGTGAAAGGATGGGCAATGCGGAGATCTGTGCCCATTAGAGCTTTGAGAGGCTCTTCGTTCTCGTCTGCTTTCATGATCCTGTTGGAGGCCGGGAGGTTTACACCTCCATTAATCTCTGACACACATCACAATTAGTCTCTTTGATCACTTAAAGGGATGGAGGGAAAAAAATGTTGGAGAAACATCATAAGCAAATCAATATCATTCATTATGCATGCAATACAGACGACAGCAAGATCTATACTCATGAAACCAGAATGCTTTTCCAGGAATTAGTATGCTTAAGTCTGTCTGAAAAACATTTCCTGATAATCCTGGTAGGGACCAACCCTTTTAACTACTCTGCTCCATGTACAGTACTCATTGAAACATCACATGACTGTATCATCTCTGGTTGGTCTGGAGTGGTTTGAGAGGCACAGTGGGCCGTTCACTACTGAAAGAGTGGACAAGCCAATACAGCACAAGATGAGCCTCCATAGGGCACCTTTAAGGAAATGCCAGAGAAAGGTCATCATTAAGATGACAACCCTGCCGATATGGGAGGGCAACAAAACAAAGAGAGAGTGTATGTATGTAAGTATGTATGTATGTATGTATGTATGTATGTATGTATGTATGTATGTATGTATGTATGTATGTATGTATGTATGTATGTATGTATGTGTGTGTGTGTTTATATGCATGTGTGTGTACCTGTGTGGGAGGGGCCAGAGACCCTGGGCATACTGGGACTTACCTATGTTAACCTCGTCGTCTGTCTCTGCATCGCCGATGCACTCAAACTGGAACTCCTGCAAGGACTGGGAAAACTTCTGGACAGCTGCAGAGAAGTCTATAAACAAGAGAGAGGTGCTTAATGTTAGGTACTGTATGAAGCATGGCCAGGCGCATCACTCACTTCTGTGCAATTAGGGTCAGGACAGGGCTCAATGGCCATCATTATACCTTTATTATAAAACAACCTGCCATGTGACTTGCATATGAACAGAAATAGGTCAAAAGCAAAGTGAAATAACCATCATTAAGCATGGGTATTGTTGCACAAAGGGCATGAATCACATATAATTGGTTTGATTCAATGTTCCTGTATTATTTATTATTACAAGTATACTGTTAACAGCTAACACTTACTATTTGACATGTAACCTACTATAGACAGTATAACACAGCTTATTTCAAACTGTTCATTTAACACCATCAGTGTTAACTCATGAGAGTGGAGCTATTTAAAAAATGTTGAAAAAGGTTAGGGTTAGGGTCTTACTGCACAATGCAGTACTACATAGTACAATACATTTCTAACATTTGTAATGTGTTTAGACAAAAAACTAGAAATTAACTTTAAATTCTCTGTGTTGTACTGACTAGTACACTGTGAAAAGTTGCTGTTGCCATGGCATGACAACTAGTCCAACAAGATCATAATTGAGTATGTGTCATATAGTTCACCATCAGGATACATTTGTGGAACAGCAGAAAATATGAACAAAAATGTGATGTTTGAGATTGCAGCCGACATCCCTGTCTCAAAGACACATTTTACTTGTACTCACTACTGACGAAAACGAGTCACCAATTGTTTTCACTCTTTGGCAGCCATGTCTTTAGTTCAAAGAATTCTGAACTTGAAAGGCTCTTGTCTGTTAAGCAAGATAAATGCAGACATTAGAGAAAATGTAGACAGGAAAAATTCTGAACTTTTGGTGTTCAGGCTTGATAGAGAGCTATTGTGGTGAAAAGTTTTGTCTGTTTTTAAACTTGTAGTTGGCTGATGATTTGTGGTTTCAATGGACAATAACATACTATTCTTGTTTCTGGAACTGCTTTAGAAACTGCCAAAACCTAGACACAATTTAGACAATGTAGGCTAAATGAGTATGTTCTAATGTAGGGGATGAAAGGCTTTTCTGCTTACGTGTCATAAAAATATTTGTAAAGTATTTGGATATTCAGAATATATATTAATATATTCATTGGAATACATTACTATACCATTTGCTATTTTTAAAAGCACACAGATACAATACCACTACAGAAATAACCAAAACAAAGTTTTTAGTTTTTTCCTCAGAATAACCTCTACAATATGTGGACAGATTAGGTCAAAAGGTTCTTGAATAGATGGGTGTATGTATTTTTCCACACTGCTGCAGTTTGTACTATTGAGAGCTAGTAAATGGACTCTGCAGAAGATGTATGGTGTCAATGAAGTGCTCCTTACGTTCCTACCCTGGTTTCAAGGCTGCAGCTCTGAGATCGATACCTTGCTCCAGTTGTCATCGCAGGCCACCAAGACCATCAATAATGCATAACCTTTTACCTCTGACACTCAACTGGGCTCAGACCAGCTGTTGTGACCTGCTCCTTGCTTCCCAGTCCAAGAATCCACCTTTTATGTTTACTCGAAGACACTATGAACTGAAGAGGACATCCGTACATGGAATCATGGAAAATGTTTTGCAGCTTTAGAGCTGTATTTATTTAAAAAGGAGGACATTTCCCCTGGTCCTGCACTGCTCACAGTGTCCATTCCAAGCGACACTTTCAAAAGGCTACTTTCTCCCAGCACTCAAATCCACTCCATGTTGCTAATGGTATAGTGGAAGCTGGTGTACAGTACGACGGCATCCAGGCCCACAGGGCTTACCTGTCACTTTAGTAAGGCACGGTAGCTGTTTCCTATTTCTGCCTCCTTTCAGAGAAGCAGTCGCCGTGTGTCACAACACACTCCATGCAGTTTGACGTCTATCTGCTTCATCTTATCTCTGGCCTCAGGATCACTGTGCTCAAAATATTCCACAGCGTTTCGTGTTTCTACCTTTGATCTCCAGATTTCAGCGATAATGAACCTAGGGCATCTTTCAGAGGACTACAACCGAGTGATTATTGTAATGAGCTGTTTGTATTTAAATTAAACGAACAAAGTCTTTTTTTTTTTTACTGGTTATTTCTATGTAATTGTGAGACCGAAACTGACATACTGACAAATGACTGTTGTGCCTCATCGTCGACGCATCCGAAAATAAAACAAGAAATACAAATGCATAAGAATTGGCTCTTGGTGGTTGAAATGGGTCAGGGATGCATCTACTGGAGCTGTCATCATTTCACAGTGTGCTGTGTTGACTTACCAAAGGTACAGCAAGTAGAGTGAGTCTGCACATGCATCCCCTCACATTTTCATGTTACAACACTATATGTAGCTTATTGCCACTCATGGGATCCACAGAGAGGGAAGTCATGTGTTATTGTGCTATAGTTGTGTAATATAAGTTACACAACTTATGTAATGAGTGAGTGACTAACATAATGCACCATTAGAGTGTACGCCTAGTGGCCTATTACATGTCATGAAGTGCTACACTGATCATCGTTGGCTTGTTAAAAGGCAGAGGATACTAAAACAGACAAGCCCAGATTTGTTCAAATCCCTTCCTTTTTTCAGTTTAATTTCACACAGAGTGCAGAATGCTCCAGTCTGTTGTGAAATCTGACCAATGTTTGTGAGCACTTCTGCTATATATATACAGTGTAGCCTAACGTATAATTAGCTAGCCTAATCATATGAGGTGTAGCATTTGTCACAGCAGGTATGAAGAGAAGGTAGAACTGAAGGAACATAGTTCTTAATGAACCTACTGTAAATAATAGACTTTCAGCTTAATTATTATGGTGTCAACAACTCAAAACCCTATAAGAACATGGACAATTCCTATGGACTCAAGCCCGGTCTAAAAGAGTGTAGGGTCTAACCGCTAGTCCACAAATAACCATTGTCCTCTGAGTAGATGCTATATCTTGTCTCCATGGCAACCATATGCCACTGCACTCCCTCAAATGAAAATTGATGACCATTTAGAAACTAAACCAGAAGCAAAAATGTTTATTGAAGTGGGGAACATCACCAGCCTGGAGCTTCTGACACGTTTTTTAGAAGCAGCAACTCTATTACAGCAAACAGGGAAGATTTTAGGTCAGATAGTGGGTCTAATTAACAATTCATCTTTTGTCTAATCTATCTATTGTCATTAATGCCTTTGTTGCATTGAGAAATAAAATAATGTCTGAGATTGTCTATTGTCTACACATAAAATAACCTTTGTATTGTATAAAATGCAATCTTATAGCTCCATGAGTAATCCTCAGATATCATATCTTGGCATGGAGACAATACTGACTTGTGAGAAAAAAAGGCCTTCAAAGGGAAACACTTCTCTACTACTAGCTTAACGAGAGACAGGGGATCTTTTTGATGCAGCCGTAGGTGTTCTCTGTCGCTTTGATACCATTTGGAGGGCTTGCTGACGGGGGAGCATAATGCTCCAGGTAAGACCTGTTTCTCCTGCTCACGGTGACGTCTGCCCGTCAGCCACCCAGCAGGGAAGACCCAGTATCTACCTGAGGAGAGCTAACCTGAGGAAAGCTAACCAGATGAGCCCCAGTATTCCCCAAGCGTACCAATCTCCTGGCTCCAGCTGACTGAAGCTACCTGAATATATTACCCTGCTGCCAACTTTGTCTTTCTCTCTTAGACTTGCTACACACCCCATTCAAAGACAAAGAGTAACTCAAAATGGGACTTGCTCAACCCCCTTTAACCTTTTTCTACATCATCAGAGAGCTACAAGTCAGAACATAACAGTAACATAAAACATGAACTACCTTTGGACCATGTTGTAGTAATATTGGCTGTACTGCTTACTATATATCTTTTAGCTGCATACAGTAGATGACAACAAATAAATCGCTGTCATATTGTGAGGTCAGCTGTGGCTGACTGCAATCATGTTCACAGCTAAACACAAACATTTACAACAGTAGTCATAACGTTTTATGTTAAAAGCTCAACTATTTATGTTTATATTAAGTTTGTTAGGGTGGGGACACTTAAAAAAGCCAGTGATGAGAAAACAGCTCATGAAACACAAGTGTGGACTGACCACGCACCACTTTCCAAACTGTTCTTCTCAGACTGCACTTGAGAGAGTACTAAAATGTTCATGTGCAAGAAAATGGTCTTGGTCGGCCTTGCTAAAGTGTCTTAGATAAATCAGTAAGAGAAACACAGTGCCTCTTATTTAATATTTGTTGACTTACTCAACAAAGGAGACAGTTACGGCAACTGATTTCAAGGACCTTGGATTAAGGGAGGCTCTTAGACCACTAATACAGAGAATGTGTTCTAACTTTACAGTGAGCTATTGATAAGAATGAACCTCACCTAAACTGGTGTCTCAAATAGAGAAAACCGACTTACAGAAGCGGGTTCATAATACCAAACATTGTACATTTTACATGTCCACACATTTACCAATATCACAGTGATGTTCCAAAGTGATGTTCAACTGCAAGCAGTTCTGTGTTGCTAACATTCATTCATTTGAAGGGACAACGAGCAACATGAGGATCTCATATATAACTGGCAGCATGGTTTTAGGGACTACAAAGGGCACCCAGCCGTGATCCCCAATGCTTACCCTAACTACAATAATGACGTTCCAAAGAAGGATACTTAGAAATTGTGTCCCTAATGTTGACTCAGACCGTGACTTCAGAAGATCACAAGAGTGACAAATAAATCCTTCTTTGGGTTAGGCATCTTGTTCCTTAAAGAATATGTCAGAGTGATAGTGTTATAAAAATATGAAAGAAGTGGACAAAGAACACACCATATCTACACAACTGTGTCACAAGTCTTATTAGTCACAGTCCTTACCAATACTTGTTCATGTTAGAAACGTGTAGGTGTGTGTGAGTGAGTTTTTTGGACCTTGTATCATTCACGACAATATGGTGCAATATTATAGATTTGGGGCCTAAGATACATGGTCCAAATAATATTTGGAATGATACACTGGGAAATCCTAATTTGCAATCTTGCCTCTTATTCAAAGGACATGGATTTATATATCTCAATCAAATCTGGTTCATACAATATAGTATGTGAGCAGCTGGGAGGCTAGGACCACAATGAGAAGGACAATAAAGCATAGAATATTACCAATGGCCTTATATTGTTTCCTGGCAGAGACAGCATGTCTACCCTATGTTTAGTTACCAATCCAATGAGAGGTCCTTCAAAGTGTGAATGGGAAAGGTAGCATTTTTGCAACAAAAAGTCACTGTGCTTCCATGTATCATATTCAATTACTGTGACACTGAGAACAGTATGCAAATTATATCACAGATCATTTTTAACGGGGTATAACTTACGGAATGGAAACACACAAACAAATAGAATAATGTCATACCAACTGTTATCTAAAAAGGGACAGAGGATGCTTACACAAGCATGTTTACAGCGCATTTCCTGTGGCTGAACCCTGGGAGATCATCATTACTCACTCAAACAAACATGCAGAGTTCCCAAAGCTATGAGATATCACTTTGACAACAAGCACGCACATCATAAATGAAACTATACAAAATCTCAAAGATACTCTGATTACACAAAAGATTCTCCTTAAAAAAACAAGATTTCTGTATATTTATATATACATATAACCTTTTGTATATTTATATTATATTTATATGCACTCTGGACCTACGTCAAAATGACACAGCATTAAACCCAGCACTCATTGGCGACAGTCCTTAACCCAACTACACCAGACAGGGAGCAGCGCTGCTTGATTCAAACCAAGCCGTTCTATTCTAGAATGTTGTTACTAGACACTACAAAGACTCTTCCAATTTTATTGGCCCTGTCTGAACCACAGCAGGAATTGCTACACAGTTGTAGGAGATTCAGAATACAATAATGAGTAATACCTTAGCACCAAATTTCCACACGACAGTGAGACTGAAAACATAACAATTACATTTTACCTGTAACACTTAAAGGTCTCAACAATTAACAGTAATCAGTAAATGCATGTTGATATGTGGCTTTTGCCAAGAGTCCTCACTGGTCAAATACATGTATTCAACTTTCTGTCTCCTTTGGAACATGTCGGTTGGAAAACTCAAGAGTCATATAGACATAACAGGACTAGTTGGTATAGCAGACTGTCTATAACACCACTGTACTGTATGACAACTGCACAGTAGGTTTTGGGTGAGGTCTTCTTCATCAGCACAATTGCCTACTGCATAACCAGACTTAATGTTCTAGGGCCATCCATCTGTCTTACTGTTGTAAATGATACTACATGAGTGGTTTTAATGGTAATGGATCTGATGGCGAAGTATCTGGGGCTCTTACTAATGAAGTGTCTGAACTCCTATCTGATGGAGGTTGTACAGTCATACAGGATACAGACCTCTAACGAATTACTCCAGGGTCTTCACCTGCTAAGGTAGCCTAAAGATGAGTGATAATAGTGCAATTACAATCTAATTGCAACCCATGAGTGTAAGCTGATTTGCTACATTACCCATTGCAATATGATTGATCCTAGTCTTATGAATGGCTGTAATTATTCAGCAATTAAACTGATTTGAACTGAGAAATCAGCTAACGGAATGCATCATTGCCTGTGAAAAATTCAGCAAAAGTGTGATTTTTATCAATTCACAATATGGATACGAGAATTCCTCGACCTGAAAATTTAAAGACCTAAGTAGGTATCTGCCGCTTTAACATGGTTGATAAAAAAGGCTATCGATGCAGATGTATCTCAGGTAGCCTCCAGCTACAAGCCAAGTCCGCATCATTTAAAAAGTAGACCACCAGGCCACAACTAGCCTACTGTACTTACTTTTCAGCGCTGTGATTAACGTGTTTCCGTCTTTTATAAGTTCTTTGATGAATTTATTTGTCCGGTCCAACTCTATTTCGTGGCATTTCAGACGTTCTCTGAAATCAGGGCTATCCAGAAAAGAATCGCTGAACTCCAATGTAGGGAGCCCCATTGTGAACTAAAGAAGTTCAATGCCCCTAACTTGCACAGTAGCCAACGTAATTAATGTTTCGAGAAAGAGAACATTAAGGACTTCCGTTACAAATAAATGGCAGTTTTCATTGTGCGATGTCGCCCCTGATATTCGAAGTTAAAGTTTGAAACTTGTCCTCCCCTTTCCTCAAACTTCCGACGTGTGATCAGTCCTGAAGCAACGTTCTTCGGTATGGCGTACATTTTAAATGACTAGTGATTGTCTGACTCCTGCTGGTTAGTTTAGGATGTGTAGGTTAATAGAGTTGGTAGGCTCAGAGGGTTGGCAGGTCACCTTATCTTTTTTCAAATTACCAAGAACAGACGCATTGAATCGCAATAATCACCTAAACAAATGATAAAAACCTCAAAATCCAATGACTCATAAAAATCTGAAGATTGTGTAAGACTATAGTCTATATAATGTATATATACATTAATCCTGAAACGTACAAACCATAGTGTATAAAACGTTTAGAAATATTACTTTTTGCCACATACAGACACACAAGAAGATCTCTTCTGTTCTTCCTTGAGCCAGCATATGAAATAGACCAACTAACTTCAGCAGTAAGCTTTAAGTCCCAGACAGCTTACCAACATAGTTTATTTCAGATATTTGACAAAATATCGTTAAAAACAAAGACGTATTTTTTTAAGACAGACACAAGACAGTAAGCATTGTGGCAGGCATTATATGTAATTATGCATTCTGAAAGATCATGCTGGAACTAATGAGGGTGTGGGGATGCTGAGCTCTGAATTAATACCTTGGTAAATGGCAGTAATTAGACTTGAGCCTAATTGGAGCCAAAGGAATCAGTCACATACAGTACATGGAAGAAAGAAGGATAATGATGATGATGTCAAACTTCAAATGAGCATTTAGTTGGCACAGACTGGAATTCCTGTCTTAAAATAGGCCCTGTTGCAATGAGCATCCTGTCCCTGTCTCTTTTGAAGTCTGTGTGTGAACTTACACTTTGTCAAGTTGAAAGACTACATGGCAGGCCTGAACATTTTGGTGTTCTGGCAAGGGAGATCATGCAAGAAAGACAGCTATATAGACCGTTTGTCATCACCATGGATGCAGGCTAACATGAGCTAAGAATGTTTGGAGCCACATTTTCTTCCCTGAAGTACAATGACAGGCTAGAACAAAGCTTTTCTGACCATGTGAAGTGTGAATACAGTCCTTTTCATGCACCCATACTAGATCAGATTCTAATCTCCAAATCACCAAGCAACAAAGAATGGTCTGACGATAAAGTAATTTCCAACAAAGACAGCACTGAGTAGCACAATAACATTGTGTTTTGCTTGAAGGGGAATTCAGCAGGAAATTAGTATTTTTAAAGAACAACATAAGCAGAAGCTTTAGCATGGCAAATTTCAGTCTAGAATGACTCCCTGCCATGGCTTTCAAGGCTATTCTGTTTAATTAGGATGATGCCCAATTCAGAAACATTAACAACCTCTAGCCCTCTCTCATTTGCACACTTCCTAACACCTTGAAAGACAAGAATACTCCTCAAAGTCATTTTAGCCATACAAGTGTCTACACAGGCACCTGTAAGTACTCCCCCCCCCTGCCTCACACACACACAAACACACACATATACACAGAGACACAAATACAGAGATAAACATAGCCTTCCACACTATCAGTCTCAGTCACAGTGCATTACACCAGGGAACTCTGCCCCTGCCTAATGGAGAATGAGTAGTTCAAACGGAAGAAGGCTTAGTTTTCACAAGAGGCTTCGCAAGCCGACTGCTGCTGTTGGATATCAATAAGCCATGCAGAAAATGCATCGATTAGCTTTCTGATGCGGGTGGGTCATCTGTGAGTAAAGCTTCTTAGAATTTTTATTTAATTGTATTTTCTTCCACATCGGCTTATTATTGTATAGCACTGCATCATGTAACAAAAAGCCTTGCCAAAATTAATGGTTTGCACACAAATGTGGTTACCTTCTCTTGGTTCCTTTTGCAGCAGCCACAAGGGAACATTTTGTCTCATCAATGTAATGAGCTAAGAAATGTGATGCATTAGTGGAAACACCCTGGCCCAGATTTAATTGCTGTGTGTAGTTTTGTGGCAATAGAATGAGATACAAAAAACTGTGGTGATTGGTGAAAACTAGAGGAAGAGGGAATCCACTACATTTTCAGTTTAAAAATTATTAACAAAAAACAGGGTGGTCTGTCAACAGGGTAGAATTGAATCTTACATACTGTACATATCCTCAAGATTTGTGAGGTGACCAAACCAGCATGGTAGTCCTCATGTAGGTCAACTGTTGACATACTGTAATGCAAGCAATGTTACTGTGTCTACTGGTAACAGTGATATTGAATGACAGTCAGGGCTTTATAAATCAGGCTTCTTATTGTTGAAGTGATTGCTTGTTAATGCTGGGTTTTGTTTCTCCCTCTATAGTTGACAATGACCGCAATGAAATGCCCTCCCTCTATTTAAATCAAGTGTTAAGGTAATTGCACAATTTCCGGCAGGCCTTCAGAACTGTCAAGCACAAGACATGTCTCCATTTTTTTCTCTCTGGACCATGATTAATGACCCTAATTGAGATTCATTTCTTATCAATTAGATGGTGGCATTTACTACCAGAGGAGACCCTCCTCATTCTCTTTTGTTTACGTCCCGCCTGAGAGCAATCTGCCAAGGTGGCTTCTACTGTAGACTCTCATTTGTGCCTCCCATGTCCAGATGTACTGTGAAAGGTTTCGCCTGATTACCTTTCCTCCACACAAAGCAGCTCTGCTGAAGCATGAGAGAGGCCAGTGGCTGCATCAAATTTATGAATTGCTGTTTTTCTTTGCATGGCCAGGATGGGATGTGTGTGGTCAGCAAGGTACTTTAGCATGCCACTGGCACACATTAATTTACTGTGGTGTCAGGGAAGATGAAAAAGATGCCTCATATGGAGGAAGGGAATGAATTCAGGTGAAGCCAATGCTAAACTTCCCTCAAATCCCTTAGTCTGGACAAACAGTAGTGTCTGAGATCAGCCCTGCGATGCTGCTGTATGTTTCAGCATGTGAACACAGACCTTTGCTCTGACAAATCCTCTCAGCAGAGTTAAAAGAGTTGTTCACAGAAACAAAGCTGTTTTAGTTTCCGTGCCCCTGACCTTTATGGAGAGGGACTTGTCTTGTTAGGACCTCAGGCACAAAGGCTGCTTCAGGTGATGAATTACAAAGACAGTCTCGCCAGCTTGGTAAGCAAACCTTGTGTGTACTCTGTTGGGATTTTTCCTTTAATTTGGACCTATGGAGATTCAGGGGGCTTTCTTCCACCCTCATCCATCCTTTGCCCCTGTCGGGACAGATAAACTGTCCTGCTGTGACCAGTAGGGCTACATGTAGCCATTAGATATCTTCTAATGGCTACACACCAGTGTGATATTTCAGCACATCAGCAATCATTACATAAACTGAAAGCGAAAACGGCTGCAAATCCCAAATCATGGTGCAGAGCAGAGTGCTGAAGGGATTTGGGAGCTCTGCATGGGACGCCTTTGTTCTTGCATTAAGACCAGATAGAAGACTCGGGTTACCTCTTCTGACAGCTGCTTTTGATATCTATTTCTTCGAATGAATCACAAAATCACAATGAAGCCACAGAAATTCTGTGTGAGTTGAAGGGTGTGTATTTTAACACTTTAGTGGTAACATTTGGTTTTTAGTGGAGCCGTCACATGGAACTTCCTTTGTAATCTTTGAGCAATTTTTTTGTAAAATGTGGGTTGCCCTGTTAATCTCTACAATCACCTTAATTCCAAAAAACCCTGGATGACATTGCACACAAGAAAATGACTTGGTATGTCGGATCGAATCCGTCAAGTAATCTGAGAGTCCCATTGCAAGTGCAGGATCCTGGCCGTCTGCCGTTTCCTCTCCATTGAAAACAACAGATTGCGTGTAACATTGAAGTCTGCTATCGAATCCGTGCTTGCTGCTCCCACCATCTGGACTGAGCAGTTCAGATCAGCCACCCATTTGACTGTTTTGTGTGACAACAATGCTGAATTCACTCCTGGGGTGGAATAACTCTTCTTGGTTTATCATAGGAGACTAATGTCAAAGTCAGCTAATAGGTCCAATGTTGGTCCATGCAACATGGACCGGCGCCTGGCAGATTTTGACAGCGGTCAAGTTGTGCTGGGGGCGGGGTCGTCTTGGGTTCATAGTACTCATATAGGGTGAAGGGTGCAGGGAGGATCATTCATTGTGGTTAAGCCGATGATGTGCGTAATGTGGCCCTCTGAAAGGAAAACATTTTAGTGTTGTCATTTACTCGCACAAGATCAGGTCCAGACAGACGCCTTGAACAGGAACCCTTATCCAGGCCCTGTCCATGTGGTCTGAATCTGGTATTTTGTAAGGTACAGTTAAGCATTCAATCATAAAGGCATAAAGGAAGATATGTTTTTGTTTCTTATGTGCAAAGAAAATAATACAGTATCTGTACATACTGTCCAGCATCAAACTATGCACATCAAGAGAGCTTTCACCAATGCAGCATACTTTATGTAGACCCAGGGAAATACACACAGTCATTGGGCAGTGAGACTAAAATCCTTGAGTCACAGTAGGTTTTTTCCTAGAGCAATGGGATATTTATTTATTTCATTCCATGCAGGTGACTTCTTTCGAGTTCTTTAATAAAACAGCATTATCCATGCCAGCTGCATTAGCATTCACTCAGCATTGCAGAGGTCTGGAGAGAGGGCCTTGATAAGATTAAATGGCATTAGGAGTTTTCACCAGAATAGGGAGAATTACACAGGTCCTGTGTCTGTACAGACTGCACCTCAGGGAATGTTTTTGAATTCTAAGTTTGCGCTTTTCAAAACTTTTTCAATCATTACTTCCCTCATGGTCAGATTTATAGTCTATTCGTTTTATGTCATTGTGAGAGCTTGGCCTTGAATGTATATTTTCTCTGCTGGCTGTGAGAGAGGCAGGGAGATTCAATTGAGCATTGCATGTGAGGAAGCAGAAATCAAGCAAACAACATTCAACATCAGCTTTCCGGAAAGCACTTAGCATAACATCATAAATAAGAGTTTATGGATACAGAAGTACTAGAACTGTTTGATATTACACTGGTCCTCAATAAAGTCCCTGCTGAATACAAATTGTAAAGTGCATGACTGTGTGTCTTGGCCACAAAATTGTTAGTTTAAATTCCATGCAACGTGCTGACAATGTCCAGATTATGTAAACATAGATTTTGCATCTGACAAAGCAAATGACATATTCAAATTCATAACATCCATTAAATATACAGGTAAGTGTTACCAAAATAGCAACATTGTTAATCTGCCACAGCAGAGGTGAAGTAAAACGGAAGTTAGCACTTTTCAGTTTTACAAGGCAATTATATGTCTCTACAGGTGGTGATTGACCGACAGCAGAATTGTGAGCTCTAGATGGCTTTACTTTTAAGATAGGGAAATTGAGTCTTTGTGTGTGATGACAAAGACAGCCAAAAATAAACCAACGTGGCAGCAAGTTAGATAGCTGGCTTTCAATCATCTGAAGAATGTGTCAAAATAAAATCACTATATCAGAGTATAAAGCATGTGCTACTGTTTGGTTACCATGTGTTGACATGGACCACTGCATGATTAACATTGACTTCCTCTACTGTAACCATATACATACAGTTACAGCAGCATGATGGTGCAGTAGACAAAAAATGAGCACGGAGGAGAGGTAGATCCGTGCTGGCAAGGTCTCAGTGATTGATTATGTTTTACTGGGAAGGCATGATATATTCCTCCACCACTGTCCCCCCACAATGTTTAGCGTCTCGAATGGGATCATGCCTCACCATTTCCATAAAAGATTGTTGTGAAAATTGCTACCTCTTTTTTTGATCCGCTATCTACAAAAATATATTCATATGATATTTCCATTACCAGTGATGGTCCATGTGATGCACATAAAATAAAATAAAATAGAGATGGGGTTGCAACTGCACACTTTTGGTTCCTTTTCTGAATATCATGATACACTCATGAAAAGCATTGAGCAAGCCCAATGTGATAGTATGGCCATGGCACATTTCTGTCTCTAATGTCAACACTGACTATTGTATAGCTGTCCTCCATCTCTTGACCACCAGTGTCCTTACCAGACAGAGGTCTGGGGAATAAGCAACAGTGTGAACACAGCAGCTGACAGGGCCTCAATAATTCAAGGTCATGGCATTTACCATGCAAAGACAAAAGGCTTATCTAACTACTTTTCTCTTGCCTTCCATCACCATTGATGCCAGACAAAGCCAGTGAGTGGCAGGTCCTACTTAAAGATTTATGCTGATCAACAAGACACGGTTTAAATCACTAACCTTGCCGTGGCTGTTATGTCAGGCTTCATGGCCCTGTGAGGACAAGTCATGCCCAAATTAACTGAAACAGTGAAGGAAATCATACTTAACTACTTTATTTCCTAATGCCATTAGACTTGTGATTACGATGACAAAACACATTGAAAGGAAACTAAGAATCATACAGAGTAGCTTCTCTGTTAGTAAAAGGATGTGGTTTTTCCACTACAAAGACTTCCCTAGAGAATGGAGGCTGCCATTCTTTGCTCCCAAAAAATAATTGAAGACAAATTCAACATCCAGCCCAGCCGATTTCAAAGCTTCCATTCTGTGAGTTTCAGGTGTTTAAGGGGGCTGTTGCTGTGTTGATGTCTGGATAGCTTGTACTGTATGTTGTCACATGTGTATTACTGGATACATTTCTGTCAGGTCTGAAACTGTTCATTCCACAACCACTTAAAGATTCTGCTCTGTACCCAAAATAGATTTTTATGCGTGTTATATCTCGGAATCTGTACCTTTAAGATGTTTCTTTCACAATTATCAAACAATTTCTCTCTAATATTTGCCTCTAAAAAGTGTTAAAAGCATTGCCGTGGTGCAGTGAGAACATGAAAGTTACAGGATCATCAATGAGCCACAATGGGGAATCTTGTCCTTCCAAACCAACAGGCTTCTACAGTGTATGTGGGTGGGAAATCTGACTTTAATACCATGTCTTTTCTTTTTGGCGTAAAACAGACATCCAATTTAGCACAACGTCTTTACAGCAGGAATAGTATTGGGCATTACTTGCCACCCCTTTCACTCAAATGGAAAACTGCATCATGCTGTTTTTCAGAAATACTCCCTGCTGAGTCTGGGCTCAGATACATGCGTAAGCAAACAGCTGCATTATGGTCAATATTAAATGTATTTGTTCAAATTGTATTAATACAGATATCCAAGCAAGAAAGTTAACTTGCATGTGACATATTTGTGGTGTAAAACCGTAGCCAGTAACAATCAGAATCATATGTACAGTACACTGCAAATGCTTTTATGTGTTCTTGATCAGATCATTTTTGTTCATCCATCATGATGCAGATTAACAGAAGCATGGTTTGTTCCAGTACACAGCTATTGACCTGTTAGACCACTGGGATGGAACGGAACGGAAAATAACCAAGCATGTAAAAAAAGGTTATTGTTACAAATATTAAATCAATAATTCAATAAATAATTCGCAAAAAATATCTAAAGACTGAGTTGATGTGTCAAGCTGTCCTTACCTTGTTTGCATATCAAAACTACTGTTAGTGTCTGACACTGAAGCCTTAAGAAAACACAGTCAGCAGTTGAGCAGAGTTTTCCTTGAACTGTGTCCACTTGAGAACAGTCAGACCAAGTTTACATTCCATTGTTTGAAAAATGATTGAACTGAGTCTTGTATGTTATTGTTTAAATGTCTACAAAGACAGTCTTTGTTTACAAATGTCAAACCGAGATTAGCTACATAAGTCATGCTGGCTACATGGAGACTCTAGCTATCATAGTCAGTTGCTGTGATAGGAAACATACTGCTGCGCAATGTGAAACCCATAGAAAACCTCTAAAGATAATCCACCATTGGCATATGAGTACAAAAGGATCTACTAAGAACTCATATTATGCAGTGTGCCAGTTCTTCCATAATTTATCCACATGTTCTCACAGGATTGAGAGTGTTGCAAATCAATAACAATTCCCCAAACTAAACATATCACCCAATGTGTTATTTTTACTGTTCTCTAATTTTTGGAAACATCATTCACAGGTTTATACATTTAATATCAGGACAAATAAACAGGTACTTACTTTTTCATTGTTTTGCAATCTGATTAATCTGTATACAACATACAATAAATACTTCAATAAATCAAGACACACATTCCACCAAAGGTCCTGACTCCTGACTGTGAGAGATGTGCATGCTACAATATTTGGCTAAGACTGGCTCCTTATATTGTATGTATCCTAATTCTCACCTGTGTGAGTACCTTCTTGATTTTTGAGACTTGTCCATTAAGCTTTCCTCTCTTGTATTCTCATGTTTCCTATCTTGCTTTCCACCACTCAAAGCAAGACCATTTAGAATTCTTGATTTGTCACCATGACAACCTGTAGCGGGAGTCCTACAGAGTGAACCTTGATGTCTAGTCCTGATCCCTTCAGTTCAGCACACTGCCATCTGAGACTCGAGTCAACTACTGCTGGTGCAGACCTGAAATTCCATACTGTAGAAATCTATTTACCCTTTACAGTAGGTAACTGCATGTATTGTGTTCATAATCAATTCTTCATATCCACTGTCCCACTGTCTTACAAGCTGACAAATTGACACAGACATTGCAGATAGTTGTACCTTCTGTACTAGATGTTGGACCCTCATACAGCTGCACAAATAAATATGGACTTATCATAGGCGAATAACACCAACAATTAGCATTTAAATCACAGATTTTGGATTTTCTTAAACTGTTATCCATAATATCCTCTAGAAGCATGGCTCGCTTCAAACAGTTTATACAATAAAAAGATACATTGCCATTAAAGCATGAGGATAGACCATACATCATTGATAAATACAACAAATAGAAAACAAATGTACACATCTGTTCTGCAATTTTACTGCATGCTCCATTTAATCTTCACTTACAAATATAATATAAACAGTCTTAGGCATGCAAATAAAGACAATTATAAATGATATAAAGACAATACCAAAATGTCCGACATTCAAAGTTATGGGGCTTTACCTTTCCCTCCATTCTGTCTAACATCACTTAACTTTTAATTCCCAAAGACGAGAAGAGTAATAAATATGTCTTCATGTCTTATAGTGTCTGAGTGACTGTATGGATAACATATCTCCTTCAGGTATGTGTCAAAAGGTCAGACATTACTAATTCATCATGCAAGTAAAAAAAGGTTAAACTCTTGTCTCTTCAATACAAAGGGAAGTGTTTCTCTAATCATCCAATAATACTAAGCCTGGGTGTTCAACCTACACCTCATTAAATCTGAATTGGATTCTCTTTTGGTAGCCTGTGGTGCAGATCTGTATTCACCTCGGGTGATAAAACTCAACTAGCTGCCAATTAAGGGAAAACATTCTTGAGCATTGCACATTTAAATGCACCACCATCTGAGCAGACATGCCCAATCATATCTCATTCGCTCTCAATGATTTTGTTACTCTGCAGTGAAAAAGCATTTCTTTTGTATTTATCTTTCATCTAAAAGTCTTGATTTGATTTGTAGGTTTGTCTGAGCTCTGCTTGGAAGTTATATTGTATGTTTGCCATAATGAGGTGCAGAAATACACTATGAAGCTACAGTATTTCAGAAGACTTTGGAATAGAACATCAGAATCAGCTTATTTCGGCAAGTAAGTTTGCACAAACAAGGAATTTACTATGGCAGGATGGGGCATACTGTAAACACGTAAGAATTTTAAATACAGTATAACATGTTTGAAATATAAAGTATCTATCTAAACATTTACAGTAATCCACAGTCCTTGTGTCAGTATGAAATGAGTATTAAACTAAACGGTCACAGCCTTGAGCAAAGCGTATTGACTGAATTCATTGACTAATTGCAAGAAGTCAGTGGGGACCATTGTCTTATCTAGTGCAACACTATAGACGTTTCAGGTCCTGAGGAGATTTGAAGTCAACACTGACATGGCCTACTGTACTATTGGCAGGCTGCAGGGCAGCCTGGCTGTGACTGAGCAAACGATTGATTGAACATTCAACCATAGGCAGCTATTCTGGGATTTGCACTGTAGGTTGTGCGATGACCATTATTAAATTGAGGTCTTTAGAGGCCCACATGGATTTTCAGAACATTGAAACACAAATTAGATATGTTATACAACAGTATTCTTTGTATGCTCTGTATTTGCTGAATAAAGCCTGCAACAACATATTTAGTCAACAACATATATAAACACATGGCTGTAAATGTAATACAAGAGCTACAATACCCAAACTTGACCTTGACAGCTTTGTATTTTCTATTATTAGCAGACGCACCGCCAATAGATGGTGATAGATTGTGGTAGACAGTGTTAATAGATTTCTTGAATGGGAGGCTTAGAGGATAAGCCTCTTCTTTCTCTCTTGATAGACACATCTTACCTTTAGAAATTTTGTAGAAATAGGATTGGCCATTCATTGTACGTGTTAACTACACACCAGCTTTGCAACAGTCATTATGTTTGGGCTGATCCGTTTGCTTTTACTGCCTTATCCAGCACAACTCCAAGGTCCTCCCGGCAGTCTAAATGTAAATTTCAAAAGGAACATACAAGTTGGTCTGTTAGAGTGACCCCTTACAGTTGCTTTTCCTCAAAAATGCCTGTATGTCTCCTAAAATGATTGCAGTCCACTGACAGGTAGCCTGGAAGATAAGGAGGCAACACATGGTTTTAACTTTATTTCCTCAGTAATCAGGGTCAGTGGTAGAGCAGACATCAACAGGGGCAGAGTGGGTTCAAGTATATTGACAGTCACTCAACATTTTGCTGAAAAAGTTATTGAGGGATGGAAGGAAGTCTGGTCTTGTCTATTGTTTCATCACAAGATTTCACACTGCAATTGCATGGACTGATCCAGGGTTTACTGTAGTCTGCCACCCAGGGAATCCTCAAATCAGGCAATTTGTCAACTCCATGAAGAGTTCCCCTCGATAGTAAAGTAGGTAATGAAGCTGAAGAAGGCCAAACCAATGAACTGGTGCTCCACACACCAAGGCGTCGGACGGAGGATATGTCCAGCAATGACCTTTTTCTGCTTTCATTTAAAAAGGTAGGGATTACGTAAGATCTTTGCCATGACAGGCAGTTAAATCCCAGAAATATGCAGTGGTGATAACACGCTAATGAGTATTTATTTTCACCCATAACTAAAAGTGATGAATAAAACATAGAAATAATCTCAAGATTGAAGTGTTGTATCAAACAACTGCATAGGGTATTGGCAATGTTGACAGTATGGGAATACATTCAATTTGGGTGAATTTGGTAAATTTTGTAGGTGACCTTGTATTTAGACTGAAAGACATTTTGAATAATTCAAAAGATGCTTTATAATCTTCCGAACAGACTGGACAAAAGGAAGAATACAATTTTTGAGTAATGGCTACCTTCATCTTCTTTGGCTTATCACTGGAGATTAAACAGGAGTCAAATTTCTTCAGTCACTTGGTTATTGTCATAAGAAAACCAAATATTTATGCCAACAGTAAACAGATGGTCCGTTATTATTAGCGTTGGAGGAAGTTCCTGAAATTCACACAGCAGCCATTTGCTACACTGATCACTCTACGGTCAATTTGCATAGGAAATGTAAGAAAAAGTGCCCTGCTGGGATTTCTAATTAGAGAAGGGTATTCAAGAATAAATCTTAAAAGACAAAGACAAATTCAGTTGTTTAAATTAGTGCCCCTTGTGGTTTCCTTTTTTTCCCCCTCAGCAAAAAAACGATGTTTTCGATTGTGGTCCCACAAAATCTACCACAACAGACAAGGCCATGCACAGAAAAGTCTTAGACACAGAACAGATTACTGATTTATGAAAAGTAGCATAGTCTGTCCAGTAGAATAACTTGGTTCAAGTAGCGTAGCTCGTCACCTCTTCATGTCAAAAACATTTTGTGCCCAGTGACTTTCCTACAGGTTCCTCTCTAATCCCCTCCACGGTTGGACTTCAGAAGAATATGACTGTCTCTATTCCTGCTCATTTTCCTGCATTCACTGCTGAGAGGGAGCCACAGGCTGAAATCCTCCACTGCATGGAAACCTTGACACAAAAAATAATAGCTGTCATGTATAAATGCATTTCCTTTAACTTTTTAAAGTAACCATCTTTTTTAAGATACCTCCAATTTCTTTAAATTTTGAAAGATGCAGGACATTTTGAATCCTGAGAAGTTTTTAATTAGACGTGCCATTTTGAATGGCTGCGGATCTTAAAGCTATACATGTACAATAGGTCTATCAGGCATACATTTATGTCCTGGAAATAATTAATGGCAGACAATTAATTAAAACGTATTGAGAGAAAATCGCTTGCAAAATTCAATTAGAGTAGATTACAGTACAATTACACTGTTTTCAATACATGCAGCGAGAGGGTTATATTATACTCAAACCTAAGAACACAGAGCATTCACACTGTACATGTGGACTCACACACATTTACATATGCACACTCAAACATAAACACGTACATACGCCCACTCCCCAACACATGCAAACAGTACACACACATACACACCTTAGACTGTCTTCAAATCAGCCAATGTTGTCTCAGTTTCAGCATATCAGAATATTTTCAAAGTTAACTTAAAAAACTGAGGAGAAATACCGGTAGTTAATTTAAAATCCCCTTTTCTCAAAATCTCTTTGTGACATTAACCTAGAGGGAGTTTGTATTTTAATTGCTGACACCATAGCTCCTGGCTCTCTGAACCAAATAGGTCCCCTTGCAGGGTACATAATCCATTATCATAAATCAGATGCACCAACAAAGACAGGTGCTGCATGAATAATTAAAGGTCGCTACATTAGCACTTCTGTGGAGGTATGTGTCGGAACCAACGTCATTGAGCAGAGTAAAAGCACAACAAAAAACGACACTCCATGAGTCTGACTCCATCTGTCTAATGGTCTTTTTCTGACAGAGATGATGTATTGGTCCTAAAAAGGAATTTACGAAAAAAAAGCATTATCCCAAAACAAAGAGGTCTAACATCTATGCTGTATTTACGGAGATAGACGGCTTGAAGCCACATTTGTCCCCAGTCTTGCAATGTTTCTGGTGGTTGAGTTGGTAACCTTGCCTGAACTTGTGAAGGGATAGCCAGGTTATCAGGCCCTGTGATGAGGAGTCCAGGGAGCTGGAGGCAGGGTGGGATTCACTTTCCTACTCGAGGAGAGAGGTCTGCTCAGGCAAAGCACAGGCACAGGGACTAGTCCTGGGGTTACAGATTGCCATTCTTACATTAATTACACTTGAAGCAAATTCATTTGGATTTCTGCCCAGTGGGAGATAAGGCCTGTCTGCTGACAAGATGAGGAAGGAGCCTAAAAGGAAGGAGAAATACCTTGGGTGGATGCTGTCCCGTTTAACTTTGCTGCAGCACTTTTACATTATAGGGAGTTTTACAGACTCCTGTGGCTCATCCACGGAAACCAATTCCTTTCCTATTATGTTAAGCACATGGGGAATGGCCACAAGGAGCTGAGCTGTTCCCCTTTACCACATTTGAATAGTAGAAATGATGTAGGAACAAACATATAGAATTTATTGTACATGATGTAAAGACAGATGAAAAATAAGGTTCTTCAAATTGAGTTTGTGCGGTTTGGATTGACTCTATAGCTTATGTAATGTGAAATTGCATCACATGGACATGTCTTTACAGAATAATAACCAGACCACAGCCAAATACTAAAAAAAATACATCACATTTATTTGTACTGACACCATGAGTCATCACAGAGTCATCATCTTTGTCTAATGTGTTTGGGCACTACAGGTGAGCCCCTGTCTTCCACCTCCTCTACATCCACCAGTCCACATGGCACCAAGCACTGCTTTTTGCTACCAGGACAACAAAAACTTTGACGTAGCTGACACACACCACTGTTTTTCTCTAAAGGTAACACAATGTACAAAAAGCAAGTCTGGAAATAGTAATATCCTCAGTACTATAAAAAACTTTTTTCCCTTCATGTGTGAATAAGAAAAACAATGCACTTATCTCTACTGAGCTGTTGCTGGGTTGCTTGTTAGGCAGCCAAGGGGTAAATTGATGCAGATAAGTAATGAAAAGAAGCAGCCCGGCTGATCCCTGTATTACAGCCACAGCAGCTTTCGGGGAATTGTTCACGGTCTGTGAAGCCCCAGAGCTGCAGGAGCCGTCTGGAAGTAGTTAGATGCCAGTCAATAGGAAAACGCCCCATAAAGTTAATGTAAATGATAAAACAAGTCTTTCCACACAATGTACACTACAGTACAACACTACAGTGATGTTGGAAAGAATGGCAAAAAAAAAGTCAAAAGTTCAGGCTCAACAAGAACAGGAAACAAAAGAGTTGAGGTGTTATCTGAGACCGTCCTTTACTGGCAGAAGCAGTACCCCCTCAGCTGATCCCAGGCCCCAGGCCCTGTGGGACAGGTAAGGCCAAAGCAAGCAGACAGTCTGGGGGATGGAGGAGAAGAAGGCGGCTGGGTCCCACAAGGGAGATGAGGGTGGCTTGGAGGCTTCACTAAGAAGCTGAAGGCACCAGAGGAACCAGGAGCAGAACCGTCCACATCAGGCCCAGTGGCAGGCCACTGTGCAACGAGCACTGGCCACTTTTGGCTCGGACACCTGAAAAAAGGGTATAAACATTCAAAATGCTATTATTACTTCTTATCTGTATAACCATGGTTCTCTGAAATCAAACAATCTAATGAGTATTCGACAACAGGAATTGTAATACTTGGTGACAATGTACTAACAATGTAATCACTGATTCTTACTTACTTTTGGGGACCCTCCATATTCAATAAATAAAACACTGACTTAACTAACAGATAAAATAATGTTTATAATAATTTGACCCAATTGTTTATGATTCAATAATGTGATAACACAGGTTTTGGCAGCCAAAACGTATTATGTTATTCTCTCACAATGATTTTACATCATGAGACATTAATCCAATATGATTTTGGATTATATATATGTACCGGCTCAAATGTATTTTTCCCCAAATAGCTAATTTGGCATTTTGTGCAAAATGGTGTTTCAGCTTTTGTTTGTCTTGTTCTTTGAAACGTAATTGCCTGTGCAGCAGTAAAGGTATGTTTGTGTGTGGGTGGTAATTAAAACAGTATTAGGAAACAAAAAACTTGGCTCACACAAGAGCAGTTACTCAATTAGCGTTCCAAGAAAATCTACAAAAGAGAAACCGAATAAAGCAGATGGTGTTCAGGAAGACAGGGAAACAGACTTTGTAGAGGGACCAAAGCCTCGTCTCTGTACCTTACCAGAGGAGGTGAGCACTCGGACTTGGGAGCTGGCTGCCCCCTCGCCACCCTCACTAACTGCCCGCACCTCCATGATATAGGTGCCACCCTCTGGCAATGAGAGCACCACGGAGGGGTTGATGGTCCTGGTCACCTGATGGTGTCCTCTTCCTTCTTGGCTTAGTAGGACCTGAATGACACACACAGCCTGTCTGTTGATTCAACTGGTCATTCTGCCAGAGCTAATAATACAGTGGCATATGGCTGTCCCGAGGTCACTGGCTTCCAACATACTGCTAGATCACTGAGGGTGTTGGCAATGCTTTTTGATCCTCTGCCTCTGAATTTTTGAATTTGAATGCTGGTGAGGGAGATTACCGTGTATCCAATGACAGCAGACTCATTGTCCTTTGATCTGACTGGGTCCCAGCTCAAAGACACATTATTGCCCTCTTGAATCCACATGAGGTTGGTAGGAGGTTGAACTGGAGCTGAGGAGAAAGACGGAGAGAGCAAAAGAGGTAGAGGCGTGGGGTTCCGTCAGATTCAGATGCATACGTACAAGAACTCAATAAAACCAGATTTCCTATATTTTCATTCACTTCTCTATTTTTGCTCATTAAAAAATACCGTAGATGATCCAATGTGCAACATTCAGAAGACATATAGAAGGACGTATTGTATGTCTCTTTGTTATGCAACAGTGCTGCACTCACGATCTTTCCTGGTATTGGCTGTGATAGCACTGCTGGCAGGGCCCTGGCCGATGCTGTTGAAGCCTTTCACTGTGATGGAATACACGCTGTTGCCATCCAGTCCTGTCAGCACCATGGAGGTCTCATTTCCTAAAGTCTTCCTCCTCTTTCCTGACTCCTCCTGTTCCTTGTCCTTCCAGTAGCACACCTACCAAACAAGCAATAAGTACAAATACATTTGAATCCCCAAACACTCATTGACACACGTTCATCTGCACACACACACACGCACACACACACACACACACACACACACACACACAGTACACATACTTCATATCCTTGTGGTCTTCCAGGACCAGGATTGGGCGGTTTCCAAGTGACCTTAATTTCCGATGAAGAAATGCTGGAAGCCTTCATGTCAGATGGGGCCTCTCTTGGCTCTGTGAAAGAGAACAGTGAACTTTACCAACCCCACTGAAACATGTGGTGCTGCTTCTAAGCTGCTGAGGAGCTATTTCGTCAGAGCTAGGGGTGTGAATGAATCATTCCAAATATGATGTCTGATTATAAGATCACTGGACCAAGTTGTATTATATAACACAGGCAGTCAATTAGATTTACAGACCCATTTCTTGATCCTCTTAATTGAGCAGGTCGTGACTCTTGTACTTTACATGTAACCCTTTCAGAAGGACTCACCCCCTTCAGCAGAGTAGACGGTGACCACCCCGCTGAAGGGTCCATCTCCCTTGTTGTTGTACACCCCCACCTTCACTTCAAAGGGGGTTAGGGGAGGGAAGGTCTCGTCTCTATACTTGTAAGTTGTGGAATCTGCAGATGTCACCATTTTCTCCTTCCAACCTCGCGTCCCGTTGGCTCGGAATGCCACAATGTACCCAAAGCCTTCACCATTTTGGAATTCTTCAGACACAGGCTGGAAGCAAGGAATCAGAAAAAGAACAGAAATGTTAGCCATGATTTTTTTTTGATTTAGTAACATAAAATACAGCTGTAACTGCTGAATTTATTCTCTTTTTATGACAGATATCAACATTATACATCATTGGCCTCAATCATGATTTACTAAATGATACTCCCTTAAAGAAATAATGTTTCTGGATCAGAGTAACACGGTAAACCAAACATGCTGTACATAATGCTTTGGCTGATATAAGAAGGTTGGAACTAAACATAGCACATACATCCTCAGAGAGCTGCACTCAAACCCTCCCACCCACAGAAACATTAATTGTGTTCTTTTCATGTGAGACCAATATATTCAACAGGAACAGTATTTGTTTTTCACTGGTATATGAACATAGCAGACACTGGTAATTGTGACTCTTGTCTGTTGGCAGACAACAACTTGTCATCAGGTAATCAGGGGCTAAGGGGGAAGGATAGCTTTCTAATGGTACTTGGCTGAAAGGTATCAGTGTTAAGCACAAGCACATTGGCATTAAACTTCTGTAATGGAAAGGCATATCATTAACATATTTCTATTTTGGAAAACCTCTTTTGTGAGAGCGATGTGTGCAATAACATGTTGAAAAGAAAGGAATAATATCAAAATGTCAATAAGTCCCAGATGAATTCTTCTGTCTTTCAGCTGTAATGAAATAAATCACTTGTAAATGTCATGCTCTTTGGTAGCAAGCATGAACACTTCAGTTAATTGGGATCACTAGATTCACGTAACATTTGCAAAGACACCTTTGATGGAATGTTAAATCTACTGTATACAGTATTTCCCATAAGCTTGGGATCTCGCAGTCTGATTGGGGGTTACTACAAAATATATTTCTACAAAACAAAGATTTTTCATACATACAGATGGAGTCAAATGCATTGTTTTCTTCTTTTTAGTTTCATGTTCTTTGTACGTACAATAATGCAGGATGTAAAACTGCAGCGATAAGTCATTCATTGAAAATGATCAACAATCTGTTACTGTCATAGAGATTATACCATAGAATGCTGTCAAAAAGTACTGAAAATTCCTTCCTCCTTACTGATCTAAATAATAGAAAAAACACACCAATGTATCTGGTCCAAAACGTAAAACAAAAAACGCTTCACTGCAAACATTCCGCTTGGATGATAGTAATAACAAACTCCATCTGCTCCAATGTTCGTTTGAGAGTTGATGTAGGTTTCCATCGACTACAGAAGTTGAGGTATTTGGGACACTCATGTTTGGGTTCTGCTATTAATGTCTGTCTGCTGTTTTCCTAAAGAGATGATCCTGGGAGCTGTCTCCAACACCTGCTACACATTTAATGGAACCAAATGCAATTTATTAGGGGAGATGGAAATGTAATTAAAATATGAGCTGCCCGAATTAAATCTTAGACTAAATTAAATAAATGACAAACAGCTGTACACTCCGGTTTCTAGCATCACGTCTGTCATGTCATGATGTGATGATTTGCACAGGCTTCAAAATAATAATGTCCCCTTAAGGCTTCACCCAGATTAGACAACCAGCCCCTGAGAGGCAGTGTGAAGGATGGAGATGTAGTTCACATCTTGCTCTACTAGGGCCGATCTCCACGGCTGTCTAATTAACAAGCAAGGGATGCTCATGGAAAATGAATTAGCTTCCATCACAATTTCTAATCAGAGATTGCCTGGCTTCTGAAGGGATGCCTCCAAATCAAGGTCTCTAAAAGCAGTGGGGCCCTTAGCTCATCTGTTAAGTGCAGTATGAAAGGGCTGCTTCAAGTCAGGGTAATTCTCCTAGTCGGTGGCATGCAGCATGCTGAGTTTAGGGATGGTGACAAAAGGGGTATCTCTAATGGTCCTCTCCATAGTTTACCATGAACCCAAAAATGATCTCCCTAATGAGACGGCTGAGAGAAGCAGCGGTGACTGTTGAGTTATATATCCTGCTTAATAACCCTGCCCAACACTGCCACACAGCCTTTGACAGCCGTCCACTGATGATTGGAGAGGATGGGCTGCCGTGGACTCACATGGCCTGACTGCCAAAAGGAGCTAACATTTTTGCTCCATCTCCCTCCATATTCATTTCCATTGATCAGTGACAAAACCTTGATTCATGTCCAAAATAATAAGTAGGGCAGAGATAAAGTTGTCTTTGAAAAAAATTGCCAAATTGGCTGAAGCAGGCGCCCACTGAAATAGAGCATGCGGACATTGCCACATGATTAGCCTCTAAATTGACAAATATATTGATGAGTGAACAAATCCTGACTCACTGACTATGGGTCACTGTAACTGGCTTTGATTCTTCAAATAAGCTTCAGTGCAAATGGGAGTAAATGCCCAGGAAATAATAACACAAATGCATAAACCCAAATACAAAGTGAATAAAGAAACAGAATGAATGTCCTGATGAAGATAGAGACTGCTGACTGCTAACTCTTGACAAGTATACGTAATACCACTTTTAATTGAACTGTCAGCCCAGGAGGAGCTATAGGAAGTATGATTATATTGTTGTTACTCTAATAGCTTTCTTGAGTGATTAGGAACAGAGTATAGAAGAATGTAATTCTCCTCATAAGAAAGTTATTTTCCACATGCCAGTTGGGCTCTGTCCTAAATAACCACAAGTACAACCATCCTTTACATGCACATCTGTTCACCATTCCCCAGTTAATAGCACCTTTAACTGCCCACATCTGAACACCCTACAGCTTAGTTCATTGTGTGCTCATCTGTAAAATGCTATCCCCAAAGCTCCCTGAAAAGCCAAAGGTGCTATTCTATAGACAAACATATCATGCTAATACTGTGTCCTCTTAAAATTGTGTGTTGTAAATCTCATTTTGTACAGGCATTGTGAAGCATGGGATTCCTAACAGATGCTCCCAAAATATCCTTGGATTTATGGAGGGATTGCTTCAAGACTGAAGGTTAATCATCAGTCATGCCTCTCTGGTGAGACCAAACTTGTAATTCACTCTGCTGAGCGACTGCTTCATCACGCACTGCCTCACTACAACAACGCCACGCAGAGAGCCACACAAACACTTTAGTTTACAATGGCTCGAAATCTCTATTTCTGCAGCTACAGAAAACAGGTAGGATTGTTCTCACACTTACTGTTTTTTTATTGTTGTTTTTAGAATGGACACATTTGAAACTACTATCTACACCATATCAAACAAACACTCAGTCTTGACAGTTGACATCAATTGCATCATGCAAAGAAGTTATTCTGGGGTATGTGAGGTCTAGGTGGCTTCACATGTCTTGACATCTAGGCTCACAGCTCACTGATAAAGCTCATTTTAAATTAATTGAGTGTAAACTAATGGGATCATCTGTAGTTCTTTAAGACAATCATTAACCAGACCATTCCCTCCAATGCTTCTGAACCTACAGTACAAGCCTCGTCCATCAACCGTGCTTAATCATGTTAAAAATGTCTGACAGATATTCCCTAGTAAAAGTGAAGGCCTTTAAATAAAAGGCACATACTGTGGCAACCTACATGATCATTAGAGCGACACTCCACACCAGCATACCCCATCACAGCGACTTCATGACTCACTGACAGTTCATTTCATAGGGGAGTAAAGTAAAGTTACAATAGACCTGCAATCTGTAAATATGGTTGTTTGGAGTGAGCCTAACAGATAGGTATAGTTTAATAAAGGTGGAGGCTGCAGCAATACCAATGGAGGACAAACATGGCCATTAATAATTGTAAACTAGGGCAATATTTAGACAAATGACACATGGGCATTTGGTCACATTTGTTATGACGTTACTGTTGTCTGGAGGTTAACAGAAGACCTTACCTCCCACGAGATGACCAGTTCATGCCTGCGGCCATTTCCCCCGCTTACATTAGCTGGAGCCACCGATGGTACTGTGTGGCACACAAGAGCAACACAAGTCTTTTAGTAAAACACTTTCTGTATGTGTTAGATGATTTGAATAAGACCTGTATAGTCCTAAATAACTGTGTCTAGCTTGTTAATTGGGTTGAATAGATAAGGCTAGTATGGTATGGTATTTTTTTATTACCCTTCACCTTTGTTATTTTCATATTATAACGAGAAACTTGGAGTTTAGCGAAGCTGCATATTTGATCCAAACTGTCACAGTGAGGTGTTGTCCATAAATAGTTGATTCTGCCACGTCTTTGCCTCAGGGTGTGAGTGCCTAGGTGCTGTAGCTCAAACACTAAACTTATCTAAATTCAAGTAAGCAGCTTATTTTCAATGTCTAGACCAATTAAAATGGAGAAGGTTCACAAAGGAAATGCAGCATGGTCATGAGGAGTTGTGTGGGGCACCAACTAGGTACATTATATCACTTCATGTTATGGAAGAAACATTGCACTGCACAGATTTAATAATATAGCTAAAACCAAAATGTTCATCATGATTTAAAATGCCTTGTTGTCCAGTGATATTGAGTCTGCATGTTAATCACAACCTTAACAGAATAGTTGGGTGTAGATTAGCCAAGCTGTTTTTCTGTGGCGGGTGACTTTTACCTGCTTCTTTTGTCCTAACCCCTCTGGAAGGAGCACTAGGGTCCCCGGTCCCAATAGCATTGCTGGCCACTACTCTAAATTCATACTCCACCCAGGGGTTGAGGTCCACAGCCATGGCTGACTCTAGGTCCCCTATGACTGGTTCTGGGTCTGTGAACAAGAAACCATGGTATCTGACTTATGGAAGACAATCCCTATATCGCAGTAATACATATGTAAGTGAATATGGGCTAATGTACTGGCTATGCACTCACTCAGTCATATTTGTATTCACCATTTCAGAGATAGTCTCTGTAAAGCAGGGATGTGTGGATAAGCCTATATCCGCATCTTGTAAATGAATAGCTGACCGAGAGAGAGCATTCATAACACAAATGAGCTGGCAGATTCTCACTGGCTCAGCTCACTATTCCCCATATGTTCAGACTGGTCTGTTGCTAGCCACCTCTTATCATCCGATGCACATTACCAAGAGGCCACTCTTTCAAGCTGCTACTCAAACATGAGCTGATAACTCTGTTTGTAAGGCCTGCAAGCTAAAAGCCCCCTTTGGTTCATGCTAATCTTAACAAGTTCACCACTTACAATGTGTCACCGAGACCCTAATTGTGTTTCATCACCATTAATGTTGTTCAACAGCTGTGATGTGATGTAAGAGGAGTAATGAAGAGAGTGATATTATGTATATTTGTGTGTGTGTGTGTGTGTAGGGATGAATCATTATCAGGTCATACGAACTTGTATTCTCAACCATTCCCAGTATTTGCAGGACGTAAACATAATTTACAGGATTTTAGCTAGCTATTATCCTTTGACATTTCAGGGTAGTAATAGATGAGTTAGCTGTCAAGAACCAAAAAATAAAGCCTGACAGTCAAGTAAAAACTTGGTGCAGCACATTTGCAAACCCATAGCACTCTGGACGAACAGAAGCCTGCTTTGTAATTCCTGCCAAAAGAGGTTAATTTTCCTTTACCCTTTGACATGATTTTGCATGTAATTCCAACCACTGACACCTAATATGAGCTCAACAGATTTTTCATTAATCTCCATTGAACAACAGCCAAGTTCAAACATAAAATGACAGTTGAACCGAGGACAACAGTCCAACTTTTTGAAACCCTTGCTACTTTGAGAAGAAACTGACTTCAGATTTTTGGCATCAGTGTTGAGTAAGAATTTTTTTTTTTTTGCTGAGGGAGTTAGAAGACTCGTCAAAAGGAATAAATACATTTTAGTACCACTATATTCAGACTCACCTGAACACGTAATGATATTTTCGGTAATATATTACTGTAACAGTGACCTTGCACTTTTTAGCTCAGCTCTGTGCCTTAGACATTTAGCAAGAGGCAGACCTCTGAGTGGACTTCTAGCCACAGCAAGTCCCCCGTTCCCCTAGATCCAGTGGTTACATTTTCCTTTCTATTGATTACCTGTTCTGACAGTCTGCCAGCCTAATGAAAATGGGCTGCGGGCCTGTAAATTATAGGTGCTGATAGGGCTGTGGTTGTCCACCCCACGACTCCAGGACAGAGTGGCGGTGGTGTCTGTGATCTCCTCCACTATCACCACTCCTGGGGGTCCTGGGGGACCTGGTGGGGAGAGAAGAAGGTCATGAGACACAGAGACTAAATTACAAACCTAAACAGCTGGACCACTGAGGCGAGACCTCAATGCGGCTGCACACACCCCACCAGACAAGAAAAGCAACCCAATCTCCTTTGCTGTTTAAATGAATACCGAATGAGCTGGTTCACATTACCATGTCTTTAACACGCATGGCTGCTATTAAAATCCATGCATGCAATCACGCGAGTATGCAGGGAGCAGCGAAATTAGGTATCTATAGCGAAGACTTCAATACATTTCCCTCTTGTTATCTCACGGAACACAAACACAAACACAACGACTTACTTAACCATACCAGGATTTGGGCGGACATAGATCTCTTGCCAAGGATTACATGCTGATTAAGGGCTACTGCTTTCTCTCTGGCTTTTCTGAGGCGGTTTGTCAGCTCTGTTGAGCATGATTGTGTCGCGGCAGACTGTCCTCTGTTTGAAACAACCAAACATATGTTTACCTCAGCCTTCAGAAGTAAATGTAATCTGCAAGTGCAGCAAACGTCTGAGGGCTCTAGGGGTAACAGCTGTAAATGAAAAGCTGACAGCTGGTACGCCCAATGAAAACCAATGTTTTGTGTCCCCAAGAAGGGCCCATTAAAAGGTTGCATTGAAAGGTAGATTAGCATTTTAAGACATTAATATGCATTGTGTGTCACTGTGGGTAGAGCAGCAAAGGACCTCTGTTTAAAAATTGAGGAATATGAAGTCAACTTTCCTGTATAGGCTCTGCTATTATTATAAACAGCCATTATGACAAACATGTCATACAGCCTAACCACATGTAACTGAAACAATGCAAATTCGCTAAGAATCTTTGAGGTCAATCAGATCCTGGTCTAATTGGGTACATGTATACAGTATGACAGTATTAAGAGATCTGGGGTTTCATACGTGATGTTATCCTCAAAGATTAAAATAGTAAATTCCTCTTTCTGTTTTTAAGAACCATATTCTACCCATGTAAAAAAAGGCTTCTCCTTAGAGAGAGAAGAGCAGTAACATTCTGAGCCACTCAAATGGTCTGGGCTGGGTCAACAGTTGAAATGACTTCAACACCTGACCACCTCCACCATCTTCCCTTATTCCCCTAAAATGAGGCCGATTTCAGCACAATGCCAGTCACTCCTGACCTGCCTGGTGCTGAAACACATAGACATGATATTGAGTGACGCTTCCATGGGTAATCCGTGTCAAAGTTGGTTAAGTGCTGGCATATGACTACCAACAAGAGTTAACGAGACCCCTTCACATAACAAGCTCACCTCTAACAAGCAGCTCTGCCTCCGCAAACACCGTGTCAGCACTGGTCTGAGCCCGGCAGCCGTATTTCCCAGCATGCTTCAGCAGAATGCTCCTTATCATCAAGTCCACCGTTGAGGACTGCTGCATGACAAGTAGGGAGTGTTACAGAAAAGTTAGAGAGAAATCCAACATCCATGTGTGCTTGACACCTAAGCAATGTGATCCTTCAAGTATATACCATACAGGTGCATGGGGCTTAAGAGATTCCTGTTAAATTCTGATGCTTGCTCGCTATTACTCTCCTTCAGTCCCCCTGTGTTTTTTTCTGTCTCTTGAAATGAGAAACGCCCAAGGCAAGACTGGGAACAATTCAAGGTCTACAGGCAGCTGTTTAGCAGATAACCTGATTAAAATTACAGACCATGAATCAAGTCGAAGTCCTCTGTGCCTGTAGAGCATTGCCACTAAAAATGCTTTGTCTCTCCGGGGTTTGGATTCTAACTGAGGACAGACCAGGATAGGAATGTCATATTTTTCAACAGCTCACTTCAGGCGCTCGTGGGGAGACAGTGGGATTTCACAGGAATACTGGATATTGGGCGTTCATCAGTGAGGGTGTGCTCAGTTTCTTCCTCAATATTCTAACCCTAACCTAATCCTAAAGTTAAAACTATGGTAATAACACTGTTTTGACACGAGGACTTACATTTTAACAAGTATGATTATAGCTGTATACATTATGACATAGTTTATAGTAAAATTCTGATAGCCTTGTAATTGCTTTAACCCGCATTTACATGACAATTCATTTGTAACCATGTTAATAATACTGGTTGTTACGTAGATACTATGTAGTTATATGGTAATTGATGTACTGTTCACTTAAGATAACATTTATATATATTGACAAATATATTACAATTTAGGAAACTATTGAAAGAGAACATATTACATTTAAAAAGATTCAATCTTTATTATACTGCGTAAGATATTTTACATTTCTTTTAACCTTATTTACAGCACATGTACTTAGGAAGAGGGAATTGGTAATGTGGAGTAAATGCATATACATAATTCAAGTACAACAAAATATTCCTTTAATCAGTTCTGTCAAGCAGCCTGCCTCTAACTTCACTATTTGAGCTGCATTTCCTTTTCATAATTTGTTTCGCAGAAACGTATTAATTTATAATTTATTTTATGAATCCCATTTCACATGCCATCCTTTACATTTGGGTTTCCCAATTAATAATCTCACTCATTCGCTAAGTGCTGATTTGGAGGTAACAGTGTTGAAGCATTTGCCTGCAGAAAAAAGAAAAAATGCCTATATTCCATTATTTAGAGGATAAAACTAATTGTGTTAGCTCTGACAGGTACTACACTGTAGGCAGGCCAATTCATTCCAATTACAGAACGAGAAATAGAAAGACTATTAACTTGTGCAGGCAGAAAAGTACTGAAAAGCCTTGAAATGATCATCCATGCAAACAATTGTCATGCAAAGGTTATTTGTTTTTGAACGATTAAGGTGGTAGGGGGGGGAAGTATAAAAAAACTACAAGAGGTCTCGTTTTTATTATTGTACAGATAAACCATTGTCCATCCAAATTGAATTCATTTGAAATAACACAAGTTACAGTCTAAATTATGTAAAGTTGCATACTGTATGCTCGGTTTGTTTGTATGAGTGTGTGTGTGAGAATGCACACATGTGCTTGTGTCTACGTGTGTATGTGCATGTGTTTGTCTGGCTCAGTCTGTGGTTTTTCTCATCACTCACTCAAATCAATTGCCGGAGCCTGTGTTTACCTCCTAATTTCCATACAAAAAGATGAGAGGGTTTCAATCTCTCCCATCATTCTTCTTAGAGAGAAAGCTTGCTTTTCCATTTTCAAATAAATGTACAAATTCAGTTGTGCCATTTTAAGATTGAATAAAGGAGAAGAAAAATACTCATGAGATGGTCAGCATTGTCTGTGAAGGGTTTGTGCATCTCCTCAATCTAGCAGCCCACTAATGCTTTAGGGGGTATAAATCACAGCAGCGACCTAACATGCGCTCCGTGCTTATCTGTGGGTTCTTGTTCACTTTGATGAGCATTACGATGTGTTCTACTGCAGGTTCTTAATCATGATGACATCTGGGGTCGCATGACCTTTCAAGAGATTGATTCTCATTCAAGTTTAACAAGTCTGCACGGTGCAACGAGTCGTGCCTAAAATCATTAACTATACTGTACACCTTTCTTGAACCAGAGCAGTGACTATGCATGCATGAAGGTAAGGTATATTTTGTACAAAATCGATCGTCTGTTCAATCAATAATAACTGCCCAATATAAGTAACCTTCTAAATTGTTGCTAAATGTGTAGCCATTACAAAGTACAATTGAATCTACATAAATGGTAGTCCCTTACTGTTTGGATGTATTCAAAGTGGTTGCCATCCTGTTGGAAGTTTAAAGGTTTCTGGTTGAGAAGCCACTGGAAAGCCACATCCAGCGATGGGTCATGTTTTGCCTTGCAGCTCAAAACCACGCTCTCCCCCACCGTCACCTCCACTCTGCTGGGACTAAGCTCCACACGCATGGCCTCTGAAAGCACAACACTGCTACACTGTCATGGTGCAACAATCAGACTACCCAAGGCTAATACTGAGCAGCAGCAAAAAAGACATGGTTATTATCACACAAATCACGCAACCTTCACTTGGCCTCAACAATCAACTTTGTCCGATACATTCTGGGGTCCTCTGATCTTGACTGTGAATGTTACATCTATGTGACAGCCCTAACACAGTCAAGGTGTGCCCTTGTGAAATGACGTTTGAATGTGAAAGCCCTAACTTCATGGTCGAACAACCCCAATAAATTCCGGTGGCGTTCCGAGCACCCAGGCAGAGGTGTGCGGAGGGGGCAGGGACGACAGAAGGGATTGTTTGCTGGTGGTTGACTTGCGCTAATTTGGCAGAAAATACAGGCCCCGTGGGCATCACTTACCTTTTACCCACAGCATGGCAGTCATCTCTGCTGAGCCAAACTGATTCTCAGCTCGGCACACATAGTTCCCCTCATCCGCTCGGCTGGAGTTAACGATTCTCAGAGTGTTGTTCCGCAACAGCATAATCCTGTCAGAAAGCACACAAAAAATCAATATAGGTATAAGAAACAAATGCATGTGTAAATTACTGGGACACCATTTTATGAATGTTCAGTTGTTTGTAATAGTATTCACGTACATATATACAGTATGTGCAAGGTCAAACAGAACAGCTTGAAAAGACAAAGGGTTTGATACTTTTAGTTAGGAACATGAGGCATTTTAATTTTTTTTCGGGGGGTCTAAACAATTCACATTGTATAGATTTGACAAGTTTCTTCTGACAAGAAAGTTGCACTAAGTTCTTTGAGGATTGTTGGCAAGTGAATATTCCTTATAACCTTCAAGGGTACTGTGTCAGTGAGACTGAACACTGAAACACAAATGTTTGGCCATCTGTACAAGATCAATCAACTATTTAAATTAATTAATGATCCTGATCGGCTGATAGTATTAAATAGTCCTATCTGGAAGCGGATTACTCAACAGATGCTATCAGTAAAGATAAGTATTCGTAAACAAGGTTCAATTTAAAATGTAAATTCAACAGGAAAAAGAAAAAAGAAAGAAAACAAACTTAAACAATCCAAAAGCCTTCATTTGACCCAAGTAATCACACAATTTCAATGTCAATAAATACAGTAACACTTTTAAATGAGTAAAAGCAAGTACTGTAAACAGGGAAGTATGGTCCACAAATTTCTACTGAATGGTAGCTTTATGCATTCTTTTTCTCATCTGACATGAACTAGGCATATTTGAGATCATGTATATTCAAAGAAGCTATGAATCAATTATACATGTAACACACACAGTGGTTGCATAACTGGGAGTGTCAAACTTTGACAACTGTTACCGTACATCCAATTTATAGAATGCAAAATCCTGTCAAAGCAAGACAAGCGTATCACACAGCTGTCCTCTGGAGAGAGGCAAGGGTAATGAAGAGGTAAACCAAATCTACTATAATATAACTACCACTAGTAGCCTGCCTGCTGAATTCACCAACACCACCCTCCTCCCCGTTATGCTCAGGAGAACACCTGCTATGAAAATACAGTCAAACTATGCAACTTATAACGAAATTGCTAAGAATAGAGTATTCAGTAGCTAACAACTTCTCCAACTTGTCAACTGGGTACCAGGAAGGGAAGATGTAACGGAGTTTCTGACATCCTTCCAAGGAACTGGAAAGAGAGAGAGTAAGCATCCAGCTATATGAAGAAGTATCTACTGAAGAGTTAAGATCAAGGTTATGGTTAGTCTAAGTTCCCTTAGTGTCTATGGTAAAATCCTTTTATGTTCAGTATCAATATTTTTTTAATTTGAACTGGTTCTGGAGGATGAAGATATATGATACACACAAAGGAAGTGGACACCTCATCGTCACACATAACCTGTGCTGTCTGAGATTGTTGGACATCCCATTTCCATAACCATGGCCATTAATATGGCCTTCTTGTTGCCCTTCTCTTTGCGGTTTGAACAGCTGCCACTGTTCTGAAAAGGCTGTCTACAAGATTTTGGAGTGTTTCTGTCGGGAAACCCAGTGGCCAACCTTCTAATGCTTTGTGGCTAAATGGAAGCAAAACTTGCATACATTTTCTGACTATTGTAAAGCCTTGCCAGAAAAGTGGAGGCAGTTCTGGAAACAGAGTGGGAACCAACTTCATTTTAAGGTCCATGATTTTGGAATGGAAAGTTCAAGAAGCAGGTGCCTGTGTATAAAATGTCCACATGCTATCGGCCGTAGTGTGAATATTTATTAAGTAATCATCTTTATTAAAAATAAAACAAACCCACCCCCCAAAAATAAATACCCACCCCAAAGTTAGACAAAAAGCAGAGCAGGATACAGCCACACACAGAAAATCTTAGAGTAAACTGCAGCCAGAAGGAATTACGAAACGACTTCACTTACAAGCACACAGAGACCGGAAGGACAGACAATGTGCACCGTAGGGTATACAATATATGCAAATGGTCTAACTTGACTGAGGAAAATAAAAGTAATGTATCTAAAAACCAAGATATATCTTATCAAAAAAAGAATGACCATTAATAGCATTTAGTACATATGAAGTTTTTGAATCTGGTGTTATAAGGGTTTATAAGAAAAGCTTAAAAATCAGTACATTAAGAAGATGGTAAAAACGAAGAATGTTTGATAATGTTTGAGAACATTCCATGAAATTAACAAATTATGCTATCCTTTTGTCTATCTCTCTTAAAAAAAATATGCTTCGGTTTCACTTGAGCTTGCCACATAGTCTCTGACTAATGGGATTAATACTTTCCATTTACGAGACAAAAGCTCTGAACATTAGCGGAAATCCATGTTAATTACAAACCTTCATTAAGTCAGCACAGCTGTCAATGCCAGATAAACGTGGAGCTGCTTCGATTCAACCCCTGCTCATCCCAGAATTGAACTTCCTTCCATCCACAAAGGTCTTTCTTTTCTACTGTTAATGCAGGAAAATCCTTGTTGAAATCATTCTGGTCAAGCTATCCTGGTCAAGTCGAGAGAAGGATCCTCTCCCTTTATTCAGTGATAAGTAAAAATATACCCCAAATATCTGTCCTAACTACAGAACCACTTCATACAAAATGTTATATTTGGATAATTCTATATTAAAGAAAAGATACACGTTGATTAAAACAATTACATAATCTTTATGTTGTCAATACAAAAAGGAAACATTTAAGGGACTTGCAAATAGAAGTCAGACATTATAGTATCTCTGATACATTTCAGCTATACACAAACTCTGGCCATTTGTCACTATTTTGGTCAATAGCCTATCCCTACCCATCAATTTAATTGTAGTCACTAAAACAAAGTACTGTATATCACAGGCTGGGTTTAATACAGCCTGGTAAGAGAGTTGGAAGCTGTTCATGTGCAGCAGGCTTGTATTTGATGGCAAATAATTATGTGATGCTTACAATTAGCAACTTTGTTGCAAAACAAGGCTGATATCGCTTCAAGTCAGAGGGACCAGAGAAATATAATCAGGAAAAGAAAATACAACAGATGGCAGTTAATGTAAAATAGCCACTAGCCAGGTCAAAGAAATCACACTCCAACAAATACATTACAATGCAAAACGCAGAAACTTATTTGCTGATCCTTGAAGATGGCAAATGATCCACGAGTCAACATCTTTTGTGACACCCACATTTAAAATGAACTGTGTGTCGCAAGTCGGTTTGAGTGTTTTAGTGGGAGGACTCAAATCAGACAGAATGATAATCAACTGGCTGCTCTTGTTACCGATGTGTTGACCGGATCGCCACATTTCAGCTGCTAAACAAAGGGCTTGCTCCCTCACTCACAGCTCTGGATGCACTGCACTGAGTGATAATTTCCTCGCTGTCGCTCCAGTTGATTGATGCTCCACAACCCTGCTCACCCCCTCTGGAGCGCTATGGAGAGTTGTTTCTCATAAAAGATGATGCCTCAAACTGCACAAGAAACCCAGATGCAATCACAGGGCCCTAAATTGCCAGTGTCCCTGAGACGGTATGAAAAACTGCCTCAAAGGCATTGGAAACACCTGAGTTTTTTCTTCAGAAGATGACACTTAATTTTAGAGATTGGAGTGAGATACAGACTTGTTTAAGAGACATATAAACAATTCCTCTAAGGGTTTTCAACTAGAACAACAACATAACAGGGTTTACTTTGGTACACAATCCTGATTTTAGGTAAGCAATTCACTTTATTATTAAATTATACCATTACGACACATCTTTTCATGTGTCACCGTAGGAATCATCAATTGGAAACATATTTTCTGTGTCTATACTCAACACATTTTTAAAACAATTTCTTTCCATGGTGTGCACCCTATTCAAAAATATACCAGGATCCCTTAACATTAGAAGTGTTCTTATGATATGCTTTTGAAATGTGCTTGTAAACCTTCTCTTTTCATGTGTCCTGTCTACAGGCAGAACAGGTCTTAATGTCAGTAGTGCATTCATTACCTCCTGCTGGGCTGTATCCTTCGGTCTCCTCTTCTCCATATTATCCTTGGCTTGGGTGATGCCCTGGGCTTGCACTCCAGTGACACATCTTTCCCAAGCGTAGCAATAATCCTGACAGGATTGGAGTAAAAGATTGGGGCTGATGCTGTAGAGAAGACAAACACAATGGTTGGTGAATTATCATAGGAAATACTAATAGTGTTACCGATATTGAGGTGTATGTACTTAAGGGCACATCTAAAAAATAAACATTACAGCACCTCATAACTGGAACACACAATTAAATAACCATAATGTGTGTACAAGTACACAACCTGGGAACCGGAAAAATGCACAAGCTTCTGTTTTATTTGCTCTGGCAGATGGGTCTGCCCAGCCTCACATTCAAACAGATGTGTGTAAAATGATGATATTTCCAATATGTTTTATACAGCTAAAACAGTATGGGGTCAAATTGACCCCAAAGAACACTGATGTACACAAAATGTGTACAGGACATTGAAAACATGTAATCATGTCAAATTCACAACTGTAATATTGTATTAGTTATTCTAAGGACAGACTGAACTGCCATGTAGGCTAATTAGAGAGTCAGTGTAGTTCACTATAGTTGGGCAGATTTTTCTACCTGCGGTAAAATACATTCAGGCAGTATGATAAAAGTAAAAAAAATATTTAAAAAAATCCAACCTCCACCTTCTGAACTTTAACATTTAAAAGTAATTAACTCCAATAATCCTAACTATCTGGAGGCAATAGGACGACAAATGAGTTAAATTTAGCTACAGCTACAGCAGGTCTTCAAATTAAGACACATAATTGCAATGCCCTTTACATAAGTGTCAAAAATATCAAGATGTCTGGAATATAACACAAAAATGACAGACTGCATCATCATATTTGTACCCACATTCTCTATGCACTGTATTTTAGTTCACGTTCATAATTCCACTTTACTCGCACTTAAGTTGTACAATAGTTGCAAAAGAAGACGGTAATTAACTTGTCCAGCAAAGCACCATGCAAAGGGAACAGTGTAGGAAACATCCACAGTTGGTGTGAATTCTGTTCTATGTGCGTTACAGCTGTTTTAGACATTAGGGCCATCTATACGCTGCAAGGCTTTGTCAGAACTCATTATTTAAATGTTGAGTGATGCTGTGTAGGGGATGTTATACATGATGACTATTCAATGCCAACTCTGGCTGGTGGCCAGCCCCACTGCCACGCATGCAGCAAGCCTCTACTTGTCTCCTGTGGCAGACCCCTGAAAGGCATCGATCCCCTTGGACATGGACAACAGTAATAAAACAAAGCACTTGTTGTGGGTTTTTTTGTTTGTTTTAAAATGAATAGTAAAAGTTGCCCTGCAGCTGATGGCAACACTCCCCCTACTGCCCCCCTCCCCCAACCCCTCCTCCCTTCTTCATTGTCTCCATACCCACAGAGCTAAATCTGGGACAGGATCACACACGTGGTTCAGCCAGGTCCCCACGTAGCCTCCAGTTATCGCTCATCTGCAGAGTGTTATTAGCCATGTAATCTGTCCTGATAGTATTTGCTTGTGGACATCTCACAAAGGACACAGGTCACTGGGATGGTAGGCCCAGGGGACATGCTTAGCAGAACATTCATCACCAGCTTCCAAATATCATCATTCTGACTGTAGATCTGGGGAAGAGGGGGTTTGCATCTCCTAGTCATCTTAGATAAACATTATCACAATCTAGGTCTTCATGGTGCCCTAGACACTACATCTCTGCAAACCTACACAGCAGTTATTCACTTGAATCTACCCATGTAATAGTTCTCATGATTGCATCTATTTTAAGACAGTGTATAACATCATAAACACATCTACAGCGTGAGCGCAATACAATGAATGTAAAATTTCACCCAATTATAGCTTCTATAGTTTCTGTTCACAAACAAAGGCAATAGGGTTCATTTGAAGAAGCAGAGCGAGTAACAGAGATAATAAATCAGACTGACCCACAGCAAAGGAGAAGAAGGGAACACATGTGTCACCAGATGTGTCCCAGTATTGGAGCTGACAGGGAGAAAATGAGTGCATCAACAAGGAATGGAGGATGGAGGTGCAGTCTGATTCCTGTCTGCTCTTTAGGGCCTTAGGATTCACGCAGTTACTGTCTAAAGTGAGAACAGTTTCACAACATAAAGTCTTCTTTGGTAGTGCAGCTCTTTCTGTAAGGGTGGGTGTCAACCTGCCCCCACCTCTCATATGCTAAAGTCTGGAGTTTCTGGCCAGACTCTACTTGATGGCTCTCACACCCCATTGTGTAACTTACATGGCATTGCTAGTCATATGTTGATAAATAAGGGTCAAATAGTGGTCTGATGGGTTGCCCTTTGCAATGTTATTAAATGTTGATTTCATTTAACCTTACTTTGACCATTCTTGCTCTGATTTAACCCATAGAGTCAAATAACAGTAATTCTATTTTTATTGGCATTATTTGGTTCATGTTAATACACTGTTCAGTTTCCCATCTTTGTTTAAACCATAGGCAAATTAATTTAGGTTGTTTGGCCAATATTTAACCCCCTACATTTCAAAACAATTGTTTTCCAATAATCCACCATACATATGGAAGGATATATCTATTTGGATGTTCTGAGAAGCTTTTACCTACCTAAGTGTGAGAATGTAACAATATAAATTGTGTGGTGGATTGAAGAAAACCAGATCAGAACAAATGTTTTGATTTAAGTGTTCTTTTAACATGGTCATGTGTATTTATTGCATTATCAATCAATAGCACCACTCCTTTCAGAGGAATTACCAGGAGGAATACAAGTCCTGTAAAAATATGCCCTAGTTGAGAGGATTCTTTAGGAGGTGTTGCTCCTTATTCATTCGTTAGTCAAGATAAACCATTAAATCAACCAGCATATTATATTTGTACATGGTTGCATGTGGAAACTGTAAGCCATTTACACAGCGGATCTCAGAGATATCAAGCAAAATCACATATATTATACTATGCTGAGAAAAATAGCTAAATCCAAGGATTTACAAGCATAACTGATTTAAAGCATCGTAACACAATTAAAGCGTTTTCCCTGTTGTTTTCCCCTTGAGCATGTCATTGTTTTCCATTGTACCTCTGGCTAAGGGCACACTGCTCTGTGCTACTCTGTGATCCAGTCAGGCACCTCATTGGATATCACCCACAAGGGGGCCTTTTTATTCATGCCAACAACTCTTTGGGTCACTTTTAAATCAGGGACCATTGATTGCCAATCGGCCCACTTCAAGGTTTGTTTTTTTTCTTCTACATTTCTATCTCTCTGCTCGATCCGCCATTGTCTAGTTCAGTGTCAAAATGTCAATACTCTTTTAGACATTCATTGTTTATACTGTGAAGATGCAAACTCAAGTGGAAAAACTGGTTATTTTACATTTACGAACAAAGGGTTTTTTGTTCAACAGCCGATTACTTTTTGCACTTCATTCTGTCAACCTGACAAACACCCAAATAATAACAAACACAAACAAAGTAGGAAGTGTCAGGCTTCTGTGTGAGGTATTTTTTAAGGTCTGTCTGAACAGAAATTATGAATGTGAATGGAATGTGTCAGATCTAATCTACAAACAATGGATAAATACCTAAGATCTTGAGTTCTGCACTGGAGTAGATGGCACCGTATTTATTTTCTGCAACGCACTGGTACATTCCGGAGTCTGCCTGCTGCACTTTCTGGATGACCAGTTCTCCATTCACCATTTCCACTCTGCTCTGTAACAAAAATAATATTTAACTCATAACTGGCATGAAAACAATTGGACAGTGACAGGGAAGGGGAAACATAATGTATGTATGCAGTATTTTCTGTTCTTGTGATTTGTAGCTCCATTACTATGGTTCTAGCTAACATACCTATGCATCATGGAGTTTTGTTCAGAAACAGCAGCGTTGTGTGAGTACCTGAGGGGTGACTGGGACACCGTTGCGCAGCCAGCGATAGGCGGGTCTGGGCTTCCCTGTGGCCTTGCACTCCCACTGGAGACGATCTCCACTATCCAGTTGGGTGTCATTAATCATGCTGATCCATTGTGGGTAGGCTTCAACGAAAAATACATGGAAATAAATGAAACATATTCAGTGGATGCAAACACAAACACACAGCTAAAACACATGCATATACATAGATAGTACAACACAGTAATGTACATTACACACAGCATGACATCATGTAGCTAATTTACTTGAATGTCAAATAATCCTGATACAGTACAAAGGAGTGTACATCCAATCTCCAGTTCTTGCTTTACAGTTCAAACTTGTTGTGTTTCATTCAGAGTACATATCTCAAACCCAGTCAATGGCAGGACAGCATGAGTAACCTCTACCAAAGACAATGCCTCCTTGAGTTACTGCCCCGGCCCATGGCAATAAACCTCTCTGGTTGGGTGCCTGCTCTTCCTCCCGCCCATCTCCAGGGCTCATACCATGCACACAGAGCCAAGATAATGAACAGCCTCAGCCTTGGGAAGACATGATTCCAAGGCCCCTGTACTCCCTGGCAACTCCCATTCTCCGTACATCACAGAGAGAAAGGGGAGCCTAATTTGTAGCAGGCTCACGGTGAATGTAATTTGCACAGGTCATGCTGTTGTGTGAACCTTCATTGTGAGAGGGACCTTCCTGACCATAATCATTCAATCAAACCACAAGAAAAAAAAGCTATCACACTGAAAGTGGCATATGCAAAGAGTAGAGGAGACCGTGCCTCGCATACCAGTTCAGCTAGCTCAATGGAGGCCTCCTGTCTGTCCTGACAGACCAGGATGATGTGGAGCTCTGATGGGACATAAATGCTGCAGACTCCTCCGGCAAACCACTCACATGTGGGGACATGTGACCTTGCATTACTGCAACCAATCTCTTTCAACTAAAAGGTTTCCAACCAAGTTTATTTTTGGATGAATCATGCTGGGTCAACAGGAAATGAAAGACACTAATCATTATGTGTCTATACTGATTTGTTTAGAATGAAGTACTTACTTGAAAGTGACAAATGTATCTTTATATGTTTGCCAAGACTATAAAGGATATATTCTTGACAGTGAAGCGATAGGTGTCCAACGTATTAGCATAAAAACACATCTATAGATAAAGATTGTAAGATTCACCAAGATCAAACCGTATCACAGCCGTATACATATTTATCAGTGAAACTGCTGAGATGGAGAACAGACTGGGACAAAAACACAATAAAAAGCAATAGGTTAGGCAGAGGAATTTAGCCAGGGCTGTGATAAAAATCTCAAATGAAACTTACTGTAGACCTGAAGATGGCCTTTGAAGGCTGTGCCGCCCCTTGGATTCTCTGCTTTGCACTCATACATCCCTGAGTCTTCCAGCTGGATGTTGGGAATCTCCAGCACAGCCTGGGACTTTCGAAGCCGGGCCTTTTTGGGAATGTTGCCATTGATCTTCCTCCATGTGATAGTTGGCACAGGACTTGGTGGGTGGAATGGAGGAGGGAGAGGGGTGGAGGAGGAGCAGGGAATTGAGGCGTAAACTTAGAACAGTCTGTACCAACACTCCTCAACATACTGTAAAGGAAGGCTGGGAAAATATAGTGCACTATTAATAATACATGCAGTATACTGTACTGTAGCATGGGTTTTGCATCCATTCACTGATATCATGGTTCTCTAAATAATTAATCACTTGTACAACCCTATCCAAGTGACTATTGCCACAAGTGCACTTCAATCAATCAACATCATTAGCAATTTGTGATGAATTTGATATAATTTTCAGACGCTGTCTGCTATGAGTAAACTACCTCCAGTGAAAGCGGTGTACTTTAGAATGTCATTACGTTTTGCACAGGTGCATGTAGTATATTCAAATCAGGTCACCAGTTCTGGTCAGAATTGGTTTCATGATGAGTGTTAGACCAGTGTCGTTCATCAGTGTTTGTTGGTGATATCCCCCCTATGAATCCTCATGACAGATGGGCTGTACATGTACACAGAGGATGTCTCACTACACTTTATCAGTGCTGCACTTGTATGACAGCCCAGGTTGACAGGTCTCAGAAAGATGGAAATGTGACATCGTGGAAACCTCCAGTGCACCCATCAATCATTCAGCTGTGATGAAATTGTTACATCCCATAGCTTTTTATCTGTAAATTCGCAAGGACATGTACGCGTCTTGGCTGTTATGTTCTCTTACTGGGATTCAAAGCACGTTCAGTATTAAGCACAGCCTTAACATCTAAAAAAGCCTTCGGACCGGTATTAGCAGGGGATATCTTCAATCCTTATGTAATGCTGGTGAAACCTGGTCATAAAACCAGGGAGGTCAATGTCTTAGTGCTAAACATTTTCTTTTGGGAGGAACAAACTAAATGTAAATTATAAAATTACATTTTATAGATATAAAGTATATCATGTAACATCGTAAAGCAGAATTTAAGGTACTCAATGAATATTTGAGTTGATGAATCTCCAACAGGAGAGATCATGTACTGTGTCTGGTAGACTATTATACTGTCTGCAAGTCTATAGAACTGGCTATACAACTGAATCCAGTCACAGCTGAATCCATTCAAAAGAAGACATTTCTTTCTGATCCATTTGTTTGAATTCTGAAGAGATTGCATTGTGATATAATCAAATAATGAACTCCCTCGACCTATTGGTAAACCTTTTGATACCTTCCTGAGAAAGAAAGCCAAACAACTTAAAAGTTAAGTTAGCTTTGAACTGCCGTGCCTTTGCCAGTTACCCACACTACATTTGTTGTTGTTGTTGCAAGGCATTCACTTCAGTTTGCCGTGTCTGAATGTAGATGCTGTGGCCTTTCCACACAAAGAACACTCTGTATTGTCTACACTAGAGGGGCCATCATACATATTGATCGACAGGAAAACAAAACCAATCAAAATTTGTTTGCAGTGTTATATAAAGACTGACATTTCTTAATAGGGTGAATTGATAAATCATTCATTTGTAGGTAAGGGGGTAAGTCACTAGGATCACCATCAGACTGAAAGCCATAATGCCCAAATTAGTCCTGTGATGGGAGAACAGGGTTTGGTCTGAATACCTTTGTCTGTTTGCTCAGTCTCCTAAAGCCTCTGCTTATTCTAATGGGAATAAGTAAGGCATGAGGCTGTGCAGCCCACTATGTCTATATGTTTAGGAAATGACTCATTATTCTAATGCTGATAATTAATTGTAAATGACTTTTGCTCCAAAGGAGCCCCTTGAAAGCTTTGTAAACAATTACAAGCTCCTTGCAATTCCGTATATTAGAAGCTGTTTGCACTTAAGATGGGATTCAGCAATGAATTATTCATATCAAATAATGATAAACAATGAAGTAGGGATGATACAGGATTATGTAGTGAAATGAAAATTGCATTGCGTTATGCAAAACACATTAGCTTTGAGTAAGAGATGAACCAAAAAATAGATGAGTCTTTCACTTATTCTCTTGTCATCATCGTCTGAGGATTTTTAGCATTCTTGAATTAACATTTTCAAACAAGATAGCTATAACATTATCAACGTTTTCACACTGTGAGAGATGCAGTCTATCCAATAAGCTTAAATGTGTAGATTCACCAACACAAAACTACAGTACAACCTTGCTTTTCAGGTTACTTTTTAAACCAAGAAACCAGCGAGGATGACTAATTTTAGCAACCATGAACAAGTACCCTGGACACAATGCTGCTGACAAATGTTATTTTCCCTCCTGGCATTGCACGAGTGGTGGCCAGTTTCATTTTTCAAAGACCTAACCTTGGCCCTCCACACACATAACAGATATTAAAAGCACCCTGCGAACACGGGCATATTACTGGCTCTCTATTATCAGAACACATTGCTCCCTGGGGCTGAGTTCCCTCTTCATTTCTATCCTATAAGCTCTAACATGCCATCAAGGAGGCTAGCTATGATGCTTTGCAGTGCTCTATAGTCATTCAAAATCCAGCCGGAAGAGTATTTCTGCATTAGAGGGATAGTGGTCCTTCAGTGGATCAAAATATTGAGCACAGGGTTCCCATTTGGTTGAGATAACACAGATTTTAGAATATGTCTGAAACATTACTTGAGAAGGGTGTTAGCCATACCAATGATGACCCACCAGTGAAAGTGGTGCTGTATCTGGAGGCTTCTATAATTTTACCATAAATAATAAAAATGTATGTCCACAAGGATTTGCTTGCTTGCTTACTTACTTCCCCAGGGCAAAGCACTCCAGTCTCACAGTCACTCCTTTAGCAGCCAGAACAGATGTAGGAAAATGCACCTCAATTTTCGGCTCATATTCTCCCATTATACCTAGATGACAAAGGGAAAAGAGAATTAAGTTCGCAGAACGGGGATACAGAAGCTCACACTACCTATGCACCCACCTTTAACTTGTCACACCGAGACCAAAATTACTTACTGTAATCACTATTTGTAGCTTTCCCACCCAATCCCTTCCAATAGCACAGATGTAGGCCAAAAATGCAGCCACACAGAAAACAAAGTGCACCGGGTTGTAGATGCTGATCCAAAGTGCCTGAGGTGTCCTGGCGTTAAGAGGCCTGCTCCGGTCTCGCAGCGCACACGGCACACTAAATCATGCAGTTCACCGGTCTGGGACTGCACATTACTCACACCGTCTGCTGCTTATGCCAAATAATCCACCTTGCTGTCTTCCAATCGCTCTCTGTTACACTATCCTCATTAATTATGTGTCCGAGCAAAGAAAGTGTGCCCCAGATTAACAAAAAGTGCACTTTTATGAATTACGTAGTTTCTTGGGGAAAACCAGCACAGTGAATGCAGTTGACGAAACATTATACAATGACATATACTTAATGCAAGAAATGATGAATAAAACATTTTTTCTAAATTACTTTTTTCCCTTTTTTCTGAAGCCACCATGTATATTGGTACCGTTGTGCATGTATAGCAACACAACAGAAAAGGATGGAGTGGGATTTACAGTGAAGCCTAGGTTTTATTTGTTCTGTTCGACATACAGCACTTTGTCACAGGCTGTTGCTAGTCAAAGTGAGCTGAGGAGCCCTGAAGGTTACATAACACAGCAGCTCTACAGCAGCTAGTTTAAAACCATGTTGCTGCGTATATGGATGTATGGCACAACAAACCATTAACATCCCATGTTCATCCAATGTTTTCTCAGATATAAGTATTTATATTTAATGACCAATTAAAAGAAACAAATTGTGCCACAAAAGGTCACAGGGGAAAATATTATTTGTCTATATTGTAAAATAATCAATAAAACTGATTCCAAGCTTATAGAACAATTAAGTGCCAATCAGTTGTCCCCCGTCTGTCACAGCCAGGGGACATGGTGTCTTTGTTTATTCAACTGTATTTTAAAGGTCCATCTATATCCATTTGCAACAAAGAAATATCATATGGCATAGAGCAAATAACAAAGGAAAACAATGCCATCCAGGACCTAATTACCATTATCCGTCTTATTAAATGGGAGATTGTGTTATGAATTTTACATGAGAGTGTATCTCTTTGCTTAGGCATTTTAAATACTACTACAAACACTGCATGAGCTGGCAAGCTTGAGCATGTTTGCAACAGCACCACTCATGAATTCACATTGACCTTATCAGACAATATACAGTACCTGAATGATGGTCACTTAGACAAATGACCAATGTCTAAATTACATTTGGCGAACCGCAATTTCACATTCCACATATTGAACCAGCTGTTTGGCACACCTTGTCATGAGATGGAGATGAAAACCAAGCAGTAAAAAGAATACACTGTCTGTACACAATACATTTTACGATGTTTGTTGCAAAGAACTTTTCAAATTCAATCTCATTTTACACATTTACGGCTCCAAAGCAGCCCTTCGCATTTAATGCATTTTCTATATTTCACTGGTTCATGCCAGAGGAGATTCAATATCAAACTTGTGATGTGCCTGCAGTGTGTTGTAATATGTTGTATATAATTTGACTGTCTAGGATTTTTGTGCTAAAACATGACCAACCTACATTTGTGGTCGGGCAGCCAATTTTATTTTCCAATTCCATGTATTTACTACATCAAAAAAAACTTTTTTTGTGTTTTCTGCCATGTTCAGACTAAATTACACCGTGACATATTGTTTGAGCAATTCCTATGTGATGGAAAACAAGACACATAAAACGTCAAGTCAAAGAAAATCAACCTTACTAGACATACCTGCCCTTTTCAGCTAAGGGTGAGATCAGATCCTTGTCAAACACATTGATGACAATGTTGAGTTTTAAACTAAATGAAATATGCCCAATGTACTAACACTGTATTTGTGTTTTTTTTTTTTACAGAGGTTAATACATAAAGCCCTTCCATCAGATACCAACTTTGTATATTTTGAAGATTGACACAAAATGTTCCCCTCTGGGCACAAAATAGTGCCTCAATATTCCATTAATATGAAACCACAGTGTGACATTGTCGCAAAGGTTGCGAGAAGGGGGATCAAACCTTGTTTGGCTGAAGCACTTTTGCTTTTTCGGACAGTCATTAATCACATGCTAGGTCAACTGATGGGTGTACTGTATATGTGACATAGTGTACATACAGCATTGTGTAGTAAATAGCATTTTAACCTGCAGTTATGATACATCAATATTATATTTTTCTGTAAATATAAAGCCAATTAAGGCTTTGTGTTTTAAACTAGTCTACAAATAACTACATTATCTACTGACTATCATTATGTTAATATGTCTTCCACAAAGGAGGTAATCCATCCAGGACCCTATAGGTGCTATAATCCTTAGATGTTCCTGTAGACTGTAGTTCAGTGAAGATCCATGATTTAGCGTAGGGTCTCATGGAGCCCAGAAGCACAGAGGTAGCTTTGATTAAGAGAGTCAGAGCAGGAGCAGGACAGGGGGGAGCCGCATACAGATCCAGCATGAACTACCTAGTTTCTAATTATCCATTACTTTCAGAGGGACACATAAAGTGGCTTCTGATTGGTTGAAATACAGCAATGAGGAAGCACACAGCTTGTGAGCTCTGGGGATTTTCTTGTGAGGTGTGCCAATGTCATTTACAGCCTTTTAGACCCACATCCGCAATACATACGGCTGCTATCTGTGAGAATTCCAAAACCACGCCTGCCAAGAAAACGTGTGTTGTAATGAGTTCACGGCTGAGTGGAGATTTGAATTGGCCACACTTATGTTCCAGGTGACAGAACCCTCCTTCAACCTACTAAGATTTCCCAAAGCCCAAAACAACATCAAAACCAAAATAAAGTGAAACTTCTGGGTACAACAAAGTAAATTGTTCTCCACCACCTGTGGTGAGAAAACAACTGCTCTGTCGATATGTTTATGGTATCATCAAGTCGTGAACATCTTCTCATTTCCTATCTTTATTAATGAGAGGAACAATCTTATTTGCAGAGGTAAAATGCTTAACGCTATGTCTGTCTCTAAAGAGTGTTTCGCAAAACATGGCTATGGAAATTGAAAGGAAAACATTAGCTTGCTGGAGGGGACGTTGCTCTGGATAGGCAAATATGTGCTGCAAAATCCACGTCAACAACATTTCCATGGGCATAAAAGTCCTTTCACAACTGCACTGGGGAGGCATTCTCAATTGCCATCTGAAACCTTGACAATGACAAGCACCTGTGCAGGGTGATGGACACTCCTGTGTAGTCAGATGTGAAAAGGCTATGGGTGAACGATGTACCTGAATCCAACAGCTCCCTAGCACAGCTCCTGGGAGGCCAGTATAAAACAGTGAAATCCCATCCACATTGAGGACCATTGATTCAGTTAATTTTATGCCAGGAAACTGATTTCCCTGATGGGCAGTTTCACCAAAGCACATTGTCAGTGGAGAAAGCACTCCACAGTAATAATAAAGCTTTGCACACTATCTATTTAGACAGCGTTTAGAATTCATGACACTTTCCCTACCAAAGCCCTCTACAAATGCAGGAAAAATATGCTCTTACGGCTAAATACATGAATGTAAACGTATTAAACACTACACCACTTGTGGCATGCGTGCTGCCTAATGTGCAAAAGATGTTGCTATTCTCTGCCATTGTACTTGGGACTGGATAGTAAAATAGACAAACCTCTCCGAACTGGATTGGAAAAGTTTTGTTGGAGGGTTGTGGTTGTGGTTGATGCCTACTCGTGGCCTGTCACTAGAGCAGTGCTAAAAGGTTAGGGAGGTGCCGGGTGGGAACCTCACCATCTGTTTTCAGTATCAGCGGTGTCGGTGGGCTCAGGACCCGTGCGTTGGTCACCGTGTTCTTCACCAGACAGATGTAGCTGCCCACGTCTGAGGGCTGCACCTTGGAGATGTACAGGTTGCCGGTTTCCTGGGAGATGAAGCGCCGGCTGTCCTCGGCCACGAACGAGGGAAACTCATTGAACACCCAGCTGTATATTATCTCTGGACGAACAGGGAGAGAGCATACAGATGAGACTAATGCACATCACACTAGGTCCCCAAGGACCCTGTTTCTTATTCATATGGAGCAGCGTTCATCTGTTAGAGGGCGAGAGCAGTCACCTTGGGAGCTCAAATTAAGTCCATTGCTTATGAATTCACAGTCACAGGACACAAGTAAACCCATAACAGCACATCTATAGGGTTTTTTTCTCCAACTACAATGTCTTACTTCTATAGGTATGAACAGCATATTGAACCATGTCTGAAAAATATGATTTTACATGGAAAATTGATACAAATATCTGACTTTTGTGATTGAAATATTATCTGACTCGTAACATCTGAGTTATATGGCTATTAACATGTAAGTTAACATATAATTGTATTCAAGACAAACACATAGGGATATAACCTATCTCTCCATGGCAGACTTTGCGGCACAGATGTGCATATAAATTAGACGTTGTCTGTGAAGTCATGCTGGGTTTCAAATCAAACGACAGAAAGTAGAAAGATCCCCTGCTGCTTTGGAACAACATTTTCTGTTGCAGCAGAACCAAATTGTACATGTTATACTAAACAAACATCAGTCTTATAAGGACAAAATAGTTTGATAGCTTGGTGTTTGATTAATACCAATATCATTCAAAACAGTTTCATCCATCATAGGGTAGATCTTGAATAGAATAGATGTCAACAATTAACAAACAATGTGATTAATGCATGCATTTCATCCATTGATCTATCGTTCTATTTTTGTAATTTGCACATCTCAGATTGTATAGCTGACTAATCACTGAAGAGACTCGTAGATGTTAACATTGATATATTTACACTTAGTTAAAGAGTTAAATTGCATATACAATTGGTGGAGTCTAATTTTTTGGTAAAGTCCTAATTTTATGTTGTACTTACATAAATTATTTTTGTTGATTCAACTACTTTACATTAACCCTAAAAGTTGAAGATCATTTGAACATGAGACTGATTAATACTACGTAGCAGAGCCAAGAGTGATCTATACATTTGGATTCAGAGGTCATAGTAACTTCATAAAGCATCAACACAAAAACCTTCTCATACAGAGCAAAGCCATAAAATTGAAAATAATAACCTGTTCACATCTCAGCGATTCCAAATTATTTTCAATTATATGACCATTCTAATTTTACAATGCTTCCTCCATAATAATGTAGTTAAATTCTCCAACAACAGAATGAAATACATTAACCTAAAGATTGTTTTATGTTCCCAGAATATTAATTTCGATTTTCTACTCACATTCATCTAATAGCTCATTAAACAAGGCTCTAAACATTTAATTGATGCAATTTATAACTAAATCACAACTGCATCACCTCTATTGGACTGCATACAATACACTTAACCAAAAAGGAAGCATTTGACAGGACTTGTTTTGTTCCTTCTTGACCTTCGCATGGAAGTTTGAACATGAATGTACACTATGCAACATATACATTATTTCAACTTATTAGCTTTTATTTTTATTTTGGTCCATTTCAAATGTTCATGATTCGAAGGGTGTTTAGTTTTATGTCAATTAAACATATAGGCATTCCAGTGGAACACCACCAACATGACTAGATTTGAAAAAATGTCATATGTTCCAGGCACTTTTTTACTATTGGGTCAACCCTGATCAATGGGTCAAAATGAGAACACCTGCCCAAGGAAGAAATGCATACATGTTTGTGAATAATTTGCCCTAGACTTTGATTTATTAAACTGGGAATAGCTTATGGTGAATGTGATTCGAAAATTCAATCTCCACTCTCCACCAGCTGTGCAGTCTCTGATTTCTACATGTTACCATGACATGCAATATGGCATCCAGGAAATGGTTGTGCAGCTGAAGAGCACTTGGCAGAAAGTCCCTTGGGGAAACTCCAGTGGTGGAGCAGAGCTGATCCAAAGAGAAAACGTGGATGATTCATGGCTACAAAAGAGGGCTCACACAGGAGCTTACATTAGAGGACAACTGCGATGTGAGATTTGCCATTAAATGTCCCACATGCTGTGTGGCGTGTGTGTTATAATTGCCTATTCTGGATTTCTTTTCATTTCTAATGATCCAGTAAATTTGAACTCTGAGACCCTGTGTCTGCTGGAAGTGGATCATCTTCGAGGTGGATGATGAGCAAAAAGCTAAGAAAAAAATAGGACACTGAAGGCTGCATCAAAACAGTATCAGTTGACCATATACTGTACTGGCTGGATAGAAAAATTATGGCATTTTTTTTGATACAATGTATGGTTAACAGTGCAATTTGTTTTAATGGCAAAGTACTGTACAGTATGCCATAACACTATAGTACTATAACCCTCATCCCTGCTACCATTCCCTCCTCTAATGTCACGTCTGAATGGCAGCTTGAATAATGCGTCCGTCAATAAACCTGAGAGCCACACCTGGGATGGGGGTGAGAACTTCCTACCTGGTGAGTGGGCGGGAGGAGTGCACATCAGCACTACGCCCTGTCCTTCGCGCACAGAGACGTCTCCTCGTGTTCTCCCACTGAAGGCACCCAGATCTGCAACAGAAACAAAGAAGCACTGTGTAAAAACTCAAAACAGATTATGTTTACAAACACTTGGACCTTCATCCAGTACTAATATGCCAGAGAGTAGCAAAACATTTTCTGGTGTAAATGTATTTGGAAGAACCATCTGTGAGAATTTTAAAGATTTTTTACACAGTATAGCTTTACTTCACCACTGGGAAACAGCCTATTGCTTATACGGCAATGCAGGTGAATGCTTTGCATCTGCCTCAAAGCACTTCAAAAGCAAGCTATTCAAGCTAATGAAAAGTTCAGCCTGGCTGTCTGCTGACCTAAGGCAGGACTGTGAGTCCCTACCTCTTTAATTCCATCACTCAGAGCAGAATGTTTACCATTATACAGTTATAATTTGATAATTATGGCTCATAGCAACTATAAAAACCTTAGTTTCTTCTCAATTTCAGATGCATTGAACAAACATTATGATTCAGTATTTATATCAAAAAGTAATGTTCGGGTGTGCAAGGGTGTTTGGGTGTCTCCTTGGTAAGAGTGTACCCCTAAGGCTAAGAACTTAACGCAGAAGACTGTGTTTGAATCTGGCACGGGCCATTTACATTTAGCAGACGCTCTTTTCCAGAGCGACTTACAGTACAAGCACAAGGACATTCTCCCCGAGGCAAATAGGGTGAAGTGCCTTGCCCAATTGTCATTTGGCACGGCCGAGAATCGAACCAACAACCTTCTGATTAATAGCCCAACTCCCTAACTGTTCAGCCATCTGACCCCCATTTTCTGCATGTCTTCCTCTGTCTCTCCCTTCTTTTCTTTCAGTCTCTTTCTCAAAGTAGCATGCAGTCAGTTTATTTATTTATTTAATAAATGGCAACATTTATTTGCAAAGATGGGGCAAGAAAATGTATACAGGCTAATATTGGAAGTCCAGCTGATTAAAGGTGCAAAGTAGATCAAATAAGCACCATTTGAAATTGATTATACTATACAGTGACATCCCCTGTTCATGATTTTCATAAAACACCACAGAGTGTGTCTTGCTTTGAATGGCTTGATTTTTGAAAAAACATTGGATCCCATTTACAGAATGGCTCAGCAGAGTTCTAAGATTGTATGTATCTGCCGGGTAAATGAATAGCCTGGCTGTATTTACAATGACGAGGAATAAGGGATTCCATCCCCCGCAAGACTGGAGTGACAATTTGGCCAGCCTATTGACCCTCTTTCATGGGGTGATCCACATGGCCACCTCACAAAAAACTGGGGATTTCAAAGGAAGAAAAACACAAAATAAAAAGGCATTTGAGAAGATAAGACAATGTTGCAAACTGCAGAAGAGTTTAGGTGGAAATACAAATGACTCATGCATTACGCTTTGGGGCACGATATGTCCGGGTGTATTGGAGGGAAAAATAATCTTGAGTACATGATATATCTGCACTAACAAGCTGCATTGAAGTAAAGCTGTGCAGAGATCCTGAAGAGCCCTGTCACCATGTCAACTATCGATTCATCTGTTTATGTCCATAGTCCTTCTGTGGTCTCCATATCTGTCCCTTTTTGGTGCTCAGTACTCCATTTAAAGATGACATTCCAAATATAGCTAATTAATTTCTACTCCTGTAGACAAAATGAGCGAATGGATTTCCTTTTTCTTCTCCAGAGGGAAAACTGAGGAAAATAAATAATTTAAATTTCACTCAAGATGAGGAAACCAAATAGCTAAGGCTTCGGTTTTTAGGGCTGGCTATGAATATCAATGGCAGGTGAGACCAGTAAAAATTTAATCAAATTTACAGAGATGTAAAAGTCATTATTGATGATATTGATATTATATGATTTCCACAGGAAGTGTCATGAGAAAGCTTATGAGAATAAGTAAAACAGATGCTGGATTTCCAAAGCACTCTCAAGTTCTCTTGACTTATTCCCTTTGTAAAGTGATACGTTATTTAAGTCAATCAATATGTCTTCAATATGTCACCAATGGCATATGGTACGACTCAAACATTAAGATTTGTTAATTTGTAAACTTATCTACCACTCTTTTATAAGTTTTGTATAACTACTATGGCAAATTTACACCTGGCTGGGGTAGTGTGACAAAATCAAACATTGCAATTTTGTAACAAGTCTTCATATTGTTTGCTATAAGTCTTGTTAATGTTGGATATAATTAAAACATACTGATGTATAGATTGAATGTATTTACTTAATCAAATATTTTCATAATTACATAAAATGGGACAGTGCTCAGTTATATTACTTATTTCCCACAAAAGTCAAACATTCACTGAATCTCCAACTCTGTGTTTCACCTAATACATCTGGTCTATTTTAGAACAATATTTTCAATGTCACACGTGAATGAGACAACCCTGACTCACTTCTACCGAAGATCTCAGTATGGCTTGATACCCGAGTCTCCCCCACCCTCGTGTCTGCAGGGACTAGAGAGGATCCCACTGGGGAGGAAGATCAGAGGCTTTCCCCTCACTGCCTGCTGCCTTCAAAGACAGGACTGAAAAATAGCCCAAGTGTGAGTTCAGCAGCTCAGAATTTCAAAACAAAGAGAGAAAAGAGGTGCTACTGGGACAGGTTTCGAGGCAGAGTACAGGGCCGTTGAGTAGAATATTGAAACCCTTGGCTGCTGTGTTCTTGATGCACTAAAGAAAGGTTGACGCTCCCTCCTCTCCTGTTCCCAGACAGTGCTTGGCTCAAAATGCATGCACTGGACGCAGAGTACCACTATTCAGGGGTGCCCAAGGTAATGCTTTAGAGAGGAAAAAAGATAAGGAGACACTAGAAAACATAACCTCCCTACTCAGTGAAACATCTTCCAAGGACCTGAAACAGCTGCAAAGTTTGAACACCATCTCACAATCCATAAAACATTACTGATGTAGGCGAGATTTATAATAGCGACTTTATACTCTGGGTGGTGAAGAAGGCCATTCAATGCATGAAACTGTGCCATGCCATTATGAAGAAAAAAAGTGAGTTTCAAGCGGAGTGATTAATGATGCCCATTTGTTATGCTGAGTGAGAGAAGTGAGGCTCTGCATCCAAATGTTTGGTGCAGGGCACTTTTCTTTCTACTTGTCTGTCTCTTTATGGCTTATGTCATTTTACTGTAGGGCCAGGCGGAGATACTGTACTGTTGGTTACACCTTTTTATATACGTTTGGACGTGTTTATGTGCATACGAGTTATGAAGAATCTGTACATGTTTTACACACACACACACACACACACACACACATACACTCTGGGTTCGCTGTTGTTGACCTAGCCAGGCTCAGCAGGCAGTTGCATCTATTGATCTCTCAGTGGGTCCTGTCAAGGCTGCACACAGCCCCCCATTCTCAAGGTAGACTCTACTAGAATGAGCATGTAGCATATCTCAGTGTTTGCAGAGGGAGCTATTTTAACAGAGTGTATTCTAACTACACAATCTGGACGGTGACAAGGTCAGAAAGCTGTTGAGAGGCTTTTGAGAGCAATAACCAAACAGTGTCTGAATCATAAGTCTTGAGAACATGCTAACAATTTTTATAATAATTGGTTTGAAATAAGAGAAAACTATTTGAGTCACCATCTGCAGCAGCTTACCACCTTCAACCACACTAGCAACAGGGTATGTATGGAAAAACAGAAAATAACTTTGAAGTCGATATTTTAGATGTGTTGGATTGTGCATGGTATCGAGATGCACTATAAATAACAACAAACAGCAACATGCCCTGTCCATGCAATCACACTGAGAACAACTTTGGAGTTAATCCTAGTGATAGGTTACTGTAGCTGCAACACATTGGCAAGTCTTCACTGGGTATGCAATGCAAACAAAAACCTCCAGTACACAAGCCAAGCCAACAAACCTTTTTTGGGGGTAGAAAGTGAAGCAAAAAACCTTGCTTTGCCTTTTCCTTTCAATGGAGTAATTCATCATTTACACCTTCACTTTTACCTCCAGAAGCAAAGTATAAGTCCCCATAAAATAAAGAAATAAACATAACATAATGTATTTCCTAGAAACAGTCCACCGACAGAGCATACTGAAGCATAAGCTCCCTGTGGGCATGCCAATAAGGCTATTATGGTCATTGCTCCTGAGGAAACTGTGAGCAAAACCAACAATGTGTTTTCCACCAAGCACTGTGCCCCTGGCCTCTTCTTCTATGCTTCCTTGGCTTGTGATGATGGTTTGGAGTTTGGCCAGGGGATTACTAGGGGAAGAAATGTGCTTTTTGGTTTCATTCAGCACTGAGGCAGAGAGTTGAGGGCACTTTCCCAGCTAATAGGACAATCAGGGGTAGATGGAACCAGTGGAGCCAAATGCGCAAGCAAAAGGTGGTGTAACATGGTGTTTATTTACCCCTGGAACTAAGCAGGTCTAGTTTAGTCAAAAAGACACAGGGCTTGAAGCTAAAAATGTACATCTTATGGAAATTATCCGAATAACTAACCTATTTTTTTACATGCCATTGGCACAATATTTTATATAATTAGTAAATCTTCAGAAATATCACTATATGTGCCAGTGTACTTGTTTGAATTTACAAATCTATGGGATGTAAAAAAATTGAATAAAGCAACTTACAAGCAAACTGCAAGAGGGCGTCTCGGCTCAGGATTGTTCCATAGCTATTATCTGCCTTGCACTGGTATCTCCCGTAATCCGTGACTTCACTTGCATTGGTTATGATCAAGTTTCCGTCGATAAAGGTGTAGCGATAGTCTGATTCAACATCCACCTCTGTCCCATTGATGAGCCAACTTCCAACACAACGAGAGCAAAGATGGGTTAATACAGGAGATAGACAACACTGGGAACGAGGACAGAGCATGGGCATACAGTACCTGTAGGTAGGTGGAGGATTGCCTCGTGCTTCACAGTTCATCATCACCTTCCTCTCTTCTGAGTCCAACGCAAAGATGCCATCTTCGGGCTCCTGGATGAATACTGGTCCAAACTCTTCATTCTCTTAAGTCAGAACACATGGAGGGAATTCAGGGAATTCGTCACCTTTTTGTCCAATAGCCAAAGGTGAAAATGCTCGCACAATGACATCCAGCCTACAGTACATAGTGAAGAGTGAGCATTCTCCTTCACTGACTCCATTTGACAGGCCATGTGGGTTTAAAATGTAATTTTTACAAAAATTCTTCATTTAGTAGTTACTTTGCTTTGTGTTCAAACACAATTAACTGTACTTTACTTTGTCTATGACTGAACTAAACAATTTCTGTGTTTTTATGGATGTATACCCTTCTGAAAATAATGAGTACGCAGTGGGCCCTCATCAGCATGCGGAACTGCTGTTGCATAACTGATACAATACTGCTTTAAAGCTACAGGCTGCTCTTGGGATAGTGGTACTGTAGATATTTACACTACAATGAATACAGTTGTTTTGAAGGACAACATCCAGACCTGAGCATGCATTGCCTTTCATTGAAAATATCCAATCTATTTTAAGGTCTTCTAATCGTCTAATTTATAGACAGGGGTGAAGTAAAGGTTTAATTATATGAGTATGAGAGATAGGTTTACAGTATAAACAAAACAGCAAAACATATGTCTTGATGAAGAATGCCAATTAGTACTTTCATATTTCTCTGTTCTAATCAAAGTCTAAACTGGAGGGCACTGTGGTTCACGGTGCTAATTGTTGCACTGAAGCAAACTTCAAAACAATTAGCAGCTAATCCATGCTAAACAAAGTAAGTCTACATGCAGGAGCCATGTGCTTATCTTCCTTTCGAGTGTAAAACAAGATGCCACTGACTGATTCATGGCAAAACTTGCCCTCCGAGATGAAAGAGCTCTATTTTTGAAATAGCACTCCTACAATGTCCATATGCTTACTGGTTTGCTGCCTCTCTCGTCCACGGTTCCTGCCAGTCCCTTTGTGAGCAATTCACACTTTGATGTGGTCTTCAGCTACTTTCCAGCCTACTTTCCACATCTTTACTAAAGGTTAAAACTTCTCATAGAGAAAGAAAAGCAGGTCTCTTGAGGCAAATGTTGAATACATTCGAAATGCCATATTCATCTGCTTGTGTATCCCTAATCTATTGCATACATCTCATCTAAACTAAATTACTTGATTTATTTTGTTAAAGAGTGTTGCCTACTTTGAAGATACTCATCTGTTCTGAGAGGTTACACAACTGACCATTGTTATGAAACACACGTCCTGGCATAAATCTGGATCTTCCAATAGCCTGCTGCACTTATTTGCTTCCATTTAAGAATGATCTGATGACAAAGGAGCTTTTTTCTTGTAATCTCAACAGCCTCTTGGCATCAAAAAAGAACTCCATGGGGAAAATAATGGCTCAGTAGGACTATACATGAATCAGATGTAGACAGAACACACTGAATGAAGACTAAGCTGTCTCACACAAAATCTTTTAAAATACAACAAAGCGATTGGGTGATAGAGAAGATGATCTGTATAAGTGGGTTTCACTCCAAGGTTAGTAGACATAATCAAACATCCACTGCTCAAACAAATAAATAACAGACAGAAATATGTCTGCACTATTTTCCAGTGACACATCGGGCAGATGTGCTTGTACTTCTGTAACCACCCTGACTTCAGGGAGGTAAAATATGAAATCCGATAGTTCCATGAAAGATTTATCTGCAACCACAATGACATTGAAGAGAGAACGGTAAAAGTGAAGGTAATCAATAGCAGAATATAACTGTTAAGGCTTTCAGGTCCAAGATGACACACGTACTGATAATAAGGGACACATTCATGGAGGGGAAAAAATGGCGTGAGGCATTTCCTGGATCTGCAAGCTCAAAGAATCATGCACACTTTCAAATGTAAACATTGGCTGTGTATACAGCCTTATCTTGAAGGCAGTATTGATTCTGTTGACATGGATATAATGCCACAGCTACTAGTATACAGTATCCATATATTCATGCAGACTGAGATGGATGCAAATGTTTCTTCTATGGAGTATGCACAATAACACTGTAGACTTGGTCTGGGCTTTAGAGTGCTCTCCAACTTACTTACTGCCTATTAACTCATAGCATTAGCAGCACTACTAAAAGCAGCCATGGTCCCCTAAGTTCCAGCTCTGAGCTTTTGACCTGTTTTAAGGTAAATAAAGAGTAGGAAGGCAGCTGTCCATGAATAACCTGGCTCAGAGCACTTACATGAAAAAAGATGCTTGAGTCCTCAGAGAGGACACTGTAGTATAGTTTAAATATATAAAATGCCTGACCTTTTTTCCTTCCCCGAGTCTAACAGATTTGAGAGTCTACATGTCAAGACATTAATGATGATAATGTCAAGGATATCCTTGCAGCCAATAAAATAAATGTCATGACATCTTTGGACTCATTGTTGCATTAGGGCCCAATCTAACCAATTAATTAATGATTCCACATCTACAGAGCAGCCACGGTCTCCCCATCCTGAAATTAATCCATCCTTTTCTGACAATTGTATCTATCTACAGTTCTGATGGGGACAAGAGCCGGGGGAGGGGCCGATGCAGCCAGGATCCTTCTTCAATTTCACAGAGGGCATGGCCCAGGTCACTCTGGACTGTACACAGTGATGATGGATAGGTGAGATTCATTTTCAGAACTAACCAAGCAGCCAGTGTCTCGTCTGAAGGCCAGGCAGAGATGACTGACCACGGCGCCCCAGATCGGATGCTTACCTTCACTCCTGTAGTCCTCCTGAGAGCTGAGCAGACTTAGGGCTGACAGGTGGTGACTGGGGAAAGACGGCCAGTCAGGAGACAACGGCCCTCTGCTACGGTCGTGTCGAGGTCTGGTCCGTGAATTGAGCAATGAGGAAGAGCTGTCCGGTTTCATCCTCAACAATGCCGCATAAGATACAGGCCTTCCCGCAACGGCTTTGGCAAAGTCTACAATATAACAGAAGGACAAACAGACAGACAGACAGACCGAGAGACAGATAAAAAGCTAGACAGACAGATGAGATTTATGAGGAAAATCCTTCCCTTTATATCTCTAGCCCATATATATTTTCTTCTCCCAGGAGCTCGTTTTTCCTTTTCCCATTCAGCTTCATGGTGACTTCACATACATCAATGCCATATGCAATATAACAACAATAACAAAAACAACTCAGTAAAATAACAGAAGATGGACAACTTTCTTTAAAGTGAAATAGTGAACCTAAGAGGTTCATAATTGATTCTTGAACGTGTAAGATCCAGCATGACTGGACTGTCACAGCATATGATTCTCACCACACCTTCCTCGCATAGCGCCCACTTCACATGAGCTGCACAGAACGATTGCCTCGCAAACCTTGAATTGGTTGTTTTGATTCTTTTATGATATTGTCTTTGATTATACTGTTTCCCGGAGAAGGTCAGCGCAGACACATAGTGAAACAAAGACTGTGAATTAAAAACATGTAAAGGGAAATAAGGCAAAAAGTATTGTTGACAGAAGAATGTCTGCAAATAAATATTGCTACTAGAGAAAAGACTTTAAGGCTGATAAGAGTCTATGATGAAAGCTTCTGGGTGTTTGTTTCCCTCCATGTAATCAAATGCTTTGAAAGAGTCAAACAGAATAATCCCAAGCCTTAGGGGAGTTCTCTGCTGCAAAACATTCTACTATCTTCAAATGTAAAGTAGACAACTACTATACTTCATAATTGCATTAAGACTTAATTGGCCTTCAGTGAGTTATTTTTATGCCAGAAAAGTTAAATGAGAAAGTTAAATGAGAAACTGTCAATATAGGAGTTTTTTTTCTCTTTCTCTTTTTTTCTTTATCATTTCGGTTGTCTGTACTTCATCATACCAATGTCATAACAAAGCCATACTGTGCTAAAAACAGTTAATTTTATTGGTGCATGGAAAGAGAAAATGAACAAAAGATCAACACAACCGTATGACTATATCTGGTTCTTCACATTTAAAGTTCACACGGGGATAACTTCTGACAAATGCAGCCTATTATGAGGACACTCTTTTGTCTGTTTGACTGGTGGAACCGGCAAGCGCAGGCTCTTGTCAACTGTCACCTTCATCTGATAAAGGCAATGACCCTTGCAGATCCCTTTGATCCTTATCTTTTGGAAGATAGAAAAAGAAAGCACTCACTGTGGCTGAAAACCGTCCAATGCCGTATTACAGAGGATAGTGGGGGTGATGTCAAAAGTGATCATTTTAAGCCCTAACCTCACGTTAACAAAAGTTTTTTCTGAAGGCCCCTTACAATGACATTGCACCGCATTGTCATGGATGTTTTCCTTCACAGCCAATAATCCAGGTATGTCTTGATACCTGGGGATAGTAATTAGCACTATGCGGGGGGGAGGGGGAATGTGTTAGATTCACTGTGGAGCCAGTCTGCCAGGAATTCCAAACAGACAAATACGGCTGTGAAAACACTGTGAAATATCAGTAATGTGGTCACTTTTTCATGGATCTGAATCACTCTACTAAATTAGATGTGACAAACAACAGTAGATACTGTACCAGACAAAAACACAATGCCATACAAAAATGCAAGTAATGTGCAGCTGATACAGGGGAGCTGAGGAAATGACGAATAGAGCTAAGACAATGAAACTTCCCTCATCTGCAGCCTCTGGACCTTAGTGTGGAAAATTAATTAGAATAACATAAGTAGGTGAGGCGTTCATCGAGGCTCAAGTAGACGGACATGATTAGCCATAGCCTGTAAGATTAATGAAGACCTTCAGAGGGAGATTATATTGACAGAAGCTGATTATGCTTGAGAACATTTATTCAGTGGAATATCATTACAGATAGACCAATCCATATATCATTTGCCACTCCCCCCTCCCATCGTTTCTGACATCTTACTAAACCCAGTCTTTTCCCTGATCCTTGGTGCACAGGGGGGAATTGATGTGCTCAAAATGAGTCTAGCTTCAACCTTTCAAATGAAACACTGATACCGTAAGACTAAGAATATATCTGACAATACTGATGTTCTTACTCATTCAGAAGGTGAATTTGAGGACTGTGAACATGTGAAGGCATATGAGGCTCACAGTCTTTGCTTATAATTGCTGGCCAATTATAAATCACTGCCACCGCCCAAATATAAGTTTCTGTACAGTATCAACTGTTAATATTTAGATGAGCAAATCAACATAATCCAGTAAGCAACAATAAACTTGTTTTGTATCTTTTTTTTTTTCTTTCTAAACGTCATACTGGATATGTCTCATTAATAATGTCATTTTCTTATGATATGCTTTGTATTTGTGCACTGCATACAAATACCGAATCTTCTCCAAACAAATGCTTACATAGAGGACTATATTCTGGTACGCGACTCCTTTGCCCTTGGTAAAAATGATTTCATGCATCACTTATGCTGAACTACATATCTATATTCCATCCAACCCACATTCACTATTGAAACACTTTTGAGTTATTTGAGGCTCAAGATGAATTGCAATCACAAACTTTAAATTGTGCAATACTCAAAATAAAGTTCTCATCAAGAGCAGTTAAACAGTCCAGCAGTTCCTTTCCCCACTGTGAAAAATGAAGACGCTCACTGTGGCTTCTGAGTTTACACTAAACACTACACAAAAATGTTGTGTACTATTTATTCAATATTTCTACTGTGGTGGCATTGATCATGGGCACTAACTATGTAAAATCTGCTTTTGAGGGCAAAATGTAAGCCTGCCATTTCAAAACACACTACACAACTGCATCAAATACTTCCAGACACTTGGTCTCCACCATCAATCTAAGTTTCCTGCTCGGGTTGTCACTGTCATGCACATGCCTCCGCTTGCCCTTTGCTCATGAAAATCACAGAATAAATTGAATTGAATGACAATTTAATGGCATTAACTTAGGATATTGTTTTTAGTTAAGTGATAGTAATGAATTGGAACATCGCTACGGCAGCATGACAGTACGGCACCAGAGAGGAGAACTTTTTGTGTTTGCAATATAGGTTATTACAAAAGTGTAATAATGCAACGTAAGGGGAGTGGTACAAGGTGTAAGTGAGTGTTGTAAAGGGTTGTTAAAAATGTTGTTACTAAACCAAGATCAATGTTAAAATCTGCTTAACCCTGGGAAGCCTTAACCAACTCGTACTAAATTTCACATGTGTAATAACTTGTACCGCTAAACTGTAATTAACTACTACATAGCAATGTTTTTGTTAATTGTAACTTGTTAACTCTTATGTAAACTGTTACTATGGGTATTATTATATATTATATCTGGAAGATGTAATAGAAAGATTAATAGACTACTATGCATTATATGGCCAGACAAGCAAACGTTCCTTTCAAAAACATAGGGTCTGAAAACTACATGGTGTCTGCATTTCTTCAAGAAATAATCAAAGTGCAAAACAGGCCAACAAGAGGTGATAGAGTAGTGGAGGGCAGAGAGGGATACCTGCATAGTCCTCTGACTATGAACAAGCTGAGAAAGTGCTGTCGGCTGCAAACAACCCAGGCCCCATGGAATGGATTGCTGAGATCAAAAATCAATGGAAAGAAAATGACTCAGCAGAAACAAATTAACTGTACTAGCCACTCATACCGTTTTGTAAACTTGGTAAACCAGTCAAACACTTTGAGAAATGGTGCATAAATATCTGTAAAGGGTCAGCATTCTCAGGGTGAGTAAATTACTTTACTTTATTCTGTTAAACTACTTTTATCAGAGTCACCCCAAGATATGGGCAAGAGATAGCAAATGGGGTAACGTATATTCATATATGATGACAAACAGTACATAAATCAACATTGTTATAATTCAATTATTCAAAAAAAATTTCCTGTGGAAAAGTTACATGCAAAATGCCCTGCATTTCTTTGTAACACAGTGTTCCTCTAGAAAGTCAAGTGTTTGTACTTTGCTGCCAGTACTATGTTCTGACTGGCTTTTAGATTGACTGATCAAAAGCTTTGACAAGAAAAAAAAAGTATTGCTTTGTTTCACATGGAAAACCTGCCTATGCGCAACTCAACATGCACAGTGGATGCTTAATCCTTTGCTCTTTTCAGTGTTTATCAGAGCTTTGCCAGCACCCTAGCGGCACAATAATTGCCCACAGAACAAGAATAGACCAGAAATAACAGAATAAAAGCCCTTAGAAAAACCTGTCAGAGGAAGCCTGACAGTCTGTGAGTTGTGTAAAAATATTTGCATTATAAACATATTTGTGGGTTGTTCAAACTCCTGCTTCATATTTGTTTACCCCATGTACCATGTGAAAAATATATATATAATGAACTGCCTGTTACTTCATTGGAGGTAACCCTAATGTGTTAAAACATGTAATTTGTGTAATGAGTATGTTCAGTGGGCCTCGCTAAGTATGCATTAACTTTGTATAAATACTATAATTTTGTCACTCATATAAACAATTATAATACAGTATAATATATCAATCCACAGGTGAAAATGGTTAGAGCTTGTGAGTTGCAACTGTTTTGTTTTTACTGATATCAGGTAAAGAAACAAATGCAAATGTCTTCTTTAGTTAATGAGAAATGACTAGCGCTGAATGACCTTTTTAACCTGATGGATTCATACTGTGAAGCTACAGTGTGCAGTAGGACTTACTATGTAGTAATGTAATCATGTAGCTGACATACATACGCATGTTCAACAATAGATGCACCATTATGCATACAAGAACACTTTAAATTCATTCTTGACTTATCTGGTGATGCTGATGGAATCCTGCCAGTCAAGTATATCGCTAATTAAATGTACCTCCTGTAAATGAAGATGCGGATCTTGCAATTGAGAAATGTTTCAATTTAAGTAATGCATTTATTTAGTTCAATTATCTGTAAAGGTAATACATTTGCATTCAGTCTCTGAGGATACTCATTAGAAAACAATGAAGGCTATGAAAAGTGAGAAAGTCAAAAGAGAATAGTGGGTTGGATGGAAGGAATGTTACAGTGCTGGTTAGGGCTGTCCCACTCAGTCGACTGGTCAATTTTTTGGTCGATATGCTCTTGCTAAGATTTTTTTAAAGTTGAGCAGCCATATGGCAGTGTGAGATCTGATTCCCGCTTGTGTCACCATTGCTGAATTAAAGAAATGTTCTCCAGAAATTATAGATTATATTACTTAAGAACAATAAAGCAACAAAAAATATATATTATATAAAAAAAAAAGGTGTTACTGTTTTTCCTTTTGTTATTCTCTGTTTTGTTTAGTTTTTTGCACATGGCACATACACATGATTGTAGCTGTTAGCCTAACTACAAACTCTACCATACTTTGTCTACAGTTAGTGTTATTAATCCTGTAGACAAAATGGCAAAGAAATATGTGGTATGGAAGCATTTCATCAAAGTACCGGGTGACTCAAAACATTAAGCTTATTATTAGTAATAGCTAATTTCATAGCGGCTGAATCTGGGATGTCCAGCAGCTACATTGAGTCAGATCGGGAAAATGTTTGTACATTTATGTTTGTCTAGTTTTTAATCACCCTTATTACGTATATGCATTTATTTCATATTATTTCTTTAAAAAGTGAGGTACATCACACAAAATGGTTTGATGAAAAACATTGTGACATTTATAGGAAAGAAAAAAAAAACGTTTCAAATTTTGATAAGTCGATTTTCAGAAGTGTTCAGTAGAGGTTTTGGTCGAGCAAAGACAATCTTAGTCGGGAACAGCCCCAGTGCTGGTATTGTAATGCACGTGTCAACCATCTAACACCAGCCAAGTGCAAGAACTGCTGTTTAAGGTATATTTAACTTAACCCTCAGCATTGAAAGCCTAAGCCTACCTTTACTCACTTGGAGTTACGTACATGGCAAAAGCTAACCATACATAAACCAAATTAAGTAATCATGTCATGTTTGTATAAACAACAAACAGATGTGAAAGACATGCAAAGTTAATAACACTACGAGTTTATTCGTCTGGATGGTGCTGTTATTTATTTACTTTGAATGATCATTTACTTTGGACAAAGGCTTTTCTGCACTTTCACCATCGCATTCAGAGGGATCTCATAAGTCACAATCTACCTGCCTGCATTGTTGAAATATTGCAAATTCACCAACATATAATTACTGCATGCCTTTGCTTCATTACACAATAGATACAGTAAATGCCCTTAATGTCACAAACTACTTCACATGCATCCTGTGACAAATATATATGAGCAGTTGTTACTGTAACATGTCTATACTCATGACTGAGAAACCATTCTCCTTATTTGCACATCAACTGCAAAGTTATGGACAGGTCTCTCATATCAATTGACACTTTAATTTCAAATCTCACCAGGCATCCAAAATGAAATGATCCAATATTCAACCCTCTTCCTACTAACAACCATCACTTATTCATCAGTAGACAAGCCCTACAGGCAGGGACCACCAGCTGGGGAGACGATAATATCTCTTTAGTTCACACCCTTTGGGTGTTTGATGCTGGCAAACTATAGCCCATGGGTTGACATTGAGACCCTGGACCGACACTGACAAGGTACAGATGATCTGCAATCATTCTTTTGCGTTACAGAACAAAAAACCTTGATCAAGGCTATTAGAATGAAATTGGAGAAGTTGAAGAGCAGAATTTGTGATTACTGATATAAACGTTTAAATAGGTCACCTTACAGTATCTGTCATGTCATAATTATTTTCCCCAGAGGATGCTTGAAATACACAAGATATCCGTCGAGATATCTTTCCAACCAACCTGGTTAACATATTGTTTTGTACTATTTTTCTTTGCTATGGCATTTGAAATATACTTGGTATGCAAGATGACAGATCATAGTTATGCAAATATGACTGTATGAAAGATTAAGACAGCAATGGCACAAGAGTATAACATTTTCCGAAATCTGATAAGGGTAGTGACTAAGCTTGTTATCACTGTCGTAGCTGTAGATACCAGTGCTGCAACCAAGTCAACTACACCGGAGAGGAGATAAACCTGGCTCTCTGAACACTGCATTGTGCTTTTCTTACCTGAAAGGCCACCGATGATGGACAGGAGGAGAAGTGGTTTCCATGGTGACCCCATACTTGTTCAGGAGGGTCCCCTTCAGTGATATTGTTAGCAGGTCTGTTTCTTCATTAAAGCTGTGTCTAGGAAAAACAAAGTAAGACTGGTTGAAAGACACCTCTGGTTCTCATATACACATTTCATATATGGTCTGATTGACAGTCCAAGAAGCAATTAAAGATGTATTAACCTGGAAGTATACTGGCACCTTGGGAAACAAGGAGAAGACCAACTACCTAGAATATATACATAGGTAAAGGCCTATACATATATCTATGTATTATGTAGCAATCTATGTATCTATCTTCCTATCCATTGTTTGTGTGCTGTGTGAAATGAATACGTATGTATCAAACTATGTATTGGTCTGTCTGTCTGTGTATTTATTTCACAATATCTAAATTGTATATCTTATTATTGTGTTTGTCTGTCTTCATGAGCGTTGTTTACTTCACTGGATACATTTAAGTGAAGCCACAGACTGCTCTAAGCAATGAGGGCTGAGGGAGCATGTCCAGATCCAGGAGGAGTCTTGCCACATTCATTATTAAAGCCACCTGCTTTCCCTTACTGACTCTCTTTCTTCCCATCCTCCCAGCCTACCTCCTCCCGCTGCACTGAACAGTTACAACCCCTCATGTCCTTCATCATCGCACAATATTAGAACAATGAGCTAAAAGCCTTTTAGAGTCTATAGTGTTTAAAGATTTACAGTTCAACTGAGTTTGACCACCAATTTTTTTTGTGCAATAGCGTGGAGGGATGCAGTTTTAGTAGTAGTTGTGCAATTCAGTCAAGACACAGAACAACATGTGTGCCACATTTTGTACTCTTAACTGTAAAAAAAAACAAAACATAATCTGCAGGCAGATGATGGAGGCATCACCATGTCTCTCTCATAATTAGTTACTTTCATGTCTTTATAATTAAAGTATACAAATAAAAAACAAATTGACAAAAGCACTTCTGAGACTAATGGAAATTAACCCATGCAACATTTGGCCCATTCAATTCCCTATTATTGCATGTTTATTCTAGTTAAAAAAATTGTATTTTGAATTAATAAGAGAGTGCTACATTCGAAAAATGAGAAATGTTGCCAACCTTGTCCACACAGAAGAGCAAGGGAGATCATTTATACACATATTTCTATAGTGTTTACCATATTTGTCAGAAACTGGCTCCATCGTGTATATTTTATAATCAGGGCCTGCAGTCTGGCTGTCTAAAGTTCATCTCACTTGACTGCTCCACATCAAGTAGAACTCTGGCAGACCTGTCAGCTCAAGCCTCAACCCTCTCATTTCTCAGCCATCTACACGCTGTGCAGATGGCTGGACAGTGGAGCCGTGATCTCAGTGATCTCAGTTTCGGACAGAGGCAATTACACTTTGAAGGCGAAGATATATAAATTACAACAGCAGCCAGTTACTGCATTCACTGTGAAGCTAAAGTACATGTATCTTTGACATTTGCTAAATTTAAATGAGCACATTCCTCAGTCTATCATCAGCATAATTAATCAAATCAGCAGTTCTCAATCGCTTTGGATCAATTCGCAAATAACAATTATAAAATGGAAATTTCAGTTTTTCATCTGTATTTGTTCATTGTTCATAGAAATTACTGTAATTTACTGTATACAAATTTGTATTTCATTTTTATGTGTACTACAGTATTGTACCGTATTGACTTATCCCAGTAAACTTTAACTTAAACTAGTGTGATAAGCTCAGTGTGATACACAATAGCATTGAACTTGACAATATTGGCATTTTTGTATAGTACAGTAAGCAGTGTCAACAAAAATATAGAACAAAAAGGAAATGTGTACACTGTAATGGCAATATTTTCTGTTCATAGTGTTGTCGATGAGTCTAGCAACATGGATCACACTTACTACAATGTGTCTTAAAATGGTTGCCTGTAAAGCAGGAGATGTATTCATTTTCAAGGTGTCTCTTTGCCTCTGCAGTGTTGCGTACTTTGGTCACACCACAAGATGTCTTGCAGGCTACATCTACTGATGCTGAAATATGAAAATTGAAAAGAGGTGGGAAGGTGACAGACACATTGTCTTTGATGTGGCTAGACATGGACTCTGACCTATCGATTCATCACCATACCTTTGGGAATTTCTCAAAGTATTCTGAGAATCTCCAAAAAGCTGCTACATATATTTGAGTGAATGAGAGGCATACAAAAATGTACCGTAATAAGATTAAGCATTCATTACTCTTATAAGCCCTACCCAGCAAGTCTCTTTGAGTTGTTCATTAATCAAACAAGCTAGATCCAAAGTAATCTCCCCCTAAGGAAAATACATTTGAGTGGTTGAGACATGAGACTAGACAAAAGCAGTGACCTCTGTGGGCCAGCAGAACATCTAAAGTCAGAAGAACAATATCCCAGGGAGGAAGTACCTATTGAAAGAGAATCAAGTTACAAATGGTCACCTGTTTAATGAAACCAGTGTAAGATCATTATTCTAGTTTAAATACTAAGGATATGAATTATTCAAATGAATTCCATATTTATACCAGAGGTTACACCAATATCTCAATCACATTTGCTATTTAGTTGATGCCCAAATAATGTACACCTGTCAAGGTCTGGTTAATATTCCGTGGTGCCTATGACAGCCATGTACTCCTACAATAAGAAAAACATAGTTATTCAGACTAGTCATTTAGCTCTGATGGGCTTTACTGTAAGCCTTCAACAGGGCTAACACAATGGGAAGTATGGAAAGTGTGTGATGAACAGTCAGATACAGAAAATCTACCTTATTTGTCTGAGGCACAACTAATCTGGCTTATTTATCTTTAACTGCCAAAAATAATTTTCCAAGCATGACGCTGTGCCTGAGTGCTACAAGCAGGCTCACACCCTAATGACAAGTATAATTCTCATAGCAATCAGTAAACCTGAGATTCTGATTATAGTCTCACCATTCACATGCTTCACCTTGGCAATGAATCTTATTAGCATGTTCTTGTGTGACAAGAGATGTTAAGTAAATCAGAGAGCCAGACCTCTATCTCTATTTTATGAGTTTTGCATGAATGAGGTAAATGTGGATAGACCATTTTAAGGTTTTTCTTCACACAACCATAAGAAATAAAGGTTTTTGTGAGACAGAATTTGTCTGTAAAACTGTCAAAAAACGTGTTCAGTGTCAGTATTATTTCTAGAGTTTCCTGAGAGATAGAAGACACTTTAACAACATGCTCTACTGTCTACCTGAAGGCCTTAGATTCCCTGGCTGTGGTATTAACTTCAGGCTAAAGCAGCAAAAGTTCACTCCACAATGAAGTCCCCTATGGCCTGATTATGCACAATGTGTAATCTGAGCTTGCAATATTGATATTTGTCTTAATAGTGAAGGTTAGACTTCGACTCCAAGTCCTCATTTGAATGCAATCATTTTAATGATGTATATTGATGCTGAATAATGAGAAGCCTTGAGGGACAGACACCATGGTGTTCTTAATGGCCCTCTTCACTGCACCAGAGTTAAATTGATTGTGGAAATTAGGATAGCAGGTCAAAAAAAATGTAGGTACTTGGAGGAAAGGAGACTATGTATTGCTTTGAGTGTTCTGACGATACAGTATCTGTTTTCAACAAATTCCTATTGAAAATAATTAAATACATTTTTCCTGGCAAGCATAATTGCTTACGCTTGGGATAATGTGTCCTAAATATGTTCTTTAGTAGAACTTCTATTGTCAAGATAACATAAAGAACTTCATTACCAATTCAACAAATGACAAAACTTGAAATAAAAAAAAGATTCCACAAGAAATGTCATTTTGGATAACTTTTGGATAAATAATGCATGCCCTATCCTTTTTGCCACCAGAAAGCAGAATGTATAACTTCCCATACTGTCTAATATGAAACAAAACAAAATGTCAGTTAAGTCCCTGTTCATTATTGCCATTAACAACAACCTGTCATTCATCTCCTTGGGAGAATGCTGACTTAGTTGGCTTTAAGCAACATACTTCAGCATGAATTCAAGTCAAGACAAATTATGCCATTTAATAACATCTGACCATCTACTGTATTTCAGGTTTGACTGCATACTACTCACTTACATTGTACTTGTTTGCAAAAAAATAAACCAATAGCAATGAAAACTAATCAGACAATCTCTAATCAATCATCAATACAACATTGTACCTTATGTACCAACATCTAGTGAACGTAATTTTAAATCTTTCATCTGTTTTTATATCTCTGAGTAAGTTCATAATAAGTTAAGTTATGTAACTTATTGTTAGATATTTGTACCTTTAGCTGGCACCATGGATTCTAGTTTGGTGGCTCTGCTACAATCTTATATCTAATCATTTTCAGAAGCATTTTTGAAAAACGATTACACTAATCCCAAAGCATCTGAAGTATCACAATTCTCTGTAATACTTCCCTGGAGTAATGCATTTTAAATTCACTGCAAAACTATACATAAATGTGAAATAGAAAGGGAATTTTTTAGATCAATGAAAGGCACAGATAAATCACAGAAGATGCTGTTTATTGATGGTGAATTATTATTCAAAATCATTAAATCAGTTTATAGGCTGTTTAGCTCTTTGAATGGAGCTATGCTGCACGCACAGAATACATTATTCCCAGTGCTGAGGGATACGCATAAACACTAATAAGGATTACACTCAATACTGCTTATCACTGTTTGACCCTAACAAAGCCTACAGTCTCTCCCTCTCTCCCCAGATTACTGTACCCGATTGTTAGGTCATGGAGTTGAATTCAAAACACATCTACAACCAGACGATGGAGGCAGTTTTAACCTGAACACTGAATCTCCATATAACATTTCAATGTTAACCCTGTAAACTGCATCTTCAGTTACATTAGTAGAGAGGGATTGTTGGTCTGGATAGATGACACCAGTGCATCCCCATACCCACCTTTTAAAACCCAACCATACATAACTTGTCCAGTAACTCCAGTCACACTTTACATCTCATTGTTCTTGTTGGATGGATGGATGGATGGATGGCAATTGGCAATGTACAGTCACAAATTGAGCAACATTTTTGTTCTGTATGAACATGGAGATAACCTTAATACAAGCACATAAACACACAGTGGTTCTTGGTGACCCCTATTTAATTGTAGTGTAGAATTACAGGCTGTTCTATATTGTAACTGCATATTAAGTACATGTTGTTCATTAATGGGCATTGCTTATTACAAAGTACTTACTTATGTTGACACTATATAACAAGGATACTGTAATGTTAAGTGTTACTTTGGTTTCTTTACAAGCAGACAACACAGAGTTTTTTCAAGGTAAATATAGCAGTTTCAGCACAGCATGCTGCCGGGGATGTTGCTTCAACAAGTCTCCCGATTCTCAATCACTGGCTCTATAGCTATTCACACCCTCACTCCAACCCAGCATGTCTGTCTCAGGTCTATTGCTGTCACTTTTCAACCCTTGCCAGCATTGATTGTCCTGATGACCTCAATCAAAAGACAATTACCAAGGTGAGGGCAGTAGGCAATTATCTTCAGCGCTGCGAGACTGAGCACACCTGTATGGTGCAAGGCAACTTTCACTATGAAATGACATGTGGAACCCGAAACCCCGGAAAAAAAACCTGTCTTGATGAAATATGTGCCTGAGATGCTTAACAGTCCTAAAGACACCGTAGGCTGATGTGAAAAGAAACTGACACTTCAAAGTCTGAAGAGGGAGGGAAGGTTTAAGGCTGCATATGCCTGTAACTGTGCCACACAGAAATGTGCAGCAAGCTCAGATGAGTTGGAAAAATAGGATTGGAAAAGTCTCTCTGCATCTATTTATTTCCTGCAATCTTGTCTTGTGAAATCATGGAAATCTGATAGATTGCTAAGAACAACTATGTCTCTCTGAGCAGCACTTCTTAAAATGGTGCTCCGTGCATGCAGCGGGGTGGTATTCTACACTTGTCCACCTCTGATTGAGATTGCTATCCTGGAACTATAACAGTTTTCAGCTGTGGGTTGATGTCTTTGCGTGTTTACCATCATATTGATGGTGTGGTAAGGTGGAAACCCCCACTGCTCCTTTTCAAGGCTTTTCCAACTTTCAAACATATTGATGAACATCTATTATTAGAGCAAGAGTAAAAACAACATGCAATTATGATTTAATCATTACCATCAAAATTCATCCTGAAATACATTTTTTGGATGGATCCCAAAACGTGTGTGCTGTGGCTAGAATTACAGTTATCAAAAAGTCAGGTCAACTACAAAGGGTCCTTTGCATGCATAACAACATGTGTAATGTGGTTTAGGTAATCATATATTGTCAACAGGCAGTGCTACTCTCCCTGACAACAGCTAAGAGATGTCCATTTTAAAGTAATACCTCTCTGACCCAAACTCATTTTATTACTTGAATCTGGAACCTATTGAGATGTGCACGATATCTAGAAAACCTCTCCAACATACATCAACTGTGTCTTAGTGAATTTGAATGCTAGAGACTTAGTATACTTTACAATGACTGGCAGATACAAAAAAAGATATCACTGCAAGGCAAATTAGTTTTTAATTATGAGCAGTTTCAGGGCCTGCCCTATTTTCCCAAATGATGTGCACTTGTCAAACAATTCCCTTGAAATGACCACAGTGTCAAGTCATTTGGATCTTGGTGCCACAGTGGAATCTAGAACGGCAATTACATTGGCCTATGCCAGACAAAGCTGCTAGGGAACACACGCACATGCTGTCAAGAGCTGGTGAGTATGTGAAAGGTAACATCAAAAAAGATTTATCTCACCCTTTCACATAGCCAGCTTCTTTTTTTTTTAAATGTACCTTGAGGCCTGCTTGTTACAGACAAGCATGAAATAAATCATTTTTGATAAGGCAGAAAATATTGAAATACATCTGAAATACACATAGTCTGAAAGCTAAATTATACTAGCAAATCTAACCAAGCAAATGTAGATTGGATGTGCCACTAGAATCTTCATCTACAGTACAGAATGTACTTTCGGATATAGTGACAAATGCCTTTAGAAATGTCTGGACGTAAATACTGTATGATGTTGTATTGTCCTAGGCCCACTGTACTGCCATGAAGGACTGAGTATAACTACTCTGAACAAGGTGGCATTTAACCATTTTCTAATAAGAAGACTAAAGAACTCAGCATGGGACTCTGGAAGCAGAGAATTTCTATCACTGCTGTCAACCTTGTGCTGAAAATAGCTACAATTACTGCATCTATCACTGAGGATGAAATGACAGAAAAATGTTACTTCCTGTCCATGCCAATCTAATGATGGTAAATGATTACCACAGAAGAACTAAGAACTGAGTCAGATGGCTGAGCGGTTAGGGAACCGGGCTAGTAATCTGAAGGTTGCCAGTTTGATTCCCGGCCGTGCCAAATACATTGTCATTTGGCACTTCACCCTACTTGCCTCGGGGGGAATGCCCCTGTACTTACTGTAAGTTGCTCTGGATAAGAGCGTCTGCTAAATGACTAAATGTAAATGTAATGTAACTAGCAAATAGTCCCATTCTTGACATAAAATCAGTGGCTATACACAACACAGATATATTTCGTATTTCCATCCGACTTTACGGGTGTGGTAACAATACAGTCATGTTGAATCACAATTATCAATTCAGTTGTCATGGCAGTACAGCAATGACATTGCTTTATCACCATCTGAAACACCACCCTTTGCAAACTGGTATAACTGCACCTTATCCATCATGGTGGCATTATAACCTCTCACCCACTCTACCCAATTCCTGGATTCACCATGTGTTTATCCCTCGTGATGAAATCCACAGATTTATCAATAATCCTTGGAATAAGTCCTCCTTTTGGAATGACTGCTTGCTGAAAGTCACACTAGCACACTGACCCACTCCTCGTATCTTGACTTGGTGATGTTGTTTTATGGATAGTACACTGTGCCTGTTTTGTTTTTTCGAGGCATACTAATACTTGCCTTTCCCGGTGGTCATTGGCGCAATCCAGTAAGGAGACTGGATACAGTTCAAACGTTTAGACTTTTTACACTTAAACAATCGAAACAAAATCAAGACAGGTATTGAGCTGTTGAATAAATGAATAACTGGTATTAATGAAACCTTATCCTGGCACCAGTATAAACTTTCTTTTGAGAGCAAAAATCTATACAATGAAAACAAGCCTGATTTGATTACTTCAAGGCACATTGGGCTTCATAACATCATGATGGTAAGAGAATACAGACTGTTTTATTGTCATTTGACTCAAGATTATGTTTACAACTGGTCCTTAGGTACTGTAAACTACACCTGAAAACAATATTACACCATCATTGTTTTAGAAACTGAAACTAAGTTGTAATACTGTACCTGGAGGGATGGTGTTGGAGATTTGAATAAAATGAAACATTAAAGCAATATTTTTAGATCAATGAACGGAGGGTCTAATGCTTTTTAACTCTAGACCCGACCATAACCACATAAGTGGAAAATCTGAATACAACACAAACATAAATCTAACCACAAAAGTGGGATCAGTCCTGCTTCGTAATGCATTTTAAACATGTAGCTGTTGACAGTTTTTCTTTTGAAAACACTGACTGAACACTGAAGTTGTTGTTCCAGTGTTCCTTAAAGAGGAAATACCTTTCCTGATTCGCAAATCATGTTGTCCTCAGATAAGATCAAATCAGTAGAAGCAGCCAAAATGGAGAGGCTTAGAAGAAGTGGCCTAAACTAAACTTTAATTATCTCCAGCGCACCCCCCCCCCCACCCCCCCCCAACCTAATGCCTTGTCAACTATCAATGATATGGTGAAGAGTTCAAGGCCTGTTTTAGCCAAGACTACCCTGACTCCATTGCTATTGATTGGGCAATGGATATGAGAATGCAGTCATGGCACAGCACAGGGATATTGATTTAAGTTCAAGCTGCCAACAAAATGATGAAAAACATTGGGGCTTTGGACCTGTTTTTGACAGGACATTTGTATTACTTATAATATAAGTTATCATGTCATGGCCTATTGCTCTGAACATAATGACACTTGATCACTGAAATGCCATCAAAACAGCTGTTCTATGTAATGAGTGAAACTGTTCAATTTCAGGTAATGTTCCTACAGCTACGTGTTATCAGTAAACTCATTTCCTTTAATATAAGATTTTTCAGACATACTTTTCTGCATGGTAAAATACATTTAAACAGACAATAGATCCATACTCTGATTTCTGGTCCAATATAGCTATTGGATTACAACATGCCCTTTCTAATGGTGGTCTGAAATGAGTTTACATTGATGAGAAAGCTCCTATTACAAGCAGAATGTGAACGTTGGTGATAGATTCCTCCAGCAGTAGCAGCAACAACAGTGTCTGTCCTGCCATCTTATTTATGTATCCCCTTTCTCTGAGGAATAAGAAACACAGCAGCTGGTATAAACTAAAGGATAACTGGAGCTGTTAACCTCCACATACTGTAGAGGCCCCTTTCCAGCCTTCACAAAAAAAGTGTATGTGGCCACTAAAGTGAGACGATATACCAATACGAAAAATAGAACACTGTTAGATGCAGGAATGTTTCGATGGTATAATAAAAGCCTGAAAGATAGATGATGAGAGAATACATATCCAAAGTTTAATAGTTTGGGTGGCATGTTGACATTTTACTGTTGATGGCGGACCAACAGTAATGACTAAATGACTAAATGTAACAGTAATTTGATCAAATAAGTTATCCACAGACTCACTCAGTGACATTTGTATCTGCAAGTAATAAAAATCCTCATGGCTTGAATATAGAATATAAAAACAGATAGAAACAGATAGAAAAGAAACATCAACATCTGAGAAATGTATGCACAGGTACTTGATTTGGCAACATAGAATCAATGGGGAAATGACTGGCAAATGATAAGACGTTCCGTTCTCGAAGCATTCAACCAGCCTTGCACAGCACAGAAATTGTTAAAAAAAAGGCTGACATTTCTGGGACAGGTGGATAAGTACAACCTGCAGTGAAGGGTGTCACACATGTTTGGTTGCTAAAAGGATTAGGGAGCCCAAGAAGACTATGAGAACCTTTAAAGCCGTTTCATTTCTTATTTTTTCAGACATATACTTTGAGGCCAGAGTAACACATCAGAGTATTTGATTTGCTTTTATGAATCAGTGAGTTCTGTGTTACATACAAAAGGTTTGCATAAATCAACAATACACCGTGAGATCCATCTGTCCAGTGTATATCTACTTGATATTCTATGGAACAACTGCTTTTGTGAAAGTGTGAATGCATTATTTGAAAGCATTTAGAAACCACACATGCAGTTATTATTCCTCTAAAAACAAACTGCTGTATTTCTTTCCAATAAAAGAAATTGACAAGCAGCTGTAGTCAAAGACAAGTTAGAACATAATCCACTATACATTGGCAGTACATTGTTGATATACCTCATGCATTTCTGTACTGAGACTGACTCTGTTGTGTTTAAACATCGTAGTGCGTCAACGGTTTTAAATAGCACACCGTTCTGCATGCTACTGTACTGAAGCAATAAAGCAAAAACAAAAAAACAACCTCCTGTTGCTAGTGAACAGCACTGATAAATGAACTGTGTAATTTCAGCCATCCTCTGTTGATTTATTCAATACTTGATTGCATGCCATTATTAGCAAACTACGCTTCTATTCTATTTGTGGTTACATAAAACTAGAAACCCATAAGAAACACCTTGAACACATCCAACTGCAGCACGAACCCTGCAGCACACTCTCCCCTCAGTGTTCACCCTGTGAAGGTGAGCCGGTTTCTGCCGGACACTCAACTACTGCTCCTTTCATAGGAAACAATAGGACACGCGTTTTATGCACCGAACAAGGGTGCTCAAAATGAGCTCAGTTGAAATGGAACTTTAATGACTATGTGATCTGGCATATGAGGAGGCGGGCCAAGAGCCCATTCTTAGATCTCTTGAGCTAAAGTCAGCACAATTAACACATCCACTCACATACGAATCATCAACTGCTGCTGACAGTAGAAAGGATTTTCTGGATGGCCCACGCTCAGTGGATGTGAATGGCACATGCCTTTTCAGGCTAATATGCTATATTAATGACAGCCATGGCAATGTATGAGATCTAGGTGTCTCATAGTGTTATGAATTTAATTCCATATGATGCCATAGCTGACAAGCAACATCCCATCCTAAGAGATATAACAGGACACGTCTATGACATTATTGTTTTCTTTATCTTTTATTCTAAACGTGTTAATAGACTACATAAATGCATAGCTTCTCTATGGTACTACGTACAGTGTGTGGTTGGTACTTAGCAGTTAAAAAACAAGTGCAAAAACAAGTGACCTGAGTGACTCTGAGTAGAGTGTAAACATTTTGCCAAGCACTAAGTACTCGAGGAACAGATGCCCTCCAGGGCTTTTCACACACAACGAAAAGATTTACAGAAAATGGTGAGACAAATACATTAAATATCCAGCCAACGGCATTCTTGTGGGTAAAAACATATTGTTGAGTACAGAGGTTAGGATTGAGGTTAGGAAAAAGGCATGAGAGTCATGCAAGCGGGCCACAAACAGGCAACAGTACAACTGGGGTGTGCAGAACAGCAGAACTCGTACTACCTTGTCATGGGCTTTAGGGTATTACTGCAGCAGAAAGCCACACTCCTTTAACTGTTAAACCAGAGAAGAAGCAGTGTGCACGACAGTCACTAACACTGGCCAACTGAGAGCAAAATACGTACACATAAGCACCTGGTCTGTCAATTCCCAGATCCTTTTGCATCCCACTGATGGTCAGGACCCATCTTGCCTGGTGTTAATAACTACCTATTGTCAGTGATTCAGGATGGTGGCAAGGGTGTATTGGTAAGGGTGTTTTTTCCATACAAGGGTTTTCTCCCATGGATGGAAATAACATAGCATTGCAGTGCCATGCATTTTAGAGAAAGGCCAGTTCTATTATTCTACAGTTCTATTAGACTACATATTTTAAATCCCTGTCTAACTAAATTGGCAAAAATAACAATATGACATAAAATGCTAAGAGAATAAATAAACATCTAAAGAGCAGCAAAAACTAAAACACTAGGCTTGCTTAGCGTCTTGTAAACTAGCAGGATAAGTGGAGCTATATCACTAGTTCTTTGATTGTTCATTACCTAACATTGTATGACATAGAGGCAACTGAAGTGTGACAAATACAGTTAGTGGAGGTGAAACTGCAAGTTGACAAGAGGAAACTATTAGATGGATGGTCAAGTAAAAGACTTAACCTTAAACATGATGTTACCTGACTTGAATCAAAGAGGGCACGTTGTCATGGTTACACTCAAATTGTGGTTTCTGCCCAAGCTTACTTGTGGATCAGGGGACTATGTTTTGTAGGCTACAGTGTGTATTTTAAGAATTGTATCTTCAAAACTGTGTTGTTTCATTAAGCCATTGACAATTGGGAGACATTCAACAAATGTCTCGTAATTTTTTTTTCTTAATTGTGTATATTATGGATATTGCTAAATACACCACATAAAGGCATGATGTGGACTACAATACAAGTATATTCGAAGCAATGGATATTCATTTAGTCATCCCAGAGGGGAGGAACTTATGAAAAAGACCTTACCCGTAGCTTTCCCTTCGTTATGTTTGGAAAAAATCTAAATTTCGTAAGGCTGCACATGCAGCAACAGACAACCCAAAGTGGACTGTTGCATGCTTTCAAGCTGCAACAGCAGACGAATGTGTACAGACACCTCGGTTTTGACCACTAAAGAGAGTGAGAGCAGACAGAGAGTGAAGCCCAGCAGTTCCCTCCCAGCCTGCGGCCCAAGTCACTGGAGAGAAGCAGAGAAAACCTCCTGGGTCTTCATTTAGTGAGTTCCTCATTATCAACAGCAGTGCTCTGTGAGGACTACTTTCAGTAAGATGTGTTTGGTTGTGTATTTCATTATACTAGAAAAGCAGCCCCCTGTAATTACACACGTTAGTTCTACAGCTTTGTGTCTGAGGCAAAGCATTTTGTCAAGATGGTCTGATTTTCTTGTTCACTAAGAATTCTCTGTGTTTGTCATGGTGTAATGTTCAGGAACCATCCATTATACCTTACCTCTAGCCATTTTCTCACCTGTGGCCAAGTTCTGTGGGTGTTACTAATATGGTTTAGGGGAAAAGCCTCCAGCATCCATTGTCAACTCGATGAAGGTATAATATAGAATATAGCGTCTGACAACCCAAAAAGTAAGCATATTTGTTTTTGACAGGGTTATTCTGTCAGCAGTACTACTGTAAGTGATTGAGAATACAATTTGCAAAATGTACTTATGTAATTAGACATGCTTTTCAGGAGGTTAAGAAGCAGTATTCATAAGCTTGGTAAGAGGCTTATTTATAAGCACAATTACACTCGATTCATAAGCATGTGCCACTAATGAATGCACTTTCAAATTTGACAATCACCTAGCTACTGATTCAGGATAAGGGATAATCTTTTCTTTAAAATCAACTGTGGTAACTATTAGAAGATTATAATATGGCCAATCAATTATTTGTGATTCTCTTGCATGACTTGTAATCAGCACAGGTCTTGGCCATGAGTGCATGATGTACATAACACCAGACAGAGCACAGACCATACTGTCATGTAGTACATGACTGGGCAACATACTTGCATTAATTAATTATTTAACTGGTTAAAATTGTGTTCAGCAAAGGAAGGAAAACATAAAAGCAATGAATTTTCCCTTAAAGTAAATGAAAGAATAGGTCCTGGATATATTGCATCTTTTCACTTGGTGCACATTTCAGAAAGGCTTTGTGTGCTATCAGTAGGATGCATACAGCCCTGAACCCTACATATGGCTCCATTTGACTTCACTAGTCCTCTATGGCTCCAGTCATTGCACCTTCATCTCCCTGATCTTTACAGAGCCTGAGCTTGAAAATAAAACATAAAAAAGAATGGTTCTTTATCACAGCCCTTGTAGATAAGGCTCTTGCACTGTCTGTCACGTGAAATCAGGAGCTGTCTCTTCAAAAACATTCAATTCGCAGACTACTTACAATCACAATCATTTCCCCTGCCTCAATTTAACCTCACAGGCTATATGCTTATGTTATAGTAACAACCAAGACAAAACTGTTTATAAACCATGGACACAATAATAATAATTTCTTGAATATTTGTTATTCCCAAAGAAGCTTGTTAAGCGGTAGTTCAAATGAATTAAGGTTCTCTTCATATGGACTTAATCTTCTATCAATCAGAGCATTCAAAAACAGTTCATACAGTACGTTCAAACCACTGAAGAAAAAGATGAATCATAGTTCTCAGTTTTCTAAACAACCCTGTTCTCTGTGACATTACACCTCTAAACAGGCATACAGTGTAAGAATGTATATTGCACATAAATGGTACTCCAGCATTGTCACCCTGCTGAAATGACATGAGAGATGTATATATAAATATACACCAGCAACACAATAACCATCAGGAAAATTACTGCAGACACTTTATATTTTTATAATCTTGCACGTTAAGGAACTGTACTTTACATTGTTTAAAGATGGTTGGTGAATTACAAGGCAAACACTACTTTGAAATATTTTAATTCAACATATGTTGAATTTCTCTCATAGTTTCTGAATTTAAAAAAATGCAAGAACAACAAAAAAAGAACAGAGCTCTTTTCTTACACAAGTTTCTGCTAGAAACCAAAATTAAATCAGCACAACTCCACAGAAATGGTGGAAAAATGAAGAGTAAGACATTTTGTCAGCTAGGCATGGGCCTACTGTTAAGTGACAACATCACATTGACTTAAATGTGTCTGTTTGATTCATTGTACATCAAATCACAGTCATACACAACAGTGACAGGTGGGAGAATTCTAAATTAAGTCAATCTTTCCAATGCAGACGCTTACAAGCAATTATATAAATTAACTTGTCAGATGGTTCCGCAGGGATGTTTGTCTTCCCACACAGTCTCAGAAAGACTGTGGGTTTCCATTCCAAATAAAGCAAAACAATAAGACTGCCTTGAGGCTTCACAGGGTGGCATATAGAGATTTTGTTCTTGTCAAGCCCACTATATCTCACAAAATGAAGTTGTTTAATTTAACAAATAAGTGGCATCTTTCATGTACCATGAATGGCTATGAGCATACATGTTGTCAGTCATTGATGTCCTGAGTGACCAGGGCTTTATCAAATAGAGCTCCTCTCCTCTGGAGCAGACTTCCTGTTTCAATCAGGGAGGCTGACAGTCTTGGCGTTTAAGCTTAGGTTACAGTAAAAAATCTCAATTCTATTGTTGAACCACTGCCCTAGATCATAACCGGTGGGGATTTCACCCCTACTAACACTGTGACCATTGTCTGCTCCTCAACAGTCTCTGACCATACCCCCCCCTACACACACACACACACACACACACACACACACACACACACACACACACACACACACACACACTCCACATCTCTGGTGTGGGTGGCTGAGCTGTCAACATCTGTCAGGTTGCTGGTTTGCGAATATTTAGACCGAGACGACAACGTGGACATTGGTCTCTAATGCCCTCTGATAGACCATGCAGAACTCCTGGTTCTTACCTGACTGTCTTCTGGTTTTTGATCCCGTGCTTGTCAACCCTGTACTGACCACTCCTTAACTGACAAGCATCCATGCAGGACACTGCTAATGCTTTACAAATTCAAAACTCAGAATGTCTGTGACTTCACAATCAAGTATTTTGTTAATTTGTACTTTTTATTTATTCTTACTCCATAATGGTCTCCAGCTTATGGTCTATACCTCTCTGCATCGCCAACCATCTCTGGAGGAGGGTACCCCTTACTGAATTGCTCCTCCCAAGGTTTCTCCCCAGTTTACTCTATGAAGGTTTTTTCAATTTTTCCTTTTTTTGGTTGGTTATACATGCTGGTCTGTGGGCATTGGAGGCCTATGTGGCATTGCTTGTCTAAAGGGGCTCTACAAATTGAGTTTGATTTTGTTTGTTAGCATGTTTATAATGAGCTCAACACCACTGACTCTTTACACATTTTCATTATGGTATCATGAAATCTTACATAGGGTACATCCACGGCCACATTCGCTTTGTTAGTCTCAGATCTGTCAGTGAAGCTCCCTTGGGTCCCATTATCTTACCTTGGTGAGACACTATTTCTATCAACAGCGCCGTCTTCACCCCCACCCCCACACTCCCTGTATACCAAGCATACTCTTCTTACTGTAAAGACACTGTTGCCCAAGTTTCCCACAGGCTGGCCAGTACCATAAACTGAAGTTGTCACTTTAAGTTCAATTTAACTACTAGCCAGTGTCAATAATAATTTCAGTGAGGGGAAAATTACATGGGAGTATCTTCCAAATATAAAGCCAAACATTGAGGGTATTTGTTCAGTTTGACACATACATGTTGAATATATTAATCTAAATATGGTATGTACATAATAGAGTATATATCTTAACAATACCGGTTAGGTATTCAGATTATAGCTATTCTTTGATCATCAGAGAGAACATGTCTGTGCTATACAAATTAGCTGAATGAACTACTGATAATTCTTTAAATGTAAATTCAATTTGATCAATACAGAAATGTGTAAGACCACAGTGTGTGTGTGTTTGTGTGTGCGTGTGTGTGTGATAATACGCCAGATGGAGAGACGTGACTCTTGATTTTGAAATGTGCTCTGTGGTTATGTGCTTGCAAGATGACTTTCTAGCTGTGAGAAGTGAATATCATAGAACTGTCCATTTCTGAATCAAGTGACTGCTTCATACATCGCAATTCCTTTCACTGTGTTAAATTAAGACACTGCTGGAAGAGCATCGTAGATGTGTAGCAACCAAACTGTTCTACTTATTCATCAATCAATCACTTGATCGCTTGCCAACTGGAGCAGCAATCTATTTATGAAGTCAACTTTAGAATCAACAGAAAACTGTTATTTCAATGTGCCTAGTTTAGGTCCAGTGTGATCACCTCAGTGATTGTCATGAGCAAAGGTGTGTTCAACCTTTGTGGTACTGTGCAAAAAGTGTGTTACTAATTGTAATGTAATCTTTCAATCAATTATTTCTCCAAAACAAACAAACAAACAAACATTACAATTCAATATTGAAGATACATAGGCAAACCATTTTCAAACTGGGCTACAATGTTCTGCATGAGCTACATTTATTAATCAAATAAACCTATATAAAGTAAACTCGCATTGAAATGATGACAATCCAGGAGTAGTCCTAGTACATTAGGTACATGATACAAGCCAACTGTCGTCAGTGTCACCTATTCTTGGAAGTATCATGGATGATTACAAATCACTACAAGTATTGAACTGTAAAGCTTAACCAAGTTCAAGAGCATGCATTGAGCTTACAAGAATAAGATAATAAACATTTCTCTGAACTCCAGTATATTTCTTGCTTTGCAAATGTAACCCAAGTCATGCTAAGAAAAGCCAGGATCTCCACCACACCTGCCCATGGATAAATTAAAACTCCCCAAAGGATGAATTGCTCTAGCAAAGCAAAATGTACAGTCCATACAACAGGGGAATTAGGATACCATACATTATCCATGTAGAGTCAGATGGCTGAGTGGTGAGGGAGTCGGGCTAGTAATCAGAAGGTTGCCGGATTGATTCCCCACCATGCCAAATGACGTTGTGTCCTTGGGCAAGGCACTTAACCCTACTTGCTTCTGGGGGAATGTCGCTGTACTTACTGTAAGTCGCTATGGATAAGAGCGTCTGCTAAATGTAATGTAAATGTAGAACCAATTAGTGAAAAAACCCAGTTCAGAGACATACTGGGTCAATTTAAATACACCATCTCGTTGAAGGCTATTCCATATCTGACTTTGGCTACCTACTAGCCAAAATGCTACAGTATAGTTGGATGCTTATAATTGCATAGGCTGCCCCTAATCCAGGAAGCAATTGACGTTACTTCAGTCTTTGAGGTATCCAAGTGTCAACCCTGAAGCTTGAGTTAAACTTGAGTTGACTTAATTTAAAAAAATGTCATTACTTTTTGTCATAAAACATAAGCTATGAGTACAGCACTTCATATCCACAGACAGTGTCTCTTTTTTGTGTGTGTGATAATTGAGAGGACATTCTGAAGTCAAACTGTAACACAATGTTAGTTTGTATGGTGTTTATATTCTTATGTACAGTAGTCAATGCTAGTAGTTTTGATTCCCTTTGAGTTCCTGGATTATTGAGCGCAATAACAGTGATTTACCACTCTAGGGTGATCGTCTGCCACAAGGTTGATAGTCTCATTGATACAGCTCCAAATGTCACTAGTTTCCCCCGGAAAAAAAGAAGAAAGAAACTACCGAAAACTCAATACTCACGGCCAAATGCTGGGACCAGAAGGATTGTTCTGACGTTACTGTATTTTCGCCTCTCCAGAAACGAATTGAAATCTCGGTCGCCGGAATTGTAAACCTGATTCCAAAGAGCGTGCTTCTAAATGGTAAAACGACATGAATGATACATCCTATCCTTCTTGATGAAATCTAAAGTAGAATTCCTCAGCGTTCACTTTTCTTGGGGCACTTCACCTTTCCCAATACTTAAGAAAACCTTTCAGCCACTGTCGAGTGCCGTCAGGAGGGAAGCAGGCAAGCAATCTGGTTCACAGCACAGTTGTCTCCCTCAGTTGTGCCGCGTGTGCCCTGTTCATGAGCTTATAGTCGTAGCTCCCGTTGTAGCTCCCATCCTACCCTCTCTCTCTCGCTCTCTCTCTCCCTCTCTCCATCTCTCTCTTTCGATGTAGTTTACAGTAGCGTCCATTACTAGACACATTTTAACTGTTATAGTTTACCTTGTAGGCCTACCCTACAGCACATCGATTTGAATATTGGAATCCAAATGTGTCAGATGTAGGCTACTTATTGTGTCAAACGACAATTACCCAGCTCCCATGCAGTTTAATCTTTAAGCATATATAAATAACACTGAAAAATATTGAAAATATATTTATTTTCATATCTATTTGTTCTGTAAAATGCATATTAACTTTTTATGAGAAATTTAAATGGATGTGCATTTTTACATGTATTTAACTATGGTGCCATTGGGAACATGTAGTGCTTTCATTCCCCCTAAAGTCATGTAGTTCCAGTTTTTTGGCATCCTAATAATTCTGCATTCACCTTAGTTTCCATATGGATGGCAAATATATATTACTGTAATATCACTACTCAGCTTGGTCTTTATGGTGTAAAGACCTTTACACACAAAGTCAAGGAGTGACCAACTGAGACTCAGGGTCACTGTACTGTTCATCAGTGTCAGTTCTCTCGCAAACCTTGTGAATAAACCCTGTGGAATGAGTAAACGAACTCAATCTGGGACATTAAGTCACCAGAGACTAGCCTACATTTATTTATTGTCCCCCAAAAATAATGAAAGATGAGACAAAGGGAAAATCCATCCAATTAGGTTCTCATAATTAAGCTATAGAGCAGAAGTGGAATTTATTTATATTATTTTCTTCCGTGAACTGAATCCTATAAGTTTACTGTCTTCTATTTACAAGGGGATGTGATGTGTTTGCTGTGCATCTCCAATAGGGGTGCTATAGAAGAGCGTAATTTTTTCAGTATTATTTTTTCTGTTCAGAAATGGTGAACACTGTAATGTGCACAGGTGAATTACTTTTAAATGGCATAAAGAGATATTCAATTAGTAATCATTACTACAGAGTCATGTCTCAGTTCCCACCTTGTATCAAAGAGACATTTCATTTATTTCAAGTTAATTAATACACACAGTGCATTAAGTGGTAGTTTGATACCATAATACCCATAATAACCATAGACCAATTATACCATGACCAGATCAGGGAATCTTTAAAATTCTAGAACTACAATTCTATGACTAAAATGTGTAGAATAATTTATTTGTATCATTCACCATAATGTGAGAACAAAAGGATCACATATTTCCAAATTATCTTCCTGATAACACATTTGTGTCAAAAAGTATTTTTGAAAGCTTAACTAGGGTTCATTTTATCACAATGATATCTGAGTATAGATCTTTGTTCCACATATCAATTACATTGTTCATCTTTCCTACCACTGCTGTAAGATTTTCAATGGTAACACTGAGCTAACAGCCTATCTCTTTTCACATCATTAATTAACCATCTCTTTTGTCTCTGTTCTCTTCCTCTGCATATACCGAACAGACTGCTCTTATCTCCTCTTCAAAGCTGTCTATATGAAAACTGTCATTTTAAGACCTCTTTTGTGGGTCTGGGTAATATATGACATTCAAGTTTGTCCTTCTGAATTCCACCTTGTAAAGGTAGTACTGTTAGTACTGGTTTGTATTGTTGTCTTCTGTTGTGAGATTTTAATGTGATCTACTGACTATTCTGCATTTACAGTGTGATGCAATGTTTAAAAATGGTTAGGTTTTTAAAGGTAATTGCCATACTGTAGTTACAGTACAATAGCAGATCCGCAACCCATGTTTTATGTACTGATTACAAATAACTGATTACAGCATTTTTAATGCTGCATATCAAGAGGACTTTACATAATCCTTAACTTTGTTGTGTGCCTAAACACGAGGAAACTGGTCCAGCATTACTTGTGCGTTAATAAGGGTGACACACAGCAATGGGAGTGACTGAGTTATTGGTTACCAGAACCTCCGAGCCCTCAGTATCCCTTAGCCCCACCCTCACACCACATAGATTGTGGTTAGGATGTATAAACAGATGTATTAGGTGACAGAAAGACAATCTGGCTCTACTCATGTCCATCAAGTCCTTCATCAGTGTGGAAATAAATCGGTCTTTAGTCACCAGCCACTACTCCCTTTGACATCTGTGGCTTGCAGATGGCCTGTGATTACGGAAGAGCCCTTTGAGTCCTGTTCTCTTTAGAAATGACAAAGAAGACAATTGGAATCTTTGCCATTTAAACTACCAGAACATCTTCCAAGAAAACACAGATGTTAATTTATCTCCATTACACACAAAGAGAACACAATTAAAGTACACTGCTTTTCAATCAACATCGCTCACTTGTAGTACCAATCCCTCAGAGAGTGGAGGAAAATAAAACATACTATCACTTCCCAATTCTCAATGCAACCCACATAGTCCATGCCTGTTTGGAACACATGACTATGTGACAGCTGAACTTTCATGAAGTCACATAATGTTGATGGCGGTTGGGTTGTGTGTGTGTGTGTGTGTGTACTAGGTGCACCTGTGTGTTAATGTTTTGCATTTGTGGGTATTGTTTTTTTTTTTTTTTTTTTACAGTGCTGCAACGTTTAAACATCAGGATGCGAGCAGGTTTTTAAACTACAGATGGTGAGTTGGATTATTGTGCCTGGAAAATATTATAAATAAGCGTTTTTATCGTCCAGCAGATGCTGACTAGATTGTGGTGATATAATATCATTTGAGAGGTAGATTGCAGCTTTACATTATAGACAGCAGAAACATCTGCAGGATGGGGTATTTATGCATGCAAGTGGCAACAGAAATTCACTCTTTTGAGCATAAAAGATTATGAGTCTGTTTAAAGTGACTGAGAAGAAAAAACATTACAAAAGTTAATTATAACGCTGATTAATCACAGACCTCAATTAAGACAGGGTTTTGCATTCACTTACTCCAAATAACTTTGATAGTGTTTTCTGTTCTTCTTCTGTTGCTTAAGACACACGTACAACCACCTAACAAGGAGCTTGCAATGGCCACAGCATTAATAACATTAATTTCTGATATGAAATTGTAATAAATGACTTGCATTGATGATTTATATTGAGTCTTGATTACAGAACAATACATTTTCATAAACACAATTGTATGAACATAATTATTGTAATCCAGCCATTTCTCTGTTCTTTTCGCTAAAGAACTAACGTTTTATAATGAAAGACCAAGAAAGACAGTGCAAGAATGTAATCTACGCTAATGTAATCTATGCTTTAGGACATAAGGACCTCGAATTCTTGAGCATATCCAAGCAATGTGTATTTTTGCTGGAGCTGTCTATGATGAAAAAACACATTCTGACTCCATTTAGCTGTGATTGGATATTACAAAGATAACTATCACAGAGTAATCTGATCCTCCAGTAATGACTGTCATCAGAGTTCACCATTTGTCTGATGTCACAACTGATCACCTGGTTGCAATGGACAGGCAGAAGGATCGATGTGAAATGTTGAAAGCCATAATTGAAAACCTTGCATTCAGCATAAATGTAATCCAGAGAGCCTCTAACAAAACACATTTGATTAGATCAAGATCTACAAATGGAAGAGAATATGAATTAGACATGGTAACTCTGGATGGGTAGAAATGTAGTCCAGAATGAGCCATTTAATTTCTTGAATTTAACTTCTCCTGTCACAATAACCAATATCTAACCTTATATCAGCTGTCACATCAGACTTCTGAGTCTATGGCAAGATAATCTTACTTTATGAGAGGATATCATTGAAGGTAATTCATACAGTATCAGTTCTTCAATGATTGTGGAAGGAAATGAACATGCTGATGCCAGAGTTTCTGCTAAATAAAGAGGGGTTAGTGAGAGCTGCCAGATCTCCTTCTCTGTCTCCCTGGTGTTTGAGGGAAGATTACCCTGCCTCTCCCATGTGGCAGGACCCATTTGTCCTGAAGTAATTCATTACCTGTTCACTCAGTAGCGACAACACCTCAACTCCATCTGTCTTCTAGGTCTCCTGGGGCTTTACTACCGTCTGAATAATAAGGACAGCTGGTCCAAAAAGAATTCCCCACCTATAACATCTCTAACTGTGTAATGATCGATTCAGCTAGAATGACACATGCCAGGGCATATCCAAAGCTAACTTTATAAGAGTTGTACGAATTTGGAGTTGCACCTGTTACTCAATATTTAATCACAGGTGCTACAGCAACAAACATGCATGTGGATGCCTGAGCAGTAATGTGGAAATTGGACAAAAAGTCATTTCACTCAAACCAGTGTCCCTTTTTTCACTGAGCTGAGATGAATAGATCAGTCAAGCGAACTTGCTTCTGTTTTTTAAAACCAAAGGCCGTGCAAAATCGGTTTCTCACCAAGTGTCTGAATGCTGGGACCTGTGTCCCTTGAGAAGAAAAAGATATCTTCCAGTAGGCCACCAATGACAATTACTTTAACCTTAACTGACCCATGTCTCCAGCGGGGAGGAAACAACACACAAACAAATACAGTACGTGCTTTCCTTTTTTTGCACAGTTAAATAGTACAATATAGTTGGACTTTTACACTCAGTTTTTCATGCCCTACACAATGTCCCAGTAAGTATGAGACTTACATATAAGTAAATACTGATTTTAAAATGTAATTAAAAAAAATACAATTCAAACTCCAGTGACTTACTGTAATAACATCCTTTCAGGAGATAATACCAAGTTACTGCATTGTTCCTTGAGAAGATAAACCAGACGTTTCGTGTAATTTTTTTAATATTCTGTCTCAAAGGAGAGCAGAAAGAAAACATGGATGTGAGGGTATTCAGAAATATTACAGTGCTCCCACCAGAACCTACTTATAACCCCCAACCCCCCCTCCCCCCCTTGGAGTGGCGCTGCCACCCACTGCAGGCTGCTCCCACCCTGGGCGTCACTTCAGAGAACAGCAGCTGGGCCTGACAGCTGGAAACATGTTCCCTTCCTTTCCCTGTAGGAGGGCTGGGGGAGCCTCTTCGCATCCTGGAGCTATACTTTGAACCCACTCTTGATCATGGCAGGATGTCCAGTCAGGCACAGTCAAAACACACAATGTGATAGGATTCCGATTGTGCCAGTCACCACCCATTTAGCTTTTTATGAAGAATCGTTTTGGTTCAACATTTTGTGACTCACCCTGATTTTTACGTGAGCTGTAAATCAAATTTTTAATGGATACTGTACCATGTTGCACATACCTTGTATGTACTTGGTAAGCAGCAGGGTTTTACACAATTATTTGAGATACAAAGTGATTAGTGACACCAAACCAAACAGTTTGATGTTTGTAATTATAACTACTAGAATCTCTACCACCTACCAGTCTGCTCCACTAAACCACTGTCTTACAGCGAGAAATAGACTGTTCGAAATACAATATATACCTGATACTTTACTAATTTTGGTTAGTCTGCCAACGCTGCACCTTTCACATCTTTATTACCATTCACCTTCAGAGCTAATCTTTCCCTTTTCCCTTTGCCTCCCTTTACTGCATTTTCTCTCTCTCTTTCTCTCTTTCTCTCTGTGACTGACTCTCCCTCTCTCTCTCTCTCTCTCTCTCTCTCTCTCTCTCTCTCTCTCTCTCTCTCTCTCTCTCTCTCTCCCTCTGACACACACCACACACACTTCTCAAGTGCCTCTCATTCTAAAGATCACACATTTGGGATCTGTTCCAGCTCAACTAAAATTGATTACAGTAATAGTGGACCTAATTCCACAAAATGCTGACTACAGTCCTTGTGACTATGTGTGTAGAAACATGTGCCTTCCAGGCTCATCATGAAGATGTGTATTTTGAATAAGTTAATTAATAAGTCATTAGAAAGTGACTGGGATGGATGTCTTGGAAACAAACTATTTGGCATAGTCTGCTACCTCAGACCTAGAACTGCTGCAGTACACAAACATAGAAAATACCTGCACTGATTATGTAGTCTATTATAACATAATCATACCTTTTGATTGATGGGAAGCTTTATTATACAATCGTTTGCATTTACAGTAAAACAGCTTAGTCTCTATCCACATATCGATCTTATTGAGGGAAACAAGACGTTCTAGTGACATTTTTCAGGATATACAGTTAACAAAGCGTGACTGATTAACATCTTTACATATACTGTTGGAAGATTCCATTAAGAATTTAGACACTGTGACTCAGTCATCCGTCATTATTAGTTTTGGTAACTGACTTTTCTCCATGAGTCTAGAGTAATGTTATTACACGCTTGTTGATGTCAGACAAGGGAACAGACCAATGAATCTGAAAACCATCAAAGTTCTTCATGAACACTTTGAATTAGGTTAGGTAAGTTCGTTAAACATTCTGTTCCATTCTGTGAGTTTACAGCAGCGATTAATAGCACCTTATAATCCCGCAACTCAGCTTTTCTTAATAAGACAAGTGAATAAAGATACATAGATAAAATAAAAAGTATATTCATGTTTCAAATCCTGCAATCTTCCTTACTACATGACTTGTTTCTTATCTTACTGTCAACAAGCTTAGAAACTTTAGTGGAATTACGTAATATTTGTGTTTTAGATGTTTACAATTGTGTAGATGTTGGTTAGCTGTTTGGTTTCATATGAGTAAAAAAATAAAAAATTATAGATTAACGGATGAATTAATTAGATTAAAAGTTTTCCGTTTTTTTTAGGAGAGATACTGTACTGCTAAATGTAACGTTCAGTCTTCCCCTGTCTACACTAAAGCAGTGGAAGGCACATATAATAAATAACTCAGACTGAGCCTGCAGTGACAAGCTGATCATGTAACCATTAACTGAACGAACATCCAACCCTTAAGCAACACAATCTAAAATGAAAACCTGCCATGTTTAACATCACTTCATTCTGAATTTCCTATTGAGTTGAAGTGGTGCTTATTAACTGTAGACTGAGCATTGAATACTAGCAAATAAGTCCAGCATCTTCAATCAAAACACACTCAAAATGTTTCATAGAATTTGCAGTATGCAAAGTAAACATATTGCTCAGCAATGTCTGTTTCAGTAATATGAATGCACTAAAGGATGTCTCCCTAGTACCATGCTGTCAGGAAGCTAGTTGGCTGTTGATGGGAGGACCTTGAACACACACCATTAGTGGCACAATGCATCCTGTCCAGCACAAAATGATGTGAGTCCCACAAGCTCTAATCGTGTGAGCCCACGCGTTAATAAACCTTCATCTCACTATGGACAGTTTAATGACTGTACCTGTGGGTTATGCAAAGTCAAGGCATTGCAGCCCACTGGCCATCCAGGGTGACTTTCAGTCCACTGGCAGAGAACGGAACGAAGGCTGGACCTCATTAGCATGCTCTATATCCAGGGTGGGGTTTTCCCTGGGTATATGGATGTTTAAGCCGGGGAATCATTTTCTATGTCAATAATTTGGATGTCTAACTGGCACAGATGTACACTATGTCCGAAACACAGTACTGGCAGTGTACAATGTATCGACTAAAGGCTTCTCTACCGAGGTGTGAACACGTCAAGATGTGGTCTCATGGGCTGTTTTCATCCCACGTTTCTAAGAGTTGATGGTTGACTGTAAAAGGAAAAGCAAGACGTTCTCTTTCTGAATCCCCTCTTCAACTTCTTGAAACTGCAGAAGCTGAGGATACTCTGTCTTTCCTCTTAGATCTTTGCCAGTTCCCTTATATCTCTGTCTTTATATATTTTCATCTTCATGTATATTTCTTATTATCTACATTGGTAATGGGTAAGATACAAACCTCCACTTAACTGTGACCATGGTCTTGTATTGATTTAATTCATTTGAAGTTTTATAAAATATAGCTTTTCTTTCTGGAGTAAGATAATCCAGATATTTGGAAAAGTCTAATACACAGGCCTGTTCACCATGTCTTTCACCTCAAAAGGTATAGTGTTGGTTGAAGTACTAGTACTAAGCCCTCTGTGACATGCTTGCGTGTAAAAAGGGCTATACAAATGCATTTGATTTGATTTGACTAATAAAAATACTACAAACCAAAAATTACAAACGTAGAGAACAAAAACTCTCTCTGAGTATTGAACCATTCGCTTTTCTCCCTTACACTTCTATTGTTCAGCCTCCTTCTCCCATGCTCGACAAGATACCTTTACAACCTCTAGACCCTGCTCCTCCTGCCACAGAAGTGTTCTTTATGGGACTCAAAGGGAATTATTCACAGTCTCCTCAGGGCTCTGACAAGGTCGCAGGCTCTCTCCGTCTCCCTCTCTCTTGGCTTCTGTTCTGAACCATAATTGATTAGGTTAAGCAGCAAGAGAAGGAAGGTCAGGCCTGCAGCAGGAGAGCTGGAACACTTGACAGTGCGTGTGGTCACAGACACATGCTCTTCATCATTTTGAGACAACTGTGGTGTGGGCAGGACCAACCACTCCCCCAACATGCATCCACTTACATGTTGATTATACCACAGCAATAAGACACTGAATTACAAATCTAAATTTCAAATGAGTAAAACCAACAACTACTCACTCTACTCAAATATGAGCCAGCACTGTATCCGTTGACAATACATTTAAATAGAAAATGTATCAACCAAGAACACAAAATAAATAATTTCAACAAGAATATGATTCCCCAATCACACCAGACAAAAAATATGGCTCAAGTTGTACAGCTTGGTTGCCTCGGAATCATCTTAATTTCAATAGCAACTGTGTAAATAGAACATGAAGGACAAAAACATCCAATGGGAATAAGACACGGCGTGGGTTCAGTATAACGTGAGGGAAGAGCTGTTTGCTAAGGTGGACACTGCCACTGGAGTGAGCCCAAAAGCAGCAGCTGCCTGCTCAGGTTGCCATCATTTGGTCTGAAATATCAAACAACTGACAATGAGATTCACACTAACACATGCCACACAAACACACACACACACACACACACACACACAGCTGCACACATAAACACACACAATTTGAAACTGAATAGATTGTTCCTTAATTGAAGAACCCGCCTCAACATTTTAAACATTTTATCTCCTCCTGGACATCAGTTGAACCACAATAAACTACATACTACAACCATTTCAAATTAAATGAACATATACCTATGTATGAACTGTGTATCATGAAGATGTATGTCACGTCCATGCTTGTTTGTGGTAAGTAAAAAAGATCATGAAGAGGTACCCAACCCCAGCTTAATCATGTTTTATTCATACATTCATACAAGTTATCAATACTCAGTGATAAAGGCATACTGTTGCCTTGGATCTATGATATGTACAAGCCATGTAGGCTTCTGTAGTGTATGTTGCAGGTTGCTCTACAACCAGGAGCATGACCTGACGTTATTTTCTTCTTATTGGCTTCACAGAAGTGAGATATTAATCTTAGGTGCCTAGACACGAGTGTCATTCCCACGAGATGAGCCCCATCTTTCTCCCATGCTGTTCACTCTAACTCTACCATGATAGTCTTGTCAAAGACCTTAAAATACACGACGGTCACTCAGGAATATGATGTGAGGGATTCCCTCTCCAAACCTTATAATAATTAGGACATACATGTTGAATAGCAGGCCCATTTCCATCAATATGGAGACAAAATGCTATTTATGAACTGTTTTGCAATTGGTGAACTATAATCGACCAAGGAAGACACAGTGAAACTACATCAAGGTGTGCGTAATGAGAGCAGCGTCACACAGATGAGCAATGGGACCTTCTTATTACTTTGCACACCGTACTGGAGCATAGCATGATAGCAGTTCTGCTTTATGACGAGTCCAGGTCCATCCCCGGAGAATAAATTGGTTCTGACTTTGTGAGGGCCTTGAAGGAAGGCAAGGAGAATGGAAATTTGAAAGTGCTGTTGGTATGCTGAAGGGTCATATAATAAGGTGAGAGATGCAACAGGAATGACTGGTGAGAATGGGGACAGAGCTCCACCAGTTCCCAGGGAAGATGAGGGATGGATCACCCCAACTATCATGAGTGGCTGTAAAGGTCCCCAGGGAAAAACAGGAGTGCTTTATTGGGGCTACACTTTTTCCCACTCTCCTTCAACAATGTCCTATGAGATATGATTACTTCAGAATCATTAAAATAAAAATGTATGCTGGATAAATGATAAGTGCTACAAACAGATAGTTTTTTACACCCCCACCGCCCAGAAAGTTTGACATCAAATCAAATTTCCATTTAACCCAATTTGACAAATTGTACAAAACAAATGTACAAAGTTCCGTCAATAAAATGTTTTACTTTGAATGTTTGAGTTTCTGGGTTTTACGTATTAGAGATCTGTTTGATCAGTTTAATTTAGCCCTTTCAGGCATTACAGTTTCAGGCATTACAGACGTTACAGTTTTGACGCTGATTACTGTAATACACTAATTGAATGAGAATTAAGCTACCTATCGTATTTTGTAAATAAGTTAGCATGCAATAAAATAGATCATTTTGTACCACCAGGGTTTTCTTTTTCTCAGACTAGCATTTTACCGGTGATAGCTGGGTCATCTCTTTGCATAAAGGGCAAAGTATATTATGAATATTCATTGCCAAAGTCTGCTTTAGACCACTATGCTTAGAGGAATGAATAAAAGACTAAATGTAAAAAAAAAAAAATCAAGGCAGCAGTATTTAAATGCAATAAAGTTGTATGGCTTGCTGGAGGAGGTCATTAAATTTTGACAGAATAATAAATTCTTTCAAAGAAAAGGAGCCAAAGAGGGTAGTGATAAAGTTAAGCTGTTCAATTATTTAGACCCCCTACCAATAGAACAAGTGTGAATTAGCATGAAACTGGTCCAACACGAAAACAGGAGCCAATATCACACAGGTGCACTTGTCACTTTTCCTTTTTTTCAAATATTAGAACAGCCAATGCCTGTACCAAGGCCTTTATCTCATCCAAAGCTCTGTGGGAGTATCACACCCTGCCCTCCAAAGATTGCCATATGTGTAAATGTTGTTCTGCATCTTGCTCTAATGTAGTGTATTTTCTGCTGAACATTTTGTGGTTTTTCTTCGTCTTCATGGTCAGACAAACAAAATTAAACTACAGAAATGACATTTTGCATTAAAAGGTCCTCTGATGAGCAATGACTGCACAAATCTAGACACTTTGCTTTTCCATATTTCTGTGTCATACTCATTGTGAGCCAGCTCATCACAGTGGGCGTAAGGGTGCCTGGGCTATGTTGGTGCTCTCTGCGTATGTGTGGAGGACTGAGGTCTGAGTGAAGCAGGCAGCTTGTTACTTAGATGTGTGAGCATGAGAAGCGGGCTGCACAACGAGGAAGAGGGGCTCCCTGCTGGGGAGGACGGCTGGGTGCACAGGGACAGAGAGTGATGAATGAGAGGGGAGTGTTGCAGAGGGCCATAAATCAATATCTTCTCCTTTCTCCCTTTTTCTCTTTTTCCAGGGGATACTCTGATATCACGATGGTCTGTCTGACTATCAAGGCAATGGAGGAACACCCACAACCATCACAGATAAATGCCCCTCAAGTCTGTCCTACCCTGCAGACAACACACTGTGTATGCATTTCTTTTAATAGCTCTGGAAGTTTCTGCATACAGTGCTCTACCACTAAATGCATTGGTCGGTTCTCATTAATATTTTATCAAATGGTTGGGAGCTCATTTCCAACCCACTGTTTTGTCTCCTGAGCACAGACTTGAGAGCATTTATCCCATAATGCTTCAAAGTACTTCCCCACTGTACTACACCTATTGGCAAGTTAATGGACTGTCTGCTGCTCTGTTCAAAGCTGTCGTATCTTAAACTCCCCCAACACATTGGTACAACTACAAAGAATTTCATTCTCACCCAATATGAATACGTTTAGACCAGTTAACTTGAAAGAAAAATTGAATTTACGGTTTCCCCTATCACTGACCTTTGTGTCTGAAAACCTCTTACCATGAGTCTAAACCAAGCATCAGCCTACATACTTCAACAGCCTTTTCAAGCTTGTCACGTCATCCCTGATAGTATCTACAAGCAAATATAGGATGATTAAGGTGACACTCCATTGCATAGAGCAACACCATATGGAGATTTCACAGTCATTCCCCACTGCCTTTCTATTCTCTGTGTGAGTTGTGAAAAGTTTTAAAGCCAATATGCTGAAAGTGGCAAACAATACAGCTCACCTGGGAAATTATAAATGTCTCATCAAGAATAGTTATACTGACTCAGTTGACCTTGTGCAAATGTAATCTCTCAAAGTTATTTTCATTTTCCACAGAGCCATAAACTTTTAATAGATTCATAATTTACAATATTGCACGTTGTCGCAATTTTTACTAAATTGGTGTTACAAAGTCAAAGTTGTTGCTTGAATCTAACCTTTGTAATGCATCTCTTCTTAATATGGAGATGACCGCTTATTTGTGATCTACATTGTACTAGATTGAGCCACGAAGAGCATATTTAAATATTACCGGTCTAATCTTTACCAGTTACTGAGTCCTTTATTGTGACCTAATAAGGGTATTATTAGTCGATGTTCAAATATTGTTTCTGCCTCCCTGCAATGCTGGGGCAGGTGTTCAGCTGTGAGCTACTCCCATCAGGGGTGGTCTTATCAGAGACTAGGGGCGTTCAGGGAAGAAAGCGATGCAACGGCACAGAGAACGCAGGCTGTGTATGAGCTGCAGACATAATCTCTGCAAGGTCCCAGGGGAACTGGATTTACTATGCCTGCTGGGTAAAAACACATTACAAACTTTTGTCCAACTCCCATTGGACAGTCACAACACAACAGCATATGTGGGGGGGAGAAGGGACTTGGTGGCATAGGAACAAGAGATAGGGATGGATGATTACAAGTCTATGGAGAGGTAATTCATGGGGATTCGGTTGTGCTGAAACAAATGCTGTGACAGGTATTGGAAGTGCTGTGAAGATTCAGGAGATGGTTAAATAGTTTCAAGTATCAACTATCAAAGGACTCTTGTCTTTTGATGAGGACATCTCCTGTGAGGTAGTTGTGCCTCACAAACTGTACTGACGTGTGTCTCAGCCAAAGTCATGTCTGAGCAGTAGGTTGTCACACCAGACTAATGTTGATCAAACAAAAATGCCTGACACAAGCTCAAATATCTCAAACATGACAAGTCACATACAAACTTTTGAGAAAATATTTGACAGCAAGTAATGTGATTTGAGAATTTGGCAACAAACCATGAACCCTGTTTGCCCCATGTAACATTGGCTATAATATTTAGAACAATTGTATTAAGCAACTCAATGTTTAACTATTTAAGTTAAATAATATTCAATATCTTATTGATATGATGTAGCCAAATTCTAATTTTGGACTTCATGAGACATACCAAAATACGATGTGATTTTAATCAATATAATCCTACGTCAGCTCACAACATGCTTCCAACTCGTAGGGGCTTGCATGCAGTATATCTATATAAAAGTGGAAGAAAATGAAAAGAAAAGGAAAATAAGTATTTTACAACAATGTGCCAGGACCATCGATTTTCCAATGCATTTTCTTTTTAATCTTTTCACTACAAACTGCATCTTTAAAATGCTACTGGGGAAGTCAATCATTTTTGAGTAACAACGTATTTTAACCAAACTTGTCAGACATCCACCCCAGTTGTGCATTGCATACTCACATAGCAATTTGCTTATTGTGTAGAATTGCACATATATTTGTACATTTCTATTTCAGTTTTCAGGGATCGATACAAGGAGGAAACCTGACAGGGAATAAATAAAAAATATCATAAATACAAAACAGGGAAAAACTGGTGGTGCTTTACGATCAATATTCTGTATGCAGTGTGTCAGTGCTACTCTACCTCACAATTACTGAGCACCATCAAAGAAAAAGACTGCAATGGGCTTCCAAAAGCTGCATTGGTAAAAAGTAGTCAAAATAATTTGGGTCTATGAAATAAATGTGTGTTTGTATATGTGCCTTTTGTAAAACCTCACAAAGTTAACAGTGAAATGGTGATAACTAAGAGGAAGAATCCCGGCTAGGTGTCATCTATATTAAACTGTACATTTGGAAGAAGCATTGGAGTTTTGATTGTGGCTGTGAGGATGGAATAGCCTGACAAACAATATTAATATTTTTTTTTACCCTTGGAGGCAACGATAACTTCTACTGGTACAATTTGGTTTGTGTCTCACTGATACCGCCTTTGAGTTAAATCATCCATCAATTTTATGCACAATGGAAAAATGCTGTGTCCTCTAATTGTGTTTGCACACAGTCTGTTGGTATTACATGTGCAAACACTACTGGACCATTCCCCTTCACTGAGCAAGGAAGTAGGTGCACCACAATGTACTGTAAATAAAGAGAGATAAATCTGCCACTCGGTGGAAGACCTCACAAATCAGCTGCATCCCTAAATGTAACATCCCTGTAGATATAAATAAAGAGCAAACATGAAGCATTGTCTACTTTATGAGCTGTCAATACTGTCTTCCTACTTTATAATGAGCCTGATATCTCGTAAATCAACAACATACAAAAAACATTTCAGTTACTGTGATATCTTAATAAAAAAATTGTTAGAAGAGTGCAACCAAGCACCCACTCATTTGCTGGAATATTGTCTTGTTCACCCTGTTGCAGTTCAACTATGACTGGCATGCTATGTCAGTTTTACCAGGATGCCATTGTAGACAGCTTACAGTGACAGCTATGAGGGGCTTCTGAATGAATAGCCATGAACAGACACACCTAAAAGAAAGAGAGGTAGAGAGAGACAAACACAAAAAGAACATTGAACACCTATTGGCACATTTACGTAAATGGGAGTCGTAATAAGCAGGTGCATGTAAGAAAATATCACCATAACCGTATATAAAATGAGAGTTGGCTTGTTGTCGATATAAATTCCATTTCATCAACGCAAACAACGTATGGAAGGTTAGGTCTAATCTACAACCATTCACACATTAATTATTAAGTTATTGATGACCTTCTCCAGCCTCACAAACTCTTGGCAGTTAAATCAAACTGCCTTGAGCCTCCCCAGCCCCTTAGGGCAATATCCTGTATACTGGCTCCTTCTAGTTATGAGCCTGATGGAAAGGCCTTTTTAGAGACATGGCCTCAATTTTCTCTGACTAATCTTTTTGTATACTTGTGTTCTTACAGAGGAGAGAAATTGCTGGTAGCACACAAGTATACTTGAATGAATGCAAGGATTACATGAAGTACATCACATTCATTCATCCATAAATTCAGGAAAGACAAGATATCCTTTTGTATGTTTATGCTTTTATTAACATGTGTATGGAGAATATATGTCTATGTTATTGTACAAAATTGGCAGGGAGTTGAGTAAGATGCTCCCAAACAGCGATTCACAAATCTTATTAACAGTTGGATGTGAACATACATGAGGAGGAGGTGGGAAACCTGGGGGAGTGTGAATCCACCAAATATTAAGTGTGAATGTATCTCTGTAGAGTCCTTGGTACCACAAATGAGTAATTCTTCTGACAACTAACACCTCTGTTTCACTATTCCAAATTGCAATGTTATTTAACTGCAGTCGTCGTTTTTATCCAATAGACAAATGTTCCAAGGACATGCCAGAGGAAACACCATATTGCAGTTGATTCTGTCAAATCCAAAAAAATCATTTTTTAATAAGGCTCAGAGGCTCAAATAACAGTCTCTGAAAAGTGGATTTTTAACATACAAATGCTGTACAAAAGAAGTTGTAAGAATAGAAGAACATAAGCATATTTTCACCGCCATGAGAAAGCATAGCTGTTTGAAACAATGTTAAGTAATACGCACATTGCCTTTTTCTTACAGCCTTACAGATTGAAAGAGCCCTTTTCCCCCTCAGTCAAGCCGTATCCATTAGTCTGCCTTGGGTTCCTCACCTTTGACGTCTCAATCAGTAGAAAAGAAATTGCTCCTTGAACACACAAAAACAGACGCTCTGGGAACATCAGCAAATCCTTTTTTAAACAGGCCTCAGTCACAACTACATAACGGACATTTTAAGTTATTGCCGCTAAATGTAGCTTGAAATTGCTATGTCTTTTCTGTGTGTACAGAACAAGTGTCTGGAGATCAGGAACCATGAAAGTAGCCAGTCAAAGATATTTGTTTGCAGTGACCCATTACTGAATAACATATTATTTTCACTCTCTGAAAATGCTTGCAGTAAGTGACTCCTTCATTTAGTTTTCAAATAATCTCTTCACACCAAATTAATTTAGACAAAACATGCAAACATAGAATGGGCTGCATTGGCATATGTAGCCCATATGTTGCTGTTAGGTTAGGTCTGGGCACTATCCTACCAAAACCAAATGTCAAACCACAGAAAGTTGTTAGACTGGAGATGCGTTACAAATTTCCATACTAGATCAAACAGACCAAACAATTAGCATTTCACATAAACTGACAGATTTCAATAGGGAAGTAGAAAAGCATTGCCACAGTATGTCTTTGGCTCTGCTAATGTGTTGACATATTTGTATGAACCTTCTGTAACTGAACAGTTGCAATGGTTAGTAGTTTGAGCAAAAGACAAGTCAATAGGAGGCCATTATCACTAAACGTGAGGATACTGAGCTTTCAAAGTAAGGAATTCAGGAAATATTTGTTTAAATTTTATTTTCAACATTGTACTGTATGTATTTATTGCAATATCCTGTATGTATTCAATGTTATTTTACATTATTGTTAAGTCTGGAGGCTAGTTAAAGCATATAATCTGATTTTTAATTATATTTTCAATATACACTGAAGACTCAAAGATTTCCATCCTACTTACATGGCACTATCATTGTGTGCAGCTGTGTACACCGAAGAGTACATCAACAGCGAGAATAGTGCAGAAATCAAAGCATTGATGGAATTGTAAGAAATTGCTTTTGCAGCCGCATACAATATTAGTGATTGTGTGCACAACATAATCACACTTAAAAGTAGGGTATGGCTACTGTAAGAATAGGAGTCTAGACACTCGTCCTTCTGGGAGTCCTCTGAAGCCCACTAGACAATCAAGAGCAGTGGAAGAGCATATGCAGCCCACAGCATGTATAATGACCCCCATCACAGCCATCAATAACCATAATGGTCACACAGACATTTATGTTACACTTACTGGGATGAGAGATGAGGCATTTGAGAGAGAGGACAACCTTTTTACTCACTTGCACTAACTTTATGTTTATCTTTTTCATAAGATTTACTCAATCAACTATATGTGCACAGTTTACAGAGGCTGCTGGATCATCTTTAAGTGTGCTTGACCTGTTGGATCATTAGACAGGCTACTCTTCACTTTTCATTCATTTGAATGGGTTTGCTTGAAGGTTGACTGGGAATGCTTAGGCCAGTTCTTTATGACTTCACATTTAACGAACATTGCTGATTTTCCAAATTCTGGATTTGCAGACTGAAATTATATTGGAAATTACATAAATATTGATACGCTCATAAAACTTTTAATTCAAAAGTTTTATCTAACCAATGAATGCTTGATAATTTTGACTAAATAAATGATGGTGTTTAAAATGTGATGTAGCCCAGTTCTCATATTCTTCCAAGATTTTTTTAATACACTTTACATAAAGGTTACATTACGTACCATGGCACTTACAAGGTGCACTTCATTGTAGATTCATATGACTTACTATACACTACTGTACACATCAGTTCATATAGACTACATATGAACTATAGTTCCAACATATGCCGTTGTTATCGGTATTACTATAGTTACACAGTAGTTCAAGTAACATTGATGTAAAGTGTTTACAATGTTTTTATCTTGCACAATATTTTCCTTGGAGTTTGAGGATTGTGTGCTTTCCACTACTGTTTCTGTATTGCAGTTGAAACACTGCATGAGAGGCCAAACAATGGCTAACTTCAATTTCAACTTGATCAGTTGATGAGTCAAGTGTGTGAGTCAATAATGGCATTCATTTAGCAGAGTATTAACAATAAATTTTTCCATTTAAGGGCCTCCCTATTCTCTGGCTACCCTTAAACTATACAGAGGGGACCCACATGGCTTTTCTGTTCTCATATTAGACTAGAATGATTCAAACGTAATACTCAAGTATGTATAATCCTGGAAAACATCTTGTAAAGATGTGTATGCTATGAAATATGTCATATTTACTGGACTGTGACAGTAGGCTTGACAGACACATCGCATAATGTGGATTTGTCAGGGATCATACCTGGTCCATGACTTTGTGATAACTCTAAAATGGCTTATTGTTTCAATGGAATGGCTACTGCTTAAAACAAATATTTTTGTAAACACTTCCCGTTTTCTTGGCAATGTTACTCTCCCAACAGACTCCCTTTATTTTGCACTTTAAAGTGTTGCACTTGGAGGTGAAAATGTATCTCTTTTCCAAGGAGCCATCTATGTCCAAAGTGTCACAGATGGCTAACTGGTGATAATGGAAAGAAAACCAAGACAAGAGGAGATGAGAAGCTTTCTGACCACAGTTTGATAGCAGTAAGACTGCAAGTTGAGAACTGTATGTAATGATATGTGTACATTTTGCCATTGTCAAGCTTTTGTATTAAAGTGTGGATGTATGAGGTTTAGACTTTGGGATAAGACTAGCCCCATTTGGCAAAAGACGTGATTAATACAGAATAGTAATCAGATGCTTGATACCTCCATGTGACAAGTTATTAAGCAGACAGTTTAACCTCCAAACAGACCACTGTACCTTGCTGAAAGAACTTGATGCAGCAGTTGGTGCACGTGGACGTGTGACCCAGAGTTAAAGATGTGTAAGGGGGTCGTTCGGCCAGCTCTGCTCTGCTCTGTGGGGAACCTGCCAGCATACTGCAGAAGATGCCTGATCAAGGTGATGGATGCCACCCAGCCCTACACTCATGCCGACATTCACACCTGCTGCCTGTGCCCAGCTTATTGAGTCCATGAATCAATTTAATGAGAGGAAAAAGGGTTCAGGACTTCAATAAAGACCCCACCAGGCCCTCAGATTTATGCCTCATAAATGTGGTCTGGTCCGTGCAACAGACAGACAAATTAGATAACTTCTGCTTTGTTTGCAGCAAACTGTCATTCATATTGCTGATCCTATTCATCATTTTACACATTGGATGCCAAAAAATGTGCGTTTTGAAAACTCAAACATTAGGGTGTATTGCTAATAGGGAGATACAACCTATTCTATCAGTAACCCTTGAGTAATCTTTTTATTTATTGATGCAATAGGAAATACATGTTAAATGTCTAAAGAGAGAGAGAGAGAAACAGGGAGATAGAGAAAGAGAGTAAGAGAGAGATGGAGAGAAAGACATCTTCCATTGGTAATCAATATTCCAGCAGTGACCTGAGCATTTGCTCCCTCATTCCTCCCATTTGGAACTACAGGCCTGGCTGTCTGACAGGGAGTAAACCCGATGATTTCCCTCAGGATTCTGTCTCACCCCTCCAGACAGTTTTACTGGTTTCCACAGTGCTATACCTCTACACATACAGTACATGGCAACAGATATACAACACCTATCATAATCAACAGCAGTGGGCTATATTCATGGTGTGAGCCTGAGCATAAACAATTACATACAAATATCATCCTTGCCACACTAAAAAGGACAGCTGCATGCCCAGACTTAAATGAAGAATGCTGTGTATGTACCGTACGTAAGTTGACCCACAGTACATAATGAACAATCCTTGACCACAATTCAAAGTCTCCTCCAATGATGCAGTTCAGTCTTACCTTCCATCTCAGTGAGGACATGGTCTTACACATGGTCGCCATTCAGATGTCTGCTGCTGCAGCAGTAGCCCAGTAGTGAATACATTTGTCATCGTCCACTGGGGACATGGCAGCTAATGGTGCATGAGAGTGCCAGATCCCCATGGGTAGTGTAGCTGGACCACACCCCTTCCCTCAGAGGAGAGGCTACAGGCCTGGGCTCAGGGAGAGCGAGACGGGAGCATGCTGAGAGAGATAAGTCTGGTCCAGAGGTAAACATGAGGGATGGTAATTGGAGAGCAGTGGCAAGACATGCATGTCTGAACCCCGAGGCTCTGGAGATGGTGTGGCCACGATCTTCTAATAACGGAAGGAGATAGAGGCTATAGTTGTTAGAAGACAGGGATTCTTGTTACTACACATTCTGCTGTCACTGTCTAATGATATTGTTTGATTTAGATTATATAGACAGTGTGAAACATATTTGAAACTGATTTGACACCCACAATGCTTTGTCTTGAAAGTGTCTTGGGCAAGGCTGAAGACATTCATCTATCTGCCTTTTGACCTGTTGATAGATTGTGTGAAAGAAGCCATGTAACACTTGATCGAAGGGGTGTGTTGAAAGGGAATTTAGTTGTCTATGGAGATACAATAAATCAAGTATTTGCAATTAGATGGAATCAATATAATTAGTCTCTCATTAAGGGCATTTCTCTTCACTTTGCATGTCCACTTATAGCTGTACTTACAGAGATGTCAAGGTTTGTTTACACTTAGTATAGGGCTCTCCTTTGTTGGAGTAAGAAACCCTATCCATCCAAGTCATTCATAATTATGTCACAATGTTGTTACAACTTATGTTTGGACACAAGGCCTCAGTATTACACAGTGTGAGAGATTTTTATCATTGGTCTTCGACAATGTTGAAATGTATTAACACATACAGTACACACCCACATGTACAACTGAGGCATATTGTTAAACTGTAAACTAGATACATTTATTTTTTGCTAATGCTTAGCCACAGGCATGGTATTCCATGGGCATGTTCCCAGTCTCTTATCAGTGACTGGTCCTTATCACTTGGCTACACAACAGCAGACACATACAGGTCTATTATACCTTCACCACAAGCAGAGAAATTATCTATATCAAGGTTTGCAGTATGACATTTGGTTGTCTCTCTGTCAGTCCCAGATAAAAGTATCTATTATTACAAAGAATAGTGAGTAAGTAAAAAGAGACAAGTCACTGCAACTGCTGAAAATTGTGCCAATAATCCCCCCCAAAAGAGAAAAGTTACAAAAACTACAATATTTCAAAAATGTTGTATATTGAATATTGTCTTCAATTAAAATACAAAGGTGTGAAGCATTGAAGCTTCAAAGTACAAACAAATTGCTCTGATATTATTTACAGTTACACAGAACAAGTAAACAAGGTAGGAGAAAACTGATGTACTGGGCAGGCCCAGTTTCAAAAGACTGATCATGTGACACGACTTAAAGAGTCAAAATAATTTTGGCTTGGTTACGCTGGAATAAAGCAGCGACTGAAAGAACAGTATGTTGAACTTTTTCTGGGTAAAAAAAAAACATTCTTGTAGCTGGTCCCAAGGTATAAACAAGTTCTGTCAAAGGCCACAATTTTCCAGGCTATGTTGTGCTTCACTGCATTTCTCCATTAATATAGTGAAATTTGACAAAGTTCCCCTCCCTATAGGGGCCCTATAAAGTCTCCATCCTAATTAAGCTGTAATAGCTGTAAAGGCATCATTACAAGCTGTGTTTAATTACTTTTTAAATTAAATGCAGGATATTGGGTTCAGAAAGGTGTGAAGCTAAATTTATGTAACCATAAACATCTGCATGTATATGAAAAGCAGGCTTTTCCTTAAACAGGTAGTGGATGGTATTCAATTGAGATGACCAGGACTGTCAATGAGCACCAATAATGCTCTTTCGGGGTTTATAATCACAAGTAGTAATACTACTTGTGAAACTGGCATGACACCCACAACTGACCTTGTAATAAGATGCAGGTTTTACCAGGTCATATCCAATTGTCATTTCTCAATTTTCTCCTCCCCCAGTTCTTGACATGCTTGAGAAATGACTTGGAGGGAATGTTGAAGAAAAAAAAAAAAAAAAGGAACAGCATGTAATAAAATGTTCCATAAAATGGAAATGGTTGGACCCTTTATTCTCATCCTCATAAAAAGCAAGTGGCTGGGGTCAGAAATGAGTGTAACATCTTTCTGAACTATCTATTGCAGCCTCAGTTCAAGCAAGGATTGAAAGAGGATGTTAAAATGTGTAATGTGTCTATGTAAAAAAATCCAATCTGGTCTTTGCAAGAAAACTAATTCAGTAAAAAATACACAGCAGATTTTACTAGAAGAATAGTGCTGAGAGCTTGTTTGTGGACAACACAAAATCGCTCTGAACAAATGTCTTTACAATGAATACATTTGATTGCACGTAGTCTGAAGATTTTGGACCAATCTATTTTAAAGATTCAATACACCAGTCTCAGCTGGTCAATTATTGTATGGTAATGAGACAATAAGTGTGTTATTTTCCATTCAAAATCAAATTCTTATCACAATGAGATAAATACTGATTTGAGATCCTACTGTAGAGAACACCATGCAGCTGCATTTGGCAGCTGTCCAATTTATTATCAGCAACAAGTGACATTATAGTTCAAATCGTGAGTAAGTACATCATTCCTAAGGACCTTTTAAATGTTCAACAAATCATCTAAGAATGGCAGAGGGCAAACCAACCACTGTTCCTGTGCTTGTTCAGATGTGTTAAGGGAATTATACCTCTCAAAAATAAACATTTCTAACTATTACAGATTCAGAGAAGACCAGACTTGGATACCTTTTTTGTGACACTAGGTCCACCTGGTGGACATGGAGAATAATGAGTCAAAATGTATCCATGGTCCACTCCCGACACCTACTGGAATTTTTATTCGACACCCCCAAACAGTACAATATTTAAACTTTATATTATACATAACACTGTATGAAAACCAAACATGTTGATAATCCAAACCCTCAGGTAGAATCTATATTTGCACAATTTGTCATTTGTAAACTTAGCATGCAGATAAAATAAAAGTAAGTACTCGTAGACTTGCCATATTAACAGTACTAAACCATTCCAGTGATAATAGAGGCTGTAACTTGACCTTTCCTGTTAGAGGCTTGTCAAAGGGCTGCCCTGTCCCAGTGGCCTGTCTACAACTCTCGACAGGCTATATATAACACCCAGACATAGGAGAGAGGTATTCAGAGGTGCACAGAAACACAAGCTGACAGACCCGAAGAGAAACAATAGGTAATAAACAAAAGGTAAGAGACCATTGATGGAAAATTATACAGATGTATTTCTGGAATTTGAGTTTATTTGTGATTTTATTAAAAATCGGTGTTTGTGTTAAAGCTGTGTCACTGTATACTGTTTTGGTACATAAATAATTTTTGTCATGTTGGATGGGGACAGTGGTGAATGAACTTTTTTTGTTCTCTGTCTGTTTTCATTGTACTGTAAATATTCAGTTTTTTTAGTTTGATATTATTCTAGATGGTTCAAAAATCGGAGTGCAATCTGTTGGTGACATGGTGAGTGTTTTTGATGTTTTATCTCCATGCATGAAATCCCTCTCAGCTACAGTTCAAACGTGATTTTTAGAAGATTAAAGTTATTTTGTTATGGTGGATGAAAATGAAAGTGAAGTATCCTTCTCAACAACCCTTCTCATTAACTTGGTGTTAGGAGTGATTTAACATTGTGTATTGAGGCATGACTTCTATCTCTTAAGGTGAAAAACAGAAAGACACCGGCAGGACAGCACAGGCACTGTGACAAGTGCTACAGCATTCACTGTCAAGTCCCAGTGGAGATATCTGTCTCATGTGTGGTCATCAAGTGCCACCTTCAGTGTGGGGCAGTCTTTCACTTGTGCAAGGAGGAAGAGCACCAGTTACTTTGCCCCAATGAGAAGGTACCCTGCCTCAATGCAGAAAATGGCTGCCCCTTTTCTATGCAACGCCACATGCTGGCTAAACACCTGGAGGTCTGTCCAGCCAGTGTTGTTAGCTGCTCTCAGCAATGGAACCGCTGGCCAGTGTCAGAAACAGACACTACCTTCTACAGAAATGTCCTGACTGACCCAAAGTCTGGTGGACAACTGAGTCTGGACGTGGCTATTGCACTCAGGGACCAGAAACAGCTCTTTAAATCCATAAAGATGAAGAACATGTTCCCTGAATTCACCAATAAAGTTGAAGAGCCTGCCCTCCTAGATATGGCCACTGGAGGTTTCAGCTCTGAAAATGGAGATGGAAATTATTTTAATGTAGATCAACTGACCGAGACTGGCTGCAATGGAGAGGTGAACGGATTGAGCCAAGAGGAAAGGTATGCCCTGGCCAAGAAGAAGGATGTGGAAGGTATTGAAAACTACAGTTCCTGGGAAGGAATATTTAAAAAGGAAACGCAGGGGTGTAACCAAACTGTTAAAAACCTGGAGAAGGAGCCAACATCTCGGAAAAAGGATGAGAAAAAAGAAGACTGTGATGCAACCGACTGTCGGAAAGAACCTGGAGAGTCACCTGTCAGCCAAGAGAATGGTGCCACAGGTGTCAATCTATCGAGAACTGGCCTGGCTCCATGGGAAGATGGTGTCTTAGAGAGGTTAGGCAAAGAGGTTAACATCGCTGAATACAACATGTATCTGGCGCACAACGGAAGTATGCTCATTAATTTTGGTCAGCTTGCTGCTTGTACCCCCAGACAGAGGGACTTTGTTTATGGAAATCTGGAACCCATTGAGGTACAAACTCTTCACTCATTCACTGTTCCAACAAGCTACAGACCGAAGCGCAGCCACGTAATTAAAAATCCTTCTCGTAAACCTAAAAGAGTACACCAGAGTGTGGACACATCAGATTTAGGATTGTCCTTGGAAGACCTTCCAAAAAATGATGTGGTTGCCGCCACTTTATTGTGCTCCTTGGAGAAAGAGTTTAGGGGGCACGTCATCTCAGAGACTGTTGGGACTGAAGGTCTATATGTAGATCAAGGCACACAGACCCACAACTTCTCTTCTGCTCCATTCAAAGAGGATGATTCCCTGGCTGACCTTGTGGCAGACAGACCCCAGGGCCTGCATGTGCAGATTCAGAGTGAATGTGTGACCCGAAGACACAACAGAAACAGCTCGGCTTTTAACTACATGTGCGGTAACACCTTCCGCCGTGATGAGTACACTTCTCATTTCAGAAATGTGCACTTAGACATCCAGTCTTGTCTGAATGGCTGGTTTGAACAACACTGCCCCCTAGCGTACCTGGGCTGCACCTTCAGTCAGAGGAGATTCCATCCTGTTGGGCATCAAGCCACCATCACCTACTGTCCAAACCTTCGAACCTTCGCACTTCAACCAGTCTTCCCTTCTTCACTCTGTGAGGGAGGGAAAACCATCCCTAGTGAACGAAAACGTGCTCGCAACTTGGACCCCCTGAGCAGTCTGCCTTTTGAGATCCTCCGGCACATTGCCGGCTTCCTGGACAGTCTCACTCTGTCCCAGCTCTCCCAGGTCTCCCAAAGGCTGAGGGAAGTGTGTGCCACCCTGTTGGTGGGGAGAGGAATGGTCTCTTTGAAATGGGAGAAAAAAACCTATTCCCATGGGGGGTCCTACTGGAAATGTAAAAATAAGGTGAGTACCTACTTTCTCATTTATAGAAAGTAAGGACATAGTATACCTCATCAGAATCCAATATATTTTGTCTGTTAAATGACACTCACCCACTCCCTCCATTGCAATTTTGTGATGTTATTGACATGCTGAGACATCACACAGGCTGACTGTCTGCTGGTCTGGCAGGTTTTCAGGTCATTATCCATAGTCACCAGGTCACCTTGTGCTACTTTAGTATCCAGTTGCATTCACTGTATTGTTGGAATACTAGGCTGTCTAGGCTGCCCATGTGACAGCTGTTGTAAAAAGCGTCCTTGTTGGTTGACTCACCAATGATTATTTGGCACCAGTGAAAAGTGGTCCTGTGTGTGTGTGTGTGCAAGGGAAAGAGAGCATGCCAGTGGTATCAGTGATTTGGAATGCCACCAAGGCCACAAATAGATAGTACAGCCACAATAACATGGCTGTTATCTCATAACTCACAAAGACATATTCAACAGAACCCATTTGAAGGCAGGCTATGTACCAACCTGGTACTTCTGATAAAAGATAGCTGTTGCTGTGGTAACATAGTTATGGTTTGGCTGACACATCGAATATAGGACTTTTAAAATCTCAGCCGTATCTATTACAAAGCTTTATCGCAAATCAAAAAAACACTGGAACACTTGAAAAAAAAAACACTTTGTGTTATTATAAACAAAAAAACAACATTTTATGTGGCAAATGTTCATGGTCTACTTTACTTCCAACATAATATACTCACCACTTGCTTCTCTGCTGTTTAAACCTCTCAAAAAGTATGTGGAAGCTGTGAGATGGAAAATCCTTGTTAGTACATAGGTAAAGTTATTGTTTTCATGGCTGATTACATTTCCTTTTGTTTAAAGGTGACATGACATGCTGGTTTTGGATGCTTTTATATAGGCCTTAGTGGTCCCCTAATACTGTATCTGAAGTCTCTTTCCCGAAATTCAGCCATGGCGCAGAATTATAGCCAATACAAGTATAGTCCCACAATCAGCTTTCCTCAGAACGCGCTGTTTCTGTGTCTGTAGCTTTAAATGCTAATGAGGAGGAGAGGGGCGGCAACATGCGCTAATGTTTACAACTGATGTATCGCAATGGCTCGTAGCCCCCGTTGCTGTAAGATGCCTCAAATTTAGCCATTCTCTTCTGATCATCCTGGTTTGCAGAGGTGCACACTCATTCATTTCAATATGGAGAAAGGCGGATATCGCGAGCCATAACACCAACAGCAGAACGGTTATCCAAATAACAAAGAAGTGTACAACACTGGCGTTACAGCGTTTGTATTCACACACACACTTGACGCCATCTACCTTTACATAAGCGACAGTAACTCAGCTGGCTCGTAGCCCCGTTGCTGTAAAATGCTTTGAATTTGCCCCTTCTCATCTGATCACCCTGGTTTGCAGAGGTGCACACTCATAATAATTTCATATCGCGCACGCCATAACACCAACAGCATAGGTTATCCAAATAACAAAGAAGTGTACAACACTGGCATCACAGCGTTTGCACGTTAGCAACAGTAACTCAGCTGTTAGCTGCAGAGCTAATGTTACAGCCACATTCTAAGGGTAGGTAACAATATACAGTAAAGCAACACAATTATATAGCGTTAGTTAACTTACTTGTCCAAGTTTTGTAGCTTGACCAAGGAGATTTAGTAATGATCCAGAATTTAATTTCAGCAAGGCCAGCTTTGTGTTTGCTCAAGTTGAGGAAACAGTAGTGGCTGAAATGTTTGGCGCAGACATGCAAAACTTTGGGAAGTTGTGTCGGCGCATTTCCAGCGAAAATAAAATTTAGATATTGGTTGTGCAGAGGCTCGATGAAGGACTTAAATAAAGATTTGAGCTTGCATTTGTACATCCAAGCACTGAGCGTTGTGCTTCGTTTGTTTGCTCGCCATGATGTCTCTCCAGGAAAAACCGATATGGCACTTGCCCTTGCACGGTGGTAGGTCAGTTTCTAATGGGCGGGTCAGATGATCTGGGCGGGCGAAGCAGAGAGAGGGGAGGTAACCTTTCTCGTATCTACGTCACTTGGAGGAGATTTTCAAACAGGGCGTTTGAGCCTTCATTTAGTCAAAGGCGGAGAAGAACACCCAGGGCTTTGTTTAGACCTATCGAAAATTCTAGCTCATGGGGGACCAAAGGCAGGCTAGGGGAACTCATATTAATGTTAAATAACCTCATAAAATGAAGTTTTCATGTCATGTCACCTTTAAGGCTTTTCACACACCATAACTCCCAGCGGTGTATTACTTGTTTTTAATAATAAATCAAATTACTGTATGCTTTGATTTTCTGTAGTATTTGTGAATACAATCTACTTGTCCTACCTACTGTACAGAGTTAAAATCTGAGTGCCATTGTATTCAACTTAAAACGATGCTCTTGTTGTTGTTCTTTGTGCAGGTGTGGGAGTTTAGCTGCCTGTTTTCCAGAGTGGATGGATGGTGCTTGGACAGCGTGCCCTCCATGTCTGAACACCTCAGAGTGTGCACATTCTATGAGAAAGAGGAAAAGAGAGAGCCTGTGGCTTTATCTGGCATGGGGGAGGTCAAAAAGAGAGGCAAGGGTCTGAGTCTTGTCAACATGTTGCAGGAAAAATAAAACCTGTGGAAGAGGATGAACTTATTGTATTTTTATGTAATGTAACACTTCATACTGGCACATCCACTTGAAGCTAGTAACTATTTAATCACTGTGCCTCCTTTGCCTTGTATTTTAAGGGTTTTCATTAAATAATATTGGCAGGATGTGTGCCAAAATAATAATACAAATTTAATTTTAAATAAATAGTCTCTATAATTTGTATCCTATCGTTTCCCCACCAAATTGTTTACATACTTGGGTTGAATTACATGATAAACAATAATTCTGACTACTTTTCATCGTGTACTTTGTGCACTCACACTGACATCTACTGGTAGAAAATTATACTTATTCCAAAAATTCCCTCAACTATCTTGCTCATGTGACCACATAGATCACACACCAAACAATAGAACAAGTGTTTCTCACCCTAGTAACTAGTACAGTTTACCACAACGTGAACATCCTATCTGTGCCTGTTAAAGTCATAGTTTCCTGTACTTGAATCATGCCATTTGTAAAATGGCTGTCATTTCCATTGCTTTTGGGTCGATTATTAAAAGAGAAACAAAAGCAACAACATTGTGAAAATCGTACATCGACTGAAACATTTATTGAAGATTAATTACGACAATGTTTAAAGGAAATATAGATTGCTCTTGAGGTGCAGGTGTGGGGTGTGGTTAGTGGTAGAGATGGACTCTCTGCTTACAGTAAATCTACTCAGGCACCTCAGGGTTGCGTAGTTTGTTAATCACCTCTGACAGCATGCGGTTGCACAGAGCAGCATATGGATTAAGAACCACTGCCTGTTGCCGGGCAAATTCACTCCCCATTGCAGCTGCCCGCTCGAAATCATCTCTGGCTTTGTCATTCTGGCGTGCCAGCCTCAGTATCAGGCCTCTCTGCACCAAAGCCTGGCATGCAGTTCGGCCTTTGCCACCACTCAGAGAGATGGCACGCTCCAGGTCCTCAATAGCACCTGTAGAAAGAGCTATGAGTTACCAACAGGGCATTGACTGGACAGCAGCCCAGGCAGAACATGGCAGAGCCTCTCACAGCCATAACGATCACACATAGACAGATCACACAAAGAATCCCATTCCAACTGAAGTAGAAAAGCAGACATTGTTTCTGTTGAGTTTGGATTGGCGCGGGTGTGGGTGCCTTCAAAAGAGCCCTGTAGGTGTGGTACCATGAGGTTTACCTGCTGTGTCTCCCTGTAGACGACGAGTTTGTGCCCGGTTGTTGTAGGCAGACGCTCGTTTGGGCAACATCAGGATGGCTTGGTTGAATCGTTCAAAAGCAGCTTGTAGGTCCCCAGCCTCTGCTGCAGAGACGCCTTGCATCTCTCGCTCTTTCACCTGTTTCAGCAGCTCGGCATCAAAGTTTCTGTCTGGTAGAGGGAGATAAACAGGCTGAAACACATTCCAACTCAACTGTCAGGGCTGATGGCATTACAAACACAGAAATGTACCAGGACATGGAACGCCAATTAAATCCGGCATCTAGTCTTTAGACTATTTTAAAAGGAATAGAAGATCTCTGAATACGTTTTTCAAAACAGTTTTTATGGTGATGAACAAAAATGTCCAGAACTCACCATCGTCTGTAAGTTCTTCCTCTTGGTTCAAACCGGGGACATCTCCAAAAGGCGTTGTGGGGTTGAAAATGGCTTGGAGGACAGCTCTGTCATGTTCTGAGGCCATCCTACAGATGTGCTTTCAACTGAGAGGAATAAAGCAGAAATGTTAAACTATGATACCAAAGTCAGGCATGATCCCCATCTGTTTTTCAGATTTTTCCTCAGCCAATCAGATAAGGGGGTGGAAGCGGGTGGACTTTGAGATTGTCAGGAGGGGGGACTGGCATCTGTATTTGGTTAACTGCAAGCACTGGAGACTCCAGTACAACACCACCGAATCTAGGAAACATGGAGGAAAAACATATTCATTGAACTAAAGTCCTTGTTACATTGTATATATTACAAATATCAAGTGAACATGAAAAATATTGAATTACTGGTAAATACATGAACTAGTATTAGATAGAGACACAGAAAGAAAGAGACTTGACAAGACCCTTCCCTACTAGAATGTAAAACACTGATGAAGACAAATGAAATGAGATCATGTTAATCCCCCTTGCCCTTCAGGAGAAAACTGTGCCTAACATCTCCATCTTAAGTAGGACTACATTTACATATCATTTCATATCCACAATTTAAATCTGACAGTCTCACAATTCAAGTCTATGTTGTGCAGTTTGACCACAGTCAGCACACAATCTACTAAGGTATGCTAAGATGTATTAACATTGTGGCTTACTTATTTCAGGAAGTCTGCTGTGTACTTTTGTTGTAGATCTGTACCAGGTGATATTGATTCTGTTTCAGAAGATCTGTTTTGAAAAATGGCAGTATTTCCCATCCACTCACGCGATGATGGGCAACAAAAAAGAACAGTCCAAAACAATCTATTATTTTCTCAAAACATTTCAGATCACAATACTATCTCATGGTAAAACGCAATCATAAATACAAACATGATTAAACCGGAAGGTCACTGATGCAGAATAGAATGCTGTCCAAGATTTGATCAATGTCTTTTGCTACCACTAGAGTGAGCTCTTGTCATTTCTGTCTTTGAACCCCTCTCACCATCTTCTCCATATAAATACAGGCAGTTTGATCTACCAGGACCACTATCCTCCACTTGCTAATAACATCTAAAGAGACAGTGCTGCACTGTATCATGTTTATGGTCAGTCACTAAGCAACAGATTGTCCACAGGAGCATAGTTGGTCCCCTATGGACTCACCTATGATAGAAAGGTACGAAAGCAATTGTGGGAGAATTATCAGTTCGCCATCACTGAAAATGTCACAATATCAGCACCACTCAGCCTGATTGTGTCAATTGGGAACACACATCAGTAGTGATTGAAGACTAAAACATGAGCTGGAGTCGATTGAGCTTTCCAATGCCTCAGGGCCAAAGGGAAATTAAGAGATAATCAAGAAAAGTTGACCTTGACATGATTGTGGCTGTACTGTGGTCTAGCACACATACAAAATGAGACTTTCTCCCTGTTTACTCTAATAGGAAGCCATTACAAGCACTGACCCTTGACAGATTGGATTTCTAATTGACAGCAGTGTGGAAATAAATGAATTACAGCTGCTACGGTGATTATCAGGAGGTATCAGGGAGAGACTGCTAGATTTCTCATCCAAGCTTTTCACTGTGTTACTGAAGCATTGTGGAAGTGGGAAGATGAAAGATTCGTTATTTTCTTACGAGTTCAGCGTTTCAAACTAAATTATTTCACTTTAAGGAACACCAAAGAGAATTGCTTCTTTTCAGCTTGCCACTTTCCTCTTTCTTGCCCTTCTCATTCTTAACAACAACAATGGTCTCTAAAGCACAGATACATGATTCTCCTTGTACAAATGAACAAGATCAAAAACCTCCCCCTGCAGACAGCTACCTATCCATCCCCGGTCTGTCACACAAGCACTACGTTGCCTCTGAACACCCGCTAAAGAAAAGAGAGCGACTTGGATATTAAAATAATCCTGAGAGCTTTAGTTTCGCTGCGATTCTGTCTGTGGACCTGACATCAAAGCTGGGGCTTCTAATCCTTCTGCCCTGTGGAGGTAAACAGGGTTGCGCGTGCAGATACCTGGCCCCGTAGTGACGAGGGGGCAGAGGGGTGCCGGGGGGAGACTGTCGTCATGCTGTGTGGGGGCACTCTGAGCTGGATTAGAACAAAGTAATCCGCTCAGCGGAGAAACAGGGAAAAACATTTGAGGTGCCAGAGGTTAAGGAAACAAATAATGTGCTCTGTTTATGGGAAGTCATTAACTAACCTCCCAACCCCCATCCACTTCCACACACACACACACACTGTACACACACACACACAACTAATACTCAGACTGCATTGTGTGGTTGATATAACCCATTGAAGAGGTATTTGTTCATGTTTAAAAGACAACACAAAGGCAGCACAGTCCTTGCTGCGTTTTGTATTTTCCCTGATTTGGATATTCTACAACACCAAGCAAAAATGCATTGCCCCAGAGATGGTCAATAGTAATGGTCAATTCCCTGTGAACAAATATGCTTCTTAGAAAGCCATTAAATAACAACAACCTTACTGCCGTTTCAAAACACAGAATATTCTTTCTACTGAGGACTGAGGAGAAACTTAAGGGAAATATGGATTTCACAATTGAGGAGGCTACTACGTTTGCGGTAATGTTTTCTTTAAGTACTGTTTTGTTGCATTGAGAAAACTTTGATTATGAACTGCAAATGATTTATGGTAGACTTTTAGGAATACTAGGTAATTAGAAAGTGAATGTCTATTATTATTTGAGCTGCTGAGGGCCTATGTTTTGAGATACACCAACAATGTGTAACAATAAATAAATGATAAACACCTTAAACTGCTGGACAGAGGATTCTGTCAGATATATCCAGCCCATCACCCTTTTATCCAACATAATTCGGGAACGAAAATGAAAATGAAATACTGTACTTTAGGGAGGTTTCAATACACAACACACAATATCTCTACAAATGTGAAATGCAGCATTATTAGCATATCGATTGGTTGAGGACTGTATCATGTAAGAGGATGATGCATCCAATCAACTCTTCTGAGTAGAGCTCAGGGTCATTGGACATTGAGGGATGTAAGGCTTCCTCTAATGCAGTATCAGTAGTGTCTTAAATAAAACAAGATAAGATGGAAAAATACAAATTAAGAGAATATCTGGTGTGTCTGCACGTGTATGGTAACAGCATAGCTGTTAAGTACTACAGTGTTCAGCTGAGATCAAAGGATAGTGTCATTATCAAGTTGTGTATCTGATGAAAAATGTAAAACCTCGTAAAACACAAGGACAAAAAATTCATCCTGAGCTTTTATCCCAGGCAGTAGAGGAGGGGACATTGACAGTGGTGCTAAAGATTTCGACAGCGATCACAATTTTATAATTTCTTAAGTTACCTAAATTGTGCTCCCTTTGCAGAAAGACATACATCATATTAGGTAGTAATGATGCCTACCAAGATAACATTTGTCATACTTAAATTGCCTTCAGGTAAAACAGACTACTTATCTAAAATAATGTAATGTTCTCAAATAACCCATTTATACAAACGATATCAAGAGACAATGGACTCATTGCAGTAAATCAAGTTTTTAGCTGAGTGTGGAACTGTCTCATACATAAAAACCTTTCATGGCCTTAGTCTGTTAGTGGGATGGTACTGGACTCTTTCAGTCTTCCTTCAAGTCAACTATAGACTGATAGAAAATGCACACAGACACACACATGCATACAAACATGCGCACACACACACATAACAAGCAAGCATAAATAGAGATTGTGTGGCTCCTACTGACACCCTGTTTTGAAAGTATTAACTAATCGCTATACCAACTATGCATATCCAAGAAATCATAGAAAAGCAAAGCAACCAATATCACACAGAAACCAATATCACAAAGAGTGGCCTGCTGTCATTCACGACTGGAAAGCAAGCTTCCATCCACTATCTCATTCCTCATGCATTTTTTAAAGTCAGCTGGTCTCATGCCAGGGTGCACTCCAGTGAGCCTATCTGGTATTTGTGAGGAGGTATCTGCATGTGTGATGTCTGAGTCAAATATTTGAAAGTTAAATGAGAGTCTTCCCTGAGATAGTTTACCTGCATGGGCTGGAAAATAAGATTTTTATGGTGGAGCAGACATAAATACAGCCACAAAGTAGAATGGATTGCTGAGATCCAGAGCTTATTTAACAGTTGATGTCATGCGGCTACCTCATTTGTGCAGATGGAGTAACTCATTTGGAAAATGTAAAGTCCGATGAAGTGATGCTGGAGATCTAATGGGCTGCATTGGGATGAGGTCTTCATATTATCCCAGTCACTCAGGCCACATGATGCAAGGATGGGCAGTGAACGAATCTGGGATTGTTATAAGGCCTTTTTGAAGTTCTGTAAACAACACAGATTAGTTTTGCAGAAACACCCCATTTTATAATGATGAGGAAACAAAGGTTTGTTTCCTTTTTACTCAGAAAAGGAATCAAGAAACTGTGGCTCCCATGATCCTAATATGGTCATTCAGACGGAAATGATCTGCTCCGTGGGAAACAGCAATGTTCTCAGTTGCCGCTTCATTGTCTTGGTATTTCTCTGACACCTCTACAGAGTCAGTCACTTCATTGGCTGGAGATTCTGTTTCACTATAGGCCCACTGTATATTCCGCAAACTAAAGAAGCCTGAACAACTGTGGCTTGGTGTAGTTATGCAAATACACCAAGGGGTGGAGCCCAGATACAGAAAGAAACATCCTCTCCAGCAGGTCTGCACTGGGAATCCTAAGAGACAGTCACTAAGTACACTTCAAATGATTTTATAATGTATTTCACATTCATGGTAGCATTATCCATTAGGGGAATAATTTAAGGAAATTACCTGGCATTCTTATTTGCTCTGTTATTTAGTAACAAAATACATCTCTGGAGGATAACTCATTTCAGTTTCGCTTCTACACGGCTAGCCAACTGCCCGCTCCATGCTACCTGGAGCTTTAGTGTAAATAGTTGTTTGTTATGGCTTTGGTAGTGTCCTCGGCCTAATTCTAATTCATAAAGTAAGTAGGGCAACTTCGAGCACCATTAACCTGGCCGCTGCTTGCTTGGGAGGGAGAATACCCACTGTAGATCTTTACATCTGGATAAGAGCGTCTGCTAAATGACTAAATGTACATCTCTTATTTTCAGTGCCTGTTCAGATTATCTGTGTATATTTCTGGAGAAAACATCTTTTGTTCAATCTGCATTGATCTTTTTTACTGTCCTATGTTAAATAATGACACATCCACTGAGCGTTTTGTAAAAATGTGTAAGCATTTCTAAACATTGTGCACAAGAGGAAGTAGAAGAAGAAAAAAAACAGTATTGGCAATCAGTCAAATCTAACAAAACCAAACAGAGCCTTTTGAGCCTCATAATTTTAGTTTTTTTAGCTTTGTTTAGGGATGTTTATTCACTGATTTAAATTTCTCATCAGAAAGATGTAAGGCAATCAAAAATTTATGGAAGGCCGTGAATGCAGATGTGCACGACCTTCAGTGAATACTGATGTCAATCATTCCATAAACAAAATTTCTTTGTTGTCAGGCTTTATCCATTGTTCCACAATCAGCAACAGAAAACACATCACTGTTGTCTTAAACATGTGTCTTCTCTTTAATATTTATTTTAAGATCTTCTCTATTAATCTGACCGTTTGCTAGTAATATTTGGAAAACAAAATATCCCATGATGGTGAGATTTTATGATCAATGTTTTAAATGCTATACACTACACATTACTGTTAGAAACATTCCATTACCTTTTCATGTGCCAAAATACAACTGTTTTGCCATATGGTTGGCTGATTAAATTCAGATGATAAAAAATCCAATAATTCAATCTTTATCAGTTTCGTGTACAGGTAAACTGGAGGAAAACATGGTTCACTGTTTGACTTATCAGCCTCAAGTTAGGGATATGGGATAGAGGTCTCTCTTGTGGAGGCATGTAAGGAACACCAGCAGAGAGATGAGATAATCACTGCTGTTTCCTTTCTTTGCTGAGTGACAGGGTTCATCTGCAAGAGACATCACCTTGTGTGACAGGAGGTGACAAACTGGAACTAATTTATGCTTCTCTTAAGGGGAATTCCATTTCTCCACAGTCTGTCTGTCAAACACACAATAACACACGTCAAGTGGTTAAAAAATTACGGACAGACGTCTTCTGGCTGACCAACATAAAAAGTGAACTGCCTGCCCCCATGCATTACAAACCTGTCCTGACAGTCTGCCAATTATTTCATTGTAATGAAATGCTGAATCTGATACTGTTAACAAAGTATGTGATAGTGAAAAGTGTGCTGCATGTTTCTGGGACTGGCACCAGGGGCTGATGGCAAAACAAGTAAGCACATGCATAAATGGATGTCACTTTAATAAATGTATCAGACTGTGAAATCAATTATAATTGATCCTCCATTTATGAAACTTGGCAGCAACATTTATTAAGCCTCTAAGGGATACAGGTTTGATTAAATGATTGGATTGGGGAACTTGGGTCTGGTGCTTCGCACGTCAAACCAACACTTACTTTGGAAAGTCTTTTAGCAGTGTGTCAGGTAACATTTACATTGCTGGCTCTCTGTCTTGTCAGTGTGTTGCCAAGGGTTGTCTCCACCTCAGTAGAATAAACAATGTTGGCAGTCCAAACACCTGCTTCCTTCATTTCAGTTATCTCTATTCATCCTTTGGCTTCAGAGGCGCTGAAGAAGTTTGTATCTGAATTAATTTTGGCAGGTTTATTATGTTTGTGAAAATGTCATATTTACTGTAAGCACAATTTTGGATTTGAAAATATGTGTGCTTGCGTTTGATAGAAATTACTTTTATTGTTTTACTTTTTATCACAAACAATGTTGATTTACTTGGCACCAATGCATAGGGACAAGTCAGATATACCGGTACACACCGCCATGATAGCAGTTGCATTGTTTTATTTACATATTGGCCACAAGCCATTGAACTGATTAAAGGTTGAAATCCATTTGGATAGAAAGCTCAAATCAATAGGTCTTCTCTTTACATTCAGCTACAAGTGAAGTCCTCCTCAAAGTTGGTGTAGGAAATGCAACAGAAACAAATTAGTCTCACAACAAAGACTAGAGCAACCCAAATAAAAACTACTTGGTTTGCTCTATTTCAATGTTCATCAACCTTTTTAAAGTAATAAATTTCTCCTTATCGTGCATAAATTCTGCAAGAGTCGCTATGCAAGAAAATGGAAACGATGAGAGAGGTAATTTATTTCCCTCCTCTGTCATTTTTATAGTCTGAGAATGTAATTATGAAATCCCAGAAATGACTCCACTGCTGATTGAAATATGCTGTAGGTGATGCAGAAAATCCTAAATCATCAGGTGCTAAAGCCTGGACTTTGCCTTTCAGGATGGGAAAGAAATGAATGAAGAGGGAATTTCATTCAGTTGTTTTGATGCAGAGTGTAGGCACCCAACAGCTCCCTTTGTTAGCTTCAATGGTTGACTGCAACAAAATCATCAAATGCAGGTTTATTTTCTTGTTTATTGTCATTTCTTTAGAGTGTATACCCGATTGTAGTTTTAATTGATCTATTTTTTTTTTCATTATCGCTAATGATGAAATGTTCTCCTGTTTACACTAAAGCTGAAGAAAACGTGCTCATTAGATCACAATTAATTACAGAGATGTTTTAATACAAAGATATGCAAACACGTGACGACAATAACAATATGAACAATTAATCAAAATTAAATAACGAATATACAGTACTTCCACAACAATTAATCTTCACTAAGTACTTTCTATAAGGACAATAATCAACTGATTTCCAGATAACTATAAATCCTGCTGGTTGAGTTAATTTTTCCTCACTCTGTGAGTTTTTTTTTAACAGTATTGAACAGCTGTAAAGTTAATAATGTATCTCCTGCCATGAATCACAGTGCTTGAGCTGTAGGCACCTGGTCTTCTCTCTTTACAATGAATTTACATTAATAGAGATAATGCATTATCTGAAGACTTGCAGATGTAATAGCTTATTACTAAAAATGTACTTGACAAGGGCATGGACTGGCTTGTTGCTAGTTTGCTTAATGCTAATGTTTCCATTTTGTAAGCAACAGTAGGTTTAGACAACAGTCAGTGAGTTCGAATGATATGTTTGATGCTAGTTGTCTAAATGCATCAACAAGCAATTTAATTTGTAGGAAATCGTTTCCTTGATAAACCGTCCCTTGGATTCTATGCTCAATTTGATTCTGTATTATGATGATACATGTGCTGCTTAATAGGGAGAAGTCTTCATAAGGTCTCTCTCTCCCATTGGCTGATCTTAGACTGCACTGCAGTTAGTCTTGAACTTAATACATTTCACACAGTGTCCTCCTCACCTGTGAGTCACCACTCTCTAACCTCTGTTGCTAAGCCCTACGTGCCTTTAGTTTCAAATGCCCCTCCAGTCAGGCTCCTGAGCTTACCACAAAGTACTCAATTTTCTCTGAATCTCTACAGAACAGGGAGATATGTAGAAAATACCAGGTTTCAGCTGTAGATATAGTATTGATCTGGACTGTAGCGATAGTCAAAGATATGGCTTTAACTGGCCCTTTACAGCTGACACAAAACAATGAGAATGTGTATTCTAGACACCAATTTATTATTTTTTTATAGAGTAATAGTTAAATATACTTAATATGTCAATGATACATAGAATACTGTATACCTGCATCTCCTGATGACCTCAGGTGTTTTTGTAAGAACACAATAAACCTGGTGCTGCAGTGAGGTTGGGCCAAACATTAAACCATTGTTACGTGAACTTCCATGATGGTGAAGAGACGGATACAGATTATTTTCTTTCATTAGTCACATTCTAATGGCTGTCAGCAGGAAGGGGATCTTGACAAGGGAGGGAAATGGTACTTAGCTCCTCCAGGGTGCTCCCCAAATCTTTATTCATTTTGAGGAGCTGTCAGCTTCTCAAATACCTGATGTTATATATAGCTGATTCAGCTATACATCCAGTATTAAGAACAATTATGTTTATCACTTGAGCAGTGGCATTTAGACAACCTTCATTATTTATCTTGTTTGACTTTTGTAATATTACTGTCAAACAAAAATTGTGTTTGTTGCTGAATCGGGACCAGTCCTTTCATTGCTAGTTGTTAGTAATATTTTTCTTTCCATAGTATCAAATTTAAAATGCAGATCAATATTTTGTTATCTGCAAAAGATGACCTTGTGTTATGGTTTATGAGCGGGTTATCAATGCAGATATTACTCTGCATGCACAAGGTAAGTACTATTGCATGTTTGTTTTTTGTTTTTTTACATGGATGAATGCATTTATGCAATTACTGGATGTAATTTAGATTGAGGTTTAAGATAGTTGCTTAATTTCATCAAGTTGTTAATTTGCATGTTTTTGAAAGCTATCAAAGCAGGCTCTTTTGAATAGGGTTTCATATAGATTGGACTGGTCAGGCTACTTATTAATAAACAACTCTGAAGATTGATATGGTGCACTTTTGTGGTCATGGTTGCTTTTACCTTCCACTGACAACTATACACTAAAATTGCTTGACGTTGTTTTCTGCCTCATTAGTAAAATAGGAGTCACCAGAAAGTGTCTCCATCTCATTTTCAGGCCATTTGCATCACTGAAGAGGACAGTGTGAACCCAGCAACAAAGGAGAAGGCTACAGATGATGAACTCAGCCTTATCAGAGCCCTTATTCTAGCACCATTCATGGCGGTGAATGTATGAATGATGAATGTATGAATGATGAATGTATGAATGGTGAATATAGAACCTGTATGCTGTATGAGGTTCACCCTGCCATTTCGGCAGAGTTTCTATCAAAACATGAGATACTCCTTGGAATTTAGCTTGTGCTGCAGAAACTGTATGTGGCTCTTCATCAGAGCTTGCATGACATTCTCCTCTGTGATATCTCCACGCAAGGTTATGTAACTCAGACATCCCAGCAGGCAGTGAGACAGAAAACACCGTCTTCAGTTCATTGAGGCGTGACAGCCACTGACAACTATCACTGCAGCCCTGTGCTCCCTCCACATCATAGGCATGAATACATTTCAATAACTCACACATGCTCACTCTCAAATGGCAGAGGGGACAATAAAGGTAAACCATCATGTCTCCTGTACGTTGCGCAGTTTATACAGTATTTCTGGCCCAGAGAGGAGAGAAGCTCTCTGGTCTGTCACATCCTAATAGCTTCCTCACGAAAAAATACGAGACAGTGTTGAAAAAAGTATCCTATCTTCCCTAGATAGAGTCAAGAGGCTTATCATTGTTATCAACTATTGTGCCAGACAACTCATCTCCAACTCACTGGACTCACATTTGGTGGTGCTAATGGCATATGTAATTTGTTTTGGTATGTGAGTCTGGAGGCCACACACATATATTAGCCTGATCTCTGGGGCAGACACTGGGCATCTAAATAACATAAAATATGTTTATTTATCATGAATCATTGTCAAGTGCAATTATCACTAGATAACTTGGTTAACACGATATTCTTACAGGGGAGTTGTGAAGACCTAGGACTGATGACACCTCACAACAAGGCTTAGCCTGGTATAACAACAGATAGCACCGCAGTCAGGGCTCAGTTGTTGAGAAAGGAGAAGTATCTATATATCAAACTGATGTAGGAAATAACAACTTTCCGACAGAGTAGGTGTAGGTGTGGATGTCAAGTGAGGGAGTTGTTAACACTCAGTGGAAAAAGTTACACTTTAGGGATTTAAAAGAGATACAATTATCCATGAATGAATTTTTAATGTGTTATTTGCCTCGCTGTTTTCAGTGCTTTGTGAGGCCCCTATAGTCCCATCATATTATTGAAATAAGTTTCGTGAATTTGCTCTGATGAAGTTCAACCTTGAAATGACTGGTCAGAAAGAGGAGAAACTGTCAAGATGCTTACATTTACTTTACATTTGCTTGTAACTACTTTAAACAGTCAAGGAAATATTGACATTTTCAGAGTGGTAGAAGTGTTTACTGTGAGGGCACTTTCATGGATGAGATGTGATCCTTTACTTTTGATGTGTGAAGTTCACCTGAGTAAACCTTCTGAGGTTCCATTTGTAAAATTGCTAAGTTAACAGGGAAACAGTTGAAGGTGCTGGTGTGGCACAAACAAATGGAATTATTAAAGATTAAAGCCTTCTGAAAGTGCATACTTGAATAATTTATTAATTTATACTGCTTACATTTCTGACTTTAGCAAATTAAGAGTTTCTGTGATAGAATACTGAAAACACACATCACACATCTGCCCAATCTGCAAAATACTTTCATCTTGGAGAAATGACAACAAAAGGAATATTATGCTAGCCTATACAATAAAGGTAACAAAGTAATTGGTTTGGAAACTAAGTTTGGAAAGCTCATCCTCCTATACCAGGTGTTTATTTTTTTAATTTTGTGTTCTATTTACAGCAGTAGTGTTCAATATGCTTTACAGTCTTGTCGCACCTTGGCTCTCGAGTTTTCATGCCCCTCAGATTTGCTGTGCTGACCTGGAAATTGCTACAGCTGGTGGATCACATGATAAGATTGAGTAGTTTGTTCTTGTAAGGTGTCTTCATCTCACAATTCAGTGTATTACAAACTAAAAAATAAACATTTGAGTAGGTTATTTTGTGTCTATTCCTGTCCCTTTGCTCGGGCATTAGAAAATAGACCATTACCTATTAGAGAGAAAAAAAACTCTTCAGGCTGTATGTTGACTTTGAAATATGGGAGAGGGACTCTTAGTGCTTTTAATGTATCAGGTCTCTTCTGGCTAACACCTGTTTGGGACATAACAAGCAGCATAGTGGTCTTCTGAGTAGGTTGCGTTTGCTCTCCTGATTACTTGTTCTCCTCTGAACACTGGAGATAACATACCACCATACACCACGTTTGATAAATGTCTGATTTGCTTTAACAAGCACAAAATTCATTACCAGCAGATTAGGCTAAATGTAATCTTATCAAGACAGCTGTGGTAGCCTGAAAAAGAAGAAAATCACAAGACGGGGCGTCTGAGCGGCTAGATGATGGACTGAAGTCAGAGAGAAGATCTCGAACAGTCTATGATTATGGGTCAAACCTTACTGGTATTTACAGTATGTAACAGGGCAGCAACAATGCCTTCTGTATTAGTTATCTGGCTGTAGCCATTGTACACAGGCCATTTCAGGGTATAATTCAAACAAGAGGGCTGTGAAGGAAAAACATGGATTGCAGCCGTGTTCATTAATATTATTTTAATGAGTGTTATCTGCAGGTGGAGGAACACATTTATTTCAATTCAGAGATGATTTTAAAACAGGAGAAAGGTAAATGGATTTTAGAATGGGGTGTTGATTTTAATATCCCAGTCCATTTATAACAGTGAAAGCAATTGCACCACATCAGCAAATTGCAAAAGATACTGCACTCCAGAGAAATAAGCTTGAGCCATTCCCCAAAAGTCAAAAACGTTCTGTAATATCACTGGACCTATTCTGGTCATCCGAGTAGAACATTCAAAGTTTATCATTTTGGACATAAGCTTTACGTGAGACCTAAGGGGGAACTACTTTACTCAGATGCAGCACAATATCAAGAATCTGAAGTAATTTTAGATGCTTTACAGTTTTTGCATATATTTACGTAACTGACATTGTGAAGAGGGGAACTATTGAAAACCAACCAGAATGGGTCATACAGAGGGATGATCAGGGACTGTCAGGCTCAGCCCATATCATTAAGAATGCCACCCTCATGTTATGCCCCAAGCTGGTTCCTGGGTCTCCAGAGAGGGACGGGTATAATCGTGGACTGCCAGAGGGCAGATATCACCACAGACATAAATGTCATTGGAGGCACAAATGGTGTGCCTTTGGCACAGCATTGCATATTAATTAGAAAACAAACGTGACAAACATGAATTAATGTAAGAATATGAATACTTACAAATATTAATTATTCTATAATTGTGTGGAACACAACATTATTTTTGAGAATTAGGACTGTAAGTCACATCTTAACCCTCCTGTTGTGCTCTGGGCAAATTGGATCGATATTGTATATTCTAGTTTTCTCTCTCAGAATTTCAAGTAAATGAGTCTGATTGTCATAAAGTTCCATCACTTTGTACACACAGGGCGGGCCTCTGTACCTCTTTGATTGTCATTTTGGGAAGAAAACCCGAACTCCTGTAGAAAACTGCCTTTTGTGTTTGAGAACTAATGTAACTGCTCGCTACCGGAAGTTGTTGACCTGGCCAGTACTGGACTAGGTAAGTACTTTCTTGATGGGGTGAGTAAATACACACAATTTGATTACATGCAAAATAAGTTCACAAAAATGTATAACGTCTATGTAAGAGACTGTAATTTTGCTCCATAGAAGTGTCCATGGTATAACATGTGGAAGTGATGTGTGCAAAGTGGATCGTAGTGGGCGTATGCAAGTTAAGGCAGAAATGTCAGTTGGTCTTTCGTCAACTTGCCAAGCTTAACTGTTGGCGTTTCGGTCATGTTGAATTAAAGGCAAAATGTTATTTGTATATATATATATATAATCATTTAGATATTTATTCATTTTTATATTTTTAGTTTTCATTGGTCTGGCTGCCTATCTGTATTACCCCACAAGTTGGGAATCGCTGGTCTAAATCACAGAGTTAACTTCACCAGTAGGTTATTGCAACGCTCAATCAGATCAGCCTGATCCACAAAATGTTTTCCGGTGGTTCTGCCTCATCACGCTCATCATTATCATTGCGGTGAAAGCGGAACTGAGGCAGAGACAGGCCAATGTGTTTTTTGATGAATGGGGGGGATGAGATACCACCTCACAGGTGCGCCTTTACAGAGAATTACAAGCGTGGCGGCAGAGCCTGCGCGTGGCAGGGTTCAGTGTGCCCAGTGGGGTGCACCCAAGTGAGACAAAACACCGCCAAATACCTGGGGAACACGCCACTGTAAATCACAACCTGTGACTCCCAGAGTGTTTGAGCGGAGGTGGCAGCCACACTGCAGAGTTGCATTGGGATGAGGTACTGTTGTACTGGCAGTATGCTGAGGAGCTGATTGAGAAGATGAATAGATGGGACAGATTGAAGAGATGACTGGTTCCACCTGGAGTCTCTTATTGTACTGCCAGGGGTTTCAAGCCTGAGGCAAACCTTCATAAACTCAACCCTGATAACCCATTTATTTAGTTTATTTTTGATAATTGAATTTAATTAGGGTGTGTTTCTTCCTCTTTAATCTTCATCTCACACACTGTGAAGTTAATATAGCCTTTTACAGTGAAGATAAAAAATTTACAGTAAAAAATACAATTGAAGAAAGCTGTAGATAGTGCTCGCACTAAACATGCTCCTATTACAACATCAAACCTGTGTTCAACAGTTTAGTCCTAAAATGTCAAAACAGGTTTAACGTCATCTTTAACTACTCCATGTGAAACAAAAATGGAATACTGTATGTATCCATTCTCAACTCTAACACTTTTGTCTGGCTTGTCTTGAAGCTGCCATTTTTGCAGTAAATGGCACAGCTGGCAATGGCAGATTTCAGATGCTGACCATGCAACAGCAGAGTAATAGGGATATATTTCTTTCAGCGTTTTATAGCTAACAAACACACAGCATGTACACACACAGCATACACACACACACACACACAAGGAATATATTTGTACTTCAGAAGCCATGTGAACAGAGCTACTGTTAAGGCTGTGTTTGCCTGAAAGAGAGGTCGCTCTTCTGATTATTTTCCCAACTGTTCTATGTGAAGCTCTAGAAGACCGTTCAAAGCACACAACATTTAATTGAGTTGAGTACTTTATTGATCTACTGTACCTCAACCTCAAAGTAACACCAAATTGTAATTGCTTATGCTGCAAAGATCGCTGCTTGTCTGATGGTCTGTGACTCACCCTCTTAAACATGTTGTGAATGGATCAATACACAAACACATCATGGAAAACATAAAGAATTGAAATGGAATCAAAAGCACACAAACTCTTAGTAAGCCTATCAGAAGCTGGGATTTAAGGTACTGAAAACAGTACAGTAACAATGCCTGCAACATTGTGAAAATAAATGTACATTGCTGGTAGAAAATATCAATAAGGGTTAATTTAGCATGATGAGAATAAGTTGGAAAAAGACATAACGTACAAGGTCTCAACTGAAAACGAAACATGCATTAGGATTTTGTACTCCTTAAAATGGAAAAAATAAAACAACCACCTTGCCAGCCTTTGAACAATCTCACATCATTATAGCCTGCAAGATAGACCAGACCTCATTAATATCTGTGTGGCTTTAGGTTACAGTAATATAGTCACCATCAGCATACATGCCCTCTTGCAGCAATATCAAACTAAATTCAGGGGAAATGTTTAATCTCTCATTCGAAGATGCTGACACTCCGACCGAGGGGCTGCCATTAACTCCAGTCCTTGGTTTCTTTGACCCATCACTTTCCTAGTAATATTACAAATCTAAACAGCAGTATACAGTCGTGGCCATAAGTTTTGGCAATTACAAATGTTGTCTTTTGAAAAGTTTGCTGGTTCAGTATTTGAGGAAAATGTTATCACGTGTTTCTATAGAATACTGAAATACAATAAGGCACATTTCATATTTTGTAAAGCTTTTTATGGAGCGAATATTTTCAATAGATGCAAATAGTCACCTCTTTTACAGCAGTCAATCTGCTCTTAAAATCCAATCAGAATGATAGTGATTTCACCTGGCTAGAACTAGTTCACACTTTCCCCTGTACTGATGATAGGACTTACTGAAATTATGTACCATTGTGTCATTTTATACCAAGGCCCAGCAAGCTTTGCAAACTTAAAATGTATGTCTCTCCCAATACTTTTGGCCACGGCTGTAGACTTGATAACCATGCACTGCCCCCTTTGATGCAAGTTAAAATAGTTTGTCAAATGAGCAATCAAGAAGTATTATTCATCACCTGCTAAATAAAATATATATAAAATGGGATATCTGATCTTAACTTTAAGGTATGATTAACATGAATGCAGCTGATACCTAGCAGGATCTGATACAGATATGATTTTTGGTTCACAAGACTTGATGCAACATGACAGTGGCATCCTTTATGGAGATTTCCAGTGTGCTTCACTCAGTATTAACATTATGTAATATATTTTGCTCTGCAATGCAATCTGTTGTCTCCTAGCTATCATGCAGATGACTTATTTCTCTAGCAGATGTGCCTGGGCAGTTCCCTTCATTGTTGTTAGGATTATGACTCATCATATATAGGCAGGAAAAACAGGAAAACATTGACGAACCGAGAGGTCATTTTCATAGAAACCTGGAATCTAGAAGGGAATGTCCCAATGTTCCTGTTGCAAAAGCTCGTCTTAGTAGTGTTGGTCTTTTTAAGGTCCAGGGAGTTTGGTTGCAATGCATCATTCACCACCTTGAATGATGAAAGCAGCAAGTAAACATTGTTTTAAGAGTTTAACCCTGGAAAGGTGAGCAGTCATTACTCCAGATATTAAAACAACCCATCTACCTATGCTGATAAACAACAGTTTGACAGTCTGTTCATTGATTTGACTGTATGTCTTTCACATGAGAAAAAAAGAAATAAGTGAATAGGAACCCTTTGCCCACCATGTCACTGTGGCTTAACACTTCTAGGAACCTGATACTAGAATATCACAATCCTTAATACTGACAGCTAGGAAATTAGATTTTTTTCCACAGTTTGAAAAAATTTCTCCCATGCTGTACCAACTGAAACGTGATTACATTTTGGGAGCATGTTTATGGGTGAGTTTCATTTTACCTCCACATTTTTCCCACTTAAGTCCTAACTTGATTCATAACATGTTTGCTCAACTCTGCTTTAATCCCATATAGTTTGTTACAATGTGCCAATCTCAATGAGTGGTAAGATTAATTGTAGACCAAGTCCTATTTGTAATCCCATTATGGGTTTGATTTTTGATGTTCAAATTTGCATGAACCAATTAAATAATAATAAGAGATTGAGAAATCTCTGCTGTTCTCAATAAACATTTGAATGTAGTCGTGTACTTCCTGTGAATAACACGTTATGGAATAAAAAAATTGGCACTTTGTCGTGTTTTGAATTGAACACGTAACATACTGATGGTGACATTTAACTATTATATAGTGTATGTTGTATTTTACAGTTCAGACATTCAGACATTATAATTTATAGAATACAGATTCATTTTTCCATCTGCAAAAAATAACATGAAAATTACATAGATATTTAAAAAAAAAAAAGTTAAATCTGCTGAACCGTGTTTGGCAGGATGAGTACAATGTATGGGAAGCTTATTTACATTTCATCATAAATCTAACACTACAACTGAGACAGAGCCCTGCCTTATTTCCCTCCCGTCCCCTTGGTCAACATGAGAAATAACCCTCATTTAACTCCTATCACATGACAAATGCATTTGATGGATCAGCAATAGTCTGAGTGGAAATACTGCAAACACAATGTAGTTTACATATATACAAGTAAACAATGGATAGAAATCATGAAGGCAGTTTACCTCCCCATACATCCAGGGTGACATTTAGGGTATCCTCCCATAACTCCAAGTAAAAGAAATCTGTTTAACATTTCAGTGTGTCCTCTACACGGCTCCAGCGTCAAACACTGGCATTATTCCAGATAAGACCAGGTCAATTATACATCAGTCATACACAGCAAAAGTGAAGCACAGTGAATTACCTCCAGTTGCTGCACTAAATTGCTCTCCTCTCCAAAGAAAAGTGGCTAGTTTGAAGTCATGTTTAAAGACACACAATTGCATAGGGCCTCGTCATATTGTTAAACACTTCCTCTTCGTCCTTCTGTGGAGGATGTTCAAGCTACAAGAGGATACATAATCACAGGAACATCTAAACAAACAGAACAATTTCTGTGTAATCTTTCAGTCTACTTCGTTTTTTACTTGCCGTTGTTTACTGACAGTAAGATTGAGATTACATTTTTCATATAGAACCACATTGGGATCCATGTTTTTAATCATTGAACACATAATTCCTTTGCATTAAGATTAATATCTGATTAATATCTTGATATCTTACTCAATATTTGACTTATAATCATAAACAGTACTTGAATCAACCAAGATGGATGGATGGATGACGATTCAAAATCACTGAGATTGAGCACCTGAAAATATTTTTTCTCTCTGACCAAAAGTCAATCTACTGTAAATACTTGATGCCATTTTTGACACTGCTGCAAGGTTGCAAAACACCATTTCAAAAGGAGCATTCCATTTGCATTCAATGTCATCTTAAACATAGAGCCGGCTAAGTAAGGAGACCTGGTGAAGAGACCTGATGAGCATAGGAAAAGATAACTGAATTTGATTCGAGATCAAACACTAATACAGAAAGACATACAAGACGCTTGATAACTTCAAAAGATAGGGTATCATTAATACTTCCCTGCTCCCCTTGTTTATGGTGGATGTTTGAGTTGGATTAATCTGTTTAAGGACTACCTTGAAAATGAAAACACATTTTCATTTTCCTGTTTAAATGTCCCCCTCTGCTCTGTTCTGGCCTTCAAATAGCACATGAACAGTTGTATTCAGCTAAACAATTGACAGTTGGCAGTGTTAATTGCCATGGAAACATCCATGTCATTGTCGAATATTTGTTTGTGTTGGATCACATAATTAGTCCTCCTTCAAAGACATGGTCATCACACAACTTTGGTATCACTCACTGGTCCAGCTGTTAACCAGATTGGTGATTGTCTGCAGGTTATACATGGCACAAACAGATAAGTCACCTGAGATGGTTTAGTTGGTGTGTCAGACATTTTCAGCCATGTAACAGGGACGTCACATAAGAAGCTTGATGGATTACTTAATTCCCTCCAAATTCTGGATGGATTTTTGAAAGAGTAGAATGTCTGTTTTGTATGGTAGTAGCAGAAATCTAAATTTCGAAATGTATTTAGAAACTTGACTCAATTTGCTACAGCCCCAATATTATTAGTGAGCCAAAACATGATTACAAAAAAAGTTAATAAGTAAATAAAAGAAATCACTGGCCAAATCAATTATAATCCAATTTCACCGTAAGTGTCCATTTTGCACTTTCATAAAATAACTGGGACATCAATCATCGGGGTCTCAGATTTGTGTCTAAAACCAGTGAGATGTCAAATGTGTTCAAAAAAATATTGAATAATTTAAGAGAGACTATATAGGGGTGAGCATATCACACTGCTCCAAATAAATAGTTTATGAAAAAATTATTTTCATGAGAGAGATTCTACCATCCTATACATATATATGATTATTGCGTGTGTGTGTGTGTGTGAAAGAGATATAGAGACTGACACTATCGTTGTAATGCATGCCACCACATACAAACATTGGTTTACTACACAGCTGAATAGACAAATGCCTACACAAAGGTTCTGTGTGTGGCCCTGTGAGGCTTAGTTGAAGGTAGGCTGGTTTGTCCCTAGACCCTTGTTCTCTTGACCTAAGTCAGGATGACATGTTCACCTCCTATCTCCAGTACCTATTTCGAGATGACTGTAAGTCACTCTGACATTGCTGGCGGCAGTGCTTCCTTCCTATCTTTCACAAGCTCCTCCGTGTGTTGCCGTTTGTTCATCATGGTACAATAAGGAAAGGTAAACGATTTTCACCTCATATATAATGATTCACGAGGTGAAAAAGTCACACTGTACTTGACAACATATAAAAACACACAGTGAACATTAAACATGTAACATTTGAAGATTTTTAATTAAATACTAGTATTGGTTGAAATTGATTTAAAAAAAAGCAAGACCATTGAATTGTGATAAAGTGCTGACACATAACAACTAAAGTATGGATTCTCAGTGACGTATGTGGCATTAAAAGTCACAATGTAATGGTGGCAATACTGAAGAGAAAAGCAACATAGCAAGATAATGCTGCTCTTAGTAAGCAGAGATGCTTGTGCTCCATATAACTCACGCCAGGCTGCATATTCCTGCCATCTTGCATAAACCTCCTCATTGGATAGAACAAAAGCCTCGGTCTGGGATTGTGCTTGACTGAGTAATATGCAGTGGTTAATATCCATGCTTCCGTTATCCGGGGACATCCTGGAAAAAAAAAAATCATCTCTAACAGCATTTCTTACAGCAATCACATCCACAAAATACCAAGTGTAGCTATGGTATGTTAATGGAATAATTTAGAGTAAATCTTTTGAAAATACCGGTACATACCGGTAATACTGACAGGAAATACGTTTTTAAATGATTTTTTACATAATGGTTACCATGATCATTACAAATGTGAAGTTGTCATTTATTATTAATAATGCATTGCAGTGGGAGTCTCCAACCTCAGATTTTGTGATGTAAGACAGCACAGTACTGCAGCAAAATGTTAAAAACCTTTACAAAAAAAATCCCCATCCAATCATTTCTAATTGAACAGAATACATCATTTTGGGAACACATTTCAACATATATTTATGAATGGGCATGCAACCTGCTCTGTGAATTTGGCTGATTTTAGAGCCATGTTCTGTTGCAGTAGGTACAGTAATTGCCACTAAAAAACAGTGTCTAGGGAGCAGTAACAGCTGTAGCCAGACCCCTCATGGCAGCTTAGTTGAGGCAACACCCACTTTGCATTATTTATAGTTCATTCTAATTGTTCATGAATACAAACAACTCTGAAAAGTTGGGGTTCAAGAGGGATTCATTTGCCCTCAGTCTTCTTTTTACTACATCAACATTACTATTTGTGCATGTTCTGCTCTGCAGCGAGAACTCACTTGAACGTAAGTGCATAGGATTTATGTCTGCAATTATAAACTTGTTTTTATTTAATGAATGAATGAATCCCTGTTCATGTTTTGCAGTGATTTTCTCAAATGAAAACCATGATGAAAAAGCTACTTTTGCACTGTTATTGCTTTGAAAGCCCTCACCAATATAATATACACAATACAAAATGAGGAAGACCATGTTACAAATTTGCCTGAACATTTTGCTTGTTTTTCCTCACTGCCACCACAGCAGCCACAATTTACCTTTTAATTTGAATCTCCAGCATTGACCAACAGACAGGACTGCAGCATTGGTAAACAACTGTCTATGTTTTTTCCAACCCAGTGCTTTGATGTGACCCGTAGGTGCTGCCGAAGGGATTGACAACACTCTTCTGGAGGGCTTTTGCATTTGGAATAAATCACTAAGACAGTCTCCTGCTCACAGTGTTCTGCTCCTGGACACTAATACATCTCCCTGTATAGCTCACTGCCCCAGACAGTGGGCTCAGATGAGAAAAACGACAAGATGCCTTGAGGGGAAATGAATTGGATGCACCTTGTTTACTAATGTTGCCGCTCAAAAATGTATAGGCAAGAGGCAATGGTATATTTGACAAAGACACATTTATTCCTGCCCCTGGGTGATACAAAGTGAACTCTTTTTAATGACAGGTGTGGATAAAACCTTTGAAACATTTTGGAAAGGAATCTGTGGGGCTCTGATTGTGGCTCACTAGAAGAATAAATAAAAAAAACTGTTGGTTCTGAAAATAGAACCAACAGCGGTTACATGTCAGCCATTATTTTGTCAAAGGATGGTCACTCACAGAATTTATCTCACACACATCTCAGATCCTCCCTCTTTCTCTTTCTCTCTCTTTGTAACATCCACACACACACACACACACACACACACACACACACACACACACACACACATATATAGAGCAAATTACTGATAAAAGGAGAAATTGGATTGTTGCCTTGTTGCTAATGGCTTACAGAACATAGGTGGCCATCAGTTCATCCCAGAGCTAAATGTCCTTTTTTCATCATTGTTCAGCTAGCCACTAATGGATATAAAGGGACTGAAAACTGTTTAGTAGCTGTTAAAAGCACCACAATGAGGAAGGGACAAGCAAACTGAAAGGTGGAGACATTCATACAGTAGAAGTTTATTTGATTACTAATACATGTGTTTTTCTCCTGTATTCTGTTTAGTCTCTTCCTACGCTTTGAGCTACGTGATGCAGTAGAGACAGAGTTCTGTGCTATATGCATGAACATTTGAGATAAACCATAACTGGCACTGTCATAGTTATTCCCCCTCTTTTCCCTCGCCTCTTACACTAATATGGGTGGCTGTTGTGGTGTGAGTGTTTATGCTGTAGTTCTCCGTTTTTTTCCAGAGAAAGAAGGGGAAAGCCTTGATAGTGATAGAAAATGTTTTCTTCTTTCAATTTATTCTACAAATTGAGCATCAGCCATTTATGTATGCTTTATTTTCCCTTAATGATCCCATGTAGTATATGAAGCATACGATGAATGAGCAAGTTGACTTGGGGAGTAACCCTGACTAATCGATGAAGAAACTATGTTTCACATTTTAACTAGTTTGCTATTGTTGCATATTTTTTCATCACACATTAGAAGAAGTAAAAAATATATATATGCTGATCATTTCCTAATTCAAGTTGACAATTGGATTAACATATATGTTTACTCAAAGTACATATCATATTTGGATTACCATGAAAAACAGACAGGGTACAAGCTTTGTTTCAGTAAAAAAGTATTAGGTGCATATTGAATTTAAACAATTTTCTATGTAAAATCAAGATATCGTGTTTGTACATATGACAATAAAACAATGTCTCATATAAAGTGGTTGTTAAGAATTCATGCCATAAATCACATGACTGGTCTCAAAATATCTTTTCCTTTTTCATATTTTATGCCTTCTGCCTAATTTAAAGGGAAGAATTAGAGCATAAAATTACTCAGCTCAGCTGTGTGGGGGAGGACTAGGGGCAACAGAAAAATCATCAAACGCGATCCCCTTCCTTACTTTATGCAGATGCCAAACAAAAATGTCCACATTTATTGATGTTAGAGACGGTGTACATTTATAAGAATGACAACAATCGTATTTCAAAGATATGTATGAAATATATAGATGTCTAAGAAATTGTAATATAAGGCTCAAAATGTTTTAAATTAAAAAAACATACCGGAGAAAGTGCACGGCAGACAGGTCCTGAGTGCAGAGTTCTACAGTATATGAATATATTATATTTTTGCCTGCACACATCTGAGAAACTATACACTATCAGTGATTAAATGATTATGCTTTCTCCCTTTCTCCCTTTTTACCTCACCATTCAGAGCTTCCATGAAGAGCTCATGATGGTATTTACTACACATAGGTTGGAGAGCCCTGCCACACATTGTATATCGAGAAAGTTATTCCTCAAAAGCATGGCAGGCCGTCAGATCCATACAGAAATCTGTTGCTTGGAGGAAATACTTTCATTAAAAGGATAGAAGTTTGTCTGGATAAAGTCTGTAGGGGATTTCTGTTATCTATAATTGCTTATCCCTTCAAAAAGCTCTCGCTGTATGGGTAATCACAAAGATATCATCACGATTACAATCCTTTGGAGCATGAGCATTGGGCAACCATGTCTAAATTATATTGAACAATTTCAGTTGGTTTGATTAATTTACCAAGTTGAGGATCCATAAACATTTGCACAAAGAACATTTGAATTCCTCTAAAACGTATAATGTAGCCTAATTAGTTATCCAATTTGCTAAGACCCTACTTAAATTGACTGAATGATTATTGCTGTTTAGTTGTCAAATTAGAATGCATTTCTAAAGTTCTGCATCAACATTCTCAAAAGTTTTTTGGCAACATCAGATATAGTCAGGGCTAGACCGGGACAAAAAAATGCTTTTGCTTACACCGGCCCACCACAATTGGTCGGACTCTGAGTCACTGCATCTGACACAAGAAACAGAGGGGTGGAGCCTGTTAAGAGATGTGATTTGGCAAGCCCAGTGTCAGTGCTGTAAAGTCCCATGCGTCACGCTAAGAGCAATAGCAATGTACAATTCAAGGCACAACAATGATATGCTTGCAACAATAAATTGATACTCCAGGAGTTTAATTTAAACTGAAGAGAAATTTATGTTGTGCAGTTCATTACAAACAATTAGTCTGATTCTTGTGTACAGCAGCATGATAATTTGTATTGGAGTATGCTTATAACAAGAGGCTTTGTATGCATCCCTTTCCCCACACAACAACAAGGCTGTGAATCCTGGAGCTAAACACTTAGTTTACTCACTGTAGTTCTTTATCTTGATGTCTCAGTTTTTGCAAGGATCTTCTAAAGGATCTTTGCTTTGTTTACATGTGGGTGTTGACTGTTCTGCTATACCGGCTGTAGTTTCTGTTCCTTGTTCCCTGAGTGGGAATTGTGATTAATCAGACCAGGCTACCTTCTTCCATTGCTCCGTGGTCCAGTTCTGATCCTCATGTGCCCATTGTAGGTGCTTTCGGCAGTGGACAGTAGTCAGTATGGGCACCCTGACTGGTCTGCAGCTATGCAGCCCCTTGCACAGCAAGCTATGATGCACTGTATGTTTTGACACCTTTCTGTTAGAACCAGAATACACTTTTTCAGCTATTTGTGCTACAGAAGTTCATCTGCTGGATCAGACCACACAAATCAGCTTTCACTCCCCTTGTGCATCAATGAGCCCTGGCCACCCATGGCGCTGTCACCGGTTCACTGCTTTTTCTTCCTGAGAGGTATTGACCACTGCAGACCGGGAACAGCCCACAAGAGCTGTTGTTTTGGAGTTGCTCTGACAACAGTTGTCAAAGTCAAATCCTTACACTTGTCCATTTTTACAGGTTCTAACACGTCAACTTTGAGGAAATTAAATTAACTTTCATGCCTAATTCATCCCACCCATTGGCGGGTGTCATAATAATGAGATAATCAGTGTTATTCACTTCACAGTGGTCATCATGTTATGGCTGATGCAAACTGTTCACGTATATCAACATTTTTCAAATCCAAAGTTCACACAGGAATTATTATTATTATTTTTATCTGAGGTCACAACATACACCCTTGTGATACAACCCCACTTGGATGTATATCTGATTACCACCAAAACATCAGCACAACCCCATGTGACCTCAGGAGCAGACCTGCAAGGTGTTGCTTAGTTTTGCAAAAAAAAACAACTAAAAGCTGCCACAGACTTCTAAAAGAAAGAGTCTCACAGCGCCACAGATTATATGGTGTACTAAGAGAATGTAAAACAAGGATGAGTAGCTACTTGGTGAGACCCAGGCTACACTAGCTCAGCCAATGTTGACATATCTAAGATAACATAGAAATAAGACACATCCATAGAGGGTTGTTTTTACTACTGCATGGGCTGGGAGAGAGATCACATTGGGCTATCAAACCGAATGCTTATCTGAAAAGATATTCTTATAGGGTAAACATGTGTCATTGTTTCATTTCAGAGGTCACATGATACACCAATGGAAAATGGTACTTTAATGCTGGAGACTTGCTTCCTCAAAGTACCCGATAACAATACCTTATGGATGAAAATAGTCATGATATTTTAATTTATCATCAACTCCAGTCATTTCATTTTCCTTATTTAAGTACTGGACTCTCCCCTGAAAGACTGCCAAGTGACCTAAACTCCATCCTTTGTCATCTGCTGGCTCAACCTCATGCCTCTTAATCCTCAGTTCAATTGATAGCAGAATCTACACAGGGCACTGTTGAACTGTACTTCCTAATTTACGGGGACTATTGTACGGTGAAGTTAAAGGTTAAGACTACTTTATTTCTTAGCTCTGGTATGGTGGTGTATTATCATGGGTCATCATCAGTGAAGATAGTCAGTAGAAAAATGAGTGTGGCCTTAACCTCCAAACACCCCTTAAGGCAGCTGGTAATTTGTGATGTCAGGAGTGGGCAGAATGCCTTCACAAGATCGTCTTCAGTGACTCACAAAGAGCATTTGGAATTTTAGAGATAAAAAATCCTTTTTTTTAAAACATTCTGAATCATCCATTTAACATTAACAGCAATCAATAAATAAATGATGTATTTTCCCAATTGGTTTTGTTCATATTTTACTCATTTGTCCAAAAGTGAATGAATGATTTCAGATGACCCAATTTAATGCATATGCAGTAAGTGTATTCCTGAATTTAGTGTAAGAATAACTTCGAAATGTTCTGAGCACCACACTTTAAACAGTAGCCAAACTTACTTTCTCTAATGTATCCATTTAAATGTGGTTTTGAATTGCCATTCAAATCCATAGAGGCAAAAGTGCTGTTGGGGAGAAATGCGTTCTTCGATTTATTCAGATGGACGAAAAGGGAGAACATGTTCTGATATAAAATGCTGCTTACCGTCTCCGCAAGCTCCTGATTTTGTATTCAATATTGTTATCCTATTTTATGGCCAATTACAGTAAAGTACATAATTCAAAATCCGACAGATGAGCACTTCACACTGTGTGCTCTGAATTTGTTTTTTGCTGGACTGGACTTCCATTCTATTCCATATCTGTAGTTGATAATTGTTTATTGAATATATGTAAAAGATTGTGAAACACCGTGAACTGCCAGAAGGTTATTGTAAAGTACCTAAAGTGACCTTCACACATTAAAGGTGATGTCATCAGTGGGACCATCACTTGATTTGTTTGCAACAACATGGAAGAATTAGTTCCCTAAACTATCTACCAAGCTACTCTAATGTATTATTGTCATTAAATAATATCACCAGAAAATCAACAAATACAGTGTCAAATTCTGACTAGATGAGCCTAGTTTCATATATTTGCTCACGCTGGCCCCAACTCATCTTTACTTTTCCTTTTGGCAGATATGGAGGGAGGCAGAATGTTCCCTGTTGGGAGGGCAGAGAAGACAGTCTCCTGGGGCAGCAAGCAACTGGGACAAACTGAACCACACAGTTATGTAGACCCACAACACTGTCATCCATCTGTTCAATTAACTGGCAGCTTTATCAAATCATTTGATATACTCAGTAGACAAACTGAAAAGAGGGTTGCAAGCTCAAGAATACATGACATGCAAGTAGGCCAACAAATAGGGACAAATATGTCGCGATAGAAGAATTTGACACTTTCCAATGAGAGTCTCAAAATACAGTTTGCATACTATCAATATCCTGCCTCTATGAAGAGCGATAAGACAAATGTACTTTTTCTTATCCCTCAACCAGGAATCCCTCATGAAAATCAAATTTTCTCTCTTCAGTGCAGATGTAAGTCTTATTATCTGACCTGTGTTTCCTCCCCTCAATTCCCTCAGTCTTTGCTCAGTAAGCGCATCAGACTGATTAGAGAATTTTTTGAGGAGTCTTACCCTGCTTCATTCCCGGCTCCTGTCTGCGTTATCATCCCACAGCAAGCACAGCCAAGGGATCCGGTCAGCACACAGATAATGTTGCACACGTCTCTGACACCGGCTTCAAAATTGGCTACAATACATCAGCTTCCTCTTGCTCTTTTTCTGTGTCTTTCTTTCTACATCTCTTTTTCGTACACACAGTTCTTAACTCCAGTTCTTCTTCTGTCTTTAACCGTTTGATTGAAAGGGGATTTGTATTTGTTACTATAGTTTCATGAGACAAACTCTTTAGTTGTATAATCAAGGTATCCATAACAGGACATCATAAGTTTTAGTTATCAGACATGAATTGCCAAAGTTTGTGTAACTCACAGGCAGTCACACAAAGTTGTGTCAGGATCACACAATCAGTCAATGTAAGCAATGAGCCAGCTAGCTACTTTCTCATGAACACTACAAATGACTAATCTATGGTAACTGATCTTAAACTGAAGATGTGTTAGTGTTTTCGACATGAACTGTTCAATTGTTTGAATAGAAAATGTTTTGTCACTGGTCAGCAGAGAGTCTTGTCTATACTGTTCACTTTCTTTACACTCTGAATACAGCCACTTTGTGAAATGCATGCAATTGACAAAGTTTTATCCAACAGTGCAAACAAAATAGGTTGCAGTGGTCTATGTGGAAGTGGATTATCAGGAGGCTACAGCCTGCATGCTGTTACTGTAATCTCAGTGCTTTTTGGTTGGATCAAGGACACATGCTGACGGACTACAGGCGGTAATCAATTTCTTCACCCTGAAATCTTAGTGACACAAGCAGATATTTCTTATTTAATTATTTAGCTATCTTCTTATGCTTAAATGTTGCTTTACCTGCGAAAACATCAGTTTCTTTCACAACATTTCAAAGCAGGCTTTACCAGGAGTTAAGAGCTGATAACCTCCTGCCACCATCAGAAGCCATTATTCAGACTCATGCGGGGAGAAAGGCATTAGAGATAGGGTGTCGGATTTTATGCTTTCCAACAGGAACATGAGACTGACATGAGAGAATCATGCTGCTCCCCTTGTAAGGAATGTCAATATATTAAACCAAGGATTGTTGACTGGATTTTATTTTCTCTTAGACAACAGATATATTTCTGCAGCAGGCTTGATCTCCTTCTGGATCAGATTGCACCTTATCAGAAGAAACAGACTGTATAGAGCTATCTTAAGATACTGCGGCAGACTGAGTTCTCAATCCGCATGTGGTTCGATAGGCACATTAGCCGCATCATTATTGCAGGCCCAGCGACACTGCACTGCTGCTGTGAGGTAACCTCCTGCTGAGGGGCAGGGTGGATATCTAATTGAAAACCAAATGTTTCTCTCACATAAGCATTAAAGGGGATTGATTTGGCATTGATTCTGCAATTCAAAGGACATAACCTTTGCTCTGACGGTGATGATATAAAAAGAGACTGGGTCACCTGAAGTCCCCCAAATGTAACCGATTCTGTGCCTGTTAAATGGACTTAATTCTCTTTCTGTGCATGTCATGGGAGCAAAATGTTTAAGGACTCTTATTTCAGTCTCTTTAACTATGCAGTCTCTTAAGTATTACAATGCAAATGGCTCTGTGTTAGACGATGCTCTGGCAGTTGTAGCTTGTGGAGACCAGTAACTGTATTGTCCACAATAATGTCACAGTTGTGTTATAAACTATTCTTAATGTTTGAGGCCAGTCAGTATATTCCTATGCTGTGTGAAGGTAACAATCAAAGCTAATCAGATCCAAGGAGCTGCTGATTCCTTCCTCTGTCCACAGAATGACCCATGTGATGAGCTCAGTGTCACAGCCCACCCATCTGATGGTAGCTCAATGGTCAGCCACCATTTTTCTCATTTCTCTTTAAAGGCCTTTGAAGCTCAGGCTTTAAATTAAAGATCCACTGATTTCGACTCGACTCACTTCATACTGCCTCAGCAGTTTAACTTCAGAGACTTTGCTAAGTGAAAGGGTTTTGGAAATGTTTGGACAAGTGAGGAATGGAATGACACAAAGAGGTCTGAGGTCTTGGTGCTGAGTAACCATGTATGTGTCTAAATAATCCTAGATAGATAATAATTGATTTTTATCTTGATGATTGGTACCTAATGCAAAAGATCCATCCCAGTAAGACCCCTTGTTGTAAAAATCCAACATTACTTTTAGCTCATTAATGGCTAATTTCTTTTTTTGAAAGACCACACTTATCCAATAGCATTACAAGGCAAGCCAATAGGACCCATTGGCTATGAAAATGTGGTCTTTCAAAATAAATCTTGCAAATAGGTTTGCAATTGCAAATGGGTTTTTTGGAGAGCTAAAAGTGACGTTGTAATTTTAAACCTGGTCTTACAGGGGTAAACTGTGTGCCAACCTTACAGTGTTCTTGTTTTTACATGACTTTGTGTCTGTGTATCTGTGTGTGTATTTATGTGTGTGTATACTTGGTGGGCAGTGCCTTGAAACCCAGGTTGTGACCACATATTCCAGATGATCTACCATCTGGAGTGGACTGACCCACACAGAGCTCTGGATCACATCACACTCAGGAGTGTGAGAGGGGATGACAGAAGTTACATTGCCACGCTTCCTATTAGCAACATATTGGTTGTGTTAATGTGTACATGGTGGTTTGGGGGGGATACTTCTCACTGTTGCCCATCATGCAGAACAGAAAACATTTTCCAACCAGTCAAGCTACACATGTCTTGCCTCCCCAAACATCGCATGCTTCAGCTTTCTACTAATATACAGTATACAGACTGAAATTCAGACCTAATGCTTATAAAAATCTACAAGATTACATCAGAAAATTTATGAAAATGTTGTCTCACTACACCGTGATTTGTCAGTGTTTAACCTGACCAACATGCACATTTTGTGAGAGGAGAAATGTATATATTTTTTTCACGTCACTAACTCAGTCCCAATGTGGAAATAACCTGTCAAATTCTATTTCTTTATCAATAATTTAGACAGTAGAGAGAGACCAAGCTTTGCATTATGAACCATATGAAGCATCAAAGTGATAAAAGCTTTATAGGGCTAGATTCTGAAAAAGCCTATTAACCCATGTAGGGTGTTCAGGTCTGCAGGACCTATTTTTATGTTTACTAAAAGATAATTATGTTTACTACAATCAATTATTTTTTCAACCTGAAACTCATTGGCCTTTACTGTGAAGAAAAGTAAAGTGTACACCCACTATATATTTATATTACATGTGTGTTGTACATGTGTGATGTGCCAACCAGGTTCAAATTTGGGATTGGTTTACAGAAACTGTTGGCTGTGTTGTTATAAAAACTCAACAGTATGGGTCCAATGTCTACCATTCATCGTGGTGTAACATCACATCCATCGCTATCCTGTAGTATGTGAGCACCTGTTTTCTCATTTTCTTTTCCTTTGACATAAATCCAACCTTAAAACCGTGTTTATTCCGTGCAACTGTTCTGAGCTTCACATCTTGTTAGGTCTCTGGAGACTGAGTGGCACCCTTGTCTCATCTGCTCTAAATGTTCAGCCTTGCTGGGACAGAAGGCCTTGTCAGGTTGACTTTGAAACCCTAGTCCGGAACCCAGCCAGCCTTTCTCTCACAAGAATTTGATTTATTGTTGGGTTAGAAAAACAACACATTTCAGAAATGTGTATGCTAATACAATACACTGAGCTACTGACTGAGAAGTACATTGGAAATATAAACAGAAGCTAATGGAGGCCTATACAAAAGGCATGTGGTAGTCTACAAAGACTAATGATGTATTCCTTTGAAATAAAGAAATGCAATTATTTCCTCAGGCTGAAGCCTGGAATGGTGTGGACAAGAAGCACTTAACATAAAAAAGGCCAGTCTTTGCAGGGTCTTTTCATAGTCCAAGACAAAAAACATAGATGACTGGTAAATGGTGAGTTATTTTGTTAATATATACATACACAAAAAAACAACTACTATGATCTTCAACACCAATGAGACAAAACATTATTATAACCTACCTAATATGCTACCGTGGATCAGACCCCTACCTAAACACCCCTGTGGGGTGCTAACATGTAGGAAATGATGTCCACATGAATACCGCGTACCCAGGATTTCCCAGCAGAATGCTGCCCAGATCATTATACTTCCCCACAGCGTTGATGTCTTCCCACAGTGGCTGTTGGTGACATGGGTTCCCCTGGTAAATAATGCATGCACACATGCAAGGCAGTCCAAATGAAGAAAAAAAACAAAAGATCCAGGCGATAGTCCTCTTCTCTAAGGTCCAGTTCCAACTCTCGCATGCCCATTCTAGACACTTTCAACACATGACAGGGTTCGGCGTTTGAATGGTTGGCAGCTGTGAAGCCCCATACACAGCACAGTGTGATGCATTGGGTGACACATTCTTCCCGTACACTATCATTCATATTTTCCGTGACTTGTGCTACAGTACATCCTGTCAGTTTGGGCCAGATAGGATAGCCTTAATTTCCCTTGCGCATCAATGAGCACTCAACACCCTGTTGCTGGTTTGTGGTTTGTCCCTCCTTGGACCACTGTCGGTAAGACACTCCACTGCTGACCATAACCACCAAGCCATGTTGTTTCAGAGATGCACTGACCTAATCGTCTTATAACAATTTGGCCCTTGTCAAAATCACACAGGTCTTTGCTCCTGCCCATCTCTCCCAATAAAAATAGAACGTGAGTTCTCGAGTCAATGACTGAGTATAAGTACTTTTTCTTGAGTGTTCAAGTTACTCAACACATTTGCTATATTTATTTAAGTGAAACCCAACAGGCACCAACCGCACTTGGCAGCAACTGAAGATGAAATTTAAAAAAAGACTTCAAACCAGTTGCAATCCAAGCCATTGAGTTGTTGTTGAGCTCCATTACTGTAAACAGCATTCAGTGGCTCCATTTTCTGAGTGACAACCTTTTTAAATTGTCAGCCATCTCCATATTGCCCGTTTTTAATTTTGTCCTTTCGAAAGTAAATGCTTTTTTACAGACAAGTCTTAAAATGTGTGCTTACTAGGCATATTCAAATTCAAATCTTAGATTCATTTTAGCCATATGGACCACAACATCTTGCAAGAGGCAAATTGTGCTTTAGAGGTGAATGGACCGTCTTTCTTCATTGTAATTTCAAGCATTGCTGTGTTCGGGAAAAAGGTGCAATTGTGATTTAAGGAGTGATTTGCTTTGCATTGGCCCATGATTTACGATGAAACTAATTAGATCTTGCACTGATATGCCATGCCCCTTTTTGTGTTACTACAGCTCCATGTGAAACAGCTGTACAAGGTGTACTTACTGTATTACTGTAAAACAAATGGAAAAATTTGATTTGGAAATGGACCACGTAACTTCCTACACATCTGTTGGAACATCAGCAAAAGATGTGTGAGGTGCCCACAAGTAGATGATTCTACTTTACTTTTACTATAACAAAAAAGATGAATTACTGTACAGGTGCAGGTTAGCATGTTAGCTTCACGGAGTTGTTGCCAAAGTAGCTGACTCAGAATGCTGAACAAAGAAAAATAAGTATGTGTTGGTAAAGGGCATCAAGGTTGGGCATCTCATCACAGGACTAAACATCAAGTAATAAAAGCTGATGATGGTGGTGCATCGCTTAAAAACATCACGTGTCTACGAAGGACAGCTACGTAATAGTGTGGACCCCGTGATGCATGGGCCGACAACAGCAGAATGACAGTGAAGCATGCTGTTGTCTCTGCTCTTATCGCATGTGTTTGACAGACAGATGACCTGACCGTCGAGAACTGTTCTCTGTAGAGAAAGTAGAGTGACAGAGCAGAAAGGATGAGGTGGGAGACAGCTAGAAACAGAGAGAGAGAGAGAGAGAGAGAGAGAGAGAGAGAGAGAGAGAGAGAGAGAGAGCGAGAGAGAAAGAAAGAAAGAAAGAAAAAAGTCAGATTCAACACATTTTGCACACTGCGAAAACACCCAAAAATGTATTTGTACTTGAAATCTCAATTGAAATATGTATTTGAAAATACAAATAATACACCTCAACGGGGTAAAAGGATGGTAATCATTGTGTGCAGATGCTGAATACAAGTCACTTATGTGACTGCTTGAATGGTCCATTTCTTCTTGAATGAAATAAAAAGGTTTAGTGAAACAGTAAAAAGTTTGAAACAGACCATACCTCTGATTGTACTTATAAAAATGTAGCTCCTTTGCCTGACCTGCACTTCATTCGATTTTAATGTTTAGCTTTATTCAGAGCCCTGACAGTGACACTATTATTGCAGTTTATTGCATTTTTTTGAATGAGTGTATTAAATTACATTAAATAGCTATTAAATCAATCACTGCCTCCCAGTAAAGGGTCATTGGGGTTAATCCACCGAAAGCATGGTGGTGCAAGCACCAGTGTCTAAAGGTTGATTAAGCAGAAATGTTGAAAGGTGCACTGTATGTTCAGTTTTCATAACATTTGCTTAATGTAACCTTAATTTTACTGTTACACCATTTTGATAGTATCCACATGCTTACTGCAATCCAGAGAGAGTAGTAAGGATGACAAACAGTATTATAGATCATTACGCTATGAGTAACCTACAGTACATAGATGATTTCCACTCCATTTAGACTGGTCCTTTTAACATATGTATAGTGGACATGTTTTCAGTTATGAAATGTACATTCAATCTAGTCCATATTTTTTCTCAATTTTACTTGTTTTATTTGTTTATCATTCTATATATATAAATGTGTGATTAATGTTACCATCCAAAAAAGACACTGACCCCAATTTTGAAGAGGTCCAAGGTTACTTTATGTGGTCAGGTGATTCTTCATGGCTTATCAGTGTCTGTACAGTCCTGTTGGTATTCCACTTTTGTTCCAGAGCTGGTTAAGGCTGCAGAAATGCAATATAGCTTTACCACAACTGTTAGCAGAGAAAACGTGTCCTTTATAAGGACAATGTTTGATAATGAAAACATTGTGGATTGAAGATAATACAATACTACTTGAGAATTCATATGGATATAGAATGACCCTCTTACCAAGCAAATAGGAAAAATATACCAAAATAGGAATCAAGGAGATGCGATTGATTAATGATCTATAACAATCATCAAGGGCCTATTGTCCACAAGAGGGAAGTATTTTCACACTCATCTGGCAATTCATTTGTAATTTGTCACTTAACAGATTGTCAATAATTTCTGAGGAGTAGGCCTAATCTAATGACTCACAGCACTAATATCTCAGAGTAGATCTGACCGATTGAGAATTAATTGTTGATAGTGTCACACTTTACAAAGACTGTAAAGATAGCAACATTGTGTCACACAGCTTTATTTGGTATTATTATGAACATTGCAAGATAAGGAAACAAAAAAATATCGGACTAGATTGCACTGCAAAATCATTTGGTGTTACAGCCTACACAACACAATGAACAGCATAAATGTAGGCTACCAGACAGTAAAATAAAGATTAAGCGGATGTGTTTACAATAAGAGGCGACAGCCAGTGAGATATTAGTAAAAAACTTATGGAAATCGAGGTTTTCTGAATACAAACTTTCCGTGGCTTTAGCCCATAGTAGGCTAGCTTTGCCGCCTAGGCTCCTCCTTGTCTAACGTCATACGATTCTCATCTCTCAGCGTAGGCGATTGTCAGCTCCTCTGGCAGTTCAGGTTGTGGAGTCTTTAAGGACAGTCTTCATCGCAGGATCATAGGCTACATTGTAGCCTATTTGGTGAAAAGGGCTCAGACAATTTCTTGAGACTTAAAAAAGTCCTATAGAAGCGAACTGTTCACCATAGTCACGGAGCCGAATTCTGAATTTGTCAGGAGAAAGACGTTCGAACCTTGTTTTAATTTTAAAGTATCAGGACAGATCAAAACAATAGGCAACTGGATTCCTGTTCTTTTATCCTGCGGTTTATGCGCCATTTAGAAGAACGAACTGTTTCTGGAACTTGTCGTTGGAGCATCTCCCGCCCCCTAGCCTGTACTCTAAAATACCAGAAGGGGGTCCTCCACTTCCGAACTGCAGCACTGGATGAATACGGGATTCAAGGTAGACTGAGGAATCTGCAATTTACAACCTGAACAGAACTTAAACGGCTTCTGATCTTCTGTTTGCCTTTATTCATCTGTTGTACCCTTTGCAGAACTGAGCTCATCTCGTTCGCTTGTGCTTAACCCGCGTTGGATTCATTTTGTAAGGGAGATCTAATCTTTCTTCGATCTACTCGATCACCGATTTGAATCACGAAGCACAATTCAAAGCTACCAGAGCTGTTGTTGGAATAGCCGTGGACTCTTATAGATGCTTTAAGTAGGCCTATATACTTTGAAAAGTACAGCATCTTCTCAAGGTAACGGAGCAGTCCAGACGGACAGGGATTTGCGCTGAAGTTTGCATGCCTAGTCCATATCGTCTCGAGTGAACGTAGCCATCCACTCAGGGTATCAGAAAAGGTTCGTGTGGTTGAAGTGCCATGGCGATGTCTACAACTCTTTGGATACTCCTACTGGCTGTTAACATCCAAGGTAAGCACACTTTTAATTTCAGAAACAGTTTGAAATCCATTTGTGGTCTTTGTTTATTGTTGGAACACAACTCAACATCTAAATACCTTAATCACCCCTTACAGGTCAGTAACATTTATTTTCAATTTATCTCTTGAGTCTACAGGATAGATGCATACTTGACAAACGTTGTAAACCTAAATAGAAAAATCCCCAGTGAGTGAGAAATAGACTGCTACTTTGGCTGCTTGTTCCCAGCGCAACAACAGTGCTGAAAGATAGATGGCGATAGTGATGTGCGAGGCATCTGGCCGTTAAAACTTCATAAACATTCTTCTAGACCAGGTTGCTCTAACATGCAAGGCCAAGCACAAACTAGTGCTGAGATTTACGATGATTTTAAACAATAATTTGAGTCAGTACTGCAATTGCATAGAGGCTACAGTATACAGAATTTAGTTATTTGCATGCACATTTCATCACAAAGCAATGTATGCAAACCATTTAATGAGCAACCAACTCAAATATAAACTGTGCAAATTAATAGGATTACATTAAACGCTCAGCCTTGGGATGTCATCAATGCAAAATGTACCTTGATTGTGGGTGAAGAAGAGATTATTCCCTTTATATTCAATGAAGATTAAGAAAAGCAATTTTATGAATTGTATGGATCTTCTATTGCAAGGTCTCCGCCTATCTGTTTTCATTAAACAGATTGTATTTGAAGATTTGAATGTTGTTGCTCTGTGGAAAACTATACAGGCCTACTAAAGGTACTTCATCCACATCATAGAACAGAAAATATGGTTTAAAGTGTCAAAATGTATGGTTAAAACTAAAATAATTATTGACTGTGGTCACAATTAAGATATAAGTACATTAATCAAGCATGCATTTATCCTGGCAATGCAGAGCACAAACAATCACAACTTTTACATCAGGTGCTTCTATGTCAGGTTGAAGGGACATACATGATTATGTATGTGATATGTCAATCCAAATTGAAGGCATCACGAGTGTGTCAAGGAGAATAGCATTGCAGTTACACAATAATGATATGTGTGTGGCAGAAGGGTAGCTAATCCTGTCTGTTCATGTAGCTTGGAGCCCTAAGACATGAATCCATTATGCAAAGGGCTTTCAGCTAACAGGCTTTCCTTGCAACTTTAATGTTCTGTTTACATTATGGATTGGAAAATTCCATTCTACAATAGTAGGGTTTCTTGTGAAGAGAACTTCCTAAATGGGCTTGACCTTGGTGATGCCTTGTCATGTAATTCTTGTCATCTGAATGATGCAATCAGCTTGATTCATGGTAAATAATTTGACTAATTTCATGATATATCCTGATATCTCTTTCAACGACATACCCATAAATTGCTAAGTTACATTTACTGCAGATAGAATGTAGAGGCAGTTTCCTTGTATGCAATTTGTCCCTCATGTATGGGACACGCCAAGTATCCTCTAGATCTTGTCCATTCACCTCCTTTAGACTGGCCAGAACACAGAAATAGTGCTTTAAGATGTTGACCTTGCTCGGTACTGAGTCTTATGCGGTATGACTTGTTTAAGACTGATGCTCGCCTTTGATCAAAAGCCCTGTCTGATTTACATTGAGATGATCCCTTTGCTTGTGGAGAAGATCAGGATTAACTGGTTCTCTTGGGATTCATGTTGGATATCTTTGAAGCTGTTCAACCAAAGGATTGAAACAGTTGAGAATATTGCACATCAAAATGTCAGAAAATGGGTCTTTATAAGTAATAGTGGGAGAGGTGTTGTTTATAACTGAAATCACTGTGTCCATGTTTTACAGGGTTTCATTGTATTTCAACATGATATGTTATCTTGCTTAAAGGCCAGACAAGTTATTACTCATTGGTGTATACAGTAGGTAATTCATGTCAACTGATCTTTGCAAGATGTAAAGGGTCTGCAAACCTTTTGTTTGTGCCCATACTTTGTTGGTTCTTTTGACATGCTTTGGCAGGAATTCCGTCTTTCACCCCAAGGTTAAAGGGGATCACCATAAATGCCTTGTGCCTTTGATGGTCTAAGTGATATACAACATGTTCTGCAGACTACTTGGATTTCTCAAATGCACAAACAAGTGGGAATGACTCAAACAGATGCATGTCACCACAATCCCCATCCATCTTGCCTAATTAAATACAGGCGTGCTTGACAAAGGAAGCTTTGGTTATTTAAAAAGGAGATTAGTGAACATGTATGAACTTTGTCATGAAAACGACATGTAAAGATAGGATGATGGTATGACACCACTTACTATAAACTCATGTGTAAGGCATATGCAATTACACCGAACTAATATGCAGGCTGTTGATTGATTCATCTGATAATGTTCATAAAGCACATGATCTTAGAAGTCATGCAGCAATTTCATGAATGTGTATCTTGGATTAAGAGGATTTAGGCACTGATGATACATTGATCAAATTTTCTCTATCAAAATGCCTTCAGAATACCTAATATCTCCCCTCCTCCAACACATTGTTGTCTGCAAGAGTGTTGAGATCTCAATCTATCGTATGAAGATATGACCTCATTTTCTCACAGGCTTTGTGAAGAGTTCTTTTTGCTCTCATTTCAGTTATAGTTAACTTTCTAGTAGGCCTATTCCGCTGTGATGAGAGAGAAGCTTTCCTCGAATCATAAAATACAATTTTAGTAGTATGAGCTCCACTGTAAAATAGACATATGCTCATTTTGTAACCGAGCAGAAGGGTTGCAATTTTGTCAGAGAGAGAGTTATGACTTTCAACGTAACATTCAGTTCACTGTTGAAAAATGTTGAGCTTTTATAGTGAGTAATATGCAACTTTCTTGGTTTCACATTCACTTATTTTACTTTCCTTTGAATTCAAATTCAGTAATCAATTGTCTGAGACCTGCTTTGGTGTCCAGTCCCTGTTTTGGACATGTCAGGGCCTTGTAGTCTCCAAGTTGTTGTGCCCATGTAGGTGTCAGCTCCAGTGACAAGTTAAGGAGATTTCTTACTTCATTTAGATGGATTAAACATTTGGGAAATGAGCACAGAAGATTGGACTGCACAGCATACACAAAATGCTATGAATTTCAATAAAACATTTTCTTGTTTAGAAATGTAATCCCACTAATAACTTGGCAGCAGACAAGCAAATTATCCTGCTTCAGATGCGCTCTGGGTCAACTCATAAAAAGGTTTGTATTGATTGCTCACAAAAACTAATGAGAGTGCATCCTCATGTGTTTATTCTATGTGTGTTTCTGTCTGTGGTATCTCAGTAATAACAAACTGATAGGTATGACAGAGGTCAAGGAACTGTCATCAATATTTGATGTGCTAGGAAGCAGAAAGTGTCTGAAAGTGCCAGGGTGTGTGATGTGGGCAGCACTTCAGGGCCACAGAAAGGAACATTCTTAGTGGATGCAGTCAGAAAGAAAAGCTGTGTTCTTTAACACAGTTTCTTTCCCTCACTGTTAAGACACCCATAATTACTAAACCATTACGCATTGCATGCAATTTGGTGGACCACAGTCAGGGCTGTTAAAGCGAAAGAGTCTTTCTGTATCAGTGGGACTGCTGGTTTGAGTGTGAATGCCAATGGGAGGGGGCCCTCTCCCCTGGGGAGTCTATCTGTAGTCCCTGCTGAGGTGATGGATGGGAGAGAGCTCCCAGCCCTGGGTGAGCAGCTAGGAGGCCACACACTGCACATTTAATCCATCTTTTTCCCTTAAAGCATATGGAGGCAATTGTGGACTAACTTCATCAACCCTGTTTGTGTATTTGAACTTATTATGGCTTGGATATCAGATATAATGTAAATCCTTGTCAAAACAGTGTTGGGTTATCTTTGCATGAGGGCACTTTCAGTTCAGCATCACAGTTGATGCTTTTTGCAAATGGATGGTCCTTTAATTTGTTGTTGTTGCAATTTGTCATTTCATCAGATTATTAAGATTATTTCATCAGTATGTCTGTAGGAGAATAAGGAATGAGTTGAATAAAATCTGCCAAATGCACCACATAAGATGTATTATTTTAAAAAGCTTTTTCTTTTTGTGTCATTATTTCCTTGTAGCATTTGTGGTACCCTTGTGGTCCCCTGCACAGAAGCAATGTATCGGCCAACAGATGAATAAAACATCATGATAAGCCCTGAACCTAAATAATGGAAAGGTTATGGCAGAATGGAGTGTTCTCTTCTCACGGATGAAAGCACAACTAGTATTAACGACTGAATGTTAAATTAGGCCCCCTTCCTTATTGTTTAGAGTCTGCAGTGTACGTAGTCCATATTGTTAATGGGGAAGAAGTCTGTTATTTGAATCTTTATGTGAATACTCCCTGAATTCGCCTCATATTTCTCGTGTATCGACTGCTTTAGTAGGCATCCTATAGTCTAGGCCTTTGTATCACAATCTCTATCTTTGTCTCACATACAATCCAGTAGGGAGCACAGTTCAAAATGTGTTTTAGTCTCACTCAGCTCAGTTATTTGACCAGGAAATATTTCAATAAAGGGCATTGTCAGTGGCCTCTGTTCGAATGCATGGGCTTGGAGTTTACCATCGAGTTGGCTGGTTGGTTGTGGTTGTTTTACTGCTCAAGTGTCTCCACGATCTCCCGCCATCCTAACATCACAGCACACATGTTGGATCAGAATGGAACCCATATTTATCTGCAAACTTCAGTTGCAATTTTCTGCTTCAAATCCTTGAAATCCTGTTCTGTTTCAGCTCAAGTCACAGAATCATTGAAGTAAGGAAAGAGGGAATCAATAAAGGGAATCCAATCTCGCCAGTGCTCGTTCTGATTTGGTATTAATCTGATTCGCTGATTCCAGTCCTGCTTTACAGATTATATGCTTAGATTCTTCATAGAACAGGAGCTCGACTGACTGTTCTTGTACCTTAACGCTGTTTGTGAAAGTGCTTTTCCAGCGGCAGTATGCAGACTTATTAAGAAATCTAATGTAAAGGGTTGGGGTCCTCTCTAAATCCTCTCTGAAGAAAACAAAATAAACCCACATGTCTGAGGGCTGACTGCACTCTGTCCACACTATCAAGATGGCTTTCCTCCTCACCAATGGCTCCCAGAAGACTAATCATAGTAACTACACACTTCTCAATGTGTCGAATTAGTGACCAACTGTAAACAGTCTCTCACTGAAACTGGTCGCTTGGTCCATTCTGTGTTGTTGAGACCATATTCCACGTGTTATGTTCATCCTTTAGATTAATTTAGACTTGGGTTTCTTTGCTGTAGTTTTAGAGATACAGACACTATACAAGGCTTCCTTGGCACATGGTGTCAGGATTTGCTTGTGGTGGTGGTTAGTCATAGGCCGATCCGGGATTGAAGGAACGGATAATTCTTGGTGTCCTCGCTAAAGCTGTTATGCCTTTGAAATAAAGCAGATCTGATCACAGGAGTGCCCTACCCCCTCTCTCTTCTTGTCTGAGTAGTCAATTTATGACAGACATCTGGACTGATGTGTCTACATAAAAGAGTTCAGGCCAAAAGGATCAATGTCTATGGATAAGAGAACAATATGGTATAGGGAACAACCCTGTGGAATATATGTAAATCAGGACTCTAGGAGAAGGCAGTGACAAGTTGAATTAACTGTCCATGCTTTTCTTATCCATTTTTATTCAATGAAATCACCGTCCTCATACATTCAGTTTTCTGCAGTTTTCCTTGTTATATCTGTCATCTCTTTCTCCACGAGGATCTCTATTTGGATGTATGCATGCTGCAAGGGCAACTGGTTAGAGCGGGACACAAAAGGGGGTCTGTTACATGAAATGTTTCCCTTTTTAATGAGTGATGGTGTTCTCTCATTTAATATTCTGAGCCGATAACTCTCCGGGAGACGACTGTGCTTCAAAGCAACAGCTTGGTTGTAAATAGGGGTAGGGGATGGGAGGGGGGACTGCTTAGAAAACACAAACACAGGTTTATTTATTCTCCCTGACAGATAGCTAAGCTCCCATAGCACTGAAGCTTCGTGCAAAGCTCCTCGATGCTCTAGTCCCAAAGAGGGACAGACAAACAGACAGGTAGAGGTCATCTCCATCCTGCAGATGTGGTTTCACCTTCCAATACAGCCTTCTCATTCAAATCTTTGTTGTCAGTCTATTCACATGTATTTATTTAACTGCAGATTATTAAAACATGAAGGTTGAAATCTTTAACAAAGACACATCTTTTTTCCGGTTCCCCTTTGAGACTGCACATGAAAAGCCAAAATATGTGTGTATCGGGTGAAATCTCTCAGATAAGATGCCCACTGCCTATCTCCCTGCTTTGATACTGCCCTCTGGACTGAATTGCAGATATAGACAAATAGACAGCTTTACAGAGATGAAGATAAACGCAGAGATGGCCTGCCGTTTGGCATTGATCCTTCCGTGTGCCCAGCAGGGTCCAAATCCAGAGTAACTAATGTAGTCTGCTATCGATTCCCCAGTTTCAAGCTTGACTGAGTTTCATTTTAAAGCTGCAGCGTTTTCAGGAAGTTAGATCTGCCAAACGCCCACATCTGTATGTTCACCTCCCTCTCACTGTCATTGAAGTGTATCTGTGTGGATGTTTCTACACTGAAAGGTTTCTGCATGGAGATTTTTTGTGTTTTTGTGTGTGTGTATGTGGAAAGATGTGTGCTGGTGTGTGTGGTGTTTTTGTTCTTTGTGTGTGTGTGTATGTGCCTGTTTGAATAAGATATGGAAGAAATGACCGAAAAATTCACAAGAAAATACAAAAAAGAGAGAGTGTGGAAGGAGAGAGAGAGAAAGAGATAGAGAGCGAGAGAGAGTGAGAGAGGAGGGATAACATGAGAGAAATAGATAATGTACAGTTTTCAGGGGGTCGAAGCTTAAATCGATAACCTCACCCATACCATGCAGTCGTTTCTAGAACTTTGGCTACCTGAGGGGGTGGCTCTATAGAGTTGCAAATGACACAACTGTCAGTGAGTCACACCCATTTAGGCTAAGCTTCAGATTCTCATGCGCATTGCCTCTTTCTACCAATGTTTTTTTTTTTTCTTTTTTTTTCTCTTCTGTGTACTTTTTTTTCTGTGTCTGGAACAATCAAACCCCCCCTTGGATAAATTGTTTGTCACAAACGTCTCTGAACCGGGAAAATAATAATTCATCCTTTGTTATACCTCTTCAGATGAGAGAACAGGGAGTGCTCAATCCACTGTCATCAAAAGTTTAGAGAGGCTGTTTGTCTGAGTGTGATGAAGTAAGATGCTCCTAGTGTTCCTCCTCATAAATACTGTATGTGATTTGCTCAGCCTCTCGGGGTCTGCACCACACATTCAGACAGACAGACAGAGCTCAGCACCTCCCCATGAAGCCTCAGGATTGACTTTCACAGAGAGGCGCTGGGAGGGGGGAGCAGTGCTCCCCAGACAGAAGCTGAAGCTCTCCCTCTCTCTCCTCCTTCATCTCTCCAGGCCGCTGTGTCCCGGAGCACTGTCTCTTCTTCCTGTTCTCCATCTCTTCATCCCTCCACCCCCATCCTGCATCCACACTCTCTTGGAATATCTTTACCAGGAGATCCCTCATGGGAGCTTTCCCTCCTCCAGCGTAATCTACGCATGACTGTAGGCTCGGTGGTGGAATTAACCAGTCAGAGAGCTGGAGAGGGCTAAGAAGTCTGTGAAGGAATGGATGGGTTTGTCTGGATGTCTGTGCTGGGCCCGGCCAAGTCTTTGTTGGCATGCACGGTGCCAGGAGTTACGTCAGGCAGGACTGGTGAGAGTGAAGGTTTGGGGCGGGGGGGGGCAGCTCAAGTTGGCCATAGGTTTCGACGACGGCATGTGTTTCTGCACATGTGTAAATACTGTGCTGGCATGCACTGGAATGCCTACGCAATGACCCCCACCCACATGACTGGTTGCAGAAGCACAGGCTGAATCAAGGCTGATAATGAAGAACAGCTATGATACTGTAACAGTACAGTGATTTAGCTTAGACGTTTTCTATAATATGTTAATCTTATACTCTATTTCCTGCCGAGATATGTGGACTCGTTCTGTGCTGAATGTTCCTTGCCAGTTGCATTAGAGGTCATGTACTGAATATGCTTCTGGCAGGGGAGTCATACCGGCACTTTCAGCTTCATAAAGGCTGAAACTGGATGAGTACAAAAGAGCAAGTAATAAAAAATGGAAATGTGAAACTGCAGCCATTTTATCCTTTATTTAGCAGCAGGCCCCTTAAAACAAAATACTGTGCTTCTGCTTGTCGACGTTTAGGTTGCCAAGTTCAGAGTTGTACTGTAGAATGACTTAGAGCACTGTGCTTCCTTCTCTTATTCATGGAAAAATGATTTGTAAGGGGAAGAAAACTGCAAAACGTAAAAGAGAAAGGCAGATTTACATGAAGGCACTAAGGGGAGTCGAGGAGGGGGCTGGGGAGGCCACGCTTTTTGAATGAGGCCGTGTTTCAAGGGTGACTCCAGTTCACCATGAAATTGTGTTCCTGGCTGGATCTCTGTTACTGAGCACCTTGGGATTGCTGGCTGGATGAACAGAACTGCAAATAAAAGTTTGTACAACTTTTTTCCAGCTCGTTACATTTTTTTTAAACTTCAGTTTAGGAGATTTGCAGACCTCCAAAAATGCCACCACCCTAATAATGCTGCCTTCAGAAACAAACATTTTACCGGTTCCAGTTCATATGAAAACATAGAACTGGAAATTAATTATCAATGCAGTAACGCTCTAGTAATAATGTGGTCGGCTGAATTGGTTTAATTAAAGCAATTTCAAGTTAAAATGATTGGAAAGCTAAGCTAGATTTTGCAGAACAAGGGGGAAAGCAACGGTATCCTATGCACTGGAATGGATGAACGTCTGTCCAGACCAGGTTCAATGGATCTTGAAAATGCTAGCTGAAAATAGTGGGAGGATGAAACCAATTGGATTCGCCCCACATGGTTGAGAGGGTGTTTTATCCCTGCTGTTTATAAATTAATGGGAACTCTGAAAGAGAAAATGCAATCCCTGCCAGAGCGGTGCTCTTGTGGAAGTAATCCAGGCAACACGGGTCTGATTCTGTGTGACGTTCTCCGGGGTTTAAAGGGTTAAGCCTATTGATGGGGTGCTCGGATTTGCCAATGTGTAATTCTGGGGGAAGTTTCCTTGACTTCTGTCTACTCTGTGAATGGATATGTTATGTTTAGGGATAGGGGGGCTGATGCCCCTGCCCCTCTGCTCTGCCTCAGCACGGTAGCCCTCCCCTCCCCGGCTCATTCTGCTGATGTTTCATGGTGGGGGGGACGGGAGGCTATTTGTTTTTGCTAGGGGATGGGGGAGAGAGGAAGCAGTGCAGTGGACCATGAATGTATGTGTGTGTTTGTGAGTGTGTGTGTGTGCGCTGTACTGCGCAAGTGCACATCCACAGGCAGTCCTGAGGCACAGGCAGCTTCACGTTCCCGGCCCCACTCCCCCTGATCCTGACCCACTTTCTTCCCCCAGCTCCACGCTCCCTCTTTAATTGCCGCTCGGCACACTGAGGCCATCTGTTCAACTGGGGCCCGTCGCCATGGAGATGCTGGGAGGCTTTTCGGATTTGCGGCGGACTGACCAACAGGGAAATAGGGGTCAGGGAATGGGGGCGGGGAGTTGGATAGAGTCAGAGGGGCACTGGAACTGTGTCATGGGATTCTCCTATCACTGATTGTCATTGGCCGAGCAATACCACACCTGCAAGCTAGACCTGAAACAGTGTCCCATACCCTGAATGCTTTGTTACACTTTGTTTTCCCCCTGATAGTAGAGCAGTACTCATCACTCATCTGTACCACAGTATCTGATGAAGTGTCAACTAATGTGGATACAACTAAGCTTGGTTAATGGGAGGGATTTTATAGTGATCCCCTTAAATCAGTACTGTTGTGACTGAAGGAAAAGGGATGGGCTCAGTCTTTGCAGCTTGTTTACAAACTCCTATCAGGGTGTACCATTCTGCACACAGTGAACACACCTATGCTGCAATGGCATGAAGGAATAGAGTTGCCCCTCAACAGATTACAATTTTCATCAGCATTGATTAGTAACACGTGTAGGTGCAAGTAATGTAGGATATGTATTTCTAAACGGCCCTCAGCACTCAAGTATCTTTTTTGAACTTGGAAAAGGTTTGAGTGACAGGTAATCATTACATTTCCACAGGTTTTTGTAGAAGCTTTCTGCTCAGATTCCCCATTTGGCTCAATTAGATTTGATGTGTAGTTAACATTGGCTTTATTTGTTTGCTTATGGCACAGTGAGAGGTGCTCTTAAATCATCAGTGCTGTCTCTCTGTATTATTGGAGCTCCTCTTTATTTATTTCCCAATGACGCGCTTCAGTGAGGAGGGAGTTGTGCAATGTTTCCAATTAACACTCACGCATAGTTCAGAGCCACAGTTTGCATGTCGCAGTTGCCTCTTGCTACAAGACTGTCAGCAGCACTTGCATCAACTGTGCCCTGTGCAATGTGTAAATATTCAAATATTCCTTGCCTGTTCCACAGGCTCCTACTGGCAAATAGCGAGTTGCCATTTTATTTTTAGCGGAATGTTTCAACTGAAATGGCTTCTTTGGATCTTTGCTTTTGACCTCTGGCACTTGAACTGTTGCTAGTTTTGAGAAGCTTTGTTTATTTTCCCTTCTTAAAAGGTCAATATTTGGAACTGTCCTTTTCGAAAGTGTCATGTATAGGTCAATAGCTCATCAGTGCCCCAATAGTTGGCCTCAGTGCAGCCGTTGTTCCCCAGAGTGATAAGGAACTTCCACGTTCCCCTTTTCAATAACAAATACATTTGGTTTATATGTTTTTTTAGAATATGTTAAATACAATGCCATATGCTATATGTATATATATATATATATATATATATATATATATATATATATATATATAGCATATGGCATTTCCCAGAACATATCTATCATATGGCTCTGCAATTATAAATGATAGCAATTCAACTTGTAAAGTATAATACATTGTTCTGTACAGAAACATAAGCAGTTACTTTGTAGCAGAGAACACATGTCTAAAACATTCATAAGATTAGCTGCTGTAGGAAGAGATTAAAACATGTAAAAACCTGTAGCATAGCATCAGGTGTAGTCAAAATTGTAGATGTGCCACGACGACGGCATAGCTCTGTATAAAGAAACCTCTGTGATTGCACTAGATTCAGACCACCTACTAGGCCTGCCATTTCTTGCCATGTTTGATGCCAGTGAGATCAGCATAAATGCTCTGGTTCCAGACAGCCTGCTCCTCTTCTCCATCACTCCATCCGTGACAGCTTAGACAGAGAAATACAGTGAAACTGTCACAGGAAACAAGCCAGGGCTGTCAATTTAGCCCAGTCTGAACGCTTGATCCTTCCAGTTGCTCAAATCTACAGTGAGCGAGCTCAGAGTTAACAAAACAGGTCACCTGGTTCCTGTAATTGGACATGTAGAGGATGGAACCTGTCTGTCTGTCTGTCTGTCTGTCTGTCTGTCTGTCTTCAGATGGGGTCATAGAGCACCGGTTTAGGGAGATCTTCCACCATCTCCCCTCATCGTGAGACGCCTTATCCTGCTGTTGACGACCAAAGGTTGATACAGGCCAAGGCCTGTTGTGGCTTGGGGGGTAGTGCTCTGGATTACCTACAGTGAGGGATTAATCATAGTGTTCTGTAGTGGTAGGGTGGAAGATAAAGAAGCTAAGTACAGCCTAAGCAAATGTGCTATGTTTCTATCTGCTTTTTGGCCTTGAGCACCTCTGATTATTTGATGCTCCTGACCTCCTCAGCTCATTGTTTGTCCTTCATGTCATTGCCAAGGGATTATATGGATATTCGACTGGACTGGAGCCATAATGAGAAGTAAACATTGTTTTAATGATTCAAGAAACCTTCAGAATTAACCAAGGATGTGTCTGTGTAGATAAAACTAGTTAGGCCTAATCAAACTGATTGTGACAGCCTGTGTTTTGTGTAAGTTCTGATTGCAGTTTGAATGGCAAAGTCAGACTAATTAGTCTTCCACAAGAGCACGCGCTGACTTTGCAGTCATACTATTTGATAGGTTTAATGAGGGTTGACCCCCATTCCTATTTAAATTGGACTTTATCAGTCTGTGCTTATAGCCTAAGCTTTTCAGGCAATGTATGCATTACTGTATAACATTGTCACACTCAACAGAATTACATTGTCAATTGTTGGCGGGGGGAAAACAAACAGTGGGATGCATTAGCATTCAGAAGAGGACAATTCACCTCTCGACCACTCTGCCAGGATATTTATTTATTAATTTACCTTTGAGATGCCATTTTGGTCGACGGAATCCCTTGAGAAGAAAATGCATTAAGCCACTCACTGTATTTACTTGTGTTGGATTGATGTTGATGTGTGAGGGCAGGGTTAGAGGATGGAGGATGGAGGATGGGAAATTGATCATCAGTGAATGAGTGTCAGGGGAGTCTTGACATTACAAACCACTTTTCATGCGCACAGCTCGCAAACTCCGTCATGCAGAAAGCCCGTGCCATCTGAGACTCTCCACAACGATGCAGTCCTTGTTATCCATGCAGACGTGCACCTTTCTGTCATCTCTTGTATCACTTGGTCCTACGTGATCATTTATTCTTTTTATTTGCTCATTTTCTATGATGTGTTTTACATTTAATTGGCAGCATGAGCGATACAAGTGCATAGCTACTTAGGATAGTGTGTGTTTGTGTGTGTAGTAGTAGAAGCAGTGTATAGGCAGGTAGGAATTCTTTTTTTTCCTTAAATAATGCATGCATAAATAAGACAGGAAGGAGTTACCAGCAAATTATATTGTATGTTCCCATGGGATTCCATACTATCCCTTACTGCCTGAAAAAACTGTCATTATGTTTTCATTAGCAAGAGCAAAGCAACATATTAATTGAGATTAAATAGAAGAGGAGAGAGAGACATTTGGGCGAGAGAGAGAGAGAGAGAGAGAGAGAGAGAGAGAGAGAGAGAGAGAGAGAGAGAGAGAGAGAGAGAGAGACAGAGAGAGAGAGTGAGAGAGAGATAGATAGATAGCTGGGTAATATGTATAATGGGAAGAAGTGATTCATCTAAATGGAGTAATAATACATGTTACGCGACAAAAACCTTGTTATAAAACTCTATAAACCAGGATAAAAATAATGTAGACCATACTGAGGCTATGGCAGGTGTTGCATTTTTATTTATTTAGTATTTACCCTGAATGTATCGCTTTTCACAAGAAACACTAAGAACCTTTCTCTATATTTCTCAAATGCAGCATAATGAAGAACCTTAAACCCCCTGAGAGCTAAATCCTTTATAACTGTCTTTCGTCTCTTGTCTTTGAGGTTCAGTCATCCCACACGCCTTGAAAAGAGTTTTAATCTGACAGAGATGAAGTCTTCCTCCCGTTTGAATGCCCTAGAGAATCGTGAGGGGGAGAGAGATAAACCACCATTAAGTGTTCTGTAGCATTTGAATTCAAGAAATTTCAAGGATGGGTATCTGACGCTCTGATGCATGAATGCTTCTTTGTGTGTTCAGACTCATTTGTTGTGCTCTTGTAGATATAGATAATGTTAACACAACTGATTTAGCATGGTGTGGATTTGAGATACACTGGATTGTTCTGAAACAAAAGGTGTCTTTCTCAATCCACTTAATTCCCTTTGATTCATACACTAGAAAACTGTTCCCCTAGGTTACATTTTATGTCTATGCTGCATCCTTTCCTAAATTACTTATTAAATTATTTATAATCAGTTGATTCCTTCTCATCAGACATGCTTCTTCTTTAAACTTTAAACTTCGTAACTGCTTTACCGTTCTTGAAAATGTTGTTTTCTCCCCACATATTTAGTTTTTAAATCAGTCAATATAAAAGAAAATGTCGTAGGACATTCGACTAAAATGTTTGTTTACTCAGCTAATGCAGTTCACAGCTAGAGTATGTATCTGTCATTGCTATCTTGGTTTCCCAGTGTCTTTGAATGTAAATGTATTATTCATGTTTGCATTATAATGTCAGAAGGTGTCAGCAACCTATAAATCAATAAATGACTTCAACCCAGACACCTCAGGGCTCAAGACCAAGTTGTGTGATGTATGTAGAGCCCAAGACAAATCTCAGCGCAATTAAGAAAAGCAAGGCCATTTAAAAAAATTCTGTCCATCATAAGTATCACTTTGTTGGTTATTTAAAAGTATCACTTCCATTGAGACCTGTTGTGTTTTTTGTTTTACTACAATGTGGCCACTATGTTTAAAGGGATGCTTCCAAAAGCAAAACTTTGATGAAATAACAGTCAACAGGACTGAATCCCCACAAACATGTCAAACTGCGTTTTACCAATGAAGAAAAGTCTTTTCCATGCAAAATAAATTCACCCAAACGGATGATACTCTACCATGTAATTCTCTGGAGCACAGTTGCAGATGTATATTTTTAGTAGCGTGCATTTCGCAACATGCACAGTGAGCAATCTGTGTGTTCTGCTGAGATGTGTCAGGATGGCATAATGTTAAGGGTTTACTCAGATGGTCCTCAACGCTTTGCCCAGAGCTCTGCAGAAGGGATGTGTGTGTGTACCCTGTGCTGCAGGGGGTCACGTGCTGACCTCATTGTGCGCACGAGTAAGTGCACTCTGCAGTGTGAGGCTCTGTGTGCTGCACCCCCCCCCCTCCTCCTCCCTGCATAATGAGAAAGGGAATTTTCTGAGCCCTTACAGCTAATTGATTGATTTGCCTGGCACAAATATCCTAGACAGAGACATTTATTCCCTCTATTATGTCTATCTGCGGAGCACAGGAAGCAGTGAAAAATGAAAATGGACCCCCATCACGGAAAAAGGAAAGATTTAATATTTTTTCATCCCTGGCAAGGAACTGTCACAGTTTATTACTCTGCCTCACCGCCCCCATCCGCCCTCTGCAGATAAACTATGTGCATAGCCTGCACAGCTCCAACATGCACTGGGTAAAGCACCTGGACCCTAGTAATCTTAAAACCACATTTTCCCAGCGTAAACACGGAGGTTAATGAGCGTGGCCCATTTTTGGGAGCTCCTTGTTCCCTAGTTACACATCCAGGCGTAAATAGAAGAGGCTTCTCTTGACCCCCCCTTCCCTCCTTCCTCGCCCAGTCAGAGGTGGTGCAGCAACTGGCGGATGCATCTCCCTCAGTCTCTCCCGTCTCTCAGCCAGAAGGAACTTCCATTTCCTCCTTCTGGACCCTTAGAGAGCGCAGCTGGTCCGTATCCTTAGCTGCTACATTAGCTCTTGCTGCCTGAGCTGCTTCCCTGAAGCAGGCCACTTGCCGCCGGAACAAAATACAGCCGGGGGTCAATCGCACATGTCTAAAGGTCTGTTGCGCTGTTGCCAGGTGTGTCAAACTCAAATCACACTTGGCATTTGGGCGGGTGCTGTTAGAGGTCAAATGTCTTTTATGCACCAACCAACATGTACTTGCCACACAGCCAGTGTGACAGGAAAACAAACTGCAGCATGGACAGATGGTTTGTAGTTCCTATGACTAAACCATGTTGACCAAACTGAGGAAGCAAGTGTCAGTGAGGATAACGAGAGTTCTCAGACAGTGAGATGTGTTTCTGTGAAAATATTGACATTCTCTGAGCTCAAGGTGATTTCCCACGTGGAACACATTGCTATTTGACCTTGCGTTCCAAAGTGTTGAGCTGTCCTCACTGCCACAATGTCTTCTTTTTTTGTCAAGATCATGGCACACATTCATACTTGATTTACCACTATTGCTATGTACAGAAACATCCAACAAAATGGAGTTTTTCCATGGATTGTGTTTCATTTTGCCATAAAATAGCCTTCGTTTCTGCACCAGGGAGCTGAGTGTTCTGCGTACCGCAGCCTAGCTTTGATGTGATAAGATATGACATGATGCATTTTAGCAAGGTCAGGATTCTATTTTGGTTTCACCCCAGTCTTGTGTCTCTTGCTCATGGACTCCATTTTGAGTTGATATTCCAGAAGTGAAAGACTGTCTGTAGTGTTTGCCTGTAAGCATGCAGGATTTGAATACAATTAGGCAACATGTGACTTTAGAGCTCTGAATATAGCGCAGCCGTCAAACAGAGAAACAGCATCAGACATCATCTCAGCCATCAAACTGTGAAAGTGCATTTTGTTGTCGTTATCATTCAATTTGCAAAAAATTCAGTTACATGTTGTTTTTGAACAAAATAGACACACAAATCCACTGCAATTCAAGGATACTCTGCGTGCATCGAACTCACTTGGCCATCAGAGTGCAGTTGACTATTTTAGCTTTTTCACACGTATTTGCGTGCTTTACATGCAGATGCTTTGTGCCTTAGCCAATGGCCGTGCTGTGTAGCGCTTGGTTGTGCGGTGCGGCTCCATGAACCAAGTGTGGCATGATGGCATTTGAGCCGTCAGCCCGTGGCCTGGCCTGTCATTCTCTATCAAGCCAGCATATGACTCACACACAGACCCTCTGGGTGCCGGCCAGAACTCACAATAAAGACAAGGGTGCCCAGAGTCTAAGCCGGAGCCAACGCCCCAAAATATGCCTATGTGAAGCGTGGTTAGACGGTATCAGTGCTGAGGTGTTTTTTATTTTATTTGTATTTTTTTACCCTCCTTGTCATAGTTGCTGGGGTTGGTCTCACCTGACTGGTGCTGAGGCAGTTGGTCTCACCTGACTGAGGCAGTAGGGTGGTTGTAATGTGTGATCGCGCTCTGTCTCTCACTGTCTGTCCATCCTAGGTCTTTGATGTCTCCCTCGCTCCCCTGTGCTCTAACAGGACACACTCTCAGAATGCTATCCATCAGAAGTTGTCAGGCAGCGCTCCCCTCTACTCACTAATACAATGGCGGTGGTATAACATCATCTATCATCCGGGGGCCTTTGTTCAGCATCCTGTCCCAGATGGGGGCTGGTAGCCAGCTCTAGGGTGGCATTCTATCTGACAGAGCTGCGCAGATGCTAAATGACAGTGACACAAAGAGGTGGCCTGAAACACAGGTCCTGACAGTGCTGTTTTCCACAGAAAAGAGGCTTCGCTCGACTTTAGGGAGGAAAGTGATATTGGCACTGTGTGTTTGCCTAAACCTCAACAATGTTTGATAAAGCCATAATTCAGTGAAAGCGAGTGCATGCAATGTTTTACTCAGCTAGATTTTGACCCCCCACAAGCTGTGAGCTAAACACATAGTAAACATAAACACTCAACAATGAATGGCTTTATGTCGTTCTTGTTTATTTTTCACATGGAGCGAAATTACTGCTTCGGGTCTGTGAGCTAACATGATAAATGGATAATACAGATAACTCCAGTCAGATATTTGTGGTTTGGATCTGGAGAATAAAATGTACTCTTACAATGCTGCACAGTGTGGTCATATTGTACAGTCTAGTGCTGTTTTGCAAAGCAAAAACAAAAATGTGACCAGATCAGGTTTGTCTGGTGATGGGTGTGACCAAAATACACCAGAGGTATTCACCAAATGAACATAATCATAAAAGATGCATTTGCGGTGTTACAGTTGTTCCAAGAACAAAACCACCATTCTCTGGATTTCAACTTTGACACGAGGCAGAGATACTGTGTCCTGTATTTCATTATTACAAAAGTAACATTTATATACAATATTCTTATGGTTTTATTGATTGATATTTTATTATTTTGGTTTATTCAAAAATATGATTGTAATTCAAGGTTGCATACAAACGTATTATTGTAATCCATAAAAGGTATTGTTATTTCATGTTCAGACTAACCACAAATGCAAAAATCCTAGGTAGACAGTTCTGTACTTTATTTTCTTAAACGTGTTCTAAGACTGAGTCTGGCAAAAAGGAGAATCCTAGACAGATGTTAATGGACTCTGAAAGCCCTCTGTATGCAACTTTGATGTCCAGTCACTTTCATTGTGTGAGATCCATTAGGAAAGTAAAAAAGCTGGCCTTATTTGCCTTTAGTAAAGGGAATGTAAAATTAAAGCATGATATTTATAGATCTATAGTGTGGCTCTCCAGGGTGTATTCCTTCAGATTACAACCTAACACTAGTCTCATACACACGGAACATAGAGACAACCTTGACAGCTCAACGTCACATTTAAAGATGCTCTTTCATAACACAAAGTATACCTAAAATCAAATGAACAAGAATCAGTGTCTAAATGCATATTAAATTAGCTTATGAAGCACACTCTTGACTCATGGATTTGAGACTTTCTTCTCCTCCAATGAGCAGAGTTGTTGCAACACAAAGTGCATCCCTGGCATGTCACACGGTCTTTGCACCCTTACACAAAATGGCATCCATTTTGATCAAAAATTTAGCTTAGGAAATACTGTAACTGCAGTAAGTATAGAAGAAGTAGGTACATTCTGTGGGAAACATCGGCTAATTTCCATAAGAATCAACCTATATTGTCTTTGCTTTACTGCACAGAGTATTTTATGAGCCATTAGGCCAACCGATTCAACTGTTGTCAGCTTTTGCTTTTGCCCTCGTTGTAAAGGAGTACTGCTGAGCCTTTGAAGCCAGCCTTACTATTAGAGACCATGTAGACACTAAGGGTTTGTAAAGCTGTCACCTTGCATGGGCTGAAGAGAAACCATGGGTACTGAATGCCCGTATCTCACTGGGTTTGTTGTTAAATACACCAAAGGCTAGCCACACCCGTTTATTAGCAACTGCCATTAAAGGATTTGAACTGTTGTCTAATGGAGAATGAAACAAACCCCTTGGGGGGGCAACAGAGAGGTAACGAGTTAGATCTGGAAAAGATAGAATCACTTCTGTGCTTGTTGTTTTTTTGGGGGGTTCACGGCTCTAGGAAGAAAGAAGAAAAAATAAATAGAAGTTAGGCCTTTCCTCTTTAGACGTCTCTTCACACATACAGAGCCCTTCCTGCTACCCATTACCACCTTTCCTCACTGTCCCTAAATTCCAAATAAAGTACTCCAGTACAATGCCCTAAAAAAAAGTTATACTTTTTGAATGAGATCTAGGATTTCCAGTGAGTGACCTACCGTGCTGAACAAATTGCATTTGTGATGTGCTTTACCGTCTTTTCATATACCTCTATGCTGCTAAAGGATAGCACACTGGATAGCACACCTCCCTTGCCTCAGCCACAACAGCGCCTTAGCAGCCCTAAACCAGTTCATCTCCTATTTCCTGCTCGCCATAGGGAAGGCTGACTCATCACAAGAGGTCTCAAGTTGACTTTAAGCGTTAAAGTGAACCACGTGCATTTCACATTCAATAGTTCCTTGATCTTATATGTGTCACTCATAACCAGGACACGTTTTGTACTGTGCCCCTGCTTTTCTGTGTGGCTTCTGTTGGTCACCTGATCCACCGATTGTAACAGCATCCTCCTCTCCGTCGCCTCGCTCTCAGCCTCAGTCCGCCGAGCTGAAATTCCACCTTGCTTTCTCTGAGAGCTGCCAATGCTGCTATTATCTTTTCATACGGCCCCCTGCAGCTGTCCTTGTTCCTTGGACAAAGCAGAACACACTTAAAGGCTTTTTAACTGGCAGTTCATGTCATGAAAAAACAAAAACAAAAAAACTACCATTAGCATTCATTTTAGGAAATCCAAACGCGTAATATAACATGTATGTGATTTGATATGGCCACTGATAAATGGCGAATAGCTTGTTATCGATGATTTGAAAAGGAGTCCTCAGAATTTAGAATGTCCCTTATGCGTCAGGTAGGAGAAGGGGTTGAAAAGCTTGCTGAACACAAGCTGTTGCCTGTGACAGCTTCATCTGTGAAACCATATTCTCAGTGGGCTCAAAGTCTGCCCAAGGATCACCGGGACCATTTAAGATTACATGTCTGCTGGCAGGGAGCGGCAGATAGGTGAAAATAATTGGCTTGGTCACCCCTTCCCCCACCAGCTCCCGGCACTGTTGTGAATGACAACAAACAGTGACACCAGGAGGTAAAAGGAGATCAGGCCAAAACCTCCTTTTCCTCCTTCCTCCCTCCCATGCATGTCTGCTAGGCTACTACAAGCCTCCTGGTCCTATGGCATATAATCGACAGAGGGATGCCCGCCCTCTGCCCCTGCTGATTGGTGTAAAAGAGGTTGGGGACCCAGTTCTATGCAATTAGTGGATGACTGCCAGACGCTAATGGAACACAGAAGTGTTGGCAAAGCTCTATGGTGGTTCTGTAGTGGGGGCTAGGGGCAGAGTGAGGCCAGGGGCACCGTCCCGGGGCTGGGGGCCAGTGTGTTTTAAACAATGAACTGGAATTGGAGGTGTGGGGGTGGGGGGGATGTCTCTACCCAGAATGCACTACAACATTAGGGTTTATGGGAGGGGCATTGTGGGAAAGTAAGCCTGCTCAGTGTAACATGAAAATATTATTGAGGTGTTGCAGATGGTGGGGATCTGGGGACCACACTGGGGGAAAACAATAGTGAATGGACATTTCTGTAGCCATTAAACTCTAATTTGTGTTGACAGCAGCGATATGGTATTGATTCTTTCGCTGAAGACTGCTGGGGAAACACTTTCTGATAGTAGAGAGAAGGGAGGAAACTCAGAGTATAGCTTTTGGTTCTCTCCATATTGTCACCAAATGTGTCCGATAAATAGACAAGTGGTTATTGTTACAAAGCATGAAAAAAATGGTGAGAAAAAGGCAATACATTGATATCTACAGTATGTTTATAGATACATATACAGTATTACTGTTGGCGAGTCATTATACCTGGAGAAACCTTGTTCTGTCATGTTAAGGTAGGTATTCAGCACCTTAGATCTCTTATCTGGGGAAGCTGGGCACACTGTTTTTAAAAGGCGAATTGTAGAACAGTGTTAAAGGAACAAAGGATGACTCAATAGCCTATTCTAATAGGGTTAGGGAACCGACATAGATTGGTCCTAAAACGGTTACACATTGGCTTTATGTAACAGTTAAAATGTGTTTTTATTAATTGTACTTGAAATAAAGGAGGAAGAGAGTGACAACAATTACTCTACCCAACCTATTTAGAGACCATGAAATAAAAGTCTACACACTATAAAATGGGATCTAGTTAGCGGATACGAAAAGCATTAGCTCAAGTTGGATCGAACCTGAAATGCACTCGCTATGACAGACAGTTTGGAGCTGCAGTAGCATCAGAGGATATATGATAAGTTTGTAATGGGTTATTCATGAGAGAACTATCAACAAGGAATCACAAAATAAGTAGCCATGGCAGAAATAAGGATGCACTGTGGGACATGCCTTTCGCTCGCTAGCTCCCTCTCTGCTACTTCAGCAAATTGGAATGCACCATGGGACAGCAGGGCTGCTTCAGTTGTTTTGAGGCATCCGTCTAGGTAGGTGAACCAATTAGAAATGCAGTCAAATCAAATGAAAGTAGCACAGATAAACCAGGGAAAACACCAAACAAGCCTAGCGGATATTACAGGCTAACCTTGGGGGGAAAGGGAGTGTCAGCTCCTCTGATGTATGGAGGCTGGAGAGAGCTGAGCTTGCTTCAGCTGTGCCTCTCTGAGGAGCCTCCGTGTGTTGAACCCCCCCCCCCCCCCACCTACAGATTGACATCCGCCCCCTCCCCACACACACACGCACACAACCCCCCCCCCCCCCCCCCCCCCCACTGCCCACTCATTTGCACACTTCCCCCACACTGACACACACTCGGCCACGTACGCGCACACACCAGAATGCTGCACTGCCACAACCATGAGTGGAAGTATTAAATGAATAATCACTACGTGCACTTATCCTATGACAGTTCTGCTTCCCGATTCCCCAACACCTCAGGAAGTTCGGACTTGATCTATGACAGGAAAGACAAGTCCCTGCTTGCATTCAAGTCCTCACACAACTGACTCTCGCTTGGCCCCCATTCAAAAACGGTTACGGAAACAACGACATCACCGGCCGTTTGGCTCAATGAATGGAGCCTATTGTGTGCTTGCTGACATGTAATTGGCCTGTTCTTGTTCTGTGTATGATTCATTTTCGTGATCCCACATTGTTTCACAATCAGCGCAGACCTGATGAAAGATGAAGGTAGAGCATGTCAGCGGAAGACGTAAGCCAGTATAATGCCCTGGCCAAAACCTACAAACAGCCGTCTGTGATAAAATAGGGACAGATGGAACAGTAAGCTCCTTCCTCCTCTGTGAGGTTCCATTATTTTACTGCACTACCTCCTCCTGAGGCAGAGTGTCCTTTGTACAGATGTTACAGTTTGGTGGTTAGAGTCCATTTCTGTCGCCTTTCGCATGGTGACCGTGTCCTTGACGTGTAATGGCAGAAGATGGGCCGCTAAGAGTTTGTCTGAGTCGGATGCACCAGCACACACACACAACACACACAGCACACACACACAGCACACGCAGCACACACAGCACAGTCACTCTACGCACACACATACAGCACAGTCACTCTATGCACAGACACACTGCACAGTCACTCTACACACAGACACGCAGCACAGTCACTCTAAGCACAGACACGCAGCAGTCACTCTACGCACAGACACACAGCACAGTCACTCTAAGCACAGACACGCTGCCCCAACCGACCTGCTGCTCCTAATGCACACGGCACAGACAGGCCTGGCGTCCTTAAGGGACACAGACACAACATCACAGCTGGGGTGTTCTTAGCTGGCGGCAGTGCTTATGGGGTTGTAGCCATCCCATATTGGCCATGTTGCGGTTAGGGAAATGTGTAGAAATTATACAGAGGGCTGCCCTGAGAGTAGGCCTGTGGCATAGGACACCACACCCTCCCAACCCAGATCCTCCAACTGGAATAGAAACAAGGGTGGGTGACATCAGCTCGCTGGGTCTGTTTAGCCTGTTCCTTTGCTGGGAACTTTGTCACGTAGAGAAGCTGTTAAACCCGTCCTTAGGCACATGGAGGTTTATGCGCACATCATATTTGTTCAGGGAGTGTTTGTTTACCTTGTGTTTGTATGAGGATCTGTGGTGATGTAGCAGACGGACAGAAGCTGGGAAGGAAGACTTTCACACTACAGCAGCAGCCGAAAAATGATCCTTTGCAGAATCCTGTATTAAATGGGGTCGCACATTTGCCCTTTTCATTGAGAGGCAGGTAGCCTTCTGTGAGGAGTTTTGACCTGTCTGCTTCGTCAGAGTAAAGCATGGTGTGTCTGGTCTGGCTCCTGCAGTGGAAGTGTTCTCATCCACCCCCCCCCCCCATCCCCCCTGCAGCCTCCCTCCACCCTGGCCAAACTCCAGTTTGTTTGTCTGTCTGTGTGTTTTCTATGCCAGTCCCCTTCAGTATTGTATAATGAATTGTATTCACTAGTGGAGATATGGAAACCAGGCCATGGTAAATTACAGGTGTCTGCAGTACTACCCCACTGATAGGGCTGCATCCTGTGTCGACAAGCCCACTGTGTATTGCTTTATTGACCTTTTACGAAGCCAAATCCGCCCCTTCATCCTGTCTCTGAGACACAGAACAAGGAGAGGTGAAAGGGGAGGGACTGAGACATCAACGTTTCCTATGGTGTGTTTTATATGCCCCTCAAGAAACATTTGTAACTGCGCCCTGTCTTTCCTCTTCATACTCTTGTTTTATTTACCTGGATATTGGAGCGAATCCTGTGGTCTGTTGTTTCACTTTTTCACACTGGAGCCACTGCCACATCACAGCGTGACAGCCCCTCTCATCAGCACATCTGCTTTCCGCATCTGGGAAGAAGGTGCCAAAGCTGGGGAACCAGGTGTTCTATGGAACGCAGCCCAAACATGGAGGCAATGCTTCGCTCCACTCCTCTCCTCTTCTCCAGAATGTTGGCATAGTGAATAGCCTGTATAGCCTGTAATTATTTGATCAATACTAAAAGCACCTTGGAGAGGTTTTTCAGGAGGGTAATTGAGGTTTTCAGATTGACAGGTTCCGTTGTTGTTGTTACGTGGTAGACAAAGTTGACAGTAAACTACCTTCCCTGTCCAAACTTATTTGAGAGTATTTTGCCAGTGACTTCCTGGTTGGACATTCCAACGACATTTGCCCAAAACATTGTGTGCTAACTAAGAGTGTAGTATGAACTGAAGACAAAGATCTCTATTGGATCATAAAATGACATATAGAAATTAATAACATTTCTAAAAATTCAAAGTACACACTTTGTGATTGTTCGTAGCTGCCCTTTAATTAACTTAATGAAATCATTGTGCTGTGTTCCCATCTATAAATATACCACATTTTCATGCTGCCATTCCTCAAGGATATTTTCTGCTGCTTTGCTCCCATAATGCAGTTCTAAGCTACGCACTGATGCTTAAATGAAATTGTGATGCACTATGCGCTTCGCTCTCCCTCATCACTGCACTGGGGCAAAACAAGCCTCTCGTCTCCCCCTGATTTGGCACCCCAGCTGTTCTGCTGCACTCTGTCATCCACTTCTCGCCTCTTCTTCTCACACTATACCTTCCTTTGCTTCTCTCTCTCTCTCTCTCTCTCTCTCTCTCTCTCTCTGTCTCGAAGTCACACTCCTTTTCTCTCCCCCTAATTTTTCTTTCACCTCCTCACTTTGTCTGTCTGTCATTCTGTCTCTCTCTCTCTCTCCCAGTTTATTTCGTTCTTTCTCTGTCTTACACATACTGTACATACTCAGTATTTTTTCTCTCTCTCTCCTCTATCAAATATCACACTCTCTTTTTTCCACCCTTTTGCCCACCTTCCCTCCCACTGGGTGTTGGAGCGTGAGGGGTGGGGATGTGTGTCACACTGAGCACACATAGGTCAACAGGCCCAAAGCAAGCCATTGGAACAGCCACACATGGCGAGACGCTGTCACACTTCAATGACAAAAAGACATACCCTTTCCTCACAATGGCTCTTTTTTTATCACCTTGTCTTTCTGTATGAACCTGCTACATCTCAGCTTTCAGTGTGCCATCTTTGCACATTTTGATACCCGCAGGTTACTGGAGCCTGGCTGACTATTTGTCTATTTGTGAGATGGATAATGGATGAAGAGTATGTGTAGTGCCTCTAGACTTAAGAATCTGTGATATATTGCTTAAATTACACACATCTTTCAAGCTCTGTGACATATAACAGAGTTGCGAGTGATAGACAAAGCCCCCTTTTACTGTCACAAAAACAAACCAATTGGAGCCAAATTGACTGTGGTGTTTATGTGTGGTACTAGGTGGGAGACCCGGGATGGCCTGTATTTGGCCGTGTATCGTCCTCTGTTGCTGCTGTCATCAGTTTTCTTGTCATCCCTCATGAGGGGTGAGCCATATGACCTCGGCAGCCGCAGAGAGCAGACTGAATGCTTGGTTCGTACCGCCCTCCATAACAGAGATCTGAGGGTGACCGCAGGCTCAAGGTCAACAAGCAACGGTGTTGTCGGAGGGAGACAGGTTCACACACCTTGGCATGCAAACACTCAGGCCTGCTGGTTTATTCATGTGGGGCATCTATTGACTCATCTGACAACTGGGCCAAAGAGGACATTTAGACACGATGGAGAATTGATGTACCTTCTATTTCAGAAGCATTTTCAACTGACCAAGAGTGCACAGGTGGTCAGTTTCACGTTAACATATTCAAAATAGATGGGAAACTGCTCGGGTCATGTTGAGTGATTTTATGATGTAACGTTTACTCCTTAACAATGAAAATTGGCTTTAGACAAACATGAATGTATTGTTTCTATCTCTCTAAGATAATGCCGTGAAAGACACAGGGGGACAGCTGTATAATCAGCCTATAACATTTTGGCAGGCACTCTTGCTCTCTATTTGTGGAAAAGCGTAATCTAATGCATTTTTTAAAGGTGTCGAGTGGCCTCTAAAATGCACAATTGGCCCATTGATTCGTGGCAGCCCCCAAATGACCCTGTGACGGCTTGTGAGCTTACAGTCGTGTTGGGTCCTGTTTCAATATGTCCGTGGTAGGCAGGCACCGCAGTGGTGTGACATGAGTCTTCTCTCTGACTCACAGCTAACTGATTGAAAACAAAGCTCCGAATAACAACAGCTGGGGCTCAACAGACCATTAGAACACCTACAGGTTGTTGAGAGAACATCCTGGCAACTAGCCTGGCTGCCAGCCTAACATCCCCGCCCACAAAAAAATTTGATCCGGAAGTTGGGTCTGGGATCGCTAGTTTTGGGAAAAAGTATGTCAGAAAAGGAGCTGTTCGGACCAATCAAATTGTCAGGGCGGGCTTTATACAATGATGGACAGATGATCAACAGTAACGTAATCAACCACATCACCACAGAGTGCTTGGGTTGAATTTGTTTTCAACAAACAACATATTACGTTCCTCTGATTGGTTGTTGGTCTATCCAATTTAGCGAAGAGGCGTTTTTTTCCGGGTTCGGTTGAAACACGCCACATACTCTCAGCCCAACGGAATGGTTTCAGACTCATATTCTGACTAGAATTATCATATGATAATTGTCAACGTCAGGCTACCTGACAACAACCTGTGCTTTCTAAATTATGTCTAGAATTGGCTTTACTGTACTTTGGGGAGGAATTAGCTCCTGAGTCCAAGTCCAAAGTACCTCTGGGGTGGCAAAGAAAAGAAGTGCACCTCCCACTCATTCATGTCAAGACTGAGTCATTTGTGAAGCAATTACTCTCAAGCCTGGGATCAGAGCAAACTGTATCAACTCTGAGGGTGTGTCTACCTGATCATGTCTCTGCATGTAGGTGACGTGGTTTATGATCTCTTCTGCGTGTACTGAAGAGTAAACTTCTGGCTCCCAGAGCCCCTTTCACTGACTCTACTTTCAGTCCAAAAAAGAAAAAAGATATCTTTTAGGTGTTCAGTGAAGTGTCACTGGTGCGGCTGATAGAAAGCCTGAGAGCCGTCGGCAGCGAGCAACTATATTTTACGCTCCTCCTTGTTGGCCTGCGTGGCTAAACGCAGCTCAAACAACCTTGAAGTTGTGTCTCGTCACAGTTCATCAGCCAAGCAAAGTCAGGCTGGCTGAGCGGTGGGAAACAGGGGAGCGTCACCTCAGCCTGCCCGGGCCTGCACACCCGGCAGGGGAGTGGCAGCACATTAACAAAGCCCAGACGCCCTGCCTGCCACTGAGAACTGGAGAACCAAGGAGCTGCCCTTCACCCGCCTAATCAGCCAAAGACTAGGGCACAGAACTGGCTGTCCCAGACGCATCCTTCCACAACAGTAACGATAAGGATGCTTGTGCAAAATATCATGCTCCGCGTAGCTGTTTCTGCTTGGCTGGTCTTGGGCATGGAAAGAAGGCATGGCCTTGTCATCTGGCATTCTACTAACTAGGTCACTACAAGGCTCGCTTTAGTGCAGCTGACTGAATTCTGCTTGTAGCTTGGAAATGGGCGCATAAATATTTAACTGTTGTATTTGTTCTATAGTTTTTGCTATACAACAGCAGGATTACAGAAGAAAGAATACATTTGTACTCATTTAAATACATTATATTTTAGATGATACCAGTTACAGTAATATCATTGCCAAAATAACTTTGGGAATATAAAGACAAAGTTAGCTGCAGAACAACATCAATACCACTTCCAGGGAATTATTTCCTTTGATAATTAAATTGCTGGAATTATTACTTTAAATTGGTTGGTAATACTACAATACACTAGTGCATACATTTTTTTTCTGAAATGCTTTACATGGGATATTACGCGTGCTTAGAGATATGCCTTCTAGCGGGCATTTTTCAACACTAAGTGACCAAGAGACAATCAGTAGGAATTGTTACAGCCAGAGCTTAACGATTCCAATGAAATGAACCATTTGCCTCATGAATATTGTAAGTACTATACACCCATTTGGAGAGTAAAGGCAGTGCCATCTAAAGGTAGTTATATGTCAGCATGTTGAGGTGTTGCTGTGTATCCAAAGCCACATAGCAAAGAATATAGACCCCCCAAAAATGCTTTGTTTGTATGTTTGGGGGTTCTGCATACCAATCTCTGTTCCAGCTGCCACATTAGCATCATAAACACATGCACTGGTACTAGAGATGCTGCTCATTAGAATGAGACACCCATCCTTCATGCAAATAACGCTCTCTCCATCACAAACCAACCCATGTTAATGTAGAAGTGGCAGCTCCATGGCAACGCACCAGTGGACTACTTCACTTAAGCAGTGACTTGATTGTATAGACCCAAATAGGTTGCAATCTGTGTGTGACACTGATGAAGAAAAACACAAGGCATGACTTAACAATGCATTTAAGGTGACCATCATTTGGCCCGCAACAGTAACTTATGACATTGGCTTGACTACATGATTTCAATGCAACTTGGATATTGTTAGAGTGCATAGACAGATTAAACATGGGGATGGTTATAGATAGCACTTTGCTTTGGCCCCTACCTCTCTCCTGGCTCAAGGGAGCCTGTTTTTACATCTGTGTAAAAACACTCTGCTAGGAAGCTCTTCTCACTTCTGTTGTGTAGTCAGTCCTTTACACACATCTAAAAGTAGACACGGATGTCATTGCTGTGGTTTAGTTTAGAATAGTCAAAACTCATTGTTGCATTTTTGCATGTGCTTCATTATCAACTGAGTATCTTTTGTTATGTGTAGACTGAACCAAGGTCTTCTTATATGGAGGAAGCTGAAGTACAATACGCCTCTGTGCTCCAGCTCTGAATCATATCACAACACACCGGTTAGACCGCAGCATTGTGTGGGAGAGAGTGTTAGAACCTGTGAAATAAGAGATTTTTGTGGGATGCTTGCACTGTGTGGGGCAGAACATGCTTAGAGGGATTTTCAGTGAATCTCATCCTTCACTAGTCTTATCCAACCCGTACAAACCACAGGATTTTGTATTCTTTTTTTTCAAACAGATGAATGTTAGATAAGATGTCAAAGGAGAGATGAGCTTCTGTAAGATACGTGGGACTCTGAGTGTTGGGGTCACAGAAATGAAGTCAGTATAGATATCTGCAGAATTGGGTGGTATCTCCACTATCAACCAACTCTAGCAGAGCTAAATTGAAATGTCCATTCTTGGATTAGGACACCAACGAGTTTGATAGAATAGCACCAGCTGTGGCAAAGGGACCCCCCCCCCCCCCCCCGCCGCCTAACCCCCTTAAAAACAAGTAAGAAAAACAGACCAACTTTTGCATTGCGGGTGGATGTTTTACAAGGGATGGCAAACTCAGATTTTTCGTATTGTTTTTACTTTTGGAAAGATTGTCTGAACTTCACATGAATCATATATTGATTCTTTGAATCAGATCTTGAATTCCAGTTTTTTGTCCACAAGCAAATGTTTAGGAAGCTGCCAGCCGTAAATAAATGCATTGTAGCAAGCTCAATAACAGATCTCAGAGTAACACCATAACAAGTTTCAGAACAATATGCTATGATGTGCTATAATGCATGCTGTGCTAGGTTAGCTAATTTTCCAAGTAAACCCTAAGCTCTCCTATTTTGATCCACTCTATCCAATTCCTGTTGGAAGCCTGCCTGTATGGAATTAGACTGTCTACCAACATGTATACTTAGCAGCAGAGGGAAAGGAGAAGTAAAAAGAGGAAACGTTCCCAGGTGAAAGGCTGTTTTGCAAGCCAAAGCAGGGCTGTCAGCTGGGAGAGTGTATGGAGCCTTAATGGAGCCATTGATCCAGCACGCATGGAGGACACACCCAGCAGGGGCCGGCTCACAGTCAGGAGACAGGTGTTCGCTCGATAGCTGTCCCACTTCTCTGACCTTAAAGCTTTTAATCAGCTCTGCCCGGGAGCTTGTCAATCCTGTCAAACGATGAACAGCCCAGACTAGGCGCAGGCAGGAAGGACAACGCTTAAAGCTGGAGCTCCAAAACAACCCTCTGAAATGTTGGGGGAAGTGCAGTTAGCAAGCTATTTGGTCTGGGCTCCCATGGGTGAGGCCTTGTGTGTCTCTGAGCTGGTCATGCAGTCAGTTCACAGCCTGTGTCAGCAGACTTTGAATATGGTTCATATCAGAGAGAAGGTGTGCGTGTGAAATATTTCGTTCGGGGTAGGAGTTTGTTTGTTGAGTGGAAAGCTGGAGGTTGAGTCCCGTATCATGAACAACTCTTTGAGAGATCCTGTCATCCTTGGAGACAGTTCTCTACCCTGATGGCAAGCCTAGCATTCTAATCGCCCTCTCCCCTGGTAAACCAAGCCTCTCCATTCGCTGCACAGTGAAGTGAATGACAGTAATTTCAATATGGCATAATTGAGTTGTTGAATCTCCCTGTGACTCCTTTCTCACTTACACTAGTCTCTGATCAATAGTAACACACTATCATGATTTGTCAGCTGTATTTATTTTTATATTTTTCTTCTTTTTTCTCATCAAAGCCTACCAGCCAAAACACATTCTAATCTCATCGGCTCATTTCACCCTGTTTGAGATATACCACCTGATGGAGGACTCAAGTCGTTGTTATTATGCATCCCGTGAGTCCAGATAGATGCAGTTTGAAGTTTAGCTACAGAAAATCTTAAATATGGGAGGTAATTACAATATAGCGTTGATGGCGGTTAATGGCCAAGCTGTTGGCAGACCCATGGCTTCACTGGAATTACCATAAAATCCTCAATTATCTACAGCAATAGACATCTGTAAGTCTTTTCTCTCCTGTGCATTGCATAAGCACAATTCATTGCAGATTCTAGACTGCATGGAAACTTTGTGATCATTTTCATGGTTAAAGTGGTAAATTGAATGGTTTATACATCAGCATGTACCATGTACCCAAGAGTGCTTTTTTGCTTTTAGTTGAAGGCTGTCTAGGCTGAACATGGTGAGGCCCTCGACTTGATTTTCAACATTGGCTCTGTAAAGCTATGGGGTTCATTTCCTGGCGTTTCCATACACCCATGAACCCACAGCCCACCCAGCCAGCTGTGTTCAGACTACATGAAGAGAAAAAACAAGTCAATTACCTCATGATTTGGTGTGAAAGAGTACCAAAATGCGAAAGACCTTCTCTCTCTGTTGTACAATCATTTTGAAGTGCTAGGCTACTGGGTTCAGTGGTTTTTATCTTTTGTATTCGAAGTCAACATTAGAATTCCCTTCTACTGATGGTGTTTTATGTCAGTACACATTGTACGACATCTAAAGACCAGCAGAGACTGGTGTAACCCCACACCACCCTTCTCGTTTTTCAGTTTCCCCCTTTCCCCTTTCCCCTGGCACTGGCTTTGTTGTTCCCTGCCTATGTCTCCCTTGTCACTTAATTGAAAGGCCTGTTGCTGAATACCATACGTCAGGTCAAATGCTGACATTTCTGACTGGTTAACAGTTTATCCATTTTATTACAACAACAATGTTCCACTTAGTAGAACAACTGTGCCCAGAAACATTTGCAAAGCCAAATTGGGATATCATCCCTGTCTTAATTGCCTGGTCTAACTCGATCAGAGTTGCTGTAGTATTTACACTTGTGAGTCTTTGATCATACAATGCATTCAGCACTGTACCAGGTACTATATAAAAAAAATACCCTTGCTATACAGAATGATTTGATCTGATCTGAAGGATTTCTATATCACAAGATACGTGTGAGATGATGCCTCACATCTCGTAGCAGGATGTAGAAGAGAGCGGGCGAGTGAGTGTGTGGACAGTGTGTTGAAGTTCAGTGAGTGGTGGGAAAGTCAATACTTGATCACAGCTGGGGAGCACATGCCTCAGAGTGAGTTCAGTCCTGAGATGTGGAGAGCATTCCTATGGTTGTGTGTGGAACATGGAGCATTACCCGAATCCCCTTGGAAAGATCTCCTGTGGTCATGGTTAAGGAAATGGTTCAGCTCTGGTCTGGGAGTCCTGCCTAGAACCACTGGATTTTGTAGAGCTTTATGATCAAAAAGTATGCAAAGGGAAAGGGGGGTGCCTGGGTCCATGTGCTTCTTTAAAACACTCTAAAATCCCTTGTGAAGTCATGCCCCTAGGGGGTGTTCATTTCCATAGGGTCTCGCTAGCATACATTTTCTCTGGTAGATAAAGTCATCTGTTATGTGTAACGTCTTAGTTCAGTCATTGAACATCCCACAGTCTCTGGCTCTACCCTTTGAAAGTACAGCTGTTGTCGTGGGTTCTTTGCAGCACCACTGAGTAATGTCATTGATGAATTTGTTGTTAAAATGTGTTTATTGGTGTGATTACTACTACTTACTGACTACACTAGCATTAATTTTGACTTAGTAGTATTAGTCTGACATATTAAGCTTGAACCAAGATAAGTTATAACTGGGCATTGGCAAAATTGGCAGAATACCCAGTTGGATTGATCTTCATTCAATCAGAAAATCAACATATGTTAGACATACGTTTTTCAGACCAACTATCAGGATATTAGTCTGTAGTAATAGGTCAGTTGAAGAAAAAGATGCTCATCTATAAGAGAGGATTGAAACCGAATTCAAGCTCAACAATCGGTCTGGTTTAACAGGCTACTTGAATGGCCCTGTTGGTTTACAGATGGCTTGGCTCGCTCTCGCTGAGATCTACGGCAGCAGGATGACATTTGTCAAGGTCCCCTGTGGATGACTAGTCCGACACATACTAAGTGCGCCTGTTAATTGATAGCAGCAGACGGGGTCTTCAGCCCACTGCCCACTCCAACTGGAGTGTGAATTCCCACTCCTACATGTTAATGGCTCTGATGGAATAAATGGTCTGCCCCAGCTCGTCACTCTGTAGAGGAAGAACAACATTACATGCTAAGCCAACAAGCAAAGTTGTGTGCTCAGTGCCCCCGACTGTCCTGTTTACGTCCCAAGAACCATTAAAGATGCACTTTGATGACAGCGAGCTCTTCTAATTTTTCCTCACACATCTTTAATAATGCATGAGTTCGCACGGCATGACTTTCTTTCAAGAAATCTATGGAGGCCGCCCCCATTATAACACACCGTGGAGAGTCTTGAAATATCACAAGTGACTCTGATCAAATATTGATTGAATTTGTAACTTTTTCCACTGCTGTTATACACTTGTGGCCTTGCAAGAGTATTTCTTACTATTGTGAAGGGGGTGACCTCTCTCTCTCTTGGGTACTCATAGGGTGTAGACCTAAGGTGGTCTTTGTAAAGAGAGAAAGGGGAATTGATAGATCATTTGCTCAGCCAGGAAAGGTCATGCTGCCATGGGTCAGGTGTCTGAAAAAAGGCATTTTGAGCTTGTGCTGTGCATTCCCAAAGGTTAGGTTGCATGTGTTATATGGATTTACATCACATGCAATATCAATAAGTTATGAATTTGTATTGACTTTCGAAGGTCAGCAATTGGTGTTATTTGTGCTAAATGTATATTATTAGTTATATTTTTTGCTCAATGTATTGCTGACTTGCTCACAATTTTACATGGAAATGTGACATTTGTACTTTTTGCTAGACTTATCTTTACTTTTGGACAATAGAACAGATGGTGTGGGGAAAGGATTTATCATGCATGGTTGTCCATGGCCGGCCTCTTTCTCAGCACTTTTTGGCATGACTTTTTGTACATTTCATGCTGGATTTGCTGAATGTGCGTCAAAGTGCAAGGTGTAGGGAGGCTGCTTGCTCAGGAGTAGGTCTAGGTGTCACTGAACATTCGTTTGCAAGCCATGCTTCATGTTAATCCTGAATAACGTAAATATGCAGGTCTATGGAGATTCTGAATAGAGTTTTGTAGGGCACTATGTCAATAAATATCCAAGTCCAATTCCCATTCCAATTGGGTTATCATGGAGTCATCATCAACATGCTGTGTCATCTGTTGGTGTAAGTTTCAGACAGGCTAGAAGTTCATTCAGTTTTGCTTTCAAACTTTTTTTAAGCACTTTAAGCTTGCCTAATCATGCCTGTGCAAGTAATACAGGCCATCTTGTGTATGAGGAGATATTTATGGTTTTGCTGCCTAGACGTGCTTTCATCTTGCTCTAATACTGATCTGTCCACATGAGGTGTGCTCCCTGCATCAGACCCAACCCACAGGGCCTCCTATACTTTAATATCCTAAGTGCTGTAAGCTGGTCACTACGCCTGACCCTTTGCTTGTCGCTCTTACTGCTCCTACCCCCTCCATGCCAAATCACTTCTGAAAATCCTCTACAACACATTTATATAACCACTTTAGCTGCTACCTGATGGATAAATAGGCTATATGCTCCCTCCAGGGTCCGTCCAGTCCCGGCTCCGAATGCATCAGTCTGTATCATACCTATGACCTTTTTTTATTGGTCAGAACATTTTCTTATTAAGATGTTCAACAGCTGCCCCAAATTAAAAGCCTGAGGACACATTAGCATTATTGAAAATAACCAGCCCTCATCACTATGTAATAGCACTCAACATTAGAGGATGATGTGCTTTGCCCGCCGAAAATTTATTTTAAAAAAATCTGGACTTTTCCACTTGGCTTTAGCGGAAACAAATGTTTTTACAGCAGTGATATTTTCATACCTTTTCTCAGTGCAGTCAATTTCCAGATACTGCAAGGTTTGAAAGTATTGAAAAAAGCTCTCAGTTTACCTCTCAGTTTCTGTTCATGTAATCATTGACCATTTGGAGGTTGTTGACTCTCGCTTCCTCCCCCCTGTTTTGCCTGCACTTTTGGTGACAGTTGTCCCCTTATTCTGTTATCTCGTATCGGGGGTGATGTCATTCAGCCATTTGGTCAGGTAACGTCAACATTGTTTATTTTTGTTTCAGTACCGAAACTGCAGTGGCCTTGTTTAGAGAAAGCTAAAGGGCAAGAGAAAGAGAAAGAGCAAGAGAGTACAAGTGAGGCACAAAAGGGAAGGCAGGTTTGTGATACTGTCTTTACACTTGATACTAGAGACTCCCAGGCAAAACGTTATTTTTGGCACAGCAGCATTTGGCTTTTCCAAGGTCATAGAAGAGCCAAATTCCAGATTACTGTTACATATTTAAATACTTTCAACATTAAGAATCCTGGCTGAAAATGTGCTGAATTGTCTAGAATGTTGAAAACACAGGGAGAAACACGTCTAAAGCTGTGATGATGCTAATTGAAACGTATCACTTCTAAATGCTTCAAGATGGAGGTCTGTTGCGTCCAGTGGCAAAAGCAATGATTCGTTTGTAGGCAGATTGTAGGCAGTGTGATGCATCCCCTTGACATTTAAAACGCCTTCCAGCTGCTTGGGCTGTTGTAGGCTCGTGCTCTTTGCTCGGGTTGCATCAGATAGTCGTGTGGGCGGGGATCTGTACGCATGAGGTGAGAGATGCGAGCATATGGTTGACTGGCTAAGGTTCTGCTCTATGAGCCTGAAGGTTGTAATTCCATATCCCTTGTGGGTAGCCTACTACATCTCTGTCTTAGAGCTGGGTCATTCACATTCTCCTATCACATATTTAAAACAACTCACTAGCTGAACATTTTGAGGTTTTCCCACAATCCCTACACTTTTGCTACCCTGAAAAGGGAAGTACGTTCATGGAATAAATATTCGGGATAATGTTTTACATTTACAGTACAGAAGCTGTTACATGGTGCTTCATCAACGGGTATATTGTGTAATACAAAAGAGCATTTTAAATTCAAACTAGAGGGTTTTTTTGGGTGCGGAGGAGGAAATTACAAGCGGAGCTGCTAACCATCTGTTGCAGTAAGGGGTATTGCTGCTGCGTTGAGTGTTTACTCAGGGAGACACGGAGGGCAATGGAAGCTGGTGAAGATGGTTGACAATTGTTTACCCAAGAGACCAGGCACTATCAATACTCTTAGCTCTAGATTTACACAAAACCTCCCTCAAACACCCACCACACCCCATACAAACATGGAACCATAAAGAAACAAAACAATAGACTAGCTTTCTCTTAGGTAATAAACCTTTTTAGGCAGGACCAAACACTCTTTTTTTCCGACAGTCAGTCATACCATTTGATTATCTGGGCACAATGGCTTTCAGTTCCTAATTGGTTTCCTAACGATTCATTCTTTGATTAATTAATGGGGTGGGCAGTGTGCCACTGTTTTCCCAGAACAGGGAAATGTGTCTTAGCATTCTGGACTAACACAGGAGAAAAGCTGCTTCGATTGAGAGACAGAGCCTATTGGGAGAGAATGGTCACTGTGTGTGTGTGTGTATGCTTGCATGTATGTGTGTTTGTTGGATCCAATGTTTTCGATGCAAACTCCCCTGAAATGCCCATGCGTCCCTGTGAATAGGACAAGGCCCTGTGTCATTGCCGTGGGAACTGGGGCTGGTTTAAACAGCTATTATCTACTGTGGCGCAGGCAATGCCGCCCCCGGTGCCGTCCCACTAATGCACCGATGCCAGTACAGTACCGTCACGGAAGCTTGGATCAAGACAATAAGACGTCTGCTCTGGAGGGTCTGGGTGGGGGAAAAGGCCTTCCAAATGGCCCTCCAATAATGCTCAATGAACATTACAAATATAGTTTGGGTGTGATGAGTTAAATGACATAGAGCTCTAAAACTGAATCAGGCCCCATGTTCATAGATAAAGAAAGGAACAGATCCTTGTGTGTAGCCTAAGCTGTTTTTTCAGAGACAGTTGGTCGCTGGTCAACTGAGCTGCACAAAGAAAACAGTCCTACATATCCAGCACAGACAATTATGCAAGAGCACACAGTTTTTTTCCTCTGAATTTCCCTTACACTGTACAACTGTTAAATGTCTCAATGTGTAGTATTATGTTAGGAAATCGGCTCAAATGGACTCGTACATTGTAGATTGCATCAATGTTGCCTTGTACAAATATTTTGTGCATGCAGTGTGAATCTCTTTGTTAGACTCTGGTATTTCAAATCCCAAAAGGATGAGGATGAGTTTTAATCAATGTTATTAAATTCCATTCAATCACCTTCTGGAAAGAAGATCTTGTAGCAGGATTAAAACTTTGCATAATTCCTGTCCACCACACAAGGTCATTTAACTATTCTAAAGCTACTGCCGCATTGAGTTTTCAGTGTGCACGGCCAAAGAAACAATATGCAGACATCATAGGGTACATGTTTTCCCCTTGTTGCCTTAGAGCCTCAGTCTGGCTACAGTCAAATTGTTCATAGAACAGTGCTGTTAAGGGGGCCCTCCCTGTCCCGGTGTTACTGTCTAAGAGCAGGTCCTTGTTGCCAGACGGTTGAGCAGCTGTTTTATTGGTGACCCCACAACCTCTGCTCACCCCCCTATCCCTCCCCGATCTCAGTCAGCTCACCTGGCATGAATCAGATCACTCTGCCATTCCTCTCCCTGCTCGGGGATGTTGTTGCTTTTTTTGTTCATCCGTCATTTTTGTTTCTCTAAGAAATAGAACTCCCTTTTCATCCCACAGGCATCCCTCTGTTGGTGCCCGTCCTGCCACCCCCAACCCAGCCCCTCCCCCACCTGACTGTCCCCCTGCTACTCAACCTTGTCTGTTAAAGAACAAAGCTGCAGGCGACCAGCCCCTAGAGCCCCACCTACCTGCAGACATGCCTCACTGCTTCCCACTATCCGGAATTTCTCTCTCTCTCTCTCTCTCTCTCTCTCTCTCTCTCTCTCTCTCTCTCTCTCTCTCTCTCTCTAAGTAGCTGTTATTTTCAATGCTTGCTCTCTACCTCTATGCCTCTCTCTCGATAGCCTTCTCAGCTCTTTCTCTTTCTCTGCCTCTTCTCTGCACAGCCCTGGCTCTCTTTCTCTCTTTCGCTCTCTCTCTTTTCCTTTTTGTCTTTCTTTCTGCCGCACAGCAGCACCATGGTGTAGGCTCTAATTACAGCTCCTCTTCCGCACTCTGCCAAAGACCCCTCTGGTCCTCCAGTGGAGGAGGGGGCCCCCGGAGGCCCCTAGTCCTTCGCAGAGTGGCTCAGGGGCTGTGGCTGTGTAATTACGCCGTTCCTCCTGGCCTTCATCTGCGTGGGCTTCTGTTTATTTGCTGCATTTTGAGAGGGGACCACCAGGCCCAGTGCAGTAATAGAAGGGAGGGGGAGGAGGAGGAGGAGGAGGAGGAGGAGGAAGAGGACAGTCGCTCCCGTTTTCAACCCCTGACAAAATAGTTTTCAAGAGTACTGGAGTTATATATTTATGAGTTTCCCTCCCTTTCCCCCGCACCCCTTCACTTCATCTGTAGAGACAATACTAACCACTGTTGGCACGCACTAAATTGTATTGGTATTTCAAAAAAGGCATCGCCTATATTTCCCAACGCCATAACTGGTAATCTACACGGTAATACACTGAACTAAACTACAGCCCTGGGGTGCACAAGGACACAGGTGTTTCTCAAGGTACGGATGACGAGGTTGCGAGTGCTTCCTGTCAAACTACATTAGTCCATCAATCTCTCATCTCCAATTCCCTGAAGTGATTTTGAATCTCTATAGTGAATGTCTTGTTGATGTGGTCTGAGAGGAATGGAAGAAGATGTGCTCAGTCCCTTAAAAAAGAATGGCCCTTTTGTATCCCTCTCCGCTCACTGTAAAATACTGCACTTGAATGATGTGGTATTCAATGTAAGAAGCAGATGACCTATGTGGCTGCCCTTGTTCAAGAAAAAAAAAACATGTTAAGCAGTTCATCCAAGGCCCAAGCCAAACACTTATTCATTCTATTTAGTTTAAGCAGACACAGACACCCCCTCGCTCAGCCATGGGTACAGTATGCTGTATGCTGAGTGCGCTGGATGAACTACAATGAGTTTCTGGCTGCTAGCTGTAGGATCAGATTCTGTATTCATTCAGTGACTCCATAGACGCAGGCCTCTCAGATCCTCTTACACATTTTAAAGACTGCCTGGGAGATTTATCTACAGCTATTATCCATGGGCGAGCCGCTGTTGCTCATTGTGAAGAAGTTGCTGCGAGGAGGATACATGTGCTAACACCACAACCCTGTACCCATCAGGGGCAGGAGTAGATTTCCACTCTGTTTTCAGCATCATTCAGTTGTTAGTTTTTTACGAGTCCAACATGATTAACCCAGGCTTTCTTCCTGTGGGTTGGAGCTTCTCAGTGGGAGATAATTATAGTGTTGGCTGCCCGTGAATGTAAGCACAGAGAGAAATCAGACATCACCTGGAGAGGGGCATGAATCTACTTGAAATAACACCAATGTGTCAAAGACAACAGGACACAGGCGCCCCTAGATCCACCCAGAGCCACATCTGTCCTCTGCCTTTCAGGCTGAACTGGGGGGAGGTCGGAGGGAATCGGGGTTGTTCTGGGACAGGAAGGGGGGGGGGGGGGGGGACCTGGGCGTCGGCACCCAGGTGGGCCGGACGTGAAGAGGGGGGATAGGGAAGGAGGGATCTGGCAGTAGAAGTGACAGCGGTTTTAAGGCTTTTATCAGGAAACTGGTGCATGTGCCATTCCCCAGGTGACACAAGTACTGGCTAGGAGAGAGGGAGCGGGAGAAGCGGGGTGAGTTTGACTCCGAGCCAGAAACGCCGTAAGCGACTTGAAACGCGGTGAAGTTTGCACGAGGCGCCACCTCTCTAATTGACCTTTTTTTGTGACTCACAGCGACGATGAAGAGGCAGAGAACCCTTCCATTTGCTAATTGCTCGCTTTTTATGTAGCTAATGTGTGCGTTCTCATTGTTGGTGCACTCGCACAGGGATACACATTGTGTCTTTTAACAGATGCTTCAGGCGGTCATTGAACTATTTGTGACTGGAAAGTAATTAAAGTTACAATGGGCTGGCCAGGTTGGCGCAGGGTAGGTGGAGGGAGGGTATGGGGCGGGGGACAAAGGGACGACTTGGCTCCAGATCACTGCCCTTGGACTCCTTCATTAGCGATGCATTGGTTCCCCCTCTCCTCTCCTTTCTCTTCCCATCTCATCAGAAGCAGTTCCCTGGTAAAGAAATGGGAGGAGGGGAGAGATGTGCCTGTTATGTTAATTCCATCTCTCAGGCCTGCGACAAACCTAACTCACCGTACTGACTACAGAGTCTCAGTGAAGGGATGGTTGCGGGTGGTTGGGTGTTATCATGTGATTAAGTATGAGTGAGTGTGTATGGGTGCGTGTGTGCACTGCCTAGCAGGGTGAATGGACTTGCTGACTTGCAGTGCATGTCGCGGGTATTGAATGCAGTGTTTTGTTTGGCCCTGCTTTCCTGTTAATAGTAATGAAATTGTTTTTTTTCCTCTCGCTCTTTGTTTGTTTCAGAGGGCCATGGGCAGATGGTACAGATGGACTCTATTAAGTCAGGCTTCGTCGGCTCTCAGGTGGAGCTGCGCTGCATCTTCGTCAACAGTAACCCGCCGGTGAAGATCTCCCAGGTCACCTGGCAGAAGTTCCTCAACGGCACCAAGCAGAACGTGGCCATCGCCAACCCCGCCCTGGGAGTGTCTGTCCTGCCACCTTTCAAGGAGCGGGTCGCCTTCAAGCAGGCCGCCGTCCGACACCGCACGCCCTCTCTGGAGGACACCACCATCGTGTTCAGCAGCCTGCGGCTGTCCGACGAGGCTGCATACATCTGCGAGTATACGACCTTCCCTGCTGGCAACCGCGAGAACATGGTCAACCTCACGGTGTACGGTAAGCCTCACCAACAAGTAGCTATGCCACAGTGCCACACTTACGGATTGTTTTCTTGAGTTGCATTGCAGTATCTACTTAAGATGGAGTGACTTGAAATCCTACACTGTAGTACTACTATATCAAGGTCCTAAGGTCGTTAGCGCAGTGACACAATATCTTTACTGCTCAGTAGGATGGCATTTTAAAAAGGTCATTTATTAGGGGGGGTGTACAGTACAGTGAACAATAACATGGCAAAAATAAATGACTTTGACCTTAATCATTCAATTGTGGGGGGTCAACGAAAGCTTCCTGTAATTGGCTCTGAACACGTATTACTGTACTCTCTACATCATTGTTTCTTAGTTTGCTTTATGTGTTGGCAATTTCATGAAAACATTTACACAGTAAGACCTCGGGGACCCCAGACATCACTGAACTTAGGGAACGTCCTTTCCTTTGCTCCTAGAGCGAATCATTAAAAGGATAGAGGTGCTACAAAAACATAAATCAATAAAGCACCATCTCTTGATGGTGTGTGTTTGCTGGCAATGGAGTGTAATAATCTCATGGGCGGGGGGAGCAGAAGTGTTCTTTATCTCACAGAGAGGCAGCTTTGAAAAGGTTATATGCTGACTCTGATTAGAGATCTAATTAGAAATAGAGTGTTGGTTTGTTTTCCATTAAGCCCCAGCAAAGGAAAAGCACTTGGCTTAAGTAGTCCCTGTTGCCAGCGTGTCTTGTCAACTCCAAGCCCCCCATTTTGTGTCAGTGAGCCTCCTAGTCCCTTTGAGGCCTTTTTGCGGCTCACTGGTTGCCAAAACCTGTATAGATAACTGACTGACAGAGCTCAAAGAGGCTCTTCATGTCCTATCTGCAGCTCCCACAAACCTGCTATTCATATCTACTTACAGTTGTGCATTTGCTCTTGTTCGAGCCTGCCTTTTGATGTTGCTTGGGTAAATTGCTAATTGGCAGCTCACAAAGGATTTGAATTGGATGACTTTGAAAATGGCGCCTGCATCTGTTAGATTTTTCTGTTGTTGCTTTGAGCCATAGAAAGCACAAAAAAAATGAAATATTGATTTCAATCACTGCAAACTGTTTTCATCTTACCTCTCTTTAAACCTTTAATTTCAAATGACTCTTACACTAAATCTAAATTCTGACGATAGGGGAAGAGCAGATAATTATAAAGTAAAATGTCCTTCATATTGTTCAAATCTTCATAGACATGATTAGTATTTCTTGATAAAGGACAGAGGTTGGAGCATTAAAATAAAACAATTAAAACATGTAAATATAAATGAATCTCTCACTATGTCCTTCAATCTCTCTTTTTCTCTCTTCCTCTCGCCACAGCTCGACCTGTGACACGTATGACGCTGACCACGCCTACCATTGTGGCCCGAGCCCAGAAGCGAAAGATGACAGTGGCCACCTGTCTGTCAGCCAATGGCAAACCTCCGAGTGTGATCAAGTGGGAGACGAGGTTGAAGGGAGAAGCCACCTTCCAGGAGACCCGGAACCCTAACGGCACTGTGACGGTGCGAAGCAACTATGTGGTGGTGCCCAGCCGTGAGACCCACAAGCAGAAACTCACCTGCGTCGTCACTTACCGCAACGAGAGGATCACAGACAGCGTTGTTCTGAACGTGCAGTGTAAGGCTCTCTCGCATTCTCGCACACTGAGAGGATCTCCCACTGCAGTTTGACCGACGCCAAGTTGATGAACACATTATTTTGCTTTTTGCTCAAGATACAGTACCACTTTAATTAACTATTGAACTATCATTCCTTGAATACAACGGATATGGTTTGTAGTCTGGGAGGCCGAGTGGCTGTCTTGCTAAGAGATGTGTTTCTCCTGTCTTGATAAGAGATGTGTTTCTCCTGTCTTGCTAAGAGATGTGTTTCTCCTCTCTTGCTAAGAGATGTGTTTCTCCTGTCTTGCTAAGAGATGTGTTTCTCCTGTCTTGATAAGAGATGTGTTTCTCCTGTCTTGATAAGAGATGTGTTTCTCCTGTCTTGCTAAGAGATGTGTTTCTCCTGTCTTGCTAAGAGATGTGTTTTTCCTGCAGATGAACCAGAGGTGAAGATTGAGGGCTTTGACGGGAACTGGTACCTGAACCGTCAGGATGTACAGCTGACCTGTAACGCTGATGCCAACCCACCCGTTACCGTGTACCAGTGGAAACTGTGAGTCTCACACACACACTGGCATGCACACACACACATATTGTACACCAACACTCACACACACAAGCACACACACATATGTACATGCACACACACCCACACACTAAAGCTGCATGTTCTCAAACAGCTTGCAGCCCAGAAATTTCAGCTGGTAGTAAACATCACTTCTACTTTGGTTTTCAAGCTACCTCAAATAGAGTGCCCTTTTAGGGGAAATGCTCTCCACATTTTCTCCATTCTTGAAATCCTCAGCTTTCCCATCTCCTGGTTTATTTACAAAATAGGTAATGAAGATAAGCCATGTAGCTGAGGCTGAGTACAATAGACCTATTAAGGCAACTGCAAACAGCTCTATCTGCAAGATGGTCACTGATACCGTGAGACAAATGCAAACAAAACGTAGCCAGACAGCTTTGCTTTTGTGTCTCCTTTTGAAGGGCCACGTACCCCCATGCAGGTGAGGCAGGTTGAGAGGAGATTACTGTTATTGTTCTGTGTGCTTTAGGGGAGTCTGCTGAGGAGGGCTGTAGTTCCCAGCTCAGAGGAGACATTCAGGACTGGGCTGAAGTAGGAGCTATGGACTAAGTCTGCATACCGGAGAGATGACATCAGTGCTTTGCTCCACACAGATGATCAGGGCAAGGAGGGTGGCTGTGTGTGAGGCAGTACAGACTGAACATGTTTTCCGAGCTCCTCGTGGAGATGCACCAAATAACTCTGGGCTTGATTCACTCTGACTAATTGTGTAAAGATTGGCCTTGTGCAAACTGCACGTTCAATGTATCCAGTACGCTGACCTCGTGAAGAACAATTAAATGTGGAAATGTTGGCAGTTACTAATTTGCTTTAACTGTTGTGCCTGTATGCAGTTTTTTCCTGGTTTGTCAGCTATATAAACCTGTTTCCAAAGCCACTTTGATATAGTGGCACTTTCCCAGTATATCACTGTTAAAAATGAAGGAATTATCCACTGAAAATTGAGAGATAAATGTAGCAATTTGTCCTGTAATTGCTTAGTGAAAGTTGGGAAGAGAAACATGTCACTGGACTCCAGCGTGTGTGGATTAATAGTCTATTGTGAACTCCTTGTATTTGCTCTGCAGGCCACTGCTGGGTTTTAATGAGGGAGAGGGGACTTGTCATGGTACAGACTCTTAGGGCAGAAACACTGAAACTCACAAAGCAACAGACACAAGAGAAGGAGGATACGTTGCTATGTTTTCTCATTTTAGGATGGGCAGAGATGGAGAGGATAGTCTAGAGCAGGAGGGAGAGAGAGAGGACGAGGGGAGGATGAGATGGTGATGCAAAACGACGAGGGCAGTGGGTTGACAGATAGGAGGGGACGGCCATTGCCGTCGTGGGAACGAGATGCCAAATCTGTTGTGAAGGCTCCCCTGGGCTTCACTGTGGAGGTCAGAACAAGACTGCCGGAACCACCCGGAACAAGCAGGCCTATGCACAGCATAACTACCTCAACACATAGATACTCACACACATTGGGCCCTATCTTGCACCCAGCGCAATTGACTTAGTCAACGACGCTAGTGTCATTCCTAGTTTGCACTCGACGCAAAGCCGAATTTTCCCTCCACAGAAGCAGGTTGAAATGACTTTGCGCTCCAGTGGGCGGTTCAGCGAAAAAGGAGGCGTGTTCCTGCGCAAAGTTCCCTGGTGCTATTTTGCAGTTTCCGAAAAACAATTCCGCCACTGAACGGGAAAAACGTGGTTAACCCCCCTATTTTGACGATCTGAAACGCAAGTATCAAAACGCAAAGCGCAAGTAACTTTGTGGGCGTGACTTCAGCTTGGTTGTTATTTTGCCGGCGGGATAAATGACTTTGCGCCTGGCGCAAATCTAAAAAGGGTTGGTCTGAAGTAGCTACATTACTAATGGGTGTGGTTTGGGCGTAACGTGCAATAAACCAATCAGAGCATCATCTCACATTCCCTTTAAGAGCAGCGCTTGTTCCATAGCGAATTGCTATTATAACGGCGGATTTGCCAGGCGCACGCCAGCGGTTCACAGCCGAGGAGATCGACGTTGTCGTCAGGGCCGTAAACTATAGAGAAGTGACATTGTATGAGAAAGGCAGAGCAGTTTTCTCATTGCACTGAATTGCCCACTCATGCTACTCATTCAAATTATTATTCTTATTTTTACATGTATATATATATATATTTTTATTGTTATATTTTAAAATTGTTTAGTTCTTAGAATTAGTTTAAGTAATGTACTTAATTTATACCAGCATATGTTTATTGTTTGCACCTTCCTACCACAGCAAATCGCGTATTTGTGTAACATAAGCTTCATGGCGAATAAACCGAATTCTGATTCTGATGGGCATGGGAGAAGAAACCTAACCAAATTAGCTTCGGTTAAACAGTCATGGGAGGAAATTGCCACCGTTGTTACAAATGAAGTTCACATACATAGACATTTCTCATGAAAATCTTTTTATAATCATTGAAGAAATGTAACACGCCATAAATCAAAACAAAGTAACTTAGCTTCGCAGAAAGAAGACCCTGGCCCCGCCAGCAGTGTGCACGGACCAAGCTTGCGCCCTTAAAATAGCATCTGAATATTACGCCATTGACTTTAAACCACGTTTTTCCTGGTCAGTGGCGGAATTGTTTTTCGGAAACTGCAAAATAGCACCAGGGAACGTTTGCGCCGGAACACGCCTCCTTTTTCGCTGAACCGCCCACGGGAGCGCAAAGTCATTTCGACGTGCGTCTGTGGAGGGAAAAGTCGGCTTTGCGTCGAGTGCAAACTAGGAATGACACTCGCGTCGTTGACTAAGTCAATTGCGCTGGGTGCAAGATAGGGCCCTTAAAGTCAATGGCGTAATATTCAGATGCTATTTTAAGGGCGTAAGCTTGGTCCGTGCGCACTGCTGGCGAGGCCAGGGTCTTCTTTCTGCGAAGCTAAGTTACATTGTTTTGATTTATGGCGTGTTACATTTCTTCAATGATTATAAAAAGATTTTCATAAGAAATTTCTATGTATGTGAACTTCATTTGTAACAACGGTGGCAACTTCCTCCCATGACTGTTAAACCGAAGCTAATTTGGTTAGGTTTCTTCTCCCATGCCCATCAGAATTCGGTTTATTTGCCATGAAGCTTATGTTACACAAATACGCGATTTGCTGTGGTAAGAAGGTGCAAACAATAAACATATGCTGTGAACTGCTGGCGTGCGCCTGCCAAATCCGCCGTTATAATAGCAATTCGCCATGGAACAAGCGCTGCTCTTAAAGGGAATGTGAGACGATGCTCTGATTCGTTTTCGTTACGACCAAACCACACCCATTAGTAATGTAGCTACTTCAGACCAACCCTTTTTAGATTTGCGCCAGGCGCAAAGTCATTTATCCCGCCAGCAAAATAACAACCAAGCTGAAGTCACGCCCACAAAGTTACTTGCGCTTTGCGTTTTGATACTTGCGTTTCAGATCGTCAAAATAGGGGGGATTAGTGTTAAGTCAACACACCACCCTTTTCACTCTTTAATTCTGTTAACCACAGTTTCAAATCTGCAGTAGATCCAATGGCTGCATGCAGCAGTCAGGATTTATTTGATATAGTAAGATTGACGATATAAGGCCCGCAAGGCCACCATAATTGGATTGTGACTCCCAGTGTGAGGGGTTCAATAAGGATCCTTTGAACATATATTAAGCTAAAACATATCGTAAACTCAAACGATCCATTGCTATCAAAGATGCTCTGCAACTGTAAATTACAGACTGCTGCTCTCTGCTTTGCCCTAACCCCACTGTAATACAGTCCACTTTCTTACCCGCGGCACTTACTATCCACTATTTGTATGTTGCTATGGATAAAAGCCTCTGCTAGATTAATAAATATAATGCAACATGGATGTATCCATGCAAAGAATACAAGCTGTAACTTATCAGCAATGCTGAAGCCCCAGGTTCACTGTCAACACTGTCAACACTTGCAACCAGTAATACTGTTTTCTGTAGCTAATTTCTCAAGAAAGGTCTATTTTTGCCAGGATACAATCTGTTTTTAATTGACCTTTAATGGTCATTAATTATGCAAATGTTACACTAGTGTGTGATTCCCACACATAAGATGGATGTGTTTTTTTCTTCCATGAAGCCATTTAGTGGAGCTCAAGTACTTGATGTGGCATCATTGTTCCAACCCTGACCTGATTTTGTCAGCTCTCTCTAATGTCATTTTGCTCCTCTCTCGGTGTAATAAACGAAGCATTTCATTGTCTTTAATGCTTCGACGAATTGGAGCGTTCTTCCCCCAATTGAAAACAGGCAGAGGACTTCAGGAGGGAAATGTTAGCTTCATCCAATTTGTTTACAGGGATGGAGAGCAGATCATTACGGGGCTTAAACTCCAACAGCTGCAGAATAAAAACGTGGCTGCACAATTATTCATGTTGTGCAATAAGATCACCCCCCCGCCCCCTTTTAAACCAACCAAAATCAAACTTGTGAGTGGAGCTTTTGACGCTTAAAATAGCTGAATGATCTGAAGTTATTAGAGAATATGCAACTGAACTGAAATGTGATCAGTCATCCTTAATCTCGCATCTTATTTATCTCCAGAGGCAACGTGAAAGGTTGTTCTGATAAGACAAGTGAATAGTTCATCCAGGGTTGATTTGTTAAGGAGCTGTGACCTCTGTGGCCTTTGATAAAGGCCAGGGCAGGTCTGGTTGCGCTGGAGAAGTGAACCATGAAAGACAGAGGAAGAAAAACATCTCCAGCCAGGCCGAACGGGGCCGCGGTGTTTGATAGATTCTGCATGTATTGCCTGATCAGCTGCTTCAACCAACAGTTCTCCTGTGTTTTAAGCCCAGCCAGATGAACTCACCTGGGAGGAAATGGAGGGGGATAAAAAAAAAGGACAGAATTACAAGATATATATTTTTTCAGCTACCGAAAACATTTGGTGTTGTCAGGGATGATTTGTAGCTGTATGTGTCATGCCTGTCTGGACCTGTTGGCATTCTTTTCTCTCGTAACTTTATTTTGACTTCTTGGATGATGGGTGGATAAATCCCTGTCAAAAATTCCTGGTATGTGATTCCATTCAGGCTTGTTTTTCTCTGGAGATTGTATTTTCCACAATGTCTGAATTGCTTTTCTACACTTGGGAGAGGGACATGTTATTGTGTTACAGGGGTGTTTTGATGGTGACTTTAATATTGCCTCTGTCTTCTTTCCAGTTTGAATGGCTCCTTGCCCAACACTGTTGAGATCAAGAACAACTCCCTATTTTTCAAAGGGCCTGTGACCTACGACCTGGCTGGCACGTATGTCTGTGACGCCACCAATGGTATTGGGACCCGTACTGGCAGCGTGGAAGTCAACATCACAGGTAGGTCACCTGGCGCTCGCCTCTCTCTCTCTCTTTGCTCCCGGCTTTTGGGAATGTGTTTTTCATGACTCTGGCATTGCATGCATCTGTGCGACAGGGGTTTGGGAAATGTGAAAATGACATCCGGGGGGGCATTGGCTGACAAATTCCTCCCACCGCTGTCGATAGTGAACATGCACGCGCATGCACGCACGCACGCACCCACAGTCACACACTGATACGGAGGCAGAGTGGTCCAGGTGATTGTGGTGGTCTCGCCCGTGTGTTTAGGATGTGGTGCCCACCTGCCAGGGCTGTGAGGCTCCCTGCAGCTCCGCGTGACAGACTCGAGGAAGCCGACACTGCGTCTGTCTCTCAGCGCATTCCTCATTGTCACATCACAGAGCCAATCCCACATCCCCCTCACCAACACAGACACATGTGCAGAAGCAGGATAAAGCAGTCCTGTCATCTCCACCCAAAATAACATCAGGGAAATGAGGGGGGGTGGGGGTGGGGGTGGGGGGTTGCCGTATTGATCATAGTTTTTCGCTACATGCTCACATTTCTCCGAACAGCCTTTGCCTCCTTCGCAGTCAAGCACTTCTCATTTTTGTATTTTTTCTCTGTCTTCCTGGGGGGGGGAAGCAAAATGCAGAACAAAACTGATTCAGTTCCCTTGCCTTCCAGTTTAATTGTAGGCACACGCACGCTTTGCAGTGGTTCCTTTGGGTTCTCATCCATAAGGGAAAGGCATTTTGCAATAAAAGGACCAACTGCAATATGTCCCAGATCTCTTCATACTACACATAGAAGGAGAGATCCTATCTATTGCTGCCAGCTGTGCGTGGAGCTGGGAGACTGTGACAGTTTTGCTCTGGTTGGGCAGGAGAGACTTCCCTGTCTGCTTGGTTTCCCGGGGGGTTGGATGGCTTGAACTCGCATTGCTTTGCATGTTGATTCATGTCTTGTCTCTGACGGCGCTGTGCTTGATGTGGTATCAACGGCTGAGCATCCTTTTTCTTTCTTTCTTTCTTTCTTTCTTTCTTTCTTTCTTTCTTTCTTTCTTTCTTTCTTTCTTTCTTTGTGTTATGGTTAGTGGTGTTATTCCACTGTCAGGGCCTCTAATCTATCAAGTTCACTGCTCTAGTATTGGAGGCACTGAGATGTCTTCATAGACACATTGTTAGGCGATGACCCCATGAGACTGTACCTTCTGCAGTGATCATTAAAATGTGAACATAGACTTTATCAATCAAGCATGAAAGCAATGAAGGATTCTAGAGGTATTCCATGTGTACCACAGTGGTGGTGAGCAGAGTGTCTGCCACTGACTGAGAGGAGAGGTCATTCTTCTGTACTCTCTTAAAAATATATGTGAAGTAATCAATCCATTTTCCTGTCATTTCCTGCCTAGGTTGCTTGAATTCACTCTATTCTAACTCCATTTCCACATATGTTATTTCAAACTTTGTTCCCATCTTTGTTCAGTGTATTCTCAGTAGCGTATTAATCACCGTGAACTGTGATCAGACAATGACTGTTTTGGGGTGTTTTGTTGTGTGTACACATACACATGTATACAGGGACGTGATTATGGGAAGGATAATACTAAGACACAAGGATTACAGAAGGAACATCTAATGTGTGCTTAGTGTGTCAGCCTAGTGTGGGTCAAGATTCCTCCCTTCATTGTGTGTGTTGCATCCTGAATTTGACTGTGGCATTGTTTTCATTGAATGTGAAGAACTATCCACAATGGTTGTGCTGAGAGCAGCTTGTTTGCGTGTTGGAATATTTGTACATGTTTACGTCGAGAGATCATGGATTTATACTGTACATGCCTAGACCTATAAACCAAACACCATAACAGGCATCATTATGTACCAAATGTTTGTGTCCTCCACCTTGACAGAACTTGGAAAATAAGTGTATACAGTAGGTTACAGACACCCAATGGAGGCTACTAAGTCGGCTGCACAACATGAGTATTGATACAGAGGTTTGACAAGGTATGCAAGGTATAACAACCTCCTGTTAGAGTGAAGCTGTAGTTGTAGCCATGCAGGCGATTCAGGTTTTTGGACAAAAAACATATGCCATTCAGGGATGCACTGTGTTGTAGCTATTCCTTTTACTTCTCAGTTCATTTGTGTTTCATGAAGCTGTGCTTGCTGTATGTGCAAGTCAATTTTCCATACTCCAAAGGCTGCACATACCATTACAGTCACTCACCAAGACAGCGATGGTGTCTTGTGTCTCGGTGTGGTCTCTGTGCTTGCTCTCATTAGATCCTCCCCCCACCCCCAAAAAAACTAGAATCACAGTTTTAGGTGTGATTTCCAAGGGGTCCCATGCCGTTCTGTAAGCACATCTGTTTCCATAGTAACAGTTAAGGGGATCAGGATGTCTTGTCTTTCTCCTCCTCTGTCTTCGCTGATCCTGTGAAATGCAACACACTCAGTCTCATTGGAGACTGCCAGCCAAGGTCTCACATCATCCTTTGAACCGTCCAGAAATTCTTACCTCAGAGACAAAGAATAGAATTGAATATAGATGTTTTACAGCCTTGTGCTGCACCGTATATCAAGACATTTTTTTGTTAGCGATCGGTTTTAGTGCCGGCCATTCACCGATGATAGGAATAAAAGCCCCCGTTAAGAGGAAACCCTGGAGACGGCCGCACTGCCTCTCAGCTCTTTCATGTGCTTTGTGCACTCTTGACTTTGGCTCTACATAATGACCCAGCAGTGTAGGTAAAAGAGTGTGCTGATGCTTCATTAACTTCAAAAGGCATCTCTGTGCCTCCCAACAGCCTTGGATGGGCCCGGCAGAGGGGGAAAGGGAGCAAAGGAGGGAGTTGGGGAAGGGGGGGGAGTCAGGTTAGAGAGCCTTCCGCTGGCTCATGTTCAAGGCTGCAGTACACGTTCTGGCAGGTGGTTCCAAAAGAATGCTCGCTAAGTGCTCTATACATTAAAGGAAGGTGACCATGGCAAATAACACATACATTCTAAACCAGTAGGTCTACCTGTCCCATGCTTGCAATTAGCGGCTTTGTAATCGCTACATGCATTATTGAAAGGCGCCTTTTGGAGGTGTCGAGTCACAAAAGCTTTTAGGGCAATTATGTTGTTTGCCTGAATTGAAATGTTGTACCTCTTTGATTTATTTTGGGGGGCCTAAACCCTTCAGTAAAGTGTGAATGCGGAAAGGCATATCATATAATCATAACTAGATGCCTCAGTCTGTTTTGAACTCACTGGCTTAGATGACCTCTGTTACTTCACCACACCTGGGAACTGGAAAACAATAATGACTCATGGAGCATTTAAATGAAGCTACTGAAGCCGCTTTCCTCAGATGAATTTCAAAGAGCTGCAGAACTGTCACCTATTCTTGAAAGGGCCACTGAGCACCTTGTTTCAATTAGTTGAGAGGTAGTGTTAGCCGGATGGCATCGACTGCGGCGGGCTGCTTGGGCTGGTGCGGTACTCTCCAAGGACACGTGTTCTGGAGATATGGTGTCACTTGTCGGAATCTAATGAACCACTCTCCTGTTTTAATCAATCTACACGCAGAGAACAAGGAGGAGACAGGGAGAAATGTAAGAAAGGGGAACGGGGGAAGTGGGAAGGTGCGGGTGAAAGAGAGCTGTGGTTGTGGTGGGTCTTGTAATTGGAGGACTTTTACCTTGTCGTCCTTTACCATTCTTATTTACATTCCGGTCTAAGATCTACCGAGGGTAAATTTACATGTAGTTCCACCAGAATACCAAAAGGATAGATGGATGTGCCAGTTTTTAAGGTCCCACAGAGTTCGTTTTAAAAACCGAGAATATTGAAAAGCACACTGTACATAAGCCACTGTAGTTCAAAGATCATTTCCATCAAACTGAGTAACTGTCCATTAAATTACCCTAGCCCCTACCTTTAGTATTAATCCCTGCTGTGCTTCCATCTAATGGGAATAGGGAGGAAACAAAAATCACAGAATATTGAATAACTCAGTCAGTCACAACTCACAGCAAAGGGAAGAATCATGCGGTTAACCCTCAAGATGATTCCCACTTAAGAGGGTAAAATGAGCCTTTAATTACGAATATCAACTTTTCCATCCTCACATTCCCTTGGCTGTGCATGGGAAACGAACAGCTCTGCAGTGTGATTTGGAGATCCACCCGGCCACGACCGTCACGATGAATGACTGTTCTGTCAGACTGCCCTAACAATTATGTCATTATCACCCCTGAGAAAAGAGCAGTGAGTGGTTCTCTGCTGAGGGCGGCTCTGTAAACAACAGTGACACTGGCGTGATGGGAAAATGACTGCCAATGGGTGAGCAGCCATTCAATGGGAAGTTAATTTGTTTACCCTCTTCCGAACATGTTTTGGATAATGATCTCCGTTTGATTGCTTGGTATCTGAGCATTGGAGACACACACGGTAGGGTCAACCTTGGTTAGTGTGGGCTGCAAAGATCCCAAAGAAGATGAATCCTTCTTGGCATATTAAGGTCATCATATGTGTAAGGAAGAATGGGAGTAGTATGCAGTAAGGTCGGGCGGAGTGGGAGCCTTTTAGTCGGGCAGTATCCATGCAAACCTTAATCTCCATCTTCAGCCACTGAGAAATCTGCTGGGTTTGACTGCAGAGGTTGAGGCTTGATAGCTTTTGGACTCGTCACTAAGGTTAAATATGCAATAGAGTGACTAAGTTCCCCTCAATTTAGCCAGAAAGTATGGGGACGTAAGCCTCTGTAGGCACAGGCAACCGGCACAGACAGCTGTTCACGCCTGCCTGAACAAGCAATCGCTCGTTCTTCTAGAGAGAGACAGATGAAGGGAAGAAAGTGAACCACAAGGTGAAAATGAGATGAATAAAACATAGATATACACCATTGAAAGATATAAATAAATGATGGAATCCATGTGACGAAAATAAATGCTTCAATGGATATGGTATTGGAATTAAGTTCAGAGATAAAATGGATGCCAGGAATAGGCTCCTTGTCGTACAGCAAAACCAGGGATGTTGAGAAAGATGGGGATGGAGGGAGGGGAAAAAGGGAGCGAGGGAGGGATGGGTCAATGAAGAGGGGGTAGGAGAAGGACAAGGGAGAAGCGAGGAAGAGAAGGGATGGCACCAGTGGTGTTTACATACTTTTACATAGGCGGCTGAGTCGAAGTCTTTCTCACTGCATGTCACATATCCTATCCTCCAAGACATGGCCTGATTGGCAAAGACAGGGGGAGAGATGGGAGAGAATGGCACTGTCCTATAGATGATTTAATTTCCATTGATGCTCCAAATTCATTGGCAGCTTCTATTAAGTTCTATCTTCATTATATACCATCTCTGTGTCACTCACACACATCCCAGGGACCGATTGGTAAAAGCAGTACTTATGCTGCGGACCATTTTCATAAACTATGAAAGGACTTTGTATCTTCTTTGAATGTCTGTCTGTGTTTGTATTATTTGTATTATTACGAGAGCAATGTCCCTGAATAATTCCAGGATTGCGCTGTATAAACTGAACTTCACATGCCAGGTCACACACTGCAGTTTTCCTTTTACCCAACGATGCAAGGCATTATGATGTCAGCGTTGCGGAAGCTCCCCAAGCAATGCTAAATTTGTTTGTCTTGTCCTGTCATGACAGGGCACATCTCAATCTGCCCGGCATGGCGCTTTGCACCGTGGTTCCACACAGCCACCTCTGCATTATTCATCGACTTCAGCAGTCCCACACGGAGATCTTGTATATCATTAAGCCCTCACTGTAAGTCGACATGTGCCGTCGAGTCAATTGAACACTTTCAAAGCACTGTGGGTGGGGGTCGCGGTTGTGCCGACGGCCCGCGGGCAAGCTCCCTGCCTCCTGTGAGCTCTCCCAGGCACATACCTGGGTGGCTTCAGGCATGTGGGCTGATGGAGCGTGATTCCAGCCCTCCTCTTGTCTCCACAGGCAGGGCCTCTCACGGCTACAATCCCGCCAAGCTTACGCCTCATTATCCAAATGAGACATTAGCATGAGGCTCTATGCCTCGCTCGCACACCATGGGCTACTGATAAAGCGTCCGTTGTGCCTGCGCTGGCAAAAGTAGGGAGTCTCTAGTCGCCGGTTGCTTTGCTTGAAATGGAGGCAGCGTTGCTCTGAGCGGAAGGGGGTCTTTTTTGACGTGGTGTAGGGGGTGAACTGGAGGGATAGGCTAGCTACTGGGCTCCCATTCAGGAGGGGATGGTTTGTGAGCAAGGGGGAAATGTTAGTGATTTATTTTAACATTCGTTTTTTGCATTGCTAGCTGATTCGGCTCTCCAGGGGATTTAGAGAGGAGATGCATGGCTATAGAGATGGAGACAGATGGTGCATGGGTATTGGCCCAACCCGTTTAGCTCTGCTCGTCTCCTCTGTCTCCCTCCTTCCAGTCCTCCTCGTTCTCCTCCGCCTTCTCCTTTCCCTCAGTGTCCGCTGTCAGGGCTGAGGCGTTGGCGCTGGCATCTGTCTGGAAGGCTACTGATTAAGTAGGTCAGACAGTGTCCTAGGGTCAGACCACAGGCTCCAGAGCTGTGGCTGTGGTGATTCACTCAATACCAACACACATGCACACACACATAACTACGCACAGTCCAAAAATAATAAAGACAGCGAGGAGAGGGATGGTCTACTGGTAAACAAACTCCCGTCCTCTCCTTTCTTTCCGCCCCTTGCTGACACACTGATAAAGAAGACGTGTTTGTGTATGACAAGTTTCACATCTGCTAGCCTAATTATTTATCCTCTCATTACATGGAACACACCCTCATGCAGATCATCTCTAAACCAGAGAGATCCATCCTATCTCCAAAGGACTATTGGATGACTGTTAAGTCATGGAAAAATGGCAAGAAAATGCAGCGGTAAAAGTGAAACTACGTGAAAACCGGGTAACACAATTCTCCATGTATGCCTTGACAGACAGGGAAGTTGGAGCATGTTAAGGACATGTCAGTGATGCTGTCATGTGCGTTTGATGCCAGTATTATTTGGTAGCGTTATCTCACTCGCCACAGACTCTGCCCCTGTCCTTTGGCTTTTTATGGGGATTGGATTTGAATTCCAGGTCCAAAGGTTTTAATGGCGTAAGTGACATTTAGCAACATATAACTGAAGCTTGCTGCTGGACAGTCGCTGACAGCAAACAGTGTTGACAAACACAGGATCAAGCTAAAGAAAAGAGGATTGGTGGTCTGAGGAAATAGGCTGTTCCTTTCTGTCTGCTCTCAGGGAAGGCACAAAAGGCTCACTGATGAGCTTTTATTTATAGTGGCATTATTACATTATCATGACCCAGTGACTATGGGAAAATTCAAATTGGAGAATGGCAAGGATCTTTCAAGTCATTGAATCTTTCATGTCATCATTTTTTTTTTTTTCCCAACTTCCCTCCTCCTCCTTCTGTCCCACTATGTTGTCTTTTAGTTTTATTCAACTTCACACAGTAAACTATCACAACATACTTCTTTTCACCTCTCATTTCTTCCACAACGTTCCTGTCTTGATTGTTTGTATTACGGTCACCATTCTAACCATGCTTTTCTTTAAAAACCCTGGTTCACTCGCTTTGTTTAAAGAGAGCTTGTCTGAGTGATGTTGTTGATTCTCAGGAATGTACCTGCCCTCCTGCATGTGCAGACAGGATTGCAGAACACCCGGGAGCTAGCCCCGCAGGCTAGCGTTGTGAAACACGTTCTGTCTGTGAAAGCCCTGCACTCACTTCTTTGTATCTCATGAAACATCTTTGACATGTCACACTGGTGGCTGTAGGGAGCGTACTTGGAACAACAAATCTCGTCTTATGTATTCCTGTGGAGAACATTCATTAACCAGACGTATGACAGGACACACTATTGATCTGAGATTAGATAAACATTGCCGTGTTTATGGCCTTGTACTGTGAAATTAGAATTTTGGATCTCCTTAAATATTTTGTTAGTAATAAACTAACATCTGTTTTTTGGTCATAATAGAATATGAAAATGTGTTTATGTCAATGGCTTCCAGATAGTAAATAGTTAAAAAAACATACTTACATTTTATCATTTGAGTAAATACCCAAAATAGAATAATTGATTGAAATAGAAAGTGTAGGGATTTTTCTCGTTTAAAGATTTAGAGACACTTTTTCATGGCATGCATTTCTCTTGAAATCCATCATGACTCTATCATGCCTACATTGAGTTATATCCTTTCATGGTCCATCTTGGCACCTATTAATCTCAATAGAAGGTTTCGGCTGTTGGTACTCAAGGTTACCTTGCAATCTGCATAGTCCCAGCGGCCCATTAATAGACGCATCCTTTTGTTGGCAGGAACAGTATCAGGGCTGCTGTTGTGACACTTTGAGGCCTTTTTTATCTATCTTCTGGCAGGTGTTGCCGTTAGCTACAGAAGGCTGCAGAAACACCTCCTCCCTTCCTCCTTGGTACTCTTCACAGTACTGCCATATCCCTGCCTCTCAAACAGTGTGTTATTATTAGTGTTCCTGTAATAAGATTAGTGTGTGCCATCAGCATTTTAATTTCACATACTCAAATGGGTATGGTATGTGAATCTCCCACCGGGGAGAGGATGCCTGGAGGCAGATGTAGAAAGTGTGAAATTATTTGACATTTGTTATCTCCATGTGTTTGCAGGCCAGGGAAATAGAATGTGTGTCTCATAGATCATGGCTGTAAGTGACCTTGGTAGGCAGGCAGAGAGGCAGAAAGTAAGGGAGAGAGACGGAGTGAGAGAGAGCGAAGCCAATAAACATTTAATATTTTGAGAACGACCAGGAAGAGACAGAACCCCCATGCTGACGCACCTAATAAAAGTCATGTGAAAGGAGGTATCTTCCTCCCTCCGCAGTAAACTGAAGTGGAGAACGAGCTGATTGAGGTTCCATCTGGAGGCTTGGTCCTTATCCTTTTTCTCCTCAGAAAGTCAGATTTCCATTCCTTTAAAGAATTCCGTCTTCACACTCCTCTTCCCTTCTCCCAGGCCGGAAGACAAGCGAGACAATATAATAACTCCATTGGAGAATTTTGCCTCTTGCAGCTGTTGATCATTTTTGGCATTGCCACCTTCAAGGCCCCTCTTTTATGACCTTAATGTTGTGTAAACAGAACACTGGAAGAGTCTGACAAAAGCCCATGAAAAGCTGGAGGGTTGTTTTAACATAATTTCTCAGAATGAGCACGGATTCGGGAATGGTTAGCGCTGGAACACATACTCTTAAAACACAAAGTGTCAGTGAGAATCTTTACTTAATTTTATTACTATCGTTCCCAAAATAGAAACGACTTACTGAGGTTTATATCCGACTTTTGTTGCTATTATCTTTTCATTGTCAACTTTCAAGTGGTTTAATGGCCTTCTGTGGCCCGTTTTTAATAGAATCTGACCAATTAGAGTATGTGAAGGGACTGATGAGAGTGCTTGATGCCAAAAGAGGGGAGCAGTGAAGGGTGGAGGAGAGGATTACACAAGCCTGTTTTCCTTCTCTCTCTCCTTCCACTCCTCCAATCCTATGGATTTTTGCTCCTTCATGGATGTGGTGGGAGGATGTGTTCCCGGGCAGAGGTGACCTGGCTCTGCTCTCTCATTCATGTGTGTAATGAAGGCCCTGTGTCTGAATAATCCCATTAGGGTGGTCAGATTAAAACCTGAGCTGCTATCTGAGACTGTGGCCAGCCCAGCCAGGGAAACCTGAGAGCTTTCTCATCAGTCTGGGTAGAAGAAATGCAGACTAGAAGGGAGAGGAACCGGGTGGGAGATAGAAAGACATTGGCCTTTTGGAAGGTCTTTCTTCTGGACTGATAGATTGTTTTGGTAATTGTGTCTGAGAGGAAGACTCCAGGAGTAGTCATGCCACCCTACAGGCACTAGAACAATCCCCAGACTACTGGAGCCCCTGCACTTGATGCATTTATCAATCCTACTAATGAGGCTGCAGTTCTAATTGAATGTAATGGGTTTGAGTTAACACCAAAACGACATAATTTGAAACTCAATTATTACTCAAGATATAAGGGTAATTTGTCTTTCTTTTGTCTTGTGTGAAATAATGATAATGAGGACATGCTGTTTCTTGTTGCCATGTTTACTAACACACATTGTATCATACAGTCTTCCTCACTCTTTTTCTTCTTTGAAATTTGTATGTAAGGTGTGTGGAATCGTCCAAGGTTTCTCCATGTATTATGGCAAATACGATCAAGCTGTCTATAGAAATGAGCCTTCTTTGGCCTTGTTGATTTCCACTTGCAAGTCATGCATGTTAATGTTTTCTAAAATGAAACCTCATTCAAAAGGCCAAGGTTCTGGTCACCTCGACGTGCTTTGTCCTCACACACTTGCATACCTTTCTATAACATACATTAACATTACTAATGTGTTCCTTATGTTTACATTCTTTTACAATTATGCCTTTTCCAAAGCAATTCTAGAACTGAGATGTTGCCTTGATAGATGTATTGGGTTATTTTGCTTTGAGATTGAGTTGGCTCCCTGTATCATGATCCTACATTGCATGTGCTTGTGAATCTGTTCTTTACTGTCTTCTCAGCAATGTCATTAAGGGCTGTCATTAGGGTGTGTCTTTTCAAGGTTTAAGGTTTTTCTTTCCCAATCCTCTCTTCCACAATCCTTGTAGTACACACCTTTATTCTTTTTTTCCTGTAAAACAATTCTCGCAACTGAAGCTAAATTCACTGCGGTTTTTTGCAGGTTGAGACAAGAACTCTTGTACCTCTAAGCAAGGCTTTGATCATGTTGTTGAATAGTAGTCACTCTGTCTCATCACAATCCACCTCCGCCTTCAAAAGTTATGTTTGCACAGTCAAGCTTTAACAAGACAAGGGAATTACCTATAAGGTTTTTAGGTTTTAGGTTTTGGTTGCTAGTCATGTGTTGTAATCTTTGAGGTCAACAAAAAGTGGTAAATTGGGGCCAAGTTTATAGTTTTCCATTAGCAGGTGGTATGATGCGCATCATTTGATTAGTTATTTCCCGTCATAGTCATTGTGTGTAGACTGCAACATACATTAAATCTCTTTCTAAAACTGTTATTCATTATTGTAAGTGTGGGTTTAATGTATTTTTGACATGATCATGGTGATGACTGTGTTAAATTGTTTGGAGGATATTTGTATTTACCACATTGGTTGTAAACCAAAAAGAAAAATCCCATTTGAAGAAGTTTTCAAGGCACAGTGTTTACGGTCGTTTACAGACCACAGGGATTAAAAAGACTGTCAGAATAGTTGTTTATTTGAGAAAAAAGCATCAGCATGAGGTCTACATATCAGAAACGGTTGTTATTTCTCCCCTTTGGTTGTAGCGTGTGCTACACTGGCTGTTTATTTCATCTTTCCTGCTCTTCTGGAAACGCATGTGGCTGTTGATGACTAATCTTTGTTTTTACAGAGGTCTTTCTGGGTTTCTCGGGGTGGGGGGTCCGTCGTGGGGCGGGGGGGTCCTTCCTTTTCCCTTTGCTTTTCCTTCCCTGTCTCCCTTCCCTCATCTTTCCCCCCAAAAAAGAGCACCTGCACAAAGCACCTCCTCCCACCAGAGCACTGACACACTGTCCCCTTCCATCTGTCTTTTCCTACCCAGAATTCCCTAACAACCCACCACCTGGGGGCCGTGAGATCCCGCAGGAGCAGCACAGTGCTGGGGCCGCCATCGGGGGCGCTGTGGGGGGAGTCGTCCTGTTGGGGGTGGCTGCCACCCTCCTCTTCGTATTCCTGCGGCGTCGGCAGCGCACCTTCAAGGGTGACTACAGCACCAAGAAACATGTGTTTGGAAATGGCTATAGCAAGGCCGGGGGCCTACCTGCCCATCCTCCTATACCCAAGAACCTCCAATACCCAGACGACTCAGATGACGAGAAGAAGCCTGCCCAGATTAGTGGCCCAGGAGGCTTTGAGGCCAGCGAGCGCGATTTTGATGGAGATGCAGAGGACCTGAAGAGGCCCTATTTCACTGTGGATGAAGGAGAGAGCCGAGAATATGACGAACGGACTCTCACTTTCCAGTATGACCCTGAACCTGAAATCGCTGATGACATGGTATCCCAAACCGATGGGTCAGTCATTTCCAAGAAAGAGTGGTATGTGTAGGGGCATGCAACAAACCAAAACAACCCCTTCCCCCTACCCTACTGCATCCCACCACCACCCCCTCCCCCCTTCACCACCTTCATGATCAACCCTACCCTTCCATTTGTCTGCCCCCAACCCCACCCCTCCCTCAACCCCATCCCTCAGTTGCACAACCTAGCATCTCCCATTAGGGCCCATTCAACTAATCCGTGTTAGCAAACAGTGTCGATTAACAGAGCTTGCAACGTCAACTCATCAACAATACTTCATGGTATATTGGAACCATTAGATTAATCTTCAAACACCACAAAAAAATATGTATACAAAATGTTGGACTCATGCCAATCACCATTGACTAAAGGCCAGGGAGCTGGCTACCTTATCAATACTGGTGTACTTTGCTTTTGGTGAATTTTTATGTTACTGTAAATGTATTAAATGTACAAAAAGAGACAATAAGGAATGGGGTATTGCTGAGCACATTTGTGAAAGTCCTACACTGGATGTATGATACAGTTTTTGTAATTCTCATCATTGCCTTGTGTGCTTATGTTTTTTATTATCTACTTTTGTATTGGTTCAAGGTAATCAGAAACAAAAAATTAAATTCCTTGCGATTCATTATTTTAGAAAAAGCGATATTTTTGCTGTGACAGCCCTTTTCTCTCTGCTTTTCTTTTACCATCTACATATTGGCAAGACATTCATATTGAACATCAACACAAGGCATGTGTAGACTGATACAGAAAAAGTAGCTGCCTTCCAAGACATTGAAATGCTCAAAACTCAGTGTGTAATGCTCTTACACCAAGAGACCAGATATCATACTCCATATTCATGGCAGTACCAATGGATGACATGCCAGAACATGCTTCAAATTTTCAATCGCCACATTTGTTTGGTGCCCAACATTGAATGACTGATATACTTTAGCATGAGAGAGGAGGACTGTTGTCTTTAAGCATTCGACGTTAGTATGTTCCACATTCCCTTTTGGATTAAATTGGGGTGTGACACGTCCACTGTTTTCAACGTAACATGTTATGCTCTAACATGCCATTTGTGTCACTTAAACTTGAAAGAGTGTTCCTGTGTAATTGAGCTCTACATCTGACCACTGTAATGAATTGTCTAATTTTGTGTTGAGTGGACATAATTGTGTTTTCCGTAATAATGGTTATTTCTAGTAAGATTACATCAGAGAAAAATTGCCTTTGGAATTACTCTGATGGCTCAGTGGTGTGACTTTTGCCTTTTTATGACTCTGGCTTCTCTTGGCTGTAAACAACTGGCCAAGTGTGCTTGGCAACACTGCACCATCTATTTAAAGTGTCTGATGGACATGGACATTGGGGAAATATCAGTCTGTATGTTTCTGCATGCAGGGTTGTGATTTCTAAAGAAAAGGGAAACAATATTGAAAGTGATATTTTGCGGAACATTGAATTATGGAATTAATCTGTAGTGGGGGTTTTTTTGCCCTCAGAATACATTTCAATACATTTGACTGCAACAACTATTTTCAGGTTCAAAAACATAAGAAATGAAAATAAAACACATGTTCTCCTTCCCCAAAATGTTGGCAGCAGAATCTGCAGATGGCAGTTTAATCATCCTTTATAGAAGCATTGTTTTGCTAGCTTTTATAAACCACAATAACGAATGCCAGTGAATGTGGTTCCTATTTGTTGCCCATGTATTTGAAGTCTGCCACACAAATGGCAGGCTTTGTTATAAAGAAAAATTAACCATTGCAAAATATGAAATATATATAAAACTACATCTGACACACTGACCAATATAGATTAAGCCTTATTTTATGCATGTGATTTTGTGTGGGGGTGGAAGTGTGTGTGTGTACTGTTTTTCCTCAGTGTCAAGCCAGACCATTGTGTATGTGGGTTTGCAGCTCGGCAGAAAACACCATGCCAATGTTTATAAAGTGGTGACGTTCGGGTTTTGTAAACTGGTGGACAACAAGGATTTCAGGATCAAAGACTAAAGTCTAACTTTAAACGTGCACGTTTATCTACATATTCATCCGCTGCATTTTTCATCCACAATGCTTGTATTTGTTCAGAAGAATGTGGGTTATAAACCACCACACATGCAGTATTTTACATAATTTGTATTTTTTTTACATAATCACATGAAATGGAACTGGTACTTCAGTTTGTTCTTTAATGGACACTTTTATTTCTTTTACATTTTCTATGTCATGATTATAACCGCATACAACCAACATTCTTTACCAAAAAAGGTAACGTATGATTAATTGCTTTGAGATTTTATCATTCAGTGCCTATGAAATTCTGGAGATACGAGGTTAGGTAAACAGTTGCTGCTTCCCTTGTCATCCAATACGCACAGTGTGCATTGCCACTCAAGTGTTGCATGGATTGTACTGTAATTCATAAAACATAAGGTAGAAAAAAACAACTTTTGACAATTACCGAAGAAAAATAATATATAATCAATTTTTTCTCCATTCTCCGTGATTGTGAAAGTGACCTTTAAAAAAAATAAAAAATAACAACAATTTGGGTAGGAAATCTCTAGCACTTTTCCCCTGTTAACAAATTTAAATATCACATTTGGAAAGGACAAATAGAGTTGTAAATTGGGAAATCTCTGTGAAAGCACAAACTGCTAACTTTGTAGTGAAATATTCACAATTGAGATTTTAGTCAAGAATTCATGAACCCAAATCCAACTGTGGACCATGTGCAAGTCATTAATGTAACAAAGGTCAATTCTATTTTATCAAAGCACAAATGGAAATACTTTTTGTGCTTTTATAAAACCACTGCCATACATTCTTCTTGAAAACACAAAAACTGAGTTTGTATTTTCCGGCTACACACTCTGGTTGGTGTAAACATTGTATCCATAACGTGATGATGATGTTCTCTTTTGTATAACTGACCACAATTCTATTCCATGCCCATCTACTGTTGTATACAGTAGGTCTGCTTCAGAGCTCAACATTCCACTGTAAATAATGTACATAATGTTGAGATTATAGTTGGTTTTATCTAGGGACAACTGCATAGGGACCCAGTTAATGTATAATGGATCTATTTTGACTGCAAAGCTGAGAATCACAATGATGGATTGATTGATCGATCGTACTATTATAATCCACATAAATGCCACTCCAGTAGGTTTTGATATGCCATCGAAGGCTTCAGTGTCAAACAAGGGGGTGTTGCTTATGTTGACTTTGTATATAGGTGGAAGAAAAAAAGATCTTTTCTGTACGCAGCTATGTGAATGTACATTTCTGAGGGTGTTACAAATATGAGAAAATATCTTGTTCACATGTGATGACCCAGTGAAGTAACTTGTATTTGTTTTAAAGCATTAAATGATTTCAATAGTCAATAATGTTTTGTCCCCAATCACTAAATCCTTTACATTTTTAAATGTCTCTAATTAAATCTGGTCCATATTTGCAATGCGTCTCATACCGCAGAATCAGGTAATGGCAAAATTCTATTCCAAATTCAACCACTGGTAATGTAACCTATATGGTCTTCCTTGCAATTAGTTTCATTGTACATCAAATGTTGATGATATGTATTCTAAATTATATGTTGGTGAAGATGTTTCTTATGATGCAGTTGCTTATTTGGTATGGTCATGTTTTCTTATATTTAACTTCTTAGCCTTATGGGTAATTTCTTTTCATATTATGTGAGCCTTAAGAGTAAAACATCACATATTTGTTTTGAAATTAACTGGGTCCTTACTTCATCAACGAGGATGATCACCATAGATGATGGGAATAGATTGAAGGGCATAGGGTTTCAACTCTACAATTTCAGATAGATCCCGATATTGTTAACCATATCGTATACCTTATAACTTTACATTAATCCAGAAGGTACACATGGCAAGGTTATGAGGAGAAATATCCTGTCTCAGCCAGAAATACCCATCCAAGAGTAGAGAACTGAAGGGCAGACATCTGCACAATGTTCATTAAGAACCTATGAGTTCATCTGCAGCTGTGGCTATCCATCCCCAGAAAAGAGCCCTCAATCCAAGCCCAGCTTTGATGACGTATTGGGTTCTGATAACATGGGTAGGGGGGTGGAGGGGGGAGTGGATGTGGGGGGGGGAGACATACAGTTTCTAACCCACTCAGTCCATAGAAATGTTGTCAAATCTGTAAAACCAAATTTGTATGCACTATTTGTGTTTACAGTGCAATCCTCTGTTTAAACTGTGGTGTGATCTCAGTATTGTTCTTGTAATTGAAAGGTACAGCTATCTTACATGTATGGCGTAGCCTGTAACTAAAGGAGATGTGAATTGTTTTGTTACCATGGTATATTTAAAGCATAGTTCTTACCGATTACATTTTTTGGACATATAGATTGTTGATGGGTTTTATCAATATATGTTTATTTTGCTTCTTATACTTGCTTTAAATGTGTACAGTTGAAGGTATCATGGAGCTCTCCATAATAAAAGAAAATACACAACTTTACACTGAATTATTTTCCTCTTGTATCAAACACAACAATGTTGAAATATTAATATGTGATGTGGATAGTTTTTCAAAACAAACCTTTTTGAAACCAAACATGTCAAACTGTTTATTTAATCTACATGTCTATCTTCATTGTCTTCGAACAAGATTCATGTTATGAGCTTCTAAACAGTCATTCCTCATACAGTAATTTCTTTAGTAAATTATTAGTTCACTAACCACAGTTGCTAACATACTTAAAGTTTTAATAGCTGAAATTCTAAGTACTGTGTTGTTTGTGATAATGCACACTACATAAACATTGATAAAAAGCCTTTACACAAAATATAATACACAAACTAAAAATACACAATTGCGCAGCATTTTTGCAATAAGACAAAAAATACCCAGCCTCACGATACAGACACAGTCTACATCGCTTTTTAGCTTTCAGCGTAGCTGTCAGAATTGTGCACAAAAGACTACAACAGTAAGGTCTCGTTTCATTTTTATGTAGTGCAAATAACAATAATTAATGTTGTGCAAACAGGCAGAAAAGACAGATATAAAAGAGACACAAGTATGCCTTGATCATCTATGAACACAAGTTGTTAATAGAAAACAGAAACTGATACTTATATTTATCTGGATGAATACTAATTCATGAGTATTTGTTTGTCTTCAGTCATATGTAATTAGGTATAACTTTACCTACAATTCTAAGAATTTCCTGTCATGTTTTGTGCTGTTTGTAAAGTTGTTTCCAGTACTTTTTTAGGGAAACAGTGTGTTTGTGAACAACAGACAACAATTTTTCTGCACAACAAAGTGCAGACAAATTGGGGATGGCTTCTCAAATTTTCTATGAACAAAACAAAGGGGATTTTTATTTTTATTAAGTATTTTACTGTTATGCCTTCTGTCCTATTCATTGCAGCACCTGTACCATGGACATGTACCATGGACTTGTTTGACAAACGGTTTTAGTTGGTTTGTCATATAAGCTATATCAACTGTATTTTGAACATTGTTTTCCAAGGGTTGCAACTATTACTTCCTAAATACAAGCTTAAACCTGATGTTATTTGGACAAATCCAAATAACAGTGGTGTGGTAATGACAATCAGCTAAAATGTCAGCCGATGTTAATAGTAGCCCTAAAGCTCCTGAAAGGGATGGCATTTTGGAAACTCAAAGTTATTAATGTTGGATTATTGACAGGTACAGAAACAATAAATCCAACTAATGGATGACTAATCAGGATCAAGTCAGGACACATCAGTAGACACCGGGTTTCTTCTTTATTTTACATGAGGGATGGAGCCCTGAAGACCTTGCATTTATCAAGAAACACAAAACTTTATTATCTTTCATAGGAGGTTCAACATGTTCCCATTCTCGCATGTTATGATATTGTTGGTCTCATTTCTTGTTTTTATGTCCCTCTATGTTAAACTGCATACAAGTTAACTTAACCCAGGAGTCAGATGGCTGAGCGGTGAGGGAGTCGGGCTAGTAATCAGAAGGTTGCCGGATCGATTACCCGCCATGTCAAAATGACGTTGTGTCCTTGGGCAAGGCACTTTGCCCTACTTGTCTCGGGGGGAATGTCCTTGTACTTACTGTAAGTCGCTCTGGATAGGAGCGTCTGCTAAATGATAAACAAAGTCTCTTTATAAAGGGTAGCATAATACATCTCTGTAGGAAGAGGTTATCTATTCTAATTGCAGACCAATCATTGGAACTGGTGTATAATCATGAGAAAATTGCATAAATCAGGCCATTAACCCTCAAGTGATAGGTGCAGGGTCCTGAATAAACCCAACCTGTGTGTGAGTCTTCATCTAAAATATTGCTCATTACAGTTTAGAAGCAAATATTATTTTTGACTCATAAAATCAAGCATACTGATAAAAAGGTTAAGGGCATGATTTAAAAAAATCCCACTTCCGTATATGGTTGTAAATGTAAAGCTCTGCAAGAATAAAGATACAAAATAAAACCAACTTGTCAGTGCCTTAGCAATAGGATTGTAGAGCCCCTCAGTAAATAAGTGATTACAAAAGCCTTATCATTTACAAAAGCTTTTGATTTTGTAAATAAGAAGGCTTGAAAATAAATAGATTGCACAAACCTTTCAAAATAATTGGTTGCCATTTTAGAGAAGACGGAACACTTCACACACTTCACACACACACACACAAACATACACAGTGCCCTCAAATTAGAGCCAGGCATGGCATGAGCAGCCCTGATATCCAGCTGTGCATTAGCTTTCTCCAATTAAACTTCAGCCGTGCCAGGCAGAACGAAAGGCCTAAAAACCCTCTGGTGAGAAATGCTGACACCCCTCTTCTGTAAAGTCCTGCTGGGAACACTCAGTTAATGATCGGTCCACCAGAGGGAAGGAGGGGTTATTGTGTGTATTTTTGTGTCCTGTATGCTTGTGTGTGCCAGCATACATACAGTAACTTTCATTAAAAGTTGTAGGTTAGTTACAAGAAACCAAGCTGGTAAAGCTACAAAAAAATTGGTATAAGAATGAGTTCCTCAATTTTTCCTTGACCAACAAAAATGTGGGTATTTGGAGTGGTTGCAAAGGATTTATTGCTTACTGTTTAAGGATTCTCTCCCTCTCTCTTTTTCTTTGCTCTCTCTCACTCTCTCTCACTCTCTCTCTCTCTCTCACTCACCCTCTTGCTCTTCTTTGAGTCTCAAAGGTTTCTTTACCTTAATTTGAAACATTAAAATGTACATGATCAAATTTAGGTTTTCAAGCAGACACTTTCCACAGATTTTCGCAGTATTTGTCACACAGGAGCAAAACCACCCCTACTATCCATAAGACATGTCAACCAATGGGGAGTGATGATGGCAACCTCCAAGGTGCCTTTTACAGTAAGGTTTGATATTACTGCTAACAGCCTCCTACCCCTACCCTGGAAGACTTCTATTGATTAGGTTGCTGTGCTGCATTTGCAAAGCCATTTCTGAAATGCTGATCCATTCAAAACACGAACACTGATCCTCCTAACCCAGACTGTCTGGGTTACCATGATACTGGCAGGAGGGGGTGAGGACGGAGGTGAGAGAAGGGGGGGAGGTGGTTAGCATACAACTTCTAATCTCACCTCTGACTCATTTGGTAAAGCTGTTATTTTGATGGGCTTCGACATGCACAATTCAAGAATTTTCGTCATGATTTGAGGCAGTGATTGGTCTAATTGGATTATTGTCAAAAGAGGTTAGAAAATCATAAGCTTGAGATAGAAATAGACATGGGTGTCAGAAATTGGCCAAATAATGTGTCTGACAAGTGCGATAGAAAATGAATTGGGCATTGGCTTGCAATTATGTTTAGGACAAAATTGAGCAGGGTCAGAATCCACTCTTAAGTTATTTGCTTTAGAATCATGTCCACTGATTCATAACTATCAATTTAACAAAATGTTACATCTATCAGGAATAAAAGCATTTGTCATCACATCAAAGGGTCACATGACACAATGGCCTGTTAGGTCTGGCTAGTTTCATCTTGTACAACAAATGCCCGCGATAGACTAAAAGCTTCCTGTTCAAATAGATTTCTAAGGGACAGTGCTCATCAATGAAGTGCCATCCGGCCCCTGAGCTGCATGGAAATGATCCCTAAGAAACACCAGACAATGGGACTCTTGAATGTTAAGCTTCACTTTTAACCCCAGAGTAAACCATCTGGCCTGACTCATGATTCACATCCATGTAACTGGTTTAACCTATTCAGGTTTTAAACTGTTAAAACAGAATCTAATGGGATTTTGGATTTGTGTAATTGTGTGATGCAATATAGAAACCATTAAAACAAGGTGCTATTATTTAAAGAATAAATGATAGGCTTTACTCTTTTTTGATTCTCCTTCTGAACATTAGAACATACCATGAACCCAACATTCAGGCTGGGAGCCTTGGTCAAGGTTTTGTTTGTAGAATCTTTGAAAATGAAAGTTGGATTTGTGTTGATGGTCTTTTGTTCAGACTAGTATTTGATATTCCATCAAGAAGGTTTTGTTCCAGGAATCATGACTGAAACCCTGGGGCCTAGAAGATGGAGGAACCGCGTGGCCACATGCCAGCGAACAGACACAAGCATTTGCTTGCCACCTAGTAAACACTGTTTACATGACAGATTCATGTTTGTTTTTGTTTTTTTGATCTCCTTTTCTTAATCTGAGAGCTTTCTTGTGTAGAGAACAAGTAAGTTTACCACTTACAGAAGTCTTATAGAACAGCAGAAGAAAAGAGCAACCATACTGTTTTTAACAAAGAGGGGTATCTGTTGGTGAATACAAGTTAGATACAAAAAAATAATACAATAGTTTCCCAAAAAAGAAATGCATTTTCAACTTATTATATATTATAACTTTGTTTGTGTGTGTGACCCAGATCTAGTGCGATATTTACTTATTACATGTCCAGTTGTGATATCCTTTTTTCACATAGAGCAACAGAATTGAAGATGCGGACAACAAGTCACATGTAACCTTTCCCAAGATTAGGAGATGGGATACCAAACAGAAGGGATATTGAAAGCATTTCCTTATTACTTATTTTTCTGCTTTTTCTCTGTCAAGGTTCTTCTACGTCCAGTAATTCAATCATAGCTGCCAGGTCTGTCGCAGTGTATGGAATCAGTGATGGAAGTTCAGCAGAATGCATCTGTTTAAAATGATTGTGGAAAATCTTCACTGTATGAATAAGCTGCCTTTCATTGTTCACATGGCATTTAGACGACAGTCCATCTTCTGGTTAATTGCACTAGGCTGCACAGGAGTACATTGTATTAGATCTTTTCTGTCATTCGTTTTTTCAGGGAAGACTGAATCAGCCTCTCTTCTCCTTATCGTCTGTTTTGACACCCGACAAAACTCATCGCCTCTGAGGGAATTGGAATCAAGGGTCTTGTTTTGTTCTGGCAGTTCTTTCAAGAGTGCCCATCAATCAGGTGATCTATTGTGTTAGTGTAGGACCTTTCTGTATTGAATTGCATGACTTGCTTCATAAAGCAGATGACTTGAGGGCATTGAAAGTTTGTTATGGTCAGTATAATCTACAGGAGCGTCAATCAAAGCTGAGAACATACAGTATAGTTGAACTTTACATTTCATTGTTATTGTAGCTGAAATTATAGTGTCTAGACAAGCTGTTCTGATTGGGACTTTCTGGCCTTTCACATAGTTGGTTTTATATTGACATGCTTTCATATGGTTATCTTCCATGGCAAGGATCCCTTTAATTGACCCAGACAGAATAGAGGAGAACTTCTGTTGAAATCCCTCCCTTTGTACCTCAGATGATTTTGTCATTTTCCAGTCAGTGAAAATGGAGCCATGGGCGTGATCAAGCACTCAAATGAGAACATGATTAGGGAAGCCCATCTCTCTTTTAATGAGGCTATTACTGCCAATACCCTTTATTGCCCATTTTTTCCATTTAAAGAAAAAAGCAGTACAGATACTCTTGTTAATTAGAATTGGCCAATCAGTCTGCCATCAAACTCTGGAATACATTTAAGTCGTTACATGAAAGATGACAACACGGGTACAGTGTTGCATTCCAATGAGAGAGCTATGGAGCTCATATTTATGCTGGTTGGATGGGGTTTGGATGGGTTATGGTGGCATGGTATTACATTGGAACAGATTGAAACAGAAGACGATTCAGCCGTTTTCACTTGATGTTGCAACTGATCGATGAGAGCCCTGTGGCTTGACTTGTTGAGCACATTCACACTAGTTTTGAAAGCTTTAGAGAATTCAAAGAAGTACCACTTAATTTGCTGGTGCGGTCAGTAACTGGAGGTGTTCTACAGGCTTGAACAGTGAGTAAACAAGGTGCGGGTCCTAGTTAGAGAGGTTCGTCTTTAATTATTTACATTTTCATTTATTTTTCATGTATGCAAGTGGAATACACAACGGCTGATTTTTCAAATAAATGACTGCTTAAAGATGAATGGGTAACGTTATGCAAAGGTTGTGTTTTACCGAATGGATTTAAGTTCTCTGTTTCTTTGTGAAGTTAAACAGAGTCAATTATCTAAAGCTTGTATCTTGGACCAGTCTTCCTTCTCTCATCTTGTAGATTTTGAATTGTGTTTTTTGTTTTCCCTCTGATACCATGGTCTCAAAAATCTAATCAGAACATAGGGGCACATCATCATTTTTAGTATTGATCGCAGAGAATGAGGTTGATATGGACAGAGCAGCAATTCAATCTCTTCAATCTCTTTAGTAACTGAATAGTCTAGATGTCCTGGGTGGTAATGACACATGATAAGCACTTGCTAAAGCACTGTTTGGCTTTTTCTTCCATTTTCCTTTGGTGAAGGTGTTTGAATTCTGCTCTCAACAAAAATACAATCTTTCTTACACATATCTGCTCCTCAGGACTCTCTCTTCTCTCAACATTTCTTTTCACTGAAAATCTATTCCAACTCTACCTTTAGAGTGGGAGGGAGAGTTTCACCTCAGAGCTTCACCCAGCACAAGTCATCTACTGCCTGATAATGAGTCTATGGCCTTAGCCTCCCATCTGGGCTTCGCTCACTATCCTGTCAGCCAGGACTGCCATGGCTACACAAGCTCCTGCAGAAGAGCTTTATCAGCTCTTCAGGCTTGGACTGAATAATGACATGGTAACTAGCTGTTTTGCAAATTAATCATGACATGATGGAACACGTAGAATCAAGCACCGGACACATTTATAACAATCAACAAGGCTTGATTTTGATCTTCCAACTGACTCAATGCCTCAGTGGTTAGCTTCAGAGCGATCTGTGGCATAGCTGCATAGGCGGCAAGAGAACGTGGCAATAGAAAGAAGTAGAAAATGAATGTCAAGGAATCAGCCTAGATTCTCCTCTAAAAGAGTTGTTCACAGTTCATAACATGCTGTCAGACTGTGTTGTGAGTCTTCTATCTGTGTGATGAATACGAAAACGGTCGATCTGTGGATGGAAACCATGCAGAGGAGTTTTTAATGGCTGTGACTTTTCCCTCCTTGTTTTTGTTCTTCCTTATCAAAGGTTCAAAAAAGGTTGATTAAACACAAGTGTGGCTACAGTGACTAGACAAGATGTGTTGGCATGGCCTGTCTGACAGGGCTGCTGTAGTGGAGAGGCTTGTCGGTGCCTGCCCTTGCAAATCAGGTTTCTCCTGCTCCTCTAAAATCCCCACATGCCCTGGCTCCCTGGCAAAGCCATCATGATTAAATGTGAGACATGAGCCATCCTGCCAAGAGAAAGATGGGGGAGGAGGGTTGGGGGTTGGGTTAGGGGGACCTTAGTTTGGAATTTCTTTGCTGTTTGTCATACACAAGGAAAAATGAAAGCAGATGGCGAGAGGGAGAGAAGAAAAAAAGAAGGGGAAAAAGCATTCATCAAGAACAAGGGGTACTCTCCCTGCCCTACATGCAAACTACCAATCACTGCCCATGTTGTTAGATTAAATGTAAGAATGTACCGTAGCACAAACCATATAAGTGCATAGCTTTGGCACGGAGGGCGACCAAAGAAAGAGAGTGGAAGCAGAGGAAGAAAGGAGAGAGAGAGAGAGAGCGCAAGTGGGCACGTCTGATTGAAGTGTGTGATCCAGGTCTAATCTGGGCTGCTTTGGATGAGTAGTGTTGTCGTGGCTTCTTATAGAAGAGAGAGTGATGGTGGTGGCAGAGACCTCATCTCCTGTACCTAATTCAATTGAAGAATAAATGAGTTCTGTTGGTAATTTTGGAGATAACCTGTGCAGTGGCCAAGCTTAAAAGAAGATAAGAAACACAGAAATGAAGACAAGAAAATGAGAAAATGTTTCATCCTGCCTCCGTTGAATTAAACTTTTCCGAGTTCTCTGGAAACTTTAATTAAAACATGAGTACACTGACATGCTCGCACACACACACACACACACACGCACGCACACACACACTCACATAGCAGATAATCCAAGCAGAGCAATCAGTTTGATAAAGTGTAGTCTGTCAAAGGGTGAGTCTGTTATGTTTGAAACCTAACAAAACATTACATTGTTGGGTGGATTAATTATCATTTGTCCTTCAGTGGCTGGTGTCCAGACTTTGTCTAATACAGTCTGAAGTAGTTGTGACACATCCAGTGGCTCAGTCCATATGGAGACTCACAAACAAAGCAGGGTCATTCAGAGCTTCAGCTTTGAGTCCAGTTTTTCATTATGGCTACAGTAAGCTGTCTCCTGCCTTGTGTGCTTTATTAATGGATGTGTTTTGTGTAAATAGCTTCAGACTGCTAATAGGTTTCTCAAGTCCTCTTTTGAGCTGTCATTCAGAAGGATCATATCTCAAGTCAAAAACACAATACCTGTTATGTTTTAATTGAGTCACAGAATGCATTGCCTCTAATAATTTGCATTTAAATTTAGCTAATTTGTTTTTCCAGTGCTAAAATAAGATATATGGTCCGATAGTTTTCATTGGAAATCATCACTCACTGCTATTCCAAGCCACAGTGGTAGACTGAACTCAACTGTGTCCCTTTCATCAAGGCATGGAGAGACTGTTTGCATTGGAGTGCCTGTGTGCCTGTGTGTGTGTGTGTGTGTTTGTGTGTGTGTGTGTGTGTGTGCGTGTGTGTGTGCGTGTGTGTGTGTGTGTGCGTGCGTGCACGTGTGTGTGTGCATGTGTGTGTGCCTGTGTGTCTGCGCACATGTGGATTCCTGGGTCTTTCAGAATACTGAATTTTGTTTTTACTGGGCAGATGTCACACTGCAATATCTTAACTTCTCCTGCCATAAGTATTTATATTTATTTATTCAGGGTAAATTGAACTCATCCCTGAAGCAACAAACCTGACCTAAAAAGACACCAATGCAAATATGGTGCTGATTATTTCATAGGTAGCACTGTGAGAACACTGAGTTTGTGTCCGTTAGCATATCCCAGTTTTTCCTCAACTGCTCTCTCCAGTTACCAGTAAATGACTTAAAATCAGCCCCAGTGCATTGCAGTAGTATGTATTTGGATCATCTTCCTCATTTTCCTCCTCTCACACATAACTTCCAGTGACCACAGCACTGAGGCTTGAGATTCCATGGCGGTGGTGGTAGAAGTAAGCAGCTCCAGTGGTGAGATGAAAATGTCTTTGAAACTCTAGTGTCTCCCTAAGCTTTGTGTGGCTGCTTGAAGCAGGGTTGAGCTGGGCTCGAGCGAGAGAGGTGATGGTATGCGTGCAGAATTGCAATAGTCACCCTTATTACTTGGTCTGAGGCAGATCTGAGCTCAGGAAGCTTCCCTGGTTGACAGCAGAGATTTTCCTGTCTGTGCTGAAGAGGACCTGACTCACCCCTCAACTTTAAACTGAGAGCAGACTGGATCAGGATGGATGGGTACAAAATGATGTACAAGTCTTTTGCTTTGTATTTCAGCACATTTTGTGGAAAAGAACAGTGAACGAACATTCTCCATCATTTATTCCATGCATAACAAGCATACTTCAATGAATCATGAAATGATGGTTCCTGGTAATGGGTTCCTAACACAAGGCAGTGCAATGTTTTGTGCTGTGAGGTTAAAGTACATGTGTGTGCCATTTAGACTATGTCCAGTTTTTGGCCAACCCTTCCACCAAACAAAGGCAGTTGACTCAAACCTTTTTCTGAAGTTGAACAAGGTTGATGTGGTTCAAGTTGACTGCAAATCAGTATGATAGGCTTTGTGTTTCATCACAGGTAACAATCATGCAGATTGTTTGGTGATTGGCTTTTTTCACCCTAATCAGTGCTGCACTCCAAATTACATCACATATTCCCATTTTTGACGTTATCATCTTGTTTTCTGGCAGGCCAAATTATGAAGAAAAAAAAAGATCCCACTTAGATTTGCATTGTATTCACATTGTTATCTAATTATGTCCAACCATAGATTTTGGGCTTAGGTTAAGGCAGAGTTAACTTAATTGGACAGACAATAGCTTTACCTTCACACCAAAGGTATGTTACTGCATACTGTATGCTAGGCTGAGATTCACCTTATTCCATTTGTGATTTCTAGAGGGTTGACCTCTTTCTGTGAACACTTCAAATGCACAATGTTCTTCTATTTGTTTTTCTTCTAATGTGGAATGGAAGCAAACGGGTCGCGGGAGACAATAATGGCTCCTTACACTGACTCACCATGTTGTTTCAGAAGTTTTCTGTCTGGAATATCCAGTGTTGTAAACAAGCAGGCAGTGAAGTCCTTGTAACTGCCTTTCCATAAACCACAATCAACCACATTTTACTGCCAGTCTCTAGGGGATGGACATTCCTCAGGAACTGTGGGTGAGGTAGACACACCCGGCCAACTGTGTTCGATTATTTATGAGAATCAATCCAATGATAGTTTTCTTGTGCTCACTCTGTTGTTTGTATTGATGATTCTTGAACCAATCTCTATAAAGATAATTGCATGTTATCATTCCACATTAACCACGTTGATTGAACTTCATTGTTCACAACAATTTATTTTCATAAACAACTATGTGACTTTGAATTGTTTCCCCTTTACATTAGAATGATCTGATCACGCATCAAAAATATGCTTTTTTTTAAAATACTTTTCTCTGTTACTGTAGAATGCATTCATAGAAGACGTCACAAACCAGCTAATGATATGTAGGGTTCAAAAAGGAAAACAGATCAGTCATGCTCATCTGTACACTGGCAGGTACATTAAAAGGGATGAGCAAACAACCTAACATACAGTCACGCATGATAACAGATTTCCTGAAATGGATAATCGTCTGTTGAAATGATTAAATCAGTCACTGACAGTAAAATGTCTTCTATAATTGAATATCAAAAGGTGAACTATATTTCCCCTAGAAACACAGATGGTTAAAACTACTGAATGAACAAAGACATTCATGGAGACGGACAGAGACATATCAGAGTGATGTCATTCTAAACCTAATACCCTGTTATGTTATTTTTCTGCATTGAATGTTGTCTGATGCTTGAGATGATGCACTTGTTCAGCCATGGTGGAGGAAAGAGAATTGAGGGCCATTGGTATGGGCTCAGCAAACACATCGGCCCAAATGTTGTGAAATTGAAAAGCTGTTCTCCAGCATATTTAAGCTGACTGGGCCCCTGCTCCTCTAGCTTTTGACCAGGGAAGGAAATTACACCAGTGACCTCTTGAAGCTCGCCAGGAAGATACTGTGGGCACCAAGAAGTAATTTTGCTTACAGAGAAAGGAAGCGGGAAGAGAGAGAGAGAGAGCGGACAAGGTGGAGGGGAAGGTACAGATCTGTCTAAATACTGTGACTCCTGAGCTCGGAGCCATGAGCCTCCATCACATTAACATTCAACACAGGGAGGAGCCCAGCTGGGCCTTGAAAGGGCCGGGGAGCAACACTTTATGTTAACTCAGTCTGGGCTCCACGTCTGTCTTTCCTTGCTGCATATAGGGATTCTATTCTTCACCGTCACTGCTTGGTGTAAGATTGGTGACGCACACTGTACATTATTTTAATTACAGTACGGGGTTCCCTGTGCAAGTGTAGTTGGCAGCCACATCCTTTTCAAAACTGTCTGCTGTCTTACTGCCAGTCACCATCAGGCCAGTATAGTGAAGGACTGTGTAGAGCCATCATACAGTATCTGAATGTCATACAGTCCACAGTGCTCTGTGATGAAGTTCACCAACGAAATGCAGGCGGCATAGACTATAATCAAGGTGTGGGCTGGAGTGGTGTTGGGGGCCTGTGGGCAATAGAGAGGATCGAGAAAGGTACACACACAGCTCGAAATAAGCTATTACATTTTGACAGCCGCCACCAGGTTGCTAAAGTTAATAAATGAGCACATTTCACATCCAGCAGCAATGTTGCAGTTTATTCCCCCATTAGGAAGCACCGGTCCACGGTTCCAATCACTCTTTAATTAGAACTGTTGTTATTGGGCTGTCACAGGAGGTAATGCCTCATGACAGCCTGAGCCAGACAGCCTGCAATCTCATATTTGCTGACACGGACTTTGGTGACTGTAGTTACTTCTTGTTGCGTGCTGGACTGGGCAGTGCACAAGATGCTCCTAGCTCATCTAAACAGGCTACATGGTTGCATGCATAACCTCAGTCTCTTCTTGCCCAATTAATTTTTTTGTTTGTTGAGAATCGTGAAAACTGTGAAAAGCGGTGTGTTTGTATGTGTGGTGGTTAAAAGAACATTTATTTAATTTATTCAACATTACTTTCTGTAAGGTATCCTAGGGCTCAAAGGAAATTAATACTTAATAACGTTGTATGCAGTGTGCTGCAGCTGTTAGGCAAACTACACCTTCATGTGGATGTACTCCCTTATGCCACTGTACAGTAGACGTTTCTTCTATAATAGACCTAAGAATATAAAATGTGTTTTTCATCATTAATCCCCATTTGTCTGGGAAATAGAGGTAGCAGTTGGATGGTTCTCATTTTGTTTTATGTTTTTTCGAGACACCAAGCAACACTGGCCGCAGGTGTTTTTTATGGCGTCCTGGCAGTTTCCAGAGAATTAGGCCCATAATGGGTTTGGTTTTATCTTAATAAACACATTCCAGGTGTTAGCAATTTGTTGGTAATGAAGTGCTGCCCTCTGTGGAGTGGTGTAAAACAACGATCAGACACAATCCCAGTGTCCCTCCCCTGGGGTTCCCTGTCTCAGGTCTGACTCTGCGTCTGAAGGGCAGTAGAGGAGCGGGCCGTCAGCACGTGCATGCGGGTGGAATAGGAATCATCCTCTCCCCTGAGTAAACTACTACAGGGAAGAGGATGACATCAGGATCCCTCCTCCCCAGAGGAGACAGCCCTGGAAACACAAGACTTTAATGAGATTCTCAACTGTAGGAGGGGGTTGGGGAGAAGGAGAGAAAACACCAATTGCCGCTCCGAGTTGGCAGCATAAAACACAGATTTATGAACTTCATTAAACCGCATTTCTGTTTCTTTATTGGGGCCTGCGGTATTTACCCCATACGGAAAAAAAGGGGGATATAAAAATCTCTGAATAAATTGCAAACAGATTCTAGTTTGCATGTGTTGAGTGTAAAGCAAGCTGGATTTTTTTCAGTCCCAGTCCACTGGTTTTGATTCCTGGAGATTGCAGTAGCCTAACTGTCACTCTGGTCTCTGGAACAGGTGGCAGTCTTGAACTGGCATTGGTTTTCTTGGGCTGGCAAGGGTTAGTAGCCAGACTCACAATCTGTCCACTTGAAAACTCCCCAGGATTTCTGGAATGTATTATGGCCCCTGCGGAGAAGACACCATTTAAAATTTCTGATGGGAGAAGAGGAAGCCAGCAGCCATGTTCACGCCTGGTATGTGATCAGAAGTATGACTGGAACATTGTCACAAAACACAAAACTCAAACTTTTGTGGAGTATGAAGATACTTTTTAGCAATGTGGGTGCAAATAATTCTAGTGTGTCAGCCCCTTTGTGGCTTTAGAAATGACTCCTATCTATATTGTCAGCATTTTCTGCACTCATGCTGTGGGAAGTACTGTGATTATCTTGTGATCATCTTGTGATTGTTTGACACACTTGCCAACGTCTGAGGAACCATGCTTTTCCTCTGCAGGAAGATGGTAGACAGTCAATTGGTTGCACTGGTGAAGAGAATATTCCAGATTACAGTTCAACTCGGCAGCATGGCCACAGCTTGCAACAGATTTTCTGGCTTTGGATGGTACAGAGCCTCTTCCAGCTGGGGATCACTCACCCTTTGGCCCTGCTTCTGAACCTTTACTGCTTTGCTATGTGTGACTAACATGGTCCATGGGAACCTGGTAACACTATAGCCCGCAACTTTGGGCTTGGTTGTGTCAAGACTCAAGATAGCGCCTTTTTTTGTTTGTTCTGCTATGCGTATTCTCTGTTGATTATGCCTGTCGAGAGTAGAGGCATTACTCGGATAAGTGTTTCACCAGTGCCAGCTTTTATGTACTTGATCACAAGACAAAAAGGCCCTGTGCAGTAGTTGTGTTCAAATTAATTTCTTCGAGGAGCTTTTACACACAGTGGTCTGGTCTCCAAACTCTATTAATAAGACGTTCCATTGCCTTAGTTCCTGTAGTCGTGGCTCCCCTGTTGGGAGGACGCGAAAGCTTTCCGTAGGGTTTGCCTGAGGAATGAATGAGTAATGACCACATGCAACACACGGCTCCCACTGTGTCCCTCCTCCCCTAGGGACCCTCTGGCTGGTCTGTCTGAACTCCACTGTGAGCACAACGACCTGCTGGGCACACTGTGCACTGAAGCACTGTTGCTTCCATGATGGATCGCTGGGGAACTCTGATTCTCCTTGGGTGCCAGCCTGATGGAAACCTAAACCCTCAAAGCTTATCAAAGACAACGTGGTCATGGGATTCCAGAGTGGTTTGTTAAATGGTTGGGGAGATGAACCATGGATCAGACGTGACTAATAGAAAGTGCTCATTGGATGCAGCCAGGAGAGCACAAGGGAGTGGACTTGACAAGGAATGAAGGTGTGCGCCACCTACCAGGGGGTCGTACAGCTAATAGTTAGGTCAAGGGGTCCCACTAAACGACTGACAGCACAAGGCGAGAGCCACTGTTTGGTTGGATGCTTTACTCTTATTGAAAATCAATAACAATCTTTCTGTGGCAGCAACAAGATGTAGTTGGACAACAACCCTTACTCAATGGCGACTGCACAACGCTTTGTGTCTTCAACAGCTTTTTTGCTGTTAAAAGTGATCAAGTTAAGTGCATTGGGTGGGTGTCATTTTTCCAAGGTTTTATTTTATTTGTATTTATTTTTTGCTGTGGACTCAAGACAGTCAAGATCAAATGCACCATTACAAAGACAGTGGCTACAATAGCAGTTTGTTAAATGACTTAGGAAATATATGGTAATACCCATATGTGTATAAACATTTTTTGTTGCATGTGTTGATGGTGATAACGCTGATCATTAGTATAATAGTAATGATGGTTTGTGCTACTGATGGGGATGATGTCTCCAGAAAGACATGAGTTATCTTCATGGAACTATCAAGTAGGCTTGATTTGCAATCCAGTGTGACTTTTTTTTCATTCTCACAGTCTCCTGCGCTTACATCTTTGCAGGTTTACAATCCATTACAATCCTATTTAGTGCTGTTGTGCAGAAATGCTGCAGACGGAGGGTTCTTACCATGCAATACTGTTTAGTCTGTAATTTGATCTGAGCAAGAGGCCATTACTTTTACTGAGGTGATTGAACAGGCTCAAAAGCACGCTATCACAACATAAATGTGATCTATGGCAGCTGGTCAACCCCCAATGCTGTAGTAGGGCAATTATGAAAAGTTTCAGGAAGCTTTTTTGTCACTGATGACTAAGTCATTAAGCAGTCTAAGACCTCTGGCAGTAGTCCTTGCATACATACACACCAATCTCCTGGCCACCTCACACACTGAGGGTGTTCAAGCGATTCAAGCTTCCGGCTTCAAGCTTCCGGCTATGATTACAGAAACTGCCTTCAATACTCTCTGTACTATCTCATGACTCCAACATCAAACCTCACCTTCACATGGACAGCATTAGAAATCCTGCACACTTACAGGTGTCTTCTTGAGCCCTTCTAAATTGAGAATGTGTTTCTGAAAGGTTGTGTACAGAAAGAACCGACTGAACAATAGTGTTGCTTAACATAATTCTTTGACCTCTGAAGTCTTAATGGCACATTTTGGAATTCTAAACAACTACCAGGATCACACATCCAACATTTAATAGAATCCTCTGGCACTAGACAGACAGAGTTATAGCTGGGTGCTTGAACTAATTGAATTTTTTGCTGTCTAGCTTGGCCATGTATTTGGAGCATGGTATTGATTTATTTACCCCAATTCCTGAGAGAAATGATTAATTAGAAGGTTCCAACTATTGCAAAGAGCCACTTTTCGTTTGTTTTTGGATGTAATGGTCTAAGTTCAACACAATCCACACAGCAGACCTTACATACAGTTTTAAGACAAACAGGACCATGTCTTTTTGGAGAAAAAAATTAATGACTCGTCTTTGCAATGGACCAGTGACAATCCAGTTTGTATTACATTGAATCTATATAAGATAGATTTAAGAATTTAGCTTTTCTCAACTGAACTATATGAGCCTACTATACATGTCTTGCCCCAGCTAGGCACCATAGGGACAGTGATGTTGTGTGACTTAGATGTCTAACTGATACCTCATCCCACCTCTATGTATTTGGAGGTGAAAATCACAATCCTCTTTTGTTAAGTGCCTGGGGTCCCACAACAGGGAAATTGCATTCTGATTATGCCCTTGTGTGTATTAGTGTTACACCATCTACTATTGTGTCTGGCACTTGTATTAGAGTCATGAGAAATCAGGCCTTCTGGCACATCCTGTCCAGTGTAATGAGACAACAGCAGGGGCATTCAGCTATCTGTTGCCATGCTACGGTCAAATCAAATTTATTCCTACTCCTCAAAGCCTTTCCTATTGGGAGTTATATTTTTAATTTTTTGTATGCGTATTCTATGAAAGATGGTTTCCCGACTTCACAAATGTTTTTATGTGTAGATTTGACATCACATGACTTCTAACTACCAAAGCAGGGAATTAGAGTGACAGCAGTCCCGGCATAGTGAGAGGCAATCTGATGGGAGTGACATGTAATCACTTACTTTGAGGCGCTGTGCGTTGGGTACAAAGCGGGTAACGTGCCTGCTATTGTGTGGCCTTGTGTGAAGTAGTCCTCTGTGGATCCATGATTGTGGGGAGAGAATCAGTGGAGCAGACAGGGGCTGGCGGGGAAAGGCCCCACGGGAGAGAGGCCTTGTCCTGTCAGTAGCAGGAGGGATGGGGAGATAATAATGGAGACATCATTGGGGCTGGAGATAGGCTGGGCTTTTCATTGCAGAGAAGGTGAGAACTGTTCTCTTTCTCTGCCCGCCAGAATCACATGTACTGTCTTTGATTGGAGTGTTGTAGTTTTTTGTGTGTTTTTTTTCCTGAATGGCAGCATCAGGTTATTTCAGAGCAAAGGGGCAGATATAATTGGGCCTAAGGTGTACAGGTGCACTCTTATTGTGTCAGACTGCCACACTAGGGTGTCTCTTTGTTAGTCTTTTTCTTCTTTCTTTCTGTTTTTAAGTGTGATGAAGTTGTCAAAGTGGCAACACACTTTGGCTACTTTGGAAATCAAATAAAAAATCAAATATAGTAGTTCACTTAAAGCATATAGCTGTTGTCATTGGTTCTTATTGCCTCAGGTTTGTATTATAATCATATCCGATAAGAAAAGTCCCTAAACTGTCACTAAAAGGATCAAAAAGATGAACTATATAAGTATGATTTCTACACTTTAATGGACCAATTATTCATAGACAGGCATTAAACATATTTTCCAAAAGACCAATTTCTTTGTGCTTCACATGTCTCTTTCAGATAACTTTGAGTCTTTGAGAAATGTTCCTTTTAGAACAGATAAAGTTATAAAAGGAAGTCAAAGTTCAGTTTGAATGGATCTGCTGGATCACAATAGCCCAATGAATCCACTTATAAATAAACATCAATCAATAAACCTAATGAGCTTTCAGACGGAAACCTAGTGATTCAAACACTTGGATTCTTCAGCAGTTAAAGAAATAATCTATTGATCGATATCTTGATTGGAAAATATCAGGGATGCCCTCTGCTCATTGATTATTCAGCTGTTCATAAGGCCTTGTGAAGATTTGAAAAGAAAAGAACGTTGTTGCCTTGTCCTTTTATTTGTATTTCATATGTTTTGACCTAATCTGTTGAGTAGAGCAAAGCAATGCTAGTTTTGTGAGTATTATTTTATGTTCTCAAAGATGTAAATTGCTCAATGTGATTGATATTTAGTCCCATGTCATTTTACATGATTACCCCCTACTGGTGAGTACATAAAATGCATACGTTTTACAATGCCATTGAGAGGGCAGTTGGGTTCAGTATTTTAATCCTTGCCAATGTGTGCTGTTTTCCCCCCAATGGAATAGACATCATGAATTCTGCAACAGCTGCAGCAGGCTCCACAACACTGTGCCATTCATATGGGGCCAAGGACAATGCTCTCATCTAGCAAAATCCGAATAAAGAAAACAAATGCTTGTGTGTCCTGTGTGTCTGTGAAATACATGCTTATTGTATGTGTGTGGGAGGTGCGAATTTGACAATTGCGTCTGTCTTTCACAATGTGATGAGAGTCAAGAAATGTTCTAGGTTTCCTGCATGTAGCACATCATTGCCGTCATGGTGACAGTTCTGTATTACCGTTCTTTTTCTTCTTTAGTTTTGTGTTTGGCATGGGGTGTTTAGTGCATTATTCCTTACAACAGATGTTCTAAACAGATTTCTCTCTCTCTCGCTCTGCAGAGAAGCCTATGGCACGAGGTCCCCCAGGCGGCGTCATTGGAATCCTGGGAGGTGTAGTTGCCGCAGGACTCATCATTGGAGTGGCCGTTACAGTTTTCATGGTCTACCGACGGCAGCAGAAGACCCGGACCGAGACAGATAATGACCTGTGAGTACGAGGGGCCATCTGAAGGAGCTTGAGTGGGCGGGACGGAGGTTAGATGAGAACGAATCTGTCAGCGCACTGGAGAGGACTCTCCCAAAAGACCAAACATTGTAACATACAGTATATACACAGATCTCCAGGGGCTTGTGTCTGCAATACTTCAAGTGTGAAAACCTTGGTCAGTCATGGAGTCAATCAGGAGTTCATTAGGTTCAGTGTGAACAAGAATGAGTCAGCTGAGGACAATGGGGTTTTATGCTTTAAAAAACGATTGTGAAACAGGGGATCGTCTCCTTTTTGTTGGTTCATAGATTGGCTTGATTACATACAAGTGCTCACAACCATCTATTAAATTGTTACTTGATTGCGATGTGAGCTTGATTTGACCATTTCCCATTGAAAAACAGGTGTTTCAATCACGACTGATTGCATGGCCTACACCAGGGGCACTCTGGGTAATGCTTGGCCCTTCAGAGCTGTTTTAGCACGAGGAGAGATTCACAAAGCTACTTATGGTAGCTTTGTGGTATGGGGTGCTGAATAAAGGTTTTTCATATTAATGAGCAGTTGAATACTTCCAAATGTTTTTTGCTGTCATCGGCTTTCTTAATATATGCTTGGATTTGAAAACATTGCCTAATGTTTGGAAGTGCGTCTTGTCATACCTTTTAGAGACATTTCTCATCAGATGGGAAACTACTGTATAATTATTCTCGGAAGGAGGTTGAAAGCATATTTCCTTTTAATTAAGACAGTGGAAAGCTATTAAAGAGAGATATGGGGAGATACCCTGTGTTTAACCTGCTTTGCTAGACACCCCCTAGCCAGGTAATTTCAAACTGCCTCCTGGAACCATGAGAATTTAGAGATGACCTGCTGTGGCCACACACCGACTATAGAGAGAAGTAGTGTAAAGCAGTAGTTATGACAATAGCAGGAAAGTTCCGAAACAAAGGGAATTCACATTCTCTCGTCTAGCTCTCCCATGGTGTCTATATCCTGTCAGCCATCTGGCAAGAGTCCTGGGAGATGTTTTCTTTAACAAAAAAGCGGAAGACATGGAAGGACTATCATACTAATTGCTTTTGTCTAGAACACCTGGCTATGTGTGGTGTCAGGTTGCCAGGAATCCCATAATCCCTTGCTCTCTGAATTTACACCGTTGACTCAGGGGAATGATTCTGCTGTGTACAGAGGTCGGCTCTCTTCCACACAGGGACTATCACCAGAATGACTGCCGGAGGGGGTACCTGAATGTACCTGTATCTCTAATAAACTTGATTAAGAATTATTATTGTAGGTGGCCTCAAACCATAAAATTAATTTGGTATTCATGGTGATCATTTTAGAACATGATATTGGATACACATAATATGTGCAACAGTATGTTCGGCTTAAGAACTTTCCCTTAAACTATAAGTATGTCTATAGCATACCCATAGGGTGAAGAACAGACCTACCTGTTTTCAGCTCTCTAGAGTGCTTTTTAAGACAAATGAAGCACATACACGCTTCACCCATCCTATTGCTTTCTGTCTCTTTCTCCCTCCTTGCTAATCTATCTCTCTTTCTCAGTCTGCTGCCAAAGTAACTGCTCTCTGTTTCCCACTCCCCCTCTCAGCATTGCTGTTGCTGCTGTGGCTGATAGTTGTGTGACACAGGCTACCGAGAAGCCAGAATCCCCCACCAGGAAAGTAGAGGCATCTACCCCTAGTCAATCCCCTACTGAACCCTGCTCTCCCACTGGTTCCTCCATTTTGCTGCCTGCATGTAATGGTGGTGTACAAGTGACATACTTGAGCACACCTTTGTGAAAATCGACAAGTATGAGCAGATCCTGTAGCACCAAACCAGAGCCAATACGTATAGTATCATGCCTAGCATGAAGATGCTTACTTGAAATAAGATACACACAATGTAAACATGTTTTGATTGTTATTTCAGTCTGTGTTGCTCCAAATGTTACTCAAATACATTTTGATGATGAAACAGTGAAATATAATTGATAATAAGAATCCACAGTACAGAGCAACCCCTGAGAACATAGTGCCAAGATAAACCAAAATTCATTAAAATGGTGTCTGATTAAATGGAAAATACCCAGTTTATCAGTTTTGCTAATCCTAATGTGTAGAACAAAACACATCCTAATCTTCTGAGATAAGAAGAAAAAAAAGGAAACTGAATTAAAGGAAAATAAATAATGCCAAATCATTTAAAGAAAGGAACGTATGTTTAAAAGATTATTGTACATATCGTGACATTAAATCTTCATTGCTAATTAGAACCGTTTTTGGTCCTCGTTAACAGTGCAGTGTACCACCACTGTCTATTGTATCAATCACCTCTCTCCTCCTATCTGTTTGCATGGTTGTTGTCTAATAAGCACGTCACAGAGTTTTCCATTGTTATTATTGTAATATTTGTGCTTCGCATGGTATGGTGATACTTTGTGGAATGATCTGTGATCTCAGTATACATGTTTTATGCTTGTTGTCAATGTAATGATTTTGTAACACTGTCAATATGTAAAAGATTGCCATAAAGACAGACAAGTCGTTTTCTTACAGATAAGTGATCAAATAGCATTTTAAAATGTTGAACAACTGTATGTAAATGTGAAACACAACAATGTGAAATCAAAAGAACGTGTGATAAGCTCATCTAAGGTCCATCAGAGTGTATGATGTCAGATTAGTAGGGAGTATTTAGCCATGTTATTTCATTCTGCATGTTGAGAAGCTGTTAATCATGCCTGGGCATTTGATAGCATGCCTGAATGCTCCCGTAGTCACGCCTGTGTTTGCCCTCAAACGGCAGCACATGATGAGACTCAAAATTGGTCAATTCCAATAAATCATTGCCCCTTTGGAGGCTGCACTGGCACAGCAGTCACCCTCTAATCAGAATAGATGTGCATTGTCAAAACTGGTGTTCTCAGTGTAATGTGTCCATCGCTTTGCTTGTTGGTGCAATTTGAAGGATCATTTACAAAATGTCCGACTCATCCCAAAGACTAGTGCAGTCTCGATTGACAGAGTTGCAAAACAGTCAGTATGAATAATTCTGATGTCAACTCCCTGACTGTAAATGACAAATCACATGCAGAATGTAATACAGCCTTGAAATGTGAGTTAGATGTCAGTGTCAACAACAGACACGTTGATTGAGGAGTGCATTTGTATCTCATTGTCTCTCCTGGGATTAGGCACTTTTCTCTGAAAATTACCTTAAGGGAAAAAAGGGAATACTCAGTTTAACTGTGGAAAATGCATTTTTGTTGCTGCTGCCAACAGCAACTTTGTGATTTAGAGGACCCATGAAAGTATTAAATAAATTGTCCATTGTGGGTTGAGAGAGTCATTTTTAGATGTAGTTATATATGTACATAGTTTTGTATCGCCAGCTTGGACGTGCATCTGCTATCCTCTGTGTTTACCAGAGGAATTGGTGTGCATTAGAGAATATCTACAGAGTAGTCATCGGCTGTTCTCCCCAGGCAATCTTTGGAGACCTATAAAAGCTGATAAATGGTTATTGATGTTGGACATTAATTAGCCATAAATTTAAGGATTATATCTTTATTATCTTGTGCCTCTCCTCATGGATAATTATTGTTGTATTGAGAGTGAATATGAATTGTTCTCTGTTTTTGAGTATTGTATAAGAGTAGATACAATGCTTAGTATCTCATAGTACAGTCATGTGCAGTATATTGTCGACTGTAACATCAAAATGTCTCACTATTACAACATATCTTGCATATTATGCTTTGTATTCTACATTGGACTTCAAACATGCTCAAAGATGTCTGGACACAACATACTTTGCTTTACAAAACTGGAAATATGATTGATAAACATTTCAGGAGCCAATCATGTAGTGTTCTTTTTTTTTATTCTCTTTGGTCAAAATCAGATAAATTGGGCACTTGAGACAACTGAATGGAAAAAAATGAATTTTGGTCTCGCCTCTGAAGAGATTGGAACCCCAGACAAGACATGGTGGTAATTGGCTCTTCAAGATCAGATTACATTGATCTCATCATGCAATTAAAAGTATCATTAGCATTTAAATTGCTAAATAAGATTGTGATCAACCGAAATCAATGGGCGCACCAAGGATCAGCTCCAGTACTTCATGTTGCTTTCTATTGGGAGGACAAAGTCCACAATCCAGCTCTCTTATACGGAAGCTTCCAGGAAGCTCACATGGCCACTTTCCGATGCAACAGAGGTTGGAGACAAAAACATAAATTCAGAGTTTGTCAAACGAAGAGACATCTTCACTTGAATATTTTCCATTCTAAAATCTGCTTTCCTTAAGCCAAATATCAGGCTAATAGGTTCCCTTTTGTCAAAGCACCCTAGAAGTCCTTTATTTTTTATATTTTTTTATATATAAACCTTCTCTTACAGATTACACTTTTCAGTTAAGGATTAGTTATGTTTTCTCTTCGCTATCCCCTTTAAATCTCCCCTCTAAGCTGCCCTGAGCCTTTTGTAGTCAGCAGACCGAGGAAGAGCAAGGTCTTCAAGTTGGATGTCTAAGTAGCAAGTGGTGCAACCTGAATGGAACTCATGGCTCTGTCTTCTTTGCCCAGTGCTTTATCTTCCCTGCAGGCCTGAGGTGCTTGTCGGCTTTCATTAACGTTTCACAAAACCAACGCCCACACCCTGCCTGCATCACATCCAGCTCTGATGTAACAAGCTGGTTTACATGCAATCACACAGCAGAAAGAACGTTGCTGTGGTAATGCAGGAGCAGAAAACCCTGTTGTAGCAATGGTGTGTCTTATTAAGCAGACTCTAAACAAACATTGGGCACAAGCCAGGTACAGTAGAGACTATTCTTAGAGCTGTTTATATTTTTCTGTTTGTTGTTTTTTTTTAACATTTTGTGATATGAGATTTACTCCGCTTTAGCTAGATGTTGGTTAAGCTGAAGACACATAATTGATTCAACATGGTACATGCAACAAGTTGTGTTGAGTGTTATACCTCACTGATTGCTCATAGACTGTTTTCAATCCATTGTCCAGACCTGTGATACATCATTGTTTTCAACCATCAAGATCATACATCAAAATAACGATTTACCAAATGAAAATACTACAATCCATTGCATCTTGTGTATCTATTGAATTCATTAATCTCAAAGAAGTTCACATGAGAAGAAATACATAAAAATAACATCAGCGCCTGTGGCACCACAGCTTCATAGAAGAGTAAAAAAGTATTGACCGAAAATTGAAAAACTATTGTATTATTTAGTTGGCTTGCATTGTTGTGCTCCTTTGAAGCAGGAAATGTAATATATGGCTCAAGCTGTTTCTGCCAATTGCAATCACTGTGGTTCCCTCCCCCACACAATGCTAATACAAACATCCTACCATCCAACATGATAATTGATGACAGACTCATTTAGGGCAGTTCTGTTGCTTTTCATCAAAATAGCATAGAGGCCATTAAGAGGATATATGCTGAAGTGGAGGCTCTCTGGGTTCTGAGAGCACTCTCCATGACGTTAACGGAGCAAAGGAGACACCTATTTTGAACTGTCTCTGTCTGTACCTCTGTCTGTGTATCTTAGACTGTATACAATGTTGGATAGCCTCCCTCTCTCAGATTTCCTTCCCACAAGCTTTCTCCTTAAGCATAGCATGATTACAACACTACTGTAGCTATTACAACCAGAACATGAGTAATAACAATAATTGAAGGCTTAACAGTTGAGCTTTTCATACTTTCAGTAAAAAAGTATATTTATTCATTGTAGAGTGCAGAACTCTGAGTAGACCAAACAGCTAAAATTACACAGAAGAATTGGTGAGGAGTGGTAATACCTTGGCTGCGACTTTTGAATTCTCTTTAGAAAGCAACAAATATCCAACTCTGCTCTGTGCATCATACGTTAGCAGTGTCTGTTTCAAACATGTATGAACAATTACATTATTAAGTGGACAGCGAGCTCAGAGAGGTCTTGAAATAAATTCTGTTTCGAGTATGAGTGAAAAACTATTTGACAAAAACCTTTTTTTTTTTATTGGGCCCCATAACGTGACATTACCTTTCCTCTGTACTACCTACCTTCCCTTCATATATTTTAATCACAACAACAAAAATATGAAAAATGAAATCTCTTGAAAATTAAATTGAGAAAAATGAATCTTAATTTAGATTTACAAGCAGATGGCATCATCTTAGCATCATTATTTATTTCACTCTTAACGTTGTTAAATGTTCCCAGTGAAGGCAGAATGCTATCAATCGTCAAGGCAATGGATCCCAACATTTTATAACGTAGTGAGCATGCTGCTAAATGTGCTGAAGCATTACATTATCAAGCCTTCCTCTGAGTAAATGGATGTTTCCTTCCGATGGGAGCCCATTGAACAGCTTGTGTGTGTGTCTTTGTTATTGCCAGTGTGCTGTGCTGTAGTGGGTGTGTGATGCTATGCCCCTGGTGCTGCCTGTCTGAAGACAAGGCCACATGAATCTCTGACAAGAGCCAGAGAAGCCCTGTCTGGAGACCAGGTGATATGAACTGGAAATAATGTGCATGAAAGAAAGAGTTAAGAGGAGCACTCATGCACAAATTGCCCCCAACATCAAAACCCCGGTCGGCCTGGTGGAAAGGTCATATTATTCAATAAGGACTTGGACCAGTGCAACTGAGACAGGAGGTGCTGGAGATAATGTGTGGAGGTACACAGCTCTGTGTGTCTACTCAGATTCATTACCTTTGATCACTCATGATGTGGTGTCAGAATGTGGCAGATGACATCTGACTGTTAACATGTTTGAGGGGAGGGAATTTCCTTTGTTGCAATTACATTGCAACGTCCCTTTTGCCTTCTTGTCTGAAATAATTATTTGGATACTCTTCAAACAATTTGAACGATGAGCTTTCAATTATTTCTCCCAGTTTGTCCTTTCATGTTTTGTTTATTTCTCTTTCTGTTGCATTCTCTTGTGGTTTTATGACATTTATTTTACCCCAAAATTCACTTGTTGATTACAGAAATCAACATTAATAAATATCAGTGGTTTGCTTACCTCTTAATAAAGGCATGCATTGAGAATCAGCACAGGTGAACCAGAGAGAGGGAGGTAGAGCCAGAGTGTCGGGTGTCGCTCTCCCGCAGGTGTTGGGCCTTGGGTTGGGCAACAGCCTGGGGAGCCTGGGGGCATGTTAGTGCTGGAGATCCATGCACTGGGGGAAAGGAGTGCCTTCTTCCTGTCTCCCACTGTGCTCTCTGACTCACTGCTCAGGAGGACATGTCAAACAAACGCTGGCAGCACAGTGGGCGGCATGTTTGTCCGCGTGGCACTCTGGACCAGGCAGAGCCGCCGAGAGGACTTGACTTACACTGCCCCCTCTCTGCCCCCACACCCCCTCCATCTCCTTACCTCAGTGTCCAATTACAGCCCGCTCTCATTAGTGCAGTCTCTCCCCAGCGAGAGCCATTGAAAGGGCAGGGGAAATGGCTGCAGCTGCAACAAAGCCACGAACAGGATGTCTATCAAAATCCAAGGAAAGAGTGGAAAAAGGCAAGTGCAGGCAGGACTTCTCATTATAGAGTGCTGTGGAAGGTGAGGGCCATGGAAAGAGGAGAGCCCTTACTGTGCTGAGTGTCATGTTATCCTTTCCCTCTCCTAACAGGACCGACCTCCCGCCGGCCCACAAGCCGGCCCCTCCCCCACCCAAAAAGAAGAACAGTGACATGAAGGGCCATTTAACATCTGATGACATCCAGGTAGGTCGTTCCCTCTGTCTACCTCTCTGCATGGATTTGGCCAGGCTGACATGTAGCTTGACAGCTTGCCAACTTTCTGTCTAAACTTTTTAGCTGTTGCATAGAGGAAAAACACATTGAATAGCTTGCAAATACAGCTAACACAGCATTTGAACAGTGAAGTGATTATTTTGAAAGCAGACATTTAATCAGACCCCGTGCTAGTTTTGTATTAAGGCAATAGCAGTAGAAGCAAACTACATAATCTCCCCCACTCATGATGTCATCATTTGAGGACATCATTTGAGTTCATTCCTGCTGTACATAGACTATATATCTATAATGTCATAGTATAATATTGTATGCCACAAAGCACTGTATTATGATGTTCATGTATGTATTTCTATCTAATGCTCGGTGTTGGATTTATGCAGTCAAAGTTCATCTTGATAGAACAGAGAGCTGTCTGATTGCATCATCATGTTTTCTGTGAGTCGCACAACAAATAGGTGACAGTACTGTATCTGGTGCATTGGCACCCCAAAAAAGTGCGCTGAATCCTTCACAATCCCCTTGGATCAAATCAAAGCCAACCCTGCTTTGGTATTGGAATGTAGTGATACGGAGATCAGAGCCTTTATCATTGACAACCAGGAAGCATATAGCTGGGATCTTGTAAACTCCTCCTCACAAAACTGTCTGGGATGTTTCTCGATGTTTCCCACTTTTGTTTACATCCAACTTTTTTTTTGCAGTTTGTTTTTCTTATTGACGTTTTTGTTCCGGCGCATCACATCTCTATAAATACCCTGAATTCTAAACAGAAGGGTGTTTAAAGGCTTCAAGTGTATGAAATCCTTGTCGTGGAACATATGACATTTTAGCAAAAATGACCGTCGGCCCTGTGCCAACCCTGATGGCTGTCTCATACGTTATGCATGTGTTCTTAACAGTGCTCCGTATACAGAATAGACGTGCCTTTTCATCACTGTGGAGATGGATGGTGCTGTGTTGCTCAATAATGATCAATGTGTATACCATTCTAGGAACTTTGTTTTAGCTGAAACAGGAAGTTGAATTGTGGACTTTTACATACATAAGTACAAACCAAACACAAACAGTGCCGATGATTGGATGCATTTGATTAATTTTAAGTGAAATGTTTTGTGTTGCAAGATATGTCCTGTAAACCTCTAATCCTCTACTGTGAATAGATATACTTCAAAAAAAATTGCATAGGAAGGCACGATTGTTGGAAATATTTATTCAAAGAATGCTTCTGCAAAAGGATTGTCCTACATTTATTTCAATTCAGTCACATCAAACCATTTAAACTCCCCTCTAAGCAAACGACTACAGGCTCTCTCATATCTAGACAGTTCGTTTTTATTTTGCCTCCTTTTCCCCAAATCAAAAACAAAACACTGTAGTGTTGTCTTCAGAAGTTCATTTTTCCTTATTTTTACTTCATTTTCACCACAAGCAATAAATATTTTAGTTTTCATCTAAGCAGCTATTTAGAGCTATTTATGGTCTTCACATTCCGATTTTTTTTTCATTGAGAAACAGTAACTGAATTTAACAATATTCTTGTCAATATACAAGTGTGACAAATATATAAAGGCTTATGTTTGCCACTAGAGCAACCAGCTGTATGAACAGGTTTGTAAATCACTATACAAATTCACAGTACAGTATATCACACCTTCATAAATGTAATGAAAAATACTAATCTACAACAGTGTGGCGTCACATTGCTGTTTGTTGACAATTAAATCCAACATGTGAAAATACACTTCCTGTGACAGACTGCACCGTCCCCTAGTCTAAAGGATACATGGATGGTGCAATTTATACTGGTCCCACCACTAAGTTAGTCGAGAGGTTAGGAAGGTGGATGAAACACCATTAGTATATGGTTTAATCCCAGAACTGTTCAGAGTATTAGTGATGGATCGCATTGAGCTCATTACATGGTCACTTCCTGCCTGAGCTCTGGTGTTTCCTGTAGGTGGTTCATCTGGACAAGGATGAGGAAATGCAGAAGCTTCCTCTCCAGCCTCCTTATTACGACATGGCGCCCTCTGAGTCCACCCCCTTCACTGATAAGCCGGTGAGTAGCTCTGTCTTGAGCAGGTTGGAAGGCCCCCTGCCCCCTCTCTCCCCTGGCTCCTCTGTAGACACCAGTGCCTCTGGCTAAGGTCATATATGGATGGAAAGAGAGGGAGGGTCACCGGAAGTAGAACTACTATGTACATTGGTGGGTGTATCAGTAGGAGAAAGATGGATTCTTTCAAAGTCCTTTTCCTGTCAGGCAGAGGATCCTTTACATGGCACATTTCATGGATGATTACAGAGCACGTCTTGACCACTACCGTCTCTGTATTAAGAGGTCCCTACGCTGGCGTGTCGGGCAGTGCCCAAGGCCCCACACATTGTACAAATCTCATAAGTAGTTTGACGTTTTCCTCATCTCATCATTCGCATCAGCACCATTCACCTCATAACAAAACTATTATGTCCATCCATTGTCCTCTGCCCGTTTGTGCGTGTGGGTGTGTGTGTGCGTGTGTGTGTGTGTGTCTATGTAAGTGTGAGTGTGCATTTGGGTGCGTGCTAATTCGGATTCTGACCCTTCCCCTAACCACCCACTTTTCTCTCCACCTCCCCTCCCCTCAAATCAGTTAGTAATCCTGCAGTAATTACACAGCTCTCCTGTACTGCACTGTAATATATTATCGGTCTCCAGTGTCATTGTTCACTAGAAACTGCTTGCCATGTTTATCTGTATGGATGTCTCTGCTGGCTGTGGGTTTTGCACAGTGACAAACTGATTCCAGGTGTTTGTTTCTCACATTGTTACAAAGACACACCTTTATTGTGTTGACACGATTTTCTCATCTTGGATTGACAGCATGGTTGGTTCATTTTGCAGCAGGCGCCTCTAAATGCAAGTCTGTCCATGTTGGTCAAACTATAATCACAGTGAAAATAGCATGAGTTGATTAAGATACACAGATGTATATATTAATTCCTGGGGTTCACTGCTCCCTTTCATTTATTGAATATTGAATAATTATATCAGAAATTAAGAAAGAAAACACATTTTTACTATTTGTACAGTAGCCAACAAAGAAACAAGCTCACTGTTGAACCAAAGTATGTTAAAAACTGCAACTGGCAGCAATTCTATTTCAGTTTCACAACGTTAACTCTGAATCTCAGCAATATCAAAAAAAAAAGACTAAATATCACCCAGTAAATGCACTAGAATTTGCAGTAGTTACTGTCATTGCCTTTTGCATTACGGACAAGGTCTAAGACCATGTAATGCCTATAATAAACATTTCCTGTGAATGCAAAAAGAAATCCTTCACAGTAAATTGTGATGTCCAACCATTGGATGCAAAACGTGTGATTTTCTGTAGAATTCAGAGCTCCATAGGTTGGGCTTAATCACATACTCAGGTCAAATGTATGAATTAAAACCAGAAGCACTGTGCCTTAAGTTATATCTGTGTTTGTATCTGTATATTTTAACATATAATATCGCATCAGTCAGTCTTCTCACAAACTGTGCCAAATATATTTGTATTTCTTCCACATGTAAACATCAAGCAAATCCTGGTTCGATCATGCCAGGCCTTCAAAATACTCATATTTTTTCATCGATCTGTCAAGCATAACCTAATTATTATCACTCTATCCCATGAATAATCAATTCTCCATGTTGATAATGAAGGTCTGAAAAAAGATTATGTTTCATTTCTGTGTTCTGATGTGTGACTATCAAAGTATTATTTGCTTAAATCTTCTAGACCCTTGCTTTCTCTTCTAAAGACTTCACTTTAAAGGAGGATACCTCACAATAATATAGGACATAGGATATAACCGATTTTGCTAAGAAAGTGCTTGGGTAGCTTTTGCAAGACGACTGATTAAAGGAGTGAGACTAATGAGTGAGCTTCTCTAGGATCAAGCCCCCTGTCTCTTGAGGAATCATCGAGTTCTCTGCCGTTATGTGGCTGTAATTGGACTACAACTGCTCAGTTGTACTGGTGTTGCTCTGTTGTTATGAGAGATCAGAGATCTCTGTCTTGATGTTTGATGTCATACTAAAATTCAGTACAAAGAAGAACAGAACACTCTGTATAAAGAGAAGGTAAAATACCAGGTTTAAACAATGAATGTCACTTTCTGCAGAGGGATTTGACCTCTTGTCAATTGTATCCCCATTCCAGAGGACTTGGATAGATTTACCTGCATTTTCCTTCCCCTACATTTTCTTTGTCAACAACTCCCTCTCTCCCTACTTCCCTTCATTACGATCATCACAAAAGACAAGCTGACAGATTGAGAGCAGAGCCATTGCCATCCTCTCCAATCAATATCATCTCACAGCTTTGCTTTCAGTAGAACTACAAAATGCCACTCGTAAAAGAAGCTCTGGGCTTTTCACAAAGCATTGAACAAACTGCAAAACAGCAAAGTGTGATTCTGGAAACTACATGACAAGCACACATGAAAAACGGTTTGTGGCAATTATGCCTGATTTAGTAAAACAATTGGGAATTTTCAAATTAAATCGTTATCTTCAGGATTTACTACATCTCTTCGGTAATATAATGTACTGCCTCTCATGTTGTGGAGACTTTATAGAATAGCTCATTGTGTCATTGTGTACTCTTATTCCTACAACAAAGTCTTTTTGACTTCTTTGGTCTTATAAACTAACCAATAATATTTTGATACATTTTCAGGTGTAAACTTTTCATTTTGATTAGATCAATTTCTTGATTGATGTTGTCAGAAAAAATCATTAATGGGCCAAGGAAATCAAAAGTTATGTTTCTTACAATATTAGTGTATTACCTTGCTATCTGTTTAATGTTACAGTTCCGATTATATGTTACACACATATATCATTTAGCAGTCTTACTTCAGTGATAATATATTGGAACTTATCGATGGTCTCCAGTGTCCACGTCTCTATTGTATGTGGTTGCCGTATCTCCAACAGTCCTCGTTTCATGTTTGTCTTGGCAAATTCAGCCTTTGACCTGTAGTCATTGAGTCTGTTGGTGTGCATTGCTGAGCAGACTGTTAACATATTTTATAGAGACTGATTGAGGTTAATATCAGTCTTCCAGATTGTCAATATATGATGACTGAAATCTAATTTTTATGTAACATCAATGCAAAACATCACACTCAGCTCTATGTCTTTGTTATACCCAGTTGAATGGTTGTCTACATGTGTCTTTCCTTTTCTGTGTTCAAGTATATCTGTATAGACAGTCTGAGACATCAGTCTGATACATCAGTTGTGTGTCTATGTTTTTTACAGTGTAGTAATGTTTTTATGTGAAGTTTCATTGTGTCTTATGGCCCACCAAAACTGTATGTCGTCATGTCTTCTTTGTGCATTCACATCATTTTATCAATGTTTTATCTGTTATCTATTTGTGAAATACTTTCCTTTTCACCTTTTCACCTTTTTCACATACCTGTTTGTCTCTGTTCTCATTGTAATAGAAACCTGCAAGTAAAGTACGTCCACAAGTGCAAAGTGCAGTTACTCTATCGATCGATCTATCGATCGATCTCTCTCTCTGTATATCTCTCTCTTTCTATCTATCTATCTATCTATCTATCTATCTATCTATCTATCTATCTATCTATCTATCTATCTATCTATCTATCTATCTATCTATCTATCTCTCTCTCTCTCTCTCTCTCTCTCTCTCTCTCTCTCTCTCTCTCTCTCTCTCTCTCTCTCTCTCTCTCTCTCTCTCTTTGTATATATATATAATATATGTGTGTATATATATATATATATGTATAATATATACTCACTGTTCTTCCCACTATGTCTCTCCATATAAATATTTCTCCATCTTTCCATCGTCCCCCTCAATCTCACTCCTCACACACCTCTCGCCTCTCTTGTCTCCAGAACTCTGGCCACAAGGACTGTGATGTCCAGTATGCGGAGCTGGATACTGCAGCTTTGACCTCCTCTCCCAGCCCACGAAGCTCTGTTCACACTGGCGGGGACCTTGTCGAGTATGCAACCATCCAGCCTAGCTCACACTAGCGCATGCCATTGTAGGCCTTTTTCCCTCAGACTCTGGCCTAAAGGTACACAGACTGATGCACTCTCCTCCCTTCCCGCCATCTAGAGTAGATAACTCCTTCACTGCTACACACTGCACTGAGCTCACTTTGTGTCTTCTGTCTCGCTCCCTGGCTCCCTATACCCCATCCTCCCTCCTCCCACCGCTTGCCATTTTGTGTCTCCTATCACACTGTCCATAACTCTTCTCCGAAATGTGAGATTGACTTGGAGATGACAGAATTTATATTCATATCATAGAGCAGGATTGCTGCTCATGCAGGATTATTAATTCTCACCAAGAGGAGTGGTATGTAAAATGCATACAATTACAATAATAAACAAGTAGTTGACAAGAGATTTGGAGATTTGTTCGTAATCTTTAACAAATAAATAGGTATGTACATTTTGATTATGGCAATACAATTTAAGAATGTCACAGTTTACTTACATTCTATGGCACAAACCTAGCACATTCAACATTGTTAAGAGTCAAGAGTGCTGTCAAATCATCCCTCTCCTTTTCATTTCTGCATGACTTGTGTCTGAATCTGTCAGTAGACTTCTCTATAAACGTTTAGTGGCATTCAGGGTCTTGTATTTGAGAGCAGATAGAAAAGTGACGGTATTGTTGCATGACGACAAAAGACGTTGCATGCCTTTTGCATGGAAATCTCGAAGGCATGTGAAACAATATAAATGTAATTCTTTGCGCCAAGTTACATTTGTTTTTACGAAAACCCCGAAAGATATCTGACTCTTCACCTCTCCATGATGATAAAGAATTTTATTGGGATGGAGGGCCACTTATTGTTACAGTAAAACAGGCAAAATACTATCCCAAAATCCCAAATTGGTCCTTTTCAGATAAAGGATTTGGGAATGTTACCATCGGCAAAACAAACCCAATACACATGACTGAAGAAAAACACACAAAGCTCATTTAATTATCACCACTAGCCAACACATTCTCTTGAATATGAGATCATAAACGTGTTCACTGATGTCACGCGATACATATAAATGGAAGAGCAGAATGTTTCACCTACAACACATAATCGGAAGAGCGGAGATTTGTAACATAAATCTAGGAATGAACCATTCTTATGGTATACACCACATTTACTTTATGGAAATGCATCAATTTTGTGGGAAGGTTTGATTGCTGTCAGTCTGGATTGATATAACAACATGACCCTTTATCTTATATAACATTTTATTGCAATTCAATTTGCACTAACTTTAAACTTCTCAGAATTTTTTTTCTCAATGGTATCAAGAAAGGAGCTATCCTCCCCACAAAAAGATAATAATTGACGTAAAAGGATGGCATTTTCAGAAAAAACTTAAATGACGCCAAGGCTCCACTGTTTTTCTGTACTGTAGTAGACATTTAGATTTGGCTTCAGTTTTATTCTCTATTGAATGTCACTGCCTCGTGCTTTCATCTAGGAAGAGGTGCTGGGGGTAGAAAAACGTCCTCTGGATGTTTTTTTACATTCATCGTTTTTAAAATGCAAGTCAGTTATCTCAAGAAGCAGCTGTGTGTTTTCTGTCACATAAATGAAGCCTGAAAGTTGTTTCAAAAATCAGACTTCTTCACAATTTTCACAACTTGAGTTGTTTCTTTGGGCCTGCTCTAAATATAGCTGACAATTATTTATTAGCTTTTTCAATGTTTCTGTTATGGTCGGACTGACTTGTATTTATTTATTTATTTATTTTTCATGACATACTTACTTTACGTGTGGTGGACCTCACCGCTTTTCATAAGCATTTTAGTTGCAAACATTAACAACAGGGACCACTCAATGCTTTGTTCCTTGCAGTCGTGCTCCAAAAGCACCTTGGATATAACAAAGTTAATACATTAATCACCTGACAAAGTTCAGGTTTGCAAGTTAAGTGTTCATTTTATCTGTTTTGTGTCTGTTCATCCATGGCCTTTTTATAATATTCATATTTTAAGACATTCTCCGCAAACTTGCATGTTAAAAAGGAATAACTTGATGTATTCAGTATCTCTAATGCTAGAATAGAGAGAGTAGCACACATAAATCTTAATTTTTGTTTTGTTGATTTGAGAGGATAATTTCAGCCATTTTATAATGTATTGGTTACAGTGAAATGTATTCTCCAAGTACTTTATTTCAGGAAGTGACCTCAGCCCTAATGGCCTGTCTGTCTAATATCCCTTGTTCATGGTGCCCACCACATTGTCCATGCTTTGCATATTTGTAGCAGACCTTTACACTTACTAGTCAACTTGCAAACCTCCCTTTGACTCCACCCTTGCTATTAGTAAGCATTAGGTGTGTTCACATTTTTTCCGAATATATATTTTATTATGCTACCCCTTACACATACTTGCAGAATTGGGATCATCCTTATCCTAGATCTAAAGATGCTTGGAGAGTAAGTTAATTTTCACTTTCATCTCCATGTATAATTTATAATCCATTCTTATTTGTATGTCTGCATAGAGTTGAATGTGAATCCGTTTTTAATTTCTTAAAATTATTAGTATACAGGTTGATTGCCATTTTTAAGTTACATTTGTGCGATAACAAACACAAAAACACACAGACAGCACTGCCATAAAGTAGAAAAACTCTCTGAATTGAGTCACTCATCACATTCCAACCTAAAATTCAAGTAAAGTACAGTAGCACAAGTAATGATTTACCAAGAAGAAAATCTAAATGTTGTCAGATAACTTACAATAAGCTGTTCTTGAAATTCTAGTTTTCATCATGCTTCTAATGTTCTTTGTGCCCAATCATGTTGAATGCTGACACGACACACACCCTCATCTTGATCAACCCAACTCTCCATTTGATAAGAAAATGCTTACTTCCCAGAAGTATTTCCTTGTCTGTTTCATGTTCCTGTCTTTACAGAACTGTGGGGGGCACCACGAAGAACTATCAAACCCGGCTGAATATGTGAGCTGTCATCGCGTCTTCAACAAAGGACATTGTCCTGAGTCGCAGGCCACTCAGGCCTACCCTCCTGTTACTTTCTTACCCCAAAACCCTTACAAGCAGCATCCATCCAATGACCCAATGTACACCAACATCCCCCCTCACTCTCCTCGCCCCACCTTTACATTCCCCAAGGAGCAGTCTGTGTGACGTCCTGAAAGATCTCAGGCCTCATGATAGTGCCACAATGCTTTCAAAAATCTAAGCTATGCTGAAAGGGTGCACACCATCCCACCTTGCTTCCCCTTTGTCCTTTTAGTTTCATTACAGAGTGAGAATCCCCTGCCACAATGAAAGTATCAGTAGTGTGTGGATCTGAAACCATGTGTATAGTGCACTGCATGCTCCACAGAGGCTGTCTGTAGGACCCCTCGTCTTGTGTTGTTAGAGTTCAAACCACCGCCATCTCACTCCACTACCCCACGTGTAGCTCTGCCCTTCCTCCCTAAAATGTGCCCTTTGATCCACCCTGTCTTGATTGATTCCTCTTCCTTTAGTATGTTTCTTTTGCCAAGTGTCCGACTGTGTACAGTATGCACCATTGTGTCACTCAAGATTTCTCCTTTCCATTTTCTGTATGTTTCCCCTCAGTGGTCGTGATCTTTCATTGATTGTTGCACTTTTATATGTAATGATTTATTTTGTTTTGTTTCATGTTTGTTAATACTTTTCTTGTATCTTTCAAGAACTTACATACTGTATGTGTGATTGAGTGTGTGATATAATTTATTTGCTGTTGCTAATCATGCAATCAGAACAATATTGGCATGTACTATCCTTATATTGACAGTAAATTAATTGGCAGTCATCACTTATTTGGGCTCTGATAAGATTATTTTCGATTACAAACAGTGAATGTTGCAGTATGAAAAGAAAAGGGCTCTAGACTCAATTAGTACAAATATTTGCTCTACACAATTTCATTTCTTGTTTTTTGTTTTTTTTCCTAATGGGTAGTTGCCAAAGAAATATAGCAAACCATACAGTTGATGTCCATTTGTTTTTATGACAATGTTTACGTTCAACCACAATTTTGTTGGATGGAAAGTATTGGAAATGACTAATGTGTGTCTATACTTTCCAAGTTTACATCATTCCTTCTTTGCCATACTATTATTCATATCTGTAAGTTAATTACTGTGGATCCACAAAGAGATCTACTTAAGCTCCATCACATTAAGTGTAGGTCCATGTTGATGTGGAACAAAGTATTCTTAAGAAACGAAGCCTCTTCCCTAGACTGATTATGACAATCATAAAACCGGGTTGTCCTTGAAAAACTTTAAGGCGTCAGTTATGTTAAATTGTACTAAACATGCCTATATAATGAGCAAAGTGAATGGACTTTTTCCAGGACAACCCACATCTTTTCTTTTAAGTGTTTTTAATTGTGTTTTTTTATGATATTGATATAATGAATTTCAGATCAAACAATTTAACATTAACCGTACAGAGAATAGCATAGTTATTGTATTTTTTTAGAGAATAATCACAAAAACTAGAGTAATCAAAATCTTTGACACAACTTTACACTGTGACAGTCAATACAAACCACGAGCAGATAGGTTTGTAGAACATGTTTTAGGTTTCTGCCACCTAAACACAACCATCCTCCACACAGCCATTCTATAAAAGCCGAAGGTTCACATTGTTTTGCCATGCCAGATGTATGTCCAGGAAAAAAATGAAACTACTTGTGTTTGTGCTCAATGTGAAAGAAAAAAAAGATTAACCGTAGAGGTGTTGAAGGTAATAAAATGTAACTTTTACAGTGGTTTTTGGGATAAAGTTAAACTTGTGAGACTTTCTCCTGTGCTCACCTTGTCTTGCATTGGCTCAATATATGTGCTAGTATTTAATTAGGTTGACCAGTAGTTTCAGGACTACTGAAGAAGTGTATTTTTGCTGTACCCGCTGTATGAAAACACTGAAACACATTTGTCCTTTTGTGACACGTTTACTATTTCTGCTTTCCTTCTTCCTTGTAATCTTATTATTATTATTATTATTATTACTACTACTATAATTATTACTGAATATGCTTACTTGTGCATACTTTTTCATTTGCATACTGTGCAATATTCAGTAAAAACAATCCTGCATCCTGTTTTCCACAGCACTGAATTATTTTGAACTGGAGATGATTGCTGTGAATTTATTTGCAGTTTTTCCCAATTTCTTTTTTATTTGTAAATTGAAGGATTTTGGTTTATTTTTTAACATTAAGTTTATTTATTTTGTCACATCTGTAGAAGGAAAATATCTGATTTGTGGAAACCTGAGCTTAAGGTCTCTGTGTCTCGCCACTGCTGCAGTAGGAAACTAAGTGAGAGATTTTAACTTGTATTTTTTACTTGGAATTATGTTTGATGTAAATATAACAATGTACTGTATCTCTGATGTGTGAAAAGAAAGTCATGCAGTTTAACATTAAACTTCACAAACTCTCCATGCTATATTTAATGTTTTTCTTATGCTTGGTACTAGAACTGGATTTTGTCATACTTCAAATACTTACGGTGGAGTATGAAGAAACTCACTGATAAGGTGCTCATAACCAACTACTGAATTTTTAGTTTACTTTTGATTTCACTTTAATTCATCACTTTAACAGCTATTGCAGAATAGCCTTGTTAGAATGCCATGTACAGTATACTTTACGCTGTCACACTATGACACTTTCTTAGTAACCTTTTATAAGAAGCACACCCATATCATCAATGGGCAGAACAAAGTGAAACAGTGAGAGCTGCACTGGGCATTCAGGTACAGCAAAGCACACTTTTCATTTTGACATCTTCTAATTACCATTAATTGTGCTAATTAGTAATCTAGAGACTGGCCCTTACTAAATCAGATTCTAGCAGTCATTATGATTTAGCAGGTCATTAAATAGCTGTTGTCTTAATCCAAGGAGTGGCACAGCTGAGAAGTTTTGTAATTTAATCCAGAAGATTCTAAACACGTTTTCTCAGGAAAGTTTATGAAAATGCTTAAAACATTTAGTTTGTTTAAATACAACAATCTTTATAGGCACGTTTATAGACATGCTGGTTACTGTTCATCCTGTCTCATAACTTTCTTGAAATGACAGATAAAAGTATGACTCATCAAATTCTTCTACACTTCTACTCTATGAAGCTGGGCCTATTCGGAGACTCTGGATACATGTGACATGCTTGTTTTTAAATACTAAAAACATTTTAATTGATGATAGATGTCTGATTTTATCAATGAAAATCATAATGGAAAAACTTTTTATGTCACAAACCAGAAAGTTAGCGAGATAATAGTCAAAGTTGCCTCTGTGGAAGTTTGGATACAATCATTCCAATTAATCTTATCAAAGAGCTCTTTAGACCCCAAACTCCCATGCAAAGGGTTGAATAAGAGATCACTGACATGACTGAGGCCAAGGTCTTCAGCATATTCAACGCCATCAATGTGTCCTTGTGAACCCCTAAAGCAGTATGCCAATGGTCCACATGCCTTATAGAATATCTTCAGGCAATGAAGTGTTCTAGACGTGTATTGAGGTACTTCAGTCCAGATATAGCTCTCTGAGAACATTGTCAATGTCCTCATTCTTGACTCGGTGGAGGGCAAAAAGTCTCAACCGCATGACCAGTGCCTCTGCTGCATCCAGGACAGAATACAAGCTGTCAACTTGATGAAGTTCAGACACAGGCCCTTAAATTGTGTATGGGGACTTTCCCTGTGGCAGTGTTATAGTTGGAGATGGGGGAGATGCCACTGCATCTAAGATGACAATGGCTAGCGGTGACGGCCTAACAAGAACAAGTGACGTACCACCTGGTCCCACCTGACAGGTGGAGGTGCGGGTGAGATTTATGTTACATTTAAATAGCCTTTTAAGCTATGTATTGTAAAGCAAATTAAACTATGGTACATGTTCTGGGAAAGCATTAAATTGGTGTTAGTCGACAGTTGAACTCTGTACACCATATCCTGCTTCAGAGTAAACAAAACAAAAGAGAAAAAAAAAAGTTGGTGACAATGGTGAGTCTGGGGGGGACAAAATGTCATGACGGTTGAGACTCCAACACAGTAGGTGGCAGTAACACACAATTATGTTGGAGTTCAGTGTTGTTAAACACTACAGAAGAAGAAGGCAGAATACCTGGGAAAGTTCTGATAGAAACCTGGCCACAAACAAATTTGTCTCTTTCACTTGCAAAGCAACACATAATTGTCTAGTTGTCAAACTAAATTGGCAGGACATGAGATATACTAGGCTTTCCAAATCAATTTCAAGGTTATTTCTGTTATTTGGATATACTTGTCACTCGTGGTCAGATGAGCAACTTACACAGTCTCAGCTAGTAGCATAGTTCAAGTAGTGTAGCCCTATTTTAGTCTACTGCTGGTATTTAGCTGCCTTACAACTTACTTGCCATGAGGATATTGGTGTATGAGCTAATGGTAATTTAGCTAGCAGCAGCTACTATAACCTATGAATAGAAAATGAGTGGGACAGTAATATTTCTGATGCAAGAGTGAATAGGTTTTTACCAGTGATATACTCTAGGCCTTTAAGTATTTACATTTAGTCTTTATTTTTTGTATTTAGTTAAGTGTTTTACAACTGTCAACCAATCAGATTTCGATAATGGCTCTAACAATACTTTATAATCCCTAATAAAACTTGGCCTCTCTTAGTTAGTATTTTTTAATTTGTCACCCAAATGAAAAATATTGAGACATTGTCAAAACATTGTCTGATTGGGGCACTTGGCAGTCTGGTGGATTGACTAAGGAACTGATTGTCATACTGTAAACACAGACCGACACAAACTCACAACAGGCTGAGAGTACTGTTCAGCATTCCTTCTGTTCCCTCTGACATTTCCACTCCAACTCTGTTCATCAAATAGATAATCAGAGATGTCCAAGTCTACAGTGAGAGACAACTTCAGCTATTGGAAAATTTGAGAAATAGAGCCCAATAGCAGCCAATGCAAGTTATATGTAGTTGTTTTACTTGCCAAATTGTCCTTTGAGGATCCTATTTAAGAGAAACAGAAAAAGGTAAGATGAACACACATTTTTGAATATCTTCCACTCACTGCCAAGGCGACAGGTTAACTTGAACACTTGCTCCTGAGAGATGCCGGAATTGCTTGGGAACTCATCCGCGAAAATCCCAGTTGATTGGATTGGGCGAATTCTTCTGGAACAAATCCTTCAGATCACTTTATGTAACACAGTGCTCCCTTTCTTTCTGACTTCTTCCTGATTTGTTTTGTTATCTTGCCATCTGTGTATCGTACATACCCCAAGAAAATGCTTGATGTCTTCTTGATAAAAAAAAGTTCTTGAAAGAAGAAAGTACAATATTTCAGATTCTCAGAGCCAAAGGCCTTTACCACAGGCATGAAAGTAGAAAATAAATTATCATAACCAGAAAGGCATCAATAATGAAGCATATTTAGGAGATAAAACATTTAATCTCATTAAGCTACCCAATAATTGGAAATATGCAACACTTGACCTTTTTGACCTCAATGTAAGAGGAATCTGTTTTGTGTGTGTGTGTGTGTGTGTGTGTGCGTGTGTGTGTGTGTGTGTGCATGGACATGCATTTGTGTCAGTTTGTTTGTGTGAGATTTTGCTTACTGTATGCTCTTTGCAATCAAAACATGTGAGGAAGAAACCAGCAGCAGTCCAGATGGGCATCAGGCTCATTTTTTCTCCTCTCATCCCTGCCATATTTTAATATTGTGTCAAGCTCATTGAGATGCATAGGAGAGAAAAGAGGAAATGGAGATGAAATTGACTGATTCGCTGCCTTGCACAAATAGAAATAAATTCCAAGTGACACAGGGAATTCTAATGGCGAGTCTCCTGGGAAGAGAGAGGGGTCTCTCCCTCACCCAGTGGCCACGGATATTAACCCTCACATTACCTCTGCTGTGCCCATGCATCATGACCACCACTACCTTGAATTCAGACCTGTTTTACTGAGGTGGGGAGGTGGGAAATGGAGGCAGGTTTGTAAGATGAGTTTGCACCTCTGCATTTCCAACCATCTCTGGAGGAGAGGATCCCTCACTGAACTGCTCCTCCTGAGGTTTCTTCCATATTTTCTCCCTGAGACTTTTGTAGAGTTTTCCCTTGTTTTCTGTGAGCTCTTTGGTTTGTTGTACAGTAGGTGCTGATCTGTGGGTTTCTGTTAAGCTGAGTGTGACGTTACGTGTCACACAAAGGGCAATCCCATATTATTTTTATTTGATGAGCTTCTACCGTACATATCCTTTACTCTATGATGTGCCCCTATAATAACGTGTTAACTGTGAATGCAGCACACTCCTTGACAAATTCAGAATAATGCATGGGTCTGCTGTATTGAAGAGACAAGAGTGCTGATGCAGAAGCTGACTAGTTCACTATCTACCTTATTCTCAGTAACACATAGTGGCCCATCAACCTATTGAGATAGCTGAGTTTCAGTCGGGATCACAGAGTTTGACCTCTTCTGTGCTTGTGTGAGAGCACAGGAGAACCGCATGGTGTAGCTTCCTGAGACCCTTCTGCTCCTCCTCATTAGGACTGCTGGGCCTTTAATGAATAACTGTCTCCCCTTTTTTGTCTGAACTGGCACTTTGGAGACCAACAATCACCATGTAGCTTAAAGGCAATCATGCTAGCCCTTACTGCTGCACCAAACTGTCAATCTCACCTATTTTGTTTTCTCTGTACCAAATCAAAGGGGACAAACTAGCGAAGAACAACTTTTGACAGAATATACAGTAACCCCTGGTCAAGGTTTGGTAAAGTCGCAGCATGACCGGATAATGGGAACAGGGAATAAGTGAAAAAAAGAATTATAAAGAAAAAAGCCTAGACTTTACCTTTGAGCTACACAGCAATTTACCATTAATAGCATTGCAATACAGCCTTCATATTCATTTACACATCAATAATATATTTAGGTTTACCATAGCATAAACAAACATCAATGACTTTGAATTTGTATTCATATTATCGAGACTTCCTTCCCAGAATTCATGCTCATTAAAGAATTATGCACAGTACTACAGTGTTGCGCTGATTCCGCAAACAACACAAATACCATGTTAATTAAAAATCAAGTTCTATTTGTATGTTTTGTAAATGTAACATTCATCAACCAGGAGCCATGTCACTTGAGGCTGATTGAGAAACTTCTCATATTTGCTATTTTTAGCATACTGCAGGTATTGTTAAATTGATTTAAATATCACTTAAAAACCATTATTAATGTATTTTCAAAATACATTATGAAACATGCATTTGAAAAAACATCTTAAGCAGTGTCATGTGGAAATTATAGCCAGGTACAGTATAACTCCTTCCGGAACATGAGGTTTGACCTTATCTTCATCATGAGGTTTAATTTTAAAAAGCACGAAGCATTGTAATTATAATATTATAGACATGGTTACAATAATACATTTTTACTTACATTATACTGTTATGTAAAAACAATAGCATTATGCCAACACTGCATGGATTAGTTTAGAAAAAGATCTTTACTTTTTTATTTACGAATTTCCTCTCTTTTTTTCAGTCTTGGGTCCCTTAATGTTTTTAATCAAGGTCACAAACTCTTTTAAGGACAGGAACACTTTCTAAAGTTTCTGACTATACCAGTGGGCATGTGGGATTTTCCTTGACAGAGTTTGGAAGGAGGAAAATTGCTTCAACGGACAAGCAAGGAAAACTAATTTATACTGGATCAAAAGCATGAAAGAGCACTTCTGTGGAGTGATGATAAGCCTGCAAGGCTAGTGCCAGATCCCCAGGACAGTGCTCTGGTCTCAGTCATGTGGGCACTCTCGCTGACCACCTGTGTCCATCACCATCCAAAAGAGGAGCCATGGGGATGCTACAGCAGGAAACCAGTGCCACTGATAAATGGCCAGGCATGGGTGAAGAGGCAGATAAACAAAGCACAGTGGAAGATAAGAAAGGGGACAGGTGTTGCATATGTTATCACGTATCAAGCAATCCAACATTTCAGTGGGGAGCCATAAATAGTGTCCTTGAATCTGGGAAAGCACTTTTTGGAATCATTTGATGGACAAGAAAGCTGATAAATGATAAATGCTTTGGCAAAAGACTTACAGAAGTACCCAACCCTTTTGCATGATCTTTGATTCTAAACAGTCAAATAAACTCCTGACTATGAAAATTGTATCAGTTTCCTATTAACCTTTAAAGCTATTGAAATGTCAATATACTCAACTGTATGCCAGTGCAATGTTTTGTGACATTTATGATCTATTGAGTCATTCTAATGAAGAAGTCACATTCATTTGACCTTTTGTCTTGATTTTCTTCAGCTTCAAGAGTCCATTTCAGCCCAACTGGTATAGATGTTATGTACTATGAAATTACTGTAATGTTTTATGAAATAAGTAATGGCTAATCTTGTCTAATGAAGCCCTAATCCTTTATGTAAAAATAATTGATTACACATATAATGGCAGTTCAAGCTATCATTCCTAGTAGTAATTATGTTGATTTTGGTGACATTACAACTTTGTACTGTATTACTCTTTGTAATATTCACATTGTCTTTTTTAGTGTATGAGTTTAGCTGAATGACGTTGATCACCTGCAGCCATTTTATCCAAAGGGAAATCATCAATCAATATTCCATGCAATATTTCTCCTGTTTGAGAAACTACTGAATATGAAAATATGAAAATGATGAAGAAATATTCAACTTCCTTCTAAAATGTTTGAAATACTGCATCACCAGCATACACAGTCAAAAAAAACTGTCATCCTGGAGTCGACAACAGCTTTGTATTATGAGAAACTTCCAATAATGTGTATTGCTTTTTAAATGATTACCCCATTTGTCATTGGAATTAGCAATGCACATTTTTCACAGGCTCTACTGCTAAACAACCATGACATTGTATGCAGGAAGGCTCAGACCTTGGGAAAATAGGCCTCCTGTCATCAACAATGACAGATGCACAATATTTAATTTGAGATTTTGTTCGGCTTTGCCTGGTGTGCCTTACTGTGCACTGCAAACGTCAGAAATGTACTTGCAGGAACAAAACGTTTTCAGCACTGCTAAAACACAATCAGTCTACAGCTGTACACAGCATCTCTCCTTACTCCTAATCATTTGATTTTTTTTTCTTCCAGCACTTTCTTCAGTCCAAATCAGCCTTCTTGTGTGTGCTCAGCAGGGGTACCAGATCTGAAATGACAAATCCACACAAAGCTGTCATCAAAGCTATGCTTAGGATCCTTATCTATGGAAATGAAATCATGGACAGATATTAACAATATTGCACACTACATATATGTATTACATGAACAAGTAAGAGTTATATGATATTACCTTAACATGTGCTGTCATATTTATCCCATCAGCTTTGGACTCAGTAGACCAAACAATGATAAAGCATTCTATCCTAATAATATGCTATTAACCACTGGTGTGTGTGTGTGTGTGTGTTGCACTGTGTAGGCATGATAAATGTATGTGAAGACAGCTTGATGTCGAAAGGATTCATTATTTCTACATGAATAATCTCTTTTGGTATTTTTAGATTAAAATCTGTAATGACACCTGTAGCTCACAATTTACTAAGTGAAATAAAATAAATTATGTATCAACCCCAAGCCCCCTTTGACATCTCCTCAGAATGATGTTGGTGATAGAAATCTACACTTCAGTTAAGACTTATAATAGACTAGTCTCATGACAAAAACCTTAGACAATGTGGGAAGTACACTATCATTAAACTGAAGACACAAATTAACCTCCAATGCTATTCACCACTAAGAAATGTTCCTGTGAGATATTAAGTCGTAACTGAGCATATTATAAATGATATAATTTATGTGCAATTCACCTACAACACCAACAAGACATAAGAGAAGATGTTATTTTAAGTCAGTGTTTGATTTGGATTAAAGGGCTTGTTGGTCAATAGTGCAGTAGACTGAGCATGCCGTACAAATCTGGTGTTTCTTAAAAGTTTGTACTCCTTTCACTGTCTTCACAGTCTCCTTTGATCGAGTGTTGCACTCAATTTCAATGAAAGGAATGACTTTTCAGTGTGTATTCCAGATTCCTTCCTTGAACGACGAGAGAATGCAGACTAAACAGACCTTTGTGTTTGCTTGTCTTCTCTCTTGTCCCGCCATTGAATGTCAGTGTCACTGAAGGGTTACAGATGTACACGTAGACATACATCCACTTTCAAATGGTTTAGAGGGCTGAACACTTTACAGTTCATTTTGAAATTTTAGTATGTGGCAGAAACCTTGGCCTGATTGATAAATGGGTTGCTGTGTGTTTTCTGGGGCATTTCTCTTTTGGTCAATATCAATAAGCTCTCCATCTTTTTGGTCCTTAAAAAAAGGTTGCAAAGCATTTTGAGTAATGTCCTCTCCTTTTTTGTTTCTCAAGCATCCACCCCCTCACACCCATTCTCTCTTTCTCTGGTGTTCTCTCTTCCTGGGTTTCCAGAACCCCTGGTACGCAGAGACCATTGTATACTGTTTATGATTACCCAGAATTACAGGTTAATGCACTTCATTGGAACCCCATTTTTGGATTGCAGGCTTCATTTACAGACTTTTGGGCCTTGGGACAATTTACTGACATTTTAAGAAGGCCAGGCCAAGCCTTGAAAGCTTATGTTTATGTGGGACTTAAGCGAGGGACAGTGGGAGAGAGGAAGAATGGCATTGCCTGCTAATGATGGGTTGCAGCCCGAGGAGACAGGAGGCAGACAGGGCCAATGAGCACTCTGCTGGAGAAAAGGAAGAAGCACTGCAGTACAAGGCATTTACCAGAAGGGGAGCCTATTTACCATTTCACCAGACTGTTTAATACATTGATGTCCCTTTTGGTTTCATATATACAGTCTCACATCCAACACATACATTCATTTTCACTTGCTAAAAGGTTGTTGTTAAAGTAAACTATGAAAACTACTTGAAGAAAGCCAAACTATTCATTTAAGAGGAGTCACAACCCAGTTATATAAGGTCTATGTAAGTTCTTAATGTCTGTGTGTACTGGACAATTACATAACTATACCATACTGTGTGAACTTTGCAAGCTTGTGCAAATGAATTAATTTCTCAGTATTGACTGAAAGGATGTTTTCTTCTTCTATACCTGTACGCCTATATTTAGTCTGGGAAGTAGGCAGTAGGCATTGAATCTGTGAAAGCACACCGACTGCCCATTACCTACAAAATGTCACATGAAGTATTAGATGCACATGCTATGGAAGATATTGGTTGTTTTCATCAATAAGTTCAATGCACAAATGAAACACAGAGTAGCATGGGACAATTCAATTATTTAGGGACGTAAACATGACCACTGTGCTGAGGCCTTGCAACCCACTTATCCGAGGATCGCAAGGAAGTAGTTTAACCCACATTATGGCTGTCTTTTTCTCTGTTATTTTCAGAACGTCAGTGTGGGTGAATAGCTGTACACGTCTTGTAAAAAACATCTACAAACTAAATCTCCATAAAGATGAGGGGGTACAAAAAGGAGCAATGAACATTTTTTGTGTGTCCTTTTTTCCTCAATTCAAATACAATCAAGCCATGTTTAAAAAAATACATTATTACTGTATGGCACACTTTCTACTACACCCTAATTTCTCCCAGGTTCTTATGCACGTCATCGCATAATAAAACATCGCTGAAATGGCACTGTATTCCCATTTGACTTTCACATTGCCACGAGCGCACTCAGTAAAACGGAGTAGCAGTGGGGAAACAGTGTGTGCTGCAACATGCCCATGCTCTCCAGAGAGATCCCCCCCCCCACACACACACACTTCCTTCTTCCCTATTCTCTGACACACAAAAGTAGGACTCGCTGCGTATTGTGTCCCACGTGTCCTCCTTGAAAAACAAGCAGAATTTGTAAACATGTCTCTCATGTGTTTTATAAAGGAGCCATTTTTTACGTTAATTGCACATCCGCACACTGGTGCTTTATTAAGTGCAGCAGGCAGATGGTGGATGTGACTCTATAGACCACTGCCTAATACTGCTTGGCTTTTAACAGTTCAGTTGCATGAGCCTCTGGAGTACATTGTAGTGTACAAAATAAGCAACAAATTAATTTTAGGCCATACTAAAAGGATGTTGTTCCTTTGTCAGTGTCTGTGGGTGACTACCTGTGAGAAATATGATTGCAGTACTGGAAATATAACAATGACAGAATTCTTGGACACATGCACGAAGACTCACACAAGCACAAAAGTACACATCACTTTAGAATTGGTGTCAAAGAAAGGTGGTCAATTCTCATCCTGGTGAAAGCTGTCAGGACATTTTGCCCCTGGGAGGCTCCAGTATAACGCTAGGACTCGGTTAAACCTGAATTAGTGTGGGCCCTCTTCTCGTTTGGACTGGCATTTGTTATTAATTAGAGTCCAGTTTCAAGCAGCCATCTAATCCAGAATGTTTGAACATCCATTACATGATAAGGTGATATCATGGGAATTAAGGTTTATTTCATTTGCTTTCAATATTCTAGGCCTAGGGAACTCCCCTTTTGAGAGGCTGCTGAACTGCCCATGATGTGACAGGGCAACGACAGCAGAAAGTGAACTTCCCTATAAATATTTTATCCTATAAATAATTCTCTTTGTTTCGACTCCCTGCTTAAGGCTGATACTACCTGCGCTGTAGGACTCCATCTTACATTCTGAGTATATCATGTAGCACTAAGCAGAACTTAGATTTTTGTTTATTTTGTTGTTCACTAGATTGCAGGAGCTTCACCAAGGGACAAAGTTTGACCAATGTTGAATGGTGTTTGAATGTTTTCTTGGCTTGTCTTGGGGTCCAGAGGGGGCCCATTTTCCCTCTGTGGTTGATGGTGCTAATGAGGCCGCTTGTGAAGATTAAGACCGCCAATTTATAGTGCTGTGATGCAGTGAGTTTGTTCTAATTAAGCAAACCGTAGCTGGAGCATACGTTGCTTTTTGCCTCAAGGGAATGTCAACCAAGTTAATGTCACTTGTTTATCAGTAGCAACCACGAGACTTGCTGAATGACAAATGTTTTTTTTTTTTTACTGACAGTGTGACACCATACTAACACTGACATCATACAAATAATTTAAATCAAATGGTTCGTGCACTATATTTACACAAGTAATACAGATACAAGTAACAAACTTGGAAATTACAACTTAATGGCGAATGAAGTGTGTGTGAGATTCCACAAACGCTAGTTTGATCTGATCACCTTTCAATTGAACCTGAGAGAGATTTCTTTCCTAGATGTTTTGTCATATCATAGTCTACAGAGGATTAAGTCAGAAAATGGCCCGTGAAGTGTATTAAGAAAGACACCAAAGCACATGAAGAGGAATTACTGGCCATTGTACAGATTGTATCTCGCCTATCAGTGCTCTAATCAAACAGCTCTCTGCTGAGATGAGCAAGTGTATTAGATTAGGTAGCTCTAGAACTGACAATTCCAATCATGTCTAGTATCTTTTTGAGTTGACTGTCATTATTACCAGATTTTGATTCTAAAGATAATAAACACTGATGGGAGGAGTGTGGTCGACACTCTTCAGAAAATTAAACAACTTAGAAAGTAAACTCAGAGATTATTCATCTGGTAGTTCCTAGCTACCACAGAATATACCATACAGTAGTGTACTGTAGATGCACATACTTTGACAGCTCAGGGTCACTCATAGAGTTATATGAATTCTGACAATCATCCTAAGGGAGGGGTAATTAACCTGTAGAGGCAATTAAAATGAACTGGACCCTGGCCTATACTACACCAAATATTCGAAATCATGGGTAGTGTACCACCAAGTGAAGTCAAGGTGAATAAACTATGTTAAAGGAGAGTGTCAGTGATAATCACTCCCAACTCCATGACTGAGGCTAGTTCTCTAAGGAAATGTTAATGTACTAATCTATTTATCATGCACACATTGTCTCTGGCATTTTCGCTGTATAAAGGTTAATGTGACCTGCAGTCTTGCACTGGGGTCTGTCCTTGGCGTTTAAATCTATGGGCAACTCCGAGAATTTCAAGGAAGCTGCAGCAACTGTTCACAATGCCATCCTGACAGGTGTGTCGCTGCGGACCTTTCTAAGCCTATGTTTCCTGGGTTCAAACATCTTCTAAAACGTACAACACAGATTAGTTTGGCCAGTTGCCATACTTTTTATAGCATGTGAAACAAAACAGGCAACACTTTATGAACTGGTTTATTTTATGTGTGTACATGTTTGGTGGCCACCCAGTCTTACTAGCATTTACATATCAATCACATGCAAATGTATTGCGGCCATCTTTATCTCAAGTGGATGATGCGGTCAATCAAGCTCAAACTCTCACTTCTTTCTGTTTCCAGCTATGTCAGTCTTCCAGCTCGGTGCCTGTGCTAATAAAAGAGTTATTGCCATTGGCATGACTGTCCCCTGCCTGTTGTTAGGGCTGCGATTAACAGATTCATTGTATAGTCACGCTCTGATGCTCTTTTCCAAGCCGTCTGTTTTACTCACAGACGTGGTCCATACTGATACAGACCACCAGCTCTATCAGCACATGCAAAGGCCTTAAACACAAATTATTCCAAGAGGACTCTATGCCGAAATAAACAGCAACATAATATAACTGCATCAGTGATACCAATATTAATTTCAAAACCTTGAAACAGATATGGTCATTGCAACTTTTTAAAAACATCTTGACAAAACAAAGACATCCCAGCATTACGGGTTGTTAAATAGGAAATCTATAAAAGTTGAACCTGTTGAAGGAAATACTCACTGTTGAAAGGTCGAGCAATAAACTGATTGTGAATAACATGTCGGAATGAGCGGAAACTATTTTGAGACTGAAATGTGTTTGTACTTACTGGTAAAGCATTGGTTTTATCAGCAGTTATTTGAACCATGTGCCTATGGTTTCAAAATGCCTTGTTACTTAATCAAGATACAGCAAACACAAATATCTTGTTTACATTATTGCAATGTTGCAACCAACAAACTGTTGTGTAATGACATGATGTTTTGTGGCATAGGGTGTCAATGAAAAGGATTCAAATGTTGATCATGTTTTGTTGAGTCAGAGTTTGGAACCCCAACCCACCCCAACCCCATTCCATACCTTTCACTCATCTTCTTCCAAAGTCACTAAACTTAGTACAACATGTCCAATAGGGAACAAAACCACTCCCAAAGATTTATGATCAAATGGAATAGCACATTTGCAAAAATTCTTCTGTGCCTGGAGGTTTATTAGCACGTTCTATACCACCTAGTGAGTTATCTACCGTGCCTTGGGTCCTGCCATCAAATATTGACATCTGGTAGATTGTTTACTTAAAGATGTGAGCTCTGGCGGTGCCCACTGAGCTGTGGAAATAGGATGTGTCAAAAAGGTGTGATGTTCATACTTCTACTTCTCTACTCATCTCATGAACCCAACACAACATTCTGTACTATTGCAAAGAAACAAACATGCATTGTACACAAATATACAAACACACAAACAAAACAACACACCACATAGGCCCTATACGTTTGCTGTTTCATTTTGGACTTACTGAAGCCCTTCTCGTGTTTTAGGCGGCTTTTCTGGCTAGCACAAATCCAATTTCTGTCGTCTAATCTGCATTTTTCTCATCCTCTCGCTAAACACTTCCCTACATTTGTTAGACCAAGTTGGAAAATGAAGCAGGCAGAGGGCACAGCTGCAACTGTTTAACCTTCCTTGCAGGTCCAATTGTTATTTATGCTTAGAGTTTTGTGTTTGCAAAGGCAGATAAGTCTGAGAGTATGCAATATGTGGCAATTTGCATAGTTTAATTTGCATAGTTTTACATTTCACCCCCGGAAAAGAAATGTATCCATCCTTTATTAATGGGAATTCTAGTTTTGAATGAGCCACACCACAGTCGACAAATTTAGAAGTCTTTACATGAGAATCGATGGGGAAATGTACTTTGTTATCATTGTTTTGAAAGCTTATAATAAGACACAATAATAACGATGCATTCTAAGACCAGAGTTCATTCTAAGTCTTTATTGCAATGTCTGTCACGAATAGTAATGAGCTGATGTTTTTTTGCAAGAGGAGGGAATACATTTAAGGAATTGCCATGGTAACCAACCGGCTGCGACAGGCGGGTGGCGTGAGGGGTCAGTGGGAACTGTTCACTCACTGAGGAGTTGTGACACTGTGGAGAGGTGGCCAGCACCTTGTCGGACAGACATGGCTCAGGTACAGGACTACACTGACTGGGGCTGCTGCCAGCTTAGAGCAAAGTATGCACTGTGGGATAAATCCAATTGTTGAGAATTGTCTCGGCAGAGCAGGTTGAGCTGGAGGCCACAGCTTTTGCTGATGATTTATTACCAAAGCCCTGCCACATTTGCCAATAGGAAAACACTCCAGCGGAGAATCATGGGAATAACTATAGAGTGAGATAGATTAGATGTGGAGATTGGAAAATATATCCACATCCATGTGTGTGTGTGCGTATGTGCGTGCGTACGTGCGTGTGTGTGTGTGTGTAAGTGTATGCATGTGTGTGTGTGTGTTTGGTTGTATGTGGTAAAGGGGGTAAGTGGATATGGGCGGTACTGTAGCTGTCCCACGTGACAGAGTTTGCGTTTAATACAAGACTGGTGTTGGTCTGTTGTATGGTATCTGTGATGAATTACAAAGTGTGTCTCTTTAAGTCATGGCTCATGAGTGAATTTAACCTAAATAAACTCTTTAGCAACAAGCCACCCACACTGTTTTCCAAGTCTCCACAGTCTCACTCTCCTGCTGGAGGGTGTACTAGGTTCTAGGAAGCCTCATCCTGAGTGGATAAGTAGAAATGCAGCACTATTTTCTCCAGAGATCTAAGAAAGAGATTAAAAGGTCATTCAGTGTCAGTTGCTTCACCATACCAGGAGGAGTGCAATTCCTGTGTCATCCAATGCGGCTTTTTCTGATATCCTGTGTTTTATAGGCACCCCAAAGATTGGTTAGCCTGGACTAACCTGGCTGTCAGACACGATAAATCCCAGCTGCATGTACACATCCAGTGTGTGTGTGTATGTGTGTATGTGTGAGTGTGTGTTTGACTGGGTATCTATGTAGGTCTGCACTTGGGCTGATACCGTGGATGTCCATTGATTAGATGAACAAGTGAAGCATTCTATTTTGTGAGTATCTCTTTTTTTATGTTGAACAATTGCTGTGGTATTACCATCACTTTGATAACTGTGCCTTTTCTCACAGGCAATGGCCGTCATAATACCAAATTATAAAAACAGAATGGCGGCTAGTTTGCAGCACAAGCAGTCACGAAGACTTGGCTATGCTATTTCTTTTTTATTGTCAATTCACACAGCATTAAATGGGATTAGTGAGATTACAGTAATTCAGAATGATTTCAACAGAAGTGTTTCTTTCGCAACTTTTTAAACCTAACTTATTAAGTACAAAAGCTGATTGTATGACTGCACAAGCTAAACTAGAATTCTGAGTGATTCTCTTTAGTGAGACTGATCGCTTAATTTGTTAGCAGCAGTGAACATCCTGTGATGCTGCATCTGAACTTTGCTTAATCATAATTTAGTGAGTACTCAGTCATGCTCAGGATTGCTTTTCTATTGTTATTCATTTCACTTTTCTATAAAAGAGAGTGACTGGACAGTCTGCTTTAACCTCTTTCCACAGAGGTTGGCATATCAGAGAAAAGCAGCCAAAGGGCAGGTAAAAATTGTCCCTTTTCAAAGAGTGTCTATTTGGTGTCAGCTGAATTGTAGACCACAGTAGTCAGGCAAGGGTCACTTTTCAATTCCCATGTGTATTTCCCCACAGGTGGGATTTGTGTTGAGGTAAATGACGATTCAACTGCTGCTTGAATGTATTATTATCCTCTACATCATGACCTGTAACACATCAACATGTTTGGGTACAGAGAGACGGTAAACTCTAACATGTCCGCCACGTGACCTGGGGGTGTGCACTCTGCTCCTGAGTTAGAGCGGCAGGTCAATGGGAACATGAGATAACCTGGAAGTCCACTATTTTCACTGCTCCAGTATCTCATGTGTGGATCCCTTCTAGATTTCTATCAAAACAGCAGTTTAAACAGCAGTACCCATATGGAAATGTGACATTTGTTTTGTCTCCTACTACCTAATGAGCCTGTTAACATTCCGTTGTTCACCGTAATTGGCTTTTATGCTAACTGGATGGAAGCACATAGTTCCAAATAATGACACTCTTTATGGGGGACTGTCTAATGAATTTAAGTGACGTGTATTTGGCTCTGCATGGACTAAATAGAATACAAATTTAACATTTTGAATGTAGGCTGGTGCCTGATAAAAGTTCAGTACTGTTAAGTTCACATATGATTAGGAGTTCTTTCTTTCTTGATAAGAAACGAATAATCAGGATCATGAGGAGCAGGACTAAGAACGTAAATGTACCTGTCCTGTACTTGTACTAGATACAATTGACAAATTTGAAATGTGAAAAATAACTAAACAATTCATCTTCATTTTTCAATTTGACTATGGGTACATTCAAATAGAGTATGATATAATAGAAGAGAATAGTATAGAATAGAAAAATGTAGAAAAATATTTTATTATCCATTTGTCTTTTTGTTTAAGGCAGAATTTATGCAAAGGATTTAGAGCATAACGGAATTGGATTTCATATATTGGAGGGATTGTTGGAGCATAATAGGAACTTGCTTGTGCTTTCAGTAATCATTTGCGGAATGATAATGGAAACTTTTAAATGGTTCTAGCCTAAAAGAACAGTAAGGAAAAAAAAGCCAAAAATAGAAAAAAAGTATCATTCTCAGGCCTTATAACACCAAATATAGTTTAGTGCATCCCATTTAATGCATGAATAAGAAAGTCCACTGTTGTTCAACCATGATTCAACTCAACTTAAACAGCTTTCAAACAGTCTTCATTGAGTTAAATCAATATAATGGGCACGGTATTGTGTAAGCAAGTTTTCATGTTTTCATCTGCATGTTCTTATCAAAAGTTCAGTTTTATTTCTCTTGAATCAATGGAACTATCAGCAGGAGACTCCCCTTAACTAAACCATTTTCATCCAGATAGGTTAAGTTCCACCCTTTAACTTTGCATGATGCAGATCTTTCTGTGTGTAAAAAAAAATCAGATTTGAAGTCAGAAAGACACAAAAACTGTCAGTGTGTGTATCTGTTTAATGCTTTTCAAGTTACTTTTCTTTGGCATGGAGTCAGTGGAACTGGGTGACTGGAGGAAAATTGTTTTTGCATAGAATGCAGAGTCTGCGCCCGCTGGCAAAGTATCACTTACAGTGAACAACAGAACTGTCGTTTTTTACCAGCACTCACTACTTGTTTAGAGAAAGCAATACATTATAAAAAATATATTATAAAATGCTTTTGCTGCACAAGTACGTCACACACGTACGCCTCTTGAAACCCTTCATTCAAACAACAACCTCAGCAGACACTCTCAGGTGAGAAAAACAAGATCCATGGCCGTCTTTCTCCAGTGTCATTCTGGAATTGGAGGGAGGTCAAGGAGCTCTACTCCAATACTCATCTGCTAGGATTTCCCTCCATATGAGCACAAATCATGCACACTAGTCCCTTCATGACCTGCTCATGTGACCACAGCATGCACAGGAGTGCCGCAACACTACAATTAGCCACGGGGACATAGGTTTGTTTTGTGAGTGGGACATCTTTTTGAATAACTGAGGAAGACCCCTTTGCTTGTTTTCTGCATGGGATGTTTGGACTTCAGAAAATATGAAGTTTTCTTCTGTTTTCAACCAGTTGTTGGTAAAAACCAACATGTTCCAGGTCTTTGCATTAAACCGCCATTAGATATGGTGAGAGATTACAATGGAGCTAATGACAGTGTACGTCACATTTATTGTTCAGTATCAGATTTATTCTTAGCAAATTGTATATTTTCATTGCCAGGGGCATAAACAATATCAAACATTCAAGTCCATTTAAATTGCTTTTTGTTGAATTGGCATATTCAATAATTACCTCTGGATTTATTTTCCATTAAGGGAGTACATGATTGACCCAACTTCATTTAGTACCTTTCTATTGCAGACAGAAGCGTGTTCTTCAGATTGAGAAAAACATACTTTGCAAAGTAATGTCCAAAAGCCGCATGCTTGATCATTGCTATGTCAAAACAATCTTTGAATATCCCAGGGCTTTCAAATGTATGATGTTTCATGGCATTTCAGATCCCTAGAGAGTGCCTCTAACAAAGATTTTAAGTTTAATCAAGGACACAAAGTAATTCATCTTCCCCAGAGAACCTTTGGGTTTTCAGCATACAAAAAGTATAAGTCTAATCAGTAGGAATCCACAGCTTCCGCGTGTCAGTGGTTCCAGAATCATTTACTGCCTCATTAAACTCCCCCCACCAAGTGTCATTGTCTTCTCTGATCTCAAAACAACCCAAATTTAGATATATGTTCTGTTCTGTTTATTTCACACTCAGTAACTTCTGTTGTTCCTGGTGGAGCTCATTAGAGATGAATGGCTTTATTTCAGTTAATAAGCGTTGGATTTAGCATCTCAGTCTAGTCTGAGTGATCATAAAGGCCAGTGTGTAGAGGCTATAATAACCAGTTTAGTCAAATAGAGTACACTAGGTTGAGTTTATATTACCAAAAAGACTGTCCAAAAATGTATCAATAATGAATCATACATGAGTCAAATGACAAAGGCATAAATCTTATGAATGAGCCACCAGCATGATTTATGACATTCTAGAAGGTCCTTAAATGTAAAATTTGGCTTAAATAATCAAATCATTTTAAAGTAGTAGTACATTCACTACATTCCAGAGTGGGTTTAAAAACATGAATGTAAAGAATATAATGTCATTGTGTATGATTTGAAAGAGGTCAACAAGTTCAATGAGGTCAATGATGGTTTTCCAGTGTGTTGTGAAAGGCACATACAGTAGATGTTATGGGTTTGTTTATTAGACCGCAGAGTCTTTGTATAGATTTTATGACAAGTCCTGAAGGATTCTGGCCTTCAAGCAATTTATTTGTAACACAAGTTTGTGAATGGAACAATCACAGAGAGGTATCAAAGGTATGTTGTACTTCTTTTTTGTTATTGTTGTTTTTTTTCTCACTCACAAGGAAAAGGCTACAAACATTTCTAGAATCATCAGAAGACTGTTCATTTAACTATTATGTATTTCAGCCATTTAATACTTTTTAACCTAAATAATCAGTGGCCGGCTTTTTTTTTTGTCATTTGCTTAGTTGGCTATCTAGTGGGTAAATGCTGGTTGTGGTTGCACAATAAATTCTTCTTATGCTATATGACAGACACTCTTCAGTCAGCAAGGAACACAAACCCTACCCCCATGGAGTCAGAGGCCTGTGGCTCCTGTTTATAAGCCAAATGCCTTTTACTCCATTGTGTTGTCTTACTGTTCATTTAACTCATTCATTTTTTCTGCCACCAGCAGAAACCTTCACTCCAGAGGATGTTTTCAACCTACTGTATGTGCGCAATCACTGTATGTTATTTTCAACCAGTGCTACTTAAAGCTTGTAATCAATGCTACTCTAAAGCTATAGATTAGTCAGAACCCATTAGCGTAAGGTCCAGTGTGGCTTCATTTAATTTCAGTCCTGCATGAACTTCCAATGTCATCTCACTACCAATTACATTCTAAATTGCAATTTATCTCAGTTAATCACCTTAATTAATATTCAATGGAACACCGAAAAGACTCCCTCTTGATTTGTTCCAGTTTTAATTTAACATATCACGGCTTATAATCAGGCCAGAAGATATGCATCTTCTTAATCATGCTTGTCTACTTCAGGCACCTTCAAATTCTCCCCCAAATCTTTATTAGGGATTAGTTTTGAAGATAACATTGAAGATAACAAATTGGTTATTGTTTGGATGTGCTACACAGAACAGGTTATGGTTGCCAAATAACAGACCATTAGTTATTATGCCCATGTAATCACAGGTCCTTCATCAATATTTGCTGTGATGTCACTGATTGTAGTGTAGAGTGATCTTATGTCATTTTACTGGCCATGAAATGTTAACATATTGCGCCTATATCCTCTGTGAGTGGACATTTGGCCATTAAAATGAGTGCTAACCCATTGGTAATCAGTTTATTAAAGAATCTGTCAAGAGCTGAGGGTAAAACTGTCCAAGAAAAAAAAGACTGCAGCCTGGACTGACCTAGACTATGAGGGAAAAGCACCAGACAAGGAATTAATTTGCTTGCAACCATGGACACTAGGTTGGCATATCATCAATTGCAGAGAGGTGTTGCATTGACGCTGAGGGCTGTGATAAGGATCCACAATTGCAACTGTCAGGAGAATTGAGACATGCTGGATGTGCTGAGAACCTGTGTCATTTCCTGTTAGCTATTTATATTCAATAGCATGCTGGCCCTTCTTTCAATTGCAACATCCTATGCTGCAAGCATTTAATACCATACATAGCAATTTCCATGTACCTAAAATGTTTAACTTTACAATAAGTATTGCTATGTAGTTAGATAGTGTTATTTCTATGCCATTCTCATGTATTCATGAAGTGAAATTTTGTTTTATTTGAGTTTGATTGAGCTGAGTCTAAAACAAATCATTACAAATGTAATTAGAAGTGCTTCACTTGTTCTCCCCTATTAACTCAGTCTTCCTGTTGACTGAAAAGAAATAAGGAGGGAGAATTACTTCCTTTAGTGCCTTTTACAATCTTGTTCACTGTTGTTGGACCTAGGGAAGTTTGTTGCCTGTGCTTTTCACTGATGTTAGTGTTTAATTTATTTTCTTCATTTAAATTACTGCTGGCAAACTCACTTTAGTAGTTACTAATGTCTTGGCCCCAAGATGGCATTTTGAAATCTATTTCTCATGCCATGTAATTAGCCACACTGCAGTTTAGTTGTAAAGCAAGATTAATGGGATCTAAAATACAGTGACGGCTGTCATTTCAAATGCGTTTAGCAGACCTGTTTCCGTTTAAGTCACTTTGTCAGTAAACCATAATACACTGCATTCATTTAATTATTACATTACATCCATTACATTCACAGTATCCACCCAGTGTTGCAAAAAAGGCAAAGTAGAAGGCCTGCCAGCCAATGGTTTCATCTTTGTTTCCATATATATCCTTAGCATTGCATTTCTTGAATTTGACAATAATAGTTCCTACTTATCATTACACTTTGCGAATTGAACTGATTCAAGTTGTTACCAAAGTCATATTGGTTACTCTGCTAGCTAATAAAAGAGAAAAGTTAAAGATGTTGACATGCAATGGTGTACAGTAAGTTACGGGGCTATAAAAAGTTTGTGTTTCTATTACTAATCAAAAAGATGTTTAGAGTGAGTTAGCGAAAATCTCTAGTTGTTAATCACATTTCAGTTGCAAATTTCATTCAAAGCCACTTAAATTAATTTACAGTACAAGAGACCAGGTGCTGGCTACACAAATGTATGTTACATAAAGTAAACCCTTCTGTAAAGGACAGTACAATATACAGCAAGGGCGTATTTAGTTTGAAAAGTGATTTAATTTAGGTTAGATTAGGTCAAACAATACAAATGCACACTGAAAAAGCCATTATTTAAGCAAACGTTGATTCAATTGTGTTTGAATATGAAACAAGTAAAGCCCTCTGAACAGACCAAAAATAAATCAACATTAATTACGCATTGGATTCTATTTTCTTTGTAGTCAATTGAGAATATATGCTGAGTAAAGATCTAAACACACAACATGTTTACAGAAATCTTTGAGAGGATGATTTTAAATTGATATTTATAATAATTGTTTCCTGAAGGTCGATTAAAATGTAATACAAATATTTTAGACACAAACAGATTTTCTGTCAAATCTAGAGTCTATGAAAGGTCATTGGGTCATTCTCTTCCATCTGTCATGCTGGATTTCACACTCCTTGACAGCACTGATTGTAAAGGAAACATCCACAAATAAAATTGTGCCAGACAACACACTTAGAAATGTGACATGGTTTAGTACATCAAATTAGTATTTCCACACAAATATTCTGTCCATGATATTACTATGAGGGATATTCTGATCACCAGTCCCCTACAGACTGACATCATCCTTTGCTTGAGCAGATATATTAAAGGATTTCAGAGGCATACATCATGACAACTCAAATAATCTGTGCATTGACACCCTGAAATTCCATCAGTTTGAATAACCTCCAAGTAATGTTTGTCAATTCGTCAAGCCTTGCAGAGCTGACCCATGTTGCCCGTAGTTATCATTACTGTTTCAAGTTGATAGTTCCCCACATAACAGGAGCTGGCAACGTGCCAAGGTGGACAGTAACATTCAATCAAATGGACATTGATAGGCACCAGGTTTAGCAGAGGCACGCTGATTTGACTCAGTCCCCGTGTGCAGCCAGGGTCGGGGACAAAGGGAAAAGTGGCACATGCCACCAAATATGCAGTGATGGGAAATCTGTCGATGGTGTCCCTCGATCATACCCAGGAGTAGAGCGGAAGTAACAGACGAGAGAGACACGCTCCGGCAAGCAGGAGGAAATTGAATCCCGTCTCGCTTAATGCATCTGAAATGATGCGTCTCTTGCACTTCTGTATAGACCTGCTTATTTTCCTACCCTGTCTCTCCTTCATTTATAACATGGGGCCGTTAACATTTCCGCACGGTCAGACAGACTCCACAGGAAGCAAGTAAGAAACTGTCTCAAGCTGCAGGGTCCGTCGTGAGGAAGCGTTCTTGGCAGTAATAAGTTAGAACTCTTTTAGGCAGAGATGCAGTCAGCTATGTGTTTTCCCTTAAAAAAGGACAGGATCACAATAAAGACAGATTTTCTGTTCGAACTGACCTTGTGTAAATGACCTCTTTCCTGAAAGTCTAAACAGCATAATCCAATTGATACAGGTCTTGCAGTACAACCTGAATAGCAAGATGTTAAGCATATGTTTTAGGTGACCCTCATCCATTTCTAACACTCCTCTATTCCACCTGTGTGACTAAGCCATTATCTTCATGCACTCTAGATTCTCATCAGTTCCAGTCACAGCGATCATTGAGGAATCATTGTCCACCTGTGCATCCAAACTCTGAGCAGTGCTGTCACTCACTGCCAGTTCCTGCAAATAACATTTATGAGGGTAACAAAATGTGTGAAAATCCAGAAATCCCATAAGACACTGGACTGTCCATGTGTACCCTTGCGCAAAGTCAAGTTTCAAGTATATCCTGTGATGAGAGAAATTATAAGCCCACAGCAGGTCCTGAGGGACATTGTGTTACAGAAGCTTAGCCACAAGGCCCACCTAGTATAACTATCAAACATAAAGCAAGACAGAGGGACTCCTTCATGGGTCCTTACCTCCTGGGGCCAACAGAGTATTGTTGCAGAACTACACAGGTCAGAACAGGCTGGAGAAGCTTTGCAGAAACAATGACTGCACCAGTGAAGATGATATACAGGGATGTCTTAGCACAAGTTCATTTACAAACTCTGTATTCTTGCGGAGGCAGTAATGACCTGAAGAGCCACATGACCTGTGCTCATCTTGATGATCATGCAAGTTAGGAATATGGTTATGTCAGCATGGTTGCTGGGGATGTAGGTGGAACACTGAACAAATGTTTTTTTTATTGTTATTTGTGTCAAGAGGAAATGTTAAAGTCCTATCTCTCAAATAAACATACATCGATATTTTTAGATTGCTATTAAGTTTGTAATAACTTTTAACTTTACGAGAGAGCAATTTGAAAGTCAGTTTATATCATCATTGATTAACCGTTAAAGGCTGTGGAAGAGCCGGGGATGAGTGACAATGTCACTCTGTAGGACTATCGCTGCTCTCCAGACTGGCTCAGATAGCATCTGTGTTTCCTCAGCAGCCTACCTAAGACCCCAGTCCTCTATCAGATCACTGTGGTAACCAGTTATCCTTCCTTCAACAGCACTAAATGTCCCATGGGGGCTTTTTTAGGATATCAGAGAAGAAATTCAGTCAAAGCACTTTTCATTAACAGACAGTATAGGGCAAAGGCAGTCAGTCCCCAGGGGTGATACATATTTTAAGCTCAGTCCTGATAGTGGAATTGTTAACAAAAAATAAAAATGGTATGTGTATGCAGTATACTTTCTATAAACATGATAGACAATAATATTAGACAGAATGAAAATTCTGTTCTGTGGGTTTGAGTTTCCTTTCTTTTTAATCGATGCAAAGTTCAAAGTACATTTTTTGTTTATTCATATCAGCACTTTGAACAGATCTCTAATAACAGAGTATATGATCAATAAAATGTTTCTGATGAAGAATACATGGTTTGAGCATTTTGGTATGAACAGTTTGCATTAACAATCAAAGGAAAAACATCCCTGAGACATTGTCTCTCTGTTCTAGTACAGGTTCTGCTACTGAATAATTCCACATTGACTAGAGCAAAGGTTTGCAGATCCAGCCAAATACTAGTAGTATCTAGTGAAACAAATTAAATGACATGAGGAGAAAAATTGCTAAAACTGACCTGTACATTGCATGAATGTTCATGTAATATTGTAGTTCAGTCTCAATAACAGTCTCAATATACAAGCAAGGAAATGTTTCCATCGTGAGAAGAGAGGTGAGGGACAATTGGAAAAAGGGTCAAATGTGTGCAAACTAATGTGTGCAGTGCCTGGCTAGTGTGGAACATGGGCATAGAGCTGTCCATGGTCCTGATCTAGGATCTACTCAGGTATAATAATTTTACTGACAATACCCGATCAGAATAATGCATTTATCAAATTCAGTAGGTTGTAATTAGGGTTGATGACGTTAACATTCAAATTCTGAATGTATTGTCAAAACAAAAAACAAAAAATCTAAAGCCATTCAAATCCAATCTGGTGGCGTGTAGGAATTTTTGCAATCAAAAACAACCCTTTACAAAGTGTGACATAAGAAGGCAAACAACCAAAGGTCAAGTTAAGAAGCATTTCAATAATAAATTTGTGGCTTGTCCGTGGACATGGATTGTAGTATAGTAACAATAGCAGACGTTTTTTTAGTTTTTTTAACAAGCAGGATGATAAACAACAGCCTCCATTTCTTTTTAGTTCCAAGGGGTACAAACATAGACTGTTTTGTTATTTGTTTGTTTTATTGACAGCTATTGCAGAGTTGGACACAACAGTCAGAAAGGCCTGCTTTATGCAAATAACAGATATGAGCATGCCACAGAGTGAGAACAAGAGTAAGAGAGTGTTCTATGGTAAGCACACATACACAGCCAACACTCATGCACATGTACACAATTACACACCTACTTAATTGCATTATGGGTATGCAGTGTGTCAAATCTCTGTACATCTGCCTGTCCTGATAACCTGGAGAGCAAGAACATGTTAGTAGATGGTCAGACCTTTGACCTTACTGACAAGCACACAGTTATCACATTACAGGGTGACATAAACCAACCCTGCACAGCAAATTAGTCAATGACAAAATACCATTAAATAATATTTAAATGCAGTTAGATACATCTATCTTAAAGTATCTACTGTTACTAATGGACCCCTTCATATCCTACTTCATAACCCATTAAAACATATAATTAAATTGAAAATTATTTGTTCAGAAACCGTACTTTATTATGTGATTAGTCACAAAAGAACTACAATTCTAATAAAGTCCACGTTCAAAACATTGATTTTGTAGAACACACTAAAGACTACTAATTTTACCATCTCTGTTCAATTCCTGAGCCGTTACACTATCTTAGAGAGAAATAGAGCATACCGTTCAATGCCTGAACAAATGAGATTCCTTTGGTACATTAGATACATTTAATGGAAACCATAGATCAATTTAAATTCTTGCCTCTGAATTGGAATTATCGGAATCATAATCAGAATTATAATCTATTGTATTGGAAAATTGGTCTGAATCTTTAACATAGAATTTAATACAGGTCATACAAAAATCTTGATGATTACCATAGAAATATAATAGGCAATTTGGAAAGAGCCAATATGAGCCCAGCTTGTCATCAACTACCACCTTATGTAGGTTCATGGGAGAACTGACACACAGCTACCTTGAAAGTGTTTGTAGCAGTAATCATTCTCTGTATTTCTAGACTAAACAACCCCTAAACAAGCATCACGACTGGACTGTGCTGTACCTTGTACAAATAAAATAGGCAGTCCTTTCCTTTTTGGAACAATAAAGGTTGCTTTAGTGCTGAATCCCAGAATATTTTGCCTGATTTCATACCTGGGTATGAAGTTAGGCAAAAAACAAAACTTAATTACTTGACCATGGGCCCTGCAGTGCTTTGACCCATCCGTGAATTGTTGCAGAAAGATTTTTTCTGCTAGATAAAGAGATAGGGCTTTGTCTCAGGAGTCAAATTGTACTGATATAATGTGGTGAATGGAAAATGTCAGGATAATTATTGTGTTTTTTTTTAAATCTAGATCTTAACTCTTAGCATTAGTTGTTAACTTTTAATCATACCCAGGATGTTGTTTTTTTCTTTTTGAGTTCGTAATTTGAATCCTTAATTAATGTTGTGGCCTCTTGTCCTGCACAGCAAAATCCACAATCCAACATTAATTGATGGACTTATTTAACATGAATATTTATGTTTTGTTGTTGTGGTGATGTTTTTAAGATCCAGTTTCTTGTCTAATAATAAAGTGAATACATTAATAAAATGAAGTGAATAAAACCACCCCTTTACTTTGAAAGCAGTTTAAATATGGTATACTGATCATAAGAAAAAGTGAACCATCCAACTGCACAACTGAGTATAGATTAAGTATTGATATTTTTGTCAGTTTGAAGCAGAGGGCGTCTGTTCCCTTCACTAAAATGAAGTTGATGGCCAAAAGCCTATTTGGCAGGTTGAGTTACACAGGATATGGGAAGGAGCTCATAGGTAGGTTAATTGGCACCGGGAATAGCCATTGGCTAAATGTGTCCAATGGGAGAAATTGGAAACCAATCATTCCATCTGTTTGGTATCATTCCATGTAAAACCTCATTGGAGCCATCTATGTCTGATGTTCTCTGCCTGACTAACATCATCCTCTCTATCACGTCACCAGGTGTAGCACAATAACTTCCTCTCTTTAGAGATCCACTTAAACACACAGGCCAAATGAATCAACACACATTCTGATTAGACAACATACAATTTTGAATGGAGTTTTATTGTGCGATACATTCAATTCAACCTAATCTTGCATGATTTAGTTTACTCCCTGCATGGAGACTGACATACAGTATGTGGCTGTGACTAAAACATAATGTATATATTTTACAGGAAAGTGGTTCTTGGATAAGAGAGAAAAAGGTTGCTTGGTTGTGTGTCCAGTAACCCCAGTTTGCTTCCCAGGGGGAGGGCAAGGTGACTTCTTACAGTACTGAAATGTGTTTCATCAGTGGGAGTATGACCTGTTTAGAAGCTGAAATTCAAACTGTAACTCTTTTGTAACCCACGCCCCATGCCCAGACTGGATGTGTATTAAGTCAGCATATTATTTATATATATTTTTTGTTTTTCTTTCTTTCTTTCTATCTATTTCTGTCTATGTTTTATGGGATTTTTTGGGACTGAGTAAACTGGCTTATTTTCTATCCACAATTAACGTAACTATTCGAAACTGGTTACAATGTTAAAGACCAATTAGGCATGACCATCTGCTAATTGTAGGCCAATTTTGAAAATGTGCCACAAAAAATGTTGCATTTCTTTAAAATAAAGGCTTGCAGAAACACAAATATGATCAATGGGCAAGTCTTTGTGAACAAAAGAAAACCTGCTGCCAATCAACCATGCACCAGTGTTATTTACAGACAGTATTCAACTAGCCTTGGCTCACTCTTCCTTCTCCCTCTTCATTGCTATGCTCCAGCAGACAGGGTTGTTTGGACTGCCACTGCATTGATGGATATTTGTATCCACAAAGAGAGAATAAACATCTTCAGCATCTTGAAATTGATTGCATATGATTACATTGTAAATGACTTTCCTGTCATTTTTTACCACACAACTATTGAAGCATACCTAATGGTGCCTTCTGTGAATTTGGCAACATTGTTTCTGTTTACTCAATGCAGTTTGTTGATTAAGTTGACAAACTTTGTTTACCAGTTTAATTTTCAAGAACTTTGGCGACATAGATTGCTGTGATAGAGCAATGAGATACAGTGCATGTCCTTTACTGTGATTTAATGTGCAATAGGAACTTGCATGTAGCACATCTCTTTGTTATTTAACTCTGCAGCCTATTTTGTGATTAAATCCAGCTACGATGTTCCACTATACACAGGCTTTTGCATCAGAGCAGTCTTGCTTGCTACTCTCTCTCTCAAAAACTTTCCAATGTCATCCTCATACACAGCATGTATTCCATTACAATGCAGCCAATGGACATTAACCACACACAAGCTTACAGCTCAGCCTACTGCTCTTCGACCCTCCATTCAAGTCAATTGGAAAACAATGCCTCTCTAATCATTAAATTGGTTAAGCCCGCAGATGAGCACATTGGATATGACGCACCCATCACGGTAATCATTACTGACAGGACATGCAGCTGCTAATGATCTTCTCTTAATCACACTTAATCAGGTAATAATGATTCGGAGGTGAGAGATGAAGAGGCAACGCCGTGTGCTTTCGCCATGGAGTGAGCAGGATCTGCTTGGCTGGCTTCATTTTTCACAGGGAGGGGGTGGATAGGGGTTGTGCTTTCATATGCTGCACTCCTCCAGGCTCACAGGGCTACTGAAAGGATCAGAGGGATGGTTCAATATCCAGTAGAAGTCCTTACAGAGGTTGGGCACCATAGAAAGGAGCCGGGCCAAGACTGGTGTAGCCGATGTCCATAAACGCAAATTCTAAACATGATGTACCTTCTGTTTGACTAACTACATATCTGATTTTGTGAATTTTACTGCAGGGCTATATCACAGCATGAGCTCTCTCTTTCTATCGTTACTTGTTTGTCAGAGAGTGTGGTACTGAACCGTGGCCTCTGATAATTGTGAGCTCAATGAACCATTCTTAACAGATGCCGGTGGAACGGCTCCATTAGTCTCTACATGCGGCTGTCACCCACATATCAAAGCCATGAAAAGTCAAACTGTCACTCTCCTAGGGCTCAAACCACATCCGTCCACTAGCCAATTTAGCTCCTATTAAATGCACATTATCAGAGGAGATGGATGTCTTGGATGACTGGAGTCACTAGCTTTAGAAATACTTTTAGTAGGGCATAGGTTCAGAGCAGGACAAAACAAGCAGCTCATCTCATGTCCATTAGAGGTACATTTGTAAACATCACCTAGAAAACAGTTGTTTGAAAAAGAGGGTAGGTTAGGTCGATATGCAGCTAATATAGTTGCTTACCTAACACCATGACAGACAATTTTTCACAATTCATCATAAAGAGATGTGATACCAACCTCATCTTTCTCTGCACATGATGACTCAAACATACTGTTGACATCAATGCCATTGTGTTTGATCCATTTGTTGCTGGGGTTTTTAACTGCTGAGATATGGTCTGCAGTCCAAGGAGGAAAGGCATGACATATTTGTGTTGCCAAAGACATGGCACACATAGCTGCCATTTGTGGAGAAGGACAAACTAAATATGACACAACAATAACTCCAGAGGCCTCTGATGTTGAGGTTGCACCAAATGAAATGACTCCCTGTCCACAGTCCCATATCTCTATGCAGCTTTTATTTCTCATAAATGAGGGATTAATTATTGCCTCCAAAATAGAGGAAGCTGCATAGAGTAGATAAATCATGCTGTTGCCCCCTTGGGGTAATGTGGTGAGAATAAATGTGGGAAGTTTGCTTGTGCAGTGAAATGAATAGTGACACAGCCCAACTCATATTTTTTAACTAGGCAATTTGGTAAAGACAAATACATATTTTTTTTAATGGCTTGGATTTGACGGTCTATTAGGACACTGTGTCTGTTAAACTATTTAATAACCATTACTTGTTTTAATTGAGTAATTCAAAGAAAGCACACAGTGTTTTCAATTGTAGAATAAAATTATACGGCAATTCAAAAATTGTTCCAAAGTAATGCATAAAGTAATTGTTAAGCAGATTTGATTACAGTTGATTGTTCATGAGTAAAATGTGTCCCAAACCTGTTGGAATTTTGACTGAATAGCAACAGAACACAAATAGCATTCCGCCAACAATGTGCTTTTTCCAATGGGTTGGCTGAGGTTAATAGTTCAATTAGACTTTTTATTAATAGTTCAATTAGACTTTGGCCTTGTGACATATAGAAGGAGTATTAGAGCACTTGTAATATGTTCTCTTGCAATGGTTTATTAATATAATGTATCAACAGCAACATTTCACACACCCCTGTGGTCCTGACAACCTGCATGTGAGGGTGGCTAGCTGCTTCTCCGAGATGGGTTCCATGCAGTTTCCCTGAACCCTCATTACCCTACTAGCTACTCTTTCAATACACACACACATACACACATGCACACGCACACACACACACACACACAGAGGAAGATGATCACACACAACAATACCTGACTGATCAAAGCCAGCTCATTATCTCTCACTCTCACTGCAGGTTCCTGTAGTGTAGCTACAACCAATCAGCTACGGATTTCAAGTCGCAGTCGGTCTTTGTGTCTCTTGGACTCTTGTGTTTTGAAACACTGTGTGCGTTCTGGTTTGATAGTCTGTGCGCTCAGCCTTCTGATTGCGCTCATGGCACGGGTAAATGTGTGTTTGATTCATCTCTAGTGTGAGGTCTGATATAAGGCTCTGATGAAGGTTTCCTTCTGATTATCAGCCTCTTGAAATGAGTGTTGGTATCACTCTTCAAAATGACCCATTTGATGTGCGTGGTTTGGCACCAATGCACATTGGCCACTGATGATGACAATGTCAATTTCAAAGATGACAAGATGGCTTAGAGGGGTAGAAAGGAGATGTGACCTGAAAAAAATCACTTTTTGCACTGCTGAGTGAGTGTCATAATTACCTATCTGATCTGTAAATTGGCATAATCCTCCTGTGTGACATCAGTGAGGGGTGTTAATGGCTAGCAGATCAGGCTGTACTGCTTACCTTTCCCACAAGATTTCATTTTTTCCTTCTTTCTATTTGTGAGTTGTTTTTGCGGCTCTGTAGTCCTAATTGATTGGCTAATTATGCAGCAATAGGCAGTAATGTCTATCAGATTACAAACCACTTTCCATACAGGTTTGTGTGACATGTACAATGACACTCATTATACCTTTGAATCTGTGGAGTGTACTGTATAGGCACTAACCACTGCAGTACTGTAAGAGCAGCACACTTTTGTTCCCTGAACATCGCTACATGATTTACTACAAGCGCTATTTATGTTGTTTTGGATAAAAGCGCTAAGTTAATAAGCAGAAACGTACGAACAAAAAATATAGCATTTATATACAGCAGGTTTTTTTCCTTTAAATACCTCCTATTTTAATATAACCAAAGGACATTCCCATCAAACAAGTTGCTAGTAATAGTATACAATTATTTTTGGCAAAAGTAACGCTGACATGTATTTGCAGTAAGGTAAGAGTGCAAGTTTTACAAATGTATATTAATGAAACGCATACTGTAAGAGCCAAGTGTGGATGTACAGTAGATAGTTTGACAGCTGCTCTAATACTCTGAGAGGCCATTGGGAGGTAAAAGGTGCTTTGAAGGGTGAAAATATGGATTTGACAAAATGTTCAGACAGTTTGTGTTCACATATATAGAAAAGGTCAGGGGTATGAGTTTATGCTCATTTGTGTTGTTTTCAAGCAAACAAAGGCCCAGTGTAGTATTGAAAAGTAGTTATTTTCTTGTGGAACAATACACAACTTTCTCTTACTCAGCTGTTATTGGGAACACTAATAGAAACATAATTATAGTATTTTAGCAACATTGCCTTCTATTAATTATAAATGTTTCCATGTCAACATGAAATGTTCAATCTCAATAACAATTTCTAAAACGGGATATGTTTATTAGAATTATAAATAGTTCCAGTCAATGGGAAGTCAGACTACCAGGACCTTGATAAATCCCAAGCATCTATGCCTTACTGGCCACAGTATAGGTGGTCAGAGCTCCAAGCTTCCAGTAGCTCCACATGGCTGATCCTCCATAGGTTGAAACAGTCCATTTCTAGTGTTGGTTATTTAGCCATAATTCGGCTGTATTTCCCTATTCCATCTGCCTCCAGATTTTCACCCTTCCCCCAGAAGTGCTCCCCTCCTGATGTGTTTCAGAGTTATTTGGTTCCACCTGAGGAGACACACACGCTTGTGCAAACGCAGATCAATATTAATCGGCTTAGGTGAATCAGTGAGCAGTTGAACTGGGGTTTAATTTCAGCCAGACAGGTCTGTAAGGACAGCTGTGCTTTGGTCACTCAACGGTATTGACGCCATTTCTCTTTTTCTGCCTCAGTCTGTCTTTCTTGCTGTTCCTTTTTTATTTTTCTTTCACCACATAAAGGCAAGTCAGCATGAGTTTCCTTTCCACTTCCATTTAGAAAGTTCTATTTTCCAATGGAAAACAGTACAGTATCATTCAATCATCATCATTTATGCCCAGTCATCGCCCAGCAGTCCAGTAGAAAGGACATATTGTAAGCTTTTGAGCTCAGTCGATGAAAATGTGCATTTCATGTCAAAACATAATTGAAAAATAATTTTACGTCAAAACATAATTAAACTTCATTTATATCTGACCAGATGACTCACTGACAGACAAAAGTCACTAGACAGTGATTATTGTAATGTGCAGTTTAAACCGGACAAGTGTGAAGTTCCTTTAGTTTCTTATTCCCATTAAATTCAATAATCCAGAGAGATCTATTCTTCTTTCCATTAAATAGTTTCATTTTCAGTTCCTACATACAGTGCAATGTAACATCTCAATCCAAGGATTGTCTTGGGGTTTAGCAGATGGATTATAGAGCAGATTAGAATTGATGCTCTGATAGTAATATGTTACCATAAGCTGAGATGACTTGTGCTCATTTGTGAAAAAAAATGTAATGGCTTGTCAAATCTGCAAAGAATGTTGAAGATGAATAGAAGTGAAATGATGACAGACATATGTGTACAATGTCACCCCCTTTAGTCTAAATGTAGCTTGTAAAAAAAAAGTGATATTTTGTACTCATTGTCCTGTTCAATAGCTTGTCTTTTGCTTTTTGTCTATTACCTAATCTATTTTTTTTTTCTATTATTATCATTCAAACAAATTGGATGAGCATGGTCACTGCTGTGCTGTGCCTCTTTCTTGGCTAACCTCCATTCAACAGAAATGTTGGACAGTGGAGAACTTTGATGAATGGAACTATCCTTACAGAGCACACTGAGGGTATGGACAGGTGAGGCTAAAACAGTGTCACTCAGCAGTTCAACTCTCATTACTTATTCAACACTTCTGCATCTCCCTGGTAAGGGAGAAAGGAATTCAGTTTAATAAAACAATCTCCCTGGGATTACGCACTGCAGCATGCCTACAGTTAAAATACTGTAGATACCTGCATATTAAATTGTCAAGTGGTACATAATATTCAATCATCCTGAAAACTCTTCTCTTGTTATCGCAAAGGGAATGTCCGGAAGACAAACGCTCTCATCTACCCTCCAGTCAAAATTCTATTAGAAGTTGTTTTCAGATGACAAGTAAGTGCCTATGCTATGGCCCAACAGAGGACCATCAGAATGTGAGGAGTGGAGAGACAGCTTCCTGCACTGCGACAGTGATGTGTGGATCTCAGGAGACGTAGCCTACAAGCAGCTGTGAACTGGGATAGTCAAGATAAGACAAGGCAACTTATCCTGTCCCTCTTTTATACATTGCTCCGGTGTCAAAACAATGTTGGCTCAATAACATTACAGTCCGTTTCTGTAGACTTGTGTATTTTGCTGTGGACTTCTATGTGTTCTATTCTCAAATAAATCAATACTAAAAATGGGCAATTCTGGTACTTTTTTCCCCCACAAATGACTGCTGGGCTGTTTTTTACCCAACTGCTGCGCTGCAATTCGGACATCTGATCTGTAAACCTAAAAGTAGGCTAAATCATACCTGCTGGAGAAGCAGAATGCTCTTTGATTGAAAAATATGAGTAATTTACAGTAGACTGCAGTTGGTAATTCAGACAAGTCTCATATTTGCTTGGCTTTCAGTCTTCCAAAGCTCTTCTCCAAGGCAAACACAGCCCAATTTGTGAGGTTACTTAGCACTAGCCGTTATGCATCAAGTCTCAATACACATATGCCTACGGTAGCATGTTTTTTATGGGATGCAGACCAGAACTCAGCACAAGCCCTAAGCTATTGGCACTGACTTTTGAACCACCCACAGAGATTGGTCTTTGAAAAACCACATACAAAATATTGTATGTGTTGCTCTTCAGGGAGGGGTGGTGGTGGGGAGGGGTGTTTCTGATTGGCTGGTTTTTAACTCTGTATAACTCGAGACAACTATCAACTCGGCAGAAATCAGATTCTGTATATCGCAGGAAAGGTTATCCCTTACTTCTCAGCGGGAGAAATGGTTGAAATGCGAGAGAAATACAAGGTGTTGCGTGAGAGCGTGAATGGTTGAAATGCGTGAGTCTTGAGAGCCCTCTCTATAGGCCAACTACAAAGGTAATAACTCACTTTGAAATCTGACTTTCAAGTGGAAGATGATTCCATTGTAGTTAATGCGGTCTTGTAGCGCTAATGTATGTCATGTTTGGCCACATTTACTCTTATCTTACTACTATCATTACTACAATAGCATGAATGCTAAATAGGTAAATCTGTTGTCTTCGGCTGAATCCAGCAGTACGCTCCACGACTTTCTTACTTTAATACAATTTGACTTAAATACCTACCTAAGTCGGAAGACTCCGGCAGCCTATTGGCTTTTAGTAGGCTAGTAATTGGATAGATTTTTGGAAGGTATGATTCTGCTTAGAGCTTTCAATTAGGCCTATAAAATAATGGCAGAGAGCTCTCGTAACATCCATCATTTCTCTTAACAGAAAAATACAACAAAAATGGAGGGTGGCGTGGTCCTCAAAGTGAAAGCTAACATTTGTAGGTTTGTATTAGTGTAGGTTGGACAAGCCTTTATTTCCTCTAAATTGGCTACTTCCATAATGGCAGTTAGTAATCTGGATGTGGCAGTCCTGCGGTATGCTCTGTAAGCAAGTATGCACAATTCTTTTTCTAACAAACAAGAAAAAGTCTTACAAACAACATGGCTCATCACACTTTGAAAAAGTGTGACAGAGCTCAGCAACTACAATGTTGCCCCAGCTGTAGTCAGCTTGCTGACTAGGAAAATAAATAATTTCACATTTGATATAATATTTATGAGCATACCTTTTATATATTTATTTTGATCAATGAATCATTTTCTATTTTTCCGTGAAGTGAGCCCAGTGTTGTTTGATATATCTGTGCATTTTGAATTGCAATCCTCAGCAATACGTTGTAGACCTTCTCCTCAGATCTCTGTTGCCTTGTGAAATATGTAGCGTAGTGCATGAACTGTTAAATCTAGTAGAATATCACATGGTGTTATCTCTCCCCACCATCTTCATCAGTTTATCAGTGCAAACAAAAATCCATCTTTTGTCGAATGCGATGGTAATGGGAAATCATTTAGCCGTCTTCTTCACTCATGTTCTCAGAACATTGCCTCTGCTTGAACACAATGCTCAGAGCACACGTTATGAGAAACCTGTGGTGTAAAGCGGAGCAGAACAATTGCATACTGTATATCACAAGCAAAGCAAGTCATAGAGATGGCTCCCATGTGAAACTTGCAATTTAGATTCTTGTTTATCCCACTTCTAATGAGAAGGCCATCTCATTGAGAATCCCTTCCTAGAGAGGTTGGAAGGGGCCTGACGTGGCTGAGACAATAGTCAGTGAAGCAGGCCAAATCTCCTCCATGCACTTGAGCATGGAAATGAGCCCTAGAGTGTTAGGATATCTCATACAGATGCTGAGGGGCTCTCTGCAGGATTATGGAGCATCGCTTGTCTCCTCTGTGGTGGACACCACAGGTCCCTGGCAGGATAGAGTAGGTCCAAACCCAAGACTCAGAGCCTTCAATGCTGCTTGTTTTAAAGACCCCCAGCGCCAACCAAAGCTGACACCAAGACCCCACAAGGACCTGGGATATGCAGAGTTATCTGAGCCATGTATGGTGGCCAATCAGAGAGAAGTGAGAATAAAATATTGGTCTTAACCGTATTAGTGCAGAAACCTAAACACATTGGGCTATCTTTTCCCTCAGCCAACAGTTGTCAGATTATTTAAGGAAGAAGGGGTTAACTGGACAAGATTTTAAAAAAAAGAGTTTTTTTTTATCACTGACATTAATATTTTACAAAGGTAAAAGACATACATATTCTTTAACTGGACGAGATAAAAAAAACGTTTTTATCACTGACATTAATATTTGACAAAGGTATTCTTTAAAGGATTTTATATATTATTACCGGTTATTTAAGAATTTTTAGTATGATTTGTACCTGGATAGCCAGTCACTGTTTACCAAGTTGTCGCCACCATTTAATTATTGCTTATAAATGTAATTGCAGTGAGTAATGTGTACTAGTCTTGATCACATACTGCACACAGACACATTTGTGAAACGCTGACCAAGTTGTTAGTAGCTTATTAAACGCTGACCAAGTTATTTGTTATTTTCTATGGTGAGCACATTAATGGTTGAGTTGGCTTCAGTCATCAAACTCACATAAAATGTCCCTCACATTCTTGATCCTTGTTGTGTGCCCTTGAGTGAGTAAAGAATACTGAAATACCTATGCATTATTATTCTATCACAAACTTTCATATTCCCCTTAAACCTTTACAATCAGTTACCACAGTTTACAAACAAGTGGTAACTCTGAGTTATTTAACTTAACAGCAATACAGTTTATTTTGTAATGAAACATATAATGGCAAAATAAAACTTGAATTGAACTTAAATTAATGTGAATTGCACATAAATATATGCGCTTGCCTGGTGCCTCATCCCAGAAGTAAAATGATAGCCAATTGATTCAATCAAAACAGTGGATGGGCATAGCTCAGTGGTAGAGTATTTGACAGCAAATCATCTACAAAATGTCTGCTAAATGAATACATTACTGTAAAATTTGAAATACTATTTAGTGGTTGAGATTGGTAAGAAGAAGATTCAGATTTATGGAGATGTTTCATTAACCACATAGGTTAGGCAGATTAAGACTCATTTAGGATATCCTATGTCATCACCATAACTGTATTATCGGTTCAATGTCTTCAACATTCAGTGGCCAAAGCCTCAGCTTCCCTTCATGTTATGTTTGTACAGTTTTGCAAGGGTTTGGTAGGTTCTTGCCAAGCGTCTCTCTAGTCATGGCCCTTCTTTTGGCAACAACATTGTAGAAACCCTGCCAGGGAGCAAAAGCATATTTCACGCCCACCCACACCTACACTTCCAGTAAAACAGGATCGAGCGGAGAAGCTTAGAACCAGAAATGGCCTAGATGAAACTTCCTTTCCACATCCCTCATCGCCGTGAATAGGGCAACGAGTCAGTGAGGATGAACCTATACTGTAGGTCGTATTGTGCTCTTTTGCTTGTGTCAGTAATTGCAATAACATCTCATCAAAAGTAAACCTTTAGAATTTATTCCAAGTGACTGAGACTTTTTCTCTTACAGTCAGGTTGCTCGCTCTCCATCATCAATATATTGAGCATTTCAGCACCACACTACATTCTGTAAGCAGTGTTCTGTCTAGATTATTGATTGAAACACATTAACACTATGACTGAATGGTAACTATAATGTTGGAAAATAAAGTGTCACATTTCTATCTGTATCCATTTGTTTCAATGCGGAAAAGAAGCTTTTAATTATTTCTTATCAGCGCAGACTTTGAATTGATTGTTTCAACTCAGTCTTATCATTCTGACCTTGAAGAGTCGTGGCTTATCAAGTACTTTGTAGCGGTCCAACAACACATAGTACATGGTGCATACACAGCTTCGCACAACCTGCCTTCATGTATGATAGCATGATGAAAAGGCTATAATGCTATGCAATTATTCCCAATGACAAAATGTACTTTCCTAGCAATGGGGAAAAATTGTCAGCATATTATAGATTGCAGTAATTATGCTTAGAGTGGTAGTAGCTTTTCAACTGTATTTTCTACTGAGAATGTTGAATCATATTCACTGTTTTCTTATAAAAACTTTGCATGGTTGTCAAGGGAAAACACATTGATTCAATGACAAGGAACGCACATCTCTTGCCTCTACATAGTATTTAATGAATACTTTTTTTGCACTGGCTGGACTGCCTAAATGTATAGTGGAGTGTCAATTTTTTTACCATTCTTGAGTGAGACTAAATCTTTCTGGCAGAAGTCTCTGTGAGCAATGAAATGGAATATGGCTGATATATTTAAATAGGGCCTTTTTTGTCCCAGTGCTAGTAGCCAATGTCTGATTCTGTTCTTGAGTTGTTTGTAAGGATATTTAGGTCATGGCACGTTTACTTTGACATGCTGTACTGCGGTTACTCTTACCTTCTTCACAAACATAAGCTGTCTTGTTGTCCGGTTTATTTTCTAGAACTGTCCAACAAAAGCATGCTTGATAGCATTTGGCTGTGAAAAGAATATACTTTGACATATCATATCGATGACTCGTCTTGAAGACCTTCCAGCCAAGTTATAGTATCGTGAGTAGACAATGTTTTGTCTATAGAGCATATAGCCAAATAGTAAAAGTCTATAGAGCAAACAACCAAAACTGACCATTCAAATCAAATCACCACTGGGTCTTCAAACAATTCTTGAGAGCATCAGCCTGCTATTCTTAGCACCACTGATGATCAAAGGCAGGAGTAGCAGGCGTCTTTCTCTTCTCTTCCTCTCTCTTGGCCCTAGTCTAGCTCCTCACTTTTGGAATTAAGGTTTTTGATTGGATATTTCAAGAAAGATTTTGCATCACGTAATTAAGATTTAGATCATGATACCTCCCCAAACAACCCTTGTTGCAGTTTGGAAGAACATGAAGTTCTTGACACTTGGAGCATTTTTGAGATCAGTGAAAAATATAACGTGTGATTCTGATCAGCAATGGCAGGCAGTGTTTCTTCCAAGAAAATATATTTTTATTTTATGATACAAGTTCTCTAATGAGTAGTGTACATTGGTAGTTGGTAGTTGGTAACACTTGAATGCTGAAGGGACCATGTCTGTGGTATGCTACACAGATGCACCTATCGATTTCTTAATAGATAGAGGTATTATAAAAAGTTTGTTGGGTAAGTTAGAACCAGACACTCTTCACGTGATTGAATCAGCTAGGAGACAAGAGGATGATGAAAAATGCAGTTGAAATAACTTCGACAGAATTATTTATTTTTTGAACCCAATTTAAATTCTGTCAAGCGACAGATGAAATTGAAGTTCATTTTGGAGACCAAGGATATACAGATAGGCAATCGAAAAAGAACGTGCCATTTTTACCTCCCTCTCATTTATAGGTCATTAGATTTCCAGCTCATTGGAAAGCAAATTAGACCCCTGCACAGAATCATTTTATTTTTGCCAATGCAGAGCTTCAGACAACCTTCCCACTCTTCAGCAAACCGATTCATGTAAATCACACTGACACATTGACATCAGGAAAATCCATCTGAGATATATACATTTCTAGAGGTGAAGTATTTTGAGCTTGTTTATGTGGTATGATCAATAGATTGAGCATACAAGAACAAATGAGCACACAATTCAGACGTCTTATAAAAAGTCTAAAATATAAGATTAAAAGTAATTTACAACCAACCAAACAGTCACTTTAGTTTCATAAGACAGTTAAACAGTTAACTGTCAAATCTGCTGTTCCTTCAAAAAGGAATGATGCTTGTTGATGATACGCATACTAAAATGAGACCAGGTGTACAAGGCATGGTGAGATGTGGACACGAGTCAATTAGGTGTGACTTGCACCTGTGATAGAGGGCAGTCTCATTTCTATTTAACAACAGAGGAAATGAAAGTTCATTGGGCGATATTGTTGTGAAGAGGAGCCAGATGGGACTGGAATCAAAATAGCAACAGAGAAAAAAAGAGTAGCCTAAGCAACAAGCAAATTAGTCCATCTTACTTAAAAAATAATTGGGAAAATTGAAAAAATGGATAGCTACTTAATCTGACACATTGTGGAAGTAGTTTTTCTTTCTGGTCTGAAATAAAGTGAAAATACATTAATTTCTCACTGTTGGTATAATTACAAAGCATAAAGTGTGTTCCTGTACTTCCCTCTGTGATTTCTCATTGGGTAACATTAGCATACTAAACCTACCAATAATACACCCAGAACGAAGACATATACCGTTTTTTCTCACCTTTATGTAAATATACTGTATCTGTTTCATATGCAGTTTTGTAAAAGCTTTACTCCCTCTGTAGAATTATTAATCATAGACTTGGAAAGTAGTTTGCATACCTTCACATAATGATTTGGAGTGGTAGCCTAGAGTGTTCTAAAAGTAGTAGTCTGCCTCCTGCTGCATCTCCCCAGCTGTGAACAAACTGCAGCAATTAGGCTAGGAGAAATGTATCAAAGCCTTTTATTTGTGACATGTTATTCTTGCCACTATGCGCAGAGGAAGCAAGAACTACCACTGGATAGATGTTGTAAAGTTGTTCTTTCTGCTTCCCACTGAAAACCAGTTTGGAGTGTGGGATCCCATCTCTGGCTCTGTAGTGTTGTCAGTGTGGAATGAGAGGCATAGAAAATGCGTCAGGTCCTTTTAAATCCAGTGAGAACATTAGTGAGATAGGCTCATTAGCCGATGCTGTGGAATTCTTTAGTATAATGAGGAGGATGTAGGGGTAACCTCCCTTTCCCGGTTCAGTTATGTTGAAATGTTGTTTCTGAATGGATACCTTTGTCCTGTGAGATCTGCAAAGCTAACCGATGCTTTGTATCACTTCTGTAGGGCTCTTCCTATAGAAGTGTCAGTCACCTACTGTATTTGTGATTTTGTTTGGAGGTAGAGAGATACACTGTATATAGAAGGAATGCCTTGTCCATACATGCAAGGAAGGCCTTGCATAGTATGCATCATGTCTTTCAGCGACAGCATATGATGATATCAAACAAAAAAGGCAGGCTGGATAATATCAAGATGGGGAATTTCTGAAAGCTGTGTTCTGAGCCATAAACACAATGAAAATGAGTGCTGTATTGTAAACGACCAATGGAACCAGTGTAGTGATTCAGCTGTATATAGAATCTCAGGCAAGAACAGATTACTTCCATATCTGCTGTAATGACAAGGCATTATACAATACATTGCAACAACACCAATCTTTTAAAAGTATGTTTGCTTTCCTATACAAGTAAATCCATTCACACACTTGGCCCACCATGCCTTTCCCCTCTCTTATTTTAAAGCATATGTTAGCATTCAAGGTACCAAAACACTTCCAGAAAACATCTGAATTCAACTTAATATTCAGTTGTTGAAGGATTTACTCTAGGATTGCTTCACAGTCTTCAAAATATTATAACATCTATACACGGTATTGATATAAAAACAAAATTAAATGTTACGTAAATTGTTATAGCCTATAGTTTGTTTCGAGGATTTCTGTGCGAACATGGACAAGATCAAAGAATGACTTCCTAGAACCTATAGCCATCTCATCAGGGCTACATTGTCAAAACCCAGTAATGTACCCTCTCTATGGTAAATGAATTGGAATGGCAGTTTACTCAGAGTGTGGAATCAGGCAGACTAAATGCATCTGACAGTTTGCAAAGAAACCGGGGCAGGGAATCATAAAGATCTCCATGCCTTTGAAGAGGCCTGAGAGACAAAGTCAGGCCCTGTGATTGCAATCAAGGGAGCAATGTTCAATGTAATAACTGGTAAGCCATCATGGATGAGCCCTTTACCCAACATGTCTGGGGAGATCCTCCTCGCGCTGGCAGCACATTTACCACCAAGCCTGATTAGAATCATCCAAGAGATGAGCAGAGGAGGCGCAGAAGCATTTGAGTTAGTCTGACTGCACCCAAAGAGCTGCAATGACTCCTGACTGTTGTGTTGTCCTACATGTAAACAGAGAAACTTGCTGAGATTGATAGTTTTTGTGGAGCCAGGTGAGGGTAATAACAGACTCTCTGGACCTGTCTGGGTTCTATTCAAACAGATACCTCCCTCAGGCACCCTGATAAAAATCCCATCATAGGCTAAGGTGAGGACTGATAGAAACAAAGTGATGTTTGTGCAACACCCGTCTCTTGGCTGAACCTGTCTCTTCACAAGGCTACTGCCTCATCTCGTGGACTGTTCCATGGGGGCCTGTCCATAACTGAGGTTCATGTAGAAATGAAGTGGAGCACATGCTCCACAGTCCCACTGAAGTGTTCGTGTTGTGCAAAGTGCATTATGGATCTTATGGCTCAATTGATTTTGATGATAATGGCTCATATATAATTTCTCTTCAGCATTCTTTTGCCATAATTAATGTGTGTAATTAAGATTTTCATTACAAGAGAACAGATGTTGTTAGCTCCATGCTGATAATGGACTTAGATCAGGCTGGAATACATTTGCTGTGTTGATTAGGTTTGGAATTGCTCAGCTGGTTAGCTATAACATGGAGCTCCAGGTACAAGCCTTCAGAGAGCCCCTGGCCCCTGTCATCAGTATCTCTTCCTTAGCAGTGGGTAGGCTTGTGTTTTGGCAATGACATTACTGACCCACAATCCCACAGAATTGCAATTGTCATCTGAACTGACTTCATTTTATTTTATACTGATTTAGTCATCGTTAAAAAATGTATTCATCTGCAAACTTTGCCACTCAACTCTTATGTAGAGTTAACATTCAGTTTACTCCCCTTGTCTGATTTTTTTTATAACCCACCCTCATGAAACCCATAAACCCCTCAATTGAAGCACATTGATTGAATTTTAAATTAAGAAACAGCTTTTCTCAAACTTGGACATCTAGGTTTACCATCTTCACAATGCAGAAAGATTGCTTTTAATACTGTATGTGTGTGGGTCTTTGTGTTTTTTGTGCTGTGTAAAAAAAATTTATATGACTGCCATATACAAAATTACCCTGAGACAATTCTGGTGATGTACAGCTTCTATGGAAATAATGAACAAAGTTGAGAAAAGATCATGAAGAGGGCTTTCTCTGATGTTAAACCCAACTGTGGGTCATTTCACAACACAAATAATTTGTTGTTCTTCAAAATGCAAACCCTTGTTCTTCAGAAAATAGGCTGAAGGAAACAGAGAAAGGGAAAGGTATGGGGAACCTTTATCGGTTGTCATTCAGCTACACATTCAAACAGTATGATGACCTTTTCTAACTATATGCCAAGAAACTATTAATGGATTTTATAATGTAAGGTAGTCAATTAAATTCTCCACATCCATTCTTGACATTAAAAATAAATTCAAGTTTCAGACTTTGCAAATGAAAGAGAAGTAAGGCCAGTCTGATGATAAAGGATGATAATGACAGGATATGCCATTCAAACTGTAATCATATATTCTTACCTACTTAACACCCATCATGGATGACCCTCAAGAGGTCATTTGCATCTTAATGTTTTCAATTGACCTACTTGTTAAAAAAATAAAATAATCAATAAATCTCTTGTTCATATGAAATACTTTATTTAATATACAGATTAACATAATTTTTTCTACTGTTATTCTGTATATATATATATATATATGTATATATATATATATATATATATATATATATATATATGTATATATATATATATATATATATATATATATATATATATATATATATGAGCAAAACAACTATATTTCAAGTCATTGAGCCATTGAGCAAAATGTATACCTGTTGAATAGTGTGCACATGACAGTTACCTTTTATTTTACCTCTGATTCCTCCCTCATTCTTGCTTCTGTGAATACCAATGTGTTCAACAATGCTCCACTGCACCCTCCTCCACCCACTCAGTCCTTTGATTTGAACCAAGACAGCCTTGTAGATATGTGCATGTTGACACAGACTCGGGGACAGAATCACACTGCTTGAGAGAGAACTGTCTGTGATGGCCTTGACTAACATATCGTCACAAATCAAGACAAGTGTTAGACCTGTATAAAGTCATCACAAAATTAATAGTTCAGGCTAAAACCTATTCCTATTCCTATGTTAGTGTATTTTATAACTGTAACAAATAGGGATAAATGAAACATACATCCAGCATTGATTTCTCATTACCTACGCTACCAAAGTCTTATTTTTTTTCTTAATTCAATGGTAATTGACTGATATGTGCCTGTGACAGAGTGGGTGAAAGCATGCAATCAGTTATGCCACTTTTCTTTCCTTTTAAAGGACAAAATGCCACAAGCGCTTTTTGTTTTAAAGGACACTCACAGACTTCCTGGTAAAAGAAAAATAAAGTTCAGCTGTAAAATCCATCAAACTGATTAACCGGGTCTTGTTTTTCTTCTTGCATATTGACTACAAATACCCGTTCTGTGTAATTATTTATTGTGCAATCTATTGTAATTATGGAGACAAAAAGGAATCCCAGATATGTTTGATTGGATTCGTTGTTGTCATACATCATGAATGTGCCATGGTTGGCTCTAAAACAAAAATGAAAAGCTGCCATGGAGCAAAGACTGCTCATGCTTTCTTCTGTTTACTGGAAGTAGATGACAGAAGTTTGTGGATGCCTGGGGTGTTTGACGCTCTAAAACACTGACATTGGAGCGGATATTATTAGCCTCCCACTGATCTCATTTACAAAGTGATTGGTTTTCTATGATGCTTTCCTGTCGAGATGATGGGCCTGCTGTGAATCACACAGAGGCCTCAATCCAGAGTAGCTCTCCGTTCCCACCATACCCTTATGCAGGCTCTGTTCCACCCTAAAGGCCCAGGCTGACTCTTCCTTCCTGTCACCTGTCCTAGGCTCTGCTCCAGAGCATCTCTCCCTCCTCCATCTTCATCCTCTAGGCTCTACTCTTCCTCCAGAATCCTCTCCAGAGTAGATGTTCCTCCCTGTCACCTACAGTACTCCCAGGCTCTGCTCCAGCAACTCCCCAATCACACTTTGTGTCAAGTAAAGGGGGAGGCACTAGCCTGACGTTGTCATACTCATAATTCTAGTCAGAATATGAGTCTGATAACTCTCTGTTGGGCTGTGAGTATGGGCGTGTTTCAACCGAACTTGTAAAACAAATGCCTCTTTGCTCAATTGGATAGACCTACAACCAATCAGAGCAACGTAATATGTTGTTCAACCCAAGCACTCTTTGGTGACATGGTTGATTACGTTACTGTTGATCATCTGTCCATCATCGTATAAAGCCCGCCCTGACAATTGGATTGGTCCGAACAGCTCATCTGTTCGGGTATAGTTTTTCCGCAACCGAGCTAGCCTAGACCCAACTTCCCGACCATTTTTTTGTTGTGGGCGGGACTAAGTTGGGCCTGCAGCCAGGCTAGGGAGCCACCTCAACAAAGTCGAAATAGTGGTAGCAGATTTTGCACAAAATCATACAAATGTGATAACTAAATTAATGACAAAATACCTCATTTGAGTCAATAATTTTACCCTGGCATATAAATCTTTGTTCTTATCTTGATCTGTTCTCTTTATAAATTATCTTCAACATTCAGTTCAAGTATGACAATATTTCAATGTGCTACTCTCCAAAAATCCATTATCATGAAGATGGAGTGGTTACATGCTTGCTGTTGCCAGAGCAAATGTGCTTTTTTTTCTTCCAAATCCCATTTAAAGAAACAAAAGATTACCACCACAACACAGTGACCTAGCACACAGAACAGAATCCCATTCAACATGTATCAATTGAGTGGTGAGTCTTATCTGTGACCTGTTCTCAAGGCTTGTCCTCTGAGATTGTATCTTTTTCAGGAAAAATGTACAAGTGGGCAGTTTAATTTTGAACTGGAATTGGCCTGATATTGTCTTACTCATCGGTTGGGTTATGCAGTCCTGGAACCCAGTTGTTGTCTGGTAATCCATTCTTCTTGGATAATATTTCTCTCCAGACAATCTTTCATTTTTCTATCAGTGCTCTGGCTACTTTTTGCTCAACGACCTTGGTACCAGTACAACACTGTGTTGACTTTCCAAGCCATAGACAAGGTTACAAAATCTGTACAATAGGATATGTCATAAAGTGTATACAGTATCAATTATTATCACTAGAGCACACAGATACAATAAAAATACAGATATTTATTGCAATTCCAGATGAGGATTTGCTTATTAGGTATCGTTTTTCAATATTAAATGGTCACTACATTTTTACAATCATTTGGGCATTCTCTCTTACTAAGAGTACCAGAGATCACTGAGGAAGTGTGTACATGAGTGACAGAGAGTGAGGGAGAAAAAAGGAGAATTAGAAGGGAGAAAGAGAGAGAACTAGAGGAAGTGAAAGCGAGAAAAAGTGAGAGAATGAGAGGAAGAGACAGTGAGAGAGGAACAAAAGAGAGTGAAACTGTTGGGCACAGGAGTAAACAAGGACATTTCAAATGAAAGCCTGAAGATATCGAGGGATTTTCTAGAAGTGATTGGCTGCCTTTGTGGTCTCAGGTTTTTATAATCCTGTCCTGTGATTCTCTAATCTCCCTGTTCTTTTGTATAAAGGAAAACCCTCATTACATGGGGCAAAGCTGACAACTTGTTATAAAAATGGAAATGAAGAGCGAAGAGAAACCTTTTATTAAATTCCACCCTCTCCATGTAGAAACCTGTCAGGCCAATGGCACCCACAAGATCACTATGAATGATAAGCTCGCTCTCTGTGACTTAAATTAGACACTCATTGAGGAATTTTAAGGCACTAGCGAGAAGGCAGTCCAAACAATAGTCACCCACCATACTCTCACTGGGGCATTCTGGAAGGTTCTGTTGTATGTGCTGTAATTAAACTGGGAATTAAAGCCTGACTGGTCCATTCATCCTCTCAGAACACCAAGAGAATCTAGGTCACTGATGTTTGCCATCCACTGAGTGTTATAATAGCATTGTGATTCATTTATTTGTTTGTGTCTTTTTTCCCCAGTCCAGTCTTTTGAATGGAGACTTTCCCATAGGAGATGAAACAGGAGTGTGAGAGGGTTCTTGGAGAAGCTGTCAAGGTTAGAGAACCTTGCTCAAGGGAAAGACTGCTGCATTTGCATAATGTTTTATCTCATATCTTAGAGCACTTGGGATGAATCGTTCTCTCAACATGAATCATGTCTGTGTAAAATGTATGTAGCTTGGCTAGAAATGTAGGCAATAACCTATTGTTCCTGCCACACTGTATTTTTTTCTCTATTTATGATTGTACATTTGATGTTGGCTGCTTGTATTTCATCTTCAAAGATTGTGTATGTTCTCCGTAAACTATATCCATGTTTTCTGAACTGTTGTCAAAAGTGGGCTGTACTGTTCTATAGCATGCCAGTTATCCAAGCATAACCCCAATACTTTTTCTAATTTAGACATCCTGTCCTTTTTTTCTCCCAAGATCAAGTGACGGTCCTTCAGCGAATATCATGTCTGAAAGAGGCATGGTTGTGCAGTGTTTACCTCTTGAATATTTTATGTTACCATGATCTGCAGTTCTGTACGCACCAAATGATTTAAAAGGTTGTGATAGCTGTTGTGCTGCATCTTGTCTGTGACGCCAATAAGCAATTTCCACTCCCATTTCTCCTGTGTGTCTTTCTGTGTGTGTTAGTGGCTTATTGATTCAACAGGCCCAGACAATATTTATGTCACACAACACCATCCATTAGCATTCAGTCACTAACATGGTCTTGGTGGGTGTTCATAGATATGCATGGATGATGGTAGAACACAAGCTTTCACTTTCAAAATCTGGCTGCGTTTCAGATGGGCTTTGGAAGGAAATCCTCATTTCCTATGATAACAAGCTGACTTGACCCCTTTTTTTGCGGCTGATGTTGTTTACACACTTGCCACATAAATAATATCAACATGATTATTAATCCACTCTCTTGAAATATGTGTGAGCATGGTTTTTAGTACAGAGCACTAGGCTATTTAGAAGTCTGGTCCTGCAACCAGGTTTTACCTACATCCTGTTACATAATGATGAGAAGACTGACCCGGAGAGACTAGCTGTTGAGGAGGCCAGTGAGTCATGCTGTGCGCTTGAAAGTGCATTTTTGGATTGCGGAAAAACATTGCAGCCGATCTGTATGTTTCCCACATAATAACCCTTTGTTCAGCCCGCTCACTGTGCTCACGCAGCCAATAATTCAACCAGTGTCATACAGCAGAGCAGAGGTTGTAGCGCATAGGTTTGAGACAGACCTCCAACAGCTCCACAAATGGATAGTAGCATCAGTAAGCCTTGTTTTGGTTGCTGTTTCACTGGTAGCGTTCCCAAAGCCTCCACAGACCTCTTTTGTCCCTCACTATCTCTGCCTTCTTTACGTCCTGACTTGGTGCCCCTCCAAGTTGCCTCTCAAGGCTGAAGGGTGTTTCTTTTCCATTTGGCAGTGCTGGAAATGGTTTCTGTCAGAGTATATATAAACGAAGACCCACCCGGCCCCCAGGCCACACAGCCCGCAGCCCCCAGCACCCAGCCATGCCCTGTGATGGCATATATCCTGTCTTTCTCCATCTCTCCCCAGTAACTGAACATCATTAGATTCTGCTCAACTAATCAAGGATTTATACTGATTTGTTTTTGTGTATGTATGTGTGTATATGTGTGTGCATTCATGCTTGTGTGAATGGCGTATATTGAGACTTTAGAGGCCTGTTTACCGTCTGTGAGCATTCTTCCTGCTCATTAATATTCCACTCTTCAGCTGGGTTGCAAAAGGTTAACCTTATTAAAGCAGATGAGGAAGTTTATTTGATGTCTCGTGAGCATTGTAAGAGACCATGTTTGCATGAAAAATAAAAGTGAAGCAACAGTCATCTCCTATAGACAATGCCTCTCTCCCAATTGGAACAAGATTATTGTCAAATGTTATGATTTTAGTATGACAGCATTGGTTAAATACTGTGTATGTTTCCACAGGTTGTACATTTTTTGATTTTGAATGAAATTCCTCATCTTTGTGAGGTAATTATCTGATTCAGCTTGAATCATTCCGAAACATAGTCCAAATGTAATATTTTGGTTTCCTTCATTATTTAAACAGCAGAGATTGGTAGTAAATTCATGATAATCACTTCTCAATCAACTCGAATGAAAGATCAGATTGTCGCAGCAGCAATTGTTATATGACAATGTGAGAAATGCATTAGCTCTGGGAGATTTCTTTTGTGTCTTTTGTTGATATTCCTACTGAACCAATTTACAGCATTTCTAAACCATAATAACAAACTGTTTTAGAATCTATTTAAAAAGGGATAGGTCGTCGTGGTTCATGGTTTGATGTCATAAAACATTGATGCACAGGTTATGCACAGAGGTTACTAAAATCAACATGTTGGAAATTACACTTCCTGTTTATTTGTGTTTGTATCTTCTCCTTTCATCGGTGTTCATTGGTGTAATGATGTGATTTAGTCAGACATTGTTGTCCTCTGTTGATGTAATGAGATGAGGCAGTATTGTTCCTGTTTGTCGAAGCATCTTGCTTCAGTCCCAAATGGGTTCGCAAACTAGCGCCACTAATCCAGCATTTTGATTGTATTTGAAACACAAATAAACATTTTCATCACAAAAAATAATATTTTTTAGCGGGTAGTTGTCCATATTATATTGATATTGAGACTCCTGCTTGCATGTTGTTAGTATTAGTAATAGTATTGTTCACAACCGCAAAAATGTTTTAGGGATCTTCAAAATGTTATGAATTAATGGATGGATGGATGGACACACATGTACACAATGCACCCAATTATGAGCTTATAGAATCCCATGATCACATGAATTCCTGACTGAGCAAGTTTGTCAATGCCAACTATGAATGTCTTTTATACCTTCAGAAGGACTTCTGCCACTGCCTCTTCCTCTAATCTGGTTTGGTTCAAGTTTTTCTCTCTTTCTCTCTCTCCCTTCTGCAAAACATTGTATCTTTCCTATATTTAAAGCTTCATGTACATTTATGAGTGATGGTGGGTCTTTTGTTGAAGCCATTTGCCTATTTCCCTAGTGTAGGCATAGGCAAGTGTCGTGTTGTGCTTTTCTTGACCTTTCATCTCATAACTACTTTTCATTTCAGATACACAGCACACATATACTAAAAGGTTTACCCACTAGTAATTTTGTTTCTCCCATTCAACCGTTGCCCTCTATTATACCCTCCAATCATACAGCCTGGCTGAGAGCTTGTTGAACTATCACAGCAGGGAATGGAAACTGTCATCTTGCTACATATGATTGAGCTGGGCTGTGTAGTCTTGGTATATACAGTAAAGACACCAATTCTATATACTGATGTGAAATGGTTAATTGCATCACCTTCACATGGACTTTACGTTTGCATTGATCAGGATATCTGTTTTCGTTTACAGTTATTGCTTTCATTGCAATAGTCTGGGTTGTAGTGCAAAGCCTTTCCTAAAGAGCAGGGCGCTAAAGTGTTTCTCGTGAAGGAGCTGTCTCCAAAGACGATTTAAATTCAGCCTTGTCTTGACCTAAGTCTATGTAATAATGGCAACAAACGGGCAACCAGCTTGAGCCTTGAGGAGGGCAGACCATAAATCAATCAAACACCAAGGGGTGAGAGGAGTTGCCATGGAGCCGTAACAGAAAACATAATCTAGCATTCACCATATTTCATGATGACAGAAAATGTCATTTCAGGATGTTTTATATTCAAGGATCCTTATTTCCCAATAGTATAAATCTGACTACTGTATTGCATTTGTATTTTCTGTAAGGTATGCTGTATTAACCAGTCTGATGGTTGTTAGTGGATTCGTCTGGAAGCGTGTTTTAACGGCTCAGTGTTGAAGTGTGCTAACAGTTGGCCTCACAGCATATATTGTACTGTAGCATGAAATGATCATTTCATCAACATGTAGATTTACCATTTACTAAACATTTAAGCTCTTGTGCAGGCCACAGGGAAAATCATTAGTGCTCTGACAGTTAAAACTTCCTAGAGATGTGTATATTAACATGCCCTATTTTCCACAGTGACTCCCATGAATTCCATTCAATGTAGGTTAGTGTGGCTTACCAGCATGCAACATAAAAAAGACCAAGCAAACGCCATGAAGGCAGAGAAATACGTCACAAGTTCTGCACATTCAGATTGGTAACAGCCTGTAGGTCTGGGCTAAGTGAATTCAATGGGGGACTTGTGTTCATCATGGGACTGGAGGAGGAGACCTAGGGGGCCTCCGCTAATCCACGATGCCCTACTCTTATCACTCACTGCCAAGGTCAAGGACCTAATGAGGATGAGAAGCCATTAGAGCAATTAGATGGAACCACCTTGTTTCTGGGCCATGGAGAACTCAGGGAGAGAGAGAGTGGGGATGGGCGGGTGGGGGGGTCAATCTAGGACCAGAAAAAAACGGTGGCAAAGCCAGACTTTTGCTCCCCAGCTGGCTCTTACCTCGCCCTCTCTTGCACTTCCTCTCTTTCTATCTCCTCCCTCTCTGTCTCTCACTCTCAGTGTCAGTCTCTCTTTCCTTCTCTTTTATTTTTCTCTCACAGACACACCTCTCTCTCTTTCTGTCTCCTTCTCTATCACAGACACGTCTCTCTTTCTCTTTCTCATCTACATACTCTGTCTCTAGACCACAGCGTACTCTCTCCATCAATCTCTCTCTCCTCTTCCACCTACACCACCACTTCCATTCTCCTCACTCTCCATCCATCATGCCCAATGGAAAGAGCTTTCCAACTGCAGTTGCTTACTGTAAGTGGCACAATAGTGACACTTAGTGGTAAAGATATCAATTCGCTGAATCAGACTCCAGGGCAACCACAATCCATTTTCAGCTTATCAAAGGGCTTTTAGATGAATGTGTTTTCACATGGTATGTATGTTTTCTTTTAGAGATGACATCAGATTGTACTATCATTGGTTATTTTCTGTCCACCGGATGTCCATTCCTTGTCTGGGTCGTTTACGTAAATCAACCAATTGTGTATAACAGCGTGTTGCTGCCCAATTCCAAACTTTCTTTGATAGAAGACAAACACAGCACATCCCATTAAGTGTATGTTCATGAACATGTGAATAGTCTGATTTATTCCCATAGTTATTCTAGAATCATTGCAAACTCAAAGAATGCTACATAAAGGCTGTGGTGAGTGTTTCCCCTAGCAGAGGCAGCTGGCTCTGGGAAGCTAATCCTACCGTGGTGCTTCTCTTCAGTTCATTGGTGCTGGCCATTTTCTCCCTTCATCTCCAACGGTCCAAAGCTCTGGGCCTGTGCATGTGTTGGCATCCTCCCAGCCCTCTGCCCACAACGTTACACTTCACAAATTAACATTTTATATGATGGCAACATGGTGTGGATGTGGAGAAGAAGCTGCCAGCTCGGAAATGAAGCAGGCTGGCACTGCTAACGTTGCTCTCTCTTTCTATTTCTCGCCCTCTCTCTCCCTCTCGCTCTCTTTTACTCTCTCTCTTTTTCTCTGTCCCACAGTAACAACCTTGAACCAGTTTGTTAGCCTCCCAAATGAACAGCCACGGTGTGGAGATTTGAATAACATAAATAAATGAATGAGCAAACAAACCAGCACAAGGCCAAAGCAGCACTCGTGTCTTGCACTCTCTGTGTAATGATCTGCAAATAGCTGGCCGCAGAGATAAAATTCAATTGGAACCGCAAACTGCCAACGTAAGCCCCATAGCCAGTGCTGTTATCATTTTAACCAAGATCTTGCCATGCACCTGGTGAAATCCAAGTACCAGACCACAAAAATCATCATTAGGCTAGATTAAAGGACTCTCCCACAGGTTGCCTAATGCCTGAGGTTGGACAGTCCCATGTTTAAACAGAGTCTCACCATGCACCAACACCAACCTCCTATCCAAACAGAACCTGAGACTTGGTGTGGGAAGATGTCCAAAGGGAGTCTGTGTCTATTTATGCATAGTTATGGTGCAAGACATGACACAATTTCACAGGAAATGCTTTCATATGCCTGTTGAAGCTAGACACAAAACTCTCTGCCTTATATTCAGACATTATACTCTCGTGCATTCAGCTATCTTGCTTTGTGTGACCAGAGCTGTTCTCCATTTTGGAAGGCATTTGTAAGAAACATCGTTGCCATGCAGAACTTCCCTGTGCCATGCAGAAGTGTGATCAAAAGCTGTAAGGATATCTATCTGTTCTGAAGGAGAATAAATGGCTTTTTGACTCAAATACCATGGTCAGACTGCAGTATGTACTTTAGGGAGATTGAGGAAAGACTTAACCAAAACCAAAATAGCCTGGCCATTTGCTAGGTAAGATTTAGGAAACTGTCTTTTTAAACGTCAGTGTAAGATGACATGCATTATGTTAAAATTGAATTCAGCAAAGGATGTCATATCACCGATACAAAAGTCATACAATAAAGAAAACTAAAGCAGGGAACACATTCTGTGTGAAATTCACCTGGACATGTATTTTTCTCTCTCCCCACTGCACTTAGAGGAAATGGATAATTCTAGTTGATCCTACTGTATCTATTTGATCCTAAAATCCTCTGAAATCCTTGCCTGCTATTCCTGTCCTGGGGTTTGAAGTTTCTGAAAGCCTTTGAAAATCACCTTACCTGCCATTCTTCACCAGCAACTACAGTACAGCGTTGCATGAGCCTTCAGCTCTCTATCATGGGAGGAAACTAAGAGCTCTGTCTGGGATCTAGACCTAATGTATAGTTTTGCTCAAAACAGTCTGTAGTTCACGAGTGTAATAACAAAGCGTTTTCTCATACCACTTTCATAACGTGAAATTCTGGCATTCCGACTCAAGATAAAAGGCCACACATTGTAAACACTCTATTAGACTATTTCAATTTACACAACCTGTCAACTCTAAAAAACAATTTGTGCAGCAAATCATTTTGACAAAAATATGTCTGCAAGCTAACCAGCAGACATTACAGATTTAGTATCAATGGATGTGGTGGCTGGGATAAAGAGTAAATATAATTTAAAAGGGTAAGAATTAATCTTTTGAATCTTCATTGATTTCACACTGACAGCAATAGATTGTTTCAGAGAAACAATTATACATACACACTCCATCTTACCCCTGTACCACACATTGAATACCACAGAATAAATGGCAATACAAATTAAAATGGCTGTAATTACTTTTGCCATATAACATTGAAGAATTATCTCGTCTCTTAAAGTATGTATTTAGTGTTTTCACAGAGTCACAGTGGAGAATCCATCTCTTGGCTAATGCTTCATTACCTACCAAAAAATACTTAAATCTAATATTTAAAATATGGGCCTCAATGTAACATCTGGTGTATTGATACAATAGTATGTAAGATTTTTGTGCCTGGAATGCTATGGTATATTTTTTTGCCATCACCAATAATTTTCATTTTTTATTTTATAAATGAGCTTCCAATTGAAATGTTGAGAGTCTTTCAGGTAAAATCAACAATCCTCACTGTGTACACAACTGTTGGGTACAGCTCAATACATTTTACAATTCCTCTTCCTCCTTTGAACAGTTTGCAGTTGTCTAATTTATTCTTTCTTTCTATTCTATATCTATTAGAGGAATCTCATGGCCTTTCTGGGAGCCCTGTTCCCTCAAGTTGGAAGTGGTTTCCTTGTACGTCTCTCTGTCAGAGATGTAAAGTTCTCTTTTTTTCTGGCTCCGTTAATCTTAATGAATCTTTGACGTCTAATATCATTAATCCACACTCCTTTGTCACCAACTTGGATCAATGTTTCTTTTTCCGGACTGAAGATGGTAATTAATCCTTGGTCTAAAAGTGCCTTCAGGCGTGGCAATTTCTCAAATGCAATGATGAATGCATTGCTTGTTCATCCCATTTCTAGTTAGAAAGAAAATTAATTTTCTTTGGATAATGTTTTTTACATGTTTAGAGAATTACTATATGTTACAAAATAGTTTGAGGCAGGATGATTGACCCTGTTTTATTGTTTTACATATTTATATAATTTTTTTAACTATAAAATACATTTGGTTTAACCTAAAACTAAATGTGATGAATTGCTTAGATTTGATGTGTGATAGAATACTTTGTTCGATGTACTGTCAATAGTCAGTTACAGTAAAGTACCTGGCCAATGTATGTAAAAAAAAAAGAAAGTTAAAAGAAAGAGAGAAAGAGAGAGAGAGGAAGACTGAGAGAAAGAGTGGTCCATTGCCTATTTATCAAGAGTAAGGTGCATGAAATTGGCTCTTAACCTCACAGTTAGGAGGTTTAATTGGAAATCATGCTTTTGCTACGGGAGGGGGCGGGAGGAGGAGAGTTGTCCAAACAGCATGATAAATGACTTGTGGGACATAAGGCTTTGGGGGGATGGGCGGTGAGTGGGAGGATGGGGGGGTGCGGGATGGAGGGTCTGCAAGAGTCAGATGCAGGTGGCAGCTCTGGTCGCCACACAAGACAGGGTTACATGTGAAACAGGAGGGGAGAGCAAAAGAGAGGCTCGACCGGCAGCCATGCCGAGCTGTAGAGACACACATCAACAGGAGGAAGGGGGCAACGTGTGAGACAGCAGAGGCACGGTGTGGAGACAGTCGAGCAGGGGGGGTGGTAGAGCAAGAGAACACCTCTGGAGAGAAAGGCCAGGCAGGGGGAAACAGATGCCAGAGCTTTCCCTCTGCTCTCTGCCCTGCCCAGGAAGGGGTCAGAGCTGAAATCCCTGAAACCATTCTCCAGACACAGGAGCTTCTATAAATGCCCCGGCGGATGACGAGAGCCACCCAAACATAAGAACAGATGGCAAGAGAGCATGAGAGATTATAGGGTAAATGAGAAGAGTGGTTCACAGCATAGTACCCAGCAGGGGTACTATGCTGCCACAAGTCTGAGCTGAGACAAGGGCTGACAAGTTGTAATTTTTGCCATCTGATGGTGCCGGTGCGGAACTCTGACCTGAACTCTGATCTGTCTGATAGAATGAAAGGCTAAACAGAGAGACAGACTGGGTTTACGAATCACAGGTACCGTGGTTTAAGAACACAGCCGTGATGTAAGTCCATGTAGGTCTATGTGTAAACTACATTTCTGAAAGTCTGAAATAGGGATTTGTAGAATATGTTCTTTCTCATGAAATGTTAAACATTGTTATAGATTGGTCAACTGAAAATGATTTTTAAAATTAACTATCCTCCCATTTACAACCAATTCTCCTGCTTGCAACTTATCTCTTGTGTTTCTTATCAGACTGTTTGTTCAATGTTTCTTGTGGAACCATACAATTATGGGCTTGAACAGCTTTTGATGACCTTGAGAGAGGTATTCAAGCAGTTTTATAAGACTTCTTAAAGGTATCACATCACTCAAAATATGTGTTCTAAAAGCTTTGGTTTGAGAGTTGGGGTAAAGAATTTCTACAATGACAAGCCCATGACTTCTCAACTTAGCCTACACAGTTGAACTACAATTGATAGTGTCAAATGTTCTAAAAACCTCAATTTGATTGGATGATATAATTTATGCATTTAGCAGACGCTTTTATCCAAAGCGACTTCCAAGAGAATATCAATGTCTCATCAGGCAATCAGAGAATTTGCTTAAAGTAAATCCATGAATACATATTTGTGAATGCATGTGACCCTTCCAGTGGCATGTTCACAGCTGTTTCAGTGGTCCAATACATTTCCTTCAACCTTGTCCTGTCCCCGCATAATTCCAAAGCCCAACAAATTGCCCCGTCTGCTTCATCATTTAGCAGAGGACATATCCTTGAATCGATGCCAACAATTAATCTGTAAATGTCCTGTCTAATAGAGCTTGTATGCGAGTTGAAATGAGCAAGGGAGACTAAACCCTGTGATTTTTATATAAATATCTGACCCCTTGCACTTCACCACTTTCTAATTATATTAGGATTAATTGGCTGGTGTCTGAGGGACCGAAGTTGCTGGTATTAGAGTATTAATAAGCCACACCTTGCAGGAGAGCCCCTGGACCCTCATGAAAGGCCCTGTTAATTAGGCCTGTTGTGAGGTGAGATAAACAGGGAGAATAACACAAACAGGACATGGCCGAGAGGGGAGGCCCAGGTCACCTGACTCCTAGCGCCACCTGTCATTTCCTGTTTCAATACAACGCCGGCTCCTCAATCTCCTGCAGTCCTGCGGCTGAGAAACTTTCCAAAGAACTCCATATTAAGTATATACCCATAAGTGACCCGGTATCTCATAAACTCATATCTGTCCGAGCGATTTAGCCGGAGGTACATCTCATCCTTGCTAATGCCTCCTCCGAGACCACATGTCCATCATAAGTTAATCATCAGCAAGTCGCATCATGATTATCAATGAGGACTGAACACATTCACCTCATTCTTCGTATCCTTCCTTTTATCACAGTCCACTTCCATGACCTTTTCTCTTTTTGAAAAGTGAGAAGGAAAGTGTCAGCATGAATCAACCCAAGGCCCTTGTGTATCATCAAACAATGTGGCCATATCTCTCTGCTGCCCTCAGGTTACCTTCAGTATGGATGCCAGAAAGCATCCACTGTCTTTCCTCTCATGGAAGGAACTAAAAAGTTCTATTCGAATACTAAAGAAAGGATTTCATGCCTTTAGAATGGCAGCAATTGTGAGGTGCCCTAATGGCTCACTGAATAAGTGGGCGCACCATGTAGGCTGAGGCCTTACCGCAGCTCCCTGGGTTTGAATCTGGTAAAGGCAATTTGCTACATGTCATTCTCTCCATTACTTTTCCCGTCACTGTAAAGCTACTAAAGAAAGAAATCCCCCAAAAACCTACCTTAAAAAAAGAAAGGTTGTTAAAGTGTGAATTGAAAGTTATCTGCAGCTTTTAGGGAAGATGATTGATTATGGCTCTCAAAATGATGCTGGTTGTTACTGCCAATTCTTTGGACACAATTATCTCTGCTTCACACGAAGGAAAATTGATGGTTGAAGACTGGGCTCTTCTGAAGTGGCACAGGGTTTGTTGCTTACAATTTTGAAACAGTATTGGTCTGACTTCTAGACAAAGCCTACAGATCTTTCTCAAATAAAACAAGTTTGAAAAATCTCAATGTTTTCAGGGGCCAGAGAGGATAATGACAGGAGAAACCCAGAGAGACATGACTGACATTGTGAGTGGTTAGTCTACTGCCATTTGCTCAAGGACTTTGACAACGGTTCAATTGTTTAATTGCCAAGCCTTGTTTAAACTGGTCTCTAATGGTCCCTATGTGATCATGTATGGAGCGCTTGGCAGGCAGATTTGTTTGCTATGATGAAAAAGGCATTGGGAGGGATTATGTGGCCACCTGAACACACAGCTTTCTGCACTCCTGACTGTAAATAGATGGCTAGATCATCTGAGCCCATGGGAAAATTGCCCTGCTAACCAGAGCATCACCTATACACAGACCCAATGGGTTTAGCCTTGACCTATACTACTTTTGACCTTGGACAAGGAATTTGAACGGATTCATTTTTGAAAAGCTCAGTAAATTGGTTTGATCTTCACAAATGTGATCCATGCAGAGGGATGCAAAATGAAATTGAGTGGATATCCTGCCAGCCTCAATTGTTAGGTATTATAAATGACGGTTTTCCTATTCCTCACCGTTCCACTTCACTCTCCGTTTCATTACAAATGGATTGTTCCGACATTTTCCCAACAGCTTTGTGGAATCTGTCGCATTCTTTACAGCTCATGACCACTCTCTGCTCTTTTACACCTCCCTTTCAATATAAATTTCCATTATACTAATACTCAGAAATAGTTTCACATTTCACTGATGCTTTTCATTAGGAGAGATTTTCTCAGATTCAGACAGTGTGACTTATAACTATGAAACTCTTGTTGATCAAGTATCAACATGGACTCTGCATGCAATGGAGGGTTTTGGCAGTTATTTAATAGCTTCACACTTTATTTGGCAATTTTCAGTAGGATAGGTAAAGAGTAGCTGTTGAAAGTTTAGCTCTAGGCTGGTATCGCATTGGGATTCAGGCATCGCTTGATGACGGATCTAACATTAGGTTTGGTGAGATGACATCTTCCAGGGGGTACTGCAGAGGTATTTTTCAAAGGTAATGGAGAGCCTAAGGATAAAGAGGATAGTCAGGCACAGTGCTCCAGTGTTGTGGCCTGCAGTGGTCCACAGGGAACCCTACACGGACTCACTCAGTAACATGCCACTTTAGAGGCAATCACTGCTGGCCCTGCAAGGTTGACTGTCTCTGCCTGCAGATCAAAGAATAAGACAGCAAGGGGGCATCTCAACCGTCCAAAAACCTCATTCAATCTTCAACATCCTTCTGCCTCTTTAATTAACTGAACAACATATACAATACCCCATCTATGGCATGAATGAATGAAGTGAAATATACACATGTTTTTGCCTCCCTGAAGTAACCGTAATCCTGCAAGCAGCCAGAGACTGGCTTCATGATGAATGACAGTAAGCAGTGGAGACTTAAAACTGATCCTTTAATTTCACCTCTTGTTATAAAGTCCATTAGATGACTAAACACCTATTATCCATTAAGAATGTAACGATTGGCTTTGCGCAACCTTCCATCCTACTGGCAGGTGTGCTGGTGGTTGAAGGATCAGCTGCTTGTTCTTACATGATACTAGGTACAGGACCAACTACAAGGCAAGAATGATCATGTTGGTGTTTTTCACTTTTAGATAATAATGGACACAATACATTCAATAAATCCTGTACTGTAATAAGAGCATGATAATGGATATACATTTCTCACTCCCTGGGTTACACACAGTTTGACCTACTGGTGGAGCTGAAGAATTGCTTTGTCTGCAACCCTTAAACGAGAATTCATATGAGTGTTTAAGGTTTTCAAAAAGACTAAAATCTTTCTAAATCCTTTCCTTTTCTCCCTGAGATCCAACCACAGCTGTAGTAGCCGACAGTCTGTCAGCTCTGCATCCTCTGGGCTTCTGATGGGACTAACACTCTCTATGAACCCTTCTTGAATTATTCATCAGCACAGATAATGTTTGTAAATTATTTTATATGGCAGGGAAAGATTCATCTTCAGAGTTTGGATTGGGGTAGGGAGAAGCTAATGTGTTTATTATGCTAAGATAATGGCGGGAAATGGAGGCCAGGGGTGGCGAGTTTGGAGAAGTGTTTATACTTTATATTCATTGGAGAGAAGCGTGTAAATGCTTTGTGGTCACATGGTGGTGTCTGTCTTTCAGATGCATTTGACTGGTTGGTGTTTTTCATAGGATATGTAGATTATCCCAGTCTAGGTTTCAGTGTGCTGTGGATGTAGCCGTGCATTTATGGCTGTTGTTGAAAATTGAAGTCGATAAACATTACCCCTGCGGTTCTCTTTAGGTGACAGAAAACTCCATTAGAGCCAAAGGGGATATCTGAGTTGCTTTGTAACTGCTATTTGCCTTGCTTGGCCAAGGGAGAAATGCATCCTCACATATCAGCAGTGTAATGGCAGCACGCTACCAAGGAAATAGGCTTCATTTGAAAATCAGAGGAAGATGAGTGTCAGAGGGGGAAAAAAGGTAACTCCAAGCAGATAGCTCAAACCTGTCAGAGTATGAAGGAAGTTCACGGCTCAGTTGTCTGGGTTTCTCAGACAGTTAACCACACTGTGTGTTGATGTAACTTACCGTTTATGGTGTATGAATGACCACGCGTGAGGTTGATCACAGATTGACATCCCAACAGGAAATAATGTCAACTGCAAAATTGTGTCATTCACATCTAAGTAAGAAATATAGCTTCTCAGTTTCAAAATTGCGTTTTTGAGTTTCACCTTATCTTAGCACATCATATTGGACTGTTAAATGCAGGACATTTGTGACTGGTAATATATTCATATGTTGCTGAAAGAATACTTCCCTACAACACTTTGCTTACACTGCGGTCAGGCACTGACAGTGTCAACAGAGAATGTGCACAATGTGCTGCAGCAAATGTGATGTTTTTAGAGAGAAAACACAATTAGAAATACCCGGTCTCCCAGGTGGTGGAGATGCGACCATATTAAATTGGTCCTTCATCGTACAGTACCAATTAAGATGGAAAACTAATCAACCATGCCAGATAGGCCTACCCACTGGCTGCTCCACACAACATTGAAAAGCATATTGATGTTAGTTTTTTTGCTAACTGCTGCTGCGTCCTGTTTTGAAGCTGAGAATGCACTGACGCAAATGCTAGAGAACATGAAAAAGGAAGAACATATATTGCCTTATGTGTAGCTAAATGACTGTTACACTAACGGTACACGTTTGGAATTGGCCAATGGACAGTTTTAGATGTGTCCACTTATTTTCAGCCTCCTTATCTGATGAGGAAGTTCTGTATAGTGAATATTTATAAACGTTGGGTGGTTGAAAGGATGAATACATCAATACAGCTGAGTAATGGTTGAGACCCAGTTAATCCTCGAGAACATTAAGCCTTTCGCAGACAAGCGAGACAATTCCCTGACTTGCCCTGATCAGCTTCGTCAATGGGAGACGAGATTGTCTCTGCTCATTTGATTTGATGTTTTGTTCTGAATAAGGCAATTTAATTTTGTGGCGACTCAATTTGGAGACGCCGAAGAATTGCCTGCCTACGATTTAACAGGCCTCCAGCCTGGACATTGTGCGAGACCTCAAACAGAACACTTTGCACATGGATCTCATCATCATGCTCATTTGAGAGAGCTTTGGCAAATTCAAGGCATCAACAGTTGTTTTGTGCCAAACAATAAATGAGATGTCATGTTGTGCTCGTAATCTGTCGCACAGGCTAATGGGAGATTTATTGGAAGTCTTGTCCAAGGAGTTGTCACAGGAAACACAGGTAGAAAACAACTCGACACAGCCCCAGAATGCAGATCTTAAGGTATCTGGAGACTAATGATGCCATTGTAGCATAGAAGAGGCTGTTACAGTGCAGAGGTGTGAAGTGGGAAAGCACATTAGAAGTCCTCATTGAAACCCACACCCACAGCAAGTTTTCGTAAAAGTCCTCTTCACTGGTGTGAACCTTAGCCTGCTGCAAGCTGTTCTCGGCAAGTAAAAGGGAACTTTTGAACCAAAAAGGGGTCTTCTTGGTTCTGAGTGCTAACGATGGGGTGTAGCATAAAGTGGAGGCGTGGGTGGGTGGCTGAGTAAGGGGGGTTTAATCATAGATAGATCAAGCAACCTAAATGAGGGTCTGTCAATCATAACAGATGTTGAGTAGTTGGGAAGTGGTAGGACAGGAAGATGAAGAGATTGAAACAAGTCGAGAGAGTGGAGAAAGACACAGAGGGTATCAAGAGAATCCTCCCTTTAGGATACAAGCACCTTTTAAGAAGCTGTAAGGCCCAAAGGACTTCTGGGGCTTTTCCAAGACTGCAGATCAAACCCATTTCTTCCACTTCCTCACACAGATCCTTTTCATCATGATCAGGGGGAAAAAGACCTCTTATTAGCTTCAAATTAAAGTCAAGCACAGGATATATTATAACCAGTGTTGCATCCAGACATTTTTTAGAAACCTTGTGATGGGTGGGAGAAAGATGCGGATGGGATGGGCCCAAAAAACTAGGAACTGCTGACACACTCAACAACAACAATCTACTCTCAACAACTATGATTGTTGATTGAATATTGTCCAGATTTGTTAGCAGTATATATATATATATATATATATATATATATATATATATATGTATTTTAAAAATTGTAAATAGATCTTTCCTGCTTTTATAGGAAAGAATAGCAGTTTAGTATCATACTGTTTGTATTCTCTCTTCCCTCTCATGTGCCGCTTGGCCATGGAAGTTAGGCAGAAACTATTTAATTTTAGTTCTTACTTTTAGTTTGCCATTGACATGTCCAGTGGGTGATTCAGATGTTTTAAAGTATTTGCTACATTTCATACAATGATTCATATTGTACCAAGGGAATGGAAATAATAAGGCCTGCAGCTCCAAGTCAGATCCTGATGGATGATATGAAAGGCAGGCTGTAAAGATTTCTATTATTATTATTATTAGGTTTTTTTCCTCACTTTTTTGTACATTACATCAGTTTTAAATGTAAGTGACATTGATATAAACTTGAATATAATATCTTCGGCGTCATCATTGCTGCTACAGAATTATGCTATCACATCTTTAATGCTCATACATTATAGAGATCGGGTCAGCAGTGGAAGTATTATAAGTCCTCTTTAAGTCCAGCTTATTGAAAAGTACAACCCAGAAACCAAGAGAACTGCTGGTCGGCTGCCAACTTCTCTGAAAAGGCCATTTTCATTTTGATGTTCTTCAGCTGCCCTGAAAGACCCCAAACCCAAATGACCGCTGGCAGGGATCACAATGTCTTTCATGAAAAAGTAATACTGCTGCAGCATAAACAGAAAATGTTCTTTCCAGTGTTCCTCTCCAGCTCATCTCATCTCCTGGTTAATTTCCTTGGAGCCTGCAGGGCCAGCCAGCAGGGGGATTTGACAGAGGACTTCTGACAATCCTGAGGAAAGCTGACATGGAGTGCGACAGTCGCCCCCATCGCTCGCGGCCAGATTGGAAGATGCTCAGCATGCAGAGAGCAGATGAGACAAACCAGGGATGCCAGGAGGGCTGTGCATGCCGAGCTGCTTCTGACCGGCTGGGCTGTGCTCTGTCTACTACGCTCAAGGCTGGGCTGGGCTGTGTGGATACAGACGGCCACACTGGGGCTGTGACACAAAACTCTGTCAACACCTAAGCTCAAATGTGGCCAGTGCAGCCAGCCTGCTGAGTACATTGAAAAGGCATCCAATCTTTCTTTCTGACTCTCTCTCTTTTTCTCTGTCTTTACATTCAATAGCTGTATGTGTGCACCTGTGTGCGTGTGTATGTGTGTGTGTCGGTGTGTGTGTGCGCAGGTGTGTAGCTATGCGTCTGTGTATGAAAAGGCATCTGTGGACGTCTTTGAGTGCGTGTGTATGAGCGTGTGGGCATCACCTTCCACTAGGGTAGATATGTGTGGTGTGAGTAATGAACACCACTCTCCATCTTTTAATGGAGTTCCATTTAAAATGCAGCCCCAGTTTGCGGCTTCCGGCTCCGGTATTTTAGTCTCGTCTGGGTGACCTTTCCCCAGCAGGAGTTACATTTAAATTTCAATGACGAATGAGTTCACTTCTCAAAGTAAAATTCGGAAAATGAAACGCATAGGTTTCCACTTGGCTCTCCATTCTGTGTGGCTGTCACTTCTGATGTACGGGTTGCTGAGGAACGAGACATATAGTACAGCCATTTGCCCCCATCAATGTCAAAGCACCACAGCCCAGGACAGTGAGGAGTGGTGGGCGAGCCTGTGGGGTTTGAGTACAGAGATATGTATATAGCATAACAAAGACGGACAACATCAAAGAACGGGACAAACTGCAGAGCAGAGAAACCCTGTCCTTATCAGTTAGGGACCATGTAACAATGTAACAGGGGGTATGTGTGCACATCAAAACCTCAGTAAATATAATGAGATTAGACACCCTGTTGGGATACCTGCAAAGAAAATGTTCCAAACACAGTTTCGGCTGATGAATAGAGTCAGTTGATATTTTGATTATTTTTCCATTTGAATACAAAACAAAATAGTTTTTTAAAATCTTAATCAGCAGTTAGTAAGAGAGTATCATGCACTTCCAGCTCAATTGCATAGATTTTCAAGTGAGTGTTTTTATCAATCATGGAATCGTATCTTGTTTCAGTACAACAATTATCCAGCCTGTTATTTGAATTAAATATTATACCTTTGGTTTATCATCAAAGGACACATTCAAATTGGTCTGTGGTTGAAAGGGTAGGAAAATACTTCAAAGAATGTAATTTGAAGCTGTCCGCATATTTGTCTGCAAGGATCTTACATGCAGTTACAGAATGCATTCCGTATGCAGAGTCCACTCTAAAGAATTGATCAAAGGTGAGTGGAAGAGACATTGATTTGTCAGGTATCAACAGTTATTAAGATTTAGACCATTAAATGTTTGGTCAGAGTGTTAACCCTCACTAAAACAATTTATTTGGAAGCATCAAGGGTACAAACGTGCTGTCAGAGTCAGACTAACTAATCCCTCCACATCTGCAATATAAATTACAGCCGGTGGAAGGAAGGTTCCGGTCTCAAGCCTCCACAGTCTTCTACAACCAGCATCTGTCTACAGGGGACTCCACCTGCCCAGCAACACATTCCACTATTCTCCACCCCCTAATCTGTTCCTCTCAATTATTAATTTCCTATCCTGATTAACAAACCTGCTTGTTTCCCGTCCAAACTGCAGTTAGTGCAGGCAACAGTCCTTGTGGGAATAAAGGAGACCTCCTTTGGTGCTACACTCGTGTGTTTATGCCCACAGTCTGCAGAGAAGAAGGGAAGGCAGGAAGCTGGAAAGATAATCAAACAACTGTGTGTGGGAGTGAGAAGGTGAGGAGAGGAGCAAGGCTCTGTCCAGGCAGGCTTGCCCAGTCAGGCCCATGTTTAACAGGCTGCTGCATGGTGGCCATGTCCTGGCTCTGATGAATTAAACAGCCTCTGGGGTCAGAGAGTGGTGGAAGGAGGTGTCATTTATCATCTGGCTCATGTCTAATGGAGTGTGGCCTACTGCAGAGTCTCTCATTAAGAGTGATAAACTTAGATGTCTCAGCCAAGGCCTCTTCAGAAGCTCTTCTCCAAGGCCAGGGTGCCTCATGTTTCACAAACCTCTCCCACAGGACCAACACCCCCACTGCCGCCTATCCCAGCCCTGTACTCTCCACTCTCCTGGGCAGAGATCTATCCGTCAAGGGCTTACAGTGGAACACTGAGTACCACTTTACCTCGCCTTTTTGAATGATGGCAAAGGGGTTCTAAAATAACACGTAGAACCCATAAGTAACCACAACCATAACTTGGCACCCCACTCTCATTCGGCACTTGTTCGAATGTGTAATTATCTCTATAAACTCCAAGCTGTCTAATTCAAGGAAAGGAATTGAGACCAACATGATGTAATTATTACAGGGCGAAAAGACACAGTGAGTAATCGAGTCTCCCTAGCCTCCACAAAGAAACCATTTGTTCCTATTCCAATGACGTGATTGGTGTGCCCACTCAACAAATCAGTGCAGCCTGTGATCACATTTCCCCCTGCCGTGTGCAGCGGCGTGACCCAACCAACACAGAGGCTCCTCATGTGTTCCCAGATCCCCCCTGCAGAGCTTTGCGGAGGTGTGGCTGTCTCCAGGTCTCCCTGCCGGGCAGAAAGAAGCCAGTAGAGGCCCCGCAGCGCTCCCCCGCTGGAGTATCAGAGCATCTGTCCCTCCCTGAAGCTCCCCTCTCAAACACAGCAAGTGAGATTCCTTCTGCTCGGATATGTTTCAAAGGCAGAGCCAACACCCAGGGAACGTTCCCGTTGCATCCTGAGCCCCATCTGCTGGTACAGCACCTGGGAGGCCATTTCCATTCTCTCCCCCTGCAGCTGTGGCAGGCTGGTGGAGGATTCCTTTAGTTAGAACATGAGTACCACATTTAATCCATGTAATTTGGCATTGTGCTCCTACACTTCACAGACTGTCACAGGCTGTTGAGACTCAAGATGATTAAAGTAATCACGCGGATGTGATATCACGAAGGGAGAGGGAGAATTGTTTAACCGGATATACAGGTACTGTATCTGCTGGTAATGATATGCCTGCAGCTTTCTATGGGTACAGCTCAGAAGGGGTAATGGGTATAACTCAGAAGTAAAGCATCTGACTGTAGATCAAGAGGCCCCAGATTCAAATCCTGCCCCCAATTAGTCTTTTTGGATAAAAGTGTCTGCATGAGGAATACATTGTAGCACCTTCTCACCCTCTTGTAAAGACTGTGGTCAAAACACGGTTTGCTAAAGCCCATTAGGTAAGCAGAGCTTTGGCTCATTCCGGTTGTTAAATTATGAAAATGTTGATACGAATCCCAGTAAACTCATGTCCTGTCTCTCTCTCATCCTGCACACCAAGATTTTACAATTAATGTGATGCAGCTCCTGAGACAGCAACCCGAATACATTTTCTCCCAGTCTTCATTACACACTAAAGAGGCCCATCTACTGTTCCTGTGTAGCATTTTTAGGCTCAGCTGATTGGTTACATGTAGTTCTGACATAGATGGGTCCATGAGTTATGGGGCGGAGGAAGGGTTACATCTAAAATCCTTTGTTGTCTTTCAATGTTGAGGAAAGGTTTTGAATAATGTTAAACTTGTCAGTGTCAGAGAGAATGGAACCACGATCAAGTCTTCTACAACAGCTTCCGTAGCAACAAGACTAGCCTGTTCTATCTACAGACAGACTATAAGGAATGCTGTCTCATAAGCAACCCAGAATCCTCCTCCCAACATTTCCACTTCCCTCCCTCTCCTTCCCTCCTGTGCCCTCCCCTCTCTTCTGTGGGAGTGTGAAACCAAAGTTCCTTCCCTCAGGGAACCCTATGTGCCTCACTCCTTCTTACCTTCAGCATCCAAACTCCCTCCCTCCCTCCCTCCCTCCCTCCCTCCCTCCCTCCCTCCCTCCCTCCCTCCCTCCCTCCCTCCCTCCCTCCCTCCCTCCCTCCCTCCCTCCCTCCCTCCCTCCCTCCCTCCCTCCCTCCCTCCCTCCCTCCCTCCCTCCCTCCCTCCCTCCCTCCCTCCCTCCCTCCCTCCCTCCCTCCCTCCCTCCCTCCCTCCCTCCCTCCCTCCCTCCCTTTCTGCAATAGGATTAATATTTCAAAGCAAGCTCCGCAACCATTTTTCTTACTGACGAATTGGGAGAAGAAAGAAAAGTTTCCGACCACCCCCTGCACCATAAATATTAAAGCGTTTTCCTTGGAAGTACTCCGATGCGTTCCTCCGTATGTACACTGTCACACACGTGCTCTCCTGCCAGTGCTCTCTTCCTCTCTCCGTCTTGCTCCCCCTCCTTATCGCCGTACCTATCCCTCCCATCTCATCTGCTGCGCCATCTGTGCAGCAGTTATAAGCAGAGTCTTCGGCTCGTTCTCTCCTCCCCTCCCTTGCTCGGTCTACCCAACAAACATCCCCCTCCCCCGTCCTCAGCCTCTCCTGACTCGTTGTGCGTCTCTGACACTGACTTGTTTGCGTGTTTCACAGCGGAGCTCCCATGCAGTTGTCCTTAGTTTGTGCATGTCTCTCTGACATCTGCGTCACACTGTGTCCTGCTATTACACAGCAGCCATCTGGGTAAACACAACGCTCTATTTTTATCTCTGAATGACTGGGCACTGAAAGTATGTGAGCGCTAAGCATACTCATCCCATAGTGGGTCCTCTAAGTGCAAGATTTCTTGCGTCTGCTCGACACTACGGAGTCTGACTATTGTCTCATATATTTCTGTGAGAGTATTGATTTGAGTACCAGGCCACTACAGTTGGTCAGTGTGGTCAAATTCCAGTGTGGAAGGATGCATGAATCCCCTTGTTAAGGGCACCTTGCTTTACTGCAGCACAATATAAACACATTCAATGATAAAAAATATAGTGATGGAAGACAAGACGGAAAAACACATTTGTTTTTTGTTTTTTTTCCCCACTTGAAGTGCCATGTAAATGTCAGACAAAAGGTTACAGGACGTTTCAGCATGCTGCAGATGGGGACAGGTGCCAATGGCTTCCACATTGATGTGGTCACCACCTGTTAAAACAACTTGACTGGGAAAGAAAGGCATGCCTGTCACACAGGAAAACAAGGATCTCTACTACCCCACAGTGGTGTGGTGGGGTGTGACAACACTGGCAGGTGCAGGAGGGTGGAGAAATGATTCAGATAGCATGCAGCTGTATGTCAGTGCTCAACAAATGAAAGTAATAATGAGGTTTTCAACAGAGCAATTGTTTAGCACAGTGTGAATTAATGTAAGTGGATCGTGGAGCACCCTAAAACATGAAATGAAACGTGAGATAATGGAGAGATCACCATTTGTTGGCACATACAGATAAGAGGATATTAACAAATGATGCCAAACAAAGGTCAACACAGCCTGAAGCACTGGTGAGGCCCAGACTCTATGTCAAACAGGTCAGAGGACACTGTATTAGCAAGCAAGCAACATTTATTTATAAAGCACTTCAAGGTGAAACACAAAGTGCTGTACAGTAAAAACAATAAAAGAATAAAAGCCCTAAAATACAAAGACTCAAAACGTCTCACACAATGCAAAATACAGTAACACATCAGACAAAGATCCAATACCATCAATATAACCAGACACAACTTTTCATATTAGGGGCCGTTTAGGAAATAATTCAGACTGTCTTTACACAAACACAAATGAAACATATGAAAAGTTCACACACACACATTCACATATACAATCTTCACACACACACATTCACATATGTGAAATGGTCACAGACACATATGAAACACATACAAATCGAATTTCGAAAAGAAAGTTTGTGAAAAAAACACTTGTTTTTTGAAAAAAGTTTTGAAGGGTTGGAAAAAAGAATTATGAGTACTTAAAGAGGTCTCTACTATACTCTAGACTAGAGCATGTACTCTGCTCTAGGCTTCTCTGTTCTCCTCTCCCCTTTCCTCCTCTCTCTTCTACTCTCCTTTCACTTCTCGTGTGGGGGGGGGGGGGTTTGAAAGGTTGACAAAATAATTTCGAAAAAGGTTAAACAATTTTGTTGGGAAAGGTTGAAAAAATGATTTCTGATATGCGGATTGTGTTTTTTTCAATTTCTTTTTGGAAAGGTTCAAACAATATTTTTGAAAAAAGTTTTAAAAAAAGGTCCTCCTCTCCTTTCACTGTGTATGTGGAAGTTTTGAAAGGTGTTAAAAAAAGATGTGCACAAAACATGTGCACTGTAATAACTCATGTTCTAGACAAGTTCTAGTGGACTGTATCAATAGATGCACTTAAAACCTTTGAGAATTAAGTCACCAGTCTTTGCAATATGCTGCAACCTTACACAATATTTACGATCATAATAGGTCAAGTTCAATGTCATTATTTTTTATTTTTTATGTTGGTCAAGTATTCTATTGATTTATTGCATCCTACTTCCAAAGTTAGGAGCTCTGCCCGCAGACAGCAGTTGAGGAAATATTCAATTGACTTTCCATGGCTAAGTATAAATTGGGTTTTGAAATCTCCTTTTGAGCAGTAGATACTGTACAGAAATGAATCATCTAAGTTATGGATTAGTGAAAAAACCCAGATAACTTCACTATGCCAGATCAATAACCCTGAGCCATCTCATATCTCCCAGGATAATGTCTCTAGTTATCCAATCTTTCCGGTTTAAGAGGTCAAGAAGCAGGTCGACTGTTCAAACAATTTATACTTTTTATAATAGGGAAGCTTCATAATTAGGAAAATCTCATGTGCCTGAATGATCCTTACGGTATGAGCTATTGATCAGATAAGATTGAAAAAGGAGATGGATAGGAGGGTGTGTTTGCTAAGGAGCTGTCGCACGGTCTGATCTGCCATCCGACGGACATGTTCCGTCCTGTAGCTGGCTGGCTGTCTGGCTAGCTGGTTGGCTGCTTCTTGGCATCTGCTGGAGTGGCCCTTGGGAGGCAGGGGATTATCCCTTCAGAGCAGCCAGATTTCCTGCAGCAAGACCACCCTCTGGGTAATGAACGGACTCTGTGATGTGTGTTGCGTGCACCAGGCGGACCAGAGCCTGGGACAGTTAATGAATCATGGAGGTCCTCGGTCTACAGCCATACCTTCACAACCACGGTGAACTGTGAAGATCCTTTTACATCCCTTTTTACCTTGCTAGCTTTTATCTTTGTGACAGTCCCTAAAAGGGGGTTGAGATCGGCCACATCATCATCAGCACTCTCATCCGTTCCTTCTTCATTACCCAATAGAAGAAATTCATAATTGCAACATGCATGTAAGGCCAAGTGACACAGACTGGAAGGGAAGTGGAAAGAGTTTTAACACTATCAGTCTCAACCACTGTCTGTTGAGCCGGAAAAGATGCTTCCCTTTTGTCCCTCTTTTTGTCTCCTGGGGACCTGTAATTCATGACAGGGTGGGCTGGACAATGAGTCCAATTTTAAAGTAATGTAAGTAACCAATGGTGCTTGAAGTGATTTTCAATTTTTCCATTTGTAACAAATAGGTCTACTGGTACATCAAGTCTTGGTGCTGCTCCTTTCTTCAGTTCCTCTCAACAGTCTAAGCCTATTTTCAATGTTCCTCTGTGGCTTTGCCATATATCAGCCAAGAGTGCAACGAATATCTCAGTAACTGATGCTAGCAGGGTTCCAACCAGTAAAGCAGTGGAAGCTGGACCCCACCTCTTGCATTGCCTAGCCAAGCTCAGCCCTAAGCCAAACTGTTTTAGGTGCTATAAAGTGTATGAAAGAGAAAGGAGAGAGGGAAATGTAAAGCGTGTGTGTGTGTGTGTGGGGGGGGGAGGGGTTGTTTAACTATTCTTATAGGGAACAGAAGTCCGCTAAAGAATATTAAACAAGGAACGTTACAACTTGTGGGGATATCTTCTTGTACAATTTCAAGGGGGATTAGAATTACATTAAGAGGTTTGGAGGTTAGGAGTTAGGGATAGTTTTGGGGTTACCATTAAGTACCAGAGTTAGGTTTAGGGTTCAGGTTAGGTTAGGACCAGGGATCCTACCTATCCTCTTTTTTGGCCTGAATATATCCCTTCTTTCAAAGAAGATACATTTTCCTGCTTATGTAGATCAATTTCTCAAGTAGAAGGGATCATGACCTTTGCATGCATGATTACATACTGTAGTGTTTGTGATGTGATACTTGTCACTGCTGCCTATTAAATTCCTAGTCTACCCCATCCATGGCAGGAGTTTGCATGAACTGTTATTACATTGAGTGTTCACCTCATCCCAATCTCAGAACTCATTACACAACCCTTTACACTTTACAGCCTGACAAGCTCATCCAAGCTACACATTTCTGCTTCAATGACACATTGGAGTTTTTGAGTTATTAAAAGTAGGTTCTACTTGAATTACTGCTGACAACAAATTCTGAAAACGTAACGATTATTGGCTGACTCTCCCAGTTTCCCCCAGAAAATCTGCAGAACCAACACAGCTATTTCTGTCAGAGTGCCACAACATCAGATGGGAGGGGCCATTGCTACAAGGTTGTGGACACGCTGCGCTCACAGCAGCACATCTGAAGAATGGGATCTTTGGGTTGGCATGGACCACTGCACCCACTGGCCTTTTCATGTTAGCACAGTCAATCTGTTTAGTATGTTCAAGCTCAGGAGCAGTGTTCCAGTGAGTGCGTGACCATCTTCTCTAGAGGTCCCTGGGCAGGTTGGCATTTTTTTCTAGGAGACAAACTCTTCCTAACCTCCTGGGGGAATTCCAGAAAGCAGGTTATGCGGGGGAAAAAACGTTAAAATGAACTGTCCTGGACCAGCTGACACACAATGTTGCAGCAACCTCCTGGCAATGTTGCAACAACACTGGGTGTCAGCTGGAGAGTTTACTTACCCGGATTTGTCACCTGCTTTCCGGAATATTCCCCTGTTCTCCATATATATTCTCCATTTAATGTTTTACACCCAAGTGGTAAATAAAAAACAGTTTGGAATTCACTAGTAAAGTGAACTCCAGAAATTGAACAGTGTTATAAAACCCGTATTGCATATTGTATCAGAACAAAATTAGACAATTTTCATGTTCACCCATGCATTAAATAACAATTAAGCATGGGTTTTGCAAACACTATTTAAAGTATATTTTGGAACCATATGGGCAATAACCATGTTATTAAAAGCACAATCTCTGCTTGCTATCTCTGAAGATTGGCTTACTGGCCAGAATTCAATGGAAGATAGATGTCCTATTTGAACTGAGGAGCTGCAATGTTTACCCAAAATTAAATGCAATCAATTCTAAACCTCCCAAATGCTTCCTACACTGTCTAGATCTGACCAATATATCTTATAAGATGCCACTATAGTGGCAGCTTAGCTCTATAAAGACTACTAATGATTTTAAAAACAGAAACTGGCTTGGGCCCCAATTAATGATCCATGCAGCTTTAATTTAAGAATTTATTGGGCACATTCTACTCAGGTAATTGGTTTATTTCAATTTTTAAAAAATGATATCAGTGCGTTTCAACCAATCAGCATATGGTGCGTGGTGCTCAAATAAACAGTTCAACATCTCACTTGCCGTTTGTATTGAAATGCCAAGACAAACTAGGATCTATGCAGCAGTAGGGCAATAAACTGGGTAATTGGATTAAGTGAATTACTATTTGTAATGTCAGTTCAATATCAGCAGGCAGGATAATCCTGTGAAGTGAGGAGCATGCAGCAGAGACACTTCGTTAGGAAAGGAAATACATTGCTTCAGTGATCTTCATCTCTTCACTGTACAGTTCAGAAATCATTAACCCCAGTGCAGATGCTGTGAAGTATACTAAAACATTCATCAAAAGGAATCCTGGAAGGAAATTCATCTTAAATCACATTCTGATAAAAAAATATAAGGCAATATAAAAAAGGCAAAATATCGAATCCGTGGCTGAAAGTAAAAAGTTTAAATCTTTTCTAAGTCTCTCAGACTTAATCTGCCCTCTAAAGGGACTAGGTTTCTGATTGAGGGCTCCAGGCCAGATTACATACCAGCATTAAAGGTGCCGGATGTGGCACAGTGCAGAATGAGGTGCAATGCGTAAGGTATTCTTGCACTGTGTCACCCACCTCCAATCAACTTTCTCTCCTCCCAGACAGTTGTGGTTCAGTGTACTATGAACCAGGCACAGAAGAGCAGAGACAACAGCCATGTGAAGTTAGAAGACAAAGCTGTGACACCACTTCCTATAGTGAGACGATCCCCATACTGGTCCAGCAGCTGCAGAGCCACCCCATTGGTCCAGCCAAATCCAAGCTACGAAAACAAAACAATTACCCAGGGCCAAGATTTCAACCAATAAAAACACAGTTGTTTTTTTTACACTTTACACTTGAAATGAGTGGTTCTCAGTGGAGCCATACCTGGACCTCATATTCCCCACCTCCACCAGGCTTGCCATCCCCATTGACGTCATACTGCCAAGGAGAAAATCACAGAGTTGGTCGGCCTGCTGTGTTAATCATAGTGCAGCAACATTTACCTAGTAATATCACTGTAACCTTCATAAAGCTACTTAATGGCATAATTTGCTTAAACAGATCTTGCGTTTAGACTGCTGGGGATTTAACACTGGATTAACACACAGCTTGCACGTTAAATCACACTTAAGGGAAAAATCACCTTCTCAAACATGGCCTCATACTTGTCGTAAGCTACCCAATTGGTTTTGATCCACTTCTGGGCCAGCTCAAAAGCCATTTCTTTGGCTTCTACAGAAGGTAATTTTGACAAACCTGGGGGAAAAAATAATAGGAAAGATGAATCACCAACCATAAACTCTTTTTAATATCAGGCTGTCAGGCAGTATAAGCACAAATACAGGTTCTCATAAAAATCTATGAAATGAAACTTATGAAGCAATTTTGTTATTCATTATTAAGTGCATGTCTCTGGTGTACTGCTATGGCATTTGTGACAGCTACCCTCAATAAGCATATGCTGCAGTGGGGGCCAGGCATTGGGGTAGTCCCACTGCTGTCCACTATCCTGCAGTGATGTGGGGACTCCATTGGCAAACAGAGAAGCACCACTCTCCTGGATGTGTGTGTGTGTGTGTGTATGGGGGGGGGTGGGGGGGGGTCGGGAGAGGAACAAGAAAACACTGATACTGAAGCATATATCGGCCTTGAGATGAGGATAATACTGACACATGGAGACCTTTGAATGCTGTTTGCCCCATCTGCAGGTGCTAAGGTGCACTCCAGATAAGAAACCTAAAGAACATGTTTATGGAATGCAATTTAAACAGTGAGCTCCCAACCTTCAGGTACTGCAAAGCCTTGTCTCCCATAGCAGGCTGTTTGTAGCACTGCGCCCAAATAGGAGCCAGGTTGGAAGCATAAAAGCCTGTGTGAGTCGAGTTTGTCCTCAAATTATAGTCAAACCATGCTCCCTTGTCTTCATCCCAAAGCACAGCCTCGACAGCCTCCACCCTTCTTTCTGCAGCGAGGTTATACTGTGCAGCTGTAGAAGAATCCCCTGGGAGAACAAGTACGTAAGAACCTATTCTTACAACGGGTGATCAATATTGTCTTCTACAGTCAATGACCGGAAATGGGGTTCTTAGTGACATTTGTACTCCAAAAGTTCAGTTGCCAAACAGTTTTTTTAATAGATTTTTTAAATTGGTTTATGTTCTCCATCCTCACCCAGTATCTGATGGAAGGAGGCGAGGGTCCTCTCATTGCGATAGAGCAGAGCGTTGAGGTCCGCGGGGAGGATCTGGCTCGTCTGGATGTCTCTGAGGGAGCCGTTGTTATTTCCGTGGCTGTCTATGTACCAGCGGTGAGAGAAATCCCAGCCAGACTCGGCACCTGTGTTCAGTTCTGCAAACAGCCTCTCCTCAGCATCTTGGAATACAGTGCAGGGAACAGAAGGACAAGCATCAGCATCCACAGACACAAGGACGAATAGCTTAACAAGCAAAGAGCTTTCAACATTACCTTCTGTAAGACCTGCAGCCAGCTCAATATCATCTGAGTAGGACTCGGGTCTGTAGGACAGAAGAAACAGTACATTCAATACTAAGTAAGGCTTTTATTATAAAATCGTTTTTTTCCCCCATTGTGATGATGTTGGTAGCATTATACCTTGGTAGGTCTATCAGCACATTAAACCGGTTAAGAACATGCTTTTTCCCATTGGTTTCAACTGTGACAGAACGATTCTGCATCCAGAAGCGGTACTCCTGATCCAGAGCTGGCATGACTGTTCTGTATAGACAAAGAGTTTGGGATAAACACTGGTCGGCTTGGGATGATCAACAATATATATATATTTTTTTTAAGGTCTCTGCACTATTAGCAATGTAACGGCTGATTGAGGAAATTTTTTTATACCTGAGGAAACTGTCATTCTTCGTGGCTTGATAGTAACTCTCGACCATGAGACAAAAGAAAGGAGGCTGGCTGCGGCGCTCATAATAAATCCTCCCACCATTTGGAATAAAACCATATCTGCAAAATAAACAGGTGAGGTGATGAAAAGGTAATAAAATGCTAGAAACCAGCCTACCATCAACAAAATAACCAGTGCACGCATCATCAGTTTTCTGAGTGACTTAATATTCAAGGTAAGTCTGCTGCAACCTGCTGTTGTCAACTGTCTGATGCTAAAGAGAGATGACGAGCGATCAGAGATAGTACAAACTAGGCTTACCTGTTGATGAGGTAGGCAAAGTTTTGGATCATACCCCGGGCTGTGTCTATCATCCCAGACAGAAGTAGGCCATTGATCACCCAGTAGGAATCCCTGTGTGAAACGGAAAAGCTCAAGTTGCCGCCTGCATGGGGAGATGGATGATGGAGATGCTGTCTCTGTCCCGACTCTAACCCACAGTGACTTTCCATCCAGACAGGGAGCAGCAGGGATTGGCAGCATCACTCACCAGTAGTAGAGCTCCCTGAAGCGGCCTCCTGGCACAATGACAGGATGGGGGGTGTAGATCTGGGAGTACAGCTCGGGGTGATCCCTTACATCAGGGCGGATCTGGGAACAGAGTTGTCAGTGTAGATTTACACTTGATTGATTGGTGGATGTTTGTTTCAGCCCTCTCAACACTGAATTAGAGGAAATTAAGTCACAAGCACTTCCAACAGACATTCCAACAAACAAAGAAAATGCCACTGTACAGCCTGATCCCAAACTGGCGTAAGTGTGCTTTCACCTTTCGTCCAAGAGACTTCCACAGCTGATGCAACTTTTTTGCCCAGTCATGCAGTTTCTTGTCTGCTACTTTGTCCAGAAAGTGTGGCCTGCATAACAAACCAGCTCACATATTGACAGTAGGCCTACTCTCCATTATTTCCAAATCATTGCTGAACTTTACATTGTCAGCAATAACTGAAAATTTAAATCAATAACAGTAATAGGCTCTCACTTCTCATGCCAGTCTGGTGGATTCCATGGCTCAAACTCTTTTCCTGGTTCTTCAAAATACATTTTAAGGAACTCTCGTAGTTTTTTAGGCACTAAAGTCATATTCGGAGCGTTTTGGGTAAGATTGTGAAAAGCCAACAGGACTATGTCTGAAAAACACAGACGGCCCATTAAAAGATGCCAGGCAGGGAGTGACTTGACCTGAAACTAGCCTAAGGGGTTTATATTTTTTGGAAAATATATTATATATGGTCATGCACTGGTCAACATCCCTCCCGGATAGACTTACCAGGAGTTACTCTCATCTTCATATCCACAAAGTACTTGTCATCGTCAAACAATTTTGCCATTTGTATCTGCCGCAGTACATCCCCTGTGCAGTATATTTCACTGAAGAGAAAAAGGTTGGTTTTCAAAAAAAACATTTACAACTTATTTACAGCGTTGTGTTTTACCTGGTCTGTTTGGCATTATTCACTGCCCCAAAGGATTGAAGAAAAAAAATGATCACATTTTAATTAGATGGTAAAATGTTACAATTTTTGGGTGATATTTGTTTTGATGTATGATGTTTAATTTGCATTTTTGAAATATGCACAGCCAACTGAATGAAGAAATTCTTATTGTAAACAACAACTGCTATGTTGTTGACTGGAGCCTCTTGAAGTATTTCAGTCCAGATAACACTGCCACTGACAAATTGAACTCTGACTTTTGAGTGGACAGATATGTGGGTTCCAAAGTCAAGTATGAAAGAGACAAATCGTTTAATTTTCACTGACAAAAGCTAAAATAAAAGTACTTATATTTTCTAGGGATATACTCTAGCTCTCAATGAGCAATACATCACTAACTGGGCAATATCTTTCATGCCAAGGGTCACTTGTAACAAAGATTATTTTATGAGAACACAGAGCAAGAGTCAAATTCCTAAAGTCTATTGCCCTCCGTACTAGTTGATTAGGGTTGTGTTACAATTAAAGCCACTTAAAATATGTGTACGCATACTGACCGCTTCTTAGATTCATTTCCATTAAATACTGATTGAGCAACACATTGCTCTCATCTTACCTGTCACAAGGTGGTGGACGACCACTTATTACAAAGTGAACAAGTATCACAACAAAGAAGCTCCACACTCCTGGGAAGGCCATGGTCGGCTGCGTCTGCGGCAGACAAACTCATTTCCTCTGTGGTAATATTTATAGCAGTTGTCGCTCCATTCAGTTCAGATCAAAGTGCAAATTATAAACAAATATGGTGCGACGATAATTTGTCCAGCCATATTTGGAGAACTAACTGTTCCAAATGTATAAAAACCCTGCTCACTGCATTGGTCAATGGCAACACACTGCCATCTAGTGAGCAGTGGACTGGTTGTGTTTTTGCAGAGATTAGAATTTCAACAGAAGCAAAAGGGATTTCAGTGAAGCTTTATTTTTCAAACAAAACTATCCTTCATTTCTGATAACAACCATGACATTTTTGCAACGCAAACCCCACTTAAAAACAAGCTTCACTGAGGAAAGGCCAATTAAATATGCCAGATTTCCAAAGAATAAACAATTCTTAGCAGTATTTCACTTAAATTTGGTTTTCTTAACAAGGTATTTTGAACTGAAAATCTTTTCTTCAGCTTTTTTTAAAGTGGGGAACCAAAGTCCAAATTTAAGGGCACAGTTTTATGACATAAGATTTTCTAACCCAGAACCATAAGATATTCCAACTTTATTTTGATCCCAATTAATGCCCAAAGGGCCCCCTCCCAGTTAAGTTGAACTGATGCATTATTCCTGGAGGAACAATCCAGTAACATTAACAAGTAATTTTACCAGCCAATATTAACACTAGTTTGTTTCAAGTATCAGGTCCAGGAATTATGCATCAGGGCAGCAAAAAAAACCAAAAAAACACCTCCCTTTCCCTAAAACAATTACCCTGACGAATGAGACAATTTCCTTTATAAACCAATCAGAAAAGGCCAAATGTATGGCAAGATGCTCCTTGTCTCATTCTCCAAGATACAAACCCCTCCACTGTCCAATGGGACCACAGCCCATCAAAGCAGCACACAACACTCCCCAAATGACAAGATACTTCTGTGCTGAAAAGAAGAGCCATGGCTACACACAGTGATCCAAAAGTAATAAAATATGAAAGACAGCTGCCAATGTACTTTTATTTAAACCCCTGTTCTCTGATCTAAAGTCACATCTCTTCTAGCCCATCCCCCCCCCCCCCCCCCTATTTCTTCCCCCCAGAAAATAAGTATAAGATAAAGTAAATATAATCCTCAAAATGACCTGCTATGAGATGTGTTTTCTGGGGCCACAGTAGAAGAGAACAGAGGTTCCAGTCCTAAACAATGAGAGATGAGGATTCCTGAGGTCAACCCTATTCAAACTTTCTACAGGTGGCAAAAAGTAGGTTTGTCCTAGAACTAGGATATTAGCAATTGCTCTCATTGCATAGAACTGAACCTGGTAGAGCATCTCACCATTTCTGGTGCAAAGGGCTCCTAATAAGGGAACCACAACAATGGTCACATGGGTTCAGTACCTCAAAAGGAGTTTAGTAATCAAAGATATCCCAATAGTACTAGCAATCCCACTCCCATACCCTTCATTCACCAAAGGGCTAAAATGATACACCTGCATACTTCGATGAGCCAATGAGATACAGTGGACTCAATACTTAAACTCTCAAGCCCTGGTGTTGGTTATTTAACAAAACCTGTTGGTAAAACGTCAACCCACCCTCCAACATTACCACCACCCTTTTACAGCCCACCCACCCACCCACCCACCCATATGCACAACACTCCAACACACCACTCTGCCATCTAGGCTGACCTGTGTGGAGTGAGCAATGCAAGTCAGTGTCAATTCCTGACCCCCATGTCTCATTAATCTATCATTAAGTGCAGCCTGTTTTGCCATTTGTTTTGTGCACCATTGTGTGGAAAGTGGCTTTTAAAAGCCATCTTGACTTGCAATGCACTCAAAGATTCTTTCCTGCTACATTAGGGTCAGATGGTTTTCCTTGATACATTATATCTTTATCAATTCTTGTTAGGGAGAGAAAAACTGATTTCCCCCCAAACACTTCCAAAAGTAATGTACCAGTGCCAAAAGCACACGGATCAACATAACAGCTAAACATCTTGATTAACAGCAATTATATTACTGCCAAACCAACTGCACTGCAGCAAGTAGCACTACGACATTATACAACACAAATGTTCTTTTTATAAATTACACTCACTTAGACCAGGGATCCTGGTGGGTGTCTCATAAGTCAGTAACAAGCCAAGGCTGGTGATGTGCAGAAATAAAACGATACCATCATAGTGTTCAACTACACGCTTATTGGGCCATCTTTCTATATAGCATAAACTTAAGAAAAAAATAAAATATGGTAATAATTTAAATCTAAATGTAAGTGCAGGTTTCCGTAACTGCACCCACTGTTGAATTTATAAGGGCCTTAAATGTGTCTAAATCAGCGTCAGTGACGCATTCCACCTCCAACAAAATGTAATTGTTGTACATCCAAAATGAATTCGGCACGTTTGAGAATTATAAATTAATTCATGGGGCAATGTTGCAGTATTCTTCAGTTAGGAGGATGGCAGTTAAGGAAACTAAGCGCCAGTGCTGATTGGGTAACTACAATCTCAAACAATCATCAACCAGCCTTTCAAAACATGTCTTTTAAACCTTTAAAAATCAAACAAAGTATATACAGAGTGTACAGTGCGCCCCACGTGTTTGCAGCACATCTTGGGAGGTTAAAGTGTGGCCACCCGGAAAGGAAGGTGAAGCTAAGCAGGACAAAGGACTTTTGATCCACTTTTTTCCCCCTCAGGAAGAGGAATCCTCATGACTCTGCTGTATAGAAGGGCTGCTCAGGAGTTCTGACCAGCTCATATTGTTCCGACACTGAAAGACGAGGAGGAAAGAGTTTGGGTCTTTAGAAGCACATGCTTCTTCAACAAGTGGTCAGTCTCTGACTCTTGGAACCTTGAAAGGAAAAAAAACTAAACAAAAAAAAAAACAAAGTCATTCTAATCCAGTATCTTCTTGGAAAATCCACGTTTATCTTCTTCACAAAGTCAAGACTCATATGCAGCCACGCCAGCAGGCAATCATTCCACCCACTCCAGGTTATCACTATCCAAATGTGTATGGCCTGATGCGAGTGGTTTTTCCTTCATTGGAAGGATACTGATACGTGAAACAAAATGTCGGACTTGGATGAAAGTGCAGTGTGGTATGTTTTTTGAGCTAGATGAGAATCAGGAGAAAGGGTTATTACTTTAGAACAAGTTCAGCTGCTTGTTAAGGCACTTGATTCAAATAGCTAAAAACTAGGAAATAAACTAAAACTGAGTGTGAAGGTATGACATGTGGGTCTTGGTGTGCTGGCATTGCAGACGTTGGTGGCTATGAATCCTCACACTAGTTCCATTGATACATGTTCTACTTGGTCCCTCCTTTCCTCCAAAGTGCTTTTGATGTCTTCAGTATTGATGTAGTGGTACAGCAAAGAGCCCTACCAAAAGGGAAACTGGTTCTTTCAACATTTGTCCGTCACAAAACACGGTCCTCGCGGTGACCCCCAAAAAGGAAGACAGACGGAAGCTAGGTATTGAAAAAAGTCCAAGACACAGAAGGGTAGGGTAAACGAAAAGGGGAGGAGCGATGGGGTGGGTGGGGTGCGACTGATCTGTGGAGAGAAGACAAAGGTGGGGGATTCACACCTTCTTCTGTATGAGTTGACCAAGAAAAGTCTGATGCCACAAGATATGACTTTGATCCAACAATCCTTTAACATTCACTGTTACAAATGACACAGCCCATCCCTTCTTCTTTTCTAAACTGGCCTGTTTGGCTGACGCTCTCACCTCTCCTGCTCACAGCTTGCCATCCTCCCCGCTCTCGCTGTGGTACTCTGCCACGTACAGGCTCTTGTCGATGCTGCCAGGGATGGGCTTTATCTCAGTCCCCAGCTGCTCTTCGATGCCCTTCAGGTTGAAGCGGTCGTCGTAGGTGATCAGGTTGATGGCCAAACCCAGGTGTCCAAAACGGCCTGGTCAGTGAGGGACGACAATGTAAAAAGGTCAGATCATCAAACGGCTGTTCCAAACAAGAGCACAGGCTAAAGTCCACGAAGGTCAAATCACAAACCACTGTGAGGTCTGTGGGGAAATCTCAAGAGCAACCGTAACTGATTTGCATTTAAACAACTGTGTAATTGTATAGTAGTCATCCTTCAGTGGGGTTTGTACCGGATCTGCCGATGCGGTGAAGATACGTCTCTCCCAGCTTGGGGAAGTCAAAGTTGATCACAACATTCACAGCTTGAATGTCAATGCCTCTGGTAAAGAGATCTGTGGACATAGGTTACACATAATGATGTAAAAGATATTCTACTATCCAGCTCTTGGGAGTGCAGAGAGGAGACTCTTTGAAGTAGCTGATTACACGTACCAGTGCAGACGAGGTTTCTGCACAGGCCATTTCTAAAGTCGTGGAACACACGATTGCGGTGCTCCTGGAGAATCAGAAGAGGAAATTGAGGCCAAATAACAACTGGAACCCTAAAACCTACACCAGGGCTAAATACTAACAGCAAACTTGAGTGGACAAGTAAAAATACATGTAATGAGTACATTTTATGTGTAAAGCTTTAAAGCAGGCCTCATGTTTAAAACAGAGCATTTTGTTTTCTAAAAGCAAGGAAAAAATGAGCTGTGTTCATAGCAGAGGTTTTTTACTCTCCCTCTACCTCTGGATGTGTTTGACTTTATCCATCATGGAGACTGAGGGATATTCTACTCCTCTCAGCCTGTGCTTAAACATGTAAAGCTATGCATTTTCAAGCCGAGAGCTTAACGAAGCAGAACCATAATACCGGAGGTGAATAAATACTTAAATACCAACACTTAAATCTGCTCTGCAAATGGAATACATGCATTATTCTTAACACCCAATCAGAGGGAACATTCAGCATGTTCCTTCCTACACTCAAATCTTGCAAGATAAAACCATAAGTTTTATGTTAGTGGTTATGTGTGGCACTACCTGTACACTTTACACTCATAAACATGTTGTTGGCAAACTGCTATCACGGAGGCAGCACGTTCCCCTGACCTGTCTCATCTTGGCGTGGATGTAGAAACAGGAGTAGCCAAGCTGGGAGATCTTCTTGGCCAGAAGCTCCACTCTCTGAGACGAGTTGCAGAAGATTATGGACTGATTGATCTGGAGCTGAAGGAAGACAAATGCATACAAGACTCAGTATAAATATTTGCAAGATGGCATGTTCAATTCTCAAGTTCCATTGTATGGTTTAAAAACAGATATTCAAAAGTAAGAAGTGCGTGAATGAATGACACATGCTGTTCTTTGCGCACAAGCTGGTTCCTTTTACAGATTCAATTGAATCCCGCAGTTGATACCCACTTTACGAAATGTGTAACATAATGTGATTTCAAGATGTCATCTACTCTTTCTTTCTATAGGGCACATTAAAGGGTTAAGCGTGGCGCAAACACTGCACAGTGCGCCAGCACTCACCCTTGAGAACAGTGTGTTAAGGCAATGGACCTTCTGCCTTTCAGTAACATAGGCATAATATTGTGTCACTCCTTTAAGGGTCAGCTCCTCCATTAGGTTGATCTCATAGGGCTTTTGCAGATGAGAGTTCTGCAAAGGAAATCAAAGCCAGGGTCAGATTGTGCTTAATCAATACCAAATTAGCCACAGTTCAACAACGCAAAAGCACTGCAAATGTAATACATTTTCTATGTATTCATTTAGCAGACATTTATCCAAAGCCACAGGTAGGGCCAATATGGTGCAAATACTGCCTGTACAGCAGACAAGGGACCTGCAGTACAGCCAGATAAGTACACATTTATGTCATTCAATTAGCAGATGCTTTTATTCAACATACAAATAATGCATATAGCAAGTACAGTAGAAGATCCATGATTGTCATACCTAAAAATACATAAAGATGCAAACATTTATAAAAAGCCGGTCGAGCAATAGAACCAAGTTTGATAGAGGGAAGTTTAAACAGACTCCTAAATTAACAACATACCATGAACTTCTGCACACTGAGTGGAAAGGTAGCAGAGTAGAGTAGGATCTGTCTTTGTTTTGCCATATAGCCCAGGATCTCTTCCATCATTACCATAAAGTCCTGAGACAGGAGCTTATCGGCCTGGTTAGCACCAAAGAAAAAGAATCAAATCAATAGCCAATACATCAAAGCTTCTCCATGAAAACAAAAACAAGTAGGACTCTTCTTCTGAAATCACAAATTGTCTAATGTTATTTTATAATCTAAAAATGTACTTACTTCATCCAGAACGATCATCTGCACTTTATCAACTTTGGCTACCCCTTTCTTGATCAGATCCAAGATTCGCCCAGGTGTAGCAATCACCACATGCACTGCATAATTGATTAAACGATTGAATGTTGTCACAATCCTATATTTAAAAAAACGATACAAATAAAGCCATCCGTCAAAAGGCCTTCAGTCAAGATTTGTACCATACCTGTCTCATCAAGCCTCATGATGTCATCACGCAGGTTGGTCCCACCTGTGGTTGCCATGACCTTGACCCCACCCATGTGTTTGCTGACTTGGATGCATATCTGGCTGACCTGCAGGGCCAGTTCTCTGGTGGGCACGATGCCCAAAGCTAGAGGACAGAATAACATGGGGTCACATGGGGTGAGCAGCAGCTGAGACATACTGACGATGGGGGAGGTAGTCCAGGCTTCAGCACATATGCATCCAAAAAACAGTAGAAATTCATGTCACTTCTCTCGTCTCACCTTGTATGCAGTCCCTCTTCAGGTCAATGCGTTCAAGTAAGGGGATGAGGTAGGCTCCGCTCTTTCCTGTGCCGTTCTTTGCTCTAGCCAAGATGTCTCTTCCAGACAGCGCAATGGGAATGCTCTCCTCCTGAGGAGTACAAAAACAATCATCGATTAAACCTAAACTTTTTTTGTTGTTGTGTTCAAGGCTGTGTAGGCTGGGAGACCTGATTGCTGCAAGGTTTTTTCTTAATGTTTCTCAAAGCTCAATGTGTGATTTCCTGTTGTATTGGTCGTTCTTTACTGTATGTTGATAAGTAATGGTCAGGACATAGTCTGATTGGTTGTTCTTACAGATGGTTGCTGGGTTTGAACGTGGACCATTATTGTCTAGCTTCTCCCTTCTCACTCCAACTTCTTGCTTTTTATTTTCTTCCAGAATGTACAGTCATCAAGGTAGAGTTCTAAACATTTCATTGTGTAACATGTTTGCCTTGTAGGCTAATTGATTTAATTTGCAGAGCTGTCAAACTATTTTCATTCTTGCTATAATTTAATCCAGTCAAATAGCTGCAATTCCTGCATGCTTGGTTAATATTAACCCATTGTCCAGTTTACCCCTTTTCCATTAGATCAAGGGGCAGAGTTCTGGTTGTTTGTTCAATATAAATATAATATATAAAACACCCCTACGGGTGCCTTTAAAAATAAATAAGAGGATGTTCAAAGTTAAACAGAAGAACGCTCAAGTAAAAGTGTTTCACTGCAAACCAACCTGGATAGGAGAAGGTTTCTCCCAGCCCATCTCAAAGATTCCCATTAGTAGCTCTCTCTTAAGGCAGTAATCTTCAAATTCATTGCCTTTAGTTGCGGTTACATCCTATAAGAAAGGATCAGGGCTTAGTCAACAAAAATATGAATTTAACATTCCCAAATACAAATTCAATACAAACTCAAACTAAATTAAAGACTTATTTAAGCCCTGTTAATTACAGAAACATGACTTACTGAAGTCCTCATCCTCATGTCCTTTGGGGGAAGTTTCAAATTTTTCTTCCAGTCATCTCCAGCCCTGTAGACAGAAATCTAAATTACATCTAAAGCTTGATTACTTACCCTTACCAAAAGCATGATTTGGGCTAAGTCGAGTACCTCACAAAGGCACAAAGAACTCACTTTATGACAGTGTTGGCTGTGGGGGCAGATTGGGAACTGCCATTGTTGATTGTGCTTCCGATCTTCGTCTGACTTTGTTGCATTTGAGGACTTCCCCCTCCTCCACCTGGTCCTCCCGCAGACTTTAGCGATCCTCGAAGTTGGCCATTCTGGTTTGACAAACCCAAGATCATTGGGTTCTCTGTTCTTGTGGCACTCATGATTCTCTAGATGTACTTCCAAATGAGTGAGAATTGTCTTTAGTGTGTGTGTGTGTGTGTGTGTGTGGGAGATGTAGTCCCCCTCTCCAGGAGTTTGAGGGATCAGTCGAGGGTCCCCGCAACCTCCTCGATGATCTGATGCACTCAGTCAACTGTCTTGTTTCTTGTCTTCAGTTTCCGTAATATAAATTTTATTTGCAGAGCAGCTCATCAAAAATGTCAATAAACATATGAGTCATTGGTACTAGTACTGCAATAAAAACAAGGATCTGGCTTGAGACACTCCTGTGACTCACTTGGGTCTTGTCAGAAGTAGCAAACCTTAGCTAGCAGCTAACTGCCAAAGTATTTGTTAGCTAGCAGGCCATTTCACTTTGTTTGTTGCCAATGTTCGTATTCTCCTCAGATTTTATCCTAGAAAACATAAGGGAAATTTGACTGTTAGTTGAAAAAATTTGCCCTTTCAAGAGTACGCGTTACCTGGCTAACTAGCACACAATTAGCTAGCTGACTTTTTTTAGCTTGTTGGATAGCTAAATGCTGGCCAGCTACCTTGTTCGCCAGAAAGTGGGATGTGCAAACGGACACTGGCTCAAGCTATACCCCGCCAGAGCGGAAATATTGATACAACGTTCAATGTTTACATACATACATACATACATACATACATACATACGACTTCTACACGTGCTAACGCAGTCCTGCACTGTGACCTCCACAAGTTCCTTCAATTTGAAACTAGTGACATTAGCTACTGTTTTAGAATAATTCATGACGTCCTCATGTCATGGTTCATAGCACATCAAATAGAATTGACAATTTGGATGTCTGTTAAAGACGGCTAGCTACCATTAGCGGAAGCCTAGCGATATCAGAAGGAAATCGTTGCTACCACTGACATCATACTTGTTCAGACTAATATGTTCAGAATATGTCAACATATTATAAATACAAATGCAAAGTGTGTTGCTGTGAGATCAGTAAACTTGCCATTATCATCTCATACACACACATTGATTTGATAGCTAGCTTAACCATTGTAGCTAGCTACAGTAGTTAGCCTAGCTTAACACTATCTTGCGTATCATTAGTTTCGTCGTCAGAGACTATTTTGACCAACGACAACCCAACGGACCAGTCGACACTGACGACATTTCTTCCAAACTCAAAAAAGACAGTGTAATGCAAATACGTTATCAACAAATTACTTTCAAGAATGAATTGCATGCCATCATTGGAAAAACCTGATTTTTAAACTCCCGAATTTATAAGGTTGTGCTAATCTATATCATGTGTGACTGGCGACGGTTTCAATGTTCGTCTCCAACAAATAGACGGATCCCTTGCTAGCCAAGGTTAGGAAAGCAGACAGCAGAACGCACTCAAGAGACGTCGCAAGTAAAAAAAATATATATATATATAAATAGCACATAATCAACAAAATAACCAAATATCCATTGGTATGTGCATCTCAGTTAAATGAAGACGTTTGTAAAATACATTTACTGAGCAGTTACCTCGGATGGCTGTGATAATCTGTCCGGTTTCTGATGTTTTAAAGCTCTAGCTTGCAACGAAGTTCTCTACCTAGTCGGCTAATCATTTTGGTCTCAACAGAATTTCCAAGATGGCTTCCCCTGCTTTATGAACCCTCCCACATTTCGTCACCTGATTTTGACAGTTAATTAATTAATCAAACACACAGCTAAGTATTATTACTGTTCCACGAGGTACATCATCGGCCTGTAAACTAGGTGGATATTTATATATATATATGATACATCATTGGCCTGTAAACTAGGTGGATATTTATATATATCCACCTAGTTTACAGGCCGATGATGTATATATATATATATATATATATATATTTTATTTTTTTAAATCTACCATCAAATAAATTAAGTTGCTCTGTCAAATAACGAATTGCAACCATGAAGGATTTAGGCGGACGGTAATGGGGTGCAAGTCATCACACGCACCAAACACTTGAGTTCTGATTGTGCGATTAAACAGCAAGTTTAATGCAAACTGTTTTTGTCAACTGCGTTATGCAATATGAATCCTGGATATTGTTCAGTGTCTTTTCATTTTCAAGGGTTAATTGTAAGTAATACATCCTTTTGTCAAAAAAATACATGCAAATGTGTAAAAAAAACAAAAAAAAACAATTGACAACATACACTCTGGTGCACCAGGAAGTCTATAACATGCATGGTGTATCGAGGCTCATAAGACCTTTCCCTGCAGACGATAGTGTACTCTGATTTGACTCAGGCACACAAACGGTATACAAATTACATTTATCATGGCTGTTGTGACAGAGGGACTTTATTATCTTGATTTAGACACTTTTGACAATAAGGTGAGTCTCCATCAATCTATGGTCTAAAGTTTAAATGACGTGTGCCTATAGTAAATGTACCCACATTCTTGCTTGGTCAGGCAACATTTAAGATATTGTCAATCTTGACAGAGATTATTTGTATTTCAACTAAATGAAAGATAGGCTGTTGTGCAGTTAAAAGCAAATGTTGCTTTCGTGCTCTGTAGGATGCTGCCATAAACAGTAGATTATATCTATCTGCTACAAAGCTAAAACATGTTCAAACTAATCTATAAGTATAACTTATTATAGTGATGCAACTATCTACTCAGGTTTACTGATGCTCAATATTCCCTTTCAGTCTTTCTCCATTGAAATGTGTTTTAGTATTAAGTGATTTCCATTAGAAACATATTTTATGTTGTATGAGTGACTGATTATTTTCAGTTCAGGTCATGATCCCTTTGGGTAAATGGTCACAGATGGTGGATGTGAGGTTGTCAACCTCCAGTAATAGGGGAAGTGAATCTGGCCAGTTGGGTTTCCTGTATATTTACATTTCATGGTATACTTCTCATTAAGTAATGTACTCCTATTCTAAAAGTCTGATTCATAAGACGCCGTACACAAAGCACATGTTTGTTCTTTTTTCAGACACTCTTTGAAGATTTGTTTAGTGGAGATGACAACTCATCAGACATGTCCGAGTTTGACGTCGAGTTCACCTGTTCAAGGGGGTCAGGTCTGCTGCTGTTTTCGACCGTGTTTCAGCCCTTGGCATACAGCTTGATGCTTCTACTGGGCCTGACAGGGAATGGTCTCATGCTGACTGTGCTCCTGAATCGCAGAGGCCTTCTGCGTGTCACTGAGATCTACCTGCTCCACCTGGCCGTAGCTGACCTCCTGTTCCTCTTTACTTTACCCTTTGCTTTGGCTCAGATGGTCATGGGTTGGGTATTTGGGGAATTGTTTTGCATAATGGTGGGTCTGTTGAACCGCCTTAACATGTTGTGTAGCAGTCTGCTTCTGGCCTGTATTGGTTGTGACCGCTACTTGGCCATTGTTCACGCGGTTCCCAGCCTACAGAGCCGTCGTCCCAGAAACGTGCACCTCACCTGTTTGTTCCTGTGGCTCATGTGTCTGATCTTGTCTGCCCCGAATGCTGCATTTCTCTCTGTGGCTGAGGTTCAGACCGGTCAAACGTGCAATTTCCACAGTCACGGCATCCACGCCAACAACTGGCGTCTGACCAACCGCTTCCTGACCCACTTCTTGTGTTTTTTCTTCCCACTGGCTGTCATGAGTTACTGCTACACAGCTGTGGTGTTTACCCTGTGCCACAGTCAGAGGAGCCTGGAGAAGCAGGGGGCCATTCGCCTGGCCTTACTGGTCACGGCGGTGTTCTGTCTCTGCTGGCTGCCCTACAACATCACCATGCTGGTGGACACCCTGGTGGAGCTGGGGGCCCTTTCTAACCAAAGCTGTGAGGCCCGTGCCCGACTGGAGCAGGCTCTGGTGATGACAGAGTGCCTGGGGTTTACACACTGCTGTCTCAACCCCATATTGTATGCTTTTGTTGGAGTGCGTTTCCGTGGTGACCTTCTCAGGTTACTAGTTAGATGGGGCTGTGGCCGTGTTTGTCTGCCTCTCCTCAGAGCACCGCGGTCCTCTAGGTCATCAAACTCTGAGGGAGGGACAACCACTATCAATAGCACGCTCATCTGAAAAATACCATCTCAGCTCCACCTGTCTGACTTCACATTTCATTGTTTTATAACAGCTTATCCCTTGTACAAGCTTCATGTTTGGAACTATGCTTTCTGACTGCTGTAATTCAATTAGGATGTGTGATGTTAAATGAAATCCAAGGTGTTCAAGCACAGTACTGTCCTGTTTAGTCAACTGCCAAATATTGACCATAATATTGCTTGTGCTTAATGTAAGTATAAAATAAAATGTTCACCGTGTCAACCCGTCTTTATTACCTTATTCTGATTTTTTCACAAACCAGTGTTGTGGCACATGACTGTTGTAATAAACAGTAAAAAATATATATATAATAAATGAGACCAACGCTATTATATGGATAGACTTTGAAGTATTATTCTTTTTTTGACTTATATTAAAACAGTTATACAGAACAATTGCAAACAATCACAAATTGCAACTTATATACAGCAACTATATATTATATATATATATATTTTTCTTTGCACAACAGTTTGGTAGTCGGAGAGAATATTCCATGATATTAAAACAAATAGAAATTCAAGAGGCACTCCACTCTCCCCCTCACCTCTGCCAAAACAAATACACGCATCTGTGAAATATACATATTTTACAGACATTTTAGAAAATGGCTTCAGATTTGTTATTGAACCGCGTGCCGGTGTCTTTAATATTCTTTTTATCAGTCGTTCTCCAAAATGGGAAGACTATTACCGATATTTTTTTGACAGTTGCAGGAATAACAACATGAATGAAAACATAATGGAAAAACAACCTATTGAAAATAAGGTTTTTACAGCTTTAGAGGGTTGAATCAGAAAGGCATGTTCGCCATACTTCCAGGGCCATAACCTATGGGACTGTCCAGGGACATACCCCTTTGTCTAAGTGACTGGGGGCCCATCATACCAGACTGTGGGTGTGGGGGGCCCATCATGGGGCCCTGGGGAGACATAAGAGGCCCCTGAGGACCAAAGGGGTCTCCTGGTAGGGACATACCTCTCTGCTTTGCCTGCATCATCATCAGGTTTTGCTGGGCCATCAGGTTGTGTGGGTGCTGTTGTGGGGCCATCATAGCTGGATGTGGGTGGGAGGGGTGGTGTAGAAGGCTGTTAGCCATCATGGCCTGTGGCTGCTGCTGATGGTGCTGCTGCTGTAGCTGCTGCTGCATGCCTGTCCTACCCATCATATGTCCCGGGGGGCACATGGGGCCCATGCCCCCGCCCGACACCATGCCTCTGGAGCCTCCCTGAGGCATGCCCATGCCCTGGCGCATCCCACAGTGAGAGGGGTGGGGTGGTAGCTGTTGCTCTGCCATCATGTTCTGGAGATTAGCAATGTGTGGGTTGGAGGAGGGTGCACTGCTGTGTGGAGGGCCGGAGGAGAGCTGTTTGAGGAGCTGCTGTGGGGGAGGCTGCTGGGACGGGGGACCCTGGTGGGGGTTTTGCTGGGACTCGCTCTTCGGGAAGTACTGCAGGGTGCTACTGGGCTTGTCGGAAGGAATGATGCGGGACAGATCGAACTCCGGGATGCCAGTGTGGCTTGGCCGGATGACCTCGCTCAGGTCCGGCCCATCCCCCATGGACATGGGTGCGAAGGAGTCCGAGGGGTGAGGCTGGCGCTGGTGGGACATCCCCTTGCTGAGCAAATGGAGCTGCTGTGGTGGAAGAATGTCTTCGTTGGGCTGAGAGAACTGCGGGGGCATGCCACCGATGGGGGAGTGCATGGGTCCATGGGAGGGATGCTGCATGCGAGGGAAGCCGCCCATCTGGTTCTGAGGGTGCATGGGGGAGATATTGCAGGGCCCCATTCCGTCTGGGGGTCCTCCACCCATCATGGCAGGGTTCATGCCAGACATCCCCATGGAGTTGGGGGAGCCCAGCATAGGTCCAGAGGGGTCGTGGCCGAGCTGGGGCTGGAGCACCATACCCATGGGGCTTTGGGGCCCACTGTGTGGCCCCATTGACCCCTGGGAGAGGATCATCTGAGCCTGGTGGTTCCCCATGTTACCTGGGGGAGGAAATAGGGCAGTTTTAGGTGTAAAGCTATTCTAGTATACACGATGGCAGATCAACATCTAACCACTCAACTGTTGTAATCAAATCTGCAGCACTTTGAGAATGAGGTGTTCACAATACCGCCAATGTTGACGCCAGACAGAAGAGGGCGATCGGGAAGCATCTCGTCGTCGGACGTGGCGATGGTTTTGATGGCGTCGTGGTAAAGAGGGGTGGAGCTGGGCATGGCGTACTTGGACATCTGAGACATGATCAGGGACAGAGGATTCTGGGAGGGAGGGTTGTCTGGAGAAGAAGTGAAAGGCATGCTGGGATTCATGGAGCCTGGCTGGCTTATGGGGGTGGAGTTAGAACTCCTGGGGGGCAGTGAGGGGCCTGTTGAGAGCAAACACCAGTCACATATACATGTCCTCATTGAGGAAGACGTTGTAAGCATTGTGCGATACTACACAGAACATTGGGTTTGTTTAGTGTTTAATACATACAAAGAGCCCATAACCCCCCCCTCCCGTACAAAAGCCTACCTGTCTCTGTGGAGCTGCTTCCTCCATTACCCTTTCCACTGGTTGGTCCACCTGGACTTGGAAGAGTCGTTTTGGGAGAGGACGTCCAACCAGGAGAGGCCACGGGCATGGCCGGGGATTTGAGCTGTCTGGGGGAGCCCGCTGGGGAGCGCAGCCCCAGAGTGGATCCTCCCCCCATCACTTGAGGAGACTTCATGGAGGAGGACGATGGAGTGCCTCCACCAGACACGGCTGGCAGCGGGGGGTGAGTCCCCCCAGAGGAGATCTGAGAGGGGGACTTGAGGCCCGGGGCGGAGGGGGAGGGAAGGAGAGGCGAAGGCTCCTGGCTCAGGGACGGAGACTTGAGCTGATGGGGAGGGGGCATGGCTGGGGACACCATGGGGTTGACGTTGATTGACAGGTCAGAGGGATGGCGAGAGCCCAGGTCCGCCCCCCTGGGGCCTCCACCCATTGGCATGTGACTGAGCCGGGATGTCCCCCCCAACTGATTGGGCCCTTGCTGGTCAGGCCCAAACATCTCTGGCCCAGGCTGCTGAAGGTAGCCCCCCTCCACCTGGCCCCCAGAGAAGGAGCCCTGGTTGGGGAATTGAAGGGGGCCATCAGGTCCTTGGATCATTCCTTTATTCCCTCCCCTCCCATTCTGTGAAGCCCTGATTCGTGAAATGTCCTCATGGCTCAACATCTCCCCTAAAGAGCCTCCACGCAGCCTCTGAACCAGCATCATCTGCTGCTGAGAACTCATCTGAGAGTTCATGTTCATATTAACGTTCATATTCAGCTGGTTCCCAAGAGGGGAGTCGACAAGGTCCCTCATCTGAGGCCCGCCCCCTCCTCCAGGGGAACCCACCATCTCCCGTGAGCCCGGGAAGTCCATGGGTTCACCCCTGGAGGGAGGACCTCTGCCCATGCCCAGGTTGGGAAACCCTGGGTCCATCAGCCTGGGCCCAAGCCCTCCCTGCTGATGATGCTGCTGATGCTGCTGCTGCTGCTGCTGCTTGGCCAGCCGGTCCAGCTCCAGCCTGTGGAGGCCCTGCAGCTGCCGCTTCTCCATGATGCGAAACATCTCTTCCCGGGTGAGGAGGCGCTCGGGGTCCCCCTGCATGTGCTGAGGGTTTCCACCCGGCCCACCAGGAGGATAGCAGCCATGAAAGGGACCCCCACCACCCATATTAGGGGGCATGTCCTCTATCCAGACCATTCCTGGTCTGGGGGGCCTCTGAGGGCCCAAACCCTCCATTGACAAAACACCTCCAGGGCTACCAGGGAACCCCCCGCCTCCAGACGGCCCTCTCTGCATTTGGGCTAGGAATCTGGGGCCCCGGGGCCCTTCTTGGTGCATGTCTATCATGCGACCGTTACCCCCCATTCCACCCCCCATCATAGGTCCAGGGCCCCATTGTTGCTCTCCGGCCTTGCTATGGTAAGGGGGAGGGGGTCCCCTCATCATCATAGGGGGTCCTCCCTGCATCCCCATCTCAGACATCATCCTGAAGTGCTGTGGGTGGGTGTGGGGTTGGATCTCCTGCTGGCGCCTCTTCTCCTGGTAGTACTCCTCCTGGAGCTTCCTCCAGGCCATCTGCTCCGGGGTCAGGCCATCAGGCCCAAGCAAGGGGCCCATGTCCAGGCCTGGGGAGGATAGGTGGTGGTGGGGGTGAGGTGGCATCCCCTGGTGTGGGCCCATCTGGGAGTCATCCATGGGCGGCCCTCCTCCCAGGTTCTGGGTCTGGGATATGATGGACTGCAGGGGCTCCTCATACTTCTTCATCCCACCCATAGGGGGCATGCCTGAAGGCAGGATATTGCTGCTGTTGCAGTTGCCAGCATTATTGGTACCAGTGTCCCCCCCTTCCTCTATAGTACCGCTGCCCTCGGAGTTATTGTTCAGGTTGGCGTTGTTGTTAGGGCCCCCGGGTTCTCCAGGGGCTCCTCCGGGCCCACTTCGTAGCAACAGCCTCTCGATGTCCCTCAGGGTCTGCAGAGAGCGCTCCCTGTGCTCCAGCTGCTCTTTAGACAGGCCGTCCGTGTTCACCGGGCCTCCCCTCTGTCCTGGGTCTCCCTGCAGGTGGGCTGAGAGGACAGACGGACTACCCGAGGGGGAGATGCCTTCCCCGGGGTTGGGCAGACCCGCTGGCCCCTCTGGGGCCGGGCCTGGAGGGGTGGCCGTGCTGCAGGAGGGCTTATGGGGAACGGCACTGGAGTTATTGCTGGAGGCTCCGCCAGGTCTGGTTTGGGAAACCTCCCCATCCGGGTGGCCTGTTGAGGATGGGGTCCCTGCCGGCTGCAGGTGGGCCCCCACACCCCCTCCCACAGAAGCGGGCCTCGGGGTCCCACTTTGAGACTTGGGGGTACCCATGGGAGGGGTACTGCTGGAGCTCATCTGCTCGGACAGGCTGGGCAGTTTCCCCGACGGAGGACCCTGACAGACGAGATGGAGAGGAAGACGGAACCATGAAGACGAGTCGTCCAACAGGAGAAGAAACAAAAACAAGCTGCTTGAGCGATCACATTGTTCTATTCACAAGTGGGTGTGAAAAACAGGAACAAAGACAAAGGACTGAAATAGGTAAACAAATACAGTGAAACACACACACAAACACACACACACACACACACAGAGCGACTTAAGGACATTCCACCCGAGGAAAGTAGGGTGAAGTGCCTTGCCCAAGGACACATTTGGCACGGCCGGGAATCTAACCAGCGACCTTCTGATTACTAGCCCGATTCCCTAACCGCTCAGCCACCTGACTCTCCTCTCCTGACTCTTTATATAATGCGCAGGTGTGTCATGCAGTCGAACCTGCTCCAGCTTGGCGCGGGGGACGTTCTGCTGGTGGAACAGGAGGATGGAGTCGGAGTGGCCGTGCATCACGGCCTCGGCGGCGCTGGTGAAACAAGAGGGAGAGAGGAGAGCACAGGGGGGGTTACACAGCACGGCTTCCATACCAACACTCACCCATCTATTCCCACGGAATAGAAAGGAGCAAGACAATCATATTCTGATGACGTTAATCACCATAATAAAACAACCTCGACGCCGAGAAAACTAAAAGGGGCCCATGTCTGGCGTGAAGTAGAGCCAATGTATTGGAGGACCGTGTGACAAGAGTAAAGGTCGTGGTGGGAGGAGGGGTGGGGCTTCCTCACCTGTTGGCTAGGCTGGTAGTGAAGACGTACACCACTTGCGGGGAAGGTCTGGGCAGCTCTGAGCGCAGGCCTGGCCCCTGACCCCGTCCCAGGGCCGCGCCCCCGGGGTCCGACATGGCCCCGGCTGTGGAGGGCCCTGAGAGGCTCTGGATGGGTCCGACCATCCCTCGCTCCCCTGGGAGAAAAACACAACACCAACGCACGTCTCAGCTCTGTGTTGACGGCACTAACGGTGGAAAAACAATATGTCCTGCCCTTATGCAAACACTAGAGGGAGCCAACACACATGGAAAAGGTTCTGTCAAGGTTCCTGACCCATCTAGCTGACATCACGTCATCCGATTCCTTCACTGAATGCAACAGGTAGTCGTTACCGCATTCAACTGTAAATCTATTCCATACTAAAACCACACTTATACAAGTGTTTAACGAGTGGGGCGGCCGTTTACAAAAGTAGCAGTGATTGGAGTGCCATGGTAGGGAGGGTGCTACAAGTGGCTGTAGTGCTCAGCATAGATTGCAAGTCGACTTGACCCGCCTGTTAAGCAAAACGAGCTTTAAAAACGGCAGTCCATCCGTCCATCAACCGGATGGACTGCATTTAAAGGAACGGACATGAAAGCGGGATGGCCCAGAGACGGTCGCCTGTCCGATGCTGCTCAGCTCCTGGAGGACTCACGGATGATGGCGGGGTGCGGTTTGTCCTCGTCCTCCTCCGTGTCAGGCCCAGAGCACCACTCATCCCCGCTGTACGGCTGCTTCTTCTCCAGGACGCAGCGCCGCTTACTGCGCATAACACCCTCTGCTGAAGAGGACACACACAGACAGGATATGACTAATAGAAGTCGGTTGAAAGCAGTCACGAATGCCAATGCACAACACCAATTCAGCAGCAATCCTTCAAGTACCGTATGGCCAATCTATTATCATTTAACCTTGGCTAGCAAGACAAGACGCTGTGAGGGTGGAGGGAGGCAGGCGGTCAGGTCTTTAGTCGCTACACACAACATCTACAACGCAGGGGCCAACTGCAGGCCTGACCTTTTCTGCCTCCTGCTTTGATCCCAGCAGACACTGGTTTATGTAAAGAGTTGACTCGTTCTCTTGCTCGCCCTTGCTCACTCCCTTTCACGGATCTCGCTCTTTCGCTCTCATCTTCCACCCCCCCCCCCCCCCCTTTTTACATTCACTTTCTTCATTGTCCCTCTCCAGGTGTGCTGTTGGAGTGGTTAGGTAGTGGGAGGATGACTTGCATTTCATTTGAATGCATTGCCCCCCCCCCCTCTCTCTCTCTCCTCTGGACAGAAATGAGATCACAAGGAGAGAGAGACGGAGAGTGAGATGGGGCGAGGGAGAGGGGAGAGAGAATGAAGCTGGAGGTTTCCCTTCAAAGGACCCACCCCATCTTTCATTCTCTCCCGCCTCTCAGCTTCTGTTATTCTTTGTGTAGTAACCACGCCCATCCCTCTCAGCAACTCAAGGTGCTTGTGCCCATGTGTGTGTGTGTGGTTGTGTGTGTGTGGTTCTGTTTGTGTGTGTGTTTACGTTTGGAGTGGGTTGCAGCATTGTTACAGGAAGCCCAGATGACTCAGTTTCACAAAATCCTATTACCGCCCCATTATTTGCCCACTACCTCTGCCAGTCAGGCCTTTGAACGTACCGTATAAAAAGCATCATGCAAATAAGAACAGCACATACCCAAAACAGAAATGCAAATGAAAGTCCAGTTTACACCCTTCAGTCAAAGACAATCCTAACTTACTATTCACACACACACACACACGCTGCCTCTGACAATTCACATACACAGGCACAAACTTTGCGGGAACTATGAGCAGAAGCATCAGATATCTTGTCTGAGTGCTGTCCTGGGCTCTGCTCTCCTCTTTGCCTGGCTCGTCCCCTCACTTCTGCAGAAAACCCCAGAAGCTCTACGCCCTCACTCACGTTACTGCAGCTACATCCCACACCAACACAAGTTGGGGGGGGGGGGGGGGGAATTTTTGACGCCTCAAACAAAAAGGTCAGGGCTTTTCAGAGTGAGTGTAAAAAAACACGTTCTTCATCCTCCCGGGTCCACTGGCTTCCTGCTGGGGGTGGCGTGTGCAGATACATCATTTTGGTATTTCTGGTAAAGATCAGAGAGCGATAGGAAGCTACAGGAAGTGTCGCCGCGCACACTGGAGATGGAATGCAGCTAGCTGCTTCTCTGGCCCTAACATGCCCCTTGTGTAAGCATACAGGCTTCTCTCTCTATGTGTGTGTGTGTGTGTGTATGTGTGTGTGCGTGTGCGTGTGCGTGTGTGACTACCTTTGGAATCAGGCTCCATGACTGGGGTGATGGCATCTCTCTGCTCACCAGAGTCAATAGACACGCTCCTCTCCCGTTTGGTCTTGGCTTTCAGCATCCCGCCCACAGCACTCACCGACTGGCTGATGCTCTTCAGCACCGGGTTGCCAGGAGAAATCTGATTGGTTTTCACTCCATGGTTTCCCGCCCCCAGGCCCTTGGACCCCAGGTTGCTGGCAGCTCCCTGCTGCTGAGTTACATTTGGGATCTTGGATTGGCCGTCGCTGGTCGCTTGCTTGCCATGATTGGACAGTTTATTGTCGGGGTGCATTTGGTTTGCTGATGGTGAAGGTCTCAGGCCGGGGCACGGACGCAGTCAGTCTGTGGAGCTTCACACTTCTCACCCACACTGCTGAGGACAGAGAGGGAGACGAGCCTCACCGAGGAGAACGACAACAGCTTCTCCAAACCGACGCCCCCCAATCGGGCTTCCGGCCAAGAGCTATTATGGGTCAAAAGGTCATAGGGTGATTCGATTTACAACACATTTAGCAGCTAGGTTTGATTTGGGGGTGGACGTCATCTACATAGCTACACGGATACAAATAATTGGCATGCAGAAGGTGTTCCAGTTCATTTATCCCAGCTGCAATCATTTGTCTGAATGATTGCTACATTTCATTAATTAGCTGAGCAGGGTAAGCAATGAGCTGCTACTGAAGAGACAAACAGTGTGACAGAGCTAGAAACAAGTGGTCCTCAGCTCTTGTGGTGATGGTGATGATGTTGGCCATCAGTATGGTTGGGCCTAGATCACTTACCTCAGCCAAACACTTTGCTGACACACTGGGACATTCTGCTGTGCTGCTCTCTAGGACTCTTCACTGAACACCCACTGACCTGGGAGACAGGAGAGAGTCAGGAGAGAGTCAGGAGAGGCAGAGAGAGAGGCAGAGAGAGAGAGTCGGAGAGAGAGTCAGGAAGTCTCTGAGAGCATATCAAAACGTGAACACAGCCTGGTCTGGGTGTCTTGGCTGACCCAGACAATACTCACCACCTCTGGGTCAGCCTTTGCTCCTTAAGTAAAAAAGACAGATTTGGGGGGGGGGGGGGGTGAAAGGAGGAAGGGGTGGGTGAGAGGAAGAAGCCAAAGAGGAACTGTGTCGTCTAACTGCAACTGTCCCTTTAAGAGCCAGCCAGTGAAAGGAGAGAGGTTGAGCGAGGGGGAGGGGCCTCCTGCTCTGGATCTCCACTCCCAAGCAGCTAGCAAACCACAAAACTCCACCACACATTCCACAACATTATCTCACACTGGCCTACCTTTCGCTTGCCCGTGTCCCTCACTCACTTTTTCAAAATGGCCAAGACACACGTCCACTAGCTTAGGCCATTCATGCAATCCTAGGTCATTCAATACTAGGAATAGGGGCTACACTGCAGGGCCCACTCATTCCAGATAGCCGTTCATTTAGCATGCTCTTGATATCAAATGCATCACAACGTGGTTATCAAGTTGTTGCAGAATGAACCATGATAACCCCGAATGATAGAACCTGGATGAGTGTGACCTGAGAGGCCTGCGGAGTCGACCAACACAAGGAGGGCCACACCTCGGCGGTGTGCCTAGCCAGGCCCCAGAGACCCTGCCAGGGACATGGTGAACCCACCCTGCTGGATTTAGTTACCACCTCCACAACAGAGTGGAAGGAGGGGACGCAGGGCCCAGGACCCAGGACACACTGGAGTCCCCGACAGGATTACCATTATGGGTTCAAGTCCATGACTGCCAGATCATGCCCTTCTAACGCCTGCCTGTGGCAAGAAACTCCTTGTGAGTTTGTACAAAGACTCTACAAAACTGTGGGTTTTATTTCAAATAGGAGTTCTCATGCAGTCCAACTCTTACAGGCTTGCGTGCTAAGAAAAATCCTGTATTATTTCATCACTGTGTACACAGGTTTCAACAAGACACCACAGGACACTACAAACCTGTTGGATAAGAAGTAGCCTACATGAGAAGTAGACAACATGTACACACACACACACGCCACCTTAGTCCACATTCTCAGTATCAGGATGCATCAATCAATGGTCAACCAAAATAACCAGTTACCACTGTTCCCTCCTGACGTACATGGGTTAAGGAAGCGCGGCGAAAAAAAAGAAAAAAAAAAGGCATAAAACCACAAACTCCCAACCTTTCTGCTTTGGACCATTTTCGATTGTTGGCTTAAGCTCCAACCACAGAGCCCAAGCGGTCCATTCTCGTTCCCAAAGCCTTTCGTACCACTCACCTTAACAGCAATGGTAAACACACACCCACAATTAGTCATTAACCAACATCGGCTCGGTCAACGTCAACACAGAGCTGCGCTTTGTTCACAGACTGAAGACTCCATCAGTCATTAACCAAGAGAGGACAGAATAAAGATCACGTCAGTTTTCTGACTGACTCACCTAAATAAGGACAGTACAGTATTCAGAACAATATGTTTCATTGTAAATGAATATTGGTTTGGTTTGAAATGTACTGGGTATGAAATATGTTTACAAGTCACTTGTAAACATGACATATATACACACACTTGTAAACATGGATATATACCCACAGTATGGGTATATATCCATGCCAAATCATGGAAAGAAATGATCACTGTAAAGATAGGCCTTATTTCTCTAACTATTCAGATAATTGGTTAATCATACTCCTCCATAATGACTAATTCATGGTTCACATCACTTTCGCTCATCTCCATTTTGGCAATACAGATTTGTCAAAATCTGGAGAGGTACCTAATAAATGTTGTGACTGAACTGTCAAACATTGAGGCAGTTTGCGTAGAAAAGTTCAGGAAGCTGAAAATTTGACAGGAAGTGTTCCAACCATTCACATCCAAGCCGTCTTCAGTCCAGTCGAGAGACCAGACAAAAAAACATTTCACTTAAGTTGAGTCCACATTTACAATCACTGTGTCATACACACAGGGCTGTGATTGTGAATCGACAAACACAAGGAATTAGGAGGGAACTCGTTCTGTAACTGCTTTCAGAAAAGGTTCTCTCCTTTAATGTTTGACATTTTGGAAGGTTTGAGAATAAAATTGAATTGGAACACAACCTATTAGAAAGGAAAGAGAATAATTTACTGAGTTTGAACTTTTTAGTTTACCACATTCACAAAGAATGCATACAAGTAGAGAGATTTCCTAAACTTAGATTACACTTTTCATAAAGATTCTATAAGCCTATAGAAAGATAAATCAATATTTGAAATACAACAGTTTAAAGTGATGAATACCAGTTGAATTTTGTGTTTTCCTGACTAAATTGCACCACTTACAAAATGCGCATTGTTGTGGAGGAGAAAATTGGACTACTGGAAAGTCAGTCTAGGAAAGCTAAACATTTTAAAACGACACCAATCACAGTATAACTCAACATTGTGGTGAGAAATATTCACCCAGCAGTTTGAACATGGTTTATTTGCTAGGATTAAAATAATTGCGTTGCCTCTTTAACTAATGGCTCGGTTGAATTTGCTCAGGCATTTCTCCTTGCTGTGGGAAAAGCTGATCTGCCGTCTTTGAACATGTCCAGTACTGAGCAAACCTGGGTGTCTGCTTTCTATGTTGCTCCCTGGGGCAACAGCAGGATATAGACAGATCAGAACATGGGAACGGTGTATATGTGTCTGTATGTCTCTGTGTGTAAAGAGAGAGGGACAGAGAGAGACAGAGAGAGAGAGAGACAGAGAGAGACAGAGAGAGAGAGAGGGAGAGGGGGGGGGGAGAGAGCCCCTGTTTAGTCCCACAGTGGATCACACAGTAGTGCTCAGTATTTTTAGAGAGCAAGGGGGGTATTTATAGGCCAGCAGTCCCCTGGGAAGCCAGGCAGCAGGAGGAGAGGGAGGAAAAGGCAAGGCCCAGGCCAGCAGGGAAGACACGGGGGCCATAGAGCTGCTTTGTGGCCTGGGACGGGTGAACACTGAGGCCAGAGGGTTTTAATTGTGATGAATGGGAGCAGAACATTTATGACGCAGTAGCGCACACACAAACACAGAGATGCACAGTTGGGACTTGATGACATTGGCGGGCTTAACAAACTGCATTTGAGCATGGCGCCACCTGTAATGTGGACTCATGGGGTTAGGGGTGAGATGAACATGCAGGACCAGTGTGTGTCCACTGGGCCCGGGCTAGACAAGGCCCTGGCCGGCTCAATCCTGCCTGTTTGTTTCCAAAACAAGATCTTCAGTAAGGCAGGCTGCGCTGATATGTAACCTTGTGGGAGGTTCCCCTGAACTTTCCTCTAACTCGCAGCACAATCGAGGCGGTTTCCTTGTTGGAGCACTATTTTTAAAGTATTCTCTCTCTCTGAAAGATGGCTCTCGAAGTATGATGGAGCAAAACATGTTGCACCTTGTCTGATCTACTTTCTCCCAAGTTCCACTCAACTCGTATTTGAGTCAAGGGTGGGTCACAAGTAAGTAGGGCAGGTTAGTATTCCTTAAAAAGTGCAATGAAAATGTAAATTACTGAACTTTTGCACACAAGCCATTTTGATCAAAGGTCTGTAGGAATGCACTTCAGAGCATCACCTGACAGTTGACACTTTGAACTTTCCATTCAGGTGACACTGAAAAACAGGGGAGACATTGTGAGTTGTGACACAATAATACATCCTAGACCCACCCCTAAAAATAGCACTATTCCAGCTTTCAGGGTCCCTTCAATATGTAGGACCCTAGGGTATCCCACAATAATTTGGTGCGGTGCGGTCAAGAACAAGTTCTGGATTTGATTGCAGCTAGAAAAAGCTAGCTTGCAGAGTAGAATACAGTTGTCCTACAATACATTCAACACGTAGCTAGGTTATTCCCTTCCCGTCATTAGGCTATGAGTAAACCAAGGAGGTAATACAGGTGACCTCATTGTCACCTCCTGTTTTGGTTGTTAACCCCAATGTGAGTCAACGTTCCACCAACACCATAGCAACAAAAAAAAAACCTTCTCAGTGTCCTGATAACGAACGTGACTGTCACCGTAGGAAACGCAGCAGCTTGTTACTCAACCTGACACCTGAGAACGGAAGACTTGATCTCCTCGCTCTACAGTGTGCTTCATTCACCCATTCACTCAACATTCACTCTACTGTTATTGGGCTGAAGTGGTTACAACTACACCCGGATTCTAAACCGCATGTTCAGCATGTTTTGTTAAGATATAAAAAGACAGTTAGACCAATACTAAATGAGGTTGAACCATGTGTTTTAATTTGACCAATGTCCATGCATGCACAATTTAACAGTGATCAATCTGGTTCACTATGCTACGACACAGGCACAGCCCTGCTCCTTCAAATTCTTTTCTCAACGCCAACCCCCCTACCTTTCTCAATCACACTCTTGTTCTTCCCTTATAACATGCGGTTTGTTTTCCAGCAGCTTGTTGTCGTGGGAGTGCGACGGCCTGTGAGCTGGGTTACTGCAGGTCAGCACTCCTATGTACAAACCATGATCTCTCCCTCTCCCTCTCCCTCTCCCTCTCCCTCTGGATGCTGGACAAAATGAAGGGCTGGTCTCTTTATTTCTCACTCACTATGAAGACGCTGCCTGACCCCTGGTTTCCTGCAACCGGTGTGTTGGCACAGAAAGAATGTGTACTCAACTCTGTGTGTGCTCCATATTGAAGAAGTTCTCCGAGAATTATCTCCAGCCGTCTGCCATGAGCACTCAACGGGGGGAGGGATGCAATGCATTGTGGGAAAGTACACAGGTGACAGCCAAGAAATCAACCCAATGGGGGCGTTGAAGCAGGTTGCTGTGGCAACAAAACATGACATGGGTCTGAGTAAATATAGGCTAAGCGGTAGGAGATGAGAGGACACAGAAATGACTAATGTCAGAATGAGACCTGAGATAAAAAACACGTTTGATATGATCTACCACACTTGTTGAGGGTATGCTCAATTGAAACCGACACACAAAAAAAAAAAGATGTGGGAACAGAGGAATTCGGCATCTGATGTTACAGAGCATAAAGAGGTTGCAGATCCAAGAGAGAAATTGATAGAAAGGGGTTGTGTAAGCAAAGACAAACAGCCTGTAGTCACAGGTTTGAGGGAGGGATCCCATAATGAACACTGCACTGGAGACACATTAGTAACATACCAACATAAAGGTGCCGTGAGTGGTGGAACGCAGTCTGCTTGATGGTTTGTATTTCCGAGAAAGATATAGAGAATAGGCATCGAGGCTACGCTCACAAGCGGAATCTCTTGTACTTGCCGGGAGTCTTCAGGTGACCCCACGGAGAAAGAGAGAGCCGAAGAGGGTCTGACAGACTGAAAATGAAGCGTAAAAAACTGCAGTCATCCACTCTCAGGCTTCCCCTACATGCGGGGACGGGAAAGCGCAGGGCTCGGTTTGCACGGAGGGTCAAGGGTTGTATCTTTTCCAACACATTCTGGGAAAGGAGCCAACTAGAGCAAGGAAAAAGCCCAAAATACAGCCGCAGTACAGACAGAAGGGAGACAGTTTGACACAGAAGGAGTGTGTGTGTGGGGGTGGGGTGGGGGGAGTACTGATGGATAAAAGCCATTCTGTGTGTGAGCGGAACTAAACAGAGGGGCTATTCGTACCCAGAAAAATGAGGATGGAGACATGGCAGTGCGAAGTTGGGGACAGAAAATAAACGTTGAGGCAGAAGGACTGTACATTCTTGGACATTGGATGTGTTCGTGCGTGTCAGTAAACCATGCTGTATGCAATTTCCTATAAACCATGGGCCTACCGTTTACACTTACTCGAGTGTCTCTGCTCTGATGCCTTGTGTACTCTGCTTGGTGGAAACCTTCTCGATATCACATTATTCTTTCATAGCTCAGCTAAGCAATGCTGCTTGTAACTCACCCCAATGCTCTCAGATCACCTAACCAGATAAGAAACAGTGTCAGCAGCACACCAAATCTGCACTGGAGTTGTCTCTTCGGATGGGCATGTAGTGTCCGTCATTGATAGTCAAATGTGCTTGGGTTATTTATTCAAATTAAGTTTCAGTCTGAGCATCCAATTGTGATGACCTGTCATCTGTTGACGTTCAGAGCTTTGTTTCACGTTTAAACTACTTGAATTTCAGAACTGCATACTACTAATACTGGTGGGAGCATCCAGTAATACCCCTGTATAAGCCCAATTACTGATCATACAACCAGTAGCCTTCGAACTACAACTGTACTTGAGGCACAGAGAGCACCAAATAAAAGTAACCTCCGAAAAACTGTAGGGTTACACTTAAGATGGCAAGATGCCTATGCTCACAATATCCCTCAGCATGTACAGAAGCTTACTGGAACAGAAAGGGGAATGCATCAGGTACAGTTTCAATACAAAACTGGTAAAGGAATAGCCTAGGTTGTTGCACAAGCAGTTCTGTTCTATTGGTTGTGGAAGCATCAATGGCCAAACTGAATCCAAGAGTGACAGACGATCTAAAAAACTTAAGTAGAAAACAATAAGGTCTGAGGTGTTGAGTTTGTAGGCTATTCAGCGCTAACACACAGTGGGCTGTAGGCAGCTCTAAAAAGACAATCCGGATCAAGTTTCGAACTCTGTTCTGCACTATATATAGCTCGGTAGGATATCTCACACACACACACACACACACACACACACACACACACACACACACAGCTGACTGATGGAAAATTATGCTGTCTTACCAGTGGGTCAAAGTGCAGCTTATCACACAATATTGAACCACATATTTGGTTTCAAATGGTAAAGTGGTGGTAGTCAAAACCATGAGCAGTAGACACTAAAACATTTTAAATGCCAAATCAACATGAATGTGGACACATCTATACTTGAATCAAGTCACCATAACACAACCCGTTTCCTTGGCCACTAGTGACCAAGTTTCAATAGGTCTAGTTTTATGGCATGGGTTGTAATGTTCTCAACTGGCATATATATATATATATATATATATATATATATATATATATATATATATATATATATATATATATATATATATATATATATATATATATATATATATATATATATATTCTGTGTTTTGGGTCGTATGACACAGTCCTTTAACAGGGAAAAATGAATGCAGGAAAACACATGCTCGCTGTCCCACAAACAACCACTGAATGACATGTGAACAGCAAGGCGCGTTATTAACGTTGGAATAAAAAGTATGAAGTTGGCCAAAGGATCCATCACGTGCCTAATGGCATGGCGAGCTCTCGGCTACCTTGTCACGAGCCAGTCCCAACATACCTGGTTGAAATGTAGCCAGACATGCTATCTCGCAAACTAGCCTGCTAGCAACTAACTTAGCTACATTAAATTACCTGACCAGGTCGAAATGCAGTTCTAAAATGTGCCTATTGTTTTGGCGAAACGGGTTCGCTAGGAAACGGCCATCACACAGAAAGGGCCCTAATCACCTCAGCCACACTGCTAAAACATTGTGATTGAGTGGCGTCTCGCTAACAGCTAGCACACTAGCTAGCTAGCAATTAGCACTAGCTAGCTACCCAACTGACGTTTCTCTAAGGCGCTAGCTAACCACACATCTGCACGGGAACCTACTGGATTGGAACTTAGTTTACATGTAGCTAGCAAGTCTACCTAATGATGGCAACGACAAAGAATAGACAAGTAAGTCAACTAAATATTATGAACGCTTAAAGCTACTGACACGCAGCCATTGACATTGTGGAAGAGGAGTTGTTCTCTACCTACCCCATTTGCTTAGAATATGAGGAGGCCGATGTCAGAGTGACGGCCAGCCGACATACCCCGAAGTGTCCGCCACCGCTTGCTCCCTACCACTGCGCAAGATCTTCCCGATTTTAGCGACCAAGGAGCTGGTGCAATTTCACGGTGGTCGGATGAACGATAATCAACAAAACGTCGTTTTGAGCGCTCAAACCTGAGGACGCGTCCTCGAGCAGACTGTGGTTCATGACTCTACGTTTTAAGATGTGGAAGGGCAGGAGGACGTTGCATTTAACGGCGCGAGTCTATAGCACACTACCAGTCACTGACAATAACTGATGTGGCCACAGAGGCATCCGTGTATCATTGTGCTGATGATTATCCAAGGCTGCCACTAGTAACACACACAAACACACACACACACACACAAACAAATGCGCGCGCACACTAATGGTCGTCAAGACATTCAGCAGAATTTACTATTTAGAGTGAAATCCAGAAACATGATGGCAAACCATACAATGTCAACAAAACTCACGAGTAATCAAAACATGTATTTTATAACGTAATTTTCTGTATTTTTATTATTATTATTATCCTAATTTAGCTTTGAAAAAACGTATTGACCTATGAATATTCACTTGGGATCTGAACAACTAGTTGACAGAGTCCGGTTTTTCATTGGGGTTAGTTAGGTTGAAGATAGCGTTCTCACAGATTTGTCAGATGAGGACTCCCTCTTGTGGAGTGGCTCTATAAGGCCCACCATAGGCTCCCTATAGTAAACCGTCAAAACCATTACTGTAAGAAAGCAGTGTGATATAAATATTTTCATAATGTGTATACATGACCACCTAGCAAAACGCTTGGTCTATGAAGAATAAAGATCTTGCTCACAAATCTTGATAAAAAGACACCAATATCGTCAAGCAAAGGGCATTTGCCTTTATCAATGGTTACGCAGAGCTCTTGATAATTCACAATGTATTTAATCTAGATTTGTTGAAATACACATTACTATACACACACGATGTAACTGGGTACAACAGAGTAAAAGGAGATTAGTCACATGTAAATGAAAGACAATGACTTCGTTAGTTGGAGAAAAGCCCATTTTGCTCCGAAAGAGAAGATCCATCATCTAACCAATCCCATTCCTTTTATCTCACATATCTAGTGTAGTGTTACACTTACCAGTGCCAAGTCCCGAGGAGAGAGCAGGGGGAGGTGAGTTCATGTGAATGAGAATACTTGGGGATGGAAAAGAAAAACTTTGTGAGCAGGAGATTGGTGAGAAAGGTGCAAGAGAAAAAAGACTGCATCTAAAACATCACAGAGAGAGGACAGTGATCAGCTTTTGTCTGTATTTATGTTAGCAGCACGTTATACCTTGTACATCTTTTCATCTTTGGCACAACATATGGCAAACAATACACAGAAATTGTACATTTCAGTTCAATCCAACTCTCCAATGTACAGGAATCTGCTTTGGATTGACTATATTACTAATTTTGTTATATTCTTGGTCTCCATTCTGCAGCAATGTGAGTGCCAAACATAGGAGTGAGATGAATTAGGTGAGGAAATGAGAGCCGGAAGATGGAAGGATGGAGCAATGAGACATGAAGAGAAAGAAAATGAGACATAGGAGGAAGGTCAAGAGAACAGAAGTAGGAAACAGTGGGGAATGAGAGATCCAACAGTAGAGAGAGAGAGAGAGACGGAGAGAGACAGCGAGAGAGAGAGAACGAAAAAGTGAAGGCTATGTTGTCATGGAAACTGGCACCGTTCTGAAGAGCAAAACAAGAATGTAAATTGGTTTACTCTCGGAGAGAGAGAGAGAGAGAGAGAGAGAGAGAGAGAGAGAGAGAGAGAGAGAGAGAGTGGCGGAACTGGAGAGAAGAAATAGACAGTGAATCTGCTCTTTTAGAAAGGGTATTAAAACTTAGGACTCTCATATAATCAAAGGAAAACTATCAGAAATAAGCCTTATCTCTTGATGCTATATAGGTGAGATGAGAAGACCGTACTGTCAGTTAAGTAGATTACTGTCCTGAAAACACGTGAGCGAATGAGCAACGATGGTAGCTGAGGCAGAGAAAAGGAGATCACTTCAGAAGACATTGAAACAGATTAATTATGGAGCCCATCTAATTAATATAGGGAGGGAACTGTGGTGGGTTTAGGGTGGGTGTACAGCACGTACTGTGTCAGAGTTGGCGCTCCAGAGAGATGCCTTGTTTGTCTTTAACAAGTTGGATTAAGCTCGTTAGTGCTGCGGAGGGCCCACGAGAGAGTATAAGCCCCCTTAGAATCAATGTTTTATAGAAATAAGAAACTAATACCAAGAAGAAATGGGAAGGAAGCTCACAGAGACAGAACTAAATGTCATGCGAAAGAGTGAATACAGAAAGTAAAATTAAAAAATGTGCATTGAGTTGGCATCAAACAAGTAGTCAGTATACGTCAAAGGTTCCAAAACTGTTCAGCTAAATCAAGTGTAACAAAACATATATTGATAAAAAAAATAAAAAAAATCATTCATGCATTATGCCTAAACACTTTTTCTTGAATGAATATCAGGTATCCACCAAGCCCAAATTCAAGCTGAGGATGAGTAGACATTAGGGCTCATATTAGAGCTCAATGTGGCTTAAGCCAATGTTGGCCTCTCCCATCATTAGATGCGATTTAAGAACCCGCCACAGATGATATGTGTGTTGCCAAGCAACTAATGGTTTCCGTGGTGACAACAATACCCCTGCCATTGTGGTTGTAGTAAAGAAGTCAGCTCAACACACTCTCTAGTGGTCAATCACCACCATTCTGCAAACAATTCTGTTAACATACAGCTGAGAACTACCGATAAGCCATCGAACAGTCTCGCATGCACAGCAACATGTTTTTTTGGTTAGACATTAATGTGTTCTTTGCAGCTAGGGTTATAATGGATGATATTCACCCCTGTAGCTTCTATGTTTTCCTGTTGCAGCAAATAATAGTTCACAAACTAAACAGCAGATGGCAGAAGTGCTCTAAAGTAGACGTTCATGCATGAAGGCAATCCTTAGTGATGTTTGTGAATTTGATTTCCAGCTTTTTCACTAATGTGTGTATGGCATTTTGGCTTGCAACAGACTAAGACATCATGGTAATAGTCTCATCACTCGAAATGAAATGAGAGTCTAAATGTAATGATATGCAAATCTTATTTCATCCTGCCAAATATTTTAGATGAGGATAATGATATTGCATAAACCATTTGTAGATATAAATGCATTAATCTATTCACATTTGTATGTCCTCTATATTTATATCTCTGATGCCTACGAAGGTACTGTACAATTCTTTAGCAGAATCAAATCCATGAAAACATTTCTTGAAATAAGATGAAATCGTTCATACACTAGGCTTACACAGTCTTGAAGCAGGTATCCAAATTTATAGACAAGATCAATGGGATTATGGTTAGATTTGAGCTATTTACTGTTGGATCAAATGGCACACTTTAACTTGATATCTTGTTCATCACTTTCCTTCCAATTTCTTCTTGGTATTAGTTTCTTATTTTAAAACAAATGTGGTTCTAAGGGGGCTTATGCTCTCTCGTGGGCCCTCCCCAGCACTAACAAGCTTAATCCAACTTGTTATAGACAAACAAGGCATTGCTCTGGAGCGCCAACTCTGACACAGTACGTGCTGTACACCCATCCTAAACCCACCACAGTTCCCTCCCTATCTTAACTAGATGGGCTCCATAATTGATCTGTTTCAATGTCTTGTGAGGTGATCTACTTCCCTCTGCCTCAGCTATCATTGTTGTTCATTAGCTCACGTGTTTTTAGGACCATCATTTTCACAACTGACAATACAAGTTGTTTTGCTCAAATTCAGGTACTGAAACAACAGAATGTTACCTAAGAAATGTCTTGAGTCTGTATGCGCGTGTGCATGTGTGCGTGTGTGTGTGTGTGCGTGTGGCTGGGGGAATGGCGTAGGGAGGGGGGGGTGGGGGGTGCAGGGGGTGTCTGTGAAGTTTTATGGAGCTACACAGTGAGGTCTTTTGCACCATTTGTGAATAAAAGCTTGACCCTAAAAAGGTTAAGAGGTCTTGAGGTGTTGCTGAAGTTACAACCTTCAGTTAGTAGAACCGTAAATGCTTTGCTCAAGTCTCAAACAAATGCAGTGAACACACATACGGCTGTGTTCTCGTCTGAAACAACGTGAGATGCAAAACAATCTGGAATCCATTAAACTCTTTTGTCTCTCTCCCATTCTCTCCTCCTGGTTTGGCTCTGTTTTTACTTTGTGCTATTCCACTTACCCTCCTCATGTCCCACAATGGAATGGGTTAAGGCTGCAAGGCAGATGTTTTATTTGGGGGCAGAAGAATATTTGAACGTGAAGGGAAATAGACTCATCTATATTCAACAGAAAGTTGCATTTTATAAAATGTGAAATAAATATGTATGTTCCTTTAGGCAGACTATCTGTTCCATTGTCCATAGCTTTTGCATCTGTGTAGAGCTGGGGAGAAAACCTGGGCAATTTATCATAGCATAGATATCCTTGCCCCTACCCACATGACAGAGCAGCTGGCCAAGAGTGGCCTAGCCTGGAACTCCCATCAGTGGCTCGTTAAAGACAGTTTGTGAGTGGTGCAGGAACACGGCAGTATGTGCTCTCGACCAATCCATAATCAGACACCGAGGACTATGCACATGCCGGAGGTCACGGATCACAGAGCGGGAGTGTGCGTGTGTGTTGTAGGTTGTGTTCGTTGTTTGTATGCATTCTCTGGACCAGGCCACAGCATATTGTTTCTTGTGTCTTCAACCAGCTTCCCGCATTGCTCTCTGTAATTGACTCCAGATTGGATATTCGAATTGCCAGGAGGGATTCATATCGTTTTTATCTTTCAGACAAGCCCTCTACTGCTTCCAGATGGGGGAGGCACACCAGGGTTAAAGTTTGTTTTTCAAAAAAATATAATGCTTTAATGTCTTTACCTTCCCTCCAAAACGTCTTTATCTGAAAAAGCTGCATCAAAAAAAGTATCTTGTGTTCCCTTAAGGAGGATGTCTCTGTTGGAAGGGATTCCTTGTGCCATCCCTCAAAGATGTGTTTACTTCCCCCTCCCATGTGGGTGAATGCATGTGTCTTTACGCTCCTGAGGAGGAGCATATTGTCATTGTACATTTCAGGTCCTGTCATGGTTAGACATGTGGTCTGGTTACCATTGAGAGTAATACAAACTGTGGAATGATGGGTTTCCGATAAAGTGCTCCCAGTTTTCATGGCTGTTTGTGTAGAATGTATCCTCTCATTGGGATTACATACCAGCATACAGTAATATTGATGTCAATAAATGGAGAGGAATTTACAAATCGACCAAAATTATAGTCATGCAGCAAATCTCAAAGGGCCAATTTAACACCAGAGGAGTGAATTTATATAGGTCCATCTTATGAGTGGACCTAAATAAAAGGAACAATCTTGGGGTTTGAAATGTGCTGTGCACAAAGGCTCTAAAACCCCAAAATGCATTTACAGAAGACTAGCCATCATTCAGAGCTTTCAGACGTAACTTAGAACTAATGTTCGCTATGCTAAAGGCATGAATTTAATTATTTCTCATTCAAGAGGTGCAGGTGATGACTGCTGTAGTTGAATGACTTAGCTCTTGAATAGAGGAGAGGAGTTCTACTCTCTCTCTCTCTCTCTCTCTCTCTCTCTCTCTCTCTCTCTCTCTCTCTCTGTCTCTCTGTCTCTCTCTCTCTCTCTCTCTCTCTCTCTCTCTCTCTCTCTCTCTCTCTCTCTCTCTCTCTCTCTCTCTCTCTCTCTGAGAGCCGTCTAGATCTCTGACAGATTAGACACACACCATGGCGCTTATCCATTGAATCACAAGAAGTAAGAGTGGGGTTGGAGGGCTAATTGTGCATAATGGCCAGCAAGCTATGAAACTGGAACTACAGTACCCTAGATCAGAGAGAGAGAGCGGCGATCAGTGTTTCCAAAGGAGCTCAACTCTGAGGGGAGTGATTTGATTTGGAGGCAGTTGAAAGAGGAGTATCTGTCTCACTCTTGACATGATAAAGGAGCTATCATTAACCCTAGAATATCTTGGACTCATGGCCTTGAGGCATGCTGTCTCCTGTATCCTCCTCAATGATGACTAATAGTTCCAGTATTTTCTTTTACATATTTCCTCAGATAAAGAAATGTCTATTTGTGTACATCCTTGAACTTTGTGGACTCTTTTCATACATATATGTATACATGTTCTAGGCAGTGCTTCATAGAGATACACGTGTAGAACGACAAAGTAGGGTTGATAGAGGAGAATATACGAAAAAATAAATTTCTCTCTCTCTCTTGTCTCTTTCTAGTCTCACTGGTCTTTATCTCTGCTCTCTCTGGTCCTTTTGGTCTACAACCTCAGCTGCTCTGGTGGACAGTGAAAAACAAAGGGTCCTGTGCGGCACCATCTGCTCAGAGAGGATTGTGGGTATGAGCTACAGTACATTATACAGCTGAACCAGGAGCAGTAGGAGTGTCTCGAGGGGGGAGACAGGAGGAGGGGCACTAAGGGAAAGATGTGGTGCTCCTTGCTGGCAGTGGTCGCTGTCCTGACTGTGCATGGTCGAGTAGCTCCCGGTTATCCTGAGTGACAGTGGTCGAGTATGCGTGCAGTACATAAACGCTCCACGCTTCATTAGACACCAAAGCCTTTCCACATGTTGTTTGCAGAAGGCCTCTGCGGTGCTTAAAAGCCCAATCCCCATCTGGCCCTTTTCGGGTCAGCTTGTCCAGCACTTCACACACGTTCCCTTACATGAACCTGCTTTCCGCCTCACAAGAAGGGGGACGCTTCTGCACCGCCCTCCCTAGGTTCCCTGGTTCACACGTTCACTCAAACACACATGACATACAGAGTCACAAGCCTTCCTCCTCTCTCCCACCGGCAGGTCAGCTTGACTATAAAACTCACTCTAGTGTGGCCTTGACTTGGCAGGCTAGGGAACACATCTACTGTATGGCCCTTTGAAAGTCAGTTAAGCTCATCCATTCAGAACCTGCAGCCCTCCGCTGACAGGCCGCAAGCCCTCTCAATCATTACTAAGCTGAGTGGTGCTGTTCAGACAACTCAGTGTGGGCCTTTAGCTCAGATATTAACGTCTCTGACTAAAGAAACAGCAACATGGCTGACTTAATGGCTTTAGGTATTGGCTTAGGATGAACAAGTTATATTTGCTGTCTGTTTAAAGTGTGTTTGTCTGCACCAGGAACATTTCAATTCCTTCAGGTCAATTGCTATTTTGTAAGTTTTTTTTACTCCAGTGTCAAATTTTGCGTGTTCTGAATTCTCATGAATAAATTAAGAGTGACACATTAAGCTTGAAACTGCTAGTTCAGAAATATTTACTGCCCCAACTCTGAGGGCTCTGAAGTTCACTGCTGGGCCCCTTTCTCCTGTCCCTGTCCCAAGGCCAGTCAACTGTGGAGGTTGTGATCTGGGAAGTGAGTCAGGTGGGGGCCTCTGCAGGGCCTCTGCTGGAGAAAGGCCCTACATCCAGAAGATCCAGGCTGTAAGATGAGGAGTGAGCCAGGAGGGAAATGGAGGTAAAAAAGGTGGGCCGGTGTGCTGTGTAGCAACAAAGGCCCAGACCACTCTGTCTGCGTGGCTTGGCTCTGCGTGCCTGGCAGATAAGTGATGATAGAGCATAAATATATGTGAACCAGTCTCCAGGCGCTACTACAGTCCTGCAAGCCCCTCCTCTCTCTCTCTCCTCTCTCTCTCTCTCTCTCTCTCTCTCTCTCTCTCTCTCTCTCTCTCTCTCTCTCTCTCTCTCTCTCTCTCTCTCTCTCTCTCTCTCTCTCTCTCTCTCTCTCTCTCTCTCTCTCTCTCTCTCTCTCCCTCCACTCCACCTCCTCGCTGTGTGGTCTCCGACACACACTACCATCAGCTGAGAAGAAACCTAGAGCTGGGGGGCCTAGCAGGGAGACTTACAGCTGCAGCTTGCTAGAGATTTAACCGAGGCCTGTGCAAATGGAGCTCTGCACACACACACACACACACACACAGAAATGCACGCAGGAGAAGGAAGTCAACATGGCGGGACACTGAACAGCCCAGTGTATTAACCACACATGCAAATGAAAACATACACAGAGGCCACACAGTACAGTGCGTCCTTGAACAAACTGAGCAGGAAAAGGAAAACACTAGTCATGTGACGGTATATGGAAACGTAGCGCCAAATCACTCTTAGGTCAACACGGGTCCAGTGATTTCATCTATAGATTCCAGCCTCTCATTTAGGCTTGGTAATACACTGTACTGAGACTGTATAGGTGGTCTGGTAAAATGAGGCTTACTTCTGCTTTGAGTCATGCAAACGACAATGATGATTCACCTAATCACAGAGCTCGCTTTCATGGCCCACCTGTGGCATCGCTGTCTTCTCATACACTACTCAGCTGCACGAACCCCAAGGCAGGTAGGCAGGCAGGCAGGCAGGCAGGATGGCACATGGGCAGGATGGCACATGGGCAGACAGTGAAGGAGGGAGGCTGTTCTGTGTCTGATGCATCAGAGCCACACACCACCCTGCTATCTGGGTATGATTATGCTCTCATCTGTTGCCAAGAACATGGCTCAGTCTGGGATGGGTCGTGTCTCCTCGCTGGGGCACTGCACCTGAAAGCTTTCACAGGGCTAAGAGGGTTGAGATTAGACTCACAAAAACACCTTCTCGTACCCCCTATCCCCATCTCTTTTCTTCTCATCCCAAACTGTTTTGTTTTTCAACGACTCACATTTTCCAGTCTCCTGCTCCTCCCCTTTCTGCCTCCCAGTTTGGTGCAGGCAACAGCAGCAGATGTGGTTGGGTCCTAGTGAGCTTCAAGGGTTGTACCATGTGAAGCAGCTCTAATAAGGGGGGGATGTGTTTCACCCAGAAGGAATTTGGTCAGTCTGTCTGCTGTGGCTCCAACAGGCCTACCAATCCCATTAATTACAAATCAGGTTTCCTTTTTCTTTCACTCGTGAGCGTAACTAGTACTGCCAGTGAGGGACCAATTGGCAGTTATGTAGTGAAAAAGTTGTGAAAAAGTTTACTTCACAGATTTACAGGCCATCTTTGAGTTTGATTCCTATAATTTAATGTCATTCACGTTAGTTAATGGGTGAAGTTTGGATCCAATTTGAATAAGAATAGGTCTGATAGAAATGTATGTTTCACAGGTGAGTACCTCATGTATCATAGTTGAAAGGGAAAGGTCAAGCATCTGAAAAATGGTAAACAAGTCTGTGGTGGCAAACATTTGGGGGAAAATGTCAGATTGAGCTATGTGTTTACAACTTCCTTTCAAGATTTCTCCAACACATCTCTGAACTTTCATCACCCATTCCTATCCTGCCCTCAGAAACCATGTTGTTTTATATTGGATTTTTATTACATCTGTCTGTCCTCCAGCAGTCTTCTAAATATAGCCCCCCCCCCCCAAAAAAAGATATAATAATTAAAAAAAACAGAGCGCTAACTAAGTCCCTGCTAATTAGAAACCTCTTCTGTATTGCCGCCAGTGACTACAGGTTTATGGGCATTTGCAAGGTTGCACTCCACAAAGCAACATGCAGGCTGAGGAACCAGCCAGCAAGCCAGCTGGACTGAAAGGGAGGCCAGACAAGACTACAGATGCAGTCATTATGAAGCTAGCACTGTTGATTGGGGCTGGTAGAACAGACAAAAGAAATGTGTTGTTTTTTTTCTGGGGAATGCTGGCCACTGGAGACGTTTTGCACCCCACTTCTTCTATTTACCCAGCGTTTATTGTGCTACCTGAATTCAATGTGTTGTAGAGCAATGTGAATACATCTTCAATTGAAACCTGGAAAACTGTGTGTCCAATGTATGAATATGGTAACATGCACATGTGAAACTCTCATGCATATTTTAAGATGCATGGGCACTCAGCCACTCAAATTTATGCCTGCATGCAAATAATGACACGTCAGAAACTCTGACTTGGTAGGCCTTTTTAAAGAATATGTCAAAGCTCTCGCTCCTTCCACATCCTGAGCCAGTCACAGATGGGTATACCAGATCTTAAACAGCTGTCTGACTGACTTAACTCAAGGAAGACTTCAGTTGTATTTACGTGTGCGTGGGCGAGTGGATGTGTTCAGTGATCTCACAGCAATACAGGTATTCATTCCATGGTCAGACTGATGGAATGTCTAAGAGCCTATCCCTTTCAGTATAGTCAATAATAGATGATGCAGTGGCATCAGCCCGACATCCTACCCTCGCCTCTCTCAGGTCTAACCATTAGCCCGGTCTTGAGTGAGGAGCTGGAAAAGGCGTGCGGAATGGAGAGACTAGACTGTGAAGGCATTGATGAATAATTCAAACTGAATCAGATGTAGTTCCAAAGAATCCCCTGTCAGTTCCCCTGGCTCTCTCCGTCATTTCGACTGTGAATGCCAGTGTGGACTGGAGAGGAGACAACGCTTTACCACTGCAATATGCTTTAAACAACTGCCGTCTCCAGATATCCACTCGCGTCTGTCAGAGGTTTGCAGGACCATGGGGACCCTGACGAGGATTCCCTGCATCTGTCTGCTCCTTTGCTTACTGGCTCTTCCCATGCAAGGTAAGGTAAGACTTTGAAATCTTACAGAGAGGGGGATCTGTCTGACATGCAAACAGGACAAAGTAGATGTGGCTGTTTTCAAATCCCCAAATCTGCCTCTCCTGCACTATATTTATATATATATATATATATATATATATATATATATATATATATATATATATATATATATAAATATTAGTTGGAGAGCGATTGGTGATAAATCAGTCTATTGAAACAGGTCGTGGGGAGACAAAGGAGTGTATGTATTCAATTAGACTCAACTCCAAAGTGTTGGCTCAGTCAGTATTCTTTTGGATAGGCCCGGGGAACCGTTCCACGAGAGATCGACATCAAAACATCTGAGCTTGGGGAGTGTGATGTGTCAGCTCCATTCCATCTGAGAGCAGTACTCTGGCAAGGCTCTGAGGCACCATCTTAGTAGATGTAACTCATCTTTACTGTCCCACTGTGTATTAAAGAAAGCAGGTTAGAGATAAACATATCCAAAGTGGAGACTTTCATTTCAAATCAGAAACTTGGACGGATGGTATCATCATCAGTTTGGCCTCCGGGTAACACTTTACTTGGAGAGTCATTATGATTATTTTTATATAAACTTTTAACAAATGGTAAATAACTGTCAACTGATGCAATATCTAACCCTTAGCAGTTGTTATAAATCAGCTGTGTTGTAATTGACATTCTGTTAATAATCTGGCCTATTGATGGTCCAATGTGGTCTGCAGATGGTCTACAGGGGCTTTTCAAAATAGATTGTAACTAGCCTGTGTTTGGGTTGTCAGGTCTGGAGATCATGGATCCTGAGGAGGTGGAATACATCCGCCTGCGGGTCAGAGGTGTGCTGGGTGGCTCCGTTACCCTGGAGTGCGGCTCCACCCTGCCCACCATCTTCATCTGGGGCTTCACCCAACCTGGCACCCAGAGCAACCAGGCCCTGGCCTACAACTACGGGCAGGGGCCCAAACTGCAGCCCCTCACGTCCAGCCTGGGTCTGGTGAGCGTGATGCCCAACACCTCCTCCCTGCTGATCGAGCAGCTGTCCTGGGGAGCCGAGGGTACCTACACCTGCCAGGCCCTGTATGACGCGGACGAAGGTGCCAAGATCACCTTCTACTTCACCCATGTTGACGTAGAGGAAGAATAAGAGCCAATGGCAAGGGTGACGTGGTAGCTTTTGGTCTTTTTGATCCTGCTCAAGGTGGTTTATATTCGTGTTTCGACGTCCTTGTGTTAGTGTTTCAAAGTTGGGTTCACCTGTGTTCTGTCTCTGCATTAGTGAGAGAAAAGAAATCTCAATCAAGATGAATGGTTCTATATAGCACTGATTTGTGATTAAATTATGTATTTGCAGTAACTGTATCATACTGTAGATGTAACATATGGAGCCTTGAGGTCATATTTTATAGACCTTTATAGTGACTTTGCTAACCTGTGTAAACATTACTCAATTATGTTGGGGATGTTGATACCAAAAACTATGTGGACAGTTTGATAAAAATCAAATTTCTTTTGAAATATATGCCAGCAATCTGTTTCCATGTATCCTCTAATGATTAAAACAAAAATAGAATTCTTTCCACAATAGCGCTTCTAGCTGTGCTAGTTATTTTTGCTTATTCATGGCCATCATTATCGTTCTACTATAATGAGAGACTGTGCCCCGCTGGTCCATACCTAGAGCAGTTTAAAACATCCCAACATTGTAAAGAGCACATTGCTGGCGGCCACATTTCTTCAACACATTCCACAATGTAACTTCTCAGTCCGGATCCTCTGAATGACTGACAGTTGGGACAGGAAGTAGAACCCAAGAAACCAATATTGTCAACCAAACACGTGTGCAAAACAAATGCATCATAACTCGTTTTTTGAAGGAGTTAATAGAAATACACGTAACAACACCGGATTTATAGTAAGGCTTGTGAAACGACTCTAAATCTGAGGTAAGCCGGGCTTGCATGCTGTCTCATAACCCTCTGAAGGTCAGCTGAGGTTAGCAGCCCCAGCCTGCTTGTCATCAACAGGTTTATTATAGACCCGGAGCAGAGTGATGTCACACTGAAAGGTATTGTCATGGCAAGCCGTGGGACCAGAGGTTTCATACTTTGGAAAATAAGACTCCTGAGAGCGTTATTGCTACGGATTTGAAGTATTCAGTTGTGCAAGACAAATATACACGGAAGATTGGGTTAAAAACTTGAACATACAAGACTGTGCACTTGGTTCGATCAATTCTGTTTCAGGACACATCTTTTTTGTAAGCAGACAGGAATTCCTTGTTTAGCTCATAGATGATTTGTTTAATGGATGGTTGGTTATGACCTCATCACAAGCTTGATCCTGCAAGAAAGATGGTGGGAGTTCATCTGACCACAGTTGAACTCGTGGTTTGGGACACCTCAAAGATACAATGGCTCGGAGGTTCAACCAAGTTGGTTAAGAAGGAACAATGCATGAGAATTGTATCCCTCTGCTGAGAGTGTGGAGGGAGGACAGAGACGGAGGAACCGTGGGGAGGGACTTGGCGTGAACAGGTCCGCTCTGCAGAAGGGGGCAGGCATTCCAGGGGCAGACAATGGCCGGGCTTGTTCCTGTGGGCCCTAATGAAGGGGTGGAGCGGCGTGGGCAGAGGGTCCGGGGCGGGGCCTGGGGGGACGGTGTCGAAGGACGGACGTGGGAGATGGAGCGGACGCTGGTTTGGAGACAAACCCTCCTCCTATCTCCATCTCAGGAGCTCAGCCCACATCTGTCACCATCTTTCCCCGAGGACGCCATTTAGTTCCTCTGTCATTTCAAGCTTCATTTCCCATCTATTGTCCTCCTCCCTCTATTCCTCTAGTGATAGCGCACCAAGCCAGGATGAACCCTCGAAAATTCACAAATAAATCCTCGGGCAATTTTTTAAATCACATTCAGTAGCCAGCAATCTCTGTACGGGTTTGTTCCAGAGCTGTCTAAGATCAGTGGTTTGACAGCATCAAGTAGTTTCCAGACCCAGAACTTTTAGTCACTCTATACTTGGATGCAGTCCATCTGACAGCCTCATTCTCAGTGTGACTAATTCTCCAGACAGCCATGGGGCTAATCTCCCGGAGGAACACAGAGACAGACCGACAGACAGACACTGCCTGGGAGACAGAGACAGAGCTTAAGACAACTCTGTTCTCTGCTGTTGGCAGTCTTAGCAGTGGAGCAGCTCATCTTCTGACCAAAATAACATACGGAAGCACACGTGCCACGGCTGACTGCCAGGGAATCGAGCCGGAGCTGCCAGGAATATCCAGACGACCATCAGGGTAGGAGGACTGCCGGGCGTGCCAGAGCCTGAGGACTGGCAGCCTGGACTGGCCCCATCCCTGGCAGACAGGCACCAGGCATCAAGCTGTTGCGCTCCGCCGCAGTTGTCTCTACTGAAGCACACCCAACCCTGTCATCTACTCATGGCTCTCACATCAGTCTGCTAGCAACTGCACCGCCTCTTCAAACCCAGAGATCCTGGGGTCCTTGCTAAAGGATCGGAGGCTGTGCAGTCATGGCACAGAAGCTGCTGACGGTGGCTGTGCGTCCCGCCTACTGTCTCAGTGAGGCTCCAACATTTCACAAGGCCAACTGTGTGGACATCAGCACAAGAGATCACCGACGGATCAGCAGGGCCTTAAGAAATCATGGATATATTCCCACAAGATAGAGTATCGGATGCATAACTTACAAGCTATGTCAGACAGGATTAGAGAAGACCATAATGGCTAGGCAAACAGAAGATAAAGCTCTGTTTGGGCCTTGAGTGATAAACGGTGCTTTAACATAACTGCATCCAGTTCTCCAACAGATTGGGGATGGGGGGGTGGGGTCATTAGTGCAGTCAAAGGAACAGTGAGTTTTGTGTAAATCCCAGGACCTATGGAGCACTCAGCGGAGCAGAGAAGCCTCGGAACAGTGCAGGGTGTGTGTGTGTGTCCTCCCCACCCTCTCCTTCAGGGGTCAGCGCAGGGGAACAGAGCGGCGAAGAACCGCATCAAAGAGCTGACAAAAACCGAAATATCTCTGGGCCGGGACTGTGGCTAGTGAACTCTACTATGACATTCATTCATCTGCAGCTGAAAACAAAGAAAGGGAGGAGGACAGAGAGACATTGAAAGTAGGATCTTTACTCTTCCATATCTTCTCTTTATATTATTACAAAACTTTACACATAGAGTTGCTAATCTCCACACTGTGTGGAACACAAAACAACACATAAAACAACAAAAAAATAAAAGGCATTTCTCATCCAGAAGGCATAAATAATATAAAAGACAAACTTTTTTCTTAAAACAGATACATTCATATGAAATAATATTTTTCTACTACAAAAAAATAAATAAGTAATCTAAAGAGTTTTTAAAATCTTTTTTAAGGGTCCTCCCTTCGTTGGGTTAAAGTTTCGGTTTTGAGTCTTGATCTCTCTCTGTCTCACTTCCCTCCATCTGCTTCTCCGCTCTCCGTGTGGCGTTCTGTCTCTCCGTCTCTCTCTGCCTCTCCATGCTGGGTGTCCCAGTGTAGTCCACAGCCAGTTTAGTGTCCTTGTCACCATGTCACACAGTGTCTCTGACCATGCCAGCTCAAAATCTTCTTTTCCCAAAGAACGCATTTTCCCCTCCTTTGATCTCTTTGTCTGTCTCCCTTGTTTCTCGACCGCTCCTTGGGAGCGTGTGTGTGTGTGTGCAAGAGAGCGTCTTTGTGTGTGTGTGTGTGTGTGTCTGCTCGAACTATAATGTGTGTTTTCAGACCTCCTGTGGGCTGGGCTGGATGAGATCTCCGGCCAGACTGCTGTTGGAGATCCAGCCTCTCTTCTCCTTACAGTCCAAGTCAGGCAGGCTCAGGCCCAGGCTTTCCCAGCAGACCACAGGCCCATCCGAGTCCACACTCTGAGGATCCTCCTCCACTGCACACAGACAGGGGGCAGACACCAAGTCAGTTCACACACCACAGACAAAATGGCCGCCCGCAATTTCCACCATCACCTGCTGTTGCAGTGTACCCTTAAGAGCGAGCGATATGTTCTATGTCGCTTTGCTTCCAGTCCCTCCTGGGGATCTCACCTGTGTTCTCTCTGGAGCAGGTCTCGTGCACCCCGACCTGACAACAGGAGAGCTGGGACAGGGAGGGAGACGAGTCCCTGTCCTCCAGCGGATGTTCCCCTGCCTCCGGGTCCGGGTCCGCGTCCCCAGGGAGCAGCTGCTGGCTGTCAGGGCGCTGGCAATGCGACGAGGCCTGGCCCAGGGGCACCATCTCCAGGCCGTCCTGCTGGCACGGCGCCACGCGGTGCATTAGGGGCAGAGTGCCGCCGGAGAACGTGCCGTTGGTCTTGGTGTAACATCTGCTGGAACCGAGACAGGCATGGAGACAATAAGAGACTTGTCCTCTCACACACAGCGCGCGCGCGTCGCCAAGGGCCGCTCGGTTCGCCGATGGTCAGTCGCACACCACAGGTCATCCTACCCAGAGGCCCCCCTTTCCATAACGTGGGGAGCTTTCAGGCAGGCATGAGAACGTTTGTGCAAACTCCTTCCAACGTACACCACAGATGGCAGGTCTATGAGGAGCCACTTATATACAATAGGCCTCGTCTGACACAGCTGGCTTGTTTCTGCTTCATCGAGGAGAAGAGGGGGGTGGGTGGGGGGGAGTGGGGGGGATAACCGACATGTTGAGGTGCAGATTCTATCCCTCTCTCTCTCACACTCAATCAGAGAAACCAAGTCTCCTACCGCCCCCCCCCCCCCCACCCCACCTCTATCGGAACCTCCTCATTTCATGGTGCCGCCTCTCCCCCTTCTTCCCGGCCCACTCAGAGGTAAATAAACAGAGGGCTCATTAGGTTCACTGGCTGGGTGCACGCAGAGTAAACTGTGATGTTGGAGACATTTAAGTACATAAACAGGCCTGTCGGGAGGGGAAATGGGGATGTGAGGGGAGATGAGAGGATGGGGGGGGGGTGTTGGGTTATCATCCCAAAGCTGAGTGGAGCGTAGGGTCAAGGACTGTGAGGTCTAATAGGGGTGTAATAAGGCAGGGAAGGACTGGCGGACGCCAGGGGGCTTCTCGACACATGGTCTGTGAAGTGTGGCTTCCCAGAAAAGGAACTCTAAGTCTAAACCCAGGAAGCTCCGTCTGTCTTCTCACCTGTTGTTGTTGCAGAAGTTCTGGCAGCTCATGCAGTCAGGCGAGTCTGTCTGGGCCAGTGCTGTGTACATCCCTCCACCCTTGACGCAAAACAACCCCCAACACCACTTTAAAGTCGACAGAGGAAAAAGCGTGTACTGCACGTGTGTCAGTGTGTGCACACGTGAGGCCTGAAATGGACAGCTGGGCTACCTCCACTCACGTTATGATGGTGGTGAGGGTGCGAGTGCTCGTACTCCATCGTGTTCCGGGGCAGCGTGCCATCGTGGCTGTGTGGGTGGCCCGGCGGGTACATGGCGACCGAGCCGTTCAAAAGTGCCAGGCCGTTGGGCAGCTTGTGGTGGAGGTGATGACAGCCCTGGGGCAGCATGGGCCCATTGTGCCCGTAGCCCCCGTGGACGCCCCCGTTGATGCGACTGGTGCCCGGCAGAGCGGTGTACTCCAGAACGTGGCCGTTCATCTCTGCCGGCTGGTACAGGTAGCCCGGGGGGTCGTATTCTACGGCGAGAGAAAGAGAGGTCGCGATGAAGAGCGAGAGAGGGGGGGTCGTGCCAAGAAAAGAGAGTGTGAAAGAGAGGTGGGCAAGAGAGGGGGAGGGGGAATATAGCGAGAACGGGAGAGGTGAAAGAGGAGGCGAGCAAGTGCGGAGGGGAATACAGCAGCGGTGGAGGGATGGGTCAAAGGGAGAGCCAAAAAGAGAGAGTGCAGGAAAAGAGACGGTTAGAAACCAGCCAGTGAGACGTCCTTGCCAAAAGGCACGGGTGTGCTCTCCATATGGTGAGCGGAGGAGGCCCCCGAGCTTGTCTGTACAAACGTACTGTGCATGCTGTTCTGCTGGCGATTCCTCCACAGGCACATGGCGATGAACACTAAAAGGATGAGCACCATCACCCCCAGAACGCAGCCTACAATCAGGTAGAGCAGGCCACCCGGAGCGCTAGGGGGGTCCAGGGGGTAGGGGGGCATGGTGATGGGGGCCTGGCTGGGGACCCCTGGGGGCTGGCGTGCTGTAACGGAGAAGGGGGAGGGGAGGATGTAAAAAGCACCCTTTTATCAAATAGCACGAACATACAATAACAGAGTTGGGAACAAAACAATGCCAGCCATTGTTTGGTGTCTTATGTCACAAAAAAAAAAAGAAATACATACTGTAGCTATCTGTAATTATGGCTATCATACCCGTCATTAAAGTTATAGCCTTTATGGCAACAAGCCTGGACTTCAGCTAAAGTAAAGGTTTGTTGTCCTATGCTGTGAGTCATTTCCTTTGCAGTCCATTGTGTGTGTGTGTGTGTGTACATGTGTGTGTGCTGTACCTTTGGTCTCACAGATCATGACATTGCTGTATTCGCTCTCTCCCCCATCGTTAAAACACTGCATCTTGATGTCGTAGGAGGTTTCTGACTGGAGATGGCCAATTAGATGCCACTGTTGGTTACCTGGAGAGAGAGAGAGAGAGAGAGAGAGAGAGAGAGAGAGAGAGAGAGAGAGAGAGAGAGAGAGAGAGAGAGAGATAGAGAGAGAGAGAGAGAGAGAGAGAGAGAGAGAGAGAGAGAGAGAGAGAGAGAGGTGAAGACGGAAGGAGAGAAAAAGAAAAGAAGGGAGAGAGGGGCAAAGGTCAAAAAATGGGCTTCCTTTCAAAGCTCATGATGATTCAGACTAGCAATAACCCCGAGCTCCCTCTCTCCATGAATCAATGTTTCTCTCTCAAACACACACTCTCTTTATTTCACGCTCAAGCTCTAGGGTGTGTTTTTCTTTCATGCTGTCTTCCACTCTTATTTCCTTATTCCTTATACCCCTCTCTCTCTCTCTCTCTCTCTCTCTCTCTCTCTCTCTCTCTCTCTCTCTCTCTCTCTCTCTCTCTCTCTCTCTCTCTCTCTCTCTCTCTCTCTCTGTCTCTCTCTCTGTCTCTCTCTCTCTCTCTCTCTCTCTCTCTGTCTCTCTCTCTGTCTCTCTCTCGCTCGCTTCCCCCCTCCTTTCTCAGGCCGTCCCACCAGGGCCCAGACAGTTGCTTTACTCCAGACAAGCTCCATATATGGCAGCTTTATGTTTGTTCTGGCCGTCCTCCAGTATTCCTACTACACACACGCACACACACACACGCACGCACGCACACACACACCCACCCACCCACCCACACACACACACACACACACACCCACAAACACACCCACACACACACACACACACAGTGCATAAAAACACTATGGAGCCATGTGGACACAGAGCACCGCTGAGCTCCCACACACACCATGTGCACTGCATTCATATTGTACACGGGTCTACATGGAAAAACGAACAGAACCTTTAAATGAAACTAGGCCTAAATAATCTGTGGGCTATAACATCAACAACAACAACATGTTGTCATTTCTTATCGTTCCTTTGGTATAACAACAATGGATATCTAAACAGCTGAATGCTACTGAACCCGGGAGACAGTTTGCCTCTTTGGCCTATTCAATATGGCTGATCTATATCAACATGAAAAGCATGACCTCTTCGTACACAAATAAACACCAACCCACGCTTGGCGTCGTGTTCAAACACAGAATTGCTAAACACACATCTGAACACAGATAAGAGGGCAGCTTGAAAGCAGCCTATGAGAGGGCTTATCTGGAGGAACCTGCCAACAGACCAGGCAGGCAGGCATGTTACACTGACAGGCCACAGGCATGGGAGAGAGAGAGAGAGAGAGAGAGAGAGAGAGAGAGAGAGAGAGAGAGAGAGAGAGAGAGAGAGAGAGAGAGAGAGAGAGAGAGAGAGTATGTGTGTGTGTGTGAGAGAGAGAGAGGCTTCCTGACAGGCAGGCGCCCTGGGAGAGACAAAGGTTAAGAGGTTGGAGGAGGTGGGCGGAGAAAAGGGAAAGGGGGCGGAGACTCCTCTGTACAACATTCCTCGTAGCAAACCTGAGCCCCCTCCCCCTCCCCCTCCTCCCCTCCCCACACGGCTAGGCTCACCTTTCAGTTCAGGGCCATTAGCAAGCAGCCATTTATTAAAAACACATCACAGGGCTGCCTCATTGCCCAGGCACAGCCCTTGCCACACATCAAACAGCCAGATGACCCTGGCTCCTCCCCTATACAAAGAGGGCTCCTCCCCTCCCTCTAGCAATTCCACCCAGACACTAAGCTGGGGCTGCTGGCAAACACAAACACACAGACACACAAACACACACACTCCTAAAACTCACCATCAACCACATCCCGCTTGTAGTCACTGTCGTTGTCACTGTCTGTGGGCCGATAGTAGATATAGAAGCCTTGGATGGGTGTGTTGTTGTTACTGGAGGGAGTGTACTGGGTAAAAGACAACAACAGACTGGTATTGAGAAGCTGGCTCCCATTCCTGGTCAACACAACAACATTGAGCAGAGATCCCTAAGACATACACAGAGAACACGTACAGTACAGTGAGGGGAGCTGGATCCATCTGTGGTAGGAACATGTCTCAGAGTGCCTTCGTAACAACGTATAAATAGCTTTCCGGTGGGCTCAGCCCAGACCTACAGTATGCGGACAGGGCCTCCTAATCTCTTGCTGGAACAGTGCTCTAATCAGGCTGGCTACAGGCCCATTACAGGCCTGATTAAGTCTCCTCCAGCAGAGATGCAGGCAGCTCCCCTCTACATCAAACCCAGCAGCAGCCCATCTGGAAGAGGGCTATCACATTATTCCTCCAGCTGGATGACTCGTGCACGTGCATGCGGATAACGTGCGCACATATGCACGTTCGTATATGAGTGCGTGTCCGCATGGTGATGCGTGTGTATGTTTGTGCGTGCACATGTTAATATGCGGGGGTTGGGGGGGTGGGGGGGGGGTGTGCGTGTGTGCGTGCGTGCAAGTTTGTGTGTGTGTGTGCGAGTGTGTGCGTGTGTGTGCGAGTGTGTGCGTGTGTGTGTGTGCGAGTGTGTGCGGCGGGGCCACTCACAGTCCAGCGCAGCATGATCTGTGTGTCGCTGACGGCGTCTGTGGAGGAGATGTGAGGTCCGGCCACGGGCCTGTCAGAGAAGGGGGGGCTGCCGGGAGACACCTGGTAGGGCTTGGAGGGGATGCTGTGAGGACTGGCCCCAAACATGTTCATAGCCTTGACACGGAACCGGAAGGTGGAGCCTATAGATGGACACACGGACAATACTCTGACCATCAGACGGTGTTGGCAGTGGCCCAGTAGCTTGCCGGGAGATGTATCAAGCATGTATCCGTTTTCGTGGGTAAAAGACGAAGCGAACTGAAGAATTGGAGGCGTGAGGCCGTATTTGATGTGGTATCATTGTTTGGCCTCACCAGGCTCAAGGCTGCGGACCTCAACAGACAGCTTGAGAGGGGAGATGTTGTCGGCAGCCACGACCCAGTCTGCACTGCGGCCTCTCCGGTACTCCACGCAGAACGCCGTGATAGGAGAGCCCCCATTGGCCCTTGGGATCCACGTGACGTATACAGAACTCTCTGTCGCCATGGAGATAGTGGGGCGGTCTGGAGCCTCAGGTACTACATCCCCCAAAAAGGAAAAGAATCATTCAAAACCTGAGGAACACGCTAAATTAAGTTAAAGTGAAAGCTACTTTATTTCTCCTTTAAGAAAAATATACACATCTGTGTGAACTGGAAACAAAAATCATCACATCCATCACATGTGTTCTCAGGCAGAGGGAAGGAAAACACACAGTCATACACATTATAGTGCAGAGGCATGCCATCCAGGAATCCATACTTACTGACTGGGCTCTACGCCACAGAGTTATAGAGGGCATGAGAGAGAGTGTGAGAGACAAGGGGTTAGTGAAAAGGCTAATGTGAGTT